>NC_072892.1:26773791-28023791 GCF_027943255.1 Anastrepha obliqua
CAGAAAAGATATGGTTTTCATATTATTTATTTCTTTATTCTTTATTCAAGCGCTTTGGCATAAACAATATTTTTTGTTTTTCTATTTGTTTTTGAGTAAATATATAATATAAATTGAAAATCAGGAAAAAAGAAGATTGTTTTTGAATTTCAAATCAACGCAAATGAATAACTAAGAAACAATCGTCTTTTTTCCTGATCATCCATGAATTTTTCGTTTCAATTTATATGTTTTATTAAGCATTGGAGCTTTTTTAACCATTATCTATTTATATTTTTCAAAAAAAAAACAACGAAAAATTTTTTTTTTTCCACGAACATATAATTTCATTTGAACATTCGAATTTCACATTAAATTCTCAAACTTCGTAAGAAATTATTCACTGTTCCAAAATCCACTCAAAAAAAATTAACAAAAAACTTTTACACTTTGCACTTACGTCTTCTCCTTATGGCATCCAAATCAAAAAGAAATATTGACACATTGTAACTCACACTGTCAATTTGACAGTTCAGTTACGCCCCAAGCGTTAAAAAAGTAAACGACATTATGGCTGGTTCAAAAGAACGCTGTACCCGTTGCCAGTGTTCCGAATTACAACCAAACTTTACGAAACCCATTTTCAATACTTACTTAACAATGTGTTGGTTTAATTCGGTGCAAAGACACGGCGGGTCCACGTTTTGGCATATATTTCGAGACCCTAGTCATCAATAGGTATGAAAAGTACCCCGTATTAAAGCACTTATCAACAGCTTTCATTTGATACCCATATTGTACATACACAACCAAAGGTTACCCGGGTCTACGTTTTGACCTATATCTCGAGACCCCAGTCACGGAGCGGCATGAAAAATACTCTGTACTAAAGCATTCACCAACAGCTTCAATTTGATATCCATATTGTACAAACACATTCTAGGGTCCACGTTTTGGTCTCTGTCTCGAGACCCTAGTCACGGAGCGGCATGAAAAATACTCTGAACTAAAGCATTCACCAACAGCTCCCATTTGATACCCATATTGTACATACACATTTGAAGGTTACCTGGGTCCACGTTTTGACCTATATCTCGAACCCTATCCACCAATAGGTATCCTATGTTATTTCTATCACCCCCAAAAACATGTGTACAAAGTTTTGTAATAATCGGTTAAGTAGTTTTGGCGTGAAAGCGTAACAAACAAACTTACATTCACATTTATAATATTAGTAGGGATACTTTTATATTTACTCTCCCCGGAAAATAAACCCTAGCGCGTGTTTTTGACCAAAAAAGAAATTAAGACAGTGTCTTATTTTCAGAAAAAGACGGTATATATTGAAATACTCTGGATTTTAATATAATACTTTCAAACTATTTTTCGGCCTCTATCAGGCAGTTCTTGTATCGTATAAGAAAGAAAAAATATTTTATTCAATTTCTTTATTATTTCGATATTATGACTTTTATACTCGTAAATGACTTCTATGCGTCGTTCTCTTAACAATTGTGAGCAAACGAAATTTCTTCCACATCCGGTGGAAGACGTAAAAATTACGAGGGGTGCCTTGTATATGTCGGGATTTGGCAACCCTGGTGTTGCAATCTGGCAACTGACAGCTGTATCGCAAAGTTTGACATTTTTTGGCTTTTACGTACTCAGAACGTTTTGAAATACCAGCGCTATTTGTGTTGTTTACAGTAACTTATAAGATTCATCTCGGTCCAAAAATGGAATTAAATCGTGAACATTTTCGTGCGATTATTCTTTACAACTTTCGAGGTGGATTAACTCACCAACATTGCATGGATGAACTTAATTCATTTTTTGGCGATGAAGCTCCATCAAGGACCAGTGTTTATCGATGGTATGGTGAATTCAATCGTGGTCGTAGTTCACTCCAAGACGAATTTCGTGAAGGTCGTCCTAAATCAGTTGTTGTTCCGAAAACCATTGATGCTGTGCGCGAACTGATATTGCAAGATCGCCATGTGACCTATTATGAGATTGAGACAATCTTAGGCATTAGTGGGACCAGCATACATTCAATATTGCATAAACATTTGACTGTCAAAAAAATTTGTTCGCGTTGGATTCCACACAATTTGTCAATCGCTCAAAAAAAGGCTCGTGTCGATTGGTCGAAGGAAATGCTCAAAAAATACGATCGCGGGGCTTCGAAACCCGTCTATGACATCGTGACAGGTGATGAATCATGGATTTACGCGTATGAGCCCGAAAGTAAACAGCAGTCGACTGTATGGGTGTTTCAAGATGAGCCAAATCCAACAAAAGTTGTTCGCGCACGAAGCACTTCCAAGTAAATGGTCACCTGTTTTTTCGGAAAAACTGGATATGTCGCAACCGTACCACTAGAATAACGCAGAACAGTAAATTCTGAGTGGTACACAACCATTTGTTTGCCAGTTCTCTTCCAAGAAATTAGGAAAACCAATCGCCAAAGACGGATCACTCTTCACCAGGACAATGCGAGCTCTCACACTTCGGTTCAAACAACTGCATTTTTGAGCACCCAAAATATCGAATTAATGGGTCATCCGCCTTATAGTCCTGACTTGGCACCGAATGACTTCTTTTTATTCCCGTACGTAAAAAACAAACTGAGAGGTCAACGTTTTTCGACACCTGAAGAAACGATTGCGGCATTCAGAATGCATGTTTTGCAGGTACCTCATTCAGAGTGGCAAAAGTGCTTCGACAATTGGTTCAAACGCATACAAAAGTGTATAGATCTTCATGGAGAATATTTTGAAAAACAATAAAGCGATTTTCGATGATTAAAATTTATTTTTGTTCTCTAATCCCGACATATAAAAGGCACCCCTCGTGTACTCGGGAATCTTCAACCAAACTTATTTTGTTTACCAGCTACGCTTCATTTTTAATATAATGAAAACAATCGTTGACGGACTCACTGATCCCGGCAACTATCATGAGTTTTGTCGACTTTTGATCCTCTCAAATCTACCTACAAACTTGGTGAAGTTAAAGCAGCTCCCTTCTATCCGGAAACAATCCTGTTAATTTCAAAGTTCTAGAAAATTTTTCTACAGCTACCAATAAGTTAAATCACGTATCTCTACGTAGCTTTACGGGCTTTTGTATTGTTAGGTATGCATCGAAAAAGCTTTAAGTAAATATTAAATAAATAAATTTGATTTCAAATAAATAATCCTAAGTAAATGCAAATGGGAGTGTCAAAGTTCCCTTGTCATTACTTACCTAACCTTCTATAATTAAATCATTTTTCTTTATTTTTATTTATTTTCTTAATATTTTTTATTTTATTTTTTTTTTTGCGTCCATTGTGATTACGGAAATCTGAATCGAACTCTGTGGTCATAGAATTCCTATAATTTAAGTTAATTGCAGCTTTTTAAGCCATTTTTTTCTCTCTCTCTACTTCTACCTCAGTGACCCGATTTTTCTGTATCCCCACTCTGCTTACATAGTACAAAAATATGAATGTAATCGTTAGTATTTCAGTTTAGACTATCAATAGATGGATATAACATAATAATCAAAGTACATAACAAATTAAATAAATCAATAAAAAATTATCAATCTGTAAGCGATATGCTAATATTGGCATTGTTGATGACCCCCCCACTTGCTAGAGCTGTCCCCAAATCTCTGATTCAATTCACACCAATTTGTATCGAGAGCGACACTACTAATTACCAGGATCAACATTGCGTAGACTAAATTAAATGTCAAACAGAAGGCTGCTATCAAATAGAGGCAGGTTTCGTGTGGTTGAGGCTGGTGGCAAACTGAGCGGCAGCACAGTCTCGCAGATAAGCTCACGGAAGTAACTCGTACATAGCGGAAATACACCTAATAACCTCGAGTGCGATGAAACAGAAAGCGAGTGAAATTGAAAATGAAGCAGTTAAAGCGAACATCGCCAAAACAGTGATTTTCACAATCAACGACACAACTATTACCAGCCCTGTTGCGAATCGTAATTCAACTAAAACAACAAAATCACACTGCACTTGCTCTACAACTCCTACAGTAAGCTTTGATGAGTCCACAAGCAAGCCTGCAGCCGCAACGGCAAGCGCTCCCTCTGACATTGTCCATCAAGTGTGCGGTAACTTTGGCCACTGGCAACTGCGCACAATTTTACTGATCTTCCTATGTAAAATTCCCTCCGCCTGGTTTATGGCCTGTATTATTTACACGGCGCCCACACCCAAAAAGGGTGACTACTTCTGTCGTCCACCAGCACTTATGAACGCCAGCGCTGGCCCAGCTACAGAGTCTACACCCGCCTGGGTGCGCATGTCCTCGCCGGCGACAGATGAGCAAGGCACCGATCGTCACTTCTATGTGGATGCCTGTAATATTTACGAGGAGCAATTACAGCGCGACTTTGCTGCCAATCATGCCAACTACTCCAATCCTTTTGAGGAGCCCAATGTCGTGCAGTTGGCGAATGGTTCGCTGAGTTTGAAAGTGAATGTGCTGCCTTGTGATCATTTTGAGCACAACTCGGATTACAATTCGCTCGTGTCGCAGTTCGATTTGGTTTGTTCGCGTCAGTTGCTGATATCAGTGACACAGTCCTTTCATGGCTTGGGCGCATTCTTCGGAGGTCTGATCGTGCCACACGCGCTCAAATAGTTAAGTTCGATGACTGCTTATTTTATGTAAATACGAGTGCTTACAAATAATAAATTTATTTTGTTTGGAAATCTAATTCGCGAAAAATTTTGCAACGTGAGTGTTAATTGAATGATTTTCTAGTGACTGCAAATTTGTGTTTATGTGGCGTTCCACTGAATGTGACTCATGGAAATTGAATTTTGTAGATACTCCTTAAGGAGAACCTCTTGTTATCGTAATGATTTAATGTCGGTTGTGTGAAGTTGTGAGAAGGTATTAAAACCCTGTATCGGTACCACCCATCGCAAGTCGATTCTCTACACTGACGATGAACAGGATGGACTCTGGAAAAGTGAAAATTCTAAAAAATTGAGGTTGCAAGGATTCTGGCATTGCAAAAACAGTCGATCATCTTTCATTCAAAAATGCTGGATATATGCAAGGCCTGTAATGTATTAAGATATATAAGAAGAAGAAGCATACAACTAAAATATGTATGTTCCGACGTATCGGCGATACTATAAGCGTAGTAACTTCTCTAATTAGAATTAGTAAAACTACTTGGATTACTGGATGAAGACTCGCGTTAGCCGCAGAAACTCCACAACTCAATTCAATAGTCTGAGAATCATCACAGAGAGAGTTAATAATAAAAATAGTTGGCGCTTACACCCTCTGACCAAGCACCTCTCCTATTTATGGTATATACAATACAAATGCGCTAATAAAAAGAGCGGTAGTTTTATCAAAAATAAATTATGTCTTACCAAGTTTCAGATCTACTTAAAAATAACTTTCCAAAAATGCCATTCATATACCACTCAGCAGCTCGTCCTTCCTTAGGAGCCTTCCGCGTAACCCCAATCGCCAACATACTTGCTAAAGCCGGATTATCTCAACTAATCCCTTTCGGGATGCTTACTTTCAAAATTCTGTTACTAAAACGGTTCCCCTTTCAAAACTATCATAAAATTAAATGAAAACGTCAACCAAAAAAGTATCAGCTCTGCAGAATATTCTACCTCTTCACCAAAGAACTGGATATGATTTTCCGCAGAGATACTACTTAAAGTCTTCAGACCTCATTCACCAACTCAAAACAGCTCAATTATATTACAAGAGCATAAAAATCGAGTCTTCATACAAGCATTTTTAAATGTCTGTAACTTCCCTTATCAGCAGGAGATTTTTACATGCTGATGCATCGAAAGAGAATGAAGTTATCGGTTACAGTGTTGTCGACATCGAATCCACGGGCATCATGCTGGTCTTACTACCTCCGCAAACTCTGTTTTTGCCGCTGAGGCAACAGCCATCCTCCACGCTAACCGTTTAGCCAAAAACAAGCGCACCAAGTACTTAACCTGCTCTGACTTCTTATCCGTGACTCATTCAGTTTTAAATGTGAATGGGTCCAACCCAATAACATCCAAAATAAGGTACAGTTTCAGAGCAAACTCACACACCATCAAGCTACTCTGGAGGCCCAGACATATTGGGATATCGGGCAACACTCTTGCGGCAGCAAAAATGGCCACTAGATCACCACTGGAATTGACCAACATACTAACGAAAAAATGCATTAAAAAATACATATAAAAACAATTAAAGCGTTAGTAGAAGTAGCCTATATTCACACCGTAGCCAGTTTTTCCCGTAGCCGGTTTTCCCACCGCAGCGTTTTCCCGTCCAATGGCTGTCACCTCAGCGATCTAACACATTTTAGTTCAGTGAGCCCCATCTCCCGGCCTTCGCCACGGGAATAACACCAAGTAATTTCAAAGTTTACATCTGTTGCGTTTACCAGGGAAGCTTCCATCCGAACTCTTCTTCGGTGCCTGGAAGTAATGCAACGGAAGGAGCCATTTTAAGACTTGCTTTGGCCCACAGCCGATGAAGATCGTTCGGGAAAAAGATTCTGCGGAAGATGATGGGACGATGAGCAGATGTACATATTAACTTTATGCCGACATAGAAATAGTGCAGCAAATAAAGATTAATTTGCTTTGCTGGCTAGGACTTGTCGCACGGATTTACACAAACGCTCCAATTTTGAAGTAGTCGATGCGGTACATGCTTGTTTTAACAGTAGAAAGAAATGAATTGGAGAAAATCTTAGCTTCACTTTATATTCCTAATTGGTGGCAATTAGCATGAGGAGCAGAGGACAATCAACAAGAAGAGACAAGAGTGCACTCTGGTTTAAGTCATTTCGTTTTATGTACATATACGAGTTTCGTGGTCGTCTTCCTAACGGAAGAGTTATATTTTTTGCAAATGGCGTCGTACGTCGACCACATTTGGCACTTCTGAATAGCTGCAGTATACAACAGGCAAGCAATGGAGCGCGTAAGGGTAGAAATAAAGATTTCCGGCATTCAAAAAAAATTTTTTTTTAGAAAAAAGTTATTTAAAACCTACATCATAAGATTAATTTTGCGCTACCTTGCATAACTTCAATCTCCAGCTTTTTTCGTTTGCCTTCTGAATTACTTTTATCAATTTATTATTGTTTCTTTAATTTCCGTTCTTTCATTTTGAATTGAGCAGAACTCAATTAGAAAGAGGTTAGAGATGTAAAAAATAAAGGCATGAAGGTAAATAAAGCACCAGGGTACGACCTCATAACGAATACAAATCTAAAAGACATCCCTTTATGCGGCTACAAATTTATCGCCTACGTTTTCAATGCTATTTTATTTTTTCTGTGCAGAGTTTTTTTTCTGTGCAAGGGAAAGTAGCCCAAATTATCCGTATACTAAAGCCAGGCAAACCTCCAGATATGATTTCCTACTGTCGACCAATAAGCCGACTACATGCGTTATCAAAATCTTTTGAAAAATTATTCTTAAAACGGCTCAAGTCGATTATTGGACAAAAGAAACTAATACTCACACACCAGTTCGGATTTCGTCAACAACATTCGAACATTGAGCAGCTCAATTCTATCTATAACTTCGCTAGAGAAGAGCTAAAGGGTGATTTTTTTTCCTATAGGAAAGTTTTTCAAAAAAACACACGTAAAATTCAGAAAAATGCATGAAATTTTTATTCAAATCGATAGTACAGTCCATATAATTTAATGTTTGAAGATTATTCCATGCAAATGTCGACCGCGACTGCGCTTCAAATGGTCCATCCGCTTAGTCCATTTTGGCATACTCTTTCCAATGTTTCGGCCGGTATCTCACATATAAATGCTTTAATGCTGTCTTCCAATGCCTTAATTAAGCTTTAACATAGCCCCACAACCAATAATTTAAAGGCGTTATGTCGCACGATCTGGGTGGCCAATTGACAGGTCAGGAAAGTGAAATAAAATGTTCACCGAACTCGCCTCTCAACAAGTCCATTGTTAGGCGTGCTGTGTGGCATGCGGCACCGTCTTGCTGAAACCACATGTCATGCAAGTCAAGCTCTTGCATTTTGGGCAAAAAAAATTTGGATATCATTTCACGGTAGTGCTCACCATTCACAGTTACGTTACGATTCGCAGCATCTTTGAAGAAGTACGGTCCAATGATTCCTCCAGCCCATAAACCGCACCAAACTGTGACCTTTTCTGCATACTTTGGTAGCTCTTGCAATTCTTCTGGCTGATCTTCACTCCAAAATCGACAATTGTGCTTATTTACGTACCCATTGATCCAAAAATGAGCTTCGTCGCTGAACACAATTTTTCGATTAAAAAGTGGATCTTCGGCCAACTTTCCAAGAGCCCATTCACCAAAATTCTGCGTTGCGGTAGGTCGTTTGGCTACAAATCTTGCGCCAGCTGTATTTTGAAAGGCTTCACACCTAAATCCTTTCGCAAAATTTTCCACGTTGTTGAGTAACAGAGGCCCAATTGCTGCAAACGGCGACGAATCGATAATTGATGGTCATCATTAACACAGGCTGATACAGCTGCGATATTTTGTTCAGTCCACACTCTACGTAAGCGTATTGGTGGTTTGATGTCCAATAATGCAAATCTAAATTTAGTCACAATAGCTCGAATAGCCGCTTTAGTGGGTCGATTAAACTGACTATAAAATGGAAGAAGCGCGATATAAATTTTCTTAAGAGAACACGCATTTTTATAATAAAATTTAATGATTTGCAAGCGTTGTTCGTTTGTAAGACGATTCATGGTTAAATTATAGACCAAACTGAAGATGTTTGACAGTGAAACAAAACACGAAACGTGCGTCAGCTGCTTAAACCAACTGTTTAAAAAGATAATAGCCAAAAAATCACCCGTTACAAAAGAGAGAATACTGCCCAGCTGTATTTTTAGACATAGCACAAGCATTTGATAAAGTCTGACATGCAGACCTGTTATAAAAGCTTAGAGAAAAGCTAAAGAAAACTGCCTCACTGCTTGTACAAGGTGCTTAAATCAGAGCCTAAAAAGTAGACACTCTGTTGTTAAAATTAACAATGAAGGTACTTGTGTTCACTAAATTGAAGAAGCGTGCCTCAAGGTAGAGTTCTGGAACCGGTCCTATACACTTTATTTATTGTCGATCTACCCTTGACAAAAAGCACACGCACACAGCTACATATGCGGACGATGCGGTTGTAGTGGTCGAAACTGGTCTTGCCTCCACTGCTGGATCTCTACTGCAGCACAACCTCGACAAAGTCAGTACTTGGTTAAACAAGTGGCTTATAAAAGCCAACCAAACCATATCAGTACAGATATTTTTCACACTCCGCAAAGACTCGTTTCCTCCAGTAACTTTAAATCACTACCAAATACCTCAAGCTGATCAGGCAAAATTCCTGGGTTATCAATTCGATAGAAGGCTAACATGGCTCCCACATATACCCTTCAGCTCCTTCGTCGCATTCTCTTTGATCTCCTCTATCGACTGAAATCTCCTTCCACTTCCACGAAGTGGTAACTTCAACTTGGGAAACAAAAAGAAGTCGCACGGGGCGATATCAGATGAACACGGTGCTTGCACGATGGTATTTACTTGGTGTTTGGTCAAATAATCCAGCACAATTTCGGCTCGGTGCGATGGCGCGTTATCATCATGCAAAATCCAGGAATTGTTTGCCCACATTTCCGGCCGTTTGCGACGTACAGCATCTCTCAAATGATCCGATGGCTCTAAAAAGTGACTGATGTGTGTCTTACAGTCTTAACAATATAAGAAAAAAATATGGACCGGTTCCCAAGTGCACGGTTCGTTTAAATTAAACATTCCCGGTACTTTTTGATTATAGGGTATTCTTGAAGCGTAAACAACTGGGTTTAAAACTTCGCTCACTTTAGTGGCTACTCAATCAAAAATCTGCATGTACACTGGATAAGAAAATTTTCCTCTACAACTCTTTACTTAAGCCAAAACTTTATGGAGCTCAGAAATAACACCAATTTACCGCGTAGACTAAAAAAGTGTATACCCACTGATTTACCATAAAGATTTAGAATCTGAATTATATGTAGCGAGCTTCAGTGGGAGTTCTTACGCACACTGCCTTTCATTTTAGATAAAGAAAAATATAAATAATACTGAATGTTAAAGTTGAATTAAGACAGATTGTATTTAATAAATGGAGTTATCAAAAAAAAGTTATAATTTCCCAAACTTTTGTTTTTTTGCTTCAAATTGCCGCTATAACAACCGTTAGCCGCTTTTTCATCATCCACGCACTCAGCACTGATAAAAGTTTTTCCTGTTTTTCTTCTACCATAGCGTGAGCCCCCATCGCTTGATGTTCGTCGGCATGTGTCTTCAAATATTCTGCGGCTGCATTACTGGGCTAGTCACAAATTTTCAACTACACGTCTACTTCCGTTGCTTAACTTCGATTGCTTGTACTGTGTTGATGTCTGCTGGTCAAGTTATATGTAAGCTCTTGGTTTCTTTTTTTAATATATTTTACCTTCTTTCTAAACACTTTCATTCTCATCCTCTCTTCTTATTTCAGTAATGGATATTACCGCAGGACGAGCAAAAACTATAGTGACTACGCTTTCTGAGCTATTTTGGGGCATTGGACTTATACTTTTACCCGGAATTTCGATATTTTTCGATAGCTGGAGTTACTTATATTTGGCTATTTCATCGTCTGTGATTATTTTAATATTCATGCACAAGTGAGTAAATACAGGGTGGCTGATGAAAGCCGCTACCAAAAAAAAATTGAATAACTTTTTTTCTTTTTAAGTTATCTGTTCCAGTTTTGTTTTACTTTGCAGATTGATCTTTAAAATTTATTAAAATGGATAACTGGGACACGTAAACAAGAATTTGGATAGTCCGCCGCTATCACGCACTGGAGTCCGTAGTTTTGGTACAGAGAGAGTACAGGCGGATGTTTGGCGGCGATCCCCCGAGCAGATGGACCATAATGAGACTGGTGAATAATTTTTCTGAGCAAGGAACAGTCGCAAGAAGGCCTTATCATCGAAACCCACCAGTTCGGACGGAGGAAACGATCGCTGCTGTAGCTGCAGCTATACAAAGCAATCCAAGGGTTTCAACAAGAAGCTTATCTGCTCAACTTGGTGTCAGCCGACAGTCTTTGCAAACAATAATGCACAAAGATTTAGACTTATTTCCCTACAAAATTCAAATGGTTAACAAACTGAATGCAGCAGACTTGCCGATTCGCTTGGAATTTCGCCAGAAGATCCTGCAAATGGTGGAAGAAGACCAAAACATGTTAAACTGCCTTTTCATGTCTGATGAGGCCCATTTCGATTTAAACGGCAATGTGAACAAACAAAATTGTCGAATATGGAGTACTTCTAACCCACAGATACTCCACGAGACGGAATTGTATCCTCTTCGCGTGACAGTGTGGTGTGCGGTTTCTTCACGCTGTATTGTCGGGCCTTATTTTTTTGAAGAAAATGGTCACACCGTTACGGTTACTGGAGACCGTTATTTGAAAATGCTGAAAGAATTTTTCTATCCAGAACTACGCCGAAAGAGAATTCCTTTCAACTCTGTGTGGTTTCAACAAGATGGGGCAACGTCTCACATAGCCCAGACTGTTATGACAGAGTTGCGACGAAAATTTCCCAATAAACTGATTTCAAGAAACTCCGAATTTCGTTGGCCCCCCAGGTCGCCTGATCTTACTGCACCTGACTTTTTCTTGTGGGGTTTATGTAAACAAGAAGTTTATAAAACAAAGCCAACAAATTTGGATGAACTAAAACAATCCATTCGGGCAACAATTGCGGCTATTCCTGTCGCAACTCTCAAAGCAGCAATGAACAACTTTTTACTAAGATGCCGTACTTGTGTCAACGAGCATGGGGGGCATTTAAATTCAATTATTTTTAAAACTAGTTAAGCTACATTTAATAAAATTTAATGACCTTCAACTTGAAAAAAAAAATAAATGAATTCCATACACTAAAAAAAAGTTATTTGAGTTTCTTAATGTAGCAAAATTCATCAGCCACCCTGTATTATTAAAATATGTTTTCCCAGTTTTGATACCACAAGCAAATTGGGCACATATTCTGTCAAAAAAGTACCGGGAATTGTTCAATAAAACGTAAAATAATTTTTTAATCATAAAAAAAATACTTTGTCGCTCTCAAAATAAGCTCCATTCGAAGCATAACACATATGCCAACAATTAGTCCGGTAATCAAAGCACCTTTTAAACGCATTTGAAGAGATCTTCTTCAGCTCCTTCAGCGAATTCTCCTTAATGGGCTCTATCGACTCAAAGCGGCGTCCGCGGAATGGCAATTTAAGTTTTGAGAAAAGAAAAAGTCACAGGAGGCTAAATCCGGTGAATACACAGGTTGTTCGATGATATTTGTCGAGTGTTTTGGTCAAAAAAGCGTTCACAATATGAGCCTTGTGAGACGGTACGTTATCATGGTGCAAGATCCATGAGTTTTCTTTCCTCAAATTGGGCCGTTTCCTACGCACATTCTCTCTCAATCGCATAACTTCCAAATAATTTTCTTTATTTACCGTAGAACCATTTGGAACGAATGCCGAGTTCCCAAGTGATGATGATCAAAGAAAACGAGTAGCATGGCTTTCACTTGTGACCGACTTTGACGTGGTTTTTTGGGTTTCGTCTCATGTGGATAGCGCCATTCAGCCGCCTGTTGACTTGTTCGCATGTCAAATTCATATACCCACGTCTCATCACCTGTTATGAAGCGCTGGATAAACGTTGGGTTCGAATTCACTTGCTCAAGCATGTCTTCGGCCACCTTCTTCCGATGAATTTTTTGAAAGAAATTTAACTCTAGTGGAACGAGTCAAGCAGCCCAATTTATGGTGTCAAACATAAATGATGGTTTTCCAGCGCCATTTCCTTGACTTTGTCGGCGTTTTCATCTGTTGAAGACTTTGATGGGCGACCAGATCGAGGCAAATCTTCCACGACTTCTCGGTCCTCTGTAAAAGCCTTATACCACTCGTATACTCGTGTTTTTGATAAAGCACACTCATTATAGGCTTTCTGCAACATTTTCAACTAAACGGCACACGAAATCCCGTTCCAAACACAAAATTTTAGACAAATCCTTTGTTCGATATTTTTATCCATAGTGAAAATCGCAGAGCACACCTGCGGTTGACTGATATAATTAAATCCCAAAAACAAATTAATTGACAGATCACGCTCAAACTCTGCGACACTAAAGAGGACAGTTGCACGAACATTTTAGCAAAAAAATTTAGACATATGTGTAACGCGAGTTAAGTATCCTTAAGGATCTTTTCAATAAAAAAAAAATAATGCTTTATTTACGGAGCTTAAGCTCTTTATTCTTTCAGTTTATTGTTATTATTAACTGCAATTTTTTAAAATGCAATTTATATTTGTTGACAATTAAGTGCTTATTCTACTTTACATATTAAGTTGGTTTCTAAAAATGCTTATTGCTTACCTAAGGTCTCTAGTTACAATACGACAAATAGTTCATTGGCTTTTGTTAGTTTTAAGAGTGTGTCGATTGCACAACTTTAGTTGGGTAATCGACCTTTTATTATTTTTGCCAATTAATATTTTATTTTGGTGAAGTCGGAGCTGCCTCTTACGTAACTAGCGCGCTTTTTAAATAGGCAATTCCCGATATTTTTTTGACAGAATATAATATTAAAACATCTAATCGAAGTAAACCTAAGTGGATGTAGTCAAAGTTTCGACAACTTTTTCTAAACTACAACTTATTTTTAGTTACTTTAGTTTGAATTTAGTTAGGTTAGGCTAAACTGGTTGACTCATAGTCACGCTTAGATCTGTTCGGTCCGTAGCGATACCAGATGGAGTTCATTTGTTGTGTATTTTGAAATAGTCCACCCGAATGGTGCCTGTTTTTATTGCGAATTTATGGGGGAGATATGAGAGATGATACTTTTTGATACTTTAAGGGCATTTTGAAAGCATAGGAGATCCGCAAAGGGGATGCTCTACAGTTCCCCTTGAGCCCTGCTCTCTACATTTCCTACATTCATCGCTGTCCGAGATTCCTATCTTATAGGCACACTCTGCTACTGGGCTATGTTCGTCAGCATGCCTATCACAACTCTTTTACAGGGTGGGCCATATAGCGTTCGCTTTTTGAACCACCTATTTTTTTGAGAATGGAAACACAAATGACATGTCAAATGTGTTCATAATTTACTTAAATTAGAAAATATTGAAAACCTATTTCCAAAGTGGTGAGTCTTCTTCTTCTTTTCTGATTTTCACATCGGTGGCTAGGTCAATAAGCAAAATTGTCGGATTTGGGGCTCGGAAAATCCACACGTTACTGTAAAGAAGCAAATGCATCCACAACGGGTCACAGTTTGGTGCGGTTTTTGATCTGGCGGCATCATCGGGCCGTTTTTTTTCGAAAATGAGCGAGGAGCCGCGGTTACAGTAAATGGCGAGCGTTACCGTGACACGCTCAACGAGTTGTTTCCAAAAATTGAAGAGGATGACATGGACGACATTTGGTTTCAACAGAACGGTGCAACTTGTCACACTGCCAAAGTTACAAAGTTACGAACTTTTGGCTACCGTTTTTGAAAACCAAATAATCAGCCGAAATTCCGATATCAATTGGCCGCCTTGGAGCTGTGATTTAAGCCCGTTGGACTATTTTTTGTGGGGAGCCGTTAAGGACAAATGCTATGCGAACCATCCAGAGACGATTGATGCTTTAAAACACGAATTCGAAGTTGCCATTCATGAAATTGGAGTCTACTGTAAAAGCCAGTCGTGGCAGTCATTTGAACGATATTATTTTTCATTCATAAATGACAATGTTCAATCTTCAAAATAAAATAAAAAAGTTTGAAAAAATATTGATTAGTTTTTTTTATAGCCGATTCAAAAAGCAAATTTTACATGGCCCACCCTACAGTTAGTTAATGCTTGATATTGACTTTTTTGGTGACGTGAGCTGAAAATAGAAACAAAGTGATTCATCTTAACTCAGGATTTGAGAGGGTTAAAAGTGAATGAAGTAAAATTTAAAACTATCAAGCTAGCAAAAGCTTCATTATAGGGCGGCACAGAAACGCATTCCGTACCTTCCTATTGCAAAACAGTCTGCGGGGGACAGATAAAGGCCACGATTCTATGCTGAACAGAAGCAGGATTTTGCATGCTTCTAAGTGATTCAAAGTCTAGAAACCATCTCGTTGGAAAGGGTTGATTATATTCGTCGAAAAACTAGAAAAACTTTTGCAGCCTAGAATCAAGAATAAACATAGAAACGCTCCTTTGGTTCACGATTAGCGCTACAGAGTTCCTCTTACAAATTCTTGGTAGAAAGAAATTGAAGACGTAGACTTGGGTGATCTTCGATTTAGCATAATACAGAACCCATCATGCAATGCATCGTTTGCGTGCTAAATTCTGTAATCGGCTTAGCAGCCCCATAGGCGAAGTTGTTCGGCCAACTCAGAGTTACGATTTGATTCCGTTAGGATTCTAGAGTGGGCCGTCTTGAAAAGTACGCAGACAATTCAGAAATGATTCATACTTTAAACGAATTTCACCAAAGTCATTCTTGAGAAAGCGCCGGAAACTGTAAATACTGACTGGGCAACTTTGGCTAAAAACGTGCGTAACTGCAAAGCTCACCAAGCCAGTGGCCTTGATGAAATAAAATTTATAAATATGAATATTTAATCTTCAAGAGTAGCCATAATTCCGAAGAAAAAATGTCTTTGAAAGGAAATTTCCATTTGCACTTTGTTATGATATTTGATTTTATTTATCGAAATAACATTTTCGTGGTTTCTGCAATGGCTGGTAGCGCGCGAGATTAAATGGCAACAGATTGCTAATTTATTTACTCTATATTTCCTATTCATCACCCGTTTAGATGGATCGCTGATTCGCCGCGTTGGTTACTGCGCCACAACAAATTAGATCGCGCCTTAGAACAACTGCTGAACTCTGCTGCCTTCAATAACCGACCGATACCATTAGACCTGGATCAAAAATTGACGTCCTATGCGAAGCAACTACAACAAATGGACACTGAGACACCACGCTACTGGTCGATTTGGGATAAAAGCACCGAACGCAAATATATCTACTGCATTCACTGTGTTTGGGCGGGTGTCTTAGTTCTGCACAATGTAATGCTACTGATGATAAGATCCCTAGGCAGAGAGTTCATACACGTCAATACTGTATGCGTGGGTAGGTTGGAAATCATGCGGGGTATTTTGCGATCACAAATCATTTAATATTATAAAAATTTCGCTTCATTAAGGCTTCTCCGAAATTCTGGGCATCTTTCTGGGTCTCTACTTTATACTCTACACCAGACATCACTGGCTTTGGTGTGGTCAGTTGATGATCGTGGCAGGCACTGTTACTTATTTGATCTGGTTCGTGCCGAGCTCATGTGAGATGAACAAATGCAAAGTACCTGTCCTATACAGTTACATTTAATATCATTCGATTTGTGTTTATCTGTTATTTACAGTGAAATCTAGTCGCCGCGTGGGTCTCGAAATGATTTTCTGGATGTTTCTGAAGTTCGCGAATGCCGTTACGTTTGCCGTGCTTGCGACGTGTACCGGTGAAATCGTGTCCGCCGAAAAGCGTCCTCTGTTGATGTTCTCCGTGCTGACGCATAGCCGCTGTTGGGTCATTCTTGGCCCCTTTATAGCTGTCACTATTCAGATACATAATTTAATTCCAATCACTGCCTTAACGTCTTTGGCGCTGGTCACCGGCATCTTGCTTTGCTTTCTGGATCGCTCTTTTTGGACTACGGAACAGCCACGTATAACAAAGGTGCCCACACCGAACACTTATAGGCGCAACTCTTCCTTGGAGCTGCTGCGTCGTGTGTCTGCCAGTTCGATTGGAAGTGCCAGTTATACAAATTCAGGCTTCTATGAAAATGATCTGACGATTAGTGTTTCCGATTTATGGCTGGTGAATAATCAATTCGAGACAATAATGGAGCAGGACATTGTGACATTAGAAAATGAGAAAGTCGCAGAAAAGAAGCCCAAAATGGAAATAAATCGCAAAAGCTGAGGAAGTAGTAAGAAATAAATAGATTTGTATATATTTAGTAGTGCATTGAGTGTTAAAGATTTGCTCACAATTATTTTGTGAGGATCCATATTTTTAATAAAGCGGCGCATTTGTATACATACATATAGTGCCTGACAAAAGTATTCGGAAATATTTTTGCTCAGTTAAAAAAAATCGGAACTCCTTCCTCTTTTTATTTATTGCTAAAGAACTAATTTCATAGTAGTCAAAGCTTTAGTTGGAATATAAAACTAAATTTAATTTCAAGTAAAAGCGTAAGTAAATAATGCATTAACTTAAAAAGTATGTGAATTCATGTCACAAAAGTATTCGAAAAAAAATTCCAGATATGTATATAAGGGGGCGTCCATAAATTACGTGAGGTGTTTTTTTTAATTTTCTATACCCCCTCCCCCCCTGGTGAGATGTCGTGAGATTTTATTCAACCCCCTCCCCCATCCCCCAATCTCACGTGAGATTTTTCAAAATGTGGGTTTCTTATGTAAACGCGTTGGATTGTTATTGTAAAAAGAGAAAAAAAAAATTTGCTACGTGCTTTTATTTACAATTAGTTAAGACTAGTATTCAATATTGCTGAGAGTTATAAGTGTAATAAAAATTTACCAATAGAAGACTTAAATCGTAACTACTGCGGTTCAAAAAAGAATATCTACTCTAATTCAGTCCATGGAGAATCACTCTAAGCCGTTGACGCTTGCGCACAGTAACTCATTAGCTCGTCTTGTGACAATCCGTGAGGGTCGCTTGCTTAGCTGGTGCAATGTGAGCTGCTCGCCTGTGCTCTGCAGCTCTTGTGATAGATGCGAAGTAAATACCGCATGGGCAATAGAGATCATAAGGTGTGCTGATGAAGGCATTCAGCGGTTGAATCGGTAGGCTTATTCGAAATGGAGCGAATGACTTTCCGTCATGTTCTTTAAAGTCCGAAATTGCCAAACGTCCATCAACCTGAGTGATAGGGTGTGGAGGTGGCAGAAAACGGTCGTGAAGAATCATATGCAGATCACTCCGGCGTGCGCTGCAGCACTTAGGTCAAGCTCCATATGCAGCTTAGCAATCTGTTTCTTCATAGTATCTTGTGCTGGAGTGGGACGTACGTTGGATGGTGTAGTGTTCGACATAGCTTCATCCACATCATCGCTGATCACAAGAAGCTGATTTTGAATTATGTGAAAACAGTGAAGGAAATGACCGCGCTAATATTTTGTAGTTATGATTTTAGCATATTTTATCAAGAATTTCACTGTTTCAGTTCTTTTTATGCTATTAATTGTAACAATAAACTTTATATAAAAAAAATTGTTTTTCTTAAAAAAATATATATTTAACCTACCTTTTGAAGGAATGCTAAAGTAGACCGAACTTTTCTCTCAGTGGATTCCCTGAGAAGCCGTTCAATCTCATGTTTAATACGATGTATTAACTCTTCTTTCTTCGGGAATTTTTTGCTTCGCAGTATTCCATAATTTTATCACATCGTCGTGGCAGGACTTCTTCGCCTTATAGACGTGTCTTTTGACGTATGCGTTATACAATAAAAATCTTGATAGCTCATTTTAAATTAGTAAGAGCATGAACTGAGTCGAGTAAAACATTTACAAGAATAAACAAAGAAGGTTGGAACCTGTCCGTGTGTCGCTGCCACTCAGCTCGTACGCTCTTGTTCATCGAGTCGCGCGTTCGGCTGATAGTGGCGCGAAAACAAACGACCGGCTGCACTGTACTGTAAATTCAGATTAAATTGAGCTATTTGGTATAAAACAAATATGGTGGTTTGACAGTAGTAATGTACATATGACGTCGAAGTATGAATGAAATTATTTTCCTTCGAACGAATTAGTGAATGATCTTAATCATACTACGATTACGCTTAAGATTAAATCTTAAGCATGTACAATCTGGATAATGGACCAAAATAGTATAATTTTTTTCGTTTCAATCAGAAAAAAAATTGCGTGATATTTGCCGAGACCCCCCTCTCTCCAACGTAAGATTAGATGAGATTTGACTCGACCCCCTCCCCCCTTAAACATCTCACGTAATTTATGGACGCCCCCTAAGTATAGCGGCTTACACCCATAGTTTCTTTTTTTTTTTTTAGATGTTGAATTATTTCTTTCACGAGAAAGCGTACTGTTTATATGTATTAAAAAATTAGTTTTTGACTGTCAAGTCGAGGTAAAATAATCTTTTTTTTTTATTTTCTACTAGGAGAACTAGATTTCCGAATACTTTTGTGAGGTACTGTATATAAGTATACAAGACGATATCTGCTACCAGAGTATAAGGCGTGTGATGATTTGAAGCATACAGGCGCCTGAAAGTGTGCTACGAATTATTGTCTTTGTAATTTTTGCTTGCAAAGCATATAGCTGAACTCATAAGCTCGACAGGTGGCGCTATGAGGAATTAACAATTGCTGAAAATAATTGTGCGCTAGATGGCGCAAAGAGTATTAACTTCTTTTTAGAGCCTAATGCTATGTTCCCACGTCACATAATTAGCTCTCTATGTAATTCGCAAGTTTTGTGCAAAATTACAAGTAAAAACAATATTTTTCTTCTTATCTTTTTGACAGGCACCTAAGTGTGGGATGGTGTGGGTGATTCGCTGTTTTGCTTGAACGTAGTGGCAGGGTTGCTATGCCAAATTAAAATTTTATGGTAACATAAAAATGATAGAATATCGACAAAAAGCAATAAAGGTGTTACTTTGATATGGAAAATTTACAATAACAAATATTTTTAATATATTGCTTAGCTGCAATAATGATTTTTATTGAGAAATGTCTGAATTTGTAGTATATTTTTAAGACTTTTTGATACGATTTTACAAATTTAATCATTTTTATGCGACCATGTACAGAAAATAGCATTTTGAAATCAGGTGATCTCCACTGTGGGCATTTTTTAACGACCGGCTGAGAGTGTATTACGAAAATATCCTTGTCTTCCCTAATGTTTTCGGAGATTTAGCGAAATAAATGATAAGAAGTAATAGAAAAAAACATTAAGAAACTTTGAATAATAAACAGGAAAAATTTTATATTAATAATGGAAACAAAAAATATCAACAAATTGTGAAAAAATATTATGTCGAAGGGGTTGCTGAACACCTCAAAAATTGTGGAGTAGACCAAATTGCTTTTTGAGAAACTGTGACCGCTTTTGAATTTAGACAAGTTGTTTTTACAAAAAAAATTGTAAATAAAATATAAAAAAAATATTTAAATTTAAATGAATGAGCAACGAAATATGAAAAAATTGAAAACGAAGGATTTGTAAATTAAATAAAATTCAAAAAATAAACTACCAGCATCCTCAAAGGTGATATAACGGGTCACTGCACCATTAGCACCCTAGCCAGTAGACAAGGTGTACCTCACAATGACTTCTGCAGGAGTTGTGAAGATGAAGAAGAAATTGCGTCGGTGCAATATCGATGCCTCCTCTGTGAATGTCCTGCACTTCAAAGAAGCCGTCCCAGATATCTTGGGGATTATTTCTTTGAAGACCTGGGAAATTTGCAAAATGTCTTACTGGAAGGACCAGAAGGTATTCTTAAAAAATCTAAGTTGTTTAAGCAACTTAGTTAGGGGACGGAAATCAAATGCAGGTATCACAATTGGTCTTAGGGACACCGAGTATGTTGTCTTAGACAAGCAACCTGGCTAACCGAAGCTTAATTAAATGAAAAAGATTATCAGAAATTATTAATGGGTATACCGGGTATTTCTTTAGCTGCATGGGAAATATCAATATCGATATCTATAACTATGGTTTGAGAGCTGAGAATGGCAAACCGTGTTGACATTTCTGTCAAGTAAGGTTTGGCAAGTCATCATGAATCGATCAACGCCAGAAGAACGCTGCCAAATAATGAAAATTTTATTTGAAAAAAAAAAAAAAATGTGTTCACGAAATTCATAGCACACTGGCGGCATCACTGGCCCTTATTTCTTTCGACATGAGCAGGGAATCGACGTTAGGGTGAATGGTGAGAGCTATCGAGCCTTGTGGACTAAATTTTTGTTTCCAAAAATTAATGCACCAAACATCGATGCCATTTGGTTTCAACAAGGCGACGAAACTTGCCATAGAGCGCGCTTAACAATCGATTTATTACAATATTCAGGCCACCATTGATGCCATACGACCAGATTTACTGGAAAAAGTAGTCAAAAATTGGACTGATCGAATCGACCATGTAATTCATAACAGCGGATTTTATATTAAAAAAATATTGGGTATGAGAATAAGTTTCGGACCTCGCAAAAGAGGTGTCGCTGCTGATACTATTTTTGTGTTTGCTCTAGTAATATACTGGTGATTCGAAGGTGTATATGTGAGGTCTCGATCGCAGTAGTTGATATTCAATTGAAGCGTAAAGATCCCTTTTTAACGGACGTCAAAAATGTCTACGTTCATCCCGAACAGCAATTGCGGCAATTCATGCTTCATTATTACCATTGAAAGAAAAGTGCAGCTGAAACGTGTCGTATATTGATCAATATTTACGATAATCACGGCCCATAAAATACAACTTGTAGGAGGGGTTTCGGCGCTTCCAAAGTGACAATTTCAACGTGAGTGATAAAGATCGCGAAGGGGTACCGAAAAAATTCGATGGTACTCAACTACAACAATTATTGGATGAAGACGCATGTCGAACCTTTGATGATATATTTAAAAAGTTGAATGTTGACAGATCACCGGCGGTAAACGTTTGCAGGTAATGGCAATGGTACAGATAGCAGGTAACTGGGTGTCTCATCAATTGAAAGAGAGAGATATCGAGAGACGTTTGGTGACGTGTTTTTGCCTCGCATCGTCACTGCCGATGAAAAATTGATCTATTACACTGCGTTACAAAAACGAACTTTTTTTCTGTCCTATGAACCAAATATACTTTTTCGGAAAGGGGAGAAAAAATAAAAATACACGTGTATCGCGATTTTCATGTACACGTCAGAATTTTTTTGTGTATAAAATATAGAGCTCGTAGTCCGCCTGTGTGAAAAACTTTGGATCAATTTTTAACCCTTTTTCCGTGATCCAATCGCGCTGAATTTCTGCAGGCAGACTCATGGAAATGTTTTTATTATGTAAAATTAAAAAAAAAAAATTTTTATCAATTCTCAGATTTTCTTGAATTTTTTTTTCCTAAAAAAAAAAATTTTCTAAATTTTCGACATAACTTGAAGGGACTCCAAATTTTGCAACAACAACTTATTAACCTTTAATTTATTGTTTCATACAACACACTCTGTGCCGTTTGTGTGTTTGTGTGTTTGTTACAGTTCCGGAAGTTCCGATCATCTGACAGTTGCGCTACTAGGAGACGTATACTTTGACAATTGTTTTAAGTTCTGTTGCGCGAAAACGTCTTTCTGTATATTTCATCTTACGAAAAATGCAGTGCCCGACTCGAAATAACTCTTGTTACGTTTGTGGCTTATTCGCACCAAGTAAAAATTTTAAAAATATTACGAAAACAGTGGTTAATTCGTTTCAGAAAATATTCAAGACTGCTTATGTTCCTTACTTGTGGTATACTCCGGAAGTCGTGTGCGACTATTGCTATAGAAATTTATGCAAGTTTACTGATGGCAGGTCAACAATAAAGTACTCTGTACCAACAATTTCGCTACCACGTACGGAGCACTGCAGTGAACTGTGCTACTTTTGCGTAACTTTTACTAAAACTAAAGGGTACCAATACTTTCGCCGCAATACTTTCCAATACCAATACTTTCCAACCCACCAGTGCTTTTTGTGTACATGGGAAGGTCGCAAGAGAGAAGGTCATTTAGATTTCCCTGGTGATTTAGGAGCTTGTAGCGATGAACATGGCGAAAGGTTCCATCAGGACATTGCGGCTATTGAAAAGCGCATTAAAGGACAAGACATTACGCATATGCTTGGCGAATACTGTTGGTCTATTTGTCGCGATACTGACACAAATGCTTACAAACGCAAAAATAAAAGGCCTAAGTTTCTTTAAAAGCATTAAAATTTTTAATGTAACAATTTTTAATTTTAATATAATAAAATTAATAAAAAAAATTCGGGGTTTTATATCTCTATTGTAATGCAGAGTGAAATACCTTTCTTTTGATACCCACATCGGCATATCTCATGCAATTTTTTTTTTTTAATTTCGAACAGGTGAAAACTCTGTGAAACATTGTCAGTGGCAAGACCTAGGTGAAAAGTCTAGAAATGTGATACACTATCTGTGTGCCCCATTTCATTCAAATCCGGTGAGCTAATCCTGAGATCGTGTGGCTATACAGATATGCATACAAGAATTGCTAAAGTTATAAAATACAAAAAAAAAAAAAAAAAATGTGACGTGTACATGAAAATCGCCGATACACGTGTATTTTTATTTTTTATCCCCTTTCCGAAAAAGTATATTTGGTTCATAGGACAGAATGTGTGTAACGCGATGTTATGATAACCCTAAGTGCCGAAAATATTGGAGCCTTCCATGTGAACCAGGTCCATCGACAGCAAAAAAAAAAGATTCATGCTTCAAAGGTTATGTTGTGCATCTGGTGGTGGGATCAGAAGGGTGTCATCTATTAAGAACTCCTTAAACCAACTGCAGCTAATGCGTTTGAATCGGACTCTCAAAGAAAAGCGGCCGGAATGGGACAGTAGACATGACAAACTGATTTTGCTGCATGGCAACTGCAGTTGCTAAATCGGTCTAGAAATATTTAAATGGGACTGAATTGGGAAATCTTGCCCCACCCACTGTATTCCCTAGATATAGCACCTTCGGATTACCATCTGTTCCGATCAATGCAGTCAGCCGTTATTCCAGAGTGGTTCACTTCTTACGAGAGCATCGCAAGCTGGCTCAATGAATGGATCAAGTCAAAATAACTTGAATTTTTCGTCAGAGGAATCCGTACGCTGCCTGAAAGATGAAGTAAAGTTGTAGCCTCCAATGGCACATACTTCATAATATTAGGTATTACTTCATTTTTTTTGAATAATTGGTAACTTTGGCTAAGAAAGGGCGGAAAGATATGCCCATACTCAATAAATGCCATGAAATGATCATATATAATATTATTCAAACATATCCATATTTGGTAAAAGGGTCAATATTGGTCTTTTTATTATAAAATAAGGTTTTTCTGTCTCCATTTCATGCGCTTCATAAGAAATTACAAACCCTGACAGCCCTAATAAATGCTTATCAAATTAGTTGTGATCGGGCAATTCAAGTCAAGTAGCAGCGTAAACTAATTTATTTCTTATCGAAGCTGGCCATAGTCAGCTCCGACGAGGACTAGACACTTATTTACATATCAGTGGCTATTACATTATTTAGATATGGATTGGTATTGAAATGTGTCTAGGCGATAATTGAATGATGGAAGCTTTAATTTAAATTAATTAATGGCAATGAATTATTCTTATAAATATTTACACATTCTTCAACTGTAGCGCCAATTGGCACCTTGGGTGGCTTTTTTGTCTTGTCCATAGCGATTCGCTCTGGTCGAGACTGGCCGAAATGCATTGCGAGTAACGCACGAGTATTCCATTACATTGCGCCTCATTCACACCGTTGTGCTTGTTTCATATTAAACTTTGACCTCCGGTAATCGTAAAGTGGAAATGTATTTCATTTATTGGCTTTTCAATGTTTTTCCTGTTGGCATAAGTATGTGTGTGCATGCCACGGTTGGCAGAATTTATCATAGATAGAAGGTTACGCATATCGCGAAGCCGCTACTCGACTCTCTATGGGCTGGTGCCCGCCAGCTGTGGAGCTGTTGTAATTGTAATATTTTGGTTATATTGTTTTTAAAAACTATTTTTCATACCTGTTATCTTTCTTATTAACTTTATTTGTTATATTAACTTGACCGAACGTGCCATTTGTTATTAGAGTAAGTTAGGGTATTGTGTGTAGGTATACTTTTTTTGACAATTATTTTAATTTGTTTAAGGTAAACCTATATACATACATATAACAATACAGTTCTATTAATTCATGTATGATGCAGCATAATCCAAAATAAAACTCCTTTATAATAAGCAATTCCAAAGATATTCCATTAAAAATAAAAATTCGTCAAAAAAGTCGTTTTGTCGAAATTGGGGTAAAGTGATATACCCTATTGGGCAATATGATATACTATACCACTTTACCCACAACCTTTACTATATGTTCTAAATATTTGAAAGCTCAGGGGCCCTTTTCAACAAATTTGATTTTTAAGTATAATATCTTTAAAATATTGGCTGAAAATTTGAAGTGAATCCGACAAATACTTTTCAAGTTATTCAACAATTAACAACCCGACTAGAATTACAGTGAGGCATGCCGAAGAATCAGTTAGGCCGAATTAGGCAGGCCTTACTGAGGCACGCCTCACTATTACCTTACCTTGGAAACTCTAAATGATTTGTAGAAGGGCATCCGGAGTACCTTCGCCTAATCAGGCAGATGTGTGGCGATACCTTTCGGGACTTAGGCCTAGTTTGGCTGCCTTATGAGGCCCAAATTTGGAATGCGGTCTGCCTTATTTGCGCCTAATCACCGCCTTACCAAAATTTCTAGTCGGGAAAGGGCGATCGGGCGCTCCGGAGCGTTCGAGAGCAAGTAGCTAGCAGCAGCTGTACGCTAGCACGTATGAAAGTGGCAGATAAGCGCGCTAACGATAACACACGAGAAGAGGTAGAATACTACGTAGGCAACAGCAAATCGATATAACTCAACATAAATCGATAGCAAAACTTGAAATGCGTTTTTCTCAAAACTATGTTTTTTCAACTGGTGATCACGGTAACTTAAAAATCCCTTGGTAGATTTCTATAAAATGTATACTGCTTTTGAAAAACATAAAAAACTCGTGCCTGATCGAAAGATTTTTTTCCAAAAATTTCGATTTTTTTTAACAATCAATCTTCGGGTTTTTCTCGAAAATCTGCTAAATATTTCCTGAGGCCGCCATATTGTTTATTTTGAAAAACAAAAAAAGCTTCGATCAGGCTGAGGATTATCTATTAATAAAACTAATTTCTCTTGTCCAGTTGATTTTAGATGAATCTCCAAAGACTTGTGATGCTTACCGCAAGGGACTTCTGGAGAAACAGGCTCCACACAAACAGCGATAACTTTTGCAACTGTTATTTTTTTTTTTTTTTGTTGAAATTTTGCTAAAGTCAAGTCGGAACATGATGTATTAATGTTATGTTTTTATTTTTGTAGAACAAAGCAATTGACTAGCAAACAAAAATTATTGAAAATAGTCATCTTTTCAGGCCTCTGTCTACCCCTAACCCCATAAGTTAATAAGAAAAATTTCTTGGGAATTTGTTAGTTACTTCATTTATACAAAGCAAGAAGATATTTAACTTTTTGTTTAGTAGAAATTACAAAGATTCAACAAAACAAAATACGGTCAATTAAGTACTTATGTTTGTATAGGGTGTTTTTTTAGAGGTTAGGTTTTCAAGTTGGCACTACTTTTTTCGTAGATGGTCTTTTTGACAGCTGTCACTTGATTTATGCTCAGTTTGGTTTGCCATTTCATAATGAATAGATGAACGACCATTAAGCGCGTCGCACGTTCGGTGAATGAGCCCAAAACGAGATGGCCACCGATCCCGATTTTCACAAGAAAATTTTGTTCAGCGATGAAGCTCACTTTTGGTTGAATGGGTATGTCAATAAGCAAAATTGTCGCATTTGGAGTGAACATAATCCACAAGCCATTGCTGAGACGCCGTTACATCTTCAAAAAGTCACTGTTTGGTGTGCTCTATGGGCAGAGGGAATCATTGGTCCATATTTCTTTAAAAATGAAGCCGGCCATAATGTTACAGTCAATGGAGAGCGCTATAGAGCCATGATTAATGACTTTTTCGTGCCTGTATTGGACGATGTTGATGTGGACGACCTTTTGGTGAGCGCATTATCTCGCGCCGTGGACCTGTGGCGTGGCCTCCAAGGTCGTGCGATATAACACGGCTGGACTATTTCTTGTGGGGCTATGTGAAGTCGCTTGTCTACGCAGATAAGCCCGAGACGATTGACGTCTTGGAAGAGAATATTCGGCGCGTTACTGCTGACATACGGCCCCAATTGCTGCAAAAAGTGGTCGAAAATTGGGCCTCTCGGCTGGAATTTATTCGAGCCAGCCGCGGGGCCACTTACCCGAAATCATTTTTAAAACATAATGGCAAACCCTTATATTTATAATAAAGCTAAATTCTTGGCCATAACATTAAATTATATACGTTTTATTTCATTTTGAAAACCTAACCTCTAAAAAAAACACCTTATAGTTGTTTTCCTTATCTGCCTCGAAGGGTTTATTTATCTTTACTAGGTAGACTTTTTGCTTAACATTCTTCATCTAAACTGGGTAGAAGGAAACTTTTTTGCAACTACTAGCTTGATTTGGTCGTTGTGCTTTTCTCAGTTTTTGTTCCTCTTGTACGATACCACGCGTTCTTACGTTTTTCAACATTTTTGATGCTTGCCGCCAAGGGTATTTTGCATTGTGAGGTCGTTAATATTGTTGATTCTGATTGTTTACGTCTGGAGCTGGTAGTCTGTGATAACTTAGGCGGTGGTGAGATCTCTCATGGCGTAATGAAATTTGTCATGGATGCGCTACTTGTGCTCGCATCTGGTTCTTCTGAAATGTTTTCTTCTCTGCATTGCGTATCTTCCAACTGACTTTCGAGATTTTGGGACATAAAAACACTCTCTTAGAAAACGTTTTTATCAAATGGATAAATACCAGTGCGCTTGAACTCATTTATTGCTATTTAAGCCGTTTGCACTTTTAGGTAAGCTTAAGCAAAAAGTTCTATGACATACAGTCTGCGTCTGATGAAAAGAACCGGTTTTTTCCTTGTAATTTCAAGATATATTTCGTTCTGCTTTTTGCTGCATAATCAGGTTAGTGTCGTTCGAAACTTTTCCGTAAACGCAACCCTACTTTTTAAGCGGGACCCTTCTTTGTGACTACGCCAAGCACGGTCAGTTCTTGCTAAAAAGGGAATAGATGTGATTATCAACACCATCGCACATCGACTGAAGGAGGCGAACATATCCTATCGTCCCACATCATCAAAACCACTGCTCTCAGAAAAACACATTAAGAAACCACAAAACAAGAAAATGATCTTCCCAGTACACAGACGCCAACCCCATTGGAAATGTGTGGGCAACTATGAAAACGCAAGGCTAGTCAATGATTTAAAGCAAGTCGTGCGTCAAGTTTGCAAAATCTAGTCCTGTTTGTCGACGAGCTACGCAGAAAAGTTGGTTCAAAGCATAAAGAAGATGCCAAGCTATGCTCGACAACGATGAAGACTACACGGCTGATTGAGTAATTGCGACTCGTAGTTTTGTATAAATATTCATGTACATTTTTTTTTAAATATATATCTCTTTTATTGATAAATCACGATTCCTTTTTTTCCGACATAGACTGTAGAATTGTACAACTTTTCGGCCGTGTTCTCGCATAAACCGCCTTATATCTTTTCCTTTTCCAGAACTTCAATATTTCTTATATAACTGCAATAACCATCTAAAATTAGCGGAATTGGGTTCTCGTTCGATGGATTTGTGCACCGCAAAAAATCATCAAACCACATGGAAAATATTGGGATTTGTATCCATCCAGATATGTGACGAGCACCCAATCTCTTCCATCCTATTCTTCCATTACGGAAAATAAGTGCCCAACACTGTTTCGCTTTGCTATTCGAAATGCAAGCAAGCGAATATCACTACGAGTGAGCTTCAAAAACTCAGTCGCCATTTCTTTTAGTTACCTTACCAGATCAATTTCTATATCTCGGATAAATACCGGCCTTCGTTCCAATGGCGCGGCTAATATAGCATCAATTGTTTTATCACTGCGGAAAGTCGCTACAAAGTTGCAAATGGAAAACCAAAAGTTTTTAACGTCAAAAGTATTCCCATTTTTTCTCCTCTAACTGCCTGAATGGCTTGTTTCTTGTCTCCTTCTTCTTAATTGGCGCGATAACCGCTTACCCGATTTTGGCCGAGTTTAACAAGGCCGCCAGTCGTTTCTTTCTCGTGCTAACCGGCGCCAATTGGGCACACCAAGTGAAGCCAAGTCCTTCCCCACCTGATCTTTCCAACGCGGAGGAGGTCTTCCTCTTCCTCTACTACCACCAGCTGGTACCGCATCGAATACTTTCAGAGCCGGGGCGTTTGTATCCATTCGTACGACATGACCCAGCCATCGTAGCCGCTGGATAAAAAATTTACTTCCTAGAAATATGTATAGTATATTAAAGAATGTTAATTAATTGAATTATAATTAAATAGATTCACGGAAAACCAGAATCAAGTGTTCGTAGTTGAGACTCTGCGTAAATTTCGAACTGAGACTTTTTTAAAGCTCACATTAAAATATTTTCAGCCGCACAATTGAAACAGTTTTTGCACATTGATAGCAAACTAAGCATTTAAGGGCCCCGCTGCCTTGCAGTAACAGCTTTGAACTGTAACTATTGTGCTCACGAAAAGATCCTTGTATGGACATGCATATGTAGTTTAGAAAATATGCGGCTATATCACTCTAGCCACCCATGTCACAATACCCTAACTTACAAAGCACTTTATTTAAAGGCTCTCTTCTTAGTTCTCTTACACACCTCCCCTACATTTACGTCATGCCAAAGTTACGCCTATTTCTTTCGCTCCTGTCTGCGTAATCTTAAAGTAAGTATTGTCCAAACGCTTTGTCGAAAGCCATTCGATATTTTTGAATTATTTGAATAGAATAAGAAAACAAAACTTTTCTGACAGCTTTCAAAATAGAAATAGATGCAATCTCGCCACAGTAGTCATTAAGGCATTGTTTGCTTATATCTGAGACCACTTCAGTGATATGCCATTTAAAGAAAAAAAGAAAAAAAAAGAAATTGCGATAAGTGGACACATTTTGAGGAATAATTATGACAAAATAAAATTAATCAAGATTAAAAGAATACGTGTGTTTCCTTTTTGGATTTGTATGCAATAATATTTAAAAGTGGACAGCTCTTGACATGGCGTAGTTTAAAATAATTGACTTTTTTTGACAAGATATGGCATGGCTATGTGATAGATAGTGATGTTAACCAACGAATATAAAAAGAGGCATAGTCGAATGGGTTGGTGCGTGACTATCATTCGGAAGTGCACGTGTTCGAAACATCGTGCACGAAACACCAATTAATGGAAAAAGTTTTTTCTAATAGGGGTCGCTCCACGGCGGTAATGGCAAACGTCGGAATGTTTCTCTGCCATGAATGTATGTATGCTTGAACTTGGCTTGAAGTAATGCTTCGGATTTCCTTTATAAGACACAGCAATATGAGCAACATCTGACACCAGGAGAGATTGCAGGTATGTTGTTTGTGTGAAATATATGGTTTTATAGCATTTGCAGGGCATTTAGTGGGAATGAATGAATTCTTCTCATCCAAAATTAAAGATTTTTTCCGTTATTTGCCCACGTCCACCGGTAATGAGTTTTAACCGCTCGCTGCTTTCTCGCCTTATTGACGAGAGACTTGAATGTTTTGCAAATATTTGGCAGCGAACATTTAAATTTGCGAGCGGCTTTAATCGGACTTATGCCATCTTTCTTGTTAATGGCAGTCTTCAGGTGCTTTTACGTTACTTTTTTTTCTAAGAATAGGTTTTCTTAGAGAACCAGATTGCTTTTGTATTTTTAAAGTTTGTATTATATATTTTTTTTAAAGTACTCAACATAGATTAAATATTTATTCTTTAGCTTTCTCTATATTCTATTCCGACAGCCGTTGCCGAATGGGTTGGTGCGTGACTACCATTCGGGAGTGCGTAGATTCGCATCTTCGTGCATAAGACATCAAAAGTGTTTTCTAATATCTGTCGCTCCCAGGCAGACAATGGCAAATCTCTGGATGCATTACTGCGATGAAAAAGCTTCTCATAAAAAAACTGCCATTCGGAGTTGGCTAAAAACTTAAGGTCCCTCCATTTGTGGAAGAAAATTAAGACGCACATCATAAAGAAGTGGAGGAACTCAGTCAAACACCCGATGCACGGTGGAAGCGGCAATTTTTAATTTGTTCTATGCAGCTACTTGGGTGTTTGGAATCAATTTTCGAGAATATTTTAACGACTGTGTTGCTACGAACCATATGAAAAAAAAACTTAATGTATATAATAAATTATTTGGTTTGGTAGTGGCCGCATAATAGAGCAAAGTAAGCAATTCATAGGAGTGCAGATTTTTCTTTATAACCCTTTAGTAATGGTTATCATATCGTAAAGGGAAGAAGTGATACAAGGGTTGATATTTATATTTCTGGCCCTTCTTTCTGGCACTTCTAGAGCTGTCAGGCACCAAAGTTTGACATATTTTAGATTAAACGCCCTAAGAGTGTTTTGAAGTGTGTCCCATATTAGCGCTGTTTATAGGGGCTTTGAAAACTCATCTCGGCAACAAAATGGAGTTAAAATGTGATTACTTTTCACAATCTTAGACGTAGACTTACAACATAAGAATCCATTGATGAACTAAATTCATTATGCTTCGAGCAAGCACCATCCTTTAGCACCGTAAAAAAAAATCTTCTTTTTGATGGGCATGATAATCGGTTAAGCAATTTGGCGGAATTTAACAGGACGCGACAGTCGTTTTTTTCTCGCGATAACCGGCACTAGTAGGAAAAAGAAGATCATCCTCTGCCAACACCAGCTAGTAGCGTATCGAATACTTTCAGAGCCGGAGCGTTGGTATTCATTAGGACGACATGACCCAGCCAACGAAGCCGCTGGATCTTTATTGTCACCTTAAAGCTCATACAGCTCATTGTTCCATCTTCTGCGAAACTCACCAACTAAAAATTTTCCGCTGAATCTTTCTCTCAAATACTCCGAGGGACGCTTCCTCAGATATTGTCATCGTCCTAGCTTCTGCGCAATACGATAGAACGGGCATGATGAGAGCTTTATTAAGTGTTAAATTTGTTCGTCGAGAGAGAACATTACTACTCAATTGCCTACTTAGTCCAAAGAAGCACTTGTTGGTAAGAGAGATTCCTCGTTGGTTTACGAGGCTGTTCGGTGTTAAAGCTCAGATAAACGAAGTCTCTTACAACCTCGAAATCATAACTGCCCACAATGACATGGGTCGGCACATACGCAAGTGCGCCGATCGTTTATTTGATGACAGGAGGTACTTCGTTTTGTCCTCGTTCACTACCAGAACCATTTGCTGTGCTTCTTTATCCAGTTTGGTAAAAACAGGCGCATTTTTTAAGGCCGATGATGTCAATGTCATCGGCATACGCCAATAATTGTACGCTCTTATAAAATATTGTGCCTGAGCGATTAAGTTCTGCGGCTCGTACGATCTTTTCGAGCATCAGGTTAAAGAAGTCACACGACAGCGAGTTACCCTGTCTGAAACTTCGTATGGTATCAAACGACTCGGAGAGGTCCTTTCCAGGTATTGAGCAACGTCATTTTGCATCACCGTATTAGTTTTGCGGTGATGCCAAATTCAAAATTCGGGGCACATAGGCAATTTCTTTTCGAGCTGTCGAATGCAGCTTTGAAATCGACAAAACGAGGGAGTCCGTCGATTTGTTTTTCATGGGTATTTTCCAAGACTTGGCTTTTTGTGAATATCTGGTCCACGCAAGCACGCAAGTGGAGAAAGTCGCTGAGCGTCATTCACTTGGGAGTAGCCAGAACGATTCTTCTGCATATGGTCCAAGCAGCTCACAACATCCGAGCTTCCGCCTAAGTATCCTCTGAGTAGCTTCCGAACAACCGTTCGAGAGCGAGCTAATGTGAGAAAGCAAAGCAACCCAAGATATCTGGATATTCGTGAAAAAACTGCTAAAATGAATGTTCTTATGGTCGTTGTTCGCTCATCGACGAATTTCGCCGCACATCGACTTTTTTGTGCCAACGAAAATCAATGCTGTGCGTAAAACGATTGAACAAACAAATGCCCCGGGATAGAGGCATTCTCGGGCATTAATATGACAAGCATCAATACGATTTTGCATTATCACCTTGTGGCAAAAAATTTGTGCTCGCGTTGCATCCCATACATTTACATAAGCGTCCGAGAAAAGCGACTGGGCGAAATGTTTTAAAAATGGATGCAAACGAATGCAAAGGTTTATTAATCATTGTGAAGAATATTTTATAAAAAAATGTATCAGTTTTCATCAACCAATATTAGTTTTCCCATCATTCAACCGGAAATATAAATAGCAAACCACGTACTGCGCCCATTAAGCTTAAATTATACACTTCACTCACTTTCACGGACATATATTGAACTGAAACAATTCCAAAAGAGGATCAAAGGTGCTAATTTAGTTAATTAAGCGCATCAAATGAATTTTACTAATTTTTTCCATACCCGCGTTTACTTACTGACGTAAGTCTATAAAAACACCCCAGAGATCAACGCCATCATATTTTTTTAACCACTTGCCAAGCCATGGTATTCCAATATTTTCCAGTATTAATGAGTACCTGAGTGCCAACTGTCAGCTGCTATATATTTGAAACACCTTCTTAATTGAGAATTTTTCGCATGACACGAAGTTCAAATTTGCAACAATTAAAATTCATGTAGGCAGACGCTGTGCCATTGACATTTATGCGAAACTGTCATTAATTAAAGAAAGCAAACAAAATTCTTTAGATAAGTAACAGAATTTATTAAATGTTCATAATGAATAGTACAATATATGTATGTACCTGTATGTACATGTATGCTACAGAAGTGAGTATACAAGTGTGATATATGCATATTAGGGGTGTCCATATTTATTAGAATTTTTTTAATGTTGAAATATAGGTTGTCAGAAAAGTCTTGCGGTATTTTTATTGAATTTTCAATTATTCATAAAATTGGTTATAATAATGCGATTTAAGTCAAATATGCGCCGAGCGAGTTCCCAACGAGATACCAACTTCATAATGCCCCTCTTATAGAAGCTCGCTTCCCTATTGTCAAAAAACTCGGAGAGCCAATTTTCACAGGACTCTCTTGTGGAAAACTTCCGACTACCAAGCTCGTTCGCCATGGACAGAAATAGGTGGTAATCACTTGGTGCGAGATCCGGACTATACGGTGGATGCAAAAGAACCTCCCATCCGAGCTCCCGGAGCTTCTGGCGCGTCACCAAAGATGTATGTGGCCTGGCGTTGTCCTGATGGAAGACAATTCGGTCTCTGTTGATCAAAGATGGCCTCTTCTGCATGAGTGCTGCATTCAAGCGGTCCAGCTGTTGGCAGTACAGGTCCGAATTGAGCGTTTGGCCATAGGGGAGCAGCTCATAGTGGATGATTTCCTGCCAGTCCCACCAAACACACAGAAGAACCTCCCTGGCCGTCAATTCAGGCTTGGCCACCGTCTGGGCAGCTTCACCGCTTTTCGACCACGACCGTTTGCACTTCACGTTGTCGTAAGTGACCCACTTTTCATCGCCAGTCACCATCCGCTTCAAAAACGGGTTGATTTTGTTGCGATTCAGAAGCGATTCGCATGCATCCATACGGGCAAAAATGTTTTTTTGCGTCAATTCATGTGGCACCCATACATCGAGCTTCTTTTTGAATCCAAGCTTCTTCAAATGGTTTATAACGGTTTGATGACTCATGCCCAGCTCTTGGCCGATGCTACGGCTGCTACTATGCCGGTCTCTTTCGATCAATTCAGCGATTTTATCGCAATTTTCGACGACAGGCCTTCCGAACCGTGGCGCATCTTCGATCACCTCTGCACCAGAACGAAAACGTTGAAACCATCGTTATGCGGTGGAAATGGAAACTGTATCGGGTCCATAAACTGCACAAATTTTATTTGCAGCATGAGATGCATATTTGCCTTTATCGTAGTAGTACTGTAAAATATGCCGTATTTTCTCTTTATTTTGCTCCATGTTTGCGACGCTATAACTCACGAACGACTAAAAACAAACAACAATTAATCAAACACGTGTTAGCACGTGAAAAGAGCTTTCCAAAAAGCTCTAGCGTGAACCGATGCGACGAATACAACTAGAACTACGCGCTTGCAAAGACAAGTTTGCGGAAATACCGCAAGACTTTTCTAACAACCTATATAAAACGCAATGCCGTATTTTGTATGCATACAGTTGGTGTGTCTGATTGTTTTTCAAAATCTCTAACGTAGTTACAGTGTCTACTCAACTTACCGTCCACTCTTACTCCATTAATAAGGATCCCTCCTGTGTATACAGTGAATAACCAGAAATGTTCGCATTACAACAACTCTGTGCATTGACTCTATTGACTCTTACGGTCATTATGTCAAGCAAATTTGGAGGTACAATTTTCAACATCAGGAACAGGCACTGATCTTCATATGAAAGTAGTGTCGTGCTGAAGGATTATCCATTAATTCTAACAAGACAATCATTGTTCTTTTCCCAAACAAATTAAAGTTGGACCTCGGTCAATAATTGTAGACGCAACTTTTATAACTTTTTCCAACGAAGTAACATATCCAGGTAGTATCTTAGCTAAACGTCTAAATTAAAACTCTTACCTCGAAACGGTGATAGAAAAAGCCACAAGAGCAATGTGGGCCTGTCAAGGCCTTTATGATAAAATATTGGGTCCAGTTTCGAAAATGATACACTTAATGTATGCGATGATGATTAGACTGATCATCACCTATGCTTCCCTTATTTCGTGGGCGAAAGCCAAGCAAGTAAACACTAAACAACTACAATGTACTCTCTTCTAACGAACACTTCATAATAGGACACTTTTTCATGCCACACATCTTTAGAAAATATTTTTGATTTTTTTCTCTTGAGCGGGTAACCCTCCCATAAGCCTTGACCCTCCCATAACATATTATTAAGTGAACAAATTTTTCATTCCCTTTGGTGACCGCTAAAGATAGTACACTGTACTCGGTAGTTCTTAAAGGCAAGCCTGCTTGGCAACAACTGGTGGCAGGAACAACTATCCCACTATTGCTATAGAAGCGAAAATGTGCAGCCAGATATGCATGAAAAATGCCAATCTTGAAATTGAAATTTGAAAAGGTCGAGCTAAGGAGCACCAAGAGATTTGGTGGCTCCTGAAACACTCAGGCTAAAAAGCCTACTGGAGGAAGTGAAAATAGTATCAGAGGAAGAGGTAAGGAAGAATAGAGACAGAGACAAAGTTAGTTAGTCCTGTGAGAATTTTCCTAATTCTTTGGCAAATCTGTAAATATCCTTTTTGAGAGTGAGTTTGAGAGAACGAATATTACCCATCCTCACGACATTGGAACCCAAAACTCGTAGCCTTGGTCTAGCAAAGGCTGAATACGCACAGAGAAAGTACTCAGTGCTATCCGCCTCCTCCAAGCAAGACAGGTACATCTTACTTGTGAAAGATCTTCCTGACTTTGCTCATACAAGGATCATAACAGAGATACCGGATCAAAAGACTTATTTAATCTGTCCATTAACAGACTATTAGATGTCAAAATGTATTTCTAACCAGAGGTTTAAAATCATAATCTCAGATCGTGATGAATGGGAACTGGAGCGATCTTCGGTCGATCTCAGAAATCTCGAATTGTTCACAGACGATTCGAAAACAAATATGGGAATCGGTCGGGGATCTTTAGGAATCTTTAGGAAATTCAAGCAGTTTCAATCTTGTCTATTGGACAATATACATAAACATAAATTCAAGTTATTTAGCTTCGCACAAACAAATATAGAATGAAGATTCTCATTTACTCTTGCTTCAAGTTTTCTAAAAGACCAACTAGGAGAGAGAGGTTAATTTGGGCATCGGGACACATTTCTACAGCAGTTAACACTGTCGATGATGGCAATACTAAGCGTAATTGGACCTAGTATACACCTCTCTGGCTGAGGTGAAAAACGAAATTAAGTGGGCGGATGCATTCCGAATGTTGACTGTTTCATACGGAGAAGCTACTTTGGACCAAAGCAACGTTTATCGGTGGCACAAAATGTTCTCAGAAGGCCGAGAAGATGTGAACGAAGTAAAGCGTGCCGGACGCCCGAGCACTTCAACAACAGACGAAAAAATTGATGAAGTGAAGAAAATGGTATTGGCCAATCGTCAAATCACCATTAGAGAAGGTGCTAAGGACCTAGACATATCGATTGGATCGTGCCATTCGATTTTTTCAATGATTTGGGCATGAGACGGGTCACCGCAAAATTCGTACCAAAACTGCTCAATTTCGACCAAAGGCAGCATCGCATGAACTTTGCTAATGGGATGCTGGACTCTGTCCGCAACGGCCCAAATTTGCTCCAGAGGATCATAACTGGTGGCGCGTCGTGGGTTTATGGTTATGACGTGGAAACCAAAGTTCAATCATCGCAATGAAAGCTGCCGCACAAACCAAGACCGAAAAAAGCTCGCCAAGTTCGCTCGAATGTAAGAGTTTTGCTTACCGTTTTCTTCGATTGCAGGCGCGTGGTGCATTATGAACTCTTGCCACAGGGTAAAACGGTCAATAAGGAATACTCGTATTATCTGCAAGTTATGCGCAGTTTCCGCGAAGCAATCCGCCAGAAACCGCCCGGGTTTGTGGAAGAACAAAAATTGGCTCTTGCATCACGATAACGTCCCTGCTCACACATCGCTGCTTGTACGCGACTTTTTGGCCAAAAACATCACACTAATGATGCCACAGCCACCGCATTCTCCACATCTAGCCCCCTGTGACTTTTTCTTGTTCCCGAAACTGCAGAGGCCCATGAAAGGACGACGCTACGCTATGATTGACGAGATAAAGACGGCATCGAAGGAGGAGCTGAACAAGATATATTAAAAAAAATATTTTTTGAAGTGCTGCGAAGATTGGAAAAAACGTTGGCACAAGTGCATAATATCTCATGGGGACTACTTTAAAGGACACAAAATAGATATTAATGAAGAAATAAATAATTTTTGAAAAAAACACAAAATTCGCGATACTTTTTGAACACACCTCGTATTTAGCTACACCTGTTTGCCAACCATTACTGAGGTAATTTTTCATTAATTTTGCTGCACCATTCAATACCACCAAAATCCATAATATGTTTTCTAGCTTAAATAAGAGTATTTTGTGCACAAACTCATCAGGGACCTCGGAAAAATCTTACAAGCCTTAAATAGTCAGTTCGCCATCATCAAATGCCGTTCTTACTTTACTTTAGAATACGAGGATCGTTTGAAAGGTCTATGCAATGTCAGACAGACGGCACTACTGGCACGTATCAAGATTATGTATAGCTAGTAGCATCTCGCGGAAGAACACATGCCTAATTGGAGCCAGATCGATCTATTTCTTTGTATTTGGCATTCGTTTGAATCGAGGAAGTTTAGTGATTTTCCTTTTCTATCAAGACAATGCACCAGGTCACGCCTCAGCAATTGTGGGCGGAAAATTAGAAATAAAGTTCCAACTTGTTTGACATCCCCCCTATTCTCCAGACTTGGCTCCCTCGGATTCCTTGGACCACTATTTGTTCCCCAATTTGAAGAAAAGGCTGGCGTGAAAAAGATTATATTCACACGAGACGGTAATCGAAGAACCGAATGGCTATTTTTCATACTTTAACAAATCCTATTATTTGGAAGGAATCAACCAACTAGAACAGCGCTGTACGATTTGTATAAGCCGAAAAGGAAACTGTGTCGAAAAATAAAAAAAGGTTTACCCCAAACAATCAAGTAGTTTCCTCTATTTTTACACGGACTTTTCAAATGGCCCTCGTAGCTGTAACACAACTGTGGGCACTTCTATATCTAGATTGATTCGCTATGAGGAGTTTATTTTTGCCTGATTATTTGCCTTATCAGCAGCCCATCCAAGAGTTTGAACAACAAAGAGGGTATGCTAATAGGACGGAAATGCGATGGCGAAGCAGCCGCATGCATTTTTGAAATCGTAGTAACGCTGGCTATCTTCCGGGCGTCCGGAAATATTAAAGTAGCCAAAGAAAGACTAAAAATATGAGTCAAGGTTGAAAGTTTGTATGGAATAATAATTTTTAAGAACTTGAACCACATTCGCACACGCAGCCCTCACCTACAGCGTTCGATTTCCTGGAATAAATATCTACCAACCCTTCGTCATCCGTTATAGTAGAAAAATCAATAGATTCATATGGTTGAAATAGTAGGCCAAGCATATATGCACCACAATATTCTACCTATATTGTGCTTTTACGTCAAAATTTATAATTTTAAATCCGAAAGTTAAAAATATTTAAGAACATCCCTAATGCGTTTATATTCACATAGATCAAAGTATATTAAAATGCGAAAAGAAATTTTAATTTCACACTTGAAAATGAGTACACACAACAGAATCAGGGTAGGGAAAGAGAGATAAGTACAGTCAGTTTTTGTAAGTTTGTGTGCGTGCATAGGTAGTTAGTTGGTGGTCAATTTAAGTGTTTAATAAAAACAAAGTGCCGCCTGCCGCCTGCCGCCTACTAACAAAAACAATTGAAATGCGAAAAGATGAGTAAATACAAAATAAATGTAAAATGAATAAATAAGTGAATGAATCAGTCATGGCATGATTAATTAAGACATCACAATTTTATGTGGTCCTAATAAAAATGGGTAAACGGGGCGTATGAGCAACATTAGTTAAATTGAGAGAAAAACAGAGGCGAAAAAAAGCAACAATGGATGGCGACTGACTAGAAATTTACCAATTGCAAAATGGACAATTAGAGGTGTATGTAAAACAAATATTTTTCAATTACTATAAGTAGGAATATATAAATGCTGTTGTAGTCAATCAACTGCTTATTTTTTTCGTTATGAACTAATTAATCTATTGACTCTGATGCGAGAGCAACGTACTATCGGCCATGAGAAAATATTGCCATCTGAGACCTAAGGCTGCAACATTAAATGTTGTTGATCCATCCAAGGTATGAAAGCTGGAGTCCTTTCGTTAGGATTATTGGAACCAAAACGTGTTCTCCAACACCAGAGGCTGTCAAAATAAAACATTTCATTGAATGTTTCAAAATCCACTTAATCGGTTACAAAGTTTTGGTGTACATAAATTATGCAGTATTAAAGGGTGCCCTGCTTTAATTGGAAATTAATTTGATGGCGTTCCCGAAGGATTGATAGGTCTTAAAAATTCTGTAGAGTAATGTATGTACAGCCTGATACTTGAATATATAATATTTTATTACAATTTTGATAAAAAAAGTACCAATTCAAAAACTCAGTCATGATGCACTAATTCGTACAAAAATTGAAAAGAATGGTAAAAGAGTAAAACCGAAAAAAAATGAAAGAAAAAATTATGATATCGAATAAAGTAAACTAAAATAAAACAAATTGAAATAATATATTTAAATTTAAATTAAATTAGGTAATAAAAATAAAAATCGATAAATAAAACAGGAAGGAAAATAAAATAAATTAAATTAAATAGAAATAAATTCAAGTAAATGGTCATATTTTCTCTGATTTTCATTAAAATTATTTAAAATGAAGAAGTCAATATATTTTTTTTCAAAATTGGCATGCAGTTTATTTATACATTAAAATAATATAATTTTTTTTTTGTATTTTAATAATTTAAAATGGCGGATGTACACTCAATTCTTTCGGGAAGGTCGCAGCGGGGCTTCTCAATCGGCGCGCATTGTAGCATCGGCGTCAGTGGCCTGAATACAAAAAAGCAAAAATTTTTTTGTTTATTAATGTCATAATTTATATATGAATTAAACAAAAATGGAAAAAAAATTCGCGGAAGAAAATATTAAAAAAAAATGAATTTTGGGGCAAATTTTCCTACTATTTTTGCTTCGAACTGTATATTCACATAGAAAGTAATATCATAAAAAGGATGTGTGCACAATTTCAGGCAAATCGGTCAATAACTTTTCGAGTTATCGTGTACGCCAATTCGAAAAATATAGTTTTGAGGAAAACGCGTTTAAAGTTTGAATACATAACTATAACTCTCCCAGCGCTCGAACGCAAAGAATAGAATCAGCACGGTTGACGATGTATATAAAAATTTTTTGATATATTCTTAAAGGACTATATTACCATTGTATTGTATGAAAAAAAATTTTTTTTTCGAAATTTTATAGGTATCTGTCCCCTTAAAAAAAAAAACAAAATAAACAAGTAATGAAGGGAAGTTAAATAAATTAAATTAAATAGAAATAAATTCATTTACAAAAAAAAAAACAACTAAATAAAAAAGTAATGAAGGAAAATAAAATAAAAATAAATTAAATTAAACAAATAAAGCAAAATAAAAAAGTAATGAAGGAAAAAATTTATTAAATAAAAATAAATTTAATTAAATAAAATTGTAATAAACGAATATTAAAATAAAATTTAAATAAAAACTACTTAATTTACACATTTTTGTAATAGTTAATAGAAAACTATATATATCTAACACGTATAATATTTTAGTAAAATTTTATTTGGGCTGGCTGCTCATATTAAACAAGCTCATAGAAATTGAGAGCTATAACTTATAATATCACAAGGATGGACAGAAATTTTATCTTGAAGCTTAAAAAGTGTGCGTGACTTCTATCCGATCTCAATAATGGTTATTAATGGTTTTGGTATATTTTCAAATGTTTTATATCAATAAATGTTTTATATATCTTTCTGTCCATATGGATTTGCTTATCTCCCATTGGATGCATCCCCAGGTAGCGAATCGGGGAGTGCTCGGTAGATATAAATGTAGAGTAGGTGGGAAATAAAATATCACTCGCGGACCAAAACAAGCAATCACGTTTTGGTAGGTGCTGAAAGCATTCTAACACCAAACTAGGGCAGTCAGACTAGCAACCTACTTGGCTGATATTGGAATCGTCAACTACATTGCCTTGGATATCAAAAACAAACCAACCATCGACGACCCTTGGCTGTAGTATTAGGACTAAGATCGGCTTCTGGAATATAAAAACCTGGGAAATGTTTGACGCCCTATGTCTCAGACAGGAAGGAGTTAAAGGAACCTATTTCAGTTATTTCTTAATTCTTTTTACATTGCTACATATAACCGTTATGTGTACAAATTTATAACAGCTTTGGACATAAGTGCGCGGGTATAACAACGTATTGCGGAGTTGTGCGCCAACCCTGCTACAGTTTTTTAAAAACTTCTTTGCTAAACATCTCATACTGAGTTATTATTTGATCACATTTAGTGCACAATGGATCGGCTATGGTCTAAGTGAGTTAGTTTAAAGCCTGACTGCCACTTCTACCTATCTAGTGCATATACATATGACTACCGTTCATCAAGAAAAATTAATAATAATAAATGAAAAATAAATAAAAAAGAACGCTGCTGATAAATTTATAGAACTGCGAAATGTAATTGAGTATTGAACTAAAACGAAAAGTTATGAATTTAAAATTTTAAATTTCAATTTTCTTAACATGTATCCGGTACTTGTGTTTTTGTTTTTGCCACTTGTCGTTCATCGTTCCTTGGCCAGATACTCCATATGAATATGTCCTTTTGTCATTTTTTAAATACTCATTTATAATTAATAATGCACCTCTTTTATGAAATTGGGTCTAATATGATCAAGTGCTGCAAATGCCAAATATGGCACTAAAAATAATGAATATGAAAAAATTATTATATATATAACTGATAATCATATAATATAAAAAAATATACTTCATTATTTGAAATATATGTATTTTTGAATTAGAATTGATACCTCTAACACAGTTATACCCACCTTTTTGCTAGCAGTAATAGCCGAATGCTCGATTTGTTGCTTTTTGTTTAGTCATTTTTTAGTTGTACGAAGAAGTTGTAGAAGTATATGTAAGTGTAAATACATCTAGCCAATAATATATAAAATATATTAACTACTTCCAAATTTCTTTGATTTATAAAATTAGATACTTAGAATATATAAAATTTAAAATAAAAAATCATACACAGCTTTACACATTGTCGTTTTTAATGAAAACAGGAAGCGATGCTCAGAGTTTTTATGGATTACAACAGTATTGTATTTTCACCCCGAATTTTTGCCAGAACGTCAGACAGTTAATAAAGACTATTATTTCGGCCTTATGGAATGTTTACGTGAATTAATTCGCCAAAAAAGAAAGGATTTGTGGAAAAGCAACTCGCGGATTTTGCACCAGGATAACGCACCGTCGCACAGTGCCATCATTATCCGTAAACTTTTGACCAAGAGCGAAACAAATATGTATAATCTAACAGCCATCGAATTCACCCGGTATGGCTCCCTGCGTTTTTTTCTGTTTAATCGAGTCATAAACCAACTACGGGGAACACGTTTTAACAGCCGAATGGAAGTAATGGAAATATCGAAGACGGCTCTGATGGCTACACCGAAAATAGAGTTCCAGAAATGTTTCCAGAGCTGAGTCAAGCACTGGCATTGTTGCGTTGCAGTTGTTGGGAAGTACTTTGAAGATGATAATATCACTTTTAAGGAATATACTTTTATTTTGAAATTTCTGAGTAAATTCCTGGAACTTTTTCATCAGAGTGGTACGTGTGAAATGAGACATCGGAATTCTGCTGCCGGATCTCCGAGGACTTGGTCGCCGAAGTTACTCTCACAATTTGCTTCGTTTGGCCAAACATTGTAATCTATCATTCTTGGGTGTCCATAGCACGCAATTCAGAAGACAATTCTGTTGGACATTCCAGAGAAAAACGCAACATGCATACAGCGGGCTGATCAAATACATAAAATACAAGTGTATTTATTTATTTACGTGCATGCATACGTAAGTAGATAATTTAAAATTTTTATTTTCATGTATGCGGAGCTGCTAGTACGTGTCTCTCTCGAACGTTAAATTTGAGAGAAAACCGGTTCAAAAGCCATCACTGTGCGGATGCAGTATTTCAATAGTACGGAAGCGCTGAGAACGTTGAGTTTCCTGATGAAGAAGGAAAGAATGAAAGAGGAAAGAATGAAGAATAATGAAAAAGAAAAGAAGCAGCTTCGTTGGCGGGGTCATGTCATCCGAATGAATACAAATGCTCCGGCTCTGAAAGTATTCGATGCAGCACGAGCTGCTGGTAGCAGACAAAGGCCACCTCTGCGTTGGAAAGATCAGGTGGAGAAGGACTTGGCTTCACTTGGTGTATCCAACTGACGCCGGATAGCAGAGAAAGAAGCGACTGGCGGCCTAGTTAAACTCGGCCAACGTCGCATAAGCGGTTATCACGCCAATCAGGAAGAAGAAGAATAATAAGAATACATTATTCTTAAGTAAGCTAAATGTATTTAGTCAGAACTTCGAACACAAAAAAATGTATTTCTCCCTTAAACAATTCATCTGCATGCAGTTTCAGTGCCAGTAGGAATTTTCCGAAATCAATACAAATTTTGCTGGCAAATTTTACTCCAGTGTTCCCTTGAATGCCATGAACATATGGAAGCGAAAAAATTACTAAATGCTTATGATTTTAATTAAGCCGTGGCGGAAGGCGCGCATAATTTGTCGAAATAACCTCCAAATTCGCGCCAGCAAAAAAAGGGAAATACACAACGAAATTTAGCAAATATCGCTAGGTCAAATTCATCAGACGCTCGTGCAGAAGAGAGCGGGACCAACTCAAACTAATGATGGATTCCAGTTCAATAGAAGCATAACTGCTCGAAATCGGTCAATTGACCAGCGGTATAATTAGGAAGAGCCATCCCCAGAAGTGCGTAAACGCGAGCGGCGGAAGTGGAAACATCAAATGAACGGCTACAGAGCTGTTCATTTATTTATGTATTTTGCGTATGCTTGTGATCTGGTTTTGAGCATTTTGAATTCAAGCATTTCGTTTGCCGGCAGTATCACTGCATGCACGGACTAACCGAACCGGCCACATTTAATGCCGCTAGCCACTTACGCGCTCGCTTACTGACTTTCATTCATACCAACAAATTTGTGGTTGTGCTGTATTGCGTACCTATGTTTGTATGTATGTATGTGTTTTAAGTTCTGTCGATCATTTGCGATCATTTCAATTGTTTCAGTTGCGCATCGGGCATTCAACTGGACGGACGCTTTAACGCTGGTAAATTAAGAGACAAAGAGAAATTATTATATAAGTTTAAAGAGCGAGTCGTGAAAGTTAAGATATTCGGGAACCACTGTGTGTACTTACTACCGACCTATAAAGCGTTTGTGAAACTGTGGCAGATCCAGTATTCGAATTTTTGAATTGCTGATGATCGTGAATTGTTGAAATCAAGAAAAAAAATATTTGCAATAAGCAACTGCTAGTTGTTGCAGCATCCTGCGCAGGTAAAGAAATTGTTTCGTCTTTGTTTACGACATTTTTTTTTTTCTTTTCTTTTTTTCAAAGCTAATTTGGAAAGGGCTGCAATTATTGTGCAAACAGCTCGAAAGTGGAAAATTGCCAGTTGTAAACAAATGTTTACTGAGTTTCTCGCGAAAGCCTGACAAATAGTGGCTATTAATAAACGCGCAAAACACCTGTTTGAATTAAGCAACATTCGTGAACGCGCACACTGTGTGATAAAATTATATGAACATGTTTTCCTTTCTCTTCTGTCAAGTGTAGCCTCATTTGGATGTAAATTTCAGCGGAATGTCGTCAAGTTTGAGAACATAGCGGTTGAAAAATGACCCATTTTCCAGTTAACTTTGTTCATATACCTGTAAATTTATGATTTTACGCATAAAAGCTCTCAATCGTTTAATTTTATTTTCTCTATTCTAACATATTAATTAATATCTAAAGAGAGTTCTGACATGTCGATAATTTGATATTAGTTTCTAATTTTTCGCTGTAATTATAAGTATATATGAAGACATATCGATGTTTTCCCATGTTTCTCTTTAGAAATTGTTTTCGTTAGAAAGAGCAGATATTCTTATTGTTTAGGGTATTTATTTAGGGCTCGCTTTATAGTAGTCGGTTACACTGTCAAGCCAGTTTACTACGAAATGTTTGCGGATGTTTAGCTGAGGAAGAGTAGAGGCCAGCTTTTTCAAGAGCAGATGGAGAAACAGAAATCCATATAATAGGCATTTCTTTCCTCCGCACTTTAGAGTCATCAGCTTTGGCTGCTAAACCATCTTTCACCCGATCTTTGGTTGATTCCTTTCAGGTTTGTACTTTGAGTCTCCTCATGTCATCCTCCAGTTTGTCAATCGATCTTGTTATTGGTCTACCTTTTGCTTTTGTTGTAATTTTTTTAGTGCCAATTATTTATCGTTGAGTGCTCGTTGGGTCCATTCTCGTGACTTGATTTAGCCATCTGATTCTTATAGCTTTAATGAAGCGCACAACATTCTCTCCTTTTTTTGTTAGTCCAATTCATGGTTCCATGTTATGCGCCATTCACTGTTGTTGTCTTTGGCTGCACCGAGGTAGAGAGTAAAAATGAAATAAATAAATAATTGGTGCTTTAACTTCTCTTAGGTGTTTGGCCGAGCTCCTCTCCCTATTTGCGGCGTGTGTCTTTATGTTGTTCCACTAATGGAGGGACCTATAGTTTTAAGCCGACTCCGGACGGCATATGGTTTTTATGAGGAGGATTTTTCATGGCAGAAATACACTTGGAGGGTTGCCATTGCCTGCAGATGGGCGACCGCTATTGCAAAAACAGTGTCTATTATTTGATGTTCATGCACTAAGATTTGAACCTAAACTCTCCCGGATAGTAGTTATGCAGCAACCCATTCGGCTACAGCGCACGAGTTAGAGAGTATTCTTTGAAAAAATCATTGTCTATTGTTGGAAGTGTCAAAAATGCCTTGATGGAATTTGAAAAACCCTCTCTTCAAAAACATGTTTATTTATAAATATTACAACTAATTAAAGTAGCCTTAACGATACCTCGCTCAGAATCGATATGAGAAGCGGCATTTTTAAATTTTTTTTTACCAATTTCTTGATGCCTCGGCAAATCTTTTTCTGCTCTATACCTATGTATGGGAGACTATTAAATCGCCCAGCTTATGACAGACACACGACTGTAGTCATCCAGCCCACTAAGCAGAGCTTAGACATCAGCCCTCATATGGAGTTTATAAACATATTCCAGCTCAACTATCTAGCTTCATAAATTGCTTGAACAGCTAATGGAGTTACGTCCATTTATTCAACCAAAATTTTAAGCTCAATGGCTCTATCCATCAAGCTACAGGGAAACGATCGTTGAGCTTTGCATTTTGTGCCGCCCTGCGTTAATTCTGAGTAGTCGCATACCTAAGCATAAGTGAACTCTGTGTCTAGTGTCAAAAAATCACACTTATTTCTCCAGAAATGTCTATAGTTCTACCCTTGTACTTCTACTACTTGAAACAGATCAACCGTAAAGAGTACTGATATGCTTTTCTAATGCATACTGTAAATCTTAAAAAGCTGCCTACTACACGGACGCCCTTATTTTGTTTGTTGTCGGCAGACCACTTCAGTTCCTAACGCGCTGTCAAACTCGGATTTGCCAACCGCCACGGCCAGACGTGTTTTGCACTAAATTACTTTATCTGAACCGAATTTGGCGGAACATTCACTGATAAGTGGGGCTATTTTCTTAGTAAGCTTTAGACTACTATTCAACTTGTAAATATTACTCTTCAGATGACGCCGGTGTCGAAATATTCTATTTATGCGACGATTTGGCTCATATCCAAATCATAAATTGAAAATAAATGAGCGTCAATTAAGGTATCATAGAACATGAAGTTTTGGTAATTTCGAAGATTATTTTGCCGTGAAATTCTTATATTTACAATGTGAAAGCCTAGAAAGCCTCAAAAGCACAAAGAACTGGAGATGAGCTCCGCTCTTTCTATTCTTATTAGGAGCAGGTAAAGCAAAGCTTAAATGGTTCGAGGATAATTCGAGAAACAAAATCGTACGCCAGGCATGGCTAATTTGTACAAAAATACTCAGATTAATATAAATGTTGAATAGAGCGTCGACGGGCGAGCGTCGCTGAAGACGAGAGGTATTGGAGTGGCAGTAAAGAAGATAAATACGTTGATCGTTATAAAAACTAAGGCTCTATTTAACAGACGAAAAAATTTTCATAAAATTCACTTCCACTTGACGCACTAATACCGTCATCTTCCGTCGTCTTATCAGATTCAAAGTAATATTCGTCAGAACTGTCACTATCTAAAAAGCCTGCTGGTTCCTCTGGCAGTGAAATTCGTTCTGACTCTACCATCGTCTCACATCGTAAGTTTACATTATAAGGAATATAACACTTCATCGCTAATGGCCACTAATGTCTTTGACTGAAAACGTGACTCTTTTACTATACCCATGCATATCTTATCACGAGCCTTGCAGCTACTACGAACTCATTTGGGCGGCTATATGCCGACACGCGTCCGGAACGGTAAAACGGCTTGGGCAGCTATATGTCGACACTCGTCCCCAAAGGTTTAAAGCAGGCAATAGAAATAAAATAATGTTCTCTTTCAAAAGTTAAAATCAGCTTCTGTGATCACCTTTGTATGTTCCACTCAAAGCTAAAGCTCACTCTACTCTCTCGATTTCGCTATTATAAAGTGTTTTATCAAGAAAACTTAAAGATTTTCGATTTAAAAAAAAAATTGGCATTTGCTTTAAACGCGCTGCTTCAAGCCATATTTCTAAGACATGAAAATTAGAGTTAACGTTTTTACGAATTAGTTATACATATATAGAAGGTGGCGCAAAATTAATCATCCAATTTTGTTCTTGAATAACTTTTTCACTAAGTAAAAAAAAATTGGTTGATGCATGAATGATGAAAACCTTAACGTTGACTTTTATGCGCTCCATTGCTTGTCTATTTCTATACCGCAGCTGACAAGTTCACAATTGTAAAATATGATTGACGTACTTCACCATTTGCTAAAATTAAAATCTGTCGATAGGGTGATTAATTTTGCGCCACCTTGTATATATACATATGTATGCGATACTAGCCATCTCTGAAATGAAAAGAGAAAGATTTAATTTGCATCTACGAGTACGAAAAAATCAAATTTTATTTGTGTGTAATAACAAAAGTCAGGAAGGCACTTAATTTTCGAACAATGGCGCCTTCGTTTAGCACTTTAAGGAGCTTTAAGAAATTGTTGCTACTGTGGCAGAGTTTTGTGTGATTGAAAATACCCAAAATTACGTTAAGCAGAGCAAAAGAACTTGTATATACCAGTAATACCTATACTTAACCCGGGTTAGCCAAGAAAAGTTAAGACTGTCCAATGAAAGCTAAGAAGCTTTTGATAGATGCATTTTGTTCTTGTATTTTTTGATGTGTTTGATTATTTCTATTGAAATAATCCTAATTAGCGACTAGCGCCTGTGTGATAATAATGTTCTCGTGTATAGTCTTGTTGATTTATTCATTTTTTTTTTTCTTCTTTTTTTTGAGTCAGATACGTCAGATTCGTGAGATCCAAGTATAGCAGCAAACTGTTTAGCTGAGATTTCGTTAATTTGCTGTAAGAAAGACTTACCGAAAGAGCGAAGCCTTGCTCTAGTTAGAACTGGATATTCGCATATATGTGGAAAAGACTTTCTTGCACCTTCTCCGCCCGACAGCTTCTGTAGATGGGTTTGAATGGAAGGTTAAGTGTGGATGCATGATTCCTTACCTTACAGTGACTTGTAAGGGTTGCAGTGATAGGTGAGATGTTTGGCGAGATTATCCTAACAGGTACCCCGTCTTCTGGATGTTGTACGATGGCCATGTTTTTCTTGTCGTAGTGCATGCAGCTAATTGCTTCCACCATCTTTCTACTAAAGCATGGTAGTGTAAAGCAATAGATGTTTTTATTGTGTTGTTGGGGTATCAACTGCCAGCCCCACTGTTATGTTTAGTGCCGTGCCTTTCCTTGCTAGCTCATCTGATATCTCATTACCCTCTATATTCTTATGACCGGGAACCCATATCAGAATAATTTGAGGCCACTATCCAAGCTAATCGAGTTCCTCTCTACACTGTAAAACTAGTTTGGTTGAAATGAAATTGGAAACATAAGGCCTTGACAGGTCTTGCACCAATTTCTTTGTAGTTTTTTAATGATTTACATACTTCTCTGATTGCTAATAGTTCTGCCTGGAACGCGATGGCATAGTGAGGAGATCGAAGTGATTTGGATATATTGAGCGGTAGACGAATTATATTGTACTACTATAAGTATTGGGTTGAGGCATAACTTCCTAGCGTTTTAACCGAAGACTTTGAGCAAAAAACAATAATTATGATATATCAATAAGTTAATAAATTATATATTCGTCGTTACTGTTTACAACCTCTCCACACCTCCCGACCAATTCGTTGATGGTGTTCCGCCAAAAATCGTCTGGTCTGGTGTCAAAGAAGCTGTTGAGCCTGTTTTTAATGACCTCTTTGTTATCGAAAGTAACGCCCTTCATATGGTTTGACAGGGAGTAGAAAATATGGTAATCGGTTGGTGCAAGGTCCGAAAAATACGGCGGATGCTGAAGGACCTCCCATTCGAGCTCTTGGAGTGCCGCTTTGACGGCTTGAGCACCATGGGGCCAGGCGTTGTCGTGAAGGAATATGGTTTGACCATGTCGATCAGATCTTTTCAGTCGAATAGCCTCATTCACGTGGTGTAGCTAGGTAATGTAGACCAGGACATTCTTTTCGAGCAGTTTGCCATGCCTTCTCAGTCCCACCAAACACATACTCGTATCATGATCTTCTATGGATGAAAATCTGGCTTGACTCTTCGCTTTGAGAAGCTGAGAAGCAATTTGAAGGCTTTCTTGTTTTTTTTTCGTTGAGCTCACGATGCACAGGCGCTCACTTTTTTGATAAATCCCGTTGAGTGAAGGTGATCGAGAATCGTTTTATGATCGCAGTTAATTTTTTTCGCCAATTCACCATTGGTTTGGCGACCGTTCTCTTTCAAAAGCTATTTGAGACGTTCTTCATCGAATTCAGAAGGCCTTCCGCTGTGGGACGTGTCATCGATCTCAGAGTCGCGATTTTTGAACTTTGCAAACCATTTCCGTGCTGTAGACATACATATGTATGTACATCACCCTAGTGATCAGCTAATAATGAAGCAACTGAGACAAATATTGAAATGAAATAAATAATAAAAAAAAGTTGTATGTAAAGTGACGCAGTTTTCTGTCAATATAATTAACAACCTGCGTAACTATAATTAAACATCTGTTATTGAAAGAGTTAGTAAATATTTCTGGCATTCATTGGGATGAAAGAATAATAGCAATCAAGTGGTTTTCAGTAACTTGAGCATAATTTTGTATTCGAGAAAAGTTCAAAAATAGCTGCTTTGCCTGTTTGAGAATAAACTTTCTTTTTTACCAGCTTTCGTTTGAAAGATATTTTAGATTCTGACAAGTCACTATTACTTAAGTAACCATCTCTCAAAAGTTCACAATGGGAATGAGACAAAGGAGGATGATGACACCACAGAGCATATTTTATGCAACTGCATTGCCTTGCCGTGGCAAAGATAAGACTGCACATCTTTGATCGAGATCAAATGAAATCAAGAATGCTTCTGTCGCAGATATTCTGAAATTCGCCCGCAGGGCAATTTACGCAAAGAAATTTATTGACAAAATTTGGGTTTCCATCGATTCCCAAACTGAAGCAGGGAACATCTAATGGAACTTCATGCAGCACATTTTAATGGCAGTAATGCCAGTTAATGACTAGTATTAACTACGTCTAAAACAATACCATTAGGAGTACATAGGTTCGAATCTCCGTGCATGAAACCGCTTAATGAAGAAAGAGTTTTTTTTCAATAGCAGTCGCTCCACGGCGGTAATAGCAAACTTCTGAATGTGTTTCTGCTTCTCTTAAAAGATATTTGCCATTCGGAGTCGTCTTAAAACTAAAACACATTACGGGTACTAAAAATTATTATTATCAAGAGTAGAAATTCGAACTAGTCACGTTTTCGAATTCACTAGAAGCGCGCCACTTCACAACAAGTGGATTTCAACGCATGTACAATTATTAATGAGTGTATTAGAGTTAATTAAAAGTTTCATTTAAATTCATATTTTTAATTAATAATAATTAAAGCGAAAAAATATGTAGAAAAAAATGTTACACGTTCCAATTTCCCTTTTGCTGGTAAACAATCATGAATATTTATTTAATACCACTATACATTTTAATGAATGAATGCGTGGAGTGTTTCGCACACATAATGAATATAATAGCCTATGCTAGTTGTTTTTCTTTTTTATCGAAAGCAAATGATTGCTCATTTGAATTGTTAGTATCGGCCAGCTGCGATTGTCTGGTATTTAAGTACATCGAAGTACATAAATAAATTACTGGTGGCAGTAGAATTAACACAATTTGAACAAGTGAACAATAATCAAACAAATAAATAACCAATAAATCTGTTTGGACACTTGAATAAAGCAGCTGCTTAGTAAGGCAAATATGTACACAGAACCTACAACAAGAAAAAAATGTGAGCACAACTAAATTGGGGAAAAATTGGATAAACAGCTGTGGACAGGAAATAATAATAGTAACTTGTAATTAATAACTTTAAGCTGTGGTTAAATTCACATTTATGCAAAGAAAAACGAATTTTCTCGTGTTATGCTTATTTAGTTTTGAAATTTCACAAATGCGAGTATAAAAACTTAAATGTATTTTCCTCTCTGCACTCCACTGTGCAAGATTATTACTCACCTAAGGCAAAAAAGATAATTTTTAAATATGGAGAATTTGAAGCAGACTTCAACTGCCATAATACACAAAGTATTTCTAAAAGCGTGAACGAACAAGCCGCGAGTTTAACCCAAAAACATATTGTAAAGACGAAGAAGGTCAACTCCTAACGGAAAAAATAGAATTCTCGAAAGATATTTCGATAAACTCCTTAATTTGCACATTACGAACATTGAATCCGAACACCCACAGTTAAAATTTTCAGAAATGAGGGAAGAGCTTAGCTTCCAGGAGTTCATGGCAACAATTAAAGTTCAAAAAACAACAAATTCTGTGGTTTGTATGAGATCCCAACAGAGCTCTTCATACACATGAGCTATGAAATCCTCCATACCATATCGTCCTCTTAGTATAACAATAGCCTATGTGCTCATAGGCTATTATTTTTTTATTGAATTTTTGGATTCTCCATCGTCAATTTTATATGTGGTCAAAATTTTATCAAATTCTAGTTCCACAAAGTGGGTCAAAACGTCAGTCAAAAAATAATAAATATTTACAGACATAACGAGATTTGAGTGAGAGCTACTTTCGACAAAAAGTTTGAAATTCATTTTCTCAAAACATCAAAAAATGTATAGGCTATTTTAATACTAAGGGGACGATATATCAGTGGTTTGTAAAATCTGGAATGATATTACGTGCTTACCGATTGCTTACATCAACAAATACCACTTGAAAAATTCCACAGAGTTAGAAGAAGGCCAGCCGCTCAGATGAATTGACGGTGTTGATGAAGATGCAGGTTTTTGGGATTTCGGGCATCCTCCAGGCATGAAACTCAGACAATTGAAGACATATGCTGCAGCAGGCGACGACACGACCAGTGTTGTCCAGCCAACAATGATGATGAAAGTAACAAAAAAACCCACGGCATAGAGTTTGTGCTTACACCGAGCTCCTCTTCCTATTTGTGCTGTGCGTCTTGATGTTGTTGCGCAAATGGAGGGTCCTACAGTGTTAAGCCGACTTCAAACGGCAGATGGTTTTCAATGAGAAGCTTTTTCATAGCTGAAATACACTCGGAGGCTTGCCGAGAGGCGACCGCTATTAGAAAAAACTTTTTCTATTATTGGTGCTTCATGCATGCAAGATTCGAACCTCTGCACTTCCGAATGGTAGGAACATACCAACCCATTCGGCTACGGCGGCCGCTTGGATACTGGATATACAGCCTGTAATAAAGAAAAGAAATCGGATTTATTGAGCGATAACCAAAATTTTCAAAGTTTAAGAAAAGAATTCGACCACCTCCACGCATTCTAATTCAATCAGTAATTGTTACAAATGGAATCCAAGATATGTCAGGGTATACAGGACAACTTGTATAGGCATCACCGAAGCATAGAAAACTTGTCCCAGTACTGCCCTTACTTTCGTTTTACACTCACTTCCCAACGTTATTCCCAACGCTCAAGAGACATGGTCGTATTTTTAGCAGTTAACACCGTATTTCTCTGAATTTCGTACAGATCTCTCTATTCTCAAACTGGGAGAGTCGGACCAGGGCAACTTCTCCAAGTAGTCAGAATTGGAATGAGAGGAAAATCTGTATCGAGGCTGGTACCTCTGTCTTCACTGACGGCGCCAAGATGGAATCGAGAGTCGAAGCAGAGGTTTTCTCTAAATCAGCCAATTTATCTGTTTCCCAAAAATCTGCCGAATACAACTAGTGTTTTTCACGCATGGTGTATATCCCAAGTGGTCAACTCCTGTAAGGAAGAGATCAAATATCTTGGATGTGCAGGTAACATTTCAATGATCTTGGTTCATAGATCTTGGTTCAACATAGGAACGTAGAGGGAAATGAAATTGCTGATAAATTTACCAGGAAAGAGTCCACTGAATTGGTCTCAGAGGTCTCCCATCCAGTCATCGGAATCCCTGAGACTGTTGTTAAAGGGGAATTGCACCATTTATTTCTCAAGAAAGCTCAAAACAGTTGAAACTCCATTTTTTAGAGCGCTATTTCGAAAACCATTGGGACTCAGTAGGGGCCAGAAGGACACAGAAAGTTCTGGGAACTTAACGCCATCAATTTCTAAGCTCGTAGTTGTTTTTACTGGTCATTGGACGATCGGCACACACGCAAAAAAGCCATTTAATCCCCATTGCGGAGGCTGTGGGGAGCTTTCAGAGAAGGAGACTGTTGGACAGTTTCTCTGTAAACCTCCGGGTTTGACTGCTAGACGATTAAGGTCACTGGGTGATACTTTCTTCGGCAACCTGGGGCAGTGTTCCAACCTAAATCCCGTCAACCTTCAGCATTACATCAATAGCTCTAGTTGGCTGTAGATATCTGCCTATTGGAGGTCTCACAATGGTATCAAAACGGCGCTTTAGTGCTACTTGGGGAGTTTCAGGCTGGTATTTCAACCATTTCACCTCCCTACCTCAAATATATGTACTATAACCCTAAAGGTATTTTATTTGCATTATATCAATACTAAACGCCAAACAAATTGTTATCCAACCAGTGGTATTTATGAAAATTGTTTATCTGGCAGCCCAGTAGAGTCTTGCAATCTATTCGCAAGTCTATGAAAAGTATGACCCCATTAAAATACAATCAACCACTTATCAATAGACGTCATTGACAGTTTTGACATTTCATTAGACGACGTAATGCTTGCCATATCTAATCTTAGAAATGGTAATAGTGTTTAGATCACGAAGGCTTTGCTCCCACATTTTTTAAGCTACATTTAGCATTCATATCAGTCTTTCATATCCGTGAAAGTTTTTAATTTTAAATTTTTGGATAGTTGGAAGTTAATCGCAATATTATATGCATATACAGACCAATCGTAATGCAAAGAACCGTAAACTTATCGTCGAACATACATGTATTCAATTCAAATAGCATTGCCCAAAACTTCGTAAACTCGTTTAATTTGGTTTCATCTCTATGTAATTAACACCGAATTAATATAGCAATAACGCTCACCGTCCAAATATCCCCAGAAGAGATTTTCATATACGCCCGTCCGTGTTTACATTATCAGTATATGGACTATTATATTTACGGTACCCCGCAGAAAAGATATAGCGTTGAAAAAAGCTACTCTTTGAAGACCAGTAGGCATCATAAGCTATGTGTGGATTTCCCGAACCTTAAAATACAGTAACTTTGATTCAAAGGTAGCCGCTAATATGGGTATATAATTGAAGTTTTACGGCAACCCGCAGAAAAGTTGTAGCGTTGACAAGAAGCTGCTCTTAGGAGGCCTACCAGTTCACCAACTATGAGTGAATTTGCCGCACCTCAAATACCGAAATGTTTCTTTATAACGCAGCTGCCGAGACGAAAATCCGACGCATTCTCAAATAGGACTTTTTAAGCAAAATCGCTATCGAATTTCAACAGCTCCAAAGCCCCAACGGATCACTACTCCGTCGAAGCGGATGGTCATTGCCTGTAGTTTCTAGTCTAGTTTAAGTGAGGCCTATAGACGAAAAAGCCAACCGATGAGATTTTATAGGATTGTTGGCGAGTTGATGCGTGAACTATCGCCTACAGCGGCAGCAACATTCTCGCTTGACCAGATGAGTAGTAGAACATTCTTCACAAATTTACCTTCACAAGACGCGGATTTTTGTTTTAATTAAATTCGCAGTATTTTGACTTAGCAGCACTTGCTTTGAAAGTAAGTTTCCGCTGTTCAAGTGAAAAAAGTATCAGATTTCGAGATTGCATATGATTTTGCACTCATCTGTACATTCACGCCTACAAGTGTGTTTGTGTGTATGTGTGTGCATGTGCTGCACGCCGGATAAAGCAACTATCCATCCATTAACGTCCCATTATGAGTGTCAACACAAGCCCCGCAATGCTCATTTCACTCATTTCAAATCGCACCAATCGGCTGTTTTATCAGCAATTCACACACCTTCCGCCGACCAATCGACCTATTGCTGATTTACGCTCCAGGTGTGCTTCTGGCCATTCATTGTTGTGAACGAACAAATACTTGTGGTTTTTCGACTTTCGGCGTTTAGAAGATACACACAAACACCACCGACGCTGCCACTGTTCGTCTACTGATACGCATACATTGATTTGGCTGTTTGTTTGGTTGTGGTTGTCTATCTTGATTGTGATTTTGCGCTATTGCTGAGCGACGCTATCTCGAAGATGTCATCTTTCCCATTCTTTACATTTGAGCTGTCGACTTTGGCAAGTCGATAGCGCGCGATCGTTGCACGCCAATCTCAAACGCGTTTCCATACAGAATTGACTTTCTTCTTGTCACGCTAATTTTATTTATTATTTTGTTTATTGTTTACTTTTATTCGATCACTTCGATTGCCATCTCTTTTGTTTTATTCACATGTGTATGTATGTATGTATGGGTGTAGGTTCATAAATAAGTGCATCAATTTACTGGGCAGCTTGTTAATATGTGCGTGTGCCAGTTGTTTGTGTAAACAATTAATCAAAGGAAATCTTTAATAATAACTTCTCCGATCGACGACAGCAAAATCAGTTAAATTCTATTTATATACAAATATACGAGTGCACTCGCAATCGAGCTAATCGAACTGTGTGGTGCGAGCGCGAAATGCGGCAAGTTAACAAGCGGTACTTGACAGCTTTTCCTTACAATTACACAGTGCAACAAAATAGCAATAGCAACATTTTTCAGTTCTGCTTATGAAACAAAAACTATCAAGCAGATTTTCAAGCAACATTTCGAAAAAAAAATTATAAATATTTAACGCTTCGCGGCGCGGGCATTTCCGTTGATATCTAATTGACATTTTCTCCAAACATAAAGTTCCACTTTCAATTTATTATGTTTTTTGCGCGTTTTCAATATTTTTGAAAATGAAATAGCAAAATTTGAAAAAGGAAAATTGCGATAATAAATTTGTAAAGCTGCGGCGTGAATTCTCTGTATTTTTCTTTTTTTTTTGCTTTACAATGAAATGATTTTTTTGTATTTTATGTTGGCAACTCAAATAAAATAAAATTAACTAAATATCTGTATACTCTGTTCTCCCATTTTCGCAAAATATTAGGAAATATAAAACACTTTACAAAAAAATCGCATCTGTATGAAATAAGGTGTGAGTGACTGAATATATCTTTACCTGATATGTGATTTTCCTGCAAAAGTAGTTCCAAGGCGTATTTGTAAAGCACTTGACCAACAACAATATTTTATACGTTTGATTGTCAAAGCAAAAAAAAGTAGAAAACAAAAAATTAATTCTCCTTGATTCATTCTGGCTGACAGCCACATGGACACGCCAAAAGAAAAAAGAGGTTGTCTGTAAAGTCGGTTTACTGACGATAGTTCAACGTGACAACGTCATAAGAAAATATTGATGGAATGGTTGCAATTTTCAAAACAAAATTTTAATTTTATTTGTTTGATAGATATTTTGTATGGATATAGAGGAGGGGGTAAATGGAATTGCAATGGAATAGGTCAAGTTACATTTACACAAACGCGAAAAATGACGAAACATTTATCAAATTCATGAAAGATATCTTCAATTTCGATTGTGCATCAGACGTTAATAAGTCAACAACACTAAGAGGCACCATCATCGATTTGCCTTTTTCAAGACACTTTACACTCGAAACAATCCCTTTCATTTCCTACTTTTTCTATCATCGTCCTATTCTCAACAGAGAAATGGTTCATTACCATGCACACAGGAAGAAGGCAAATGCAAATACAAGTATGTGAATTTATATACCTACATATGCGCATATACATACATATATATGCTCACTCAAGTAGGACAGAGCCAGATGTCGAACGTTGCCGAACGCGGGGGCCGATTGTGCTCTTTGTCGTTCGTTCCGCGCTCTCGCTTGCAGTTCAAGCACATTAGCTTACATTTGCTTGCGTACGGAATAGATTCATATATTTGATATGTCCATATGACTTGTATGCATCTTTACACATAGATTTGTTCTTTTTGAAAATTGCGCGATATTGTATATGTATATGCATGTTTATATACATACATATATTAGTATACAACATATCTTATAAGGTATATGGTAAATATTACCATACATTTTTTCCTTCATATATAATAAAAAAATTAATAATAATAACATTAAAACAACAGGTATTATTAACAAACTTGGTTTTATTTTAAATTCTTCAAGTAAATCAAATTAATAATAATCAATAAGAAGGCATATGCAAATACAAATACGTGAATGTATATATGTATATATATACGCTCACTTAAGTAGGAGAGAGCAAGATGTCGAACGTTGCCGTTCGTTTGCTTTGTTTGCTTTGTCGTTCGTTCCGCGCTTTCGCTTGCAGTTCATTCAAGGTAACGGGAATGAGCAAGGTAATGACAAATGAGCAAGGTAACGACAAATGAGCAAGGTAACACTAATGAGCAAGGTAACGACACATTTTTTCGTGCGTGCAGCCGGCTAAATCGAATTATAAGACGTTATCACGTCAAAAACAAATCAGCTGATTTTCCAATACCACCTTTAATAGATTCGCCTTAAGTAGTTCTAAACACATTCTTTGATTATTTTTATAATTGCTGCAGTTATGCAGAAATAAAATGTTGTGGTTCTCTCACCTAAAATTTTAACGAGACGATTGAATTCCGCGGAAGTATTTAATATTTTGGACGACTACTTCGGAATTTCAGAGAATAAGGACTTCTCAAGTGATGGCAGCCTTGAAAATTCGGACTATAATGAGGATGTAGACAGTGTCCAAAGTGAAATCGAAGATATAGATGATGCAAATAGAAACTCTGAAAGCTACGAAAACTCTGCGATTTAACCAAGTACCTCGAGTAAAAATCGCCAAGAATGGAAAACAAATGGAAAAATAATAGCTTGGAACTTAATGAAAACCAACTTGCCTTTTTAGGAAACAACATGCTGCCTTCTGAACTCATGAAACTTTCAAATACCATACAATTTTTATTTTACTTATTCCCTCAGGAGGAGGCAATCTCCGGTAGGACATGGTAGCAGTTTGAGATAGATTTCTGCTTCCTTCTCTGTACTTCATACAGATCTCCCCATATGCAAACTGAGTTTTCCATATGCAAACTGAGTCTGCATGGGCATATGTACGTCTGTTTTCACCGACGGATCCAAAAGGGAATCTGGAGTTGGAGCGGTTCTCTTAATTAGCAAATATTTCAGTCTCCTTCAAAATGCTGAAAACTCGTAGTGTTTTTCAAGCAGAGGTCTTCACGATCCTGCAGGCATGCAAAATGCTCGGGGATCTCAGTTTGGAGCGAGACATAAATATCTTTTCCGATAGTCTGCGATCAAGGCCCAGTCGTCGCGCCATGTTGCAGCTCTGTTTGGGTCAACTCCCGCAAGGAGGAGATCAATTTGGTTTTTTCCCCAAAGAGCTCCAATGGAGCATTTCTTTTGTGTAGGCGAGCAGATATGTTCAACAAGGTTCAAAAAAAGCATGAATGGGGATATAAAAAATTGGTTCTAAGTGGAGTATCTGGTTTCTGTTATCAATTTGAGCCGGATACAGGAAATGAAGACATACTTGTAGTATGTCCCGGCGAGCCAGAGCTTGGTGCTTCTTCGAACGCTGTGGTAGGCTGACAAGAAATATTACCAAGAAACAAAAATTTACGTTTATATTTTGATAACTATTCTACCTCTTTTCTTGCTAAAATGCCTGGCCAATGAAAGGATTTTAAGTTTGGGAACTATAAACAGAAATCGGATTCCAAATTGCAAAATTCCTCGACCAAAAAACCTTAAAAAAGGTTTCACGCGGTTATTCAGTTGAATATGTGACTTCGATTGATGGTGTGGATATGTGTACTACTGCCTGCGGGGACAACAAGGGTGTTTGCTTGGCTTCGACTTTTGCAGAGCGAATTCCCAAAGACAAAGTTCAACGCTGCGACAGAGCGAATAAATGTCCTGTCCAGGTGGTTAGGCTATTCGCACTGCTCAATACAACTCACATAAGTGTGAAATTGATTTGATCGAGAGTATAATGGACCGACATAAAATAACATCACGAAGTAGCATATGCAAATTCGTCTATTTTATCATTTACTTGATTTGGTTATTAGCAATTCTTGGCTTCTATATAAGCGAATTCTCAATGCGTGGGCATCAATGCCATAACATAGCTGAGCTATCCCATAACATCTCAGAATTTCATATATGTTAAATGAGAACTGTAAACTTTGAAGTGGCCAAAAGTTAAAAAAATTAGTGCTACAAATATTTAGAAAGAAAGAGATTAATTTTTTTCACATTTTGTTGCACAGTGTTGCCGGCGAACTTCACCGATAATTACAATCGTTCGCGCATTTGTCACAAGTGGATCGTTGGCGCTCTTCACTCGCCTACTTTGCAAATCGATTGCGTTTCAATGCTCCAATTGAATTCAATTAAAAATTTAATAAAATGCGCAAAACTTAACGGACAACCGTCATAACGTATGTGCATATGTAAGTACATAAATATTAACATATATATGGTACGTGCGTATGTACGTACCTTTGTGTGTAGTAGGAATGAGAGTTTGATATTTCACGGAATTATTCATCCCTATCGCGGTTATCGACCTATCGACCGTCACTCAGTGAGCCTCTCGCTCTTAATCTCAGGTTTTCCACTTTTTAGTGAAAGCGTGAAAAAATTCGTAATGTGACCATACGGTTGGAATCTCGATGTAAACTACTTTGTAACCACAGGAGTAACCACATGCGAAATGCTGGACAAGACAGATGTGGCCAAATTTCGTTGAAAGAACACTTAAGTTGCAGTTTTGTTTTTAAGTAACTTATTTACTAAATACAAAAAAATGATTTGGGAGATAGACATTTTTATAGATGGAAATCTCTAAGAGTAATATTGCACACTGTAGACCAATCTCCAAATTATCCACAGTTTCAAAATTATTTGAACTAAAACTCGAAACCCATTATGGACATTAAACACTACTCTTCTTTCATACCTGTAACGTTACAACGCGGGGTGAGTCAAAGCTTCCTACAAAATGCTTCTTCAAAATGGCATTGAACACTAAATGATGGAAACTGTTTTTAATTTAATAGTGGGCGGCCCTCGACATGCAATGGTTAGCCTCCGGGGTCGTTTCTGCCATGAAAAATCTTCTCATAAGAAACCAGTTGCTGTTCGGAGGTGGCTTAAAACTGTAGGTCCCTCCATCAAGACGCACACTACAAATCGGAGGAGTAGCTCGACCAAATACGCAACAAAAAATGTAGTTTGCAATTATATATACATATACAGGGTGCGTATAGTACACATACGCACATGCGTATATGTGGCTATAACTACCCGAAATCATTATTTTTCTACAACTGGAGTCAAGAAAAGCTGAGACATGCAAATATCGTCGCTATATGCGCAAATCACACAGATTTAGAAATCCATAATTTTCTTAAGTGCCCCGGCTCATTCATTCCTGAGATTCGCCGTGAACTGGAAGCATCAGACAACGATGCAGAATCGGCTGAAAAACGCAAAAACTACAAGGACTGTTCAGACACTGACCGATCAGCAGGTTTTTTTAACAAGTACAGGGGATCACTGACGAGGACTCTTCAGCAAGGACCTTATAACCAATCATGGGCAGGCACGGCCACATCCATCAATCTACAAAGTGGAATACATTCCCAAGCTACGTGAGGTGCAAAAAGCATTAGCGCGTCAAGGATTGAAGGATCCATGGTTGAGACATGAAGTGGGGCCTTATGAGCCAAGCACTATGGGCACACACGCCTCCCGCGCACGCGCTTTCTTCCTGCGTGTTTTGTGGTGGGGCACAACTGCTATTGCCATAACCATTGGTTGCGAGTATGCTTTCGGTTCGTAATATGATCATGGTCACGAGCATAGTGATGGTGAGCACGCCGAAAGAAGTCACCATTAATCACAGTCATTGCAGATGAGTCCTCCCTTTAATTCTATGTTTGAATGGAGCAAATGAAATTCAATTCGCTTACTATTCTTCATAGTTAGCCTGCAATAGATGTGCAGCAATGTGCCAAATAAAACGTTTAGGGTCCTTGCGAGGGAGCTTAATATTTCTGAGGGTATTATCCGTCTAGTTGTTCATGAAGATCGACGGTATAAACCCTACATTATGTTCTTGGACAGTTTATGACGGAGCAAACGCGAGAACATCGACGAATACACAATATTAAGCACCCTGAAGCGTCTGACCTTCGTCAGCGTACCCAGACCTTAATTTCCTAGATTACTACGTATGGGGCATAGATGAAGCGTGAATAAGGAGCATTTGATTCGGGCATGCAAACGTTTCTGGACTCGGTTAAAGGAGGCTATTGCTGCTAATGGAATTTTTATGCATGATTTTATATATTCCTTACATGTATTAGGGGAGAGTGTGCATCGAACATAGGTACCTCTCTTTTCACCGACGGATCCAAGATGGAATCTGGAGTTGGAGCAGGGGTTTTCTCTAAAACAGCCAATATTTCAGTCACCTTTAAACTGCCGAAAACTAGTAGTGTTTTTCAAGCAGAAATCTTCGCGATCCTGCAGGCATGCAAAATGCTTAGCGATCGCTATTAGAAGATAGACATAAATATATTTTCCGATAGTCAAACTGCGATAAAGGCACTGTCGTCGCCATATTGTAGCATTCCCTTGGTCAACTTCTGTAAAGAGTGGTTCAAACGTCGCGAATGTGCAGAAAACATTTATGTTATGTAGGTTCCAGGGCATAGGAACATAGAGGGAAATGAAATTGCAGCTTGAGTTTGAGATGAGCTTGTCATTTCTTTCTTAAAAAAACGCAAGCGCAAGACAAATGGAGTACAATCTCATCGTGTGCTATCTCAAAAACACTTTGTCCTCAGTACGACAGAAGCAGGGCACTTGGAGATCCCAATCCATTCAATTAACAAACTCATAACGGTGGGCAGGCACCGGTCAATGAATGATCGGAACTCATGTGGAAAAGCTTGGACTTCCGTACAACCCCCATTGAAGAAGCTGTGAGGATTCGGCAGGGAAAGAGACTGTTGAACACTTTTCTTTGCAAATGTCCGGATCTGGCGGCTAGCCACTTGAGGTTCCTTAGGTGCTTTTCGAGGATAGCCTGAGGTAATTCTTCAGCCTAGATCCCGTTTCTCTCCTCCACTACATCAGCAATACTACATAGATGCCAGTAGATGGTTTTTCTTCCTTTAAGTTGTGAACTTTTTCACAGGTAGTGGTCTGCATTGTGGTATCAAATCGGCACTCTAGTGCAACTTGTAGTGTACCTACCCACCTATCTAATTGTCACATACCGTACGCACCCTGTACATATTAGTAGATGCTACCATTATGTTGACCTACTCAGAATCTGAAGAAATTCCTTCAGCAAACATGACGTTCGTAGCTGACATTGAAAATGCGTGATGAAATAAGCGTAAAATATTTTAAAATTTCTATATATAGCGAAAAAAATTCCAGCTTCGGTGCGAAAATAAAATATGTAACACCGAAAATAAATACTTTCATGCATCCAAAATTACTAAAATTGGCTTGGCGTATGTGCATACCTCCCCACTTGAGAAGCCCTGATAAACCGTAGCATTTCTTGCGTCTATACAGATACAGGGTGGCTGATGAATTTTGCTACATTAAGAAACTCAAATAACTTTTTTTTAGTGTATGGAGTTCATTTATTTTTTTTTCAAGTTGAAGGTCATTAAATTTTATTAAATGTAGCTTAACTAGCTTTAAAAATAATTGAATTTAAATGCCCCCCATGCTCGTTGACACAAGTGCGGCATCTTAGTAAAAAGTTGTTCATTGCTGCTTTGAGAGTTGCGACAGGAATAGCCGCAATTGTTGCCCGAATGGATTGTTTTAGTTCATCCAAATTTGTTGGCTTTGTTTTATAAACTTCTTGTTTACATAAACCTCACAAGAAAAAGTCAGGTGCAGTAAGGTCAGGCGACCTGGGGGGCCAACGAAATTCGGAGTTTCTTGAAATCAGTTTATTGGGAAATTTTCGTCGCAACTCTGTCATAACAGTCTGGGCTATGTGAGACATTGCCCCATCTTGTTGAAATCACACAGAGTTGAAAGGAATTCTCTTTCGGCGTAATTCTGGATAGAAAAGCTCTTTCAGCATTTTCAAATAACGGTCTCCAGTAACCGTAACGGTTTGACCATTTTCTTCAATAAAATAAGGCCCGACAATACAGCGTGAAGAAACCGCACACCACACTGTCACGCGAAGAGGATGCAATTCCGTCTCGTGGAGTATCTGTGGGTTAGAAGTACTCAATATTCGACAATTTTGTTTGTTCACATTGCCGTTTAAATCGAAATGGGCCTCATCAGACATGAAAAGGCAGTTTAACATGTTTTGGTCTTCTTCCACCATTTGCAGGATCTTCTGGCAAAATTCCAAGCGAATCGGCAAGTCTGCTGCATTCAGTTTGTTAACCATTTGAATTTTGTAGGGAAATAAGTCTAAATCTTTGTGCATTATTGTTTGCAAAGACTGTCGGCTGACACCAAGTTGAGCAGATAAGCTTCTTGTTGAAACCCTTGGATTGCTTTGTATAGCTGCAGCTACAGCAGCGATCGTTTCCTCCGTCCGAACTGCTGGGTTTCGATGATAAGGCCATCTTGCGACTGTTCCTTGCTCAGCAAAATTATTCACCAGTCTCATTATGGTCCATCTGCTCGGGGGATCGCCGTCAAACATCCGCCTGTACTCTCTCTGTACCAAAACTACGGACTCCAGTGCGTGATAGCGGCGGACTATCCAAATTCTTGTTTGCGTGTCCCAGTTATCCATTTTAATAAATTTTAAAGATCAATCTGCAAATTAAAACAAAAATGAAACAGATAACTTAAAAAGAAAAAAAGTGATTCAATTTTTTTTTTGGTAGCGGCTTTCATCAGCCACCCTGTATATGTATGTATGTATGTATGTGCCGAAGTGCATGTGAATGTGTGTATGTTGCTTTAGAGCCAATGCAATAATTGTTGCGTCCGATTTGAGCAAACCTCAATCAATGCGAATGATTTCAACAAGTGCTTATCAGATGAATTACAAAAACAATTTCGCTTATAAACACACCACAATTTATTTCCTTGCCTTTGTGGTTTGTACGTGTATACATATGTGTGCATGTATGTATGTAGGTATATATTTTATTGTGCTTTATGTTTTTTGTTCTTTGATTTTTATTCTTTATGCTATATTTGGGGAAACAGAATCAAAGGCAATCAAAATACTCGTGTGAAATTCCGGAACTCTTACTGGATTCAAATACATATGCACATGCCTACATGCACACTGCACCGCACTGCTATCGCTACTACACACGTAGTACCTGTAGTAAGCGAGGGCCCGTACAATAGCCGCCACTCTGTGCCAACTGTGTACTTTGCGATTGCTACTTATGTACGTCAAAATGACAAAATATCGCCGCAGTGCATTTGGTTGTTTTTAATAAACTCTCCCCTTCCTTCTTCTTGTGCTTCTTCATCGTCGTCTGGTAATTGATATCCCATTCTTGAATTTCTTTGAAAACACACACTTTTCCAGTAGCCCGCAGACGGAATTAGTCACCTTCGACTTAAACTCGAAAGCCAGCACAAGCTTTTTCTCATTAAATTTTAGTTGGTTATTGCTGTTGGACGGATTAGGACCGCGAGTGAACGAATAAGTGACTGAGCTGCGAGATTGATTGTTTTGTGAATTGTGTCATACGAATTTCCGACAAAATTGTATTATCATTCTCAGCAATTGTGTGAGTGTTTATGAATTTGAAAAAAAAAAAATGTTTAAGGCAATATAATTTTAATACACTTTTTCTCCCACAAAACTTTAAAACAGCCATCGCTATAAGTTAATTTTTTTTTTCATTTTTAGTTGGGAATGGTAAACTGGACTAAACTTCCACATTTTTTTTCCATTAATTTTTTTTAAATGATAATAATCAGAAAACGGGTACTCTTTCTATGAGTATTTGAACCCCTGAACTAAGCCCATATCTCACATATGCTACTAACTTGGGAAAGGAAATTTCGGATTAGCTTGTCAAAAAGTGGTCGACTGAATTGGTCTCTGAAGTCTCCTACCCGGTTATGAGCATTCCCCTGACTGTTGTTGCAAAACTTATTTCTTAGGAAAGCGCAGAACAGATGGAACTCCAATTTTAGGAGCCATTCAATTTTCAAACTCATAGCTGTGCTTACCGGTCATTGGACGATCGGCTCGCATGTATAAAATCCAGGGTTACCATTTAATATCAATTGCAGAAGTTAAGGGTACCTTTCAGAAAAAACCACTGATGAGCGGTTTCTCTCTAAATGTCCGGATTTGACTGCTAAGAGATTAAAGCCACTGAGTGCTCCTCTCTTCGACAGTCTGGGGCAGTGCTACAACCTAAATCCCATCAATCTTCTCCATTACATCAACAGCTCTGGTTGGCTGTGGATATCTGCACGTTGGAAGTCTCATAATGGTATCAAAATGGCGCTTTAGTAGCACACTGGGGTGTGTCAGACTGGACTTCAACCATTCCACCTACATCCGTGTTCCTTGCTTAAAGATTTTCCCTAAAATCAATACGTACTCAGTATGAACTTTGTCTTATTCCACACACATTAAGCTTTTGAATGAAACATCTACGCATTCCCAATCTATCTAGTGCTGGACACTGGCAGATTTTACATGATCTCGTCCTCCTCCAAAAACCTGGAACTCCTACAAAAATATTACAAGAAGCTCCTAATAGAGCTGCGTAAGCCAAACAAGCAATGCCCACTAAAGATCTTCGCGGACATTGACAATCCCATTTAAAATAAACGCATGGCGTGCAATTTCTTGATGTAGGTCACGACGTTCAATTTCAGTTAGTCTCAAACAAGCTGTATGTATATGAGAAGTTTTTGATAGATACTACAATTGCCGGCGTGCGTGAATATTAGGCGAGGCTGGGAGTGAATATTCTGTCTACTGCAACTGAGTGGAGATTTTGTGTATTGAGCATTCATGAACCTGCCACCAACTTCAGCTACTTGGTTTTTATGTTATACACAAAGAAACAGAAAGTAAGAGGTGAACTGATGAGTGCAGGCCGGCAAGTGCAAGTTTACCATCGGTCGACATCTCACGCATCTACTTCTCGTGTATGCCAAGTATTGATATCGAAACTAAATTATAAATTGTTAACTATTAGTTAGTGTCCTTACGGAGTTAGTTAGAGTTATTTTCTTGCACCTAAATTCAGCAAGGAGCTTATAACCAATCATGGGCTGGCACGGCCACATCCATCAATCTACAAAGTGGAATACATTCCCAAGCTACGTGAGGTGCAAAAAGCATTAGCGCGTCAAGGATTGAAGGATCCATGGTTGAGACATGAAGTGGGGCCTTATGAGACAAGCACTATGGGCACACACGCCTCCCGCGCACGCGCTTTCTTCCTGCGTGTTTTGTGTTGGGGCACAACTGCTATTGCCATAACCATTGGTTGCGAGTATGCTTTGCTATGCACAAGAAGAAATAGAGTATGTAATAAAGATTTTACAACGCATAGGCGATTGACCTGAAGAATAGCGATTTTTTAAAACACACTGCTTTTCTTCAAAACCTGGGTGAATACTACACCTCCAAACCGTCCATTCTCTTCGAATATTGCTAGTAGCACCAAGAGTGCTAAATGGAGTAAACATTCTAAGGAAACACATCCAGGTAATAATTGGCGCTTACCCCTCTTTGCGTGTTTAGTCAACCTCACTATCCTATTGCCTACCGAGGAGCACCCGCTATTAGAAAAAAATTCTTCCTTCAATTTGCGTTTCGTGTCCGGGGCTTCGAACTTGTAGTCACACGCAAACGCATTCGGCTACAGTGCCCGCCATACTCTCTACGATCCTGAAAATAATGTACTTATATACGGAACCGCATTTTGCCACTTCCCAGACTTGATTGTTTGATTGATTGATTGGAGATTTTCACTTCGATCTCATAATCTTTTGTGCTCTTCTTCCCAGACTAATGGTCTTATAACATTTACAAAGGGTTAGTGTTGTGACATTGGACATAATTTCAAAAAATTTACCTTCTCTTTCCTGCTATTGTCAGCTTACAAGTTGAATCTCGTGCAAAATCAAATTTAAATTTTCGCAGTGGTCCAGCGCTATAAACGAGCACAATAGAAAGCAGATATGCCACAACGAGATGGTTGAATCAATTCAATCAAATATGACACTTGTTCCATGCCATTGTGAGATAGAAGGGAAATGCAAGGCTGAAACTCAGCATACAACTTCCTAATAAGAGAATCATCGATGGATTCAGCACCTTCTCACAAATTTTAAAATCTGTATTGCTGGAATATTTATTAATGCAGCTTAAACTAGAGTTGTGTGTAGTCCAAGCACTCAGTCAGGTTAACCATTGTACTAGAATATAGAGACAGAAACAAATTGGTTTGAAGTCACTCTTTCGCAAATCTTTTGAACTCATTGATTAATCTTAAGAAATCCGGAAGAGGAAAAGTATGAACAATACATCGCAACCCAACAGTCTAAGTCTGAGTCTGGAAAACATCGAACAGCTACAGAGAACAGCTTACAATGCTCTGCAGTATCTTCATTCTCAAGACAGGATAGACATATTGGGTTGCCAATGATTCTCATGGTAGCCATGTGGTGACCAGAGGTGTTGTGCCCTGTTATTACAACCACCAGTACTCTCAGGTCCTTCCTACTAAGTTTTAGGATCAAGGTCCCTAATTTTCTGTTTGGTTCTTTCACAAAGCACTTGGTTACTCTGCTGGAGTCCAACGTCTTCTATGAGTAGACCTCATGAAATTGTCAATCCATAGTTGAATCGATGCTGAATTGACAACTAGAAAGGGTTCAGGGCTTAATGGTATGCTTGAAGAGCCATTCATTAGCCAATTCATCAACCAACTCGTGCCCTGTAATGCCACAATGTCTGTGTGTGTGTGTTGTGCAACACTGTTTTGTCTGACATTCACCGGCTAGTGTGGCTTATTGCAGCTTGACTGTCGCTACAAATTCAATGCTTACATTCAAGACGGCATAGATTTCCACTAAGAATGCCCTGTAGCGTAGGTGTACTTAGTGTCTTCATCTAACTAGCATCCAGATCCCCTACTATCACTGCTTTCGGATCCGTTGGTGTTGAAAGAGTGCTGAAATCCCGTTAATAGGTTATCTGGACTTAACCATTGATCTGTATCTGGGCTCAAAATATCATACTTCCTACCGAAGCTAACGTAAGCACCCGATTGTCTGCTGGCATCGAGAACAGTGTGCACCGCTCCGGCAACTGGTGGCATATCTGACAGTGATCAGTGTTTTTAATGCCGCTTACTATAGATGTCTGATAGGTATGGCAAGATCCCCTCATGCATTCCCAATTAATTGTGGGCGTTAAGGTTCCTTTCCAGCCCTAAAAAACGTGAAGTAAACATTGTTGGACGCATTTTAGCGCATGCCACTGTTTCTAGGCAAGTAAAAGCCCGCGATTAGATACATATACCGACACAAGACTTCTGCAGAAGTTGCCCATATCAAAAGAAATTTCGGATGATCACGCAGCTTCTGTATCAAAGACACGTGATTATACAGCTCCACTCTGCTGCGTAAACATTGCTTTAAAAATTGATTATGAAGATGACGTAATAACTGAAATTATTTACATATATTGAAATTTATGACGAAATTTCAAACTTTTTTCACAGTATAACAGTGCTCAGCCAGTATATGGAATTCACAAATTTTCCATAAATTTTCTTTCATAAAATTTCTTTTTGAGTAAAGGGTATTTCATAGCTCTTCACCAATATGGATGGCTCATATGTTTAAAATAACACAAATGATTAACAAAGACCTATAGAGGTCTTATCTCTCTCCGGTTAGTACCTTTATCACCTTACTCTACTTAATCTTCTACCCAGTGAATAAGTTTTCATGCTGATCACCCTCAATTTGACGCGTAGTGTAATTTCTTTGAAGTGATGCTTAACAAATGTATTACCTTTTTTGGGTGTGTCATAACTGGAATCTTTTTTGCTCTCATTTCTTAATTAAGATTAAATTAAAATCACCAAACAAAAATTGTTTTCGATACTTACATGATGACTCATTGTCTTACACCGAAGTTTCTTTTTACCCAGGTTTTTTGTTTTCCTACAGGTAGCTTTGCCAATATATGTAAGCATGTATGTGTGTTTAAAAAGTAATGTGAAAGTTTATTAGTTATTGTGGGTTTTCCCGCCTCATTGTTTTGGTTAATCTTTTCGGAATTCAGTACACACACACTCAGCCAGGGACAAAGAAATAAATACTTAATTTTTGCCTGAATTACACAATAGCACGTGCAATAAACAGGTCTCCGATTTCATACCACCCATTGTACTGACTGTGTATTTCTTTAAATCGGTTTTAAATATACCCGACTTACATAGAAATATGCTTAGTCACTTTTCTCATACCGCATGCCTAGTGAACCCGGAGAGACGCACTAAAAGCAATCCCATAATTTCTTTGCAGCTCCATGTTTTTACTCACTCATTATTCTCAACAATTACCTAGCGATTGATGCTTTACCTTGTGTTTTTAAGTTTACTAATGTGGTCAACCTGCTTATTTGAATCTTTTCGATATTCTCCAGTCCTACAGGGTGGGCCATGTAAAATTTGATTTTTGAATCGGCTATAAAAAACACTAATCAATATTTTTTCAAACTTTTTTTTTATTTTGAAGATTGAACATTGTCATTTATGAATGAAAAATAATATCGTTCAATTGACTGCCACGACTGGCTTTACAGTAGGCCATTCAATCAACCCAATTTTTAAGCACATTTTCGATTGTTTGGGCGCCAATTTCATGAATGGCAACTTCGATTTCGTATTTTAAAGCATCAATCGTCTCTAAATGGTTCGCATAGCATTTGTCCTTAACGGCTCCCCACAAAAAATAGTCCAACAGGCTTAAATCACTGCTCCTAGGCGGCTAATTGATATCGGAATTTCGGCTGATTATTCGGTTTTCAAAAACGGTAGCCAAAAGTTCGAGTGTAACTTTGGCAGTGTGACAAGTTGCACCGTCCTGTTGAAACCAAATGTCGTCCATGTCATTCTCTTCAATTTTTGGAAACAAAAACTCGTTGAGCATGTGACGGTAACGCTCGCCATTTACTGTAACCGCGGAAGAAGAAGAAGACTCACCATTTTGGAAATAGGTTTTCAATATTTTCCAATTTTGTTCAAGCGTATAGCGTCCCATTTCGTTAATGCCAAACCTTTAAGTAAGTTATGAACACATTTGACATGTCATTTGTGTTACCATTCTCAAAAAAATAGGTGGTTCAAAAAGCAAACGCCTACCTTATAGTTAAGAGCAAACTACGCCAATCATCGACGGCTTTTTCGCTGAACTAAAAAGTCGTATTAAAGAAATTTATGTATAGCCAATGAGAGCTTTGTTAGTGCCATTTTAGGCATCTGAGTATGGCCAAATAGTTATTTCACAGTATGACCTGGTACTCAAAGTTAACATACATAGTTAAGCCACGGCTTACATTGAAAAACTATGGAAGGCACTTGCAGATATCTACATTCAGTGCGCACCGGCTGTTCCTATGTAATCTCCTGGATATGCATTTGTTCTGCATTTTCTTTCCTGTTTATCCGAGCACTAATTAAGACTTAACTCTAAAAAGAAACTGCAGAGCCCCTGCTTGATATGCTAGGTGTTTATGGCCTTTACAGTCCGCTTTTATGGGCCGAGAAGTAGCTCAAAATTGCACCAGAAAATTTTCCAAAACTATGAAATCGCTATTAGAATAAGAGTAACCTCTAGCAACAGATTCGCAGTGCATACTTGAGGAATAAAGGGATCACTTTTCCACTCTGCTGAATGGCACGAAGAGCAAAAATGAAGAAGGGCCAGTGGCAGATCCGCAGAACTGCAGTGGAATTTGCACGAATTGGTGAACGTTTAATGCTTATCTGAACTCCTATAACTTTGCACTGAGGTTTTGTATTGCAGAACTGAATAAAACTAATTTATAACAATAATTTCTGAATAAAAAGCTGCTAAAGCTTTTATAATTTTTTTATCTTAAACAGGAATAAGTGTCGTAATTTAAATAAGTTTTTGTATAAAGAATACATTCCCAAATTTAAGTTTAACATAAAGAGTAATCTCATGAAGTTTTGGCGATATATTAAACGAATAGCAAGGCTTCTTGTCGCCGTAGCCGAATGGGTAGGTGCGTGACTACCATTCGGAATTCACAGAGAGAACGTAGGTTCGAAACACTAAAGTGACGAAAAATAATAGCGGTCGCCCCTTGGCAGGCAATGGCAAGCCTCCGACTGTATTTCTGCCATGAAAAAGCTCCTCATAAAAATATCTGCCGTTCGGAGTCGGTTTAAAACTGTAGGCCCCTTCATTTGTGGAACAATATAATGACGCACACCACAAATAGAAGGAGGAGCTCAGTCAAACACCCGAAAAGGGTGTACGCGCCAATTATATATATATATATATAAGGCTTCTTGTATTCCTAATACTGTTTTATAAGGACATTACTGCTCCATCTGTCAGTGATGTAGCGAACTTATTTGATGATTTCTTTTCATCTAACTTCGTATCCGTTGGAGATATTCAGATGTTCAAAGGTTCTTCGGCAGCCATTCGGCAAAATTTCTCGAGGAAATTGTCTTCTACAGTTGACTTGGGTTCACTTGTTCTTTTAAATGCTGATGAGGGATTCTTAAAGACTAAAAAACTCTTCTCAATCGGATATGGGCGGCCTTTCGGTAACATTGGTCAAAAATTGTCGCTCTATGGTGCAACCTCTTAAATTTATTTTTAGTAAATCATTGGCTGAAGAAATACTTATCGATGATTGTAAGCTGACTTCAGTCACTCCAATTGCGAATTGTGGACCAATTTCTAAATTATCTGCTGTCTCTAAGCTGTTTGAATGTGTTGTCAAGGGCGTTTAGCGTAGAACGTCGGATTAGTCCTAGACAGCAAGGTTTTGTGGTTGTAAGATTTATGTTATCTAACTTAACAGTTTTTTCTGAAGATTGCCACGCAGCCCTCCAGAGTGGATACCAAAGTGACGTCACATACACGCACTTCTCTAAAGCCCTCGATAAAATCTCACATATGATTTTAATAACTAAATTCTCATTTCTCGGTTTTCATTCGACTCTCCTTGATTGGATTCGATCACATTTAATAAAGAGGTGCAGCACATAATTATCGATGGGGCTTCGAGACAGTTTATTGCTACATCTGATGTACCTCAGCGTAGTATTTTAGGACCTTTGTTATTTGTTTTGCTTATTAAGGATATCTGTTCGTGTTTCTCCTTTGCTAATTTTGTTCACTATGAAATAAGAAAATCTAGTGATTCAGCCGGCCTACAGTCTGAGCCCTTCAACGGTCTCACTTCCTATACTCACTTTTGTAAGACGTCACTTCATCGCACTTCAGTGACCCATATACTCTTAAGATATTACCTATATAGTACTGCCATAAGTTCTGTTTCAAGTGAAGTCCGTTATACAATAGATATGAAATTATACAAGTTTTTCCAATGAAGTAAGTTTTATTTAATCATGTAAATATTAAAAAACAATTTACTTTTTATTCGAAATGGTCAGCATTTGCTTTTACACAAACTATCAAACGATTAAACCATTCAGCTATTGCAGTACGCACGCTTTCCATGGATATCGAGCCAAAGATTGTGAGGTCTTCGACAGGTCATTTTCTAACCACAAACTGTAGTCCAATGGATTCAGAACTGGACTTCCGCACGGCCAATCTTCTGCAGCTATGAACCCAGGAATATTGTTTTTTAGCCACGGCTGGGTTGTTTTCGTTTTATGGGCTGGAGCGGAATCTTGCTGGTAGATTCAGCGTTCTCCATTAAATCCATTAAAGAGAGTACTGCTCAATTACTTCACCAAGCCTTCCAAGTCATCCTCCTGGTACACTTTCAACCAAGTTTTAACATCCTTTTCGCAGAAATGAAATGATGCCTTTACAAGATATTCCCCACCAAACCATTATGGAGGCTGGATGATGGCCACGCTGAACCCTTGGAACAACATTTTTTGCGTCTTTAGAAGTTTTAACATAGATTTTGTTATTTTGCTCATTAAAAACTTATCCGTTGGCCGCGTGCCATCAAAGAAGCGCTTGCATCTGTCGAGTCTAATTTTCTTCAAGTGTGTTGTCAAAAGAGCGACGGAAGTATTTCATGTGGAGATCATCTCTAATTAGTTTTAACATGGATATGCTCGATGCATTCATTTCACGGGGTAGTGTTTTCTGCTTTCTAAGAGGATTTCTGCGAATTCTTTCTCGAACGGCTTTTATGATTGCCCTGGTTCGAACCACGTGAGGGCGACCACTTCTTTTTCTGTCTGTCACTGCATACGTTTGGGAAATAAATGGATCTTGCGGTAAACAAACATTCTCGAAATATTAAGTTTTTTCAGCAATACGTAAATCTCACTTGTACTTTTACCACACTTTTGTATTGCAGTCACTGCAATGTGAGTTTCCTTAGCTCCACACTGCATTGTTAACAAGCGAAATTTGCCACGAAACTGAGTATAATTTATGAGTAGACAAATCATACGAGCAAAATCAAAGAAAGGCAGAACTTGTGTCTGCGAATTTTTTCTCGACCTATGGATTGTAAAATTGTTCACAGTATTTATGGCAAGACCACGTATTTCCCAATCCCAGTGATCTGAGTCCGGGAGTTTGGGGAGTGTAAAAAGTGGATTCGCGATGTAAAAGAAGGAAACTTCATTTTGTCGTACAATTTGAGTTCAATTTTTTCTGCTTATGAGTTTTTACTCAAAAAATTCAATCAAAAAATATTTCCTAGTATGTAAAAATAAATAATGAGGAAAAATGTTGTAAGAATTTCTTCGAAAAAAAAAAACAAAATTAAATACATAAATAAATATTAATTAACCCACTCATTAAAAATAAGTACCAATCACATCGAATAAAAGGCAACAAAAAAACATGATATACTGACAACTTTGCATTTTATGACGTTCTCCCATAAAAAACAGCATAATTAACCAAATTTAAATCTTAATCACGCTTAACTCTTTTACCGTAATCAATTCATCATAATTTTCACCGAATAACTGGTTTGCGTTGCGGTTGACGCTCCATTACATTTATGAATGAAAATGACTCAAACCCAAATTACAGTATTGTAATATTGTACAAAACCACGAAGCCTAACCAGTTTTTACTAATTGTAACTCAATGATATCAAAATCACCTTGGCTGCAGGTTTATGCAATTAAATATTTGAGAGAGTAAAAATTTCCGGCAAACAAAAATTGTTGGTGGGATTTATTCCTCCAAACGTGTACCGCCAAGCGGTTAGTATTAGGGACTTTCGTGTGTAAAGGTACGACCTATGTTCGGATTATATATACTATACAAGTATGCTAGGTTGTTCAATAAGTTTTGTGGTTCGATAAGAAAAACACAATTCTATGGTTTTAAATACACTTTTTAGTATTCAGTGTAGTCTCCCTGAAGATGAATTCACCTGTTCCAACGTGATTTTAATTTATGAATCACATCCTTGAAGTGAGAATCTGGAAGGGTTACAAAATAAGTTTCCACAGCTGACTTCATAATTTGATGAAAAACGCTCTCCACGCATGCATTTTTTTAGATTTGGAAGCAGATGGAAGTCGCTTGGGGTCAAATCTGATAAATGCGGTGAATGCTCCAACAATTCGAACTTCAATTCAGGGATTTTAGCCATTGTCAAAATGCTCTTGCCACACAGTGCAGTGTACAGATGAAAAAGATTTTTTTCTTTTGCAAACAGGGTATTTTTTAAGATTTTTGTCCTTCGGCTAGTCTAGAAGGTTACAATAATATTCAGAATTTATTGTTTGCAGTAATCCACAAACGAAATTCCTTTTGCATCGTGATTTGCAAACTGATACTAACAACTTCTTACCCGATTTCTGGACACCAAAGGAGCCGGAGCCGGAGCAGAAGAACCAGGTTCATACCACTTTTTAGCCTCTTGTTTTGATTTAGAATCATGGTGATAGATCCAAGTCTCATCAATCAGTAGTGAATAATTCCTAGACGGCACCTTTTCGTTTGTCTTCTTTGACATTAATCAAGTACACAATTTTGAGTACAATTTCGGAGGATAGAACGCGCATTAAAATTATTGAAACTTTTTTTGAAAATGATCGATCTTTACCGACAACATATCGCAAAATTCGTGATTTTTGTGTGGAAATAATCCTTCAAATTACTCGACAATTCAAGGTTGGTGAACAAATTTCAAGAAACTGGTTCTGTTGAGGTTAAACAAAGGACTGACGGACCAAAACTGGGCGTTCTGCTGAGAATAAGTAGCGCAAAGTGTTGACTCGACGTTCTCAACCATTAGGCATTCATGAATCGACTGTTTAGCGGATTTTACTTGTAGGCGTAGACATTTTTTCCCCCTGTTCACTCCACTCGAAAGCATAGGGCTTCGACAAGACTTGTCTTGCGTTGGTTTCGTTAATCTATTTGATTTCTGAGAGGGTAGGTGATTAGCCTGCCGCTAACAGCCCTAAGTGGTGGAAATGCCCACCTGTCATTGCTAAGGAACAACGCCTTCTTACTGCTTGAAGCGCCATCTGTCTGTCACATTTTTCTGGCAGAAGGATGACACAGATGGTTGAGGACTTCGCTAAATTTGGTGTGTCTGCTATTATAGCGATTGGCCGCTTCCTTTTGCTGGCGCCACTGTTGCAATGTCTAACTGTGTCTTTTGCTTGTTTTAGCAGCCATAATGCAAGTAATACGCTGACTTTTTGTGCGGGAATAAGGATTAGAAAGATGAGTTTGTTGGGGTTGAAAAATGAAATTGTTATTTTTTTTTCTTTATAGAGACTAGGAAAGTAGGTAAGTTTGATGACCATGCTTTACGTGGGATTCGAACCCACAACCTCTAGAACGGCAGGCTAGTGCACGCTAGACTACCGAGGCCACATTTAAAAAATGTAATTTTTCATAGTGCGTAGCTTCGAATCTGCATGAAACACCAAAATGAGAAAACGTTTTTTCTAATAGCGGTTGCCCCTCGGCAGACAATGGCAAACCTCTGAGCGTAGTTGCGAATGGTAGTGACGCACCAACCCATTTGACTACGGCGCTTCTTTCGTGCACCAATTAATAAACTTATTGCTTAAGTGTGGCTATGTGTCAAAAAATAGTATGTCTGATTAAGGCAGAAATCATATAATCCTAAAAATTAGTTAATGCGGGAGGTAAAAAAAATTATTTAGTGGCTAATAGACCAAATAGATTATTTTTGATTAAATAAAAAATTGGCCTTTAGAGGTTTGAAGCTGGACCCCGGTCTTTAAGTATTTTTCACAGCAGTGGAATTTACGGAATGTGGCTTAAAAACTCAGATGTTGGTAACAAAACACCCGCGATATATTAATCAGAATAGTTTGATATATTTTTCTGGAGTTGGATATTCTTTACGAGGGAGTACATGCCTCGTAAATATGTATTATTTCTTCCTTGTAAGTTAACTCCGTTACTAAATTAAAGTTTTATTTTTCGTTTAATTTTCCCCAACTCACTAATCATTCAAGTCTAACTTCACTGCCAAGCTTTGAGTATAAAATTTAACAGCCTGTGCACTCTTTCCTCTTTTTCAGATCCACAAACTGCCCAGCTAATCTCTTTAACTCGTTTACTTAAATAAATATTATGCATTTCTCCCAATAAAACGCTGCCAATAAACAACAACCACAACAACACCCCAGTTATGTCTCCCGAATCGTTGAATCAACACAATCAACGTAACAACAGCAACAATAACAGCTTCCGCAGCAATCAAACGCAAATAAATTACAACAATGGCAACAACAGCAATAGGCTCTCAGGCTCACTAACACCCGCCACAACGGCACAAATGTTGCACCGCCATAGAAGTAGCGTTTACATAGCGCCCAACGACGTCAACAGCATAGAAACGCATTCCACACCAACGATACCAGCGCCACCATCTACGCCAGAACGCACACCACAGCAGCCTAATCCGGGAATGCGTAGTAAAATTATCGGCGAAGCCGCGCTGTCACAAATTCCACAGGCAAAGCCAAAACTCGCCACACCTGCCGCAGCAGGCACTGACATAATCGGCAGTGTGTTGGGCGATTTTGGCATCTGGCAGCTGCGTTCGGTGCTTATACTTTTCCTGTGCAAACTACCCGCCTCTTGGTTTATGGCCTGCATTATTTACACAGCGCCAGAGATTAAGCCATCCGTTCAGTATCGCTGCGACGCAAGCCAGCTGAGCGCAAATCAATCGATATCAGAGAACCAGTGTTATGTGGTGGATTGGAGCGCCAATGTCGCGGCGAATGGTAGCACAGCAGGTGAGACGATACTCTCACAGGAGCCATGCACGGATTTCGTGTACGACGACTACTTTTACTCGTTCATAATGCAGTACAATTTGGTTTGTATGCGTGAAATTTTTGTCGCCTGGACGCAGTATTGGCATCTGTTTGGCGTGTTGGTGGGCGGCGTCATAGGCACCAAGGCGATGTTGAAGTAAGTGGAGAGAAGCTAGGCTTTTGACAAAAATCCTACAAATTAATAATGGTTTTTGTTTTTTTTCTTCAGACTCAGTCCACGTACTGTCTATATTATCGGCGCCGTGCTACAGATTATCTTGGGTGTTATCACTGGCTATTCGGGAGCGCTAACAATGCACTGTATCTTTCGCTGCCTCGCAGCCATCGGTTGTGCGCTCATGTTCACCTCCGCACAAGCGATTTGTAAGTGGTTGATTTACAGTTTGGGTCTTTGAAGTGTTCTATGGCAAAAATTTCGCTCTTTACTTTTCTAGTTGGTGACATCACTGGTGGCCGCTATCGCACCGGTGTCATTATACTCTATGACACCTTCTGGTCACTCGGCGTGATCTTGTTGCCGGGCATTTCATCGTTCTTCCAAAATTGGAGTGAACTTTATTTAGGAATCACATTCCCCACAGTTATTCTCTTGTTCCTACTGCAATGGACACCCGAATCTCCACGTTGGCTGCTAAAGAACGGCAAGGAGCACGATGTGTATCGCGTGGAGCGTATGTTACGCAAGGCTGTGGACATCAATGAGCGCACCTTCCTCATACCCGATGACTTTCGGCAGCAGCTCGAAAAGCTACGTGAGTCATTACGCACACAAAAGCCACCTGCCACGTGGCTACAGCTGTGGCGTGGGCCACGTGCTAAGTATTACATGTTGGCGGCGCACATTGCGCTCGCCTGCTACATCGTGAACTACATGGGCATGTTGCTGAATTTACGCTCGTTCGGTAGAAATTATCGGGTGCCTAACACCATCGCTATGGGTGAGTACGAAAATGCCAAATTGTGGCTGTAGTGAAACCTTATTGAAATCTGCCTCTTTTGAATTTTTAACTTGCAGGTGTCGCCGAAATCATTGGTTGTTTCATTGGGTTACACTTCGCCATGAAGCATGGGCCGAAAAAGTTTATGTATGCAGGTTGCTTCAATATTGTTGCCGGGCTCGTTGGCTGTCTCGGTTGGACCTTTACGGGTGCGAATTGTAAGTGTCATGATATTCAAAACCAAAAAATGTATCCAAAACGCTGCTACTTCTCACCCATCTCATATTATGCTATTTTATTTCCTTCCTCTCACCCGTCATCTAGTGAATCCCGACCTCAAAGTCGCTCTATGGATGATAATCGCCGTCGTGCCAAAAGCCTCTGTTTCCTGCGCTCAATCCATGATGCAGGCTTGCATGGCTGAAGTTATGCCACCGAATAAGAAGCAACCATTTGCATTCTCTGTCGTCACATGGGCACGCATTTGGCTGTTGACCGCGCCGTTCATCAATCTGCTCAAGAAGACCGATGTTGCGCTCTCACTCACGTTTTTCGCTGTGCTCACTGTGATAGGTGGCATCTGTACCTGTATGTTGCAGCCTCCAAAGCAAAAGAAAAGCGCGAATCTTGTCATGGCTAGGGCGGGTGATAATCAGGAGGCGCATAAAAAGGAGCGCTCGCCGTTGGCCGCCACCGTTTGGACGGTTGAAAGTGATGTGAATAATACGCGTCTTTGAGTAGATTGTAATTTATTACCTTTAGTTGTAGTTTATATTAGTCGCCGTACAAGAAAAGAATGTTTTCCAACTGATCGAAACTCCAACCCTTTGATTGATAGAAACATCTGTAACAATTCCCTTTGAGTGAACAGACCTGCTCATCAATAACATGAAGGCTTATTTGAGTAGGCGATTCTAATAAGCCGTACCTGGTATTTGTTAGAAAGGAATTCAAAATCACATGAATACCATAGTAAGATTAGAATTTTGATATTTTATACTCTTAAAAGGCGTTGGAGTAAATGACGACAAAATGCATCAGCACTGCCGGTCAGATGATGGGTCATATGACGGTCAGATTTCTTGTAGGGCAATTTAGCGCGTGCCATTAGAAACAAAGTCTTACCCACTTAATTATACCTACACTCATAGTTTATACTCGTAGTACACTTGTTGTTATTTGTTGCACATATATTTTATTGTTTATTAGCACTACGTTCATAACCTTAAAATTGACTTGAAAAAAGCGAAAAATTTATAGTTTAGTAAATCTGTGATTAGCTAAGTCATGTTTACTTCAAATTTAGGGGGTGTTTCTTGCACTGTCATTTCTTTAAAATTATACAAATTGTCAATTACTTGATCGTACTTAAATTAAGCTACGAAGCCTGTATCATTATGGGTTGACCAATCGAACACTGTCATTCCAGCATACATTAATTAAAATTAAGACAAATAAATATATGTATGTATACACACTTAGATAATTATATACGAATGAAAATATACGCTCACATAAATACGAACAAGACTTCATGCTTTTCATTTCCTTACACATTTCTTATAGGTACAATGGTTGACTTTAATATTTTGCGCAGAAAAATAATAATGAAAATGGCTTTTTTGTTTTTCAAATTATTCCGCTAGGAAGTCAATACACTTCTACATTCTCTTCTTCTTCTTCTTGTTGATTGGTACGATAACCGCTTAAGCGATTTTGGTTGAGTTTAACAAAGAGCGCCAGTCGCTTCTTTCTCGCGCTAACCGGCGCCAGTTTTAAACACCAATTCCTTGTCAATCTGATATTTCCAACGCACAGGAGACTTTCCTCTTCCTCTGCTACCACCAGCTGGTACCGCATCGAATACTTTTAGAGCCGAAGAGTTTGTATCCATCCGGACGACATGACCCAGCAAACGAAGCCACTGCACCTTTATTCGCTGCACTATATCTATGGCGTCGTACAGCTCATACAGCTCTTTGTTTCATCGCCTACGATACTCGCCGCCACCACCGTGCAAAGGTCCAAAATCTTGCGCAGAATCTTTCTCTCAAGCACTCCAAGAGACGCCTCATCGGATATTGTTATCGTTGAAGCTTCTGCGCCATACATTCAACTTGCTCCAATTTTCAAAGCATTTTCGCTACTCAGAAGTGGATACCTCCTAGGCGAGCTGTTTAAAGGCTTCAACAGCTTCTTGAGGTGTTGAAAAACGTTGGCTTCGCGTTTTATTTTTGATGTTCGGAAACAAAAAGAAATCATAAGGTGCCAAATCAGGGATGTATGGCGAACGTTGCATTAATTCGATGTTCTGAGTACTCAAAACTCTCTTGTGAGAGGTGAAGAATGATTCATCTTCGGCAGTTGGTTTTCCTTAATTCTCCAAAAAATTTTGGCAAGCAAATGGTTGTGTACCACACAAAATTTACAGTTTTAAGTTTCTCTACTGGTACAGTTGTGATATGACCCGATTTTTCGAAATAACAGTCGACCATTTGCTTTGATGTGCTTCTTCCGCGAACAACTTTTGTTGCATTAAACTCAAATGCAGATACAAATTCGTCACTTAATAAGATGTCATAGACGTGCTTTGAAGTACCGTGGCTCAATTTCCTTTACATTGCTTTACACCAATCCACACGACTCTTTTGGGTCGTTTCCACGACAGTCGGTTCTACGTTACCTAAACGACCCGTATTTATATCCGGCCAAGGACTGTCACTCCAGCAGCATTCCCCGTATGTAAGTATGGGGAATGTTTATGCTGCTGCAACAACAACAACAACTCTTTTTTAGGGATTTGTCAAAGTATGGGACATCCAACGATTACAAATCTTCTTGATGACCAAATGTTCATGCACTATTGAATATATGAATCCATTGGTAATTCCTCTTGAAATTATTTTTAACAAATCTTTTTCTACTACATAAACCCTATCGTGTTGGGAGTTTACGAACTGCTCAATTTGAAAAATTGTCTCGTCAGAAAACACAATGTTCGAAAAATTACCGTTTTCGGCCAAGCGAGTCAACTGCATCGCTCTCTAAAGTCTGACTTCTTGCTGCTTTGGTGTGAGATCATGTGCCTTTTGGATCTTCTAAGGCTTGACTTTCGGATCAAATTTCAGTATGCGGCGGATGCTGCGGTCAGATATTTTCAGTTCTTTCGCCATTTGATTGGCACTTCATTGGGGATTTCGCTCAAGTCGCTTCTTCACTTTTTGAACCATTTCACGTGACGTTGCAATCTTTTGATGACCACCTCCATGACGTTTTGCGATGCTACCAGTATCATTGTAACGAGTAATGGTGCGATAAACAAGAACTTTATTTACTTTAAGGCGCTCAAGCTAACGAAAAATCGCTGGTTGGGATTTCCCAGCCAAATATAATGCAATCACACAATTACGTTTGAAATTCATTGCTGATTTTCCTTTTTCGCGTTTACTCTCGGCAAAATGCTTCCGCGCGCTTGTAAACTATACTCTGGTTACACTTCAAATGCCGGACCCTGCAAGTTCGCTACGATTTGAGGATATTGTTCCATCCTACAATTCTCGGCTAAAGCTAATTAATTTAGAATCTCTAGAAAATAGACGGACTGTCCTTTCACTTTTATTTATATTATTTTCAGTGTGGTTAATGGCATCGTCGATCGTCCAGACCTACTTTAATGGAGACATTTTACTGTTCAGCAAAGAAGTCTTTGCGGTTTTTACCACTTTGTGGAGAAAATTTTGAGACTAAATTTTCGAGTAATGCATCTATTGTTCGCGCACTTCGAGTCCCAATTCATTATCCAATTCCAACCTGCTTGATTTCGCTTTATCTAGATTCAAGGCGCACACAAATCAGCTGATTTACCGATACCACCGTTAATAGATTTGCCTTGTCTAGATCTAGTTTTGTAAAAAATTTTAATTTAGTTGCTTAATATTATATTTATATTGATTACTAATATTTTAGTTGCTAAATTTGGCTTGCTTTTCCTTACATTTTTGTCTAGTCTGTAAGGTAATTTGTACTGCAGATTATTAAAATAAATAAATCTCAGCTTTTTCACAAATGCCAATTAGCGGGCTTGCACTTTAAACGCCGATTTATATGTTCGTATATTAGAATTATTGATTTATCTAATTAATCGATTGATTTGACTTAATTTCCTGTCTGGTAATTTGCCAACTTCCCCCATATTAATTATTAGAGTTGCGGATATGCAATTATAAGAATTTGCATTGCAAAAGGTATCGTTAAAAATCAACACGGTAACGAAGCATGCTTACAAGTTGTAGTTAATTGCCAATGAATACCATCATATTGCTCTACTTATTTGAAAAGATACTTATTATTTAACAAGTAAGGAAGCATTACGTTCCTACCGGACCGAGATTTATATCCCCACGCACGTTTTAGTAAAATTAAAGTTGGGTTGATTTTTGGATTTTTGGAGTCAGAAAAACTCCTATCCAATGAGGGTTATTGAAGTGGCTTGTAAGATAAAAGGAACGGACGGAAATTTAATCGTAACATATAAAAACCGGGTGCTGTTATTAGTCGAATTAAATGAGGAGGAAAGCGCAATGTGTGTCAAGTTTGGGCAACTTTTATTGTTTAATTCACTTTTTTATTTTACTTTTTTATTAATCAACAAACATATTGCTTACGGACTATAAGATAGACAGATAAAAACAAAAATTTTTATGACCAAATTCTTATAAGTAACTTCTTGAAAATAGACTTCTTCTTCTTCTTAATTGGCGCGATAACCGCTTACGCTATTTTGGCCGAGTTTAACAAAGCGCGCCAGTCGTTTCTTTCTCGTGCTAACCGGCGCCAATTGGACACACCAAGTGAAGCCAAGTCCTTCTCCACCTGATCTTTCCAACGCAGAGGAGGCCTTCCTCTTCCTCTACTACCACCAGCTGGTACCGCATCGAATACTTTCAAAGCCGGAGCGTTTGTATCCATTCGGACGACATGACCCAGCCAACGTAGCCGCTGGATCTTTATTCGCTGCGCTATGTCTATGTCGTCGTAAAGCTCATACAGCTTGAAAATAGACTTAGAGTAAGAAAAATCGAAATCTAAAGAAGAAAAATAAGCATTAAATTGTGCTAGCTTCCTACTAAAACGAGCATTCATCCAATAAACAGTTTTGGCAATGCCCGCAAAAAAGATTCATTACAACGGAAAATGCGTGAAGGAACATTAACCCTTAATGGCCGAGAGCTTTTTTATAATGCATAAGACAACGGAGAATTAGGTGAAATTCTAAAACGTTTATAAAGATGAAAACTTAAATTAAACATTTAAACTCATTTATTTAGATATAAATTCAATATATTTACTTAATTTATAATTTTATAAGATCAACAAACCAGAGATGTACAAGGTGCAATATTTGTTAAAGAAAACTACAGCGATGATAAATAAATGAAATGAAAACTGAATTCTTTTCATGTCCCCTTTCGTTTTCTATCCCCGTGGCGGGGCCTTTCGGCCGTTAGGGGTTAAAATGAATTTTATTGAGCAGGTGCGGACAATCTATTCAGCCTGCACAAATATCAAAGACAACGCAGAACACATCGACAATAAAACACACCAGACTCTAAGGACATGAGATTTATTATTAAGTAACGAGAACGATAGGACGGAATGCGATCAACGAGTTTCATCGAGCGCAAAGCAAAGCGCGCAAAAGCTCTCTGAACCGAATTTATTCTATTAATTAGGTCATGAGCGAGATACACTTTTAGCCAAAAGAGTGAACGGTAGCGCCCATTTTTCAAAAGTTTACTTGCGTCGTATTTTTTTTGTTTGGTTTTTATTTATTACACAGGCCAACAACCAAAAAACTTTTTCGATAATTTTAACAAATTACTTTGTAATTTGGTGTCCTGATTACGAAAAAAATTATTAAAAAGTTATATCACCCATCAATTTTTCACATTTTACAATTAAGTAAAAATAAAGTTTATGTACCAAAATGTATCGGATATATTTCACAGTCCTGCGAGGTACAGTTTCTAAAACGGCTATGGGTGTTTCTTCAAGGTTTTTTTATGCTGAAAACGAATATGACCTTGAAAATGCTCCAGCACGTCAGGATTTTTGGCAATTTGAGGTTAAATAGTCAAAAAATGCAGATTTTGGCCATTTTTTAAATTTTTTTTTAGCAAGGTAAAGTTTTTTTTTAATTTTCCACAACGGCATCGCAAAGTACTAGTCCTCAGCTTTAAAATCCATTTTTAAAAAGGTTTTTGCGATTAATATAAAAAAAGTTATACTATTTGGAAATTACCATTATACAGCAGGTGGGCGTGGTTGTTGGCCGATTTCGCCCATTTTCTTACCAAACTACCTTTGGCAAAAAGTAGTGTGTGTGTATGAAAATATAAAAGGTGGCGCAAAATTAATCATCCATTTTTTTTAATAATTTTTTACTAAATATTTTTTTATATTTTTTTTTTATTTCCATTATAAATTACAATCTGTTAATATTAACAATAAGTAATTGGTGTTAGAGTTTGGAATTAAAATGTCCCTTCCCTTTGAAAGAGAACATTATTGTCTTTGGTGGTATTTAGTTACAATTTTACTAATACATAGTTTTCTATAAGTTTATATTATTATATTTTATTTTATATTACAGTACGAGCAAGATCTGTGGGTGTTTTGCGCTTTAGTCTTCTTGGTTTAAGTTCCATTTCCGGTATCAGTCTCATCTCATGGTTTTTGTGCTCTAATAGTCGCAAGATGTGCTTACTGCTGCTTCTTTTTACTGGTTCAGTGACAGTGTCTATGCCGAGGTAGCGGTGAATATCGTCATTTTGTATGTCCCAATTAGCGTTTGTGATTGTCCTTAGCATCTTAGATTGACTTCTCTGAATGATTTGTAGGTTTGGTTTATTTGAAATATAACAAATTATTTTGAGCTTTACGCGCTCCATTGATTGTCTGTTGGGGTACAGCAGCTGCCTACTTCACAAATGTCAAATATTGCCTTGTATTAATTTTATTAATTTTTGTATTATTTTATTAATTTTACCCTAAAAACATTGTCTTCTGCTGTGTATTGAATATCGTCGCTTTAACCCGAATCTTCCTACGATTACCATATGGTAATGCAAACATCCCGTTACAATTTTACGTACTATGTCTGAACTAAATAACAAATACAAAAAAGAATAACTGTATTTCACGCAGAATAAATGCAGCTCACGGAAAAACATAAGTTTTTTGTTATTTTTAGTGCAGCTAGCAAAGCTATAAGACGTCAAACTCAGGTGAAAAAAAAGTGAATTATTGTGGTTTTTTAACATGGCACGTCGGTAAGTATATGAATAACTTTTTGCTTTTTTGATATATTTCCAAAAAAATTGCATCAGTTGGTAGCTAATGAATTAAACTAGTAAATGCAAGTTTAGTTTTGTTTGAAATTTGATTTTTTGTGTAACTTTTTTGTATTTTACTCAAGGCGTTACCATATGGTAACCGTGGGACGTCTAGGGTACGGGGTTTTAGTTACGTTTGGTGTAGTTTTTTTTTTTTGAGATTTTTGAGATTTTTGATCATATTTATTGATATTTTGTGAATTACAGCGGTTTATCGTTGCAAGAAATGCTTGATTTCATTCAAGAACTCGAAGAAGCAGAAGATCAAAATCAACTTCGTGTGGCAACGAATCTGGCGAAGATGACGCTGAAGATGATTGTGCGGGCATTCCAGATAATGTTTGCCCGGCTCAGCTAAGAGGTTTCGATGAAGAGGAGGATATGGGAGGCATGTTTAGAGACGGTATAAACATACCATCATTTTGATCTTATAAACTCTAAATTTTTCAGCACCAAATCCAGGTGATTTGCCTGTTATTGAGGTTGCAGACACTTATAATGAGATGGAGGATGAAGAAACAACGGCTAATCGTTCAAAATCTCCAATGAGGAAGCGCTTACGTAAAATTGAACCGAAACCTTCAAACGTTGCATTGCCATCAGGAAACAAGGAAACTGTATTTGAATGGGTCAAGAAGAAATCGTCATCTCTAATTCCAATTTTTCCAAGCGCAAATTACGAAGATTGTCGCCATTCACTGCCACACGAACAGTTTGAAAAATTTTTTGATGACACATTATTGGAACATATTTGCGAACAAAGTGCGTTATATTCGGTGGAACAGAATAGACCGAACCCAAATATAACAGTCAGGGAACTTAGAGCATTCATAGGCATATTGATCGGCACTGGCTACAATTATCACTCCAATTACAAACATTTGTGGAGTCAGGATGAAGACATTCGGAACAATCTTGTCAGTAACACCATGCGTCGGAATCGTTTTCAAGAGATTTTGCAAAATCTTCACTTCGAAAAAAATTCCAAGGCTTCTTCAAAAGACGGCCCAAATCCTGACAAAATGTGGAAACTACGTCCTCTTACGGATCATTTGAAAGCAAAAATGATAGAAAATTTCCATCCGGAACAAAATCTTTCTTTCGACGAAAGTATGATATCCTATTTTGGTAAACATGGATGCAAGTAATTTATAAAGGGCAAACCATTACGATTTGGATATAAAGTCTGGTCCCTATGCACTCCATCTGGTTATTTGGTGAATTTTGAAATTTACCAGGGGAAGAATCCTCGATCGAATTTGGAGTACGAAGCAAAATTTGGATAATGCGCCGCTCCTTTAGTCAGCATGGTCGACGATTTTCCTGATGAATTGAAATCGCTGTCATTCCAGTTTTATTTCGATAACCTGTTTACTAGTTATCCTCTGTTGGCATATCTCAAGTCATGCGGATATAATGGTACTGGGACAATCCGAGAAAACAGAATTCCAGCAAGCTGTCCACTAGTGCATAAAAAAGACTTCAAGTCAATGGAAAGAGGTTACTCTGAATCAATTGAAATGAAAAGCACTGGTATTTGTTTGGTGAAATGGAAAGATAACAATGTTGTCTGCATGTTATCTACCTGCTTTGGTGAGGATCCGAAATCAATGGCACAGCGTTATTCGAAGGCAAGTGGATCGAAAATAAATGTACCCCGTCCTTGCGCAATCACGGAATATAATAAATTTATGTGCGGAGTAGACCGATTAGATCAAAATCTATCCCTGCACCGCATCGCATACAGGGGAAAAAAGTGGTGGTCTAGCATTTTTACCTGGCTGTTAGATGCTTGTATTCAAAATGCATGGCAACTTTACCGAAAAGATCAACCTATCAGTCAGTTAGAATTTCGACGACAAGTTGCAGTATACTACTGCAAACACTATGGTATACCGCCCAAAAGTCCTGGACCTGCGCCCTTTCACAGATATGCATATCAACCAGGTCGAGTTGAACATACTCTGCGCTATGATCAGGTTGGACATTTTGTGATACCATCAAATCGTAGGCATTGTGCCGGTGACGGATGCAGAGTTAATGGACGAACTGCATGTGGTAAATGCAACGTAGGACTTTGCGTACAATGTTTTGCTCAGTACCACACAAAACCATGATAAATTTCAGTTCAAAAATGTTTTTTTTTTCATTGTCGTGAATTCATTTATTTTACTTATTTTTTAAATAAAAATGTTTGAAAACAGTTAGTTTTTGAAAAATTAAAAATAAAAAGACATTCGAAAACCATTTTGTCTAGAGGTCCCGGGAGGTTTCGGGAGAATCGAAGCGAGGAAAATGAAAATGGACTTTATTTTCGTGCTCAGGAGATCGAAATACATAAGTATACAACATTTCACAAAATTCCAAAACAAAAAAAGTTATGGGACTTCCCGGGTTAATTAACGGCTCCTCACCCTCTTCCACCCACTCTTGACTTTTTTATAGGTCTAGGGATATACTCGGATATCCAATTCTCATTCATTTGCAATGTTCAGGGAATTTCCGTTAGTTTTTCGCTGAAGTTCTCTAAATTTGAATCACAATCCGTTGCTTGTAATGTGAGTTACGCATTTTCATGGCGTCACTAAAAAGGTTACTTTTGCAAAACAAGCATAAAACACAAATCAAACGTGCTAACAGCCTGAAACTAAAAGAAGATTTTCTCTTTTCAGACATATGAACGAGACAGTGTTGCAGTTTTTCAGTATCTAAGCTCCAAGTCTAAAAAATAGCCATTCGTTTCTGCAATCACTTCCTCGTTTGAATAAAACCTTTTTCACGGCAGCCATTTCTTCAAATTGGGGAAAAACTACTTGTAGTTGTCCGAGAAATCCGAAATAGCCAAGTCTAGAGAATAGGGGGCACGTGAAACGAGTTTGAGCCCTTAGTTGGTCGGTTGCTTTGGGCGATGATCCACCAAGAATCCAATTATCGCTTCTGCACCATTTTGTTGCCACATCCTTGCTACCAACAAGTTTATACGGGTTATTCCGACACGACTATAGACAATCTGTACGATTAAGAAACCTTAAAGGTTGTTTACGTCTGTACCAGGTAACTCTTGGAGGTTCTCAAAAAGTGGATTAACAACCTCGCCTTCCATAGGGCAGGGCATTGACAGAAGAAGTGGAAGATATTATAGTTTCCTTTTTCTCCGGTTGATTACAACTATGACAATGTGAGCTGTTAGGTATACCCATTTTGGCTGCTTGCTCACCTATGGACCAGAAGCCAGTTATCGCTGTCGTGAGTTTGCAAGCATCCCTTCGTTACATATTCATCAGTGTTGATGTTTGTTTGTGGTTGTAGGTGGGCCATAACGTTGGAACTCTATTTCTATCAATTTTCCTACCACAACTGCTGAGGCGTGAGCTGGTGCGTTGTCGCGATGGAAAAGAACTTTTTTGAAAATTACTCGACTTCCTCGATTCAAGCAAATGCCAAGCACAAAAAAATGAACCGATCTGGCTGAAACTTAGTGTGTGTTCTTCCAAGAGATGCTACTAACTACATATAGCCTCGTTATGCTTCAGTCGTGCACGCAATTTTCAAAGAACCCTCGTACAAACAGAGCAACATTACCTAAGAGGCCAATATAGCATGGAGAGATGAAGACACATGCGTAAAAACTGGGCTACTACGGCCGCAAATAAATAAGAAAAAGACAAATGAACTGCTTAGCCTTTCTAGAGAAGATATCTCGAAGGTGGATCATTGACTATTTGGCCTTGAGACTAGGAGTTTGCTCCCATGAATATTGTGAAAGTTGTAGAGATGATGAAGAGGAAGAAGCAGTTGAGCGATTCCTTTGTAATTCTCCAGCTTTAGCTAAAATCAGAGCAGGTTTTCCAGAAAATATTTTTTCAATTCTCTTACGGAACTGTCTGGCTCTTATGGAACCGTCTGGGACCAATCCTCTGCTTCATAAGAGTCACAAAATGATTCCACGAAGAAAAATAAATGAGGTACCGGTGTCGCATAGTGGTATCATAACGAGTGGTACGGACCGGCTATCACCATAATTTTATCTCGTACAAACAGGTCAGCAATGGAGCGCGTAAAGGTACAAATAAAGATTTCTGTCAACCAAAATCATTTTTTTTTTTTTCGTTTAAATATATTCAAAAACAATATTGGATGATTAATTTTGAGCCCCCTGGCATATAAATAAAAAATATAGGTATATATTTAATAACAGATAGTTTGACTGAAAACGTGCATCTGCAATTCAATAGTAAACAACATCACAAACCACTGCATAATAACTATTTTGCCGCCGTCAAGTTGCGTAGAATACAGGTTGCATCACTTTAGACGCTGGCTGACCAAACACTCATTCACGAATCCACACATGCAGACATGCAACGAATTAGGTGTAAAAACAGATTCGAAATTTGTCAAAACAAAACTCAAATGGAGAGCGAAAGGCCGCGAGCTGTGGAGAAAGAAGTATTTTCCCGCCAAATTTTGCAAACTTTATTATTTAGCAAAACCTGGTAGAAAAAAAGCAAATACAAAACAAACAAAAAATGAATTTCTCCACAAACGTATTGGCACAAGCCGTCTTGCAGCACTGCGAGTCTAGTATGCGCGGGTACCAAGTAATCACAAGTAGCCACAAATGGTTGCACAAATCTCAGTAGAGCCGCCGGAGCAGAGCGTCTTAGTATTGCTCACAGTAAAACTTGTTTTTCTAGGATCGAAATTAATTTCAATTATTGTGGTTACGAAGCGTTTACTTTCAAGCAGTGCTTTTCACTTTTCTTCGGATCAGCAGAGAGATTGGATGGTGGCAACGCAGCAAAATTTTCAATGAAAAACGTAAACAAGAAAATTAAAAAACAACAAAAGTGGGAAAATAGTTGTTAATTAAATATATTTTCATTAAATTTGTGGAAAATTTGCCAAGTAAAATGTGCGACACAGAGGATTTCTACAAGGATGCAGTGATTTTCGTAACAGGTAAGCGCTTCAACAGAGTTGTGTGGCTGCAGTGGCGCATTGGCTGGGTGTGAAAAAATCATTGCTTAACACAACTCATTACAAATTTCTTTTGTATTACTTTATTTCTTATTTTTATTTTGTTTGGCTTTTGTAAACTGCTCTAAAACTTCATATGTTATGTTTTATTGCTTAAACAGAGTTTTTCTATTCCATTTCGTCTAGGCGCTACTGGCTTTGTGGGCAAAACATTGCTGGAGAAGCTGCTTTGGAGCTTTCCCCAAATCGCACGTATTTATATGCTAATACGTGAAAAGAGCGGCCAAACGATTACACAGCGTTGTCAGGATTTTGTGCAGCATAAAATATTTCAGCGCTTGCGTACGCACTTTCCGGAGCGGCTGGAAAAACTTGTATATCTCAAGGGTGACATTGAGTGCGACGATTTCGGTGAGTCTCGTTAATCGAAAGGCAATTAAAGATAATTTTTGTACCCAAACTACTACAACGCATTTCCAAGTATGATAGTACGTCGGGAACTTTAAAATGCACTTTCGAAAGCACTTTTGAAATGTACTTCAGTATAGTCAACCGCAGAAAGGTTTAAAAGTTCTTAAGAATACTCTACACAGTGTATTTTAAATGAATTAAATTGCACTTGAAATTATTTAATTTGTACTTCAATTCAGCTGCGTACATACAAGGTGGCGCAAAATTAATTATCTAATTTTGTTTGTGAATAACTTTGTTACTTTTTTTAATCCATTTATCTTCAATTATGTGCATACTTTTGAGAAAAAGGGATTCCATAACTTTAGAGGCAATGGATAATATGCTGATGGGACGATAAGATTCCACTTTTTCTGGTTTAAGGATCTTTTTAACTTGTGTGGCTTTCCATTGTGGAGGAACAAAGCCAGTTAGACGAAGACCAGTTAGAGAAAAGAGATTCCTTTATCAGGCAGTTGTTTGAGTAGTGCTTCAGTGATGAGATCATATCCAGGAGCTTTCTTTGTTTTGAGCCTTTTTATTGCTGCTAACGATATAGTGGCGGTCATACCAGCTTGGGACGCTGAGGACGCTAAAAAGAAGCTGAACCAAGTCATGATAAGGACGCAAATATGGCTTGAGGACCACGGACTGGAACTCGCCAAACATAAAAACGAAGTCATCCTTATCACGCGAAGTCTCATGCCACTCGAGGTCGGCATGCAAATAGGCGACACGTTCTTAGTGGCCCCAAAAGTAGTGAAATACTTAGGTATTCAACTTGACTGCAGGCTTACTTTCTGGGCCCAGATACGGCATGTAGCTACCAAAGCAGCAAAGGTCACAGGTATGCTAAGTAGATTAATGGCAAACATCGGTGGGCCAACAAAGAGCAAAAGAGAGCTAATTATGGCGGCCACAAGCTCAATTCTCCTGTACGGTAGCGAAGTATGCGGAATTGTGCTAAACTGCAAAGCGAAGTGCAAAGCACTGGAGGCTGTGCAACGAACAGCGGCACTCAGAGTTGCCTCAGCCTACCGCACTGTCTCAGGCGCAGCAATGATCAGCAGACAGCACCCGTCGACTTCATGGTCCGGGAAGGAATAAGTGCGTGGGACTACAAGAAGAAACACGTCGTCACTAACTTCTCAGAACGGAGATACCAAATCATGCTGTGGTAGCAAAGCCGATGAGACACTGAACCGAATGGCAGATGCGGAACTTATTCCATTAATTGACAAGTAGATCCAAAGGAACTTCGGGGAAGCGAATGACTTTTTAACTCAGCTCCTATCGGGCCTCCGTGGCCTCCGGATATATCTATACCGCATGGGCAAGGTAACCGATTCCAAGTGCATATACTGCGAAGCGCTGAGCGATGACGCTAAACACACGTTTTTTAGTTGTAACAGATCTGTTCTGAGGGAACAGATTGGCGACATCGCACCGAGCAACATAATCAGCCAAATTCTCGAACGCGAAGACAGCTGGAACGCGGTAAAGAAATATATCGAGAACGTACTACGAAAAAAAAAAGATTGACCTCCACATACTGCAACAAAACGATGCCGCACAGATAGAGACAGAAGAAGACGAGGCTATAGCATGAAAGCCGGCTACAAATATGGTGGACCCAGACGTGGGTGAATAGAATTGGGATTTTATGGTGCGAAGGCATTTTGAACCCTACCTCACCCATCAAAAAAAAATCCTGCTTTTACTTCGTTTTTCGAAAATTATTTTTCTGGGCGGGTCCATCTGCTAGATGAGTTCTTTGACTTTTTTGACAGTGCTTAGCCTGGGCCCGATTTCATGTGGTGCAGAGACTCGAGATAAGCGACGTGCAAATATATGAGCTTTTTCAAGATGCGATTTAGCCCACTTACTATTTTCCGTTTTGATGTGACTGTGCTAAGATTGGTATCTTGAATTTTTTTGCTGCTTTCCAAAGAGAGTATTCAGAGGATGAGAATGCAGCGAGATTACTGTGGTAGTTTTGAAATTGAATGTTACGTTATTCTCAAAAAGTTCTTTGAGTTCTTGTGCGAGCGAGTGCAGAGCTTTTTTTTGTCTTCGAGGTGTCTGTTTTGCCATCTTTTTCTCGCCTAGCGTTTTTCTTTTAGCTTTTCTTGAACCACGAGATATATCTGGGGGCGTCGTTGCTTGGTTATGAAGGGGGTTGAGTTCCAAGCTGCTTGATGATGGTAATTATGCGATAAGAAAAAAAAATAGAAAAAAAAATTCGGGCAATGGAAATTTTTTTTTCACCTTCACGCGCTTCATTGCTTCTCTATTTGTATACTGCAGTTGTGGAGTTCACAAGTGTAAAATATGACTGACGTAGGACGCCATTTGCATAAATTATAAATCTAATTTAATTAAATTAATGTTGCGCCACCCTATACATATGCACACCTAGGTATAAAGCTCAGTATCATCCGAACTAGACACCCCTTAATTACTTTTTTATTTCCTTTGCTTTTCATCGTTAATTTATTTATTTTTAATTCTAGTAGAGTGAATTATTTGTCGGTTTATTTACTAATCCTTTTTTTTTTTTTGTTTTGTTTATAGGCTTAAGTCCCGGTGATCGCGATCAGCTTTGCGCACATGCGGAGATAATTTTCCACAGCGCTGCTACAGTTCGCTTCAATGAGCGCTTGAAAGTGGCCGCACGCGTTAACGCCGTCGGCACCTGGCGTCTTTTGGAGCTGTGCAAGGAAATGTCACAGCTGAAGGTATTGCATTCATGAATATATTTATTTTAATAACAGGGTATAACGAGTAGACATACATACATATATACGCCGTGGGCAACAACTCACTGCTTTAATTGTTAACCCCTTAGCCTACACGATATCTACCAATTGCGCGAGCTATAATACGCAAGAAATTCGTTCGCGCGCCGTGCCATTCAACTGTTCAGCCGTGTACCCGAACTGGCGCAAAGTGTATACTTTTCGTAACATATATATTTCAATGCAACGAAAGGAGTTGTGAAATAATAAACAATGTTTAGGTACAAATAGTAATTTTAAGATGTCTAGGAAGTAATCATAATCAATTGATCACAAAGTCTTTACCACGAGTCAGACTCGTGGCTATAGGCTAAAGGGTTAATACTTAATTCAAATTGACTGACCCAATTGAACTACAACTTTGCAAAATTCATTTGTTGCAACAAATTCAAGTATTCGAATTGGTTTCGGATTTATGAACGCGAACTATGACTTTGAGTCACAAGGTATTCACGAGGAAATATTTGCTTGCGCCTTGATGCATACCCCTTTTTCTTTTTTTTTTCTTTTGGATGAGGTAGGGTTCAAAATGCCTTCGCACTTAGAGCGACCATCGTCAACTGCGTCCATTGGTGTGGCCACTAAACCAATCCCTCCTCCTCTTTTGGGGAAACTCCCTTCCCGAAACTGCTTTATGCACTAGCTCAGGAGCGCCCAGAATGCTGCCCATGAAATGGGCCAATACTATTCATCCACGCTTAGGTCCACCATATCTGTAGCCAGCTTCATGCTATAGGCTTGTATACTAATTTCTCTGTGATGCACAGTCTCGTAAGTGTGATGTATTCACCCAGGCCCAGGAAACATGCTGTTTCGATGGGTTGGTTTCAGAGGGAGAGAGGCGTTAGGTGAATGGGCTTAAGAGGACATATAAACAGGTGGTTGCCTTCACATGTCTGTATATACCTATGAAATGAGACTTTTTTCCTTTTCAAACGTTTATTAATAAAAAATGGTTACAAATTTAATCTTCAAAATAATAGCCATCGCTAGCAACACATTTTCCCATCTCTCAGGCGATTTGTGGATGTCACACCAAAAAAATTGGTCGTCTTTCGCCACAATCCAATCATCGAGCCATTTTTTGGCTTCTTCGTGAGAATTGAAGCGCTGCTCGGAAAGTGCGTGGCCTATCGATGCAAACAAATGATAATCGGAAGGCACCAAGTCTGGTGAGTAAGCCGCATGCACAAGCGGTTCCCAATCGTGCGTCTCCACCAATTCCCGGATCGCTCTTGTTCGATGTGGCGGTGCATTGTCATCAAGAAAAATTACTTTGTGACGCCGATCGGCATATTCTGGGCGTTTTCGGTGTATAGCGCTGTTCAAATCGGCCAATTGTCGTTGGTAGCGTGCACCGTCAACTGTTTCACCTGGTTTTAATAGCTCGTACCAAATTCATCACCCGTAACGATTCGATGCAAAAAAAGACTTCCTTTTGAACCGGGAGAGCAGCACTTCACAAGTGGTTTTTCGATGTCCGCAAATCGTAGTTTGAAGGCACGAAATTCGACATTTTTAAAAGCGACAAAAATGCATTGTTGTATGAAACGTAACAAACAATGAACTGAATATTGACAGATGACAGACGCAAAAAACAAGACATTTGGGAAGGTTTAAAAATACTCTTAGCGGCATCTATGGACTAATAGCTGAAAGTCTCACTTCATAGGTATATACCGGTATAACCTGCTACAATATTCAGAACGTTTGTAATTGAGCCAAAGTTATGCCGGTCTTCCAAAGCAGGTTAAGTTCTTCGTCTGCGATAGATGATGGCTGGATTCCGATGACGTCATTCGGGAAAGAAGACGCAAAGAGATACGCAATGAATGTAATTTAATGTCTGCCTGTTCTGTATATTGTCCGATCCAGTATTTGCAGACGTATCTGGTCTTGGATCTCGTCAGTGACCACGACTAGTGCACTGAACCGCACTGTCATACGAGTACCTTGTTTAACTTAGCCTTGAAAAATCCCGATAAAAAAATGTTTGTGCCTTGTTAGAATTTCTATTAACTCTCACTGAAATATTGAGTTTTCTATAACTTTAGAAGACCAGTTAAATTCTGACCGCACTCGCTTAGCCGTCACCAAATGTGGGCACAACGGAGCCTGTGATTTTAGCACATTTAAATTGATTTCAGTTAATTTAGGCAACGTTTTACATGCCGTTGTCAAACCAATGCGGTGGACCTACTAAATATAATATTAATGTTTACTTCACTGATTCCTTTTATTTTTACTGATTTATCCATAAAAGATTATTACTTCACTTTTTAAAACGAAAACTTCAGTAATTAATGGGGTGCCTAATAGTTTTGGTCGAGGCTGTAAATGAACAGTCAGTCAATTCGGAAAATTTTTAATAAAATTTTAAATGATTTTTTTTTAAATACAGTACAAGTTTCAAATGGCTAAGAGACTGCGTTGATTGTTTTTTTTTTTTGTTTTTTTTAGTGACCAGGTTTGTGTTTTCTTCCATATAAAAAATGTCAAATGCGTTAAATAGAGAAAGTGCACAAGACCGCCAGCAAACAAATTCTCAAAAATCAATGTGATTTCTGGCCCACTTGAAACTTGCACTGCATTATACCGAAATTCAATGAGCTATAAAACCGTATAGCCGGATTTTATCTAAAAATTCTGAGTAAAAGTTTGAAATTTTGATGCAAATTTGCCGAATTTTTATGAATTTTGTACATAGTTTGAAACTTTCCACTACATGGTTTTTGATTTAATATGAACTGTATTTTTAAATATAAAAAAAATTATTAAAATGAACAGGTAGATAAATAAACACTCAAAACTTTTCAATATGTGGCGTACACTTACTTTTGACGCTGACAGTAGATTTACAGCCCTGGCCAAAATATTAGGCACATCATTAGTTACTGAATTTGCCGTTTTAAAAAGTGAAGTATCTTTTATTAATAAATCAGTGCAAATAAAAAGAATTAATGATAAAAACATTAATATTTAGTAGGTCTCCCTTTTGCTTTGATAACAGCAGCAATCCTCTGGGGCATGCTGCGTACAAACATTGCAAATTTGGCTGTACTTATGGCGCTCCACTCGTAAATTTAATCATTTTTCATCTATTTTACGTTTTCAAATAGTCCACATCTGCTCTATGGGGTATAGATCTGGCGGCTATGCGGGCCAATCTAACAAAAGACGCCGATTTGTGACAAGGAGCATTGTCTTGTTGGAATTGAACTCTATCTAAATTAGTGTCGCCCAAAATGCGACAATGCCTTCCAACGAAGGCAAAAGTACATTTTCTAATACATTTATGTACTTTTAACTGTTCATGCGAACCTCGCAAATGAACATTTCGCCGTCAACATCAGCAGCCCCAGATCATAATACTGTCTCCACCATGCTTAAGAGTGGGTACCGCGTAATATGGATGGTATTCCTCGGCAGCCGGTCGCCTCTCGAAGGTCACACCAGCTGTTCCAAATACCTATTGGAATGAAAAAAAAATCGTATATTTGTGTTATTTCCTCGAAATCGGACTAGTGCAAGAAGCTATGGTTGTTGATATTTTAAAATGGTGTATATACTAAGCCTCCCTCGACGTCATCAGACCACAGAACATTCGACCAATCTCCCTCCCAATAGAGCCCATTCTAAACGCTTTTTCCGATTTTTTTTTTCTGAAAGCCACTGCTACTTTCGGGCTTTACATTATTTTAAACTTATTTCCAGAAGCCGTCTTCTAGCTTCCGACAGGGCAACTGCAACGGCAGGAGAAGATTTTTTACTATCCTTAAGAGTCGCGCGTGCAAGTTTTCTGTTCTCTTCCACTTTTTCATTTATTACGGTGGAGTTTTATCTCCGCAAATCGCTTAATAGCACATTCCACTGCGCAACGTGAACATCCTTTCCTCACTTAAAACTTGCATTCCCATTCTTTTGCCGTTTACTTTTTTTACGCATTTCGATAACAAATAATTATTTACGTCCACTAAAGATTATTCAGACATTTACTACCAAATTTAAATTGCCAAAATATTTTAAGTACACCTTTTAAAAGGAAACTTTTTAGACTTTACGCACCAAGTGTGCCATGGCATAATATACAATTTATTGTTGTAATCAAAGGTTAAATACCCCGGTGGCATATTTGCAAAAAGCAGCAGTCACTTTGGTAGCCTCATTTGAAATTACTTACATTTTAGTGAAGCTGTAAGTATCAGTCACAAAACACTTTTTTTACTTGTTTAACATTTTATTTTAACATCTTACAGAGCTTCGTTTATGTTTCGACGGCGTATTGTAATCCGGGTCGAAAATTTGTCGATGAGTTGATTTATCCCACTCTGCCGCCTGTCAACTGGAAAATGTTTGTTGATTGCACCAATAAAATACCGGACGCCTACTTTAATAGTTTGGCAAATTATATTAAGGTTGGTACACATTTCCTTCCATTCAAGTGCAATTTATTAAAACTGGAAATTAGTTTTTATGTGGAATTAAGTGCAAAAAAGATTCAGCAGAAAAACAATAATTAATATTATAAAACTGAACGCGACTTTTTCGCCGCTTAAAACTTGCACTTGTTTCACGAATTTTCTAAAAATTCATACTAAAAGGTTCACGATTTCTTATTAAGTTTGAGCGTTTGATTTATATGAACAATTTTAATAGAAAAAAAAAATAACAAAAAAATTCTAAGTAGAAAAACATTGTACGAGTAAACATTAAAACATGATCGCCCTTGTATATCATCACCCATAGGGTCCCCATCCGAACACCTACACCTTTACAAAATCGATAGCAGAGCAAATTGTGAATGAGTATAAACACTGCATACCAATTGTTATCGTACGACCCTCCATTGTGACGGCGGCACACCGTGAGCCTTATCCCGGTTGGATCGACAATATACAAGGCATCACAGGCATAATGATGGAGATCGGAAAAGGAACAATCAGCAGCATACTAGGCGACAAAGATATCATATGCGATATAATACCAGTGGACTTTGTCGTCAACTCTCTAATACTGATGGCACAAAAGGCAACGTTAGGAAGGTTGGTAAAGTAAACTCATCATGTCAATATATCTATAAGTATGTATACATGTCTCTATCTCTAAATATATTCACACCTCTAACAGAGTTTACATCGCCAATGCAACATCGGGTGTCACTAATCCCATTACTTGGGCGCGTCTTGGTTGTCTGACGCTCAAATGGTCACGCATCTATCCGACCACACGCATAATGATGTATCCAAATTTTAAGTATCGAAAAAGTTTCTTACTACACGAAATAGCCGTTATTTTATTGCACTACATGCCAGCTTTATTAATGGATCTGGTGACATTGTTAAGGCAGAAGCGAAAATTTGTCTTGCCCATTGCGAAGAAATTTCGGCAAGCTTGTCTAGCAGGTGCGGAAAGAGAAGAGTTTAGAATACAGAGCAAGAGAGATGGCGACTGGGAGCGATAGAGAAGAAAAAGTGAAATGAATATCTGTTTTTTTTTTAGGTTGTACCTTCTCGCTGAATGAGTGGATTTTTAAGAATCACAGCCGTCATTACTTTGAAGAGTTGTTACAAAATAAGGCTTTGCATCACGTATCTTGGAACTTAGAAGCGCTGGACTATGACACTTATATCAGAGAGTTTGTGATTGGCATACAAAAGTATCTGCATCATGAGCATTTCAGTGAGAATGTCAGCAGGTGGAAGATCGCACGGTGAGTGGTGGAAAATGTATGGGAAAACTGAAGTCTCATAATAAAATTTTTACTTCACAGTCTTTACTGGATTTGGGCATTCTTACATCTCTTCCTACCGTTATTAGCCATATACTGTTTGATCTGAATAATACAGATAATTCACATCAACGAATGTATTGTAAATATATCTACATATATGTACGTATGTACGCATATGCGACACATAATCAACCAAGCATGAATATTTCTGTAAAATCAAAAACTATAAAATAAATATAAAATTAACAAAACGATACTCAATAAGTAAAAAAGAGAAACGAACTCAAGACAATGGATTTCCACACTCTTCAGGTGGTGGTCCCAGTGTTGGAAATGTGCGTAAACGTTGTAGTTCTAAAATCGTCTTCAACTCGAGTATGTGGGCGTAGTCCTGGCGCACCTCGTTGATGAGGAAACTGTAACGTTTTATCTTTTCCATTCTGTAAAGGGAACAGAAATTATATGAAAATTTGATTTTGCTAGATAATCAGAGCAAAGCCTTGCCTTTCATTGCGCTCCCTCTGCAATTTCTCCTCCAAGAGAGTATCGCGATTAGCAGTGAACATAGCCACATCTACTTTCACCTCGTCGATTGCCCGATTTGTAGCCTGGCTTTTGCGTTTAACTTCATAAATTTGATCTTTACATTCGGCAATTTTCTCAATACTGTTAGAAAAAAGAGGATCATTTTAAACTCTTGAGTATTAATATATATAAATCAGTTTGAGACTTAGAGTTAGGAAACTAGTCTAAAAAAATTGCCCCCCATGCCAATATTTTGAAGTTAGATTAGGGAAAGGAAAGAATCCTAGGAGGGATTAGCCGAATAATAATACGAGGGGCTCAGTTCTATATGAATTATGAATTGGATTCGCGATTATGTATGCAATTTACACAAAGAGCGATGGTCCAGTCTAAAACTCTACAGAACTGCAGAAGATTTTGTGACACGCCCGAACAGAGAACCGTCTAACTTTCTTCTAAAACTTGGATGATAAGTTGTTCGATAGATGGTCGGTATTATTACAGGAGAGTAAGCATATGACCACCATTACAATCATTCAGGACCCGATTTGCTTGTCTTGCTTGGAGAAGGCGAATACACTGAGCACTTTCTCTGTGAGTGTCCTGCCTTTGATAGAGCAAGGGTATGAGTTGTGGGTTCCGATGTAGTGAGGATATATAATATTACTTCTCTCAAACTGAAGTATATATTCCAAAGAATCTGGAAAATTCTCACACGACTATCTTTGTGTCTGTCTCTATTCTATCTTATCTCTTTCTCTCTGTGTTACATCGCTCCTTTCCTCCTTGACTGTCTACCCTTTTACTTTCCAGAGTTTCAAATTTCAATACGAGGTATGATTTAAAATGCCATGACCTAAGGTTCTTAGCGACGACTCATCTTCTTGTCAATGATAACAATAATTGCGAGACTCATTCTTAGCATAAATCAAACCCCCTTCTTTTATTTTTGTTCATTAGCCGTTATCTCTGGAACAAGAAACAACACCATGTGAAAGGCAGAATGGGAGTATAGACATACCATGGACATAACACTTTCTAAAGGCTTTAAATTTATTAAAGCACATCTTAAATCATACGAAGGAATCGAATCAGCGAAATTTAGCGATCTGAGAGAAAACTGAAGAAAATTCTTTTGAATACGTTCCAGCCCATTAATGTGACAAAAGTTATATGGTCTCCAAATGAGGATCGCGTATTCTAACTCAGACCGTGCGAGCGATGTAAATAGTGCCTTTGAAGTGCATGGATCAGCAAATTCCGGCCAAAACGCCGAATGAAGACTTCCAATAGTAAAATAAAATCAGTGATTCTAAATTTCGCACAATGCAGTTCACAGTGGAGGTAGCCGCAATAAAGAAAGCAGTAGGTTGGTTGCTTACTTCTGTAATTACTTAGAAGGAAATAAATATCTACTCCAACAGCCAAGCGGCAATTATGGCCCTGTGCTTGCTGTTTGTACGTTCGAAATTAGTCGGGAAATGCCTCACTTCTCTCTCGACTGCATCCGAATGCTTCGTTATTAGGATCATCAGGGTTCTCGGTCCAGCAGCATAGAGAAAAACTGCTTGGCTGATGAAGTGGCAGGGAACCCTGGAGACGGTTTCATCGCAAAACTCGATGATTGGGGATCTCTTGAGAATCTGTCGTCTACTCCAAGAAAGATGGACCTCGCATCAACTCAGCGAACGCTGGGCTAGTGCCCAAACGTGCAAAGTCGCGAGATTCTTCTGGCCACGGAAAGTTCGGGGGCGCTCCATCGAAGCACTCAAGTCCTTTCTGCAAAATCTGTCTGGAAAATGAGGTAGAATCATCTCAGCACCTCCTTCTCAGCTACTCTACTCTCATCGGGAAAAGATTTAGATATTTGGGCTACTTTTTTCCTACACCTGTGGATATTGCGGGTTTAAATATCACACGGCTGGTGTATTTCACCAATAATTTAAAGCTGTTAATGCAAACATAATTATCCATTGTTGGCTGTCATCTTCTAATTCAAAGCCCCTTATTCCTTTTTCCACCTGTTTGGTTCTTTTCCTTCTATTTCCCCCCTTAAAACACTGAAAAACTGAAGATTTAGTGACGAATAAACCCTTATTTTAAATACGAGTACCACTAAAAAATGAGTGTTAGTGCAATTTAGTGGTAATGCAAAATGCCCAACCCTGGTCCTTGAATTTCTTTGTTGCTGAATTGACTTTCACACTCGCATTACGGCAACGATGGATCGTCGCTGTTGCCCACTAGCAAAAAGGTCCCACGAATATTTCGCATAAACCGTGACTCATTTCGTCAATGCTCTAATTTTAAGGTTTTTAGAAAGTAGTACAGCTGACATCAATAACTCCTTTATGCTCGGTTAAGTTTGAGAATTTCATTCAATTTAGTTGTCTTCGTAAAAAATGCAAATGTGGCCACAATTTATACTATTTACTACACGGAATGGTCCAAATTTACACCGTACACCCTTTTTGGGTGTTTGGCCGAGCTCCTTCTCCTATTTGTGGCGTGCGTCTTGATGTAATTCCACAAAGGGAGGGACCTACAGTTTCAAGCCGACTGCGAACGGCAGATATTTTTTATGAGGAGCTTTTTCATGGCAGAAATACACTCGGAGGTTTGCCATTGCCTGCCGAGGGGCGACCGTTATTAGAAAAAACTTTTTCTTCATTTCTCTCTGTGAATTCCGAATGGTAGTCGCGCACCAACCCATTCGGCTACGGCGGCCGTCCAAATTATGCCTTTCTGAAAATGTACCCTTAATGGGCAACTAAATTAGGCCTTTCGTTTCAATTTGTTTTTGCAATGACTTCGAGTGACCATACAAAGAGTTGTACAGCACCAAAGGTGAGAAACCTTAACAAATTTCTAAAGTAGTGAACTGCATTATCTTACGAAGCTCCCTAGCTATTAGAAATATTTCTAAATTCAAATTCCAAAAAAAAAAAACTTTACCACTTCAAACCAGTTCAATTTCGCTGCTTTCTCAAAACTTTCTCACTTACATGACCTCCAAATTCTTGCGATATGCCGCCACGCGCTGCTCAATCAGTTGCTCTATACCGCCAATTCGCATCAGCTTGCCGCGCTCCTCCCTGACTTTCTTCCAGTTACGTAACAATTGCAGAAATTCTGCTGTAACCTGTAAACATGAGAAATAAAAAAAATTGATAAATAGGCAACATTCATTTTCTGCAGCTTTGAAATCTGCAGAGTAGGGTCAGTAAGATGAAGGATCCACTCTTTCTGCCAACTCCATATAATATTCTTTGAACTTACCTTACACTTCTCTATTACCTCCAACATATACTTGAGATAATCGATATTGGCTCGATACATCTTGTGTTCCCACTCCTTGTAAAGCACTTGGCGTCGATAGATAGCTAAACGTTGCATGGTACGTAGCTTCTTGGCACCTGCTTTCTATATGGGGAATAACGAGAGGAAACGTGGAAATGTAACTAATTGAATTTAAAAAAATGAAACAATAATATTCAATTACTACGCCAGCAATCAGCTGATCAGATCGTCAAAAGTCTCGTGAATCTCTAATATTGCGTTACATCTTTCAACAATAAATCGAATTTTTCTTACCTTAATATTATTATTCACATCATTTATGTCGTCAATATTCATTAGAATGCAGGTTTGCAAATTCTTCAACGATCCGCCGATTTGGGTTTCAACTTGACCCAAGGGCAAAACAAGTTCCAAGTTTTGATTTTGCAAGATGTTAACCTAGGAGTAAATTCTTTAAATGACGATTTTAAAACCATATATTGCGCAGCGGATGCTCAGAAGTATTTAGCGTACGAATTACATCTCTAATCGAATAAAATTTCGAATAATGGGCGCAATGTCAAGTCTAACAATGGATTACTGCCATGAAAAAACTTCACATACAGAACTATCTGCCGAGCGGAGGCGTCGCCAATTGAGAATAAATGCGCCATAATATTACTGTAATACTATAAAGGGTGGACCAACTATTTGTTGAATTTTAAATAGGTTTGGTCAGGTTAGGTTAGGTGAGGTTAGGTTGTGGTGGTAGTCGATTCATGAAGTTGCGTATGACTATAATACAGGAATCCGTTGATAGGTCGGGGGTGATTACTAGGATGATTGCGCGCAAATTAAGGCACGTAAACAACGCGACCCAGTGCTTTTCCAGTCCCATGTAATCAAGGGTCGTACATAGTGTTTCAAACGACCCTTAGGTAGAGCACCCATCATGGGCGCGTGAGGTTCTGCTTTCCTGATTCGACCAGCACACTTAGACCTTACAGGTATGTTGTGATACCACTGTGCGGCATGGAAGCCTCACTTAATTTTCTTTGTGGAACCACGGCGGCCGCCGACGCGTGACTACCACTCGGAATTCAGAGACAACGTCGGTTGTATATAATATATATAATATATATAATTGGCGCGTACATCCTTTTTGGGTGTTTGGTCGAGCTCCTTCTCCTATTTGTGGCGTGCGTCTTGACGTAATTCCACAAATGGAGGGACCTACAGTTTCAAGCCGACTGCGAACGGCAGATATTTTTTTATGAGGAGCTTTTTGATGACAGAAATACACTCGGAGGTTTGCCATTGCCTGCCGAGGGGCGCCCGCTATTAGAAAAATGTTTTTCTTAATTTTGGTGTTTCACCGCGATTCGTGCATCTTGATGTTATTCCACAAATGGAGGGACCTACAGTTTCAAGCCGACTGCGAACGGCAGATATTTTTTTATGAGGAGCTTTTTGATGACAGAAATACACTCGGAGGTTTGCCATTGCCTGCCGAGGGGCGCCCGCTACATCCTTTTTGGGTGTTTGGTCGAGCGCCTTCTCCTATTTGTGGCGTGCATCTTGATGTTATTCCACAAATGGAGGGACCTACAGTTTCAAATACTATATCCATTTTGTGGTTCTTAAGCCCAGGATTGGTCCCATCTCCAGGCCAGAGGCCAGACAGTTCCGTAAGGGAATTGTAAAAATATTTACCTAGAAAACCTATTCTGATTTTAGCTAAGACTGGAAAATTGCAAAGGAAGTGCTCAACTGTTTCTTCCTCCTCCTCATTGTTACAACTTCTACAATATTCGTCTCCTAGTCTCAAGAAATACCTGCCAAATAGCCAATGACCGACTATACAAGCCACGACCTTCGAGATATCCTCTCTAGAAAGGCTAAGCAGTTTCTTTGTCTTTTCCTTATTTATTTGCGGCCATAGCAGCCTAGTTGTTACGCATGTGTCTTCATCTCTCCGTGTCCTATTGGCTTCTTGGATAAATGCTATTAATGAACTGTCGAGTAGAGTCCCATGAAATGTTTAGTTATTTGTTATTTTTGTGCTCATTGCCAATTTATAATTCAACATACATATAAATGGCTCACCCTTTATATTTGGCAGTCTGGCAGGATAGTCGAAATTAATACTTTACACATTTTACTTTCGAATAATTCAAACCTTGCACTTCACGATACTCACATACTGCCCGGACAAACGATCCGTTTCGGTTATCATTTGCTGTTTGACAAATCTCAAACTATTCAATTCGGTTATGTAATTATTCAATTTTTCTTGAGAATCGGCCAAATTAAAACCATTACCCTTGATTTTAAGCTCATTTTCAATTTTCTGTCGTCGCAAACGCACAAATTGATCCCAATATTTTGAGTCCAACTGATGCGGCGCATTCTGTGGATCGTCTAAGGTTAGCAAATTGTGAAAATATTCCTCCACCTCGATGGGTAATGGAAAATTGGAGCGACTCTTATGCACCAAACGAGCGGCGACCTCGTGACACACCAGTGCCGATTGGAATGAACGCTGCAACATTTTTGGGCGCCGTCTAAAGAGTTTGTTCAGTTCGTGCATGAAAGTCGGAATATTGCTCAGAAAATTGCCCTTAAATTGACGTTCAAGCGTTTTATCACGAGAATTCAAATATTCCATATCCTGTTTAATGTCCGCAATGGATTTGTCGGAAAAATCAATTAACTTCACATACCGATTAATATATTCAGTGGCCTTGTCGGTGTCATTTCTGAAAGTACAATAGTAGAATTGAGCAATAAACAGGTAAAGTGAAAAATAGTATCATTCTTACTTCAATTCTTCCATTGATTTTCGTAAGTTTACCCGCTCATAGAAAGTCACTTTCAATCCCAGTAAGCGCACACGAAAATGTTCCAAAGCCAAATCATATTTCAGTTTTAGCACTGCCATTTGGGCGCAACGTTCATTGAACTTATAGATATAATTATTTTTCAAGTCGATTGTTTTACGCTCATTTACATTCAAAATACGTAGGTATTTTTGACGATCTTCCTTCAAGAGACGCAAAGTTTCTTCATATATACGCAAAAGCTTTTGATCCTCTAAAGTGTATTCGTGTGGTTGCCGCTTAGAAAAAAATTCTGGTTCGGGTGGCGTCTTTTTGATCTCCTCCTCCCACAACTTCTCCAGCACACCGTCCATCATAGTATTTAGCGCACGTATCCAAAAGTCCAGGGACCACAGCAGCATACGTCCATGTTTTTGATCACTAACAACTGCCTTCTTGGCACGTCGGTTAATTGCCTTGATCTCAGAGTCGTCAACCTAGATCAAAAGCCAGATGGAGGTAAAGGTACGGATATAGTTAAAGATACAGATCCAAATACAAATACAAATAAGCACACAAATGGTGGTCAAGATCAACCATAAAATCGAAAGCGTCAAGTAACACTCACCGTCATTATACGCTCCAGCACTTCGTCGTTCATTAAGGCTGGCACCGAAAGCTTTTCAGCTATGAAAGTTTTCAAACCCAACAGTTGCAGCATAATATTCATGTCTTCATAGATGTGATTCAGGGATGCATTTGTGTCTAGTATATTACTCATAATTTCTTGCTTGTATTGCTGTACCTCATCAAATATTTTATTGAACTCTTCACGCAAAGGTCCCTCCAAAAGCATCTGTTGAAAAATGCAAATTTAAGGTCGCAATGTGTTACAATTTTAATTAAATTAATAAAAATGCGAAACTAAAGAATGAGAAACCAGAGAAGCGCTTAACACAAATCTGAAATATTAAAAAATTCCGAAGGTTAAGTTTATATTAGTAAATATCGCTCTGAAGCTCTGACATTTTTTTGTTGTCGAAAGAGCCCCTCGGGGTTACCGCTAACAAGAAAAGCTCTGCAGCCGATATATACTGGCAATAGGTTATTGATTCGTTTAAAACTGCGAATATGAAGTCGCAAAATGATATGCACAGTTTTCTTAAAAGAGGCCTTTCGCCGATATGCACTTACAAATTTCCGAGTTTATTCCAGTTATAAAAAAAACTTCTCCGAAAAACCTAGATTTCGCGGGAAAAATATAGCCAAAATTACTTAAGTCTGATCAACTAAACGACTTCTAAGTTAATTGTCAACAAAAACCATTGCAAATTTCGGAAGTTCACAGATTTCAAACTCCGGTCAAGAAACACAAATTGACAGACAATGGCAAACCTCCGCGTGCATTTCTGCTGCTCATAAAAAACCATCCGCCGTTTGGAGGCGGCGTAAAGCTGTCGGTTTCTCCATTTATGGCACACATCAAGAGGAGGAGACACACACCAGAAATAGGAGGAGGAGCTCATCCAAATAAGCAACAAAGTGAATATAAAATCTAATCCATCTGCTCTATATCTCACGAGGTCAGTCAAATTAATTCATATCCATTTTCCGCCTGAAAGTGTTTGAGGAATATTCTGCGGAAAATTTTTAGACCTTCGCACGTTAGCGACCTGCGAGTACCGCAGGCGATGGAACAATGAACTGTATGAGGTTTACGACGACATAGACATAGTGCAGCGAATAAAAATCCAGCGGCTTCGTTGACTGGGTCATGTCGTCCGAATGCTAATAAATGCTCCGACTCTGAAAGTACTCGATGCGGTACTAGCTGGTGGTAGCAGAGAAAGGGGAAAGACTCCTCTGCGTCTGCGAGGAAGAGAAAAGATTCCTCTGCGTTGGAAAGATCAGGTAGAGAAAGACTTGGCTTCACTTGGTGCGCTTTGCTAAACTCGACCAAAATCACTTAAGCCGTTATCGCGTCAAAAAAAAGAAGAAGAGTAGTCTACTGTTTCTCACCTTAAATTTTATATCCTCGTTGTACATTTGATTTGCCGTAACAAGGTTTATGTCCTGCAGTTGGAAATCCTCTGCCATTATATGTTCATACACATTACCCACAATTTGATACAGTTTACGCTTTTTCTTCACTACAGCAACCTCTTCAGGGGGGTTCTCGTCTTCGTCATCAACGCCAACTACTACTTCACCCCTACCAGGTTCTTTCTGCGGAACATTCTCTTCTATGTCTTCCTCCTCTTCGTCTGCTTCAATATCTTGAAAGCGATACAAGTCGAAAAACTCAGCCAATTCTTTCACAGTTTTGCTTAGCGAATAATTCTCGAATAAATTCTCAGCAAATATGGCATGAATCTTGATGCTTATCTTTGCTGTATCGGCAGTAATTAAATTCAGTATCCAATCACGTATACGACTTTTGTCCAAAATACTCTCCTCCAAAGACTGTCGTTCGATTTCACACACCTTACGCGCCTCCACATTCAATTTAGTCAACCAATTATAGTTGAGGCAGAATTTGCGATATATACCTTGTGTTTTGCCTGTCACCGAGATATCGTAATCGATGAGAGCACGCACTTCGTTCTCCAATTCAACAATCCGTTTATCGATGGCAGCACGCAGCTCAAGACTCCGTGGCGAAACCGGTTTCTTCTCAATTGAAGCCATGCAAGGTGTAACATTCACTCGATCTAACTCCAGCTCAATTGGTTTATCAAGTACTTCAGTGTTCTCGCGTAGATTATCAGCAAGTGTGTGAAGGCGAGATACCTTTAGACAACCAGAATCGAGTAAAACTACCAAATATCTGCAAAAAAAACGGAAATATTTTGATTTAGCAAAAGGGAAAGCAGATTCTTAACAGCCAGTAGAGTGCAGCAAGTTTAAGGGATGGACGCATTTCCTTTGAAACGACTCAGGGTGGAAAACAGCCTATTTGAACAGTCGGACAAGAGCTCCTGAAACATTTACCAAATGCGCAAGGAAGAGCATTTAGGAACAGAATAATCCTATTCAGCTGGTGTGTGAACACCAAAGTCGATAACTTAATTTGAAACCTAATTACCGCAATTGGGCTATAACTCACTTGGTACTGTAGATCTCCTCCACGCGTCGTATTATTCGTTGCGAATAGCTTCCGTACAATTTCCGACATATTGCATATGGTTTTGTGGAGCGCTTATGAAGGCGAAAATGAATCATCAGCGTACTAATGCCATAGGTGATAATGTGGCGAGCGCCCGTTACTCCAAAAATATAGCCCATATGGAATGTATGCAGGGTACGCATTAGGAAAACATTTTCCGCATTCTTTACAACATATAAATCCAAATCGAGACTGTCTAATGGCAAAGCGACAAATTCCACGTTATCCCTGTTTGTCACTTGTAAGAGAGTAATACAGCGATATTTCTTCGGCAGCTTGAATATGCGACGCTTCACCACGTTCTCAGCATTAAGCCACGAAGAGACCCACATTTCGTCCGCATACGGAATGAGGGAATTGTTGCCAACATCGTCGCTTAAAAATGATAAGGCAAAATCTGTTTCGATCAAGTAAAAATTGAGCACCTGTATGTCAGGACGGCTCAGCAATGGTATCAGTAATATAAAACGTTCAGCCTTGAAATCCACCAAGAGCTCTTTGTAAGAGTTGTGCATATTCAAGATTAGACCAGTCTGATTCATCAAGCGTATGCCAGAGATGCGATGCTTATCCGCCTCCATTATGTGCATAACGGCAGGAGCGCGTATCTTCTCGAAAGATAAAAAGTACAATTGCCCTTCTTCGGTGCCGACAGCGGCATATGGCATAGAATTGTGTGTGGCAATGCAGCAGCCCTTCGGTATAACCAACTCTGAGTAATTGGTATTGTTGCTAATATCTACAGCAAACACCTTATAATCGCGTGTGAGTACAAGTAGGTTCTCCTCCTTCAAACCTCTCAAAGTGCTAAAGTCTTGCACAGTGTAATTACCCACAGAGAGCTCGTTCAGCGTGCCGGCGAATCGGTCTACTTGCAATTGATACAGTGAACCCACATGATCGGCAACGTAGATCTCTCCAGTGAAATTCGAAACTATCTTTCCAAGGGGTATGTTTAGTTTTTCCATCACCCATTCTACCGTCCAGATATTACGCTTGCGAGATATGAACGTAACGGAATTCTGATCGACAATCATGAGGCCATGTTTGTGCGAGTATAAACTATATGCCTTTGGTAAGCCTTGATAAGTGAAAGTGGTGCCCCATTGGCGTAGCAAATAGAACTGAGCAACCTCAACCTGCAATCGAATTAAAGAATATCATTGATAATAGCACTGAGATCAAGAACTTACACTGAAAACCACACCGTAATCATTCACCACATACATCACATCGTCCAGGAAACACATGGAGAATTGTGTGCTCAACGAATGGGCCTTCGGTATTTGTACACGTGAAATTTCATGTAGCCTCGTTGCCTCCGCTGTGTAGTGTATTTCCCAAAAAATGATTTCTTTCTCGAACTTCGAGTATTGCATTATCATAGGCCAATTGCGGCTGGAGCATTTTAATGTGTAGTGTGCGCATTTGATGCCAGTTTTGACTTCGACTAAAAGCTGGCCCGTACGACAATTCCATATGCGAAAAGAGTAGTCAGGGAAGCCACTTAGGGCGATAAGTAGGTCATGGTTTGAGAACAGTAAATCCAAATAGCTAACGACATTTTTACCTGTCGAAAGAAAGCATAACAAATGCCTGTAATAAAAGCTGTTTAGAAGAGTTATATATATTATTCGAGTGGTATGCAGTCTGCAGTTCTCAACCAATTTATGGAATATGTCCCGCGACTATCAAAGATTATGCAAAATTGCTCAAAAAGCATTTTCTAGGCAAAAACATTCACTAACCAGTGTCAAAAATTGCTACCGGATTACATATGTATATGACAGAACTTAAATTTTTGAATAAGAATTCTTCAACGAGCGAATGTCTCCCTTCAATCCAGGTGTAGAGCCCGCTTCTTCGTGATTAGCGCTACGCGATTTTGACCGAGTTTAACAAAGTCGCCGGTCTTTTCTTTCTCGTGCTAACCGCGCTAGTTGGAAACATCAAAGAAAGCCTTCTCCAGTCCTTCTCCATCTGATCTTTCCTCAGCTGTAACCACATCTGCTTTTTCGCCACATCTGTGATTAACATTCCTAAAAAAATTATAGTGGGCCCATCAAGGATGACGAACCTAGTGGCATGCCGTCGACATCGACAACTGATGAAAACATCAATGAAAGAAACAAGTGAAAGAAAAATTGATCAATAACCGCAAATTAATCATCAGAGAACTGGCAGATGACTTGAGCATTGCTTATGGATCCATTGAGGACACTGTAGTTAATGATTTTTTGGTTTGAATTTCATGCAAATAAGGAACCGCGTTGATATGGCCAAAGACATGATTTCCAAGGCTGAGTCCGACTCAACATTCATTAAACGCATCACCAGACGAGGCGTCGATTTGAGTACGGCACGTAAATCCAGACATCAGCCAAGCGAGTGGAGAACTCCGAACGAATCAAGACCAAAAAAACCACATGGCTTTCAGTCAAAAAAGAAAGCGATGCTCACGGTTTTTACAGATTAATGGATAAAAGGATTGTACCCCACGACTTGTTGTAAAAAGGTCAGACAGTAAATAAAGATTATTAATTGGGCGTTATGGGACGTTTACGTGAAGCAATTCGCCAAAAAAGGGCGGATTTGTGGAAAAATAACTCGTGGATTTTCCACCAGGATAACGCGTCGTTGCGCAGCGCCTTCATTACCTGTGGATTTTTGACGAAACAAATACCACCCAACAACCATCGAATTCAAATAGGATGGCTCCCTGCGATTTTTTTCTGTTTGAACGATTCAAAAACCAACTACGAGGAACACGTTTTAACAGCCGAAAGGAAGTAATGGAAAAATCGAAAACGGCTCTGATCGCTGTACCGAAAATAAAGTTCCACAAATGATTCGCGAGCTGGATTAAACGCTGGCATTAGTGCGTTGCAGTTGATGGGGAATACTTTAAAGACGATAATATCACATTTTTTATCGATTTTTTTAAGTGAAAATCATCTGATTATTATGTACCTATGTACGTACTCTGAAATACAAATAGCTTATGCATATCCGGGTAGCGAACAATGTGTATATTTGGTCGGATTATTGTCTCTGAATAGGCAAACATTGGCAGCGAAAAGTGCCCAGCGAGATTTCGTGCTCCCAGTCCAACAGTGGGACTGTCAATGGTGTAATACAGTTTCTTGCCGCTCTTTAAATCCGTAAAATGTATAGTATGATCATGTAGCAAAGCTAACGCCTCCATGCCAATAGTGACTAGCGTATTCGGTCGGCTATAAGTGGCCCATAAGCTGCAATAGAGGCGAAAAATTGTAATTTCACTAAAATCAAAGAAATAATCGCATTTTATCGTACCAAGACTGCCATCCCGTTTCATTGGCCATTTCGGCTTGTTTCATTTGTTAACAAATCAAACTTTTATTTATTTATTATCAATCAAAAATTATTTTAATTAGAATTAGAAAATTTATTTCCATAAAGAAGAAAAAAAAAATTCTGAATCCGTTGCTATTGAGTTGCTGAATACGAATGAATTTTCTTTGTTAAATAAACTCACTGATTTGAAACAATAAAACGTTACTACGGAAACGAGTGATTGCGTGAAGTGAGAGAAAAAAGTTCGATATTTCAATGTTGCCATATAAATCATATAATTTTCTTGATTAATTTGTTTAGGCGGTTACATATGTAAATATTGTTAATCTATATTCGAAGTGCTTAACCAAATAAATATTTTTGAATTGCATTTAGTAACCGGGTGCCCAAGCGACGCGAAAGTTGTATGTAAACGGGCCTTAATACATTCGGATGTTTGCCATTGTTTGATAAAGTGCGGCTGCTATTATAAAAGCATGTTAAATATTCACTGCAGGCATCGAACATGGAACCAATCGAATGAAAATCACGCAGAACCCTCGCAAATACAGCGGCCTCTCACATGAACGTATAGAAATATGGGAATAGTTACATACTGAAGCATCTAAGACTCATATTCAAACCAAACTGAACAAAGAAGCAAAGCGTATGGGTCTGGTGATGAACCAAAACAAACAAACAGTCGGCGCACACGCGTATCGGCACTCACGTCATTGTTGACAGTTATGATTTTGAAGTTGTAAGAGAGGATGGTTCCATGGAGGATGTTCCATGTGTAGAAGTCCACGCAAGTGGGGAAAGTTACTGATCGCCATTCACTTGGGAATGGCCAGGACGATTCTTCTGCATATGGTTCAAGCAGCTCACAACGGCCGGGATTAGCCCACGTATCCTCTAGGTAGCTTCCGAACACCCGTTCGGGAGTGAGCTAAAGTGAGAAGGCGAAACATTCCAGGATAGCTGGTTGTGCGTTGGGTTTGGGACCCGCCACTTAAAAATCCCCCCCAATGAAAACTTTAAAAAAGCCTCGGATGAGACCTCCCTATACTGATGACGACCCCTGCAAACGAACTAAGGACTATGATTTGAGGGCATGCACCTGGAATGTCCGGTCCCTTAATGGGGAAGGTGCCTCTGCCCGGCTGGTTGATGTCCTCGTGAGAGTAAAGGCTGACATCACTGCCATCCAAGAGATGCGATGGACGGGGCAAGGTAAGAAAACCATAGGACCTTGCGACGTCTACTACAGCTGCCATGTAAAGGAGCGCAAATTCGGTGTCGGATTTGTTGTGGGAGAGAGACTTCGTCGCCAAGTACTGTCGTTCACTCCGGTGGACGAGCGTCTCGCAACAATCCGCATCAAAGCACGTTTTTTTAACATATCGCTAATTTGCGCCCACGCCCCGACGGAAGAGAAGGACGATGCGACCAAAGATTCTTTCTATGAGCGCCTGGAACGTTCCTATGAGCGCTGCCCCCGCCACGACATAAAAATCGTGCTTGGCGACTTCAACGCCAGGGTGGGCAAGGAGGGAATTTTTGGTCCCACAGTCGGAAAATTCAGCCTGCACAACGAAACATCCGGTAACGGACAGAGGCTGATCGACTTCGCCGGGGCCCGAAACATGGTAGTCTGCAGCACCAGATTCCAGCATAAGAAGATTCACCAAGCCACCTGGCTGTCTCCTGATCGAAAAACACGAAACCAGATCGATCATGTTGTGATAGATGGAAGACACGCTTCTAGTGTATTAGATGTACGTACGATCCGAGGACCCAACATTGACTCGGATCACTACCTTGTTGCAGCCAAACTGCGCACACGCCTCTGTGCAGCAAAAAACGTGCATCTACCTACGCAAAGAATGTTCGACATCGAAAAGCTGCAATCACAACAGACAGCCAGAAGATTCGCCACTCGACTCTCACTCCTGCTCTCGGAGAGCACTGCCCAACAAACCGGCATCCACGAACAATGGAGCAACATTTCTCGTTCTCTACGTACCGCCGCCGAAGAAGAAATCGGATTCCGGCGAGCCCGAAAAAACAATTGGTACGACGAGGAATGTCATGCTGCCGCAGAAAGAAAGGATGCGGCCTATAGAGCCACGCTGCGATCGGGCGCAACGCGAGCCATGTGGGATCGCTACAGAGAGCTGAAAAAGGAAGAGAGACGTATTATCCGAAAGAAGAAACGAGAGGCCGAAATACGTGAGTGCGAAGAGCTTGAGATGCTGGCCAACAGGAACAACGCCCGAAAATTCTACCAGAAAGTTCGGCGGCTTACAGAAGGTTTCAAGACCGGGGCGTTTTTCTGTAAGAACAAAGACGGCGACCTGGTGACTGACGTACAGAGCAATCTTAAATTATGGAGGGAACACTTCTCGAACCTATTGAACAGTGACAGCTGCGCATGTCACCGAGAAAGTGAAGATCCCGATACCCCAATCGTTGACGACGGAATTGTCGTTCCGCTACCCGATCATGACGAGGTGAGAATAGCGATAATGCGGCTAAAAAACAACAAAGCCGCGGGCGCCGACGGACTACCGGGTGAGCTATTCAAACATGGCGGCGAGGAGCTGGTAAGGTGCATGCATCAGCTTCTATGCAAAATATGGTCGGATGAAAGCATGCCTGCCGATTGGAATTTAAGTGTGCTCTGCCCAATCCATAAGAAGGGCGACCCTGCAATTTGTGCCAATTACCGCGGGATTAGTCTTCTAAATATCGCCTATAAGGTTCTAGCGAGCGTATTGTGTGAAAGGCTGAAGCCCACCGTCAACCAACTGATTGGACCTTATCAGTGTGGCTTCAGACCTGGAAAGTCTACCATCGACCAAATATTCTCAATACGCCAAATCTTGGAAAAGACCCATGAAAGGAGAATCGACACACACCACCTTTTCGTCGATTTCAAAGCTGCATTCGACAGTACGGAAAGGAGTTACCTGTATGCCGCGATGTCTGAATTTGGTATCCCCGCAAAACTAATACGGCTATGTAAGATGACGTTGCTCAACACCAGTAGCGCCGTCAGAATTGGGAAGGACCTCTCCGAGCCGTTTGATACCAAACGAGGTTTCAGACAGGGTGACTCGCTGTCGTGTGACTTCTTTAACCTGATGTTGGAGAGCATCGTACGAGCCGCAGAACTTAATCGCTCAGGCACAATTTTTTATAAGAGCGTACAATTGTTGGCGTATGCCGATGATATTGACATCATCGGCCTTAACAACCGCGCTGTTAGTTCTGCCTTCTCCAAACTGGATAAAGAGGCAAAGCGAATGGGTTTGGTGGTGAACGAGGACAAAACGAAGTACCTCCTGTCTTCAAACAAACAGTCGGCGCACTCGCGTATCGGCACCCACGTCACTGTAGACAGTTATAATTTCGAGGTTGTAAAAGACTTCGTCTATTTAGGAACCAGCATTAACACCGATAACAATGTCAGCCTTGAAATCCAACGTAGAATCTCTCTTGCCAACAAGTGCTACTTTGGACTAAGTAGGCAACTGAGTAGTAAAGTCCTCTCTCGACGAACAAAACTAACACTCTACAAGACTCTCATCATGCCCGTCCTAACGTATGGCGCAGAAGCTTGGACGATGACAACATCCGATGAAGCAACGCTTGGAGTGTTCGAGAGAAAGATTCTGCGTAAGATTTTTGGACCTTTGCACGTTGGCAACGGCGAATATCGCAGACGATGGAACGATGAGCTGTATGAGCTTTACGACGACATAGACATAGCGCAGCGAATAAAGATCCAGCGGCTACGTTGGCTGGGTCATGTCGTCCGAATGGATACAAACGCTCCGGCTTTGAAAGTATTCGATGCGGTACCAGCTGGTGGTAGCAGAGGAAGAGGGCGGCCTCCACTGCGTTGGAAAGATCAGGTGGAGAAGGACTTGGGTTCACTTGGTGTGTCCAATTTGCTCCGGTTAGCACGAGAAAGAAACGACTGGCGCGCTTTGTTAAACTCGGCCAAAATCGCGTAAGCGGTTATAGCGCCAATTAAGAAGAAGAAGAAGAAGAGACTACTACCTGTGGAGAAACTCTCCTGCCAATAACTGCTTCTTTGGACTAAGTAAACAATTGAGTAGTAAAGTCTCCTCCCGACGAACAAATTTAACACTTTATAAAGCTCTCATCACGGTCGTCCTTTCGTAAGGCTTAGAAGCTTGGACGATGAGGTGTCACTTAGAGTGTTTAAAAAAAGATTCTGCAAAGGATTTTTCGACCTTTGCACGTTGCTGACGGCGAGTATCTCAGGTGATGGAACAATGAGTTGTATGAGCCTTGCGACTACATAGTCATAGCACAGCGAATAAAAATCCAGCGTATTCGTTGGCTGGGTCATGTCGTCCAATGGCTACAAACGCTCCGGTTTTTAAATTATTCGATGCGGTACCAGCTGGTGGTAGGATAGGAAGAGAAAGACCTTCTCTGCATTGGAAAGATCAGATGGAGAATAACTTGGCTTCACTTGGTGTTTCCAACTGGTGCCGCTAAGGTAATCCGCCTCATCAGGGTCTTTACGAGAATTCCGAACTGGCAGTGCTTCACAATGGCAACATCAGCGAAAACGCCATTCACCACCAACGCAGGTGCAAGGCAAGATTACCTCCTGTAGTCCCTTCTCTTCGCCATCGTCCTAGTCGACGTTATGAGTCCTGCACAAAAGAGGCATTGTATGGATTTTCACCAGACATCTTCAGGGCCTGGACTTCGTCGATTGCATCTGCCTCCCACAGAAGCTCCAATCTTTCGTCAAAAATTTCCTCCGCATCATCTGTAAAATATCCTGGGGCCGAACACCATCAGCAACGACGCGCTGTGGAGATCAACGAAAGTGGAACCCATCCTATAGCAAGTCAAACGCAGAAAGTAGCGATGGATAAGTCACACGCTTAGAAAATCACCAGATAGCAGCACGTGAATAGCACTGGACTGGAACCCGCAAGGGAGTAGAGGGGGCGGTTGGCCAAAAATTACTTGGAGAAGGTCGATGTTGCGCGAGCAGCAGTTGTCGACCTCACATGGGACAGCGCAAAAAACAAAAACAGCCCAGAACTGTGTACGATGAAAGAGTCTTGTTGAGGCCCCATGCTTCCGAGCGGAGTGAATAAGGATGCAACAAAAATTGGGGCTTACACCCTTTATTGGGTGTTTGGCCGAGCTTCTCCTCCTATTTGTGGTGTGCGTCTTGATATTGCTCCACAAACCTACAGTTTTGCTCCTCTTTTTAATTTATTAGAAAAGTTATTAAAAAAAAATCGGATTATTAATTTTGCGCCACCTTGCATACAAACCCTACATATGTATGTATATAACTCACAACAACGACACAAATATTTCGAAGAAAATTACACAGGATACTGAATTTTTATTCAAGCTGCTTGCTTCATTTAAGCTGATATTCATACCAGGCTCACTGATCTAAACTACGTATACATATATGAGTAATTAATTTATTTTATTTATGTATTTGTTTATTTTATATTTATTAAAGATTTTCATTTAAACATCATTTTTTTTTTTCTTTTTTTTGTATATATGTGATAGGTAACTCATTTCATATTGAAAATTTGCATTTTATACCACTGCATCCACTGCATAGTTTTTTTAGTTTTTTATAAGATATTATATGTGCCAGTATTTAAATTTCTGGTCATAGTACGAGGGTATGTGTTAGAGACGGGGTATACGCATATAACTGTTTCTTTTTATATTCCAACATATAATATTGTTAAGTTGTTTGAGTAAATATGTTCAGCGCACATAACTGCAACTGTGTGAGTATTTGTGATTGCATATAGAGTATAGATATTTCATATATTGATTATAACTTGAATAGTTTGTTAAATTTTTTTCTTTTTTTTTCATACTTAAAATACATTTTCTTGTTTTTAATACGCTCAATATTTGCGTATATAATATTTGTATTGTTGTAATTTCTTGAATATTCTTATATATTGTGGTAACCTCATTTCGCCGCCGCTAACATATTCTCACTTATCAAACAAATATTTTTTGGCCGTTTAACTATTCTATGCAATTCTTCTAAGCGCTTTTCGCGCAGGCACACACCCTCACGCGCTAATAAATTTCTCACGCGGTCTTTCGATTTTCTCTCTAGCCTTTCATCTCCGCCAGGATCTTTTAATTCCATCATTGGTGGTGGCGTACGCTCAATTGTTTGCTCTTGCTGCTCCTCGCTCATTCCCAAACGATGTTCGACAATCTGATCGACGCTAATAAAATCGCTCGATTCATTCAACGGTTCGTTGATTTGCATTTTACGCTGAATTTCCGTGCGATAGTAGTCGTTGATTAATGAGAGCATCCCCCTGGTGTACCAATAGATGATGCCCATGAGCAGCACTCCTTGCATGAAGGAGCCGACCATTTTGAAACTTATTAAATATGGATAGACACTTAGTATTTTTTGATATATGTATGTATGTTTCTTACTGCTCTCTTTAAGCTTGTACGAATATGTTTATATATATATATTTATTTTGATTATATTCATTATTTTCTGTTTCTTTTTCTTCTACTTTATAGTGGTTATTTTCTCAAATTACTGCGCCACTTGCCAAGTCTCCAACCATTCCCTCAACATGTAGTAGTGCTCTTTCAAATTCGGCCAAGCCATTGTAACAATTAGCATGATGGTATTGGCAAAAACAAATAGCTTCATTATCTCCACAGCTGGAAAGAGAGAAGAGAACAAAAATACCATATATGAATAAAAATATGTTGGGGATCTTGCAAGTTTGAGATTATTTTCTAGTCGTGTGAAAGCGCATTCACTAAAAGTGGTGGCACTACATCAACAACAACGTTTTGTACATAAGAAATGTCAAGACAAAACAGAATAAAAATGAAAAATAAAAATAAAAATAAAACGACGAACTAGGTTGCACGGTTGGAGCTAGAAGTGCGAATGGAACGGTTTTTCATCATTTCATTTTATGCTGACATCTAAAAGTACCCGGCGAAAAAAAAAAAACAGCTGGTCGACCCATACCATCTTTAATAGATTCACCTTGAGTAGTGTTTTGTTTTAAGGGGTTAGGGGTAGTCAGAATTATAAAATAAATTGATTTGGTTTTTGCATTTTCTTGAATATAATATCTTAAAAATATTGTGTGAAAATTTGAAGTGAATCAGACAAATCCTCTTCGAGTTGTTCAATAATTAACAAAGGGCGCTCGGGCGCTCCGAAGCAGTTGAAAACAAAAGCTTTGATCACGCACAAGATTATCTATTATTAAAACTAATTTCTCTTGTCCAATTTATTTTAGATAAATCTCCAAGGACTTGTGATGATCACAGCAGGGGACTTCTGGAAAAACGGGCTCCACTCAAACAGCAAAAACTTTTGCAATTATTAATTTTTTTTTTTTTGAAATTTTGCTTAAGTCAAGTCGGATCATGATGTATTAATGCTATGCCTCTGACTACTCCTAGCCCCTTAATAGTGTCATTTTTTACTTGTTAAGTTCGGTTAGTTAGTGAAAGAGCTATAGATAATGGAAGTGAAGGGTCGTACGTGACTATTTACGGCTGTGTTAGCCACTTCGCTCCAAATTAGTCACGACAAGGTCGACATGCCCATTCCCTTAGCAACATGGCAACATCATTACTGTTGCCAAATTCCAACTGGAAACAGTTAAAATCCTGCGCTACCAGTAGACAAACGAATGGAGCAAGGGTCGCACTAAGAGTATACTTACATAAATAAAGCAGGAAGGATCTAAGAACCGTAGTAGGTGTCCTATCTGGGCACTGTTTAATGGGAATGCACACCAGTAGATTAGGGGCACTATCCAATGTCTATCGTAGTAGCTGTCAGGATATAGAAGAGGAAGAGACAGTTGAACACCTTATATGTGGATTCATGGCTCTGTGTAAAAGACGGTTGAGATTATTCGGTCTCGCTTTTCGGGACAACATTGCAAATATTGCGAATCTTCAACTAGCTTGTAAAGCCAGCTTTTCAAAATTCACACAATGGTTTAGAGAGGACAATGTAGAGTAAAGATAGGATAGTTCCGGTGGTATCACAAGGGGCGTCTAACTGGCCTAAGTGCGTCGAAGCACAGCCACTTCACCCAACCTAACCTAGTCACTTCGTACTACAAGAGAATGTTGGTTTATGAAGAAAGTTCAGTCCAGCCAGTTGCTCGTTTTTTTTTTTTAACATTTGACATTTAACCTGACCATTCATTGCTGAAGCTTTTCTATGAAATCAACTTTCTCTGGTACTACAGTTGAAAATCAGCAAGTAGGTGATATCAAAACGTGCTATTTCCGCAGGCGTAGCACAATAGTGAAAGCCAACTTGCCTAGATCTTAATTCAACAAGAGCAGAACACTTGAGAGAAGCTGCTGAGTTGATTCAACCTCAAACTTCGGACAGCTGCCGCAAAAGGAAGATCAAAATTTTTCAACTGAGCAGCGCTAACAGCCTTTGAATCTTTCTGCAATTAACACATGACGTATTTTGCGAAAGAGTTTGGTCCTTCAGCCTTCCAACATTCAGTCAGAAGAAGAATTGAAGCCTTGAAACCAACGGCAACTTCGAGAACTCATTACTTTCATCCAAGAAACTCAAAATGGTTTTGCTAACAAAATATACATTTTCTTAAGCGAAGCTCATTCCATCCCGATCCTGGACTTTAAAAAATACACGCCTTTATTATTCCTTTCGTATTAGCGTTCGGTACGCGTTGTGGGCTAGTGGTTTCAATGAACTATTTTTCTTCGAAAATATATATTAGCTGGAAATTCACGTTTATTTAGGAACCAGCATTAACACCGATAACAATGACAGCCTTGATATCCAACGTAGAATCTCTCTTTCCAACAAGTGCTTAGTCCAACTAAGTAGGCAACTGAGCAGTAAAGTCCTCTCTCGACGAACAAAACTAACACTCTACAAGACTCTCATCATGCCCGTCCTAATGTATGACGCAGAAGCTTGGACGATGACAACATCCGATGAAGCGACCCTTGGAGTGTTCGAGAGAAAGATTCTGCGTAAGATTTTCGGACCTTTGCACGTTGGCAACGGCAAATATCCAGACGATGGAACGATGAGCTCTATGAGCTTTATGACGACATAGACATAGCGCAGCGAATAAAGATCCAGCGACTACGTTGGCTGGGTCATGTCGTCCGAATGGATACAAACGCTCCGGCTTTGAAAGTATTCGATGCGGTACCAGCTGGTGGTAGCAGAGGAAGAGGAAGGCCTCCTCTGGGATGGAAAGATCAGGTGGAGAAGGACTTGGCTTCACTTGGTGTGTCCAATTGGCGTCGGTTAGCACGAGAAAGAAACGACTGACGCGCTTTGTTAAACTCGGCCAAAATCGCGTAAGCGGTTATCGCGCCAATTAAGAAGAAGAAGAATTTCTATCGGTCCGTGTCTGGTAAAGCCACCATTAATGTCGAAAATTGCGTCTTTACTATACTCGGAAACTCTTTCGATTGTGCATTCCTGACTAGAATAAAATTATTACTTTGCGTGCTTTCTTTTTCGTACAGCCTTTGATGAGAGGGCCTGCCAGTCCTGAGACAGCAAGCAGGTATAGTTGTTAAACAGTTAAAGGACCCCCCACACTCTTCTAGTTATGTGCAATCACTACGAGGGGGGTGAGTGTAACTAGTTTATTAACCTGCATTTCACTGTGCTCTGATAACCAAATCAACGTATAGGAATTATTTAGAAACTACGAAAAAGGTATTTGGGAATTCCCCGTCTAATTTCCCATGCACTTTCAGTTATCCTTTACTGTCGCTCTCTTATCTGAATAAATATAGAGATATTTCACAGGTATTACACTCAAGAGAAACCAGTCAACTGTCTCTTTGACAGCGACTACCCTGGATGGATGGATAGTCACTGAACTTAATCGAATTAAGAGACTAAATCAAATTTTCTATGTGTATATAATCTTCTCCTTCTTCTTTTCTCAATTTCCGTCATCCCGGGCGGGACGTAGGTATATAATATATGTGCATATGTATTATAAGGCCGAGTTTTTTATAGATAAAGGGTCTGTCAAAACTGACGCCTAGATGTCAGTAGTAAATAATTCTTTGACTGTACCTTTTTTATGCCATCTTTGACATTTGTCAAGTGGGCAGATATGAAATTTTACACGCCAGAACAACTTATTACAATTATTGAAACTTATTATGAAAATGGTCGATCTTTAAGAACAAAATTCGTGACTTTTTTGTTGGAAATAATCGTCCGAAAGAGTCGACAGTTCAAAGGTTGGTGAACAAACGCAGTCTACAAACTACGCAATCTGCAATGGCCTTTATCTTTGGAGAGGGTTATGAGTTTTCTAAACCTCTTTTGTTTATAACCCCTTTTAAGGGTTTCGGCTGGCGTTGCCCCATAGTTTAGCGCCTGAAAGAACTGGCAGACCATGCAGTGGTTCTTTGAAAAGTAAAGTCTATGTGAGTCAACAATGATTCCTGAGCTGATACACAACATTCAGATCGAGATTGCTCAACTCAGCGCGATAATGTATGTAAAATTTTAATAATTCCCGTATGACAGCCCCTAGGCGTGCTAATAGTGGACATTTAAATGATACCATTTTTTCGAATATAATTGTTAAGAACCGTATTTTGAATAGAAATAGTGGAACCTACAAGAATCTAAACTTATATAGATGTTTTGCTTTAAACCAACATTAGGCGCGTATTTTGAAAGATCCTCTATGTATCGGGGCAAGTCATTCGCTGAGCTCAATCGAAAAAGTTTTGGCGCTTCAAATGATCAAGCGGCCACATTTTTTGAGCTATTTTGATGTATAGTAGTAATGGTGTAGCCTAAAATTCGGTGCAATATGGTCTAAGAAGCTCCCAAATTCTGTGGATTCCATAGAATCGACGAATTGTTAATAAATAAATAAATAGATTAGGCTCATTTCGAACTAGAGGATAAGCGCTGAGCTCATTAAAGCACTGAGAGCCATGACGTCTGGAACTCATGATATGGAGTTCTAGCTTGAAGCATTTGTCTTATTTTCGGTCCTTCGATCCGTGAGTTGTGTTACTGGCACAAGAACAAAAATAAATGAATATATTGACACGAATTTTTCCACTACAGCACGTACAGCCTGTCTGGTGAGAGTTTGATTACGACCGACGTAGACAACTTAGAGTTGGGACCACCGACTCAGAAGCTCAATAATTTCCAAACGTGGCTCATTTGAGAACTTTATGTTAAAACTGTATGGCATTTTGGCATTGCCAGATCATAAACAAAATTTGTGTTTAAATACAAAATTGTTAAGCCTCACTTGAAACCACCTTTATTTGCTTTTGAAGGTTTAGTTAGATATGGTTTGAATTTTTTTTATAATTTTTTGTTTTTTGAAAATGACTAAATTATTGTAATATTTTTATTAAATAGTCAAGTGTGTAATGTCTTATTATTCTGGGAGTTCTAAAATTCAATTCTTTTAATACTTCATTCCGAATTATATATGTATATATGTATATATAATTGGCGCGTACACCCTTTTTGGGTGTTTGGCCGAGCTCCTCCTCGTATTTGTGGCGTGTGTCTTAATGTTGTTCCACAATTCATTCCGAATTGGAATCAATAAAATCAATATCTAGCACAGAAATCTTTTCAATTCACCTTGACTTACGTCATTTTAAGTAAAAGTTATAAAAACACTTTAATTATTCTAAGTAGTCTGTGAGATATATTCTTTGGATGAATAAAAAAATAAAATAATTTACTCAGCACACCTATAAACTTGCATATGAACTCTACCCTTAATGGTGGCGTACGTCACTTTTTTCATTTTTTATTTTTTTTTTTTTATTTATAGCTTGCAAGGGTGTATTTTTTATTTAAACCAATTTTACCAAAATTTCAATATTAAGTTCATTTTTTTTTACTTTTTTTTGCTGCTTTTATTTTATTTTACGCAAATTCAATTCGCTTCTAAGTGTTTTAATTAAATTTAAATTTGTTTACTTTCAGCTCAATTTTTTTTATAGTCCTTACTTCCGTATTTTTATTTTTATTCTTCGCCCTAAACAAATACTTGCCTTTTAAAAATATGTTTGTATGTTTCTTCTCTAATTTTTTCGGTAAATTTATTTGTTTTCTTCAAAAAGCTCATTCCGATTGCTGTCATTACTTTGCAAAAAGTATTTGTGTCAAAAGTATGATATGCGTACCTTCCGGTGAACGCAAGTAATCACCAAAACCGGAGTTCAAATCGTGCTCCGCGTGCAACTCTTTGGCCTTATCTGCCTTCAACTTCTCCTCCAACTTGGCGTCGGTCTCCTCCTGCTTGCCCGCATTATTGCGATAGCTGTTCCTCGATTTGCCATAACCCGACGAGGAGTTGACAAATGCGCCTTTCTTGGGCTTCATTATATTTGGTTTGGAATTTAATCCTTCACTTTTTTGCCAATTAAAATTTTGTTGTTCTATGTTTAATTTGGTTTTCGCTCTACAAATTCGCAGCCTGTGCAGGCCACTAATTGTTGCGAAAAAGTTCCAGCTGCGCCACTTAGTTTTAGCCAACTAAATTCTGAATTTTTCTACGTCGCTTCGTTACGGGAACTTACGCTGAACCTCGCATTTATTTGGGTCAGTTACACACACGCGCAATTTTGCAAATTCGCAATTTGTATGGCTTCCAAGTTGATTTTATTGATTACCTGTTAAATTTTTTAAGCGAGGAAAAGGGAAAAGAAAATTGTAAAATTTTTGCAATGGTATAGAAAAGCGTGCGTTAATCGGTCAGCGGCGAGTGAAGGAGAACCTTATGGGAGAGAAACGGGTAGAGGTGGTGATGGACGCACTGCTTTTATTATATTAATATATATGTATAACTTTTAATATTTGAAATCTTTTTTTTTTTTTTGTAAATTTAACCGATTATCCAAAACACCTTTAATTTGAATTCGCATGAGTTTTTTACATTGCTGATAGCTAAAATATATTTTGTAATAGCATTTCACAGGTTTCTATGAATGATAAGAATAATGGGCACTTAAAGTACATGCAGAATACTGCATAAATGTGCATGCAGGTATTGTAAAGGGTGATCAATTTAGAGGTATCGGATTTTAAATTGATTGCGCAAACTTTATTATTTTTGTGCAGAGATAATTCCTTTCAAATGTTGCCCGCAACTGCGCCGTAATTTGGGCATCCGCATTACACCTATTTTGAATGACTCGGTAGAGGCCTTCGGTTGGTATCTCATGTATAACTTTAATAATGTTGTCCTCTAATGCCTCAATCGAGGCTGGCTTATCCACAAAGCATTTAGAACTTACATACCACCACAAATAAAAGTCCAAAGGTGTGATATCACATGATCTTGGTGGCCAATCCACTGGTCTGAGACGAGAGATGAATTGCTTACCTAAATGGCGACGCCGTAAATCCATTGTTTCATGGGATGTATGGCAAGTAGCGCCGTCTTGTTGGAACCAAATGTTGTGGAGCTTCAATTTCCGGTACCAAAAAGTCGTTCATCATGGCGCGAAAGCGTTCGCCATTCACTGTTACATTGGCACCTGCCTCGTCTTTGAATAAATATGGACCCGTGAATCCTCCAACCCATATGGTGCAGCCTAACGGTTGTTTTCAGAGGATGTAATGGCTGTTCTTGAATGGCTTCGGGTTACTCTTCAGCCCAAATACGGCAAATTTGCTTAATGACGCAACTATTGAGTCAAAAATGAGCCTCATGGCTGGACAAAATTTGGGTCCCAAATACGGATCTTCAGCGAGTTTATCAAAAGCCCAACGACTGATATTATGACGCTTTACAAGATTGGCCGACTTTAAATCTTGGACTAGCTGAATTTTATTTACTTTCGAACTAAGATCTTTACGTAAAATTGCCCATGTAGTGCCATAAAAGAGGCCAAGCTTTCGAGATCGGCGCAGAATCGATTCTTCCAGGCTTTCGGCAAAACTCTCATTTACAACCGGAATATTCTCTTCACTTCGGGTTGTACGTGGTCTAATCGGTAAAGTGTCATCCAATAATGTAAAATTATTCTCAATTTGGCCGATGGTTTGCCGAATAGCGTTCGGTAGGACGGTTATGTATACCATAAGTTGGCCTGAGCATGCGATGAACCCTTTTCACAGAGCGTCGATTTTCGTAATACAATTGTACGATTTGTAAATATTTGTTTAAAATGTATGTGTTATCATAAAAAATTAAAAAAGGAAATTTTAGAAGCTTGACGACAACGTCCAAACTACTTGAATCACTTGGCGTGGAACCGCTCACGTGTCTTCTTATCTTCCATAACCTATCAGAAAAATATTAGGAGACCCCAGGAACTAAAATTCTTTTTCATTTTATTGCACTACGCAATCGGCGCGTGCTCCGATAGGAACACTCCAATACAACCACGGCAATTGCGTTATCGAAACTAACCTGGTTCGTGCCTGGCCAAGGGGCATTCGCCTGTGGTAGCTTTGTGGAGTGAATATGCCGCTACAACAGCAAAGATAAAAAACGAAGTCTTTCTTGACCTGGCCTTTCAAATACGGACTAGATCTCTTTCTATTATCGCAAGCAGATACGGGGGACTAACAAAAGTTCGGTAAATTGGATTGAAAAAAGGATACGTTTTATTTTATTTTTTATATTCAACCTTCATTATTTTTATCTTCTCTACATAATCACCATAAATATCAATATATTTTTTTTAATCTGTAAATCTTCAACAGTCCCAAAAATCGAGGTTTTGCAGCTTCTTGAGCTCAGCATTAACCGCATTTATTATTTCTTCATAGCTACCAAAGACTTTTCTTATAACATTTTTTTTATATTTTGGAAATAACCAAAAATCACACACAAACCCGCAGAATATGGCGATGGATGAATTTCTTCAATGCCAGAAAGCACATTGAAGTTACTTGCCATTACAGCATTACGAGCTGGCGAATTATCGTAGTGTAAAAAGTAGCGGAGCAGTTCCTCTTTCAAGTTCAAATTTTAAAGTAAATTTTTGAATACTTTTGGTAAGCAGTTTTCAGTATACCATTTGACAGTTACTCTCTGAGCAACATCTAAAGGAATAGCAGCAACAATTTTTGGTCTGCTGAAGTAAACCGAGATCATCACTTTTTTTGCTGACTTTTGCTGCCTGGCTTTCATAGGTGGATTTGTTACTTTCGGAGTTCAAACCATGGACTGCTGTTTGGTTTCCGGGTCATACATAAAAAACCAAGCTACGATCATATTAAAGTTGTCAGACTCTCCGTTTTTGAATTTTCTTAAAAAATGTTGAGCAAAATTTACTCTCGCTTCTTTTTGACTCTCATTCAAAACGGAACCCATAGAACCCATGGAGCAAATTTCTTTGCTTATTGCAAATCATTATGCAATACTAGCAATATTGCCATAGAATTCAAGCCCAATTCACTACACATCATTTCCTGTGTCATTCGTGAGCCTCCTAAATTTTTCGCTTCACCAAACCACATTTATCTCGATTTTGGCCGTCCATCTCAAGGCTGGTCCTTCACAGAAAAATGTCCAGCTTGGAATAATTAATACCACTTAAGAAAAAATCTTGAATGGAGTGTCCGTTTCATATGCAGTTTCAAATTCATTGAAAATTTCCACCGGCTTGAGTTGACGTCGAAACCCGTAAAGTATTGAGTAAAGAATTTCCTGCTGTGTCGCTGGCAGAATTTCTACCCACATTGTATCAATTATTTTATGTTTTCTCGTCTCCATTCTAACCGACTTTTATGAAATTGTAAATGAAACATCGTAAGGCTATAACTAATGGATTTGAAAATTTTTCAAAAAAAAAATAAAAATAAAAAATACCAGCGACTTACCAAACTTTTGCTATTCTCTCTTACCAAAAGAAATACTTTTAAACTTGGAGTGGAACTTGGGTTCACTGAATCTGATAATAAAATAAAACGGATATTCATTGCAATAACTTTTCCCTGTCAGTGTAGTGCAAAGCACCGGACGGCGGTCCGGAGCTTAAGAAGGTGGTAAGAGTCTTCCGATGAATGTCGTTAATTGTCTGTCTGTACACTGTCCGATCCAGTAATTGTCGATCTGTTTTGTCTTGGATCTCGTCCGCGTAATTGAGGAGGTGCCTCCTGACGTGCCTGGGAGGCGGTTCAGGCTCAAGCAGGTGTCTACATGCGGCAACACCCTAACAGGAACTGCTTGCTGAGCAGTTTATTATACTACTTTATGGGCTTCGTCGTGTAGATGTTGAATTGGGGACATCAGAAGACAAGACAAGACAAGACTGTCGCAGTCCTAATGGCAGTGTTTTGACAATTCTGTAGCTTCGTCCACTGCGGATCACTGGTTCCAGGCGACCAGACAGACACAGCATAGTTTAAAACCGGCCTGCTTATTTACATAAATGTCGATAGCAACATTTTTTTGTTCTGCCGGCAAGAGATTTGAGGACCTTATTGCGATTTTGGACTTTATTGGCAATAGCGGTTGTATGCGCTGAGAAGGAGAGAAAACTGTCGAAGATAACTCCCCATATTTTAAGTTTGTTAACAGTCGGAATTGGTGTGTCGTAGACTTTTACCTTGACCTTCTTTGACCAGGTGATGAAGAGGGTCGCCGTGGACTTCAAGGGGGAAAGTTGTAGGCTCCTCGCAGTGAAGAAGCGAGAAAGGCAGGCGAGGCAGTCGTTTACCTTGGCGCACAGATGATCAATGTCATTGCTCGACGACATTATCATGCAGTCGTGGGCGTAGCAGACCAAGCAGAATCCCTCTGGTGGCTGGAGTTTCGAGACATAGAAGTTAAAAAGTAAGGGTGAAAGGACACCACTTTGCGGAACTCCTTGCTTTATTTTCCTATGCAATTTCGTGCTCTTCCCTTACGCTTTTCTCTGGTTATACCTCTGGATATTAAGATAAATAGATTTTCCAGATTTAAATTTGCACCAGTTACGCTGCGTATCACTGTTTGTGTCTCACGATGATTCGCACAGAAGAGAATTCCATCAAATTGAAAGAAACGCATTTTTTTCATAATTTATAGCTGCATTAAATGCATTTTTAACGGCTTTATTTGCATAATTTCAAAGGAGTATGTAATACAACAGACAATCATTGTCGCTCTTTCTCTTTAAATCAAAATACAATCATACAATGAAATTTGCAAGAGAATAAAAAGAATCGCTGACTAATATTTTGCTGCCGGGTTTGCGTTTTCTTCTTACAAATACACACACACATGCACATAAAACTACAGTACACAGAGCCATGATCTTCATTGATTTTCTCATAGTTTTTTAATTATTTTTATTTTATTTTCTCATTATTCATTTTATTGCAATTTTTAAATAATTGGACTGCCTGCTATATACCACATATATTTTTATTTATGTGTGTGTATGTACATACATAGATAGAACGCAAAACGAAATAAAATTCTGCTTAAAGGAGACGACTCAAAAATAAGATCTGGAAGGGAAAAACGCATGCGCATTCGCTTGCGAAATTTCCAATGACTACAAAAACAATACAATGCACAGACTGCAATGGGCAATGCGACGCAAGTACAAGCGTACGTGCAATACAATTGAATACAAATGGTAAATACAGCATACTACAATATATATATGTACACATGTAAGTAGGAGTAAAATACACTACCATGCAATGCTCTCAATTATCATACAACGCAATACAATTTAATTTCTAGACGTAGTTTATAGTGAATATACGGAAAATATGTATATAAATATTTAAGATGCTTTATAGCTTTGCATCACTAAGCTTAATTTTTTCCATTAGTAGTTTTGGTTTTTTTTTTTACATGCTTCTTTTACTTTTTGTAATGCAACAACAAATGCAATTGAACTGCGAACTTGCAAATTTTTTATTTTTTTTATACAATTTTGAATGTTTTTTTTGCTGTTTTTCTTGCTTTTTACAAAATTAGTTCTTTCTGCTTCTGCTAAGCAAATACATAAGATAATTTTAGTTTATAGTAGGTATGTAGGTTTTTAGATGATATGCGAAATAAATTTAGAATAGCAGCTTTCTTAGCCGAACAAGCACACACATACACACATTGTACGTTGCACCTACAAATCTGTTGCACTTTTCGACAGACAAACCCGGACCTAGTGAAGCGTAATAGCCTAGACAGACGGCGGCGTTAATCGGGATTACCGGCGCAGTTAATTCTGATTAAAATTCTAGTGTGACAGACGGCTGTTATGCGGATTAGTGAACAGCTGATTTACTTATTGGATAGTTTTGTCAGTAAAAGATGGACTCAAGGCAATAAATTCGCTTTGGATGGACCACAGGCAACAAATAAGGGTATTAGCTGCCCTGATATTAAAATAAAATTATTTATTAATATAAAAAAATCTTTAATTGCAATTTTTCAAACTGTTTCGAAACGTCAAAACAATTAATGTAATTTCGAACGCGTTAGTGCAAACTAGCATTGCATCCAGTTTTTCTTGTTCTTCTCTTTAAAATTTTAATTATTTTTCATTCACAATAGATATTAAGAGTACTTTTTCGTCAATGTCACCATCGAAATATCCCCTAATCCACTTAAATTATGAGAATTAAGTCTTGTTGTTAATCCGCATTAGTTGCTTTTAATTCCAGACATAATTCCGAAATAAGTCGTTAATCCCGATTTACGTCTCCGTCCGCTTAGGCTAGAATTCTGGTGCGATACTAGTAATATTTCGTCTAAACCGAACTAGTTCAAGACAGACTTGATCTTAATTAGTTCAAAAGCAAACCAAATGTGGTGCCATTAATCCAATAGTCGGTTCTATGTTATCGGAACGTCCCGAATTCGCTACGTTCCCCCCAACAGCCGGTTCTGCGTAACCGGAAAAACACGGATTTATATCTGGCAAAGGACTGTCACTCCCCGTACATGTATGGGGAACGTTTTTGCTGTTTACTATAACAACACAATGCCTTTAACATTTTTATAACGGCATTCTCTACAAGAAAACTGCCCATAGTTTTAGCCACAATTTGAACACAGCGCCGCTGAAGTTTGCCATTATTAAAAGAACGAATGCTCGCTCACTCGAATTGCTTACACAAATCAGTTCTAATAATGATAAATAAAGATGAGGTACATCCGAACCAAGCGCAATTTTCGCGAGTGTGTTTATATGTGTTGGGTTTTAAATGATTGTATTGGAGTTTCAGTTGCCAAATGAAGATATTTTCTTGCATGGCTATCAATGAATGTAACTTAAGGGCAAACACCCACCGGTTGCACCTAATCTGTCATACAATAGAGAGAGAGAGAGAGAGAGACAGAGAGGGAGAGATCTACGTACGCAATTAGATTCACGTTATATAATAATAGTAAAAACAGTATATAATAATTACGATAATTGATAATTCCTAGAGTGCACTGCCTAGAGACAGACATCTCTCTCAAACGGACACTTTACTTGAGCGCACATTTTTTCCTATACCAAGTCTTCGATATCGAAATAAATTACACTCTCTTGAGCGTACACCTCTATAGGGCGCAAACAAAAGTTGACTGTCCGTCAGTAAGTGTCCGTGCAATCGAGGTTTCACTGTACTCGCTTTGCTGAACAATAAAAAAATGCGCACTTATCCTGGATATCAATTCACTAGTAGTTGATTTCCTTGCCGGATTTGGCTGTTATGCATGCACACACGCACACTTCAAGTGAATGTGAATTGAAAAATGTAATTTATTGTAGTTTTTGTGCGTTAATTGATATCTTTAACTTTTAATAAATATTTTTCTTGTTTCGTTTTTTACTATTTTACCCATTTTCTCTGAGTCGTTTTGGCGTGCATTTACATTTTACATTTTTCGCATTATGAAAGCATTTCCTCAGCGCAATAAAACTTGCGCACTTCAACATTTACAAACTTCGACTGAGTTTATTTAACCTGAGCTATCCATTTTCGTCGAGGTATTCATACATTTTTCAATTTTTTTTTTTTTAATATTGTTGTTTGCAGCTTAATTCGCAGTTGAAACTGTGTTGGAAACGAAGCTGGAGGGTCAAGTTAAGGATTAACAGAAAATATATTATAAATAAAAATTTTAAAATTCAAAAAAACAATTTTTTCCACTACAAACTGGAGGTTAAAATATTAATTATTATGCATTGAAAAAAAAATATATTTTTATATTAATTTTCGTACGAAACTATGTTTCGCCTGCATTCACTGAAGTCATTTCTCGTTTTTTTTACATTCAAGTTTTGGTACTAATTTAGAGTTTCAATAACAAAATGCAAATAAAATTTGCATAAATTTAAAATTTAAAAATTACAATAAAAACTGTTTTTGAGCGCACACATGTGGCTTTGCTCCTTCGCGGAACAATAGAAAATTATGTACAGCTAATTGATATAAATTAGAATTTAAAGAAAACCATATTTTTTATTATTTCTGCATTTTCACTCTTGATATAAATTAGGATTTAAAGAAAACCATATTTTTTATTATTGTATTTCTGCCTTTACACGCAAAAATGATTTGTTTTCCTTCGTATCCTGCCGAGATCCAATACTGAAATATTTAACTCGCAAATATGTTTGCTACTATTTAAAGCTGGTTACCGCGCATTATTTATTTATTTATATTACCACAAAAAAATGCTGCCCCTCCCTTTGCACTAATCCCGAAATTATATAATTTTAGGTGCAAGCAAATGCAATAAATCTTTTTTTTTTTTGGGATCCCAAGACTAATCGTTTTAATTTAGTGGAACAATATTGAACAGATATAAAATTGCATTTTTTTTTAATTTTGAATGGAAACTTAAGTATTGAAAAGAATTTTAAGTCAATTTGATAAAAAAGTGTTTTAACATTTTTTTACTTAATTTAAGAAACGGAAATATTTTTATGAATAAAAAATAATTTAGTTAAAATTTGCATTTAAATTTTTGATTTTCATGTGCAAAAATTAGAATTTAATTTTTTCGTCAATGATGAAAATTCTTTAACTTACATAATTTAAGAAACGGAAATATTTTAATGAATAAAAATTTAAAATAAAAAAAATTTAGTTTTATTTGCATTTAAATTTTTAATTTACATACGCAATCATTAGAATTTAATTTTTTTCGTCTAGACGGATAAAACGCGAAAACAGATAATATAATCATTTATTGTTTTTTTTTTCGGAAATCACGAGCCTATTTTTTTTTATTTTGTGAAAAAATTATTCATTTTAGTACAACAAATATAAATGAAATTTTTAAATTTTGAATAGAAACTTTAGTACTGAAAAAATTTTACCTCAATTTGATAAAAACTGTTTTTGAAATTTTTTTCATTAAATTAAAAAATTAAAAAAAAATAGTTTAATAAAAAAATCGAATTTAATACAAAAAAAATATTTAATAAAAATAATTTAATTTAATTTAATAAAAATAATTCAAATTAATTTAATAAAAATAATTTAAATGAATTATAAAAATTTTCATGGAAATGCAAAATAAAATTGTTTGAGATTTTATATTACATGAAACTTCAAAAAAATGCTTTACTTTAGAAAATTTAATAAGAATAATTTAAATGAATTTTAAAAATTTTCATTGAATTATAAAAATTTTTATTGAAATGCAAAATGATTTTTTTTGAGGTTTTATATTATATGAAACTTCAAAAAAAATGCTTTACTTTAGAAAATTTTATAAAAATAATTTAAATGAATTATAAAATTTTGTATTGAAATGCATAATAAATTTGTTTAAGGTTTTATATTACCATATATGAAACTTCAAAAAAAAAAAACTTTACTTTAGAAAATTTAACAAAAATAATTTAAATGAATTATAAAAATTTTCATTGAAATGCAAAATAAAATTGTTTAAGGTTTTATATTATATGAAACTTCAAAAAATGCTCCACTTTTGAAAAATATTACATTACTACGAGGTGGCGCAAAATTAATCACCCTATCGTCATTCAAATTTGTTACTTGTGCACTAGACAGCTGCAGTTACAGATAACTGCCCAAACACACAAGCAATGGAGCGCGTATAGGTCAAAACACAGAATGCCATATTTTATAATAGTAATGAATTCACCGATCCATACACCATAAGACTGCTTTATACCGCTTTTGTTCGCTTGCACTTGGAATATGCTGCAATAATCGGGCGCACTTTTCCCCTGTTCCACAATGATAGGATAGAGCGCGTGCAGTAGGTATTTCTCAAATTTGCCCTACGCTCATTGGGTTTCTCGGATTTTATACCTGCATGTTTAGCGCTGCTCAATATAAAATCGCTCAACAAAAGAAGGTAAATATTAACTTTTTGATTTTTCTTTACCTAAACAAATGTTTACGGATATGCCCTAATTTAAGTATAATTGTTAATTAGTCCGTAAGAAATTATTCTTTCATAGACTAAATATGCAAAATAAATAAATAAAATAACAAATTGCATGATTAATTTTGCGCCAGCTTTTTTGAAAGTAAGTCATTATTTTCATAAAATTTTGCTTTAATTATTTTTTTTTAATTTTTTTTGTATTAAATAATTTTCCAAAATGTTCCACAGTCGAATATAATAAACTATTTCCATGCAATTCGGACAGACATATGCACAGAGTAGTTCAATGATTTTAAAAACTTAACCAAGAAAATTTAGCTGCATCTGTTGTTGTTGTTGTAACAGCATAAATCATTTCCCAGGGAACATGGAAACAGGTTGAGTATGTATGTCTGTAAATATATCATTGCGGTAAATATTCCCGTTATATATTTTTAGAGCTGCTATAACTTTACTAAAACTATTTAATGGTTGCTGGGGATTTTAGCCCTGCACCAAATCACATCACATAATTTCCTTTGAAATGTCGGTCTCTTTGAAAGCTGCAAACGTATGAGGTTCACTGCTTATATTTTCAGTTTGCAATCTTTATTTTTTATTATTTAATAATATTTGATTTTGGTTTTAGAATTTATTGAACTAATCTTATTTTTCTCAAAGCCATTTAGTTAATAATCGACATATTTCATCTACTTTTTGAAAGTTTCAGATTCACACGACAATTGATTTTTTCAAAACAACAACAAACATAATTTTTTTTCTTTTCTAAACAAAAAAAAACGCAACTAATTTATGAATATTTAATATCTGGAAAGTATTACTAAATAAAAACTCCAAGTTAATAAAAATAATTGCGACTTAAATTAAAAGAATTTTATATATAGCTAATAAATTTGTATCTTAAAGCGTCGGATAAGCGATTTTTATATGAACAACCAGTTTGCTAAGCAAATAAGTTATATTTTAGACATGATAAAAATAGTTTGTAACAAAATTTTTAAAACAGAATTTGTCTTAAAATGTAATAGATTCTTTTTTTCTTTTTTTTTTCTTTTTAATAAAGCTCAATTCTTAGCTGTTATACTGCCAATTTTGTAACCCAAACACGTATAATTTATGCAATTTTTAATTTTAATAGAATAAAAACAATACTGGTATGCCATTTGATCCAACCTCGAATGCAACGCATTTCGCCTTTACACAGTTTCAACTTTGTCTGCTCTGCCGAAGCAAACATTTTTGCCGCATAAGCTGCTGTATAACAGTTCAGTTCGCTAACAGTGCGTGCGTGCATGCACAGGAGTATATCTGTGTATGTGTGTGCATGATTCTTTTATAACTATACAAATACAAATACAAATGTCCGCTTAATCCGCTTGTTTCTTCACCACCGTAGGCGGTGGTGGCGCTGGCACCGTGGGCCGTTTCGTCAGCATCATGTGCGGTGAAACGGGCGTTGTGGGTGTGATACGTGTTATCGGCGCTGGTGTTTGTGTTTGCGCTTGTGCTGTGCTCACAGCTGATGTTTTCGTCACCGATCCTGTTGTAATTGACGCCGCACTTGTCGTTTCTGATAGCGGCTGCTGCAGTGGCGCGCAAATATTGGCATTCGTATTCGAATTTGAACGCGAATGACCGCCACTACCAATGCTGTACATACTGCTAGTGCTGTTTCTGTTACTGCTGCCGCCACCGCTACTGTTTATGTTCGCATTTTGTTCCGAATTCAATAGCCGCTGATTGTGTTGATTTTCGCGCATTGCCGTCACCGCATTGTTATCGCCACAATTTTCGCTGCGTAACTTTTCGATGAATTTCTCAGTGGTGCGTGAAACTATGCCAATTCCACCGCCACCCATGCCACCATTAGCACCACCACAGCCATTACCCGCTTCAGTGGTTTGTGTTTGTGTTGGCGTTGTCTCGTCATCACTTTTACCACCGCCACTGCCACTGAGACCTAGCACCATGGGTCGTTTCGGTATCTTTGGTTTTTGTGGCAAATCTGGCTTGAATACCAGTGAACCTATGCTCTCAGTGCTTTTGCGATCCGCCACCGGTGAGGGTAAATTATCCAAACCGAAGAATTGTGTACGTGTCATGGGCACCGGTTTGGCTGACAACGGCGGCTCAGGTGGTGGGCCGAGCGGTGTCTGCTGCGTAGGCGGCTGTTGGAACTGTGGCAACTTTGGTAATGGCGGCTTTTCCGGCTTTTCTGTGCTACTACTGCTATTACCATTGTTATTGTTATTATAATTATTATTAACTGCTAGCGGAGCAGGTGTGGTGACTGTGGCGGCTGCTGTGTTGTTAGGAAAGAGTTCTTTAACGCGTGAGTTCATCTCATCGTTGCGTTGCGAGTCATTGTTGATGGTAGGGATTTTCTCCACTACTTTGGCGGCGCTTGGCGGTGAGGGCGCATAGGCTTTTTGACGGCGTATGGTACCGTAACGTGGACTCTCAAGAGAATCTGCAAAAAGGAAAGTGTATTAAACAGATTTTACGTTTGAAAATGAATCATTCAACAAGAAAAAAATATAAAAAATATAAAAAAAATTGAAAATAAAACAAAAAAAAATAATAAAAAAACAAAAGAAAAAAAGTTTTTGTATTTATACATTTGTGATGGGAGCGCCGGTTAGCACGAGAAGTGACTGGCGCGCTTTTTTAAACTCGACAAGAAATCGCGTAGGCGGTTATCGCGTCAATCAAGAGGAAGATGAAGATAGAAGTGACTTTTATTCTCTTGATTCTAATTTACGATCTGCCTCTAACCCAGAGTGGAAACTCCGTTAAAAGAAATCTTAAAAATTGCAAAAATATCGGCAAGGTCGGAGACTTTAAAGTAGCTCAAACAATTATTCTCCCAGTTCACACGTCTTCTAAATACTCTATCCGGCAAAAACAAAATTAAAATAATTTCAACATAGTGTTTTGGGCTGTCCACCTATCCAAAGTATCTTTAATCTTTTGATGCCTTTCTCGATGTACTCAAAATAAGCGTTTCTTTCATCGCCCTCAGCAATCGGGCAAAATAGAGATTTTAAAAATACCTAATTTTATTCTTTCGCGCACTCTCAAAACCGCTTCGAACACGCAAAAGTTGTTAACGAATCGAAAATCATATTAGCTCCCTCCCTAGCACTCACCCGTGTCATTTCGATCCAAATGTTCGTTCGAAGAGCCAGATTTGCTTTTACCCTCCACAAAGAGTTTGCTGCGCACTAGTGTCACAAAGAATTCCACTTCTCCCTCGAAAAAGTAATCCCACTGACTAATAAGCAGCTCCACAATCACATTCACAGCCGATGAACTATTCACCTGTCCCAAATAGTCTGCCGGATTGCTTTTATCTACACGCGGCCACAACATATTTGGCGACATAACAATTGCCACATTTTGCGAGCTCATCTTGTTTTGATCCACGTTCTGCGTGACCAGCCAGAGAAAGCGCGTTAGATAGCGCAAGTTCACGTAATTCGCCTTCGGCAACTTGGCCAGCGTCGCTTTGATGGCCACCTTGCGTTCCGCTTCATAGCCTCGTTCCGCTGCATTAATAAAGTCTTTGTAGTATTTGTAGGTAAGCAGCGGTTCGGGTAGTTCACGCAAATACAGCTTGAGTATGGAGCCAATGACATGCGGATCCTGATACTCTAACGGTAAAGGTGTCTTCACATATTGCGCTTCCAGCGCGTGCTTCATGCGTCGCAACTTGGTGCTGGCACAGCCCACACGCAGTAAGCCCTCCTCGTAAAGACCATTCTCGATGAGACAGCAAATGCACAGCTCTATAATGTAGGAAATCTCACGATTCGTCGAATCTAAATGCTCTGTAAGCGATGTGCCAAAGCGTGATTTAGCCGTCGACTGTATGATATCTTGTATGGATGCAAGTGAGCCGTTCACCTTCTGTAACGCACGCTCGTGATAGTTGCGCTGATAGAGCACATAGTCGCGCACGCTCTGGACGATGACATCCTCTTTGGTAATCAGCTCGAACATGAGTGCGGCAAGCGAGTCACGCTCTTTCTCCAACTTCACTTCACATTGTTCCTGTTGGTCTTTGATGTGATTGATTTTAGCGGGCGCCTCGTCCAAGCGTACGGCGGCCTTGAGAGGAGGCAAAGGCAAAAAGAAGAAGGGAGAAGAAAGGCAAAAGGTTAAAATTTGCTTACAATTCTTTATAGAATATATATAAAAAATATCTGTATACTAAGTACTATTGTACCAAAACAAAATTTATTTTTTAATCACAGATTATACGAGTATATATATATTAGGGTGGTCCAAAAAAAATTTGTATGCTGCCGCCCCCCAAAATAGTAAAGAATGAAAAATAAAAAGACCCGTATTTTTTTTTTTTTAATCAGACCATATTTAATGGTGCCGCCGGGGCTTTGAAATATCCCATGTATTTTGCATGGGAAAAAAATACTTTTTCGTAGATTTCATGTAAAAACCTGGAAAATGAATATATTTTAACCGGATAACTCAGTTTCTCTTCATAATTGGTCAGGGAATAACAACCAATTATGAAATAATTAATTTTTTTTGTATTAACTATTTTCATAAAAGTAATATAAAATATTGTTTTTCGATTTTTTCTTAGATTTTCGTTTTATGGGGGCTTTTTGGGGTTCTATAAAAAATAGTTAATGCAAAAAAATTAATTATTTCATAATTGGTTGTTATTCCCTGACCAATTATGAAGAGAAACTGAGGTATCCGGTTAAAATATATTTATTTTCCAGGTTTTTACATGAAATCTACGAAAAAGTATTTTTACATGGGATATTTCAAAGCCCCGGCGGCACCATTAAATATGGTCTGATTAAAAAAAAAAAAAATACGGGTCTTTTTATTTTTCATTCTTTACCATTATGGGGGGCGGCAGCATAAAAATTTTAATATAAATTTTTTCCCATGCATTTTTGGACCACCCTAATATATATAGGTATATAATTGGCGCGTACACCCTTTTTGGGTGTTTGGCCTAGCTCCTCCTCCTATTTATGGTGTGCGTCTTGATTTTATTCCACAAATGGAGGGACCTATAGTTTTAAGCCGACTCCGAACGGCAGATATTTTTATGTGGTGGTTTTTCATGGCAGAAATACACTCGGAGGTTTGCCATTGCTTGCCGAGGGGCGACCGCTATTAGAAAAATGTTTTTATTTTTTTTTTAGTTTTGGTGTTTCACCGGGACTTGAATTTACGTTCTCTCTGTGAATCCCGAATGGTAGTCACGCACCAACCCATTCGGCTACGGCGGCCATAGATTTTTTGACTTAAAAACTCTTTCTGGCTCAGTCACACATGCCAACTCTCCTAACACCCTTCTCTATCTGAACCGATCCCAGCAGGTTTTTTATGGCTAATGGTTATGGTTAATGCCTCGGTGATATTTAGAGTATCACCTACCTAGGCAGGACTTTGGGCGGCTCTACAACAATAACAATTACTGAAACGGCTGTTGAGACTTTTTATTATTCGCTTTTTATTCGCTTACAAAGCCTAATTGACTTAACATCAACTTATCTTGGATTAAATTAAATGAAAAGGCGTCTACTTTTCAGTTTGAGCCTTACGGCACCTCTGGTTGAATACTGAAATTGTCCGAAAAGTATCTTTCCTGGTGTGGTGCTCTCGAATTGGTATGCTGGCAAATGAATTTGCCGCAGCTGTGTTACTCTTGCTGGGCTTTTTTTATGGAATACCTTAAACAAATAAAGTCACGCGGACAATCCCGATACGATTCAGATCCTTTAGACTAATATAATCCGAACCATTCGCGACAGCTAAGGAGTGAAGGGAAAGAACAGTTAAAAAGGTCTTGGGATATTGGGTTCGCAGCAGATGCAACTGCTTAGTCAACCTCGTGAAATCAATTATATGGTATTTTACCAATAATGAGACAATTTAATTTTTCAAATAAAAAAAAAATGCTGTATGGAAAAAATTATTTATGTACACATAAATTATTCTAATTAATTTTTATTTTTATTTTTTAATTTAATATTACTATATTTTTGAATTTTTTGTTATTTTACTTTTTATTTTTTTTTTTATTTTTTATCTTTTTTTATCTTTTTTTATTTTTTTATATCTTTTTATATCGTTTTTATCTTTTTTCAATTTTTTATCTTTTTTAATTTTTTATCTTTTTTTAATTTTTTTATCTTCTTTTAATTTTTTATCTTTTTTTAATTTTTCTAACTTTTTTTACCTTTTTTTAATCTTTTTTATTTTTTTCCATTTTTTCCATTTTTTTTATTTTTTTAATTTTTTTTTAATTTTTTTATTTAATTTTTATATTTTTTCATTTTTTCATTTTTTTTATTTTTTTCTATTTATTTATTTATTTTTTTAATTTTATTTTTATTTTTTTTTTAATTTGTTTTATTCTTATCTTTTTTACTTTAATTTCGTTTTTATTAATATTTATTATTTTATCAATATTATTTTATTATTATTATTATTTTATTATTATTTTATTAATATTTTATTATTATTTTATTATTATTTTATTAATACTTTATTATTATTATTTTTTATTACTATTTCGTTTTTATTCTATTATTTTTTTTATTAATTTTTTTTATTTATTCTTATTTTATTTGCATCTTATTTTTAATCTTCTTTTACTTTATTTTCTTTAATTCGTTTCATTGTATTTTATTTAAATTTATTTTATTATATTCTTATTTGATTTTTTTTTGGAATTTAATTTTCATTACCATTTTTATTTTTAGGCTTATTTTACTTTATTTTATGTTATTTTTATTCTTCTTTATTTTATTTTATTTTATTTTATTTATTTCATTTTATTTTATTTTTATTATTTTTTTATTTTATTTTATTTAAAGTTATTTTATTTATTATATAGAGAAAATTTCAAATTTACATTCGGTAACAACAAAAAAATACAGAAATACCACCCTTTAGTGTCGATCGAAACGTTATGCGCCAAACTCATTCGCTTTGTCAATAACCAACAGCACCTCCCCTTCTTACCGCTCCATCCATGTTCCATAAACTTCACAGCTGTTCGTTGCACTTCACACCGCGATAAGCGAATATTTCGCAAATATGATTTTACAGCCCAATCAATGACAGTGACATCAGACAGAAATAAAAAAAAGCACGCGTGTGAATGGCAACGCGATATTGAAGAAAAAATAACCGCAAAAAAGTACAAAAATAGAAAGGTGAGACTCTGCATCAGCACCGAGGCATTTGATGGAGTATACTGATGCTGAGACGCGTTTATGGCTGAGGGGTGAGTAGTGGGGTGTTCGAAAAACGCAAATTTAATCAATAAACTTCTGACTAAGCCAAATGAATAATCGCGCTTGCACCTATCCATATATTTTTATTCGCACAAAAATCACAATTCGTACTTACATACATACAATTGGACAATAGGGTACACACATACATATATATAAATTGAATAAGATTGAAAGTTTATTTGAAAAGTTGCAAGCAAAACAAACAAAATTAAAATTGGGAAATAAGTGAATTTATCTCTTTTACGACCTCAGAACAAAATGGTCGTCCCATAGGCAGAGGGTTGTGTTATTGACTGATTTTGAAACTCCTACGCAAGACAAACATTTCTACCAAATGATTTTAACATATAGTAACTTAGTATTTTAGTACCAAGTTTGATAGATCCTGCATTAGTCGCACTGCACTGATGAACCAAAAAGACAAATTATTTATTACTATTGCTTCTGAGTTATTTATTAAAAATACAAACGAATTACACTTCCAAAAACGCACAAAGGAAACAAAATGCTTAGAAGTTGCTTCCATACATATGAAGAAAGAGCAGAGTTCCGAACCACCATTGACTGGCAAGTCAAATTAGCGAGGAAAAATTCAAAATCAAGTACAAGGCAACCTCGTTGCAGCGCGCCTCGTTACAACGAATTTTTCTATTGCATATAAAAGGTCTTGCTTTTGTGGATTTTTTTTTTTTAATAAACTCTATGTGAATAAAAAGTGCACGATAAAGAGGAGCATTACTTGCATATTGTGTTCTCACATTCCTACAATAAAATCGCAGAATATTCCGAAGCGATCGCTTGGGGACATTAAATCATCAAATCAGTTCTACCAAGTAAGGGCAATCTATAAGTACAATACTGATAATAATATCGTAGGTAAAAGATAGGCACAATACAGATATGCTGCTACCAAAAAACTTAAGATTATACGACCATTACACGAGAAGAATACGACGGTATCGGATCTGAGAAGTTTAAAGAGTGATGTGAGTCAAATGTTGCTCGTAGTATGTTGGGGGTGTCAACTAATATATTAACTTGTATGCAGTGAAATCTCAAAGAAACTAAATTTATGGATATGAACAAATTCATACAAAGTTAAAACCTCGACATACGATTTGAAAACATTTTGAAATTTGGAGAACATTTTCTGCACAAAATTTAAATTTGTTTGTGTAGAGTATAAAGAGTGAATATTTCACTCTATACTTACATTTTTTAACGGAACTTTGACGGTTTAAATTATATTATGAAAATGTTACATAAAAAATCAAAATTTCTTTTTAATATCTATGGGTATTTTTTATGAGAAGTTTTCCAAAAATTAGATTTTTTCAAGGGACAGAGCAAACAGTTTGCTTTCATTCAAAGAAATATCATGAAACTATCAACCACCAACTACAATTCGGAAGTAGACAGTTTCGAAATTGACTTAAAAAGTTTTTTTTAATAGCTATCGCTCCTCAAAGTCGCAGACCAGATTTTATTGGTGGAAATAATCGACCGAATGAGTCGACAAAACTTCCCCCGCAAGACGAACGCAGAATTGGAAGGTTCTCCAAATAGAATCCCATGATGAAAAAAAATCGCGTAAGCGGTTATCGCGCCAATTAAGAAGAAGATGAAAAAAAGAGTGAACCTAAATGTTTTGACATGACTCTTTGCAGAAGACTACGGGAAGCTGGATAAGCAGCTAACAGCCCACGATAAAAGCCACTCCTGACACCAAAACATTTTGAATTTGCAAGAAAACATGTTAGCTGGACAGCTGACATGTGGCGTAATATTTTATGGACTCACGGGTCAAAAATAGTTTTATATGACGGCACGGGTTCACGACAATATGTTCATACGTCCACCTGACACCGAAAATCAGCCTCAATGCACTCGAAAAACCATTAAACAAGACGAAAGAATAAATCATGAATTAAATTAGAAAACGATGAATTGATAATACAGAAAATGTTTAAATAAATATGCATATGATCAGAAATGTTTAAATAAAACAAAACAGAGTTAAATTTCAGACAAATTTATTTTATCTCCTTCAAAATATAAGCTGTCTGAAGCAACACACATGTGCCAACGTTTAACCGAGTCCTCCATGCACCCCTGGTAGGCCGACGAAGGGATGACCTTCAGCTCCTTCGTCGCATTCTCTTTAATCTCCTCTATCGACTGAAATCTCCTTCCACGAAGTGGTAACTTCAACTTGGGAAACAAATAAAAAGTCGCACGGGGCCATATCAGGTGAACACGGTGGTATTTATTCGTGTTTGGTCAAATAATCCAGCACAATTTGAGCTCGCTGCGATGGCACGTCATCATGCTAAATCTAAGAATTGTTTGCCCACATTTCCGGCCATTTGCGACGTGCAGCATCTCTCAAACGGATAAATAATATTCTTTATTGACTGTCTGGCCCGATGGAAGGTACTCATGGTGCTCTACACCTTGACAATCGAAGAAAACAAATATATGTATGTATGTAGGAGACACATTGCCATATTGCCAATTAAAATGACGGGATGTTAACACCATTACCAATGTACCTACGTACAAATATGCGTCACATGTGAAGTGATTGACAGACACTACTCAAAAACTGATTTTGGTCACTGTAACACTTTTAAAAGTCTTCGTTTCTTTACATTAAATAACGTACACTTTTTGTTCGTGTTGTTATTGCTATCGCTACAAAACCACTAGTCACCACAACACATGCCATGTACGGCAAGCGGACTTCCTAAACAGTTAAGAGCCACACGATTAAATTAAAAATAAATATAAGGTAATATAAAAAAGAGGAAAAGCAAAACTGCAGAAAAGAAAGAAACCACCAACAATAAGTTTCAAAAAGCAACTCACTGTAAAATCTGCTCCAAAGACACAATTTCAAGCAAACATTGCAGAAAAAGCAGATCAAAAACCGATTAAACGGTCCAATCAGCAAATGACCGACAACAATGACGAAATTCAACTCAGTTTTAGCAAACGGAGTTGATGCAATCATGTCAGTGGCAAAAGTAACTAATGTGGAAAAGTGACAAATTCGTTAGAAAACGTAAATGGTCAAGTGACATACAATCGACAACAAAAGGAGTGACTAGTCATGGCAAGAAAGAGGAGTAGAAATCACAATTAAAGCAAACAATTTATTTGATGAAGTTCGCATGCTTAGTAAGCGATATTCGTGCTTGCGTATTATATTAATAAGTTAATGAAATACCCTACTCCAATACTAAGAGTAAGTACAGTCTGTTTAATAGAAGCGTGTCCGCCATAAGTCAGAAACTATTTAATATTCATTATACGCAATGTATTCAAGGAATACGCAGGCTTGTTGTAGATCTTCGACAGCAAAAACAACGACGTAGAAATTTATCGCTGAGTCACTTGGACGGTACATCAATTTTGTTGTAAATGCTCTTAAGCCCAAAAAAAAACAACAGAACGCCGTGGTGGTAAAGAGAAAACGAATTGCACTACTGATCATTTATTTGTTACTCTTGCCAAGAGGGATTCTTTTAAGTCATCAAAAGCCATTCCAGCTAAAATTAACAACGTAGTATCAACGAGAATAGGTCGTAAAGTTCCAGGCGGAATAGCTCGCATAGTTCCTCTCTCGAAACAAAAGGAAGAAAGAGGAAAAGTGACTGACCAGTGACTCTGATGTGGACCAGAGAGAATGAAAAAATGGTATAACATACTTTGAAACGATGAAACAAAAATAAATTAGTAAATGAGGAGTTAATAAATTTATTTATTTACTTTTTGAAAATGATCCTGTGTGAAATGTCAGACGTCCAAAGGGCAAGAGTTCTCATCACAGTTCACAAAAAACAACAGTCAAGCACGGTGACGGCAACATAATGATTTAGGGATGCTTATCTTGGTATGGAGTACGACCTCTTCACTTATAACCATTAAAATTGACAAATTTATTTACAAGGACATACTTCAAAAAGTGATGCTACCACTTGCGGAGGAGAGTATGCCACTTCAGTGGCTTTTTATACCCAAAATGCTCCTCAATATTAATACGTGAATGATTTTTACAAAATAATGGTAAAGTTATGGATTGGTCAAGTCAGTAACCCGACGTGAAACCCATTTAAAGTCTTTGGGGAGATTAAAAGAAGCGAGTCGGGAAGGAAATATTCAAAAAATAAGAAGGATTTATGGCAACAAATCAAAGAACTATGGTATTCCATCTGATTTAGGATTATCAATTCTATGACAAGTCGAATAGAAAGTCTATACAGGTGGCAGTAAAATGGATTGTGGTGTTAGAGCTGGTTTATATTCTTATACTTAGAATTGAAAAATCTGTGCGTCTTCCCAATACTTGCAGTGTCTTCCAAGCGGAAGCTTGTAGGCTACTAATCGCAGATTTCTCTTTTAAAGAAAATATCGCTATTCTTTCCGATAGCCAAGCTGCTACAACTGAATACAGCTGGATTCGGCTACAACCTCTAAGTTGGTGGAACAAACCATAAAGTTACCTTAATCTGGGTCCCGAGACATCGGAACATTGAACGTAACGAAAAAGCAGATGAAGAGGCAAGAGAGGATCTGCCAACAATAACGTTCTTGCAATACCGGTATTCGCACCATTAGGTGCAGTCAAGAATACAATTTCCCTAAAATACCTCCGAATCGCGGATTGTAGATGGAGAAGCCAGAGGAAGTACAAAATTTGCAGAACGTTATGGCCCACTTACAACCTCAAGCAATCGTCGACATTGATAAACGACGGGACGCCTGGAGACTAACGGCAGTCATAACTGGCTTTTTGTCTGAACAAGCAGCCAAGATCCCTCACAATACATACTGTCACAGTTGCAAACAACCGGAGAAAAAGGAAACAATTTTCCATTTCCTCTGCGAATATCCTGCCCTATGAAAGGGCAGAATGTTAACCCTGGGCAAACCGCTGTTCGAGAGTCTCGAACAACTGTCTGGCTTGAATGTCAACAATCTAATAAGATTCTTAAACCGCACAGACTGGATACCGTCTTGCTGTAAATAATCGTTAACCAAGTTGGTAACGAGGATAAGGCAATAAAATGGTGCAAGGCCTATTTTTGTAACCCTAGAGTTTTAGTGTATTAATCTATTTTACGAGTATTAATCTATGAAGGGGCTAGGGATAGTCAGTAAGTATAATATCTTAAAAATATTGTGTAAAAATTTCAAGTCAATCCGACAAATACTTTTCGAGTTATTCAACAATTAACAAAGGGCGCTTGGGCGCTCCGAAGCGTTCGACAGCAAGTAGCTACCAACAGAACCGCTCGGTAGATTTCAATAAAATTTATACTGCTTTTGAAAAACATAAAAAACTCGTCCCGGATCGAAGGATTTCTTTTTTTGAAAAATTTCGATTATTTTGAAACAATTAATTCTCGGTTTTTTTCTCGAAAATCTGAAAAATATTTCCTGAGGCCGCCATATTGTTAATTTTGAAAAACAAAAAAAAGCTTCGATCAGGCACAAGATTATCTATTAATAAAACTAATTTCTCGTGTCCGATTGATTTTAGATGAATCTCCAAGGACTTGTGATGATCACAGCAAGGGGCTTCTGCAGAAACAGGTCACAGAAACAGCGATAACTTTTACAATAAATAATTTTTTTTTTTTTAATTTTGCTAAAGTCCAGTCGAAACATGATGTATTAACCTTTTGGGGACGGAGCCGCTCGACGGGTGAGCGTCGCTGAGGACGAGAGGTATTGGAGTGCGCAGTAATGAAAATAAATACATTGAACGTTATAAAAACTAAGGCTTTATTTAACACAAGAAAACTTTTTCATGAAATCAAAAAATAATTATAAACAAACAAATTGAAAAAAAAAACAAGAAAAAGACGTTTGATTGTATTTACATATGTATACGTTTTTTATTCCGGCATTGTGTGGTATCGATCAAATTGACGAATAATGCCGCCATTATCAGGTTCAAGGTAATATTCGTCAGAACTGTCACTATCTAACGTATCATCTATAAATCACTTAGCGATTGTGCGTAGAATAAATATAAAATATATAAAAAGCCGGTGCCTGTGACTGTGAAATTCCTGCGCGGCTAAATGCCGACACGCGTCCGCAACGCTAAAACGGCTTGGGCGGCTATATGCCGACACTCGTCCCCAAAGGGTTAATACGAGGGGTGCCTTTTATTTGGCAAGATGTGGCAACCCTGGTGTTGCAATCTGGCAACTGACAGCTGTATCGCAAAGTTTGAAATTTTTTTACTTTTACGTACTCAGAACGTTTTGAAATACAAGCGCTATTTGTGTTGTTTACAGTGACTTAAAAGATTCATCTCGGTCCAAAAATGGAATTAAATCGTGAACATTTTCGTGGGATTATTTTTTACAACTTTCGACGTGGATTAACTCAGCAACATTGCATGGATGAACTTAATTCATTTTTTGGCGATGAAGCTCCATCAAGGACCAGTGTTTATCGATGGTATGGTGAATTCAATCGAGGTCGTAGTTCACTCCAAGACGAATTTCGTGAAGGTCGTCCAAAATCAGTTGTTGTTCCGAAAACCATTGATGCTGTGCGCGAACTGATATTTCAAGATCGTCATGTGACCAATCGTGAGATTGAGACAATCTTAGGCATTAGTGGGACCAGCATACATTCAATATTGCATAAACATTTGACTGTCAAAAAAATTTGTTCGCGTTGGATCCCACACAATTTGTCAATCGCTCAAAAAAAGGCTCGTGTCGATTGGTGGAAGGAAATGCTCAAAAAATACGATCGCGGGGCTTCGAAACACGTCTATGACATCGTGACAGGTGATGAATCATGGATTTACGCGTATGAGCCCGAAAGTAAACAGCAGTCGACTGTATGGGTGTTTCAAGATGAGCCAAATCCAACAAAAGTTGTTCGCGCACGAAGCACTTCCAAGCAAATGGTCGCCTGTTTTGTCGAAAAAACCGTACCACTAGAACAACGCAGAACAGTAAATTCTGAGTGGTACACAACCATTTGTTTGCCAGTTGTCTTCCAAGAAATTAGGAAAACCAATCGCCAAAGACGGATCACTCTTCACCAGGACAATGCAAGCTCTCACACATCGGTTCAAACAACTGCATTTTTGAGCACCCAAAATATCAAATTAATGGGTCATCCGCCGTATAGTCCTGACTTGGCACCGAATGACTTCTTTTTATTCGCGTACGTAAAAAACAAACTGAGGTCAACGTTTTTCGACACCTGAAGAAGCGGTGGCGGCATTCAGAATGCATGTTTTGCATTTACCTCATTCAGAGTGGCAAAAGTGCTTCGACAATTGGTTCAAACGCATGTGTATAGATCTTCATGGAGAATATTTTGAAAAACAATAAAGTGATTTTCGATGATTAAAATTTGTTTTTGTACTCTAATCCCGAAATATGTAAGGCAGCCCTCGTACTATGTTTTTATTTTTGTAAAATAAAGTAATTGATTAGCAAAAAAAAATTATTGAAAATCATCATTTCTTCGAACCTCTGACGACCCCTAACCCCTGAAATAAAAACCACATACAATTGAATATATGTTTTTGTTTTGTGCAATCTCATATACTGTAGCGTGTTTTAATTTTGACGGCGAACTATCGGCCGACGAAGTTCGGTAAACGAATTAGTTTTGTTTATATTTTATAAACTTAAAAGTTAAAATTAAACCAAAAAATTAGTTTCTTTCTGTACTCTCACACAGGACTTCCATTATGCGCCAATGTGTAGGCAATAGCAAAACCTACATACACACACATACATATGTAAATATGTATGTTCATATACTGTTACAAAAACAAAAAAGAAGCGCTCACAGTTGGAAATTAGTTTTGAATTGGCAAATGACTGAATGAATATAAAATATGAGGAAATATGAAAGGTGTCCATAGAAAGGCAGCGATCGTTAAACGGCGGAAGGTGACAATGTCAAAATTAAACTGTCACATTTTGTGTAACAAAAAACAGTTATGTGCCTACCTACTTTAGCAGACAACGCGCGCACAACCAACAGTAATGCAAACACAAACAACAATTCAACAATATTTGAAGGTTCAAACAAAAAGAACAACAATAATAATAACAAAAAAGAGGTAAAGCAAAAGCCAAAGCCAAAACCGAATCCGAAGCTCAGGCAACAAAAAAAACGAGTGATAAACTTAATATTTGTAGCGAATTAAAAAAAAAGTTCATTACGTAATCACCGGCACGCCCAACCGCAAAACACACTGACACTGCTCAGCTGCAAGATTTGAATGTCCACCACATGCATGTACTATATACATATATGTGTGTGTGCAGCAGACTACTCGCCGACTCAAGTTGATTTCATGTGGCTGAAGAGCTGTGGTTTCGTGTAATCACAATAGCCGCATGCGAAAGGCAACTTATGGTAATGAAAAATAAAATAATAATAACAATAAAATAAAAATGAACTCAAACAAAAACAAAAAAATCAAAATCGAATTATACAATTGTTAAATAAATTTAAATGATGAATATCGAAAAGAAAATAGTGCGGAAACAAATTTAACAAAAAAAAATTAAATAAAAGTAAAGACAAGGCAATTTAATTATGTTTAGCTGGCGCACTGACATTCAACCTTGGTTTATTTGTTTGATTACTAACGTTATAACGTGTTGTTTGTTGTTGTTGTTGTTGTGCTTAGCATTATCTTCGCATTACTGTCGTAATTTTTTTTTGTTGCTTCAATTGGCATTGCTGATTGCTGGCCAACTCCAACTGATTAACAGCGTTGACTAACCATCCAACCTGACAAAAATCGAAAAATGAAAAAACAAAGAGTGGTTGTTAAACATGCAAATGGGCGTGGCCGTAAACGATTATACGCACCATTAGCATAGTTTAGAAATTATTCAAGGCACCACCAGCGGAAAAAGGAAATATTTACGTGAAATAATTTACATATACAGTGGCTTACATTTAAAATCGGGCAATATTGAAATCACTTGTGCAAGAGGGTATTATAATTTGGCTCACAAAGTGGTAGTAAGTAATAGAGAGCAGTCAGACAGATTTAGCCATGTCTGTCCATCCCTTAGTGCGCGCGTACAATAACCCGAGCTAAATTTCATTACTTGGTACACTTTTTGCTCTTTATCGTAGGTAGGTTGGTATTGAAAATGGGCGAAATCTCTTAATTACCGCGCCCACTTCCCATTAACGTTAATTTCCAAAACAGCAAAAAACGTGATATTTTGTCATAAATAATGCAAAATGATTTAAATCTGGTACAAATAACGAGCCGAAAGAAAAAATAACACAATGTAAAATATGAGAAAAACAGCGCTGCCACGCCCACTTTATGTATGTCATGCCGAAAAGGACTTAACAAAACTCCCGATAAGACATCAATATTATTGATATTAATAAGCCACGCCCATAAAAATAAATAAATATTTGGCGCGTATACTTCTGTTAGGTTTTTGGCCGAGCTTCTCCCCCTATTTGTGGTGTGCGTCTTGATGTTGTTCCACAAATGGAGGGGCCTACAGTTATATGCTGCCGCCGAACGACAAACGATTTTTTATGAGGCGCTTTTTCGTGGCAGAAATACCTACACTTGGTAGTTTTGCCAGTGCCTGCCGAGGGGCGGGCATCTTCATCACCAATTCCTTTTATCCCGTATGGAACATAGGACTTTACACTTCTATGTGAATATATTTTAACATATACTTTCCGAGGGACAAGAACGAATAGACACATCTAACGAATAGTACAATATACCACATTGATCAAAAATTTCCCGGAATATATACATACATACATATATGCATTGAGAAAAATCAAAATAAAAGTTGTTTCCTCAAAAGCGATATTATCGCCTTCAAAGTACTCGCTATCAACTGCAAAGCACTTATACCAGCACTTATGCAGCTCTCAAAATATTTTTAAACATTTCTGGAACTCTCTTTTCGGCCTCCAGAGGCATCTTCGTTCTTTCCATTACTTCTTTTCAGCTGTTAAAACGCGTTTTTCATTATGGTTTTCTGACTCGGTCAAACAAAAACATCGCAGAAGCCGCATCAAGTGAATTCAATGCCTGCTGGATAGTGTTCGTTTCGTTTTTGGTTAGGTTAGGTTAGGCATATCTGGCTGATCTGAAATAGATCTCACATAGACCACAAGGGTCCGTAGTGTTACCAGTGAGTCGATTTAAGCATAATTCGTGATACATGCCTTGATGAGTTTTTGGTAAAAAATGCACGGACAAGGATGGCTCAGTGCACGATGCAAAATAGACGAGCTGATTTCCCACAAATCATTTCTTTTTAGGCAAATTGTTTCACGTAAACGTCTCATAACCCCCAAATAATAGTCCTTATTAACGGTCTCACCTCCTGGCAAAAATTTAAGGTGTACAGTACTGCTGTAATCGATTAATCCATAAAAACAATGAGCATCGCTTTCTTTTTTGACTGAAAATGACTTGATTTTTTTTGGTTTTGGTTTATTCGGAGCTCTCCACTCACTCGCGTGATGTCTGGATTGCGTGTCCTCATAAACCCACGTTGGGTTAGATACAGCATTGGAAATCATGTCTTCGGCGTTATCAAAGCAGTCCCTTGTTTGCATGAAATTCACGTCCATTGAGACCCAAATCATTAACTACAATGTCCTGAAAGAATCCATGGTCACTGTCCAAGTGCTCTGCCAGCTCTCTGATGGTTAATTTGCGGTTATTGATCAACCTTTCGGTCACTTTATTAATGTTTTCTTCAGATTTCGATGTCAACGGCCTGCCAGTATGTTTGTCATCCTCGATGGACTCACGAACTCCTCTAAAACGTGCATGCCACTCGTAAGCGGCTGTTTTCTTTAGAGTTTCATTACCGAAACAGTTTTCCAAGATTTCGAAGGTTGCCGCACCATTGAATCCATTTTTAACGCAAAAATTAATTTAAATTCATATCTAAAGCTGTAAAAAATCGAAAACGCGTACTGATGTAGATTTACTCAAGACAGCGTAACTTTTACAAATGTCAAGCAATGGCGACACAATTTTAGTTGGAATATTTACACACTTATCACAAATGAGGCAACCAAAACAAAAAAACAGAACTCAAATCAGTTGAGTGAAAAATGATGGACACCGCTACCGCTTACCGCAAAGTAAGAATTTTTTAATACGGGCGAAATGGCACCTCTTTATTTAAAAACGACTATAAAAAATGTAAGGAAAACAACAAATATTGGCCATGAATTCAAATACGTCAGCTGGTTCAATAACTACTGTTAAAACAAAAACAAAAGTAACTATAAAATATACGAGATAAAATGCGCTTACGATTATGCTACTTCCTTATCAAATAATACCCAAACAAAAATACAAATATTCTACTATAGCCAATCAGGTTTTATAACAAAAGAGTTTGCCATTTTCTATTTAAAAAATCCGAAGTTAAAAAATATCGCTTACCTTTAACGTTCTAATCAAATTACGATAAGTAGCGTGCAATAAATCTCAAAAAACACGTGTAAAATTACTTAAAAAACTACCAGCTAAGCATGTAATTGCTGAACAAAGATATCTAATCCAATCGGAAAAAAAGAGCGATCACTTAGGAAAAGTCTCTTAATAAAATGTTAGCTATTTAGTAGTGAAATCCAAGATTTGAAATAAATATACGTCTGATTATATGCATATAAATGTAATGTTCTTGTAATCATAGACTTAAATAAATACAAAAGTGTTAAGTGTGCAGATAAACTAATTTTCAGTACCAATTTTGAGTTTGAAACCATGTGTCTGGTGTATCACTTCAATGTAAGAATTTGAAGAATTGTCACGCACGGGTATGTCAACCAAGATAGCGTATCTTCTGTTATGCTAGATAAAATTATGCTGCGATTACTGATTACTCAAGAAAATTGATGCAACAATTTAATCAAATAAAGTAGCAGAGGTAAATTAATTGGCATTTTTCTTTATTCAATTCTCACTGAATATGTTGGAAAAGTAACGGTATTAGCATAATTTAAGTAAAATATAAACTTTGAAGCGTTTTTTCGCTTTATACAAGGTGGCGCAAAATTAATCACCCTATCGGAAGATTTATAATTGTTACTAATGTATACAAACAGACAAACAAAGGAGCGCGCAAAAGTCAAAATAAAGAATTCCATCATTCAAAAATTTTTTTTATTTAGTAAAATCTTTATTCAAAAACAAAATTACATGATTAATTTTGTGTCACCGTTAAAATTAGTTTGTGTCAACGTTCAAATTAATATAGGTGGGATTCTTCGATTTAGACGATTTTTTTCGGTCTAACCTTCAGCTCATTGACAATTAAATAAGTTTGTTGAGTTCTCTATTGAGTCCACAAACAGCACACATTTTTTGGTCGCCTGCTCCAACTTTTTATCTCCCTTATAGTATTATTGAAAAATGTATGGATTAGGTTAGATGGCTGTGAGGGGCCCAATTGGACAAATATTCAAAATTCGTCCGTTGTAATACCATGTAAGGGAAAGGAGAAGGGAGGGAAGAAGGGGCCTTTGGATTAGAGGATGAGGACCATGCTCTTACGATGACGCCGACGGTAGGTAGTTAACGTTCATAATCAGCCGCTTCAAGCTACTGCTGAACTTCACCAGATGTATGATATTTAAACCCGCAGGTGTAGCAAAAAAGTGAGAGCCCAGATGTCTAAATCTTTGCCCGACGATAGCAAGAAGAAGGTGCTGCTGTGAAGAAGCTGAGATGATTCCACCTCGTCCTCCAAACAGCTTCTGCACGGACTTGAGGCTATCCCAAGTTTCACCGCATGAACAGCTAGCGGACAATGTCCGTTAAGGATACCCACCAAATTCGAGAGCTACGGCTTGGTCAGCCTTAGAAGTTCCCTTGAGCGCCCCCGATCTACCCGTGGTCAGAAGGATCTCGCGACTTTGGACTTTTGCGCACTAGCCCAACATTAGCTGAATTGTCACGAAGCCCATCTCTCCAGGAGTTCTCAAGTGAACCCCTAGCCTCTCAAATTTTGCAACCTTTATTTATTCAAAGCTATTTCGATCCCTTGGAAGTAGAAAAGTTTAAGTCAACGTCTATGTGAATAAAAATCTGCTTATGTAGCATATGGGCCTAGATGAAATTATTTTGAAGTTTTTACTTCTTTCAAAAACAATACTACGATGAGAGAAGGTGTTGGTAATAGTCTAATGTTTTTATGTTGATACACTCTTTATATGAATGAATTTGAGTTTCATTTCAATCTGTTAATTCATTCTATGGTTGCAAGCCATTTCGTATCGACGTGCGACAGTATTTTCTACGAAGGAATAAATCAAGTATCGTCCAGTGACTGAATTTTTATTTTTGGAAGATTTAAAGCAAAGGAAATTTATGAACGAATGTTGAAAGTGTATACGGACTTTTCACCATCAATTAGTACTGTAGAAAGATGGCTTACTGAATTTAAACGTGGTCGTCCAAGCCTTGAAAACGTTCCACGTGAACTACGTCCAAAAACAGCAACAATACCAGAAATCGTAGAAAAAATGCAGGATATCTTACTGGAAAATCATCGAGTGACTGAAAGAGATTTAGTAGAAGCCCTAGGCATCTCATTGAGCAGTGTAAGCGATATTTTGACTGAAGTATTGAGTTTCAGAAAGCTGTGTGCACAATGGGTGCCGCATTCGCTTACAATGGAACAAAAACACATTCGAATGCGACTTTCTCAGCAACATTTAGAGTGTTTTCGAAAGGATAAAGTGGATTTTAAGCGTCGATTCATCGCTGTGGATGAGACTTGGGTCTATCACAATGATCCTAAATCAAAACAGGAGGCTAAAAAGTGGTGTGAACCTGGATCATCGCCTCCTTCTGTGCAGAAATCGATGAAAACTGGTAAAACAATAAATTCTGAATATTACCTTTTAGACCAGCTAAAAGAAAAAAAATCGTGAAAAAATACCCAGTTTGCAAAAGGCAAATCTTTTTTCATCTGTACAATGCACTGTGTGGCAAGAGCATTTTGACAATGGCTAAAATGCACGAATTATGGTTCGAATTGTTGGAGCATTCACCGCATTTACCAGACCTTAACGATTTTTATCTGTTTCCAGACCTAAAAAAATGCATGCGTTTTTCATCAAATTGTGAGGTCATAACAGCTGTGGAAGCGTATTTTGCAGCCCTTCCTGATTTTCACTTCAAGCATGGAATTCATAAATTGAAATCACATTAGAACAAGTGTATTGGTGTTCAGGGAGACTATATACAGGGTTGGCCATCTTAAACTGACCCATGCGATTATTAAAAAAATATGGAAAAAGAAACATTTTTTTGTGTTTCGTTGTGAAAAACATTTAATTTAGTTCAAGGAGATTCGTTTACATCACTTTTTGAATATGATATCGCGCAAGTGGTCGCCCTTAGCACGTATTTGGATATGTACAGGGTTGGCCATCTTAAACTGACCCATGTGATTATTAAAAAAATATGGAAAAAGAAACATTTTTTTGTGTTTCATTGTGAAAAACATTTAATTTAGTTCAAGGAGATTCGTTTACATCACTTTTTGAATATGATATCGCACAAGTGGTCGCCCTTAGCTCGTATAGCGTAATGTGCCCGTTTTTCGGCGTTTTCCATAGTTTTGGCCAGCGTCTCGGCCGATATGGCGGCTATTTCCCGTCGGATATTGGCCTTAAGTGCGCCTAGTGTCTTTGGCTTGTTGACGTAAACCTTAGATTTCAAATTACAGTAAAAAGTTATAGGGTTACTCAATGGGTCAGTTTAATATGGCCAACCCTGTATATATATATATAATTGCCGCGTACACCCTTTTTGGGTGTTTGGCCGAGCTCCTCCTTCTATTTGTGGTGTGCGTCTTGATGTTGTTCCACAAATGGAGGAACCTACAGTTTCAAGCCGACTTCGAACGGCAGATTTTTTTATGAGGAGCTTTTTCATGGTAGAAATACACTCGGAGGGTTGCCATGCCTGCCGAGGGGCGACCGCTATTAGAAAAATGTTTTTATTAATTTTGCTTTCACCGAGATTCGAACCAACGTTCCGAATGGTACTTCCGAATGGTAATCACGCACCAACCCATTCGGCTACGGCGGCCGCCTCAGGAAGACTATATTGAATAATAAAAAGTGTATTTCAAAGTTTGAAATTCAAACCATAGAATTGTGTTTTTCTTATCGAACCGCAAAACTTATTGAACAACCTGGTAACTACCCTTCCAGGTTCAGATTATTATTTATTTTCAAAACAGAAACAAAGAGTTTCGAGGGAAGTGAATCAGCTATTCCTGCCAACTTTGAATTTTTTTATGCTACATATAAATAAAATCCATGATTCAATAACAAAAGGTTTGCTCAGTAAGCAAATAATAACGATTGAATCATGAATCAAATCTAAGAAAGCATTGAGATCGGTATTATTTACAATATCTCCGAAAATTTAAATCGAAATTCGTCTATAGATTGCACGATAATAAAGTTCACCAACCAGATTGCGCCTCTAAATTATTATTTTATTTACGAAAACAAAGAATTTGATCAGATGAGATAAGACCTTTAAGCGAAATGTGCAATTAGCTGGAAGGCAAATAAATTCAAATACTCAATAAAAGAACCTGATTTTTTCGCAATTAATAAGGACTTTGGCGATACAATATCGAGTGTTGGTGCAGTTAAACACCCTATACTGTATACTCGCTAAATTAGTAACCGCACATCCGATAGTTTTACACTTGGCACATACACATTTACAAATAGATACGTGTGTAAGTATGTAAGTATGTGTGTGTGTGCACTTCAAGCCTTATTTATTAAGACAACAATGCTAGCAGCGAATTTACAATACTTTAAATAACATTGTGGCATATCATTTACAAGCCATATTGCCGTATTGCTACTTCAATCAATTGGGTTGTGTGCGGACAGCAAAATATAAACGCCTCAGTTGTTGTAAAAACATTTACCTACGAATAAAAAACAATCAATTTAGCAGCTTTCCTACTTTCATTCATTCTTTCATTGACTCATGTATTCTTTCATTTATTTAACCACTTAGGCATTCTCATTCAATTTGCTATTTGGCAGCGCATAAACACTTTAAAGAAACTTAAAAGCAAGTGAGTGCATTCAATGCCCTTTTGGCTGTTGACAACCAAGTCGGCTTCTCCGACGCGCACTTGCACTCGCAATTCGCTTGGTTGCGCACTCTTACAGTGCTCATATGTGTGATTGAGTGTGCGTATGTGTGTGTGTGTATGTAGATATGTAAATAGATAAGTAAATACCTCATAGCTGCGCTTAAGTGACTGATATTCCTGGACTGTACGTGACACATTGCGTTTGAGTGATGAGATCTCTTGGATTTCATTGTCCAAAATTTGCTTCAAACGGCGCACCACTTCGGTCTCTGTCTCCAGTTCATTGTCGACGATGCATTCCGCAATTGACTTCTCAAGTTCGCCTGCAATTGAGTAATGCAAGTTTAGTAAATGGTTGGCTATGTATCATAAATAATACGGTATATATGTACAGCTGTATATACTGCGTACGCTTGCTTAGATATGCACAAATATGGCTGTATGTAATTGAGTATTGCATGGAAAGTAGCAAAACAAAAACGCGCCAAAAAATATATTTAGTTTAATAGAAAAACTGACGGATGAGCAATAAAAAAGCTGTAAAGCTGCTAAACATGAATAAACTGCATAATTAACATTTGGAAGTGTGTGGAAAGGCAGCGAGGCAAAAAGTCACAAGTGGCTATGAATAGTGGATGCGAAATTTGTAGGATTTAGACAATCATGAAAATGGAAATGAGACAAAATAAATATGTACATATATGAATTTATTAATAGTAAAGAAAGTAAAGAACCGAAAATTCAAAACGAAATATACTTATTGGCATATGGATATGTAAGTATGTACACTTGTGCTCCATAATTAAGTCAGTCTATCTTTTTACAATATTTTCGCAATATTTTTCATGCTAAATTTGTTTCCCGTTCCAAATGGATTTAACAAGAATTTGCCTTAAAGATAAGTTATTTTTTTACATTTATTATCAATTCACGTCTTAAACTTCAATAACTTCAAATGTATCTCCAATATTAAAGCCTGGAAACCCCCCAAATGAATTGTGTATTTAATTTCGCTAGAGAAGCACGCGATCAGAAGGAGTATTATGTTGCAGTTTTTCTAAATATCACGCAAGCTTTTGATAAGGTCTGACCTGAAGGCCTATTATATAACTTAATAACTTTATAAAAACTCGAGTTGGACCTTTGGTTTCAATGTCAATCTTTATTCTGTTCTTTAACTAAAATGCTTCGCTCAATCAAACCCCAGCTCGATGGAATTTCACCAACGTTTTCCGCTAGGCCATGCAACTCATAATTCATTAGTTTTTCCTCAAAACTGGTTTTGAGTAAAGTGTGAGAGAAATGGTTGTTACTGTGCGTACCCCATCATAAAGTCACTCGATCTTGGTCACGTAGGCAAAAGTAGTGTTGTAAAGTGTAAGCTGAGCTTTAACAAAAAATATAACATCAGCTAATTGTACATAGTTAGCGAATTTGTGGGGGTGGTCTTAACTACTCTCCTTGTCGAGTTCGAAACGTCCCCGTTTCAGCTACTAAAAAGCTGTGGCTCAGAGGTTCGAATAGTTAGGTTCAAAATACGACTTGTTGGCTTTGTAGACCGGATCGTCATTCGCAGCACGTTAAAGTTGTAAATGGGTAGTTAAAAGCGTTATTAATGTTGAAGCTTGATTGAGCTTAAATTCCATACTTTTGAACAATAAATTTGTTTGATTCTTATACTATGATTACATGATTATACTATGATTACGTTTCTTAAAATTAAAATGAATGTAACTCATCAAAGGATGGTGAAAATTAAACGTAGTTTAAAGAGTCTATTTACAATTCTAATTTTATCAGGAAGTTGTAAATAATCAGAACTGATAATATATTTCATTTTCAGATAAATTTTTTTACGCTTACGAACTTTTTCGCGTCATTGTAGCAATATAACTTCCACCACTTAAACTCTCATACGAAACAAAAAAGGCTCAACAACACTTATCGTAAGTTGCTTTTATGAATGATTTTTCCATCGATCAAGACCGTGCTGCCTAGATCCTTTTCCACAACTTTTTCAACAAATATCTTGTTAAATTTATTTCCTAGACGTCTATTTCTCTTCAAAAATACTTTTTCACCAGGCTCATAGGTTTTCATTTTATTATTTTTATTCCGTCTACCTAAAACGTTCCCCTGCTCTTGGCACAATCTTTCGCGTATCATTTCCAAATCCTCATTCGAAGAGTTATGAAGAATGTCGATAGGTTTAGCATTTGTAATAGAATGAATGGTGTTATTGTACTTATGAGTAGCCAGTAGCACCAATTCAATAGTCTCACTCAGCTGTTGTTGCTCTCTTATGCATCGGGCAATTTCCATTAAGGTTGAATGGAATCTTTCAACCTGCCCATTACTTTGGCTATGTAACGTCGGAATGAAAAATTGTTCGATTGAAAAGTTGTCCCTAAGAAAAGTTTTAATTGTCATCGAATGAAAGGCTTTCTCATTGTCTGAAACAATAGTTTTGGTGTTTTTAAATATTAGGAGTATTTCTAGCAAGGCTTCCTTGATATCTAATGTAGAGCGCGATTGAATTGGTTTTACTACAGCGTATTTCGAAAATTTATCCATACAGGTTAGGAAATGTTGCTTGTCTGTAAAAAAAATGTCCATATGTAAGATCTCGCCAGGTGTCTTTGGAATAGGAGTTTTGCCTATTTCGAGATTTACTGGTTTACGCTGGTATTTATTTTCTAGACATATCTTACAGTTTGCAATGATAGCCTTTAACATTTTTTTGATATTTGGGAAATAATATTCTCGAGAAATTTGTTTAAAGTTCTCTTGCAGACAACGGTGTGCGCGGTTATGCTCTGCAATTACTGTTTCTAATTGATCCGTTTTATTTATCAAATCTATCACAAAAATTTCTGTGTGGAGAAATTTCACTCCCGGGAAGAGTGAAACTAAATCGTTTTGTATTTCGGAAAGTGTTGGTAGGTCACAATGAATCGCGTTCGTATTATTAGGATTTATTACGGTTTTAAGACATTCAAACAAGTTTTCGAGCGAATCGAAGGAAATTGTATGGCGGACATGTTTCTGAAAAATAATTTTTGTCACTTTATTTAGGTATGACGCTTTTGTTAGTATTAGTTGGTTTTTAAATTGATTTATGGGGCATTTGACCGTTTTTACAACATTACTCAATGATTCCTCACTATGAGCCGTATCTATTGATTCACTCATGTTATTTATGAACTGTCTGGAGAGCGCGTCTGCCACCTTGTTTTCACTTCCTGGCTTATAATGAAACGTAGGAGCAAACTCTTCCACGAAAGCACGCCACCTTTTCATTTTAGTGTTAGGATTTTTATCCGAAATTGAAAAGATAAGCGGCTGGTGGTCAGTGAAAATATGGATGTTTTTGACGCCATATAGATAGTGCCGAAGGGCCTTCAATGCCCAAACTATAGCTAGTAGCTCACGCTCATTGGTGGCATAATTTTGTTCTGTTCGAGAGAGCGTTCGGGAAATCATTGTTATAGGCCTATTTTTCTGGGACAAAACCGCGCCCAAAGCATTTGAAGACGCATCTGTGGTCAGATCGAAAGGGCAGCTAAAATCCGGGTATTGGAGCAAAACATCTTCAGAAGCAAGAATTTTCTTAACTCTGTTAAAGGCGGACATGGCTTCGGGGTCCAATTTTATTTGGATTTTTTTTGACTTGTTAGCTTCTACGTGCCCATTCTCTCCTCGCAAATATTTCGTTAGCGGTTTTACGATGGCTGCATAATCTTTCACGAACCTACGGTAATATCCCGCAAGACCAAGGAAGGATCGTAGAGAGCGTAAAGTTTCTGGAACTTTGTAATTTAAAATATCGGTTATTTTGTTTGGACAAGTTCTTAAACCGTTCTGCGACACTACAAATCCTAAAAACTCCACTTCTTTTTGGAAAAACTTGGACTTTTCGGGCGAAACTCTCATACCGGCAGTTTCTAATTTGTTTAAAATTCTTTTAATGTCATTCAGATGCAAATGCTCGTTTGGTGAAAAGATAATTATATCATCGATATAAACATGGCAGGTCTTACCAATTTCATCACGCAGGATATCGTCTATCGCTCGTTGAAAAATGCTTGGAGCATTTTTCAAACCAAATGGCAAGCGGCAAAATTCGTACTTGCCATTATTTACACTGAATGCTGTTTTTGGTCTATCTTTCTCGCGCAAGTTGATTTGGTGGAATCCTGACTTCAAATCTAGCGTGGAGAAGAACTTTGATTTTCCTAAATTGGACAGGATGACAGAAGTGTCCGGTATGGGATATCGATCAGAGATGGTGTTTTCGTTAATTTTCCGAAAGTCTATCACCATACGCAGTTTTTGTTTGCCATTTTCGTCAATGCCCTTTTTTGTTACTACGTGGACGGGCGAATTATAGGGTGAACACGACTTGCGAATTATGCCATCTCCTAAGAGTGATTTTATTTCCGAGTTTATGAACTCTGCTGCTGAAATCGGGTACGGGTAGCTTTTGCTAAAAATTGGGTTTTCTGTAGTGGTACGAATTGTAGCCTCGACATTGGTATTGTAGGGTAGGGAACGATTTGGGTGAGCAAATGCATTAGTGTTTTTATTAATTAATTGACGAAAGTCATTTTGAACACTTGCAGGCACGGAATCATCGTTAATTGTAATCAAGTTGACTTGATTGCAACAAAGGTGCTGAAGTTTTACCTTACCATCCCGATAATATAAATACCCTGCATTAATATCAATTTTTGAGTCAATTTCTTTTAGGAAGTCATAACCAATTATGCCATCGAACGTTTTTAGATTATCAAGTAAATAAAAGGTCGAGGTGTGGTTGAGAACATTAACCAAACATTTTTTGTCTATAAAATTTTGCCCATTTATTGATTTTAGCGTAAATGGGGTTTTCATCTCCTTAATTCCGTCGAGAAATTGAAAATGTTTAATAAAATTTTTTGAAGTGCCTGTATCTATTAATATTTTTAGCTCCTGACCATTCGCAGTAGTTTTAGTGATGAAAGGTAGGAGCGACTTTAGTTTAAAAAATTTATTTCGGAATCATTTTTAGAGTCGCATGTATGGTAAGGCTCTTCGGAATAACTTTTAAAATTCGAGCTATCATAGTCGTCGTAGTGTTCTTCGTTTTCAGATTCATCAGAAACTATGCCAATATTGTCTGGCATATAATTAACCCGCTGTGTCTTTCCACCAGGTCTCTGGGAAGAACCGGATGGCTCACGAGAACGTTTAAATACAACTGCTTGATTGGGGGTTTTAGAAATGATTGCACTATTTTGAGTGGCGTTATTTTTTCGATAGATAGATGTGCCATGGTCAACGTCCATTGGACTCGGTCTATTGTTGTGATTTGGTAAACGATTTGGTTCATTTTGTGAATTAAAATTATATTGCGGCATTGTCGCTCTTACTTTGTTTGGTTTAACTGAACTACCCATTGCAAAGGTTTGGGCGAAATTATAGCGCTTGTGATTCATCTCAAGCTCCTGTGCAACGGCCAAGGCAGTGGGCAGATCCTTTGGTGACGAGGAAAATAATATGTCACATAGTGGACGGCGAAGACCTGAAATGAATACTCGTAGAGCGTTTGCTCTTGCACGATCGTTTAGAGCCTTCATAACTTCGTCGTTGCCACTATTCGTCATTATTTGCTTATTTATGATAAGCGTCAAATGTTTATCCACCGAGTCATAGTAGTCTGCAATTGACAAATGACCTTGCCTAAGAATACTTAGTTCAGTTTCCAGAACATGAACTGGTCTTTTATCTGCATAGGTTTGGTCTAACCTGGCGATTATTGCCTTAAAATTTAGCACCGTATTGAAAGACGACAGTGTTGAATTCGCCGCACCAGTAATTTTATTCCGGAAAATGCCCATTGCCACGTAATATTTTTCGGAACCTTCAAGGTAGTAATTAATGGCAAAGGCGGCAGCGGAGCGCCAGGCTGGGTAACACGAGGCATCGCCACTAAATTCGGGTAAAGACTTTACTAAGTCCAAACTAGCATTTCCTGACTCTGTTAAAGGGTTAATTGCAACGGGTTGGTAGGGCTCAACACATGGTGGTTTAAGGCGATTTAAGGCTAGAGTAAGTTCTTGAATTTGGGCCGTGAACTCTGCCCTAGCACGCTCGGTTGAGACTCTTACGATATCTAAAACTAGCTCTCTTGTGATTTCCATTCTGCAGAAACTACAGATATCACGATGATTTCTGGTGGCTGTAAACAACTATGTGTAAACTGAACAATCTATGGTTCGTTTTCCGCACTATGGAAAATGTGTATTTTTACAGCCGTAAAAGTTAAAAGACTGGATGTACCATTTGTTTTAACTGTTTTAAACGAGATTATGTTATGTAATCTGACAAATTATATTACTATGTTTCAAAATAATTCACGGAAATCTATGTTTCTTTTCGCCTGATACAGCAATTTTTTAATATGGAAAACTTTGTAGTTTTTGTTTTTAATTGAAATGAAAAATGCTATGCGAAATTTTCCAGAAAGAAAATATTTAGCTAATGTTACTATAGAACACGTGTATGTTACGTAAGTTGGGAACTAAGTTTCAATAACTTTGCACAAATGCAGTGAAATCTTGTTATCGCCTGATATAGCGATTTTTAATTTTTCAAGTTTGCCGTTTTTAAGATGGAAAAACCAATTGATGAAAAAATAACTTTTTATTGTTTCTTACGCAAGTATATTGAACCTTTTGTAGTTTTGAACACGTGTATGTTACGCAATTGGGAAAAATTTCACCTCAATACGACACGAAAAGGGACTATTAACACTTTAGTCTCAAATTTTATATTTTATTTCTCACATGAAATAATTATCAGATCTAATTATTACTTACATATGTAATTACGAAAACTGATTCAATAAGTTTAGAGTTAAGATAAAGGCTTCTTATATGGAATTCCACAGTATCCCAACTGTCCAAATAGGTGTAGGCGAAAAATGTATGATTCACTGCTCCGGTAGATTATGATCCTGGTTCTTTTGAGACCTGTCGCTTTGTTCGGCCTTCCTTATAGGAATTATTCTTGCATAATTGGTCAGTGCGGTTGACCATTCGAAACAAGTTGCGAAATATTTATTTGACAGGCCCCACGTTGGGCGCCACTTAATAACTTTATAAAAACTCGAGTTGGACCTTTGGTTTCAATGTCAATCTTTATTCTGTTCTTTAACTAAAATGCTTCGCTCAATCAAACCCCAGCTCGATGGAATTTCACCAACGTTTTCCGCTAGGCCATGCAACTCATAATTCATTAGTTTTTCCTCAAAACTGGTTTTGAGTAAAGTGTGAGAGAAATGGTTGTTACTGTGCGTACCCCATCATAAAGTCACTCGATCTTGGTCACGTAGGCAAAAGTAGTGTTGTAAAGTGTAAGCTGAGCTTTAACAAAAAATATAACATCAGCTAATTGTACATAGTTAGCGAATTTGTGGGGGTGGTCTTAACTTATATAAGCGTAAAACGAGCCTGCCGAATAGTTACTAAGCGTTCTTCAAATCATATTTTCAGAGCAGGGGTTTTCTTGTCAAAGTAAACGACGAATAAAAATGTGGTGTACCACAGGTATGTAAGCGTTCTTTTTTCAGAGGACGTTAAAATCGAAAATATCAAAAACATTATCAAAGGTGTCGTCACACCAGTGGTATGTGGGGCATGCTCCCCCTAGCACTATAACTTTCCTCCCTCTCGGCTGATATCACCCTGGAACTGCTAAAAGTATTTCATCGAGGTGGAGCCGCGTTTGTTCTTTTTAGACACACCAGGTACATGCAACTTCAAGATATTTTCTTTTCTGATCATCCATAAAAAAATTGGTATTTTGTTAAATTTTTATTAAGATTTGCTGGTTGCTTAGACTACGACTACGAATGATTAACCGAATAAATACATTCTGTCAAAAAAGTACCGGGAATTGTTCAATAAAAGGCAAAATAATTGCTTAATCATTAATATTTATTTTGTCGCCTTCAAAATAGGCTCCATTCGAAGCAATACACATATGCAAACAATTAGTCCAGTCATCAAAGCACCTTTTAAACGCCTTTGAAGAGATCTTTTTCAGCTGCTTCAGCGAATTCTCCTTAATGGACTCTATCGACTCAAAGCGAGTGGTAATTTAAGTTTTGCGAAAAGGAAAAGTCACAGGGGGCTAAATCTGGTGAATACGGTGGTTGTTCGAAGATATTTGTCGAGTTTTTGGTCAAAAACCCGTTCACAATATGAGCCTTGTGAGACGCAGCGTTATCATGGTGCAAGATCCATGAGTTTTCTTGCCACAAATTAGGCCGTTTCCGACGCACATTCTCTCTCGAACGTCACATAACTCCCAAATAATATTTTTTATTTACCGTAGAACTATTTGGAACGAATTCCGAGTTCACAAAACAGTGATAATAAAAGAAAACACGTAACATGACTTTCACTTTTGACCGAATTTGACGAGTTTTTTTGGGTTTCGGTGGATAGCGCCATTCAGCCGCCTGTTGACTTATTCGCATGTCAAATTCATATACCCACGTCTCATCACCTGTTATGAAGCGCTGGATAAACGTTGGGTTCGAATTCACTTGCTCAAGCATGTCTTTCGCCACCTTCTTCCGATGAAGTTTTTGAAAGAAATTCAACTCTATTGGAACGAGTTGAGCAGCCACGCGTCTCATGCTCAATTGATGGTGTAAAATAATGCAAATTGATTCGTGAGACACGCTAAGGTCACGAGATACCTCCCTCAAACTTAAATGATGGTTTTCCACCACCTTGACTTTGTCGACGTTGTCATCCGTTGAAGACGTTGATGCGCGACCAGATCGGGGCAAATCTTCCACGACTTCTCGACTCTCTGCAAAAGCCTTATACCACTCGTAGACCCGTATTTTTGATAAAGCACACTCGCCATAGGCTTTCTGCAACATTTTCAACGATTTGGCACACGAAGTCCCGTTCTAAACACAAAATTTTAGACAAATTTTTTGTTCGATGTTTTTAACCATAGTGAAAATCGCAGACCTCACCTGCGGTTGACTAATATAATTAAATGCCAGGCACAAGCTAATGGACAGATCACGCGCAAACTCTACGACACTATAGAGGACAGTTGTACCCAAATTCCAGCAAAAAAAATTTAGACATTCAAGTATGTGAAACGCGCGCTTTTTAAATGAACAATTCCCGATATTTTTTTGACAGAATCTATTTCGAGTAAAGCCTTACAGAAGAAGAAAGTGCTCTAAGTTAACTTACGTGGTTTTATCAAAAGTACATAAAAGCCTGATAAGCTTGAAAGCATGAAATGAACTCAAACCGAAAATTAAACCCAATCAAAGTGCCGCCACGAACCCACTCTAAAATTCATTGAATATGGAGCGAAAGCCTTAAACCTAAATCAAGAAATAATAATTTAATAATGAAAGTTATGTATTTTATATATTTCATTCTTACTTAATTCTGTGTTATTATTAGTGAATATCCAACACTAATCTACCACTAGTGATAATAGCGAAATATTGACGAACATAAGCCAGCGACATGCAATGCTGACACCAACAAAACTCAAAGAGCACCAACAAAACCAAAGGAGCAACTCAAGCGAGAAACAACGACATAGCAAAAGCAATTAAACATGTTTCAACACCAAAATAACCAACTGTAATGGATAGCTGTGCTGGACATGAACGTTAGCTGCAAAGCGCAAGCCCAACTGTTCGTACCAAGGCGATTTTATGCGAGTTTTCTGTAGAGAAGCATCGACGGTGGCGGTGGCGGCAGCGTCTGGATAAGTAAATGATGAGTGGCTGTTTAGCAGGCAGGCTGACAGACTCTGCGTCTGTGTAGTTATCTGCCAGCTGACATAAGATGAATGTATTACATAGATACATAGATAACTAAAATATACATACGTGTGTGTATGGACACAAGTAAAATAATAATAAAAAAAAGAAGACCAAACTGTTGCTACCACTGCCAACAGCATGGGATTTAAATGAAATTTTCCCACAATGTGGCTGCAAGCGTGCTTCAAGCGTGAGTTTTGGTTGCATGCCGACTGGTGACTGAGCAACATCAGCCAACTAGATATGAGCATGCATTTATACATACATACATACGAACACATGAACATCTCTGTATTATGTGGAAATTCGAAATTGTTATGTAATTAGCTGCAATATAATGTTATAATAATAAAAATCCAGTCAGCCACTCAGGCCAGTCAGACGCAGCATAAGAGAAAAGTGGATGCGCTAAGAACAGTGCAGTAAGAGCAATTCTACAAAATATTATATGCAACCGCTTCGCTTTTACTGCATACACACACACACATGTAGATATATAGAATATATTATAGAATTATAAAATAAAAAACTTGCATAAATGTTGTACAAATAGACTTCAAGCGCAAATTTATTGGGTTCAAGACATAGCCGCTGGAGTGACTTTTTCTTTAAGCATTGAAATGTTTAAAAAGTTTCACAAACTATTTTCAGAGGCTTACACCTATTACACTCTAATCACTAAAATATCTGAGCCTAAAATTTTCAAAAATTATTGTCTTTCGTGGTATTAAAGTCGCAATAACTTCTAGATATTACTCTTCAGTATTCGTGCATAAAATTGTAGATTTGGCAATAGTAGGTATATCTTTATACAAGGTGGTCCATTTAACCATTGGTTTTTATTTTTTTTGTGAGTTTATATACGAGTATATAAACTTCCATGAGCTATATCTCCTATTTGTGGTGTGCGTTGATGTTGTTCCAAAAATGGACAGGCCTACAGTTTTAAGCCGACTCCAAACGGCAGATATTTTTTAGGAGGAGATTTTTTAAGTCAAAAATACACTCGGAGGTTTGCCATTGCGTGCCGAGGGGCGATCATTATTAAGAACACTTTTTCTAATATATCACGCACCAACCCATTCGGCTACGGCGGCCTTAGTTTAGTTAGTAGTTTTTTAAGTTAGGCAAGGTAAATAGTATCTGTGATGTATCAGAAACTTAATTTATGGATAGTCATTTAAAACTGGGACGTTTTTCTTTAGAACAAAACAAAAGTTTCAGAAAGTTTCAAACCGAATAACAAACAAAAAAGGTTGATGCCAAAGGAAAGTCTAAATTCTGTCTCCATTAGAGTATTTTTTATGAAAGGCTTTAAAAAGTTCTGCAAAGAAGTCTGTACTTAGGCTATTGACAACTGGACAACTAGTTCAAAGGCCTTGTGACCACAGCTGGATATGCAAAGGTTTAAACGCTAACTCGGACTACGTTATTTCTCGAACTAATTTCAACAGAGAACCAAAGGTAGTATTAGAAAAGAACGAATGGCGGAAGGGACAACTTTCAACGCGCCAAACCTTTAACACATATACAGACGGTTCCAAAATGGAAGAGGATATTCGAGCCGCAGTTCTCTAATCGAAATTAGGCTATGAACAGTCATACAAATTACCGGACTACTGCAGTGTGTTCCTAGCGGAGATCTAGCAGCAGAGTTAGTCATCGAGAACACTTCTTCGAACTCTCAAACAACTTCTACATTGACAGCCAAGCAGCCATCAAAGCAATGGCAGCTATAACTGAAAATTAGCAACCTACTTAAATTACATGAACTGTGTAGTAAAGACAAAATATAAAGTTCTTAAGCTCTCCCTACAGGATCAGCTAAGTTCAACCTAACCTTTGGAGATGAAACATGGAATCGAAACTTTCAAAACTGTGCTGAAAATTTTGGTTGACAGAATAGGCTGCCGTAAAGTCAGTCGCAGAAGCCGTTTCAGTGAAATCATTTAATGACAGAGTCTACTCTCACCAATAAAAAAAAAAAAAATTCTATTGAAAAATATCACGCATTTTGTATTTTCAATTCCATACACTAGAGGGACTACCCAGTAGAATCACTGCCCAATGTTTCTGGTTAGTCGCCTTTAGAAATCAAAGTTTCTAACTTAATGCATTTAAATAATTTAAAAAAAATGCTACTAAGTAATAGACTTAAATTTTAAGGTGTGTCATTCTTCCTCTCGAGATTGCGTCGCATTTGTGTAACAGATGAATTGATGTCTTTGAAGACAGTTTTAAGGGCTAAGACTACTGGACTGGACAGTATGCAGACAGACTCTATACGACATTCATCGTGAGTCCAATCACCACCAATAGCAGAAGAAGAGCTTAAGCTTCTTCGCGAGACCCGCGTAACTTTGGCACAATTGCGGTAGGGATTAAACACACTCACCTAACACCTCTCCCTTTGAACGAAACGACCTGACCAAAAAGTACGCTTTCTGCGTCTATCATTAGATGAGCTAGACGAAGACGGCCGGTGTCTACATCGCACAGACAAGGTTTAGTAAGCTGCTACAAAAACAACAACAAGACAGTTCTAAGTTGGAAAAATTTTCGCCAGCAACAATTATCCATCACGAAAGCATATGGTTGAACTTTTATTGTAGAAAACAAATTAAAATATTTTTTCTGGCCTCTGGTCTGCTATCTGACTTGCACCGGTTTGCAATTTGCAATTTATAGTCAGAAATAATTAAACTGAAAATGTAACAACAAACAACGTGAGTATGTAAATTATATTCATGAAAATTTTGTTTAGACAACACAAAATTTTGTAAACAAACTCGGCATGCCTTCAAACATTCTTTCTTCTACCAATTCTTGCAAACGATGGCAAATTTTCTTTTCGTTAATTTTTTTGCTTTTCCGCCCAATGTTCCAACTAGGTGCGATATAATATGCATTGTGGTGTTTTTCTTAGAGTTTGCTAATTTTCAATTGAGAATGTCATATATAGGGTTATCTAATAAGAGGTGTTATTTTGATATTAAAAGAAAAATTCTTATTTCATTATAAAGAGGAAGGTATGCCGTTTATAGTGGAAAATAACATCAGGCAAATGACTACCACGACCACGCTTACAGGACAATATCCTTTTCATGAAATTTTCCATAACCGAATTGCAAAGTGGCTGCCCTATGTCCTCGATAGCCTCACGAATTTCATATTTGAGGTCTTGAAGCGACCCTGGGCGTAGACCTTCTCTTTCACGTGGCCCCAAAGAAAAAGTCACAAGGTGTTAAATTACAAGATCTCGGTGGCCAATTGTGATCACCTCTTCGAGAGATAACACGGACCGGAAACTTTTCCCGTAAAAGATGAATGGTTTCGTTGCTTTTGTGGCACGTAGCGCCGTCTTGTTGAAAGTAAACGTTGTCCAGATCAATACCATCCAATTCAGCCCATAAAAATCGTTAATCATCTCTAATCTAATCTACATTACACCTGTTATTGGAAAACCCTTTACATGTATAATTTATCAAGGATTAAAAAGAAAAAAATTTTGCTTTCTTCTCTTTAGAAGAGAAGCTTCACTTACGCTTATAAATGGATTAATAGTTACAAATGGTTATAAATGGATTAATAGTTACAAAAATAATGGTTTATTGAAATTTAAAGAACTGTCGTGGTTGTTGTTGTAGCAGCATAAATATTCCCCTTACATATACGGGGAATGTTGCTGAAGTGACGCCAGTCCTTGGCCGTATATAAATCCAGTTCCGGTTAGAACCGGACTTTATAAAATTGATTTGTTAAAAAATCAAACTAAAAACATAAAACTTGCAGACAACCATCTTTCCTTTAAAGTAAATAAATTTAAACAAAAATGAGCAGACTGAGTTAATATCACTGCGGAGGAAATGTTTGATATTTATTAAACTTAACAGAGCTCTCAACTGCACTTAAGTTTTTGAATCATGCAAAACAGATACATATAAAGATTGGTTCTGTTAATAGTTAAAGGATTTAGTCTCAAAATGAAAATTTATATTGCATCAATTTGTGGCACAGTGATTTAAATTTTTTAATTTAAAAAGGTCACTAACTTAGGTATTTTGATCAGAAATGGAAAGAGGTCTGCTCTTAAGCTTAAATACATAGTGCCCTTATATCTTCACAATACCTACTACTTGTACATCTAGACCTAACGCACTTAGGAACTCTAGAAAAATTACGGGTTATTGTGAACATATACCCATACATACTAAATATTGAAACTGTGGTGTACATTTTTTATAACTCACTTAATAACAACTGTGATCGCTCTATAATAATCTTCTGATCCCCTGAACATCGCAAACTGGATTAAGAATTCAAAACCGAACCGCTGCTCTCATATTTCCTGTTAATTTATTTAAGTTTTATTGCTCTTGTAACTGCACATTTGGAACAATTTGTAAATATTTTCATAGTAGCTGCGTTTGAAAGGAAATAATCATTAAAGTGGGAAAGAAAATAGAATTCACCCTCCTGGATAATTTACAGCAAATAAACGTAAGTCAAAACGCTCAACACAGAATTGCTTATTCGCCCACCGCACTAGAGTAACCATAATTAGTAGATACATATGTAAATATGTACGTACATACATATATAGTATAAATTTGCAAGTGCAAATAAGAATCAAACATCATCAAGGTAACTACCGCAATCTACTGAAAGAAAATATGTAGAAAAGGGAATCAAGCAGTGTATAAGCTGCCATTGGCTTGATGTCGAGTGACAGTTTTTCGCTGACAAGGGCCACCATCACCGAAATAACAAGGCCAAGCACAGCAAATGCGAGGCCAACATCAACGTCTCACACTTTGGCACTATCACCAACGAACGTTGTTGTCCATACGACCCCATTCTGCAACCCAACATTGCGCCCAACACATTTGGGCATTCATAAAAACAAAAAAAAGAAATGCAAAATTAACAGAACGTGCCTTCCGCCTCATAAGTTACGATACTGTAGTACCAGCAGCAGCGCTTAAGTGGTCACCTAACCCTTGGTACACAGAGCGACTCACACCGTCGTCGTGTAGGAAACAACAGCGCGTGATTTAAAGGATTATGTTAACAATGCGCTGATGTTGGCTAATGCACCACTCCCAAGTTTCGCGTGCGTGAAACCCCTTTAATTTTTTAAACTACTATATGTTAAACATTCTGTCGATATGCACACACTGGCTTTTATGCCATTTCTTCTTTGCCCTCATCCTATGTAATTTACCTACCGCACCATATACTTGTTTTTGCTAATATATACGCACCACAATTTGACAAGACGTGATGTAACGGCATTTCTTTGGAGAGATCTTTGGAGGACTCTTCTAGTGCTTGCCCGATTTTGTAATGGCTATTCTTTTTGATTCGTTTGTCACGCTCCTGTGTGTCGGTCGTCGAACTAACAGCCGGCAATTTACGCACCATTTTCTCGAGCACATCTTTATACTTGTCCACTTGTTTTTCAATTATTTCTAATTCGGAATCCTTGCAATCAGATTTATTAGACCTTCGTTTCAATATATGTGCATGAAAAGATAAAGAAAAAATAAAACAAATATTATTTCACACGTTTGCAATTATTCTATATTTTCAATTCAATTTCCCCTGATGCGAGTAAGTGCATGCAACACATTACTCGTTTGAAAAATGCCGATACACCCCCCACTTGAACACACAGATTTTTCCCACCCCAAACAAACCGGGACAAGCTTGGACAGTCGCCAGTATCTCTGTGACTGCAAGCTGTTTCCTCCTAGTACATCAGCGTTTACATATAATAGGTATATATTGCCATAGAACACACTACTACACATTTGTGTCTGGCTCATGGCTCATGACTATGAGCTATTCAACCAACTTCCAATGTCGCCGCCACTCACCTCCCTAAATTTTCAGCTGCAATTTTTATTTTCGTGAATTGTTTCTTCATTTTTGCAGCACTTCACAATTACACCGCGCCCGAATTTATTTTTCCGATCGAATAACTGTGTCTTGTTTTTCTAAACTTCAATGTTTCGATATTTTTCTTCAATTTTTGCAGTAAACATAAAAATTAGTCATCGTTTTCTTCTATCACCAACCAATGCGAACAATCAACTCAAGACTGTGAAGTATTGCTGGGTGTGTTCAATGATAAGTGTGACATTTGAGTCGTAAGAAAGGGCATGTTAAGTAACTGTAACTAAAGAGAAATATATAAGAAGAAACAATTTGTATTTGTTGCAATTAATTGGATGCATAAGTATTTTTGTTTTCACTTTTTTTGTTATGGACTACATTTAATCATTCTGAAGCGTACATATATCTGATTTAAAAGAACGAAATTTTTCAATAATTCAATGAATACATATATTAAATAAAGAACATAAACTTGAATAAGCTTAATAATTAGTATTAATGAATCAAACTATTAATATGAGTTATATATATACAAAGTTAAACATTTTTGAGTATGTAAATATTTATGTTCAAGGTTGTTTTCCATTGGTATTTGTTTCAGTGTACGCGTTTCATTAGATTCCACTGAACGCGCTACTGTCAAACTGACATTTCAACCTTGTTTTTTTTCACCAATGTTTTCGTTTGGAATTTAAGACGCACGTGTGGAACTGTTGGATTATTGGGGTAAAATTTTACAAAATAATAAATTCTGTTGTCAATAATGACAATACAACTTAATAAACGCGGCTTGATGTCGCTAATACGCACAGAAAATGAACGTATCATGGATATGTTGCTAACTTACAACGTGCCGGATTCAATAGAAAGTGAGTATCCAAAATAGTGGAACTTATGACCTTATAACTTTACTTATTATTTTATTAGCCGTTGAATATGATGACTACCTGCTGCCTAATAACAAATCTGCTGCCAAAGCCAAAAATGCGTTGGATGCTCGAAAGGTAACACCAATCGATGAGCTGCAGGACCGACTCAATATTATTAAAAACAAAATGAAAGCTAAGAAACGTCCAGCGTCTGAACGTTCACTGAAGAGACGTGAAGCTAAGAAGCTTAGAAAGAACAAGGAAGTTAAGAAAATATTGGTTTCCGCCGCGAAATCAATCAAAAATGAACAGCAGAAACTGGCTAATTCAGGTGATGGTGAAAAAGAGGATAAAAAGGATATTAAGAAATTAATACCCAAACCCGTCTTCAACGAGGAGGGTAAAATTGTATTCTCCAAATTCGACTTCGCGTCACATCCAGGTGCTAAAGTCAAAAAATCACATCAAAATCCACGGGAGATTTTAAAGAAAATTAAGCAGACAGATAAGAAAATCAACGAGTTAAAAGAACAGGGTGAGGTTGAAAAGGCAGCTGAAATTAAAACCGAGATAGCGTGGAAGAAAGCATTTGATAAAATTGAAGGTAAAAAGGTAAAAGATGATCCAATGCTACTGTACAAGGCCATCAAGAAGCGCAAGACTGAGAAGAAGAAATCTAAAAAGGAGTGGGTGGAACGCAAACAGAAGGTTGAGTCAGGCATTGATCAACGGCAAAAGAAACGACAAGAAAACATTAACAAACGTATTAATGATAAGAAGACAAAGAAATTGAAGACGCTGGCCAAAAAAGGGCGAGTAATACCCGGTTTCTAATTGTTTTAAATTAATAAATAAACACTTAAAAAATTTAAAACCCATACATATATTTAATACTCCTGTATTTGCAGTAAGCTATTTGCGCAATGAATTTGAATTTAGCAATCATAGGGAGATAATTTATATACAAATGTGTGTATTGCGCATGTGCAGGATCTACGTGCTTAGGGTCTGTGAATACAGGGGTCTTCGACTAGCCAAGCGTTAGCGAGGCATGGTGAAACGAATTCTGAAGGTAATGGTATTCTATCATCCTTGTTAGCAAGTATCTAAGAAGAATTCTCTGATATTAGGAAGGTTTCAATAGAGCGCGTTGATATAGGGACACTTTTATTGCTTCAACTTTGCGAATTCTCTTTTGGTGCTCCCGATGTGTTAGTTTTAATCTACAGTCAACGCCAATATTGAGAACAACGAGAACACTAAAAGTGTTGACAGAGCACTAGCATCATAAGTAAGAGGGTTGATGGGTTATATACAGTTACAATGCCAAAAAAAGCAAATTTTCCAGAATTTGTTCAGAGATAACTTTTAAATTTATTGATTTAAAGATTCGTGCACATATTATGTTATCTTGTAACTGTATTTAGTATTAGTAAAAATATTTATTTGAAAAGGAGCTACAGCTGATTTCCGTGAGCTCCTCTTAAAAACGACGTTTTGCGGTGACCACTATATCTCTGAACTGGATCAAGTAATGTTAAATCTAGTATTTAATCGAAGGAATAGGCCAAATAATTTTTTTTTGGCAAAATGGTGGTTTGTCAAAACAAAAAAAAATATTTTTGACCAAAATTTCGACCTTAAATCTATATATATAAAAAGAAGTTACATTCCCTTGGTAATCTTATAACTCAAGAACCGTCGAACCGATTGACACAAAAATTTTAGAGTTCTTAAATATAAAAAAAACATTTTATGTATGGTGGTGCGAAGCCCACTGGGAAATGCTAGTTGTTTATAAAAAAAAACATTTATCGATGAGAAAAAATCTTCAATTAATTACTAAAAAATATACATGTATTTATGAAGTATTTAAAGTTTGAAAAGTACTTTCAATCACTCTGAAACGCCTCTGCAAATTTGCGTGTAACTTTGAAAATATTCATCGGAACGATATTAAATTTTCTGTATGTATTCTTAATTATATATACATTAAGAAAAAATAAACTAAACAAAAGATCGATTTTTTGAAAATTCTAACTGAATATACCCCTTTAAAGCTGTTTTACTAATATTCATTAAGTGCTTACCAAAAAATCTAATTTTTGGTAGCTTTTTTCCAGTGTGGCCAGTATACATAATATTTATTTATGCCAGTTCCTTCATATAGTCGCTGTTTACTAACGGTTGGCGAATCGAAGTTGCCTGATATGCACTCATACAAACTGAAATGACTTAATTAAGTGTTAAAATTTTATTCTATAGCTACAAAAATCGATTTGAAAATTTCTAAAAATTTCTAATTGTCAATTTATTCTTGATTCATATAGAAATTTCCTATTCTCCAATAATAAAAATTTAATTAAAAATAAAATTCTACTACCAAATAAAATACTATAAAAATAAATAACGATAACCAATTACAAAAATAATGTTTGCCTAGGTCAGTTACTGGTTGCGAAACAACATTTAGTGAATATATTTCTAGTGCAGTTCTACTTATCTCTTAATTTTTTACTCTCAAAAAATAGGCGATATTGATTAGTACTCTTAAATAACGTAAGAGACGACACTACAGTTAACTGTTCATTGAATTTCAATTCAAACACACAAAAAAAATATTGTGTCTTGTTTCAAAATAAATCAATTCAATGGATACATTCCATCGAAAATTTTTAAAAATTTGTTGTGTGGAGGCTGAATTCAACGTTGATAGTGTAAAATATATTAATTCCACTTCCAAATAAACAAAACATCGCGTATTATAAAATAATAAATTTAAGTCAACATTGTACAAATGTATATTGAAGACTAATTTTGTTTTTTGTTTTTTAATTAGTACATTTGTAAAATAAAATTTCGTCGTGCGTACATTATTCTACGGTAACTTTTGCAGCAGCTGTTTTGTTAATAAATATTACCAAAACGTGAGTTTGACAGTCACTGAACAGACTGCGTATCGCTGCTGCTTGCGATGACATTTCGTTTTAGCAACCGAAATAGTGTCATTTGTCAAACACACACACCATAATCAATGCAGCGCATCCGACGTCAACGCTAGCGTCGCTGTTGTGGGCTTTTCACAGTGTTGTATTCTAATTAATACGAGTGAAAATTGTAAATATAGCGAACAGAAAAACACAACTTGTCGAAGGTTTGTTCAGATCGTAGTTTATATGACGTGGACTTAACTCATATCGTAAAATTTTTATTTTCTTCCGTTTTAGGCTATTTAACATCTGGTGTTTTTACTAATTTTCGGAGAATTTCTCTCTTTAATAATTCCATTCGAGAAAAATACGAGAACGTACAACCCTGTTCGCTGCAGTCGACGTCGAAGCAACGGCGAACCGAAAATTGACAAAAGTAGCGACTGTTTCACACGACAGCAGCAGTGCAGTCGAAAATCATGAAGTTTGTAAATGGTATAAGGGCAAAATAGGAAAGAAGGAAGTGAAAAAGATAAAGAAAGGAGGAAAATATATTTTGACAAAGTGTTTCTCGTTCGTAAATCCCGAAACAAACTACGTCTTATAAAACATAATTTTCCAAATTGAAAATCACTTAAAAAAGAAATTAAAGAAGCGTTAAAAATCGTTAAAAAGTGCAAACAGTGATCGCGGTCGGGCAAATAAGCGCCTGGAAGCCGAGTAGACGGCGACGAGGACCAACGGCAACAGTAGCAGAGCAATATCGTGACCACTAAAAGTCACTACGCAAGGCTTCCAATAAAATTGAGTTACGTCCAATAAATTAACTTAGTACGCGTATAAAAACGCCATTTGGTATTGCTAAAATATAATAATACCTGTAAAAAAACGAAAAAAGATTCACAGGCGATAATTGGCCACAATTATGAGTGTTGTAAGACACTTCGTGCTGCTGTCACAGCTACCGAGGCTTGGACCAAATTATTATTGGTTAAGAGGTGAGTCGTCTATGGAATTCAGTTATTAGTGGACAATTTTTTTTTAGCAAAGTAGTAGAAGAACTTTTAGGCGAAAGGATTTGGGGCATTTCACCTTTGGCGCTAGCTTGCTTTGTTTTCGTGTGGCCCGTAGCTACCTGATTGACTAACAGATCGCAATCGCTGACGTACTCTTGTGTGCGATTGTAATACATGTGTTCATACGTATATACGATCGTTTTATTTTATGTTTGTATGTATTTCATCATTCATTTGTGCTGCTCTTAAAGATTGCTTTTTCTTTGCTGCCCCTTTTTAATATATTCCACTATGCTGTTTTTCAGTTACTTATATTAAAAAATATATGTATAAACACCCATGTGCGTACGTATGTACATAGGTACATATTAAAAAACAACATGAAATGCGCGACGTGTGTACCTTACACTACTGCGCCATGATTAAACGGCAGTCCCAACAAGAACAATAAAAATATATAGAAAAAGTTGGACTCGTTTGCGACCGAGTGGATAGATATACTGGACGTGTAGGGTTTATGCGTTCTTATTTCATCAGAATACGTCGTTTTTAGGCCATGTCGGAGAAAGCAAATTTCTTCCGCTCCCAGTGTGGGCGATAACGAACGACCAAATCACAATGAACGGAGTCGCTATAGAAATGACTAGGGAAGTTGAATACCTTAGCCATGGCATGGACTTCATGCTTAACTGGAAGAAACATGCTGATGCGAATATGTCAAAAGCAACTTAACCTCTCATGGTGTGCAAACGATTTGCTGGAGGGTCCTGGGATCGTAGCCAAAAAACCTGAGATGTATCTATACCATGATAATTAAGCCTACGATAACATATGGAGCGGTTGCGTGGGGCCCTCGACAGTCTCGCAGGTCTTAGTAAACTTCAAGGCGGAGCAATTTCACATGTACAACAGTTGCATTGGAGGTGGTTCTCGAGCTAGCACCGCTTCATATAGTTATTCAACAGCCAGCCAAACGTTGCATATTTAACATGGCTAGGGAAGATTTTGGCAAAGGCAAAGTGATATAATCCATCAATGTGCAATTGTTGAGAATGCAACTCTCACTTTCTTAACATCCCAGAGCTGATATCACAAGGCTATAGGTTTTGAGAAGAGGTTCGTTATGCACTGAATATTAAGGTAAATTGAAATACCCCATTTAAAAAAAAAAGAAACTCCAAGAGTGTATCCTGCAGTGCTATATAGAGGACTCGAAGGCCCCATAAGGTATAGGCGCTAGGATCTTTAGTCCCAAAATAGAAATAGCCGTACCTGTAGAGATCTTTCGCAGTATTTCCACTGCAGAAGTGTATGACATCTGTCTATGTGCAGAGATCAATTTAAAATGAAAACTCTGCCGTACTATGATTCAAAAAAGTTGTGTTTGGTGGTGGACTACGTTGAACAAAAGCAAGGCCGGGCAATGTCTTTATTTTCAAACATCATTCTGCTTTAAACTGTTCTTTCACTCTTTTTGAGTTATCACTTTTTTGTTTTTTGTGCGCTTTGTTTACTGAATTCGTGTGGTGTCATTTTTATTTTTCCGTTTATTGTTTTTAAGTGCTTATTTCTTATTGATACCAAAGTGATTTTCCATTAAGTGACGTTTTTATAATTTTTTTGGCGATATTGTTCGCATGCCTGCACATTGCCCATCGCATATTTCAAGAGTTAAATTACTCGCTGTGACGGCTATGAGGGTCATTATCCAGTACCTGAAGTTTTAGTTGTTTTTTTTTTTACTACAACATTTCTTATGTTTTTGCCGTTATTTCGCTTTTTAATAAAACTTTTTATTTTTACTCTTTATTGATTTCTCGATAAATTTGCTCGCGACGCTAAAACATTTCATATTTTGTTGCTTTACATACATACATATAAGTACATATGTATGTATACACATGCATGTACATGTGTACATATGTATATCTCTATAAGTATTTGTTTTGGCCTTTTCGTAGTTTTATGCAGTGCTTTTTTTATTTGTAAGTTGAACTTGAAATTTCGATTGACCGTCATTAGTTTTGACTATTTGTTGTCAATGTGCAAACATACCAGATCATCGTTCTATATATGTATGTATGTGTGTATGTATGCATATAAGTAAATAAACAAAAAGTTGTACACAGTCGATCAAAATAATAGATGTATGCGAGTTTATTACAAAAGGCAGTCAGCAAGGTTTTACCAACAGAATATAAAATCTGAAAAATTGGGGGGAAACAAATAAAAATTAAAAAAAAAACGCATTTCAAGAAACAGTATAACAATGTTAAGAAAGTTTTGTACAACACCTTGTTTTCCTCTGCAGAAAAGTATAAACATTTAAGGCTTTTCTCAATGAAAAACTGCCGCAGATTTTCTTTTATAAGTGAAACAATGCACAGTTTGTTGAAATGTTTTTTTTTTCATGTTCTTTACCCTATGGCATTTAGTATGTCTGAAACACAATATCCATTAAATGTCCACCACGACTCCTTTTGGAACAGGATGCGCACATCAAAATTTTCCTCAATTTAGGCATAGTGCAATCTGTATATCTTTTACAACGCTTATGATTTTGTTCCTCAGAACTGCCATTGTCTCGAGCTTATTGGCATAGACCATACTTTCGACGTAGACCCATAGAAAGAAATTGCAATTCCTCGGCGGCCATTTGACTTCGTTGTTTCGTGAGATAAAGCGTTCTAGGAATTTCGTTCGAAATAGGGTCATTGTTTCATACGCTGTGTGGAAAGTGCAAGTCCTGCCCTAGTCTATACACATTTTTTTATGACATCACTACAACATTCAACGTTCAACGTAAAAACATTCCCAGTATCACGTTCGGTGACTCCGCGGGTCCAAAAATCGCACCACATAGTGACTCATTGTGGGTTAATTACTTTTTCTTGAATGACTGCTGGATTTTCCGTACCCCAAATGCGAAGCTTTTGCTTGTTATCGTATTGTAAAAGGAATAAGCCTCATCGCTCATATGCCTCAAAATCTTGCTTTTGAAAAACGACCATTTTCATAAAACCCTTGAATCACTTATCGCTCCATGGCTAAGTTTTCCAAATCCTGTAGTACAAATTTTCTGAAAAATAATATAAAATTAACGTATCACAAATAATTGCCATCAAAGTTCTGCATCACCCCTCTCTGCATCTCACTCATACATGAGATAGTATCCCTGGGTGTTAGTTGGAGCTTCAAAATGTTGTACAAAAATGTTAAATAGTAAATTTTACTAGGATCCACAACGTCATTTAACGGTTGGTCTAGTTTGTATGGATATGTGGCTGCCGATGGTAATAAAGGGTTTCCTAACTTAACCTAACAAACGAATTTAATATCCGGTCTTTTATATCTTACATTCTAGTTGTTATTGTTGTAACACCATAAACACTCCCCATAAATGTTTGGTAATATATATCCGGTAGAACATGGGCACGCATGTGGTGTGGTGATCGAGAGCAGTCGTAAGATCATTGGGACGAACCTAGCGGCTTTAGATTTGTAAGATGAGGTCCCATTTCTTGCCAATCACACCTTGTTTAACCATATATATATATTATTGGCGCGTACACCCTTTTTCGGGTGTGTGGCAGAGCTCCTCGTCCTATTTGTGGTATGCGTCTTGATGTTGTTCCACAAATGGAAGGTCCTACAGTTTCAAGCCGACTCCGAACGGCAAATATTTTTTATGAGGAGTTTTTTCATGGCAGAAATACACTCGAAGGTTTGCCATTGCCTGCCGAGGGGCGACCGCTATTGGAAAGGGTTTACACGCATGATACACTTATGTTACATAAATATCGGGTGTTTTTTTTAGTTGCAAGAGAACTATCGATATCGATAACTCTGGTTTGACAGCTGAGAATGCAAAACGCAAACTGTGTAGATATTTCTGGGCGGTAAGATTTGGTAAGTCATCATAAATCGTTTAACTCCAGAACAATGCTTCCAAATTGTGGAAATTTACTTAAGAAGTTGCCATTCTTATTAAATTTTTGTTTCCAAAAATAATCAACTAAACAGCGACAATATTTGGCTCCAACTAGACCGCACAGCGCACTTAATAATCGATTTATTGCAATATTCATGCCACCACGGCCTGATTTATAGGAAAAAGGAGTCAAAAGTTGCACATATTCCTGACACCACATTCAAAAAATAAATGCCAAGAAATTATCTATAATATTATTGATACCATTTTGAGACCACTAACAGGTAAATATCTGCAGCCAGCCAGACTGTTGATGTAATGGGGAAGAATGATGGGATTTAGGTTGGCGCATCGCCCCAGGCTGTGCCAGTGACCTTAATCGTTTAGCTGCCAAACTCGGATGTTTACAGAGAAAGTGCTCAACAGTCTCTCCTATGAAAGGTCCACACCGCTACTGCAATGGGGGTTAAATAGTAAACCTACCTTTCCGCATGTGTGCCTATCGTCCAATGACCGGTAAACACAGTTACGGGTTTGGGAAATGAATGGCGTGTAGTCCCCAGGACTCTCTGAGCCCTCCGTCTCTTGTACTTGGGCCATAGGGTTTTCGAAATGGCACATGAAGAAATAGAGCTCTACCAGATCATAATAAAAAAAAATTTATTCCAACAATATTTCTTTTTTATTATCATTTTAAGTTCTCAAGCTCTTAAAAACACCCGATATATATTGCAAGGTATGCATGCCCACTACAGCTACATTGTCGCTTCCAACCAAGTAGTTGCGACCGCTTCATTTCTTATACATACATACCTACATACGTGCCATATGTCCAATGTAAATTGAAAAGTGGCGTACTCATTAGTTTAGGGGTCATATGAGCAAATTTTGAATTTTTAAATTCAGTAATTATGCAAATAAATGCTAGCTAATTATAAACTGTATAAAATTATTATACTCACAAATATATTTTTATATATTTACATGCGTACGTTCACACTGAATATTTCTGCAAACACAAACCCAAACTTAAAACAAAACGAAAACAAGTAGCAAATCCAAAAATCTGCGATAATTGGCCGAGTTAGTGACCTCTCACTCGCTCTGCTCTTCTCTTAGCCTACTTTAAGCCGATTAACCCTGTGTTTCTGACTGGTTTCTCACTGTTTTTAATCATTTTGTGTTTTTGCATTGTTTTTTTTCTCTATTCATTTTTCCACCCATCCCGTCAACTGCTTTGTAATTAACAATAAATAAAAATAACAGAAGTAAAAAAATTGGCTATGATTTTAATTGACCCTCTTATCAACAATAATGCTAAAAATAAAACAATGGAAATTATTGAAACGTCTTCTTCGTAAAAAATTCAACTTATCCAAATTTAGATGCCAAAGAAAAACTGGGCAAAACACAAAAGTGAAACGATATCTCATAATTATGGTATAAGTCTGCTGCTTGCTCTAATCGACTAACCATCCGACCACCCATGATTTTCTCGTTCACTTCTCCCTATTCGGGTACGATCCAGACAGTAATGACGCGTTCGTTTTACTTATTAAACGTTTTCTATTATTTTTAGTAGATTCTTTCCCACCACTGTCACTTAGTTGTTTATGAATTCCATTATTGCGTTATTATCTCAGGCATTTCATTGTCACGTACTAAAAATCACTTAACATTCAGCCGGTAAACAACGGCAGTGCTTTTAATTCTTAACTGTTAGAGTTGTACTGGCTTATTTATAAATGTATGTGCGAGTGTGTGCCTTGACACATTAGGTGATAGCCGGGTAACGAACTCGCTATACGCGACCCTGTCACTGCACATGTTAACTGGCTCCCAATGGTGTGCACTACGATTCATAGGCAAGGCTAAGGTCATTGATGAGCCGTCACATAAACTCAAAATCAAAAGTGATGATGTAGGTCGATTGGTTTTTGGGCCACTACTCGTTGATCAGTCGTACATATCTCTGATAAAAGTACGTCTTTTATCTCATCTGCGCTGAAATAAAGCCTAGTTAATCTGGAAAAATTTTCTGAGTCATGAAAATCTTTTGAAATTCTTGAAAATTAATTAATTAATTGTGGACTTAAAGCTTCCTTTATAGTTGCCTGTGGATTGTTGTTGTTGTATCAGTCTTACTAATCCCTGCTAAGGTCATCTAACAGAACAAAAACGCTCAGAAAAATCGTTCGCAATTAAACTCAGATTGGGGATTAGATCTTAATTTCTATGCTAATATCAAGCTCGGGGACTAACAAAAGTTCGATTAATGCCTAGCTCTGAATACAATTTTGACAAAACCAAACGTTACAGATAATTTGAGATAGTATTGCGATATTTCTTTTTAAGTTTCGTTACACACAGTTTAAATGGAGTTAAGAAAACGCAAAGCAACCGATGAGACGTCGGAAGAAATTCTACTTACATGGGAGCAAGATATTTGATCTGCCATTCTTTAAAAATTTCGGCGCAACCTTAAGCGTGTGGAAATATTTCATGCATGTCAAATAGTACTGTAGTAAAGGGTGATCAATTTAGAGGTATTGGATTTTAAATTGAAATAAAATAACGAAAATTCAAATTGATTGGGCAATCTTTATTATTTTTGTGTAGAACCATTCATGAGATTAATGGCGCGATGACTTTCACCATTCACAGGTACATTGGCGTCAGTCTCGTCTTTGAAGAGATATGAGCCGATGATTCCTCCAGCCCATGGGCCGAACCAAACGGGTGTTTTCAATAGATGTAATGGCTATTCTTGAATGGCTTCGGGTTGCTCTTCAACCTAAATACGGCAATTTTGCTTATTGAAGTAGCCATTAAGCCAAAACTGAGCCTCATCGCTGGACACCATAATTTGGCTTGAGCGCGCGATGAACATTTTTCACAGAGTGTCGATTCTCCTAATACAATTGTACGATTCGTATACGTTCTTGAAGCGTATGCCTTTCCATGATGAAATGTCAATGAATACTGAAAAAATTATATATTTAGTTTCACAGTAGTCATGCGTAATCTGTGAAACAATCCCTATTGGAAAGAGTACCTCCAGTCTGATCAACCTTTATATGGAGTGATCCAATGGTGGTTGGTGGCTGAAGTGGTTTCAGAGATTTCAGACCGAGTATTTTTCTGTGTGAAACGAGTAACGTGTAGAGCGACTGCTGGCGTATGTATGTTAGTGTGGTTCTAGTGAAATTACTCATTTGGTATAAATGATGAGCCCGAGAAAAGAAATACGACTCAAGTAAGATTTAAGAAAATGGGCGGTGTCATGCCCAATTTTGAATAAATGCGTAAATCTTGATAGCGACTTAATAGAACTCGCCCAAAGTTGATTGAAAATCGTTGCACTGGATGAAGACATCTGAGAATCTGTTGAAAAATAATCGATTGCGGATCAAAGAAAATGTTGAAAACAAATTGACCTTAGTATGAAATGCTCCTATTTTATTTTGTTTTTAAGCAAAATGTCTCATTTGTTATGTACAATATTCCACAGTTCAATGGACGCTGAGCGATTTATGCGCATTCCGTTTTGTATTCGACAATAAAATAAAAGAAATGCGGCAGAAATATGCATAATACATACATACATACATACATAGGTACACACATTTACATACTAAACGAAAATGCAAACGAAAGATTACAATTCAAAGTACATATATTTCATTGTATTTAAGATTTATTTAAATCTTGAATGTCTATTTCATATATCAACCTCTTCCTCTCACCTTACTTAGGTGTCTGTTGCGCCAGTGTCACCCAAATCAAGAACTCCAATGACACCGTCACCTCAACACGTTGCTTGCACAACCACACAGATCGCGGCGATGCTTTCCGCACATCCGTGATACCCACGGCGACATCATCGCACGGCGGCAACACCACCAGCGACACCTCATCGGGCGCAGGCGCTACTAGTGGCGGTTCGACGGGTGGCGTTAGTGGCGGCGCTTCGAGTGCAGGCAGCGGCGGTGAACCACCCAATGATAAAAATATACTCTCATGTCCGAAATGCGGTAATCCATGCACTCAGGTGGAGACGTTCGTCAGTTCGACGCGTTTCGTAAAATGCGCCAAATGTAACCACTTCTTTGTCGTACTCTCCGAGGTCGATTCGAAGAAGAGTCCAAAAGACGAGCCGAAAAATTATCGCAAACCACCACCACCCCCACAGAAGATTATGGAATACCTAGATCGTCATGTGGTCGGGCAGGATTTTGCGAAGAAAGTGCTTTCAGTTGCCGTTTACAATCACTACAAACGTATTCATCACAATTTGCCGCAAGTGCAGACGCAAACGACCATACAGACCGCCGAAGCAATGGGGCGTACAGATTTGCTGCATATCTCCGGCATTGGGCATACAATTTCCAACACATCAGGCACCGAGTTGCCACCGAAGGGCCACATGTCGGGTGGTGGCGGACATCATGCGCATTCGGACTCTGGTTCGGAAATATTGGATAAACAAAATTACGAAGTGAAGCTGGAGAAGAGTAACATTTTGATGTTGGGTCCGACTGGTTCGGGAAAAACCTTGATTGCCCAAACAATCGCGCGCTGTCTTGATGTACCGTTTGCGATCTGTGACTGTACCACACTCACACAAGCCGGCTATGTGGGCGAGGACATTGAAAGCGTAATTTCAAAGCTGTTACAAGACGCCAATTACAAGTGAGTAGCACCTCAATAAATCTATGCCACACCGCAGAAGTTTACTAATTACTGGTCTTACCCTTCTTTTCTCCCACTTCCGCTCCTTGTGCTTTTTTTATTTTCTCTGTAGTGTTGAACGCGCTCAAACCGGCATCGTGTTCTTGGATGAAGTCGATAAAATCGGCGCGGTACCCGGCATTCACCAGCTGCGTGATGTTGGTGGTGAAGGTGTGCAACAGGGAATGCTAAAAATGCTGGAAGGTACGATCGTCAATGTACCCGAACGCAATTCGCCGCGTAAGCTGCGAGGCGAGACAGTGCAAGTGGATACAACGAATATACTATTTGTAGCGTCAGGCGCCTACACTGGTTTGGATCGACTCATTGCTAGACGAATCAACGAAAAGGTGTGTGTGTACCTATGCACCTTTGTGCTTTGATAGTTACTAATGAGCAATTCTCTCTTTTTCTTCCAAATTTTTATGCTGCAGTATTTGGGTTTCGGTATACCCTCAACAAATTCGTCCGGACGTCGCGCCGCTCAATCGACGGCCTCCCCCATGGACAGTGATCAGGAGGAGCGCGACAAAAGCCTAAAAAAAGTGCAAGCCAGAGATCTCGTTGAATTCGGAATGATACCTGTAAGTGTGTGAGGAAAGATACAAATAGCAGAGATAAGGAAAAAGCAGTGGGAACGAACGGAATATTATATCTAAAAAACAGATTAGTATGAAAAAGTGAAATTACGTCATCAGAAATGTTCTTAGCTTTAATTTGTTAAAATTTAAATTTATTATGCTTGCATATATTTAAGGACAACCCTGAAGTGCTTTTCCTCAATATCGTATATAACGAGATATACGAGATGATGGACTGATTTTCTCATATTTAGGAATTGCTGAAAGGCAACGCACGTAGTTTAAATACGGCAACCCTAGTCACTGCTTGGTAGAATTTTAGTGAGCTGTAAAAAGTTTGCCTTGTCTGTGCATGTGAACCTGTATCGGCTACGTAAGGGTTGCCTTTTGAAACTCGCTAAATTATAGTAGACAACAACCAAATAACCATTAAATCTGTTCGCTATGAATCGAAGATTCAAGCCACACGGAAAAGCGTTTTACGCGCTATTTATTTCAATCCCAATCAAACACTGAAAAATATACGTTCCTATGGAACTCGGTTCACATTCTCACGACAGTCGGTTCGGCGTAACCAGAACGACCCGGATTTATATCCGGCCAAGGACTGTCACTTCAGCAACATTCCCCGTATATGTATGGAGAATGTTTTTGCTGCTACAACAAAAACTACTGAAAAATATAAGCCAATATTTAAGCCGACTCCGAACGACAAATATGTTTTTATCAGGAGTTTTTAATGGCAGAAATACACCCGCAGGTTTGCCATAGCATGCCCAAGGGCAACCGCTATTAAAAAATTGCATTTTGGCGTTTCATGCACGGATATTTGAACCTACGCTCTTCGCGCAACAACGCATTCGGCTACGGCGGCCGCCCGTTTTGCCATCAGCTATGGTAAAAAACGAAATTGAGCGAGTAACTTTGGCTGCCACGTCAACGGTTGCTCGGCAGCAGAACTCTGCCGAGGAAGTTTGGCCAATAACTGCAGAGAAAAACGGAATTGAGCGTGTAACTGCCACGGCTGCCACGTCACGGAAGTATTCGTCAGTCGAAATCTGTACGATAATTTCTTATATATTCGCACACTCGTCCAATCAGTCGTTGTTCAGACGGCAACGAAGTGTCATTGGTTGGTTGTTTTCGAATATCACTAACACATTCTTAATTTTTTCGTAAACAAACCGATTTATAACTCCTGATATGTCAGCCAATCAGCTGATTCTTTCAAATTCGCTGAGAGTTGGTTAACGGTTTGATCATGGCCATACCTCTTAAATCTTTTCACCATAATAACGTTGTAGTGGTGGAGCTGATTAAGGATACATTTTTGTTAACCCCCGTTGGACATCTGTTTTAAAACATTCGGTTGGGTACACGGATCTGGCCTTTTTTCTTCCTCCTCGAGGATCCTTTGTAAAAGGTAATACCCCTAAATCGATAAAAAATTATGCTACCTGGAAGCTCAAGTCGTTAGCTATAATAGGGGAGAGGTTAAGCCTAGGGTCATAGTAAAATCTGCCTTACTTATGAACGAATTTCGACTTCTTTTTCTTTTTTTTTTATTCTTACATTGAAATTAATTTGTTTCCGCTTTCAGGAATTCGTTGGTCGCTTTCCTGTCATTGTGCCTTTCCACAGCCTCAATGTGAGTATGTTGGTGCGCATTCTAACCGAACCTAAGAATGCTTTAATACCGCAATACAAGGCGCTCATCGGCATGGATAAGGTGGAATTGACATTCGAACGGGATGCCATCGAATCAATAGCCGCCATGGCGATGGAGCGTCACACCGGTGCACGTGGCCTGCGTTCAATTATGGTGAGAGGAGCTCAATATATACGTATTACATTTCTTGTATTAATACCTAATCGTTTTCTCTAAATAGGAGCAATTGCTGCTCGATCCGATGTTTTTGGTGCCCGGCTCCGATATCACCGGCGTGCACATAACCGCCGAATATGTGAAGGGCGATGCCCAGCCTGTGTACGTACGAAAGGAGAACGGCGATGCTGGTGCCGCGGATGAGAACGATAGTGAGGGTAAAAACTATGAGGACAGCGAAAGCGCCAAAGTACGCATCACGCAATAGAACGGCACGGTGTGACACATACAGCTGCTAAGTCGGGATGTTGGCAAAAATGTTGCAACAACATGTTGCGCTAGCCTTGAAGTGATCGAGTGCTTTAACTATAAAATGCAATTGTATATCTGTCAGTTTTAAAGAAACTAAATTTTTGCGGTTGCGTTGTGGCGTTACGTTAGTCCTCCTTTCACTACAACAACAACAACAATAGCCACACAACTACAAGTACTGTTCATATTTTACGTTATTTGTTAATTAAATGCTAAATCTGCAAGAAAATCTAAAAAAATCAAAGGCAAAAAACATTAAGATATCAAAATAACAACAAGAAACCATTATCAAATAACAATTATATATCTATTATTAAATGAGAACTTATGTATATTTTTAGTTTATATTTTGCAATAAAAGCAGAAAAGAAAAGTTCATAAATATTTCACTGCACTGCGAATAAATGCATAGGAACAGCAAAATGTGAATTACAAACTTGAAAATGTAAGCAACAAAAGAAAAGAAACGAGGCCAAGGCGGTGTTATTTACTGTAAAATACTTTGGGTGCAAAATTGGAAAATTTACAACTTTAAGCAATTTTCATGTGTGTAATTAAAAGTGAAGAAGAAACCAATAACAATATTTGGAAGATAAAATGCAAAATACTGCGCGTTGTATAAATATGTAAATCTTTACGAAAACCAAATAGCTAAAACTGTTACTGAGAGATGTAAACAACAACAAAAACTACTACAAGTAAAGAAACAAAAAAAGAGAAATTTTAGAAAACATAATTTTTTATAGCATTAAATAATAAAATGTAGTGTCAAGTTTTATTTTAAAATAATAGCGTATTTTATATAATATATATACATATATATATATATATTATAATAAATAATTCAAATAAATCAATATAAAAAATAAGAAAACGAAAAAAAATTTAAATAAAAAATTAATTAATTAAGTCAACAATGAAAACATATTGGGACTAATTAATATAATGTTTGTTTGTATTGTTTCTTTGTTGATGTGTTCGTTCGCCGCTGATGTATTGCACAATGTTGTTACCACCAATTGTCGCTTGTGTGTTGCTGCTGCTGCTGCTGCTTTAATAATTTCATTTTAATTTAATCAGGCAGGCGGCTCGCCACTGTATGCAATATGTGGATAATGAGTATTTGACTAGATTTTCGACCACAAAGCGTTATCTATAGCTGTTCGAGTGATTTATCGATTTTCACTGGCACGCCCCATTGCTGCTCGCTCCCATAATTCAGCTCATCGTATGTGGGCGTGTATGTGTGCATGTAAGTACGTGTAAGTGTGCTTGTGTTTGCTTTTAGTCTGTAAAGGATTTTGTTGCATTTTCGCTTTGTTTGCAATTAACATTTTTACTGGCACTAATGTGTGTATAAATAGCTATATTAAAAATATGTGTAAATATGTTTCATTTTTTTTTTGTTTTTCTTTTTTGTTTGTTTTAAGTGTACTAGAAAAAGTCGCTGCAGTCGCTGCTTCCTTGTTAAAAACTTTGTTTTTGTTTCTTGGGTTTGTATAAAAAAGATTTGCGCAAATTCTCTTTATCCAAAGTGCGTTTATTCGTTCTCCTCCGAGATGAGCAGCTCGTACTCCTGCGCCGCAAAACGATCCCAATCAGAGGACTGTGAAAGTGAATTAAAATTAGAATTATTATTATTTATAATTATTACTAATTGGTTATGAGAAAATAACTTTATCGCAGCGCTAAAATCCTGAAAACACTTAGGAAAGACTGTAACATATTATTTAAAAGGCCTAAAATCACTGGTCTGGCATGAGATTAGAAACGACGTAAAAATAGCCGCTGAATCTATAAAAGTGCTCTTAAAAGAAACGGAATACGTGGCGAAATTTCTGTAGCTCAGTTGATGGGTGTTCGGAAACTTCTAGGCTTAGGGTAGTATTGGCCTCAACACCTATGCCCTCAGGTTCTATAAAAAGGCCTTGTTATTGTGGTTGAACATTTCATTATTACCACTATCTCGTGTGATGATGATACTTTTTTTTTTTTTGTTTGCAAGTCAGATCCATTTAGCAGCAAATCCTTTATCTCAATGTCTGAGATCTCCTTAATTTGCTGTAGGAAAGGCTTACCGAAGGATCGGAGTCGTGCCCTGGCTAGTCCCGGACATTCACATAAATAGTGGAAAAGACTTTCCTTCGCCCCTTCCGCTTGACAGCTTCTACAGATAGGATTGAAGGGTAGATTGAGTCTAGCTGCATGATCCCCTACTTTCCAATGTCCTGTAAGGGTTGCAGTGATGCGTGAGATGTTTGGCCGAGAACATCCTAGCAGGCCATTCGTCCTTTGGATTTTGTATGACGGCCATGTGTTTTTTGTTGTAATACATGTAGGTATTTGCTTCCATCTTCTTTCTGCTAAAGCATGATAGTGTGAAGCAATGGATGCTTTTAGTGTGTTCAGTGGGGTGGAGACTGCCACCGCCTCTGCCATATCTAGTGTCGAACCCTTTCTTGCTAGCTCATCCGCTATCTCATTGCCCCGTGTGTTCCTATGACCGGGAACCCATATCAGAATAATTTCAAGCCAATGGCTGAGCAGTTTTAGCTCCTCTCTACACTGTAGGACCAGTTTGGATGAAATGTAGTTGGAGTCTAAGGCCTTAATAGCTGCTTGACTGTCTGAGAAGATAACTACTCTTGCACCAACTTCCTTGCAGAGTTTTAGGGATTTGCATGCTTCTCTGATCGCTAAAAGTTCTGCCTGGAACACGGTGGCATAATCAGGAAGACGAATTGATTGAGATAGGTTGAGTGGCTCCGAATGGAAGCCAGCTCCCACACCACAGTTCATCTTAGAACCATCGGTATAAATTTCGATATCGTGTCTTCCAATCACCTCTCCTTTGCTCCACTCGGTTCTCGGTGGAAAACGTACCGTAAAGCCTTTCTTGAAGTTGAGGTCGGGGACTGTGTAGTCTGATCCGTTTTTGAGCAGCGAGGGTCCCTGTACTTAGATACTTACTTTCCTGGTAGTTCAGGCATCCTACTGGATCTACCACCCCAGCGTTACATCATAACGAAAAGTACAAGAATGAACATTCTTATATAATATAAACCACGAGGAAATCGTTTCTAAAACCAAGATTAGATGGGAGATTAATAGTTTCAGACCAGGCACCGGCGGTATCGCTCCAGTAAAACTTCAGCAAATGCTTGATCCGGCGATACCATGGCTCTTGGTCGTTTTCAAAACTTGCCTTAGGCTGTCATACATCCCTGATAAGTGGAAAGAAACCAATGAAGTTTTCATGGCTATCGTTCATGAATGATACTGATGTCTTAAGGGATATAAGTGCCTGGTTATCATCTGGTACTTTTTCTAGTTGTTGTAATATCTAGAAAAAGTTTTGCGGAACGCTGCTGAAGTTTGCTGCTTAAGGCAGTCTCAAACTTCATCGCATGGACACCTAACGGACAATGCTTGTTAAGAACACGCACAAAATTTGAGAGCTGTAGCTTTGATAGCCTCAGAAGTTCCCTTGAGTTTCTACTCGTGGCCAGAAGGATCTTCCGACTTTGCACGTCTACGCACTAAGCCAGTGCTCACTGAGTTGACGCGAGGCCCATCTTTCTCGGAGCAGACCACTGGTTCTTAAGGGAACCACAATCCTCTCATTTTGTCGACTGTTTCCTAACTGGCTAGCTCATCAGCCCAGTAGTTTCCTGCTATGCATTGTGACCGGGTACCCAAGTGAGCCTAAAATCGAAGTATCCGGATGCAGTCGAGAGTGTAGTCTTGCATTCCCCAACTAACTTCGAACGCACAAACAATGAGCCCAAGGCCCTATTTGCCGCCTATTTATCAGAGTAGATATTTACCTCCCTTACAGTAATTCCAGAGGTAAGCACGCGATCCACTGTTGCTTTAATTGCAGCTACTTCCGGTTGGAAAACACTAACGCTTGGTCCGATAAACTAAATTTGATCTTGATAGGAAGCTCCTCGCAGAGAAATCCGTAAACACTTTTGCCATGCTCTGTCTCCAATTATTGCATACCGCCCACTCCTCCCTTGTGGGAATATGAATGGGAAAAGTATCGCACGGGCCCAGCGAGAGTGTACATTGATCAATGGGCGTGAACTCTAAGTTTCTAAGAATATTTGAGAGTCCATAGCTTAAGTCTAGCTTGTGGCTTTAACACCTCAATCTGAATGCAGCGCATGCAGCGGCATTATTCCAAGAAGAACAGGCCTTTGGTCCCTCTCCAGCTTCTAACTGATGTCGTTATTTCAGGCGAGTTCCACCAAACAAGTACTCCATACAGCGAAATTGGCTTTATAATTGTGTTATATAGCCAGAGCACAACTTTAGGCGAGAGGTTCCATCTTTTTGCCGATACCAGCGCTGCAAGCACACAAGACGACTGTTGCCTTCCTGATTCTCTCCTCAATGTTGGGCTTCCACATTAGCCCTCTGTCAAGGATGAGTCCTAGGTACTTCACACTGTCAAAGAGCACAAATGGAGCGCCCGCCATTGAGGGGTTGAGTTCTAGGTATTATATTTTATTACATTTATATCTGTGTTAAAAATCCGGTTCGGTTTGGTAACGTAAAACCGACTATTTATAGGGACGACACCTAACTGGTCGTCATTACTTTGGAATTCAATTATCACATTTCTATATACAACTATCCCGTAAATTAAATTTGTCAAACTTTTTGATTAATTTCCGAGTAACATTTTAAGTAGCAAACAATCGAATGAGTAACGTGACTGATTCCAAGACTGTCGAATCTTCCTTAGCAGAGCGACCTCAGCAGCCACTTCAACAACATTACCTAAAAAATTTTCTCCTGAAGAGAATTTAAGTACAGTGCAATTAATAAAGGCGTTTGATTAAGAAAACACAATGAGTTAGAGTGCACTTTAAAGTTAAGAATAGTTTGTCGACTCGGTTAGTAGATTTATCTTCCCTTCCTAAATGAGAGACCGGAGCAAGCAGCTATAATAAATTTACGAACACAGAATAAATTTTTCTAATCATAATAATAAATACAAAGAACTATGGAAAAAAGTTAACGCTTGAGCTCAATTTGAGAATAAGGTTTTTCTGATTTGAAGAAATAAAATTATTGGTATGAATGCATTAATTCGACATTCGATGTACTGTTGAAGATCGCCGTTGAACATCTGGGAAATACGTGAGTTCTGAACTTACCCTCCACTCAAAATTGAAACTAAGTATTGATTGGGTACTTACATATTCATCCCGCTGCGAGGCAAATGGATCGCGTTGTTCATGATCCAAATATTTCTCCAAATTGAAGAATGTGTCGAAGAAGACATGAGTCATTTTGCAGCGCTTCAAATCGCCCAGAGTGATGCAGTCACGACGCGCAGGTTTTATCATATCGAGCATCTGAAAAGTAGAGAAATTTATACCCAAACGTTTAGACCGATATATGTACATATGTAATTGTATTATATATTACATAAATATGAGAAAATATTCATGGCTACAGTACCTAAATTATATATTTGTTTCCTAAAAATATTAATTTTGTATCCTCAGCAGAAGTACTCACGATACACAGAATGCAGAGGTGTGGTCAACATCAGACCGTTAAGCGGCTCTCAATGATTTTGAAGGAATCAGCTCATTGGCTGACGTAACTGCGGTCATGTCAACGGTTTATTTACGAATGAACGAAGACTGTGTTTGTGATATACGAAAAAATCAACAAAGTATTCGCTCGCATTGCATCGTTGCCGTCTGAACAAAGACTGATTGGACGAGTGTGTGAATGCATACGTGTGAAACAAGTGGGCAGAATTCTGCTGCCGAGTACCCGGTGACGTGGCAGCCGAAGTTACTCTCACCGTTTTGCTTCGGATGGTCAAGCCTCCATGATTCACACTGAATTTAAAGACAGGCGGTCGCCGTAGGCGAATCGATTGGTGCGTGACAACCATTCGGAATTCACAGAGAGAACGTTGGTTCGAATCTCGGTGAAACACCAAAATTAAGAAAAACATTTTTTCTAATACCGGTCGCCCCTCGGCAGGCAATGACAAACCTCTGAATGTATTTCTGCCACGAAAAAGCTCCTTAATAAAATAGCTGCCGTTCGGAGTCGGCTTGAAACTGTAGGTCCCTCCATTTGTGGAACAACATCAAGGCGCACACCATAAATAGGAGGAGGAGCTCGGCCAAACACCCAAAAAGGGTGTACGCGCCAATTATATATATATATAATATATATATACAATGTAGCTTCTGTGGAAAGCAGCTGTCTTTATAGGTTAGGTTTTTGTGGCAGTCGGTATCTTATCTTCAGGAATCGAAATTTTCAAGAAATCTGTTAATTACAAACAAATTGCCTCTATAAGCGTTAGGAGCGTGACACTTGTCAGAATGACTCTGTATAGTGTTTCACTTAAGCTGAATACTGTTCGTATGGAAACTATGGATCATTTGTGTTTTATGCCCATTAGAGCAGCTAACCTAGGACCAACTGAATGATAGTCCTAGTTGCGCACAAATCCGCTTGGCTACGGCTGTCGCCAATGTGTATTAGTAAGACATAGCCCTTATCATCAAATAAAGCAGATCCTTTTCATGCCTCTAACCACCTCTATTGGTAGAAAATCAACGAGGCTCTCATATACATATGTATATGTAGGACGCGAATCACGAAGAATCATTATTTTCTAGTGGCGTCTACACACTTTCCGTGACTCAACCTTTGACCATATCGACACCAGTAGGGATTTCGGACAGGACTAAGGAAAACCACAGCGCTTTAAATTGTTTCTCTTCTTCTTCTTCATTGGCCGATAACCGCTGACCCGATTTTGGCCGAGCTTAACAAAGCGCGCCAGGCGTTTCATTCTCGTGCTAACACCCGCCAGTTGGACACACTAAGTGAAGCCAAGTCATTCTCCATCTGATCTTTGCAACACAGAGGAGGCCTTACTCTTCCTCTGCTACCACCAGCTGATAGCACCCCGAATATTTTCAGAGCCGCAGCATTTGTATCCATTCGGACGACTTGGCCCACCCAAGGAAGCTGCTGGAAACCATGGTCAAATGTCATTCAAACATAAAAGAGATGTTTTTCATACCTAACTGCGCAGGGTATTTTATATTATTATAATCGTCTAAAATCAGAATCATCCACTTTCTTTGTTCATAGTTGCCAATGATTGGAAGAATTAATAAGCAGTTGTTTGAAACTACGGCTGAACAAAGGAATCTCAGCACCTTCCTGCCAATCTAGCTACTATCATTTCCTGAGCCTATAAGTATTCTAACGTTTGATGAAATATTAACCCATCGATCTCTCCCTACCAATTATTCTCCACCAAAAATTCCACTTTTCAGCATATCTATCGAGTGTGTAGGTCTTGAGCACTACCCAGAAAGATCGGGCAGTTTCTATTATTATTTCTCATTACCCAGTTTCTATTATTACTTTCATCACACAGTACTAAGCATCAGAGAGGCTTTCTCGCTATCCTTATTACCTTTAACGATTAACTAGCGAGCTCTTTTTTTTATAACCACTTCAAAAATTACTCGCTCACCTGACACAAACAGTCCTCAAATGGCAACGTCTCTATACCAATCGATTCCATACGTTGCTGTTGCTCCTCATAGAAATACTCCAATTCATACATAGACAACATACCATCACCATCGATATCCATGCAACGGAACCAATACTCAATTGCAGTTGGTGTACGCTTATCTTCCTCGGAAAGCAGAAACCACACAAAATCGGTATAGGACATTTTTGGCTCATCTTCCTGTTGTTTCTTGTTGTCGCTACGCGTCACACACCCCGAAAATATTCGCTCAACAATTCGTGTGGACAAAGCGTGGTCACTGTGCCGAGCTAAATCATCCTGATTAATTAGTAAATCGTGATCTTTGTCCAATTCCCAGAATTTGCAGTAGATGACGTAGAAGTGTTCGTAGCTAAAGAAGGCCATAATTTGATTGATATCATCCTCCTCTTCAAGCAACGTTAGGACCTAGGAAGAAAGTGTTGTTTGGAAAGATCCAAGTATCAAAAACGTTTATCAACACCCACCTCCAACAAGTCGGATTTCTTCAGTTCCGATATGGTGATCCTGCCCGACCAGCATCTATTTACCGAGTAGAATATTCTCGCAATGACTGTATGCACATATCTGGAATGAAACTCGGTGGCCTCTTTGAGGAACGCCAAACCGGGATGAGTATCAACGACGTCCTGCACTAATGGCGCCAAATCCTCTGGCAGTATGTACTGGCGAAAACGTTGGCCACGTGATAGAATGTAGACAAATCGTGAGGAGGCATCATGGCAATAAACGTTCATTCTAAGTACCGAAGAGGTAGATCGTAAATAGATTTATTTTTCACCAAAATTGTTTAGAATAGTATTTGTAATTACTGTTTCCAGAATTCCACGAATCTTTGTCGTTCAACCAATCCTGAATTACTATGTTGACAGAAGACCATTACTGGCATACGCCAATAGAAAGGCAGACCACAAATTTTCAAAATGCGCGGTAGCTCGTCCTTGGTCACCTGGTTATTCGGGAACGAATCGAATGCGGCCAAAATGCCACGCAGGGTGCGCTCCAATGCGATTTGTGGCTGTGGTTTGCCATGCGGGAAGTAGAATCTGGCGAGAGTGAGAGTTAAATAAAATATACTAACAGGTGTATCGGTCCCTGCTACTTACCTAGGTATGTAAGCTGATTTGGTGTTGCGAATTTCACGTTGTATCAAGTTATGTTCGGGTGGTGGTGGAGGAGTTGAATGTAATTTAACCTGTGGGAATATCAGAAGAAGTATTAGTAAAGTACGTGAATAAAAGGAAAAAATATGAGAGTGAATCTTTGCCGAAAGATAGCTCGTATTTTGACTAATGACTTGAACTTCTTTGATCAGATGATCGAACTAGGAATTAAAATATGAAAGATGTAAATGGCATTTTCCTAGTTGTAGTTTCCATTTGTTCAAGGAAATATTTACTCTTGTTTTTTTTATTAACTCAATGTTTTTTTTTTTGCAGAAAATAAACCCACTAAGTGGAACTAATGTCCCCATATATTGAAACAAACATTAACGTCCCGAAATTGAGACCCTACAACTGTGACCAAGAATGTTGTATCCATTTATTTATTAGATATAAAATACATACATATACAATGGTCACGTTAACGGCGCCGACGCGAAGGTGTTTACAAATATTATCTTAGTAACAGTAGGTTAAAACTACCGATAGTTCTTCCCAGAAGCATATTTTCTATACGCAGACAGATTAGGTGTAAAATAATATGGATCTAGGCGGCTAAGTGACAGGTCCATTTTGTGAGAACAAAATAAAATATTGCCAACTTATTTCCAAAGTCAATTTTGTGCAGCCCAAACTGCCACATCTTCATTAAGACATTTTAACGATATTCGCATTGTTATCTTTCCTTAACCACATTTTTAACGATTTTGCTATTCGGTAACAAAATCGGCTGTCGATGTCAATTTTCGCAAACTAAACGACAACAATTTTGTTGTGGTTAAATTAAACGAGAAAACAGGAATTAGTAATTTGAATTAAATTTTTGAAATTAAACTAACAATAAGTTGTTAAAAAACGGAATATATATCCCTTGAGTATTTGGCTTATGACTTATCGCGTGGAGCGGAGATACTGAGCCTTCAAACAGTGGACCGACATTTGCTCCGGGATGTGGGCAATCTTTTCAATTTCATCTCATTTTAATATTTAATTTGACAAAGATGCCACTTTCTATCAGTTTGAGTAAATAGAAGAAGACAGCTGTTTAGTGTTAGTTCACATAACAAATTTGTGAATAGCAAAATCGTTACAGTAAATGCTAAATACTGTAGACAAATACAACAATTGTCGAATCGTACAAACTTAGTGAATCGCACTACTGGGGTCCGATAACAAAACTCGCACGTTATCGCCGAGAAGCCAAAATATCCTCAGAGAACAACATTTTGATGGGATTGTAGAGCGGTGGCATCACTAGGCCATTTTCCTTTGAAAATGTTGCTAGAAACACCATTTCGGTCAACGGTGGACGCTACAGAACTATGATAAACGATTTTTTGTGGCCGGAATTTGAAGGCATGGGATTGGACGATCTTTAGTTTCAGCAGAGTGTCGCACCATGTCCCGCAGCCATTGTCACAATCGAGCTTTTGCGCACCAAGTTCGTTAATCGTGTTATCAAATGTCTCGACGATGCATATTAGCCATCTGTGTTTTGATGCCGTTCGACTTCTCTTGTGGCTCTTTTTGGGTGTTTGGCCGAGCTTCTCCTCCTATTTGTGGTGTGCGTCTTGATGTTGTTCCACAAATAGATGGACCTACAGTTTCAAGCTGACTCCGAACAGCTGATATTTTTTATGCCGAGCTTTTTCATGGCAGAAATACACTCGGAGGTTTGCCATTGTTTGTTAGAAATATTGAGGAAGCCATTCGAGAGATAGAACCAGAAACCGTCAGCAAGGCCTTGGAAAACTGGGTTAATAGGTTGCGCTACTACAAAGTCAGGAATAACATTCGCCATACAGCTATAGAAATAAAATCTGATGGGGAAAGTTTGGTCCTCGAAAAAATTAATTTGTTAAAAAGAAATCACTATATGACGCATACCCTGTATATCATGCACAAACAATAAACATTGGCTACACGAGTGTTTCAGCGCTGATTACAATCTAAAAGCTTAAATGTATATATGTATGTATAAGTAAAATTTCCTAGAATATTCTAAGCTAAGTATAATTTAATTTACTTTCAACATAAGAAAAGGTACCAAAACTTAATTCGAAAATAAGAAATATTGTTGTACAAACTCATTGAAGAAGTTTTGTCTTGCTAAAACTATTGAATTATTTTTGAGTGAAGGATTCAAAGTTGCCTATATGTATATAAAATAATTTATTCCGTTCCCTTATCTACCCACTTGTTTGAAGGTGCACTCTTCCCATTTACACACATTTTCAAAGATTTTGCGCTTAATATTTTATAACACAAAAAAACATGCGCCGCATTAATTAGTCACGTGCACAAAATTAGCAAATGAACACTTCAATTAAATAAAATCAAATTTAAAATTTTCCACTTCATTTAGCATTCCCCTTCATTTCAACTGATTCAAATTCCAAATTTATTTATTTGTTTTCTTTGTCGATTCGTTTGATTGTAATTCCTAGTAGCACCTGCCCCTGGCCATGGGAGAGTTTTACATGAACTTTATAGCAACAAAATAAAAGGCTATATGGAAGAACAATATTTTGATGATGTCTAAGAAAAGAGAACATCATTTGCAATTAATTCGTACAAAAAGTGTACCTTGTGAGGAGAGAAGAGGAGAACGGAGTGAAGAGAGCATGGATGCTTAAATGAAAGCGGAGGCGCGATGCCTCTGCATCATGATGGTGAGTGCAAATATGAAATCCATTTTTGTAAACTGTAAGGAAAATTCCAAGAGTGGTTTGATTCAGTGCTCATTTCGCATACATTTACTGACACACCTTTGTATGTATTTAGCAAAAGAAATGAAAAAATTGTAGTAAAAATATTTTTTTACTGATTACTTATTGTTATTGAAACAAATTGGACCAAAAATATTTTTTTACGGATTACTGAAAAAAATTGTAGTAGAAATTTTTTTTTGATTATTGAAAAACATCGCAGCAAAAATATTTTTTTACTGATTACTGAAACAAATTGGAATAAAAATATTTTTTACGGTTTATTGAAAAAAATTGCAGTTAAAATGATTTTTTACTGATTACTGAAATAAATTGGAATAAAAATATTTTTTTACGGATTACTAAAAAAATTGCAGTATAAAATTTTGTTTAATAATTACTGAAAGAAATTGCAGTAAAAATATTTTTTTGCAACTGAAAAAAACTGCAGTAAAATATTTTTTTAACGATTACTGAAAAAATTGGACTAAAAATACTTTTTTATTGATTACCGAAAGAAACGGAAGTAGAAATATTTTTTTGTACTGATTATTGAAAAAAATTGCAATAGAAATGTTGATAATATAAATTAATTTGCATTATCAGTAAAATATTTATTGTTTGTTGGTAGTCTATATGTAATGCATTCTCATCAGGGAAATTAAATCATTCACGTACTCCATAAATATTTTTAATTTTCGGTTTATTTTCTTTTCCTCAGAAACGAAAAGGAACATATGGCACACTGAATACAAAAGAGTCAGAACTTAAAATCGAAAATATTCAGCAAAAGTAAAAAAAAAAAAAATTATTTGAAAATATGTTTAGTATTAAATATTTTATTGTATGAACACACCAAGATCACCAATAACGAAAGTTCACCTTGCATCTTAGTATTTCTTCAAAGGAAGCGAAAAATTACAGGAAGCTTTGCTCAAACGAGAAGTACTTCCAGATTCAAGAAGTATTTCGAGAAGTAATTCCAAATTCAGCCTGACGCCAGGAATGTTGTTATTGCCGCTATATTGGGTGGCTAATTTTGCAACACCTTGTACTTTGTCCGCTACCTTCTTTCAATGCTAGGAACTGATATTCTTCACATGGCTAAGTCCTACGAAAGGAACTAGTCAGCTTCTACATCAGATTTTCACCAGTTAACAAACTACTTCATAATAAACAAAATAAGCAGATGATTGGCTCCATCAACATTTATGTATATGCAGCTAATTCTCATTTGGGTCACCGTAACCGAATGTGTTGGTGCGTGAGTACCGTTCAGGAGTGCGAAGGTTCGAATCTCTTCATAAAAAACAATTTGCCGTTCGGAGTCGGCTCAAAACTCTTGGTCCCTCCATTTGTGTTATATTCATCACCATGCTGTTCCTCCTTTGTATTTGGGTTGGAGATAAGCTCAAAATGTTTTCTCCACCGTTGTATTTGATGGTCGGCGTTGATTAATAGTGCAATGCTTTTGCTTTTAATCGGTGGTTTGGAATTGGGTTTGTGTTGGATGGGATTGTTGATAATACGGTGCAGTTCTCTCCAGTTGTGCACACCTGAGGCTTCTCTTGCGGCTGTGGCCAGGTTTGCGTAATGATTTCTGTTGTCACGCCTGGCTAGCTTCTTTACTTTTTTTGCTACTTCACTATATTTTATGGTCATTGGGTAATTACTAACCAAGTGAATGTTTAATGCGTTTCTGTCATTGATGGCAGACTATGTACTAGTATTATTCGATATCCATGGCTGTTTTTATTCCTAAATTCATATCCAAGCTTGTTCGATGCGATTTGCTTTACCGTGTTGATTATCTGCTCCCAGGATGCATCACCGCTATTAGTCAATATTGCGTTTAGTTCAGTGTTGTATTGAGTTTTTATATTTCGTTGAGCAGTTTTGTCGGTATTAAAGCGCCTTCGTCTACAAGACGTTCTTTCAACTCTTTTTGTGTTCAACTTAATTCTGAAATCGGCTATGATCAACTCATTATCGCTTCACTATCCGCTCCACGCTCCACGCAGATGCCGTCGATTTTTTTCTGGCAGTACCACTGCACGAAATTAAACATTAATTTTTTTTTTTTTTTTTGCTTTTAATAGCTTTTTTACTAAATAAAAAAATTATTTTGAGTGAACGGAATTTATATTTCGACCCTTACGTGATCGATTGCTTGTCCGTTTGTATACTGCAGCTGCCTCGATCGCAAGAGTCAAATATGATTGACGTACGACTCCATTTGCAAAAATTATAGACCTTCCGATGGAGTGATTAATTTTGCGCCACCTCTAATTCATCTTTTTACAACTAGTACCATTCTAGTTACTTTGGAACAAGCATGAATTTTTCCTTCCGATGGGGTGATTAATTTTGCGCCACCTCTAATTGATCATTTTGCAACTAGTACCATTCTAGTCATTTTGGAACAAGTGTGAATTTTTCCTTCCAATGGGGTGACTAATTTTGCGCTATTTCTAGTTGCTCATTTTACAACTAGTACCATTCTAGTCACTTTAGAACAAGTGTGGATGTTTCCTTCAAATTCCATCGGTTCATGCTCTAGATTCTAGAGTCTAGAATATTTGCTGAGTACTTTGACTTTTTACTGCAGGATGCTTACTCACGATCGTCCACGAGCACAGATACTCAATTGATTTCTAGGAAAAAGCGTATGGGGGCTATGAGGGGATGAATTAGTGTATACAAAAATTTGTACGTTTGTATCAACGCTTCGGGATACATACTAAGTCAGGTATGTACTATAAAACTATTCGCACCTGAGCGTATGCCCATATTTATATATGTATACATACATACTCGTGCATATGTATGCATGTATGTATACCTTTGCATTAAATAAATATTTCTAAATTGTTTACACATTTTTCCCACTTGTTTGAATCAACAAAAGATACATTTTTAGTTTGTAGATGAACAAAAGGAAATTTCGCCACACATACACATGCAAATACAAACGCGCATATGAGCCAATTCAACAAAGCTAGAAAATTATGACGTTTGCCATAAAATTATGCTTAGCGTTGTTGCATGCTACATAAATTGCCGGCTAGGCGACTGATGGCGACGATATCAACATCAAACGCAAGCGGCCATCCGATCTGCTTACGCACACATACTACACAACACGCGCACACACAACCCATTTAATATTTGTACGAAAATTCGCTTTTCCTAAAACCGGAAACATTTTCGGTTTAATGAACTTTGTTGCAGCAGTGAAAGGGTGACTTTATGTCACACCTTTTATTTTAATTTTCAAAAACAAAAAATTAAAAATCCATATTTCCATCTGATGCATTTCGCAATTATTTCAGACATCTCACCTTCTCATGTACGCCAACCTAACAACCAGATACTGAATAAACATTTTAGCGAAGGTTTTTAGTTAAATTTAAACGGTTCGAAACGACACAGCAAAAAATAGATAGAATCAACAACAACTTTAATTTTGCTCGTAGTACTCGTATATAAACAATAACACGAGCACATCTGAACAGCAATAAAATAAATACAAATGTTTGTATGTATATAAGTTTGCTACTACGTAAGCGTAAGAAAAACAATAGCCAAAAATAATTTTAGTAAAAGGTAGGGAAAGCTTCGAATGAGTGATTTTCCAATTTTCCGATTTGCCATTTCACTTTTTTACGAGTTCTACTACTCGTTGGCGAATTGCATGATGCACAGATATTTCGAAAGCTCTTCGCATGTAGGCTCATGCATACACGCATACACACAAGAATACATAGTATAATACCTGTATTGAGCAGTAAGTGCACATGGCCTCTAAGGTGGATTGATTGTTGCGTGGGTATGCACGTGTACGTAATATTGACGGCCGATCGTATAAATTACTGTTGATTTACAGACGAACTACATAGAGAGATTACAAATTGTTGTGTTACATATGCGTTGTGCGTTCATATGTATAGTAAAATTTCTCTTTACGGACAGGCCTTATAACAGGGCATCTTCAATGATCGGAAAAATTTCGTCCGCACGGATTTTTTATTAAATTTTTCATACAAATATCATCCCCATAACGGCGCACTCTAATAAGCGAACACGGACACTACATTTCAAACTATTTTGATCAAAAATCTCTCATAAACGAAAAAATTTTCTGATTTTTATTCCGAAGATTCCATTGCCAATCTATGCAAAATTTCCGGAAGGACTCGATTTGGCGAATGATTTCGACGGTTTTCTCCAAATTCATCAACATGTCCGCACTGAAGACCACTCTTTGGAATTCAATCTGAAGAATAAGCGATATTATGGGTGTACACTCGTATGTAAGATTTTTAGTATTTTATAATACTTCTACAGAATGCAAGTCACAACTTTTAAAGATTGGGTTGGGGAATAAGTTCATAGCATTTTTATATTTTCTTTTATTTTACAACGTTTTGTTTGCTGTTTGGCAAAGGGTAAGTATTCATTCGATAGAACTCTTTCTGCTTTACAAAACTATGTTAGTTGTATTTTTTAGTTATTTAAATTTTTATTAGTTTTGAGGCTTAGAAATGGAACACCCAAGAGGTAAAAAATCAGCATTTTCGACACTTGCTCTGGGTATGTAGAAGGTGCCATAGACGAGCCTACAGCACGGGAATGGTTTGCAAAGTTCAAAAATGGCGACTTTAACGTCCATGATACGTCCCGCAGCGGAAGGTCTTCTGAATTCCATGAAGTACGTCTCAAATAATTTTTGAAGGAGAACGGTTGCTAAGCCAGTCGTGAATTGGGCGAAAAAATGAACTGCGATCATAAAACTACCTTCATTTAATGGGATTTATCGAAAAATAAACAAATAAAGTCACCTTGAAATTGGTTCTCAGCATCTCGCCCTCCACCGAGCAACACGCGGTCATAAACAGCGCTTTTTGTACCGAATTGTTACGGGAGATGAGAAATGGTGCCTACACATCAATATGAAAAGAGTAGATGGCTTCAGGGATACGTTAAAGCCGAGAGTCAAACTATCCAAAGAAAATCATGATATGGGTTTGGTAGGACTGGGAGGATATGGTGCACTGGCCAATACTCTAAAAGAACTCCACTGTTAACAAGGACCTCTATATTGCCCAGCTACACCGCGTGAATGAGGCTATTCGATTGAAAAGATCTGATTGACATGGGCAAACCATACTCCTTCACCACAACACCAGGCCCCATGTTGCACAAGTCGTCAAAGTAGCACTCCAAGATCTCGAATGGAAGGTTCGGTGGATGCACCCTGCACCAACCGATTACCATCTTTTCCGCTCCCTGTCAAACCATTCGAGAATAAAGAAGTCCTTAAAACTTGCTCAAGAACTTCTTTGACACAAGACCAGACCATTTTTGGCGGAATGGTATCAGCAAATTAGTCGAGAGGTGGGAAGAGGTTGTAAACAGGAAATGCGAATATATAGTTGATTAACTTGTTGATATAATTATTGTTTTTTGTATAAATAAAAGTCTTCGGTAAAAACGCTACGAACTTAATCCCCAACTTAATATTTAATTCAAGTAGAATTGAAGAATGAGAACGCTGATGAACTGGCAAGACACCGGGCATCCTATAACGAATCCGAAGCGGTAGAAATAGGCTATTCCCAAGGCGAGCGCAAAAAGAAGATCTTCCCGCTATTCTAGAAGCAATCCGTTAACAGATGGTGTAACACGAATATCTGGAAAATAACTAATCAAACGTGGCACAATTTCAACAAATCCAGGACTGGCGATTTGTTAAGAAAGCCATAAGCTGACATATACAGAATTACGTCAACAATAACCGGTCATTGGTCTTTGAGAGACCATGCCAGGAAGATGGGGTGGTCGTACAAGGACAGATGTAGAAGCAGCAATCAAGAGGCATCTAAGGAAACAGTGTTTCAATAGCTGTGCCCAAGTCTGGGTGCTCTACGAAATAAAATGCTGGGGGAATTTTCAATGGTTGACTCGAAAGAAATTTATTTATTTAAATATTGCAGAAAAGAAAATAGACGAAATAGGAAAATTCATATTCAAGTCAAGATGGTTCGACTAATAAAAAACACTGGTTCTACAAGTGGTGTAACAAAACGACACCATTTGAGGTAATTGGGTCTGGACTGTATTACTCAGACAACACCCCCACCACCACCAGTAGAATTGAATATTAACTTAAAACTAACAATCAGATATCTGAAGACAATAAGTCTAAATATAGATTCATATAATTATAGCGCCTTGATCAAAAAGTTCTCGGAACAACCGCCCGGTGACACTCTAAGTCAACTTATTTGAGTTCTGTTTTTGTTTCTTTATTAGGTTGCCACATCTGTGATTAACATTTCTACCAAAATTGTATTACATTGCTTGACTTTTGAAAAAGTTACGTTGACTTGAATAAATCAACATCCGCACGTGTTTTCGATTTTTTACAGTTTTTAAAATGAATTTGAATTTGCATCAACGGATTTGTATTTAATTTTGCATTAAAAATGGGTTCAATGGTGCAGAAACCTTAGAAATGTTGGGGAACTGTTTCGTTAATGGTTCTCTAAAGAAAACAGCCGCTTACGAGAGGCATGAATGTTTCATATGAGATCGTGAGTCCATCAAGGATGACGAACGTAGTGGTAGGCCGTCGACATCGAAAACTGATAAAGTGAGAGAAAAGTTGATCAATAGCCGCAAATTAACCATCAGAAAACTGGCAGATGACTTGAACATTGCTTGTTGTAGCAAAATTTGCCCCAAAGGATCTGAATTCCACGTGAAAAAAGGGCAGCTTTGATAGGCTGAGTCCGACTCAACATTCATCAAACGCATCATTACTGGATACGAGACGTGGGTTTATGAGTTCGACATGCAATCCAGACATCAGGCGGGTGAGTGGAGAGCTCCAAATGGATCAATCCTAAAAAAACCACGTTGTTTTCAGTCAAAACAGAAAGCGATGCTCCAACGGATTACAACGGTATTGAACACCAAGAATTTTTGCTATAAGGTCAGACAGTTAATAAGGACTATTGTTTGGGTGTAAAGGGGCGCTCGCTTACGTGAAGAAGTTCGCCAAAAAAGAAAGGATTTGTGGAAAAACAACTCGTGGGTTTTTCACCATGATTACGCACAGTCGCACAGTGCCGTAAATTTTTGATCAAGAACGAAACGAATAGCATTCAAGAGCCATCGAATTCATCTGATATGGTTCCCTGCTCTCTGTTTCATCCAATCAAAAACCACTACGGGGAACACGTTTTAACAGCCGAAAGGTAGTAATGAAAAAATCTAGGATGGCTTTGATGGCTATAACGAGAATAGAGTTCCAGAACTGTTTCGAGAGCTGAGGCAAACACTGGCGTCAGTGTGTTGCAATTGATTAGGTTTACTTTGAAGGCGATAATATCACTTTTGGGAAATAAAATTGTATTTTGGATTTTTTAACTATGTTACTGGAAGGTGGTATTTGAGAGTTGAGGACATTTTCGTCTCACAAGGCAACATCAATTTTAAGAGACGAAACAGAATCAAGTTTCCTTTACGAGTATATGTCCCAGAAATACTTAAAGTTAGGCAAAGTTAGTTGTACAGCTAACTTTGTCTGTAAAGGGGTAAATGAAGATGTCATTCGCAAAACAACAGGAATCAGACCAACTTTACCTATAATTCACAGCACATATGACATACACAGATGGACAAAAGTCACCGTCATTTAGTATCTAGAAGATTATAACATCTCCCGTGCCCAGAATATAATGGAAACATGAAAAGTAGCATATTTAACAAAAACTATGATTTATTTATTATATTCTATTTCAGCTTAAATATCTTTCTCTTGCTAGCCCATTTTTGGAAAAATGAAAAATAAAATATTTTTGTCACCTTTTTGGAGGACAAAATTCACCGTCACATCAGCTCGGCTTGCCGTTTAAAATAATTTTAACAAAAATTTAAGCCAATCTGGCTCCTTTTTTCAGTGAGTCCGTTTAGTATGGTAGCTTTAAGACTGATCTGTATACATTTTATAACGGTACTTAATTAAAATTGTGATTGTTAAAAATGAATCAAAAAAGGAGAGAAACCACAATTGAAGAGAGAAAAATTATTTTAAATGCGTATAATCAAAGCAAGACCATTCGGGAGACATGCTCATTAGTAAATCGTCCACGCACCACTATTACTGGAATAATAAAAAGATTTAAAGATGAACAAAAGTGCAAATATTTGGCAAGGAGTGGACGATCGCCGGCACTACCTGAACGAGAAAAGCTTGAAATAATAAAAACAGAAATTGCTGCATCGATAAAGGAAAGCATTGGTACAGTTGTTCACCCACGTACTGTGCGCAGGGCGCTGAATTCCGCTGGTTATAACGCCAGAGTATGCAGAAAAAAACCACAGATCAGCAAGGTCAACCAAACGAAGCGTCTTTCCTTCGCAAAAGAGCATTTAAGCAAGGGAATAGATTTCTGGAAAAAGTTATCTTCTCTAATGAAAGTAAATTTTGCATATTTTAATCAGACGGACGTGTTTTAACGTGGAGAAAGCAGGGCGATGCATTAGCAGAGAAGCATATACAAACAACTGTGAAACACGGTGGTGCTGGAGTCATGGTATGGGGATGCATGTCGGCGGCTGGTGTCGGAGAGGTCGTCTTTATCGATGAAATAATGGACAAAGGACTTTATTTGAATATCCTTAAAGAAAATCTCCAAAAAAATGCTCAAAAGCTTGGCATTGAATCAGACTATTATTTTCAACATGACAATGACTCCAAGCACACCGCAGAAATAGCTCGTTTGCGGGTCTTGTACAACACTCCCCATACCTGAAAATTTCGCCACAGTCACCCGTCCTGAATCCAATAGAACATTTATGGGACAATTTGGATCGGCGCATTCGGGAGCATCACGTTACCTCAAAAAATATGCTTAAGCAAACGCTGCTACAGGAATGGCAGAAAATAAGCCCGGATGTTACAAAAAAACTGGCTCATTCGATGCAGAAACGATTGCAAGCTGTCATCAAAAATAACGGCAAACACACATCGTACTATTATAAAATAATATTAGCACTTAAATTGATTAAGTACTTTATTAAATGACGGTGATTTTGTCCACCAGAAATACACACAGCAACCATTATATGCCATTTTTTTTATAAATACTTCTTGAATTAACCTTATGTTTAAACTAAAACAGAATTTAAATAAATAATAGTTTTCGTTATATATACTACTTTTTATGTTTCCATTATCTTCTGGGCACGGGAGATGTTATAATCTTCTAGATACTAAATGACGGTGACTTTTGTCCATCAGTGTATGTACATATATATGTACATATGGATGTAAATGGTTCAGAAGAGGAATCTAATGAAAAAGTACGAGTACGTAAACCGGCCCATAACATCGCACGACGAAGCGTTAAAACTGGTTGCGCGTTGATACTTTGACTTTGTATATTAGCTTTTCAAAATATGAAAAATATCGGTAGTCATTTTGAAAATGAACATTTATAGTATAACTAAAACATTCAATTTTTAAGCGATCAACTATTACAAAATTATATACATACATACATACATATATAACAAGTGGCACAAATTTAATCACTCTATCGGAAGGGTTATAATTTTTGCAAATGGTGTCGCCATTTTTGACACTTGGGTGTTTGGCCGAGCTCTTTCTTGTATTTATAATGTGTTTCTGGATATTTTTCCGCAAAAGGAGGGACCTACAGTTTTATATCGCCTCCAAACGACAGATGGTCCTTTTTTATGATGGACCATGCTTTTCATTGCAGAAATAGTCTTGGAGGCTGAGGGGTGAGCGCTATTAGAAAAAACTTATTTGGTGTGTCGTGCTCAGAGCTTCGAACACGTGCATTTACAAATGTTGGCCACCTCCATCCATTCGACTGTAGATACTAGCTGCATGCATATCGGACATAGGTACATACATATATATGCATATTAGGCCAGGTCGATTTGTGGGGAGGCAAAAAAATCGCCCATTGCTCTGTGAAAATCATATTCTAGGGATCAAAATAAGAAACTTTGCCGAAGGAACCATACCTCTAAAACGAATTCTGATGTCCCCCAATTTGGGTCGAACTTTTTAGTTTCTTTTCTCATGTAAAGGACAAAAATGGTGATATTTTGAAATGATTGTATGGGGAACCCCCCAGGGGAGTTCCAGGGGGTGTGCCACTGGCATGGATGGATCGGCCGTCCAAAGTTAGTGGGGATCGGTCATACATTTGGACTCGATTGGAGCACTCTAAATGGGTCAAAGTGGGATTTTTCATTCGACCCAAATTGGGGGGCATCAGAATTCGTTTTAGAGGTATGGTTCCTTCGGCAAAATTTCTTATTTTGATCCCTAGAATAAGATTTTCACAGAGCAATGAGCGATTTCTAAATCAACCCGCCCTAATGCATATGTGTGTATGTTTGCATATGTAATATTTATTACTAAATATTCATAAATTCGTAGATCATACCTTTTTAAATAAACGGCAATTTCTGAGCAATTTACAATAACAAAGCCACTGCGACGGTGAGTGTCCGGTTATAAGGAATTTCACTGTATATATGCACATACTTATGTATGTATGTAAATAAAGCGAATGTGCAATAAATCACAAATAGCCAAATTTTTTCTTCCAACTGCACATACGCATCCACACGCTGATATGTACGTATTGTGTGTTTAATGGGTGCCTAATAAGTGAAAAATTTTGCTACCGGGATTTCGGGGTATTTTTAAACTAATTCCGGGATTCATTCATCTTGGAATATCACTTTTTTTAATATGAGTAGAAATTCAATAACTGAAAACAACCGACTCCGAAAGGCAAATATTTTTTATGAGGAGCTTTTTCACGGCAGAAATACACTCGAAGGTTTGCCATTGCCTGCCGAGGGGCGACCGCTATTGGAAAAAACTTTTTCTTAATTTTGGTGTTTCACCGAGATTCGAACCTAGGTTCTCTCTGTGAATTCCGAATGGTAGCCGCAAAATTCACTCAGCAAAAACGATTGGTTAAATAAGCAATGTCAGGAAATCGAAATACTGCAAGACCTACACAATGACTGCAATCTGCACAAAAAATTGAAAGAAACAATAGTGATACGTAGAAAAAGAAGCCGGTCAGTCCTTGTAAACTCACTCAACGAAATTGTTTTGAAAACAGATGAGAAAAAAGCTATTTGGGAAGATTATTTAAAAACAATTTTCACTGATAATAGCAGATCAAACTACAGTCTTCCTTCACAATTGCTCTCCGGTATTCCGATAAGTAAAAATTAAATCGAAAGTGTTATTAAAAATATGAAATCAAATAAAGCTACAGGACCTAATCAAATTCCATCAGAAAATCTAATACTTATAAACGACGAGAATCTACAACTCCTTGTTAAACTTTTCAATCATTTATATAATACAAACATACCTATACTCTGCAGATTGGCTGAAATCAACGTTTATTACCCTTCCGAAAAAATCGAATGCTAAGTATTGCAGTGAATATAGACTGATAAGTGTAATGAGTTACGCCCTAACAATATTTCTTGAAGTTCTACACAACACAATTTACGAAACATGCGAAGATGCAATGAGTGAAACGCACTTTGGGTTCCGTGGAGGAATGGATACAGGAGAAGCTTTATGTCCAGATGCTTCTTGAAAATTGTAGAGATGTACAAAAAGATGTCTTTCTTTGTTTGGTTGACTACGAACACTGTGCAACATCACAAATTGTTCAATATTTTAAGATCTCTGAATATCGATGAAAAGGAAATCCAAGCAATTGAAAATTTTTTATTACCACCAAACAGCAGTGATCACACTAAAGACATACCGATTTCTAAAGGTATTCGAACAGGCTGCAGGGAGTATGCAGACGAATATTTACTCCGAGAGAATACCTATTTCAAGAAGCATTAGAAAACATTGAGGATGGTATCAAAGTAAATGGCGGCATTATAAATAACATCAGGTGCGCCGACGATACAACTCTACTATGTGACAGCTTGGCTGGCCTTCAAAAACTGGTCGACAAAGTTACAATGCACAGTCAACTGTACGGCCTCAAAATCAACATCAGCAAAACTAAATACATACAACAACACTTATTTAACAATCAACAATGCTCCTGTAGAAAGAGTTAATAAATTTAGATATAGGGTGTTTTTTTTAGAGGTTAGGTTTTCAAGATGAAATAAAACGTATATAATTTAATGTTATGGCCAAGAATTTAGCTTTATTATAAAGATAAGGGTTCGCCATTATGTTTTAAAAATGATTTCGGGCAAGTGGCCGCCGTGGCTGGCTCGAATAAATTCCAGCCGAGAGGCCCAATTTTCGACCACTTTTTGCAGCAATTGGGGCCGTATATCAGCAATAACGCGCCGAATATTCTCTTCCAAGACGTCAATCGTCTCGGGCTTATCTGCGTAGACAAGCGACTTCACATAGCCCCACAAGAAATAGTCCAGCGGTATTATATCGCACGATCTTGGAGGCCACGCCACAGGTCCACGGCGCGAGATAATGCGCTCACCAAAAGTTTCCTTCAATAAATCGATTGTTGCGTTGGCTGTATGGCATGTAGCGCCGTCTTGTTGGAACCAAAGGTCGTCCACATCAACATCGTCCAATTCAGGCACGAAAAAGTCATTAATCATGGCTCTATAGCGCTTTCCATTGACTGTAACATTATGGCCGGCTTCATTTTTAAAGAAATATGGACCAATGACTCCCTCTGCCCATAGAGCACACCAAACAGTGACTTTTTGAGGATGTAACGGCGTCTCAGCAATGGCTTGTGGATTATGTTCACTCTAAATGCGACAATTTTGCTTATTGACATACCCATTCAACCAAAAGTGAGCTTCATCGCTGAACAAAATTTTCTTCGATGCGTCGCGCGAACCGAACCATTATATTCGTAATAAATTTGCACGATTTGCAAACGTTGTTCAGGTGTAAATCTATTCATTATGAAATGGAAAACCAAACTGAGCATAAATCAAGTGACAGCTGTCAAAAAGACCATCTACGAAAAAAGTAGTGCCAACTTGAAAACCTAACCTCTAAAAAAAACACCCTTTACCTTGGTTGCTTTCTCAACGTAAGCTTGGATACCTCAAGAGAAATATGATGTCGCATCGAATTAGCACGATCGGCATCTCTTAAATATGGTAAAGCCCTAAAAATCTGAAAAATATTTCCTGAGGCCGCCACATTGTTAATTTTGAAGCTTCGATCAGGCACAAGATTATCTATTAATAAAACTAATTTCTCTTGTCCAGTTGATTTTAGATGAATCTCCAAGGATTTATGATGATCACCGCAAGGGGCTTCTGGAGAGACGGGCTCCACACAAAAAGCAGTAACTTTTACAATTACACTAGTTTACACCAAAAATTGTCCTCGACCAAAAGGCTTATTTTGAACTAATTTGAGGTCGCTGAAACCAAAAATGATTTTTTGTTTTTCAAAGAACAGTTTCCGAGATATTCCCAAAATAGTGCAGTTGTATTACCTGCAATCTCGAAAACAGTGCGCGCCATTTCTTTGAAGTGCATAAAGGCACACAGTGCCAAAGGCACACATATAACCGACATGACAATATACAATATTATATATAATATATATATATTTATTTGTATGAAATAAATATTGTTTTTAATTAAAGAGAGCCTAAGAACAGTTATTTTGCGTGACTCAATACGCAGGCTGGCATGATTTACTTTTGTTCGAAACCGTATTGTATACATCAAAAGGACAGACGATGAAATTGTCTTCGTTCACATAATACGTTATAACTTCTACAATTTTTCATCGATTCAGACAAACTTAGGCTTAAAATGTAGGTGACAAAATTGTCTTTGAGAAAACTTATCTTATGTCGATATAAAAAAATTTGTTGTTCCAGAAAAAAGTTAATAAACTTTCATAATTTAGTAAAAAACGTAGAAACTCCTTTTTTTAACTTTCAACAGCTGTTTTGCGAAAACTACGACTTCCATTGGCACGAATTATATACTGCCATGTAGGCTATATGTGTGCCTTTCGAAATTTTTTCACTTTAAAGAAATGGCGTGCACTGTTTTCGAGATTGCAGGTAATAACTGCACTATTTTGGGAATATCTCGGAAACTGTTCTTTGAAAAAAAAAAATAAAATTAATTTTTGGTTTCAGCGATCTTAAATTAGTCTAAAAAACGCTTTCTGGTCGAGGACCATTTTTGAAAGTGAAAATTCGTAAACTAGTGTTATTGTTTTTTTTTTTTTTTTTTTGAAATTTTGCTTAAGTCAAGTCGAAACATGATGTATTAATGCTATGTTTTTATTTTTGTAAAATAAAGCAACTGACTAGCAAAACAAAATTATTGAAAATCATAGTTTTTCGGGCCTCTGACTACCCCTAACCCCTTAAAGAGGAGTCTTCTAATGTTGACCTGAATCTGCTACTTAGAAAACCTGATGATAAAAACATCTATTTAAACTTCTTTATCAGCACATCGCGTAAAGTACAAGTATTTTGGTTTAAGGGGGCTATCGTATATGGATTTATTAAATTACGCAACTTTACTTAAAAACTTTCTGCTTCGTTCACATTAGTGGCGCTATGGGAACAGTCACTTAAACATTCTTCACAAAATGACTCAAATAATTTGAAGTAATTAATATCTACCATCTAATCCCGCATTTTCGGGACGTGGAACGCATTGGCATCCCTTGCGTGTATGCAGAAATACGAGCGATCGTGGCAGTGAATAGTGCTCTTCTCTTAATACCAAGAAATAATTCGAATACGTCCAACAGATTGTTTTCAGCTATTCGTTTATTTAATACACTTAAACTGATTTGCTTGCTTTCAAATGCAATTTCATTTAGTTTTTCTATTACGGGTATTCGCATTGTTGATTAGGTGGGTGTGGGTCAATAACGCAAAATGATAATTTTTCGTATTGCTTTTATTTATGAGTTTTCAGACGCAAAGAAATGAAATTTGAGAACTTTTTTTATATACTCGTATTAGCAACATTATTTTGCAATAGTCCTGCAAAAGAGTTATAAGTGAGTAACTTTCATATATTGTTCAAAAAGTGAAGAAGCGACTTGAGCAAAATCCCCGACGAAGTGCCAATCAAATGGCGAAAGAACTAAAAATATTGTATCTGACCGTAGCTACTGCATACTGAAAAATGATCTCAAAGTCAAGCCTTACAAGATCCAAAAGGCGCATGATCTCACACCAAAGCAGCAACAAGTCAGACTTGAGAGAGCCAAGTATATAGTTGCTTCGCTTGGCCGCTTGTGTTTTCTGACGAGAAAATTTTTCAAATTGAACAATTCGTAAACTCCCAAAACGATAAGGTTTATTTGACCATACGAGAATTTGAATCATCGATTGGTCACCAGGAGGCAGCACCCGCCACCGGTAATGGTTTGGGCTGCTGTAACCACAGACGAGCGCTCTCCAATCGTTTTCATCGGGCCTGGCGTCAAGGTAAATGCGAAATATTATCGAAAAAGTAAGACAAACATTTCGGTGACAGGCCATGGACGTTTCAACACGACTCGACACCATCTTACAAAGCTCGAGTGAACCAAGAATGGCTAAAAAGCAACGTTCCGAACTTCATAACGTCCACACAATGGCGCTCAAATTCACCAGACGCGAATCCGATGGATTATTCTCTTTGAGCCATTTTGGAGAGCAGGGTTCGAACTAAAAGATTCACCAGTCTCGAGGCGCTGAAAAAATCCATTGTCTGCGAGTGAGCCAAAATACCTGCAAGTCACATTCGGGCAGCTTGTGACTCGTTTCCGGACCGTCTCAAGGTCATAGTAAAGGCAAAAGGTGGTCATATCGAGCAAAAGTAAATTGATTCTTAATTTTATATTATTTTCACACATTTTTTACTTTGAATTGAATACAAGCAATTTTCCAAACTAAATTTATGGCCTTTTTAATTGATTACACTTCGAGTGCCGGACCCTGTATGTATTGCATTGGCTCGATTTAAAGATAACATAGGCTTCAAAAATATTAGTGAAACATTGTTTTTTTTTTGTTTTTTTGGACAGTTTTAAGTTTGTTACAGCGTTCCAAAATTCAATTAAGAAAGAGAAACTGTCATACATTCTCCAGTATCAACATTAAACGTCAGAACAGTCAATCAAATTGGGGCGCACTATCGAATGCAACAGTATAGCGCTGGTTCCAATGATTTCGTACTGGAAATATGGACGTCAAAGATGAAAATGCCGATAAAGTCAAGCATTTCATTACCCAGAAACTAAAGATTAGTCAGAAAAGCGTTTGAAACCATTTGAATAAGCCTGGTACCAAGAAGAAACTCGATGTATGAGCGCTACACAAATTAACGCAAAAGATCTTTTGAAACCGAACGCCTGGTACCCTACGATCAAAAAGTACCGGGAAGGTGATGTTGACTGTTTTCTTCGATTGCCAAGGCGTGCTGCACCATGAGTACCTTCCATCGGGCCAGACAGTCAATAAAGAATATTATTTATCCATTTTGAAGCGCTTGAGAGATGCTGTTCGTCGCAAACGGCCGGAAATGTGGGCAAACAATTCTTGGATTTTGCATGATGATAACACGTCATCGCACCGAGCCCAAATTGTGCTGGATTATTTGGCCAAACACCAAGTAAATACCATCGTGCAAGTACCGTATTCACTGGTATGGCCCCGTGCGACTTCTTTTTGTTTCCCAAGTTGAAGTTACCACTTCGTGGAAGTGGAAGGAGATTTCAGTCGATAGAGGAGATCAAAGAGAATGTGACAAAGGAGGTGAAGGCCATCCCTTCGTCGGCCTACCAGGGGTGCATAGAGGACTGGATTAAACGTTGGAACATGTGTGTTGCTTTATACGGGTCTTATTTTGAAGAAGATAAAATAAATTTGCCTGAAATTTAAATTTGTTTTGTTTTATTTAAACATTCCCGGTACTTTCTGATAATAGGGTATTTTCGAAGCGGATAATAACTGAGAGTGAAAAATGGGCCACATGCAAGATGAACAGCCAAAAAAGCATGGCCAAATCGCGGCGAGCCACACCTGGATTAATTTTCAATAAGGTTTTGCTAAATGTTTAGTGGGACTGGAAGAAAATCTTCCACTTTGAGCTGCTCTCGTTAAGGCGACTACTCAATTCAGATCTCTACTGTCAACGACTGGTCCGGTTGAAACCGTCGATTGGCTAGAAACACCCAGAATTGGCGAATATGAAGTGTATTTTGTCCCATCAAGCCAAGTCGCATAAATCTTTAACGGCGAGACAGAAGTTCTATTGCATCCGCCTTATAGTCCAGACCTAACACCAAACGATTAGCACCTTTTAAAGCACTCAGGACAGGTATTTTATCAATAGAGACAAGTAAATCTGCTTCAAAATAGACAAAAGTTATAAAGCAAAATGGCACATATTTCATCTCAATTTCTTCGCTTTCATAATCAAACTGAATAGAAAGCGCAATCACAGAACTTTTTACTTGACCAACATCACTATATTCTATCAAAAACAAAAAAAAACAAAAAATCATGCTGATTACTTTGATTTATTAAACAGAAAAAATACACAAAATAAACGACCTGCTGCAGCGACCCCCAAGTAATTAGCAGCGAAGATCAACTAAAGCAAATCATATGAAATGTATCAATCGGGAGCAACAACATCACAAACTGATTACTTTCCGTGTAGATTACGCCAATCTACTTGTTGTTTTACTGCGTTACGTTGGTTTCATGCTTTTTTCCTTTTTACTTTTCTTAATTTCCCATTAAATGCTTTTCGTTTTTCTTTCCTCATATTCAAGTTGGCAAAAAGCTGCCGCACATAGCAACGATGCGATGGTAACCTTAAAAATCTTTGTTACGCGTTTGATGTGCCACTGATGATCGATCGGTCGCGTTCAGTACACGGCAAAAAATTAAGTGCTTATGGGTTGATTATTATACGGCGCCACTTAAGTTTTTTTTTTTGTATGTTCCCACGGCCATCGCCAACTACGGTGTTCGCTCTCTCAACTATTATTGCTCGTAACCACATTTTATCCTGACAGTTATCCTTTTCCTCTTCTTTCAAATTACAGTTTCACTGCCAGTGGTAATCATTTCTCGTATATTTTTATTCCATTTTCGCTACATCGATAATAATTACAACAAATTTGCCATAAAAAAAGCCTTCGACTCATACGTTAGTTACTTTCGAATAAGTATTAAACAGGCTGTTAACAATTTGCCTTCTTCTGAAACACATAGAAAGAAATAAAATAAAAAATAATTGGCGCGTACACTTCTGTTAGGTGTTTGGCCGAGCTTCTCCTCCTATTTGAGGTATGCGTCTTGACTTTGTTCCACAAATGGAAGGACCTGCAGTTTTAAGTCGACTCCGAACGGCAAATGGTTTTTGCATTTTCAGCCATGAAAAAGGGCTGAAATACACTCGGAGGATTGCCATTGCCTTCCGAGGGGCCATACACATGTATTTTTATGAATTTTTTTTTGCTCCCATTTCACAAAATTTTATATTTCTTTGCTTATTGGTCTTTTTTGGTAATTTGTTACGAATTTATTTCCTTCCTTCATTCAATTATTCCTTTTTGTTTTGGTTTGATAGCTCATTTGGATAAATTTCCGTTAAGAATAGGGGAATATAAAGATTTCTATTAGAGCTCTCGATTTCGTTCGCACATTTTCGAACAGCTCGGCAAATGGGCAACGAGTACCCGCAAACTTCCTCGATGCTCATTATTCGAAAATTTTTGAGCGTGAGTTCGAGTGTATTCGAGCACTAGTTATGATTATTTTGACTTTTTCTCAGCACTCTTTTTAAGTTTTATAAATTATTTATACACACTGCTAACCTCGTTGGAAGACTAAAAAAATGCTGACAAATAAAATTCAAAATTTTTGTTTAGCTGCTCAGTTTAGAAATCAACCGGTATTGAGCTTCTCGCACTGCTTGATACCCGGTTATCTGAAGCTCTAATTTATATGTATGTTTTAATTTAATATCAATTACCTACAGTTGAACTAACTCAAACTCAAAGCTTTGTATGGTGAATAACGTAATTGGGTTCGTAATTGGAGAGCAAATCATGTTCATGATCAATTGTCATGAAAACGCAATTTTCATCGTAACTCTACTGACACCACCTTTTTGTGTGGCACCATAAATACGGTCTACTCAACATTCTACTCATGCTTTTTTCGGACCCTCTTTTCAGTCCCTTAGGTGTCCGCTTAAGAGAGAGTACACTGTATTTGATTTATAAAAACCGCAACTCGAATCGGTGCATCACAAATTTATTTCTAATAAAGTTATTTTAATCTATTACATCATTGGACTAATTTCCTATATTAATAAGTTTAATTTATAAGCCTTTATTAATCAACATCAACCCAAAAACACTATGCAACATTGCTTTGTCACCAATGACCAAAAATATTAAAAAGAGGTAAATGGGTTACGCCGAGCTCGAAACCAGTATCAAATTACATTATACCACATCATTATTTAGAAAAACTTTTGATCAAAAAATGCAAATCCGTTATTTTTCACAATTGATAGTAAAAGCGATTTTGCCGAAAGTTAGGGGTTCTTGAAATGCTTTGCTCAGCTACTTTCATTTCATTAAAATTTGTTCACAATGCTGTTAAACCGTCATAAATATTTAACAGCAAGTAAAACATGAACCTGTAAACTTAAAGGTATTGCCGTCGAATGAAATGAGCCGGACGTGGTAAATAAAACTTCACTTAACGTTCGTGAAGTTTCAAATATTTCTTAATCTGGACACATAGTAGGAGGATATCTTCGTTTGTAATTAGTTTATCACACACCTGTACACTCTAATCAGGAGTGTGTCCTAACACGATCAGTAGGATCATTCAAAGGGCGCTAAGTGACCTAAATTCTTGGGCTACAGACTATGGCTTAAGTTTGAACTCACGTAAAACAGAACTCAAGATTTTCACAACTAAGTACAAGGTACCGAATTTTACCCTACCACTTACTTGGACTCCAAACTTTATTGGAAACTGAACATAAAAGAACGGGTAAGGAAAGCTAAAATATATCTGTATGCTGCAAAACTTAGGCTTGAAAGACGAAGGAAGAAGGCTTAAGTTTACTTGATGGCTGTATAAAGAGGTTATATGACTGATTTTATCATACGGGTCGGTAGTTTGGAGGAAGAAGACTTTACAATACCAAACTATTTGGTAGAAATCAAAGACCAGTCTGTGCAATTACAGTTGGCGCATCTAACTCATGTCCTACTACTTCGGTAGATCTCCATATCAAGAAAATGGCTACCATTAATGCATTGAGGTTAAATGAGGCCTGGCGCTGGAAGGAAAAAACATATGGTCGTCATGCCAGCTTATTATTGCGACAAACTTAGTTTACCTCGGAGAGGACTGGTACCATCATCCCAATGGAATTACATCATTAATTGAAATTTTCCTACTCTCTTCCTATCTCGGGAGGAATGGAGTAAGGGACTTTTACTAAACATCTTCGACACTACAGTCTACACAGATGGTTCAAAAATGGATTGTGCTGGTATATATTCTCATTGACTTATATGTAATTGGCGCGTACACCCTTTCTGGGTGTTTGGCCGAGCTCCTCCTCCTATTTGTGGTGTGCGTCTTGATGTTGTTCCACAAATGGAGGGACCTACAGCTTCAAGCCGACTACGAATGGCAGATATTTTTTTATGAGGAGCTTTTTCATGGCAGAAATACACTCGGAGGTTTACCATTGCCTGCCGAGGGGCGACCGCTATTAGAAAAATGTTTTTCTTACTTTTGGTGTTTCACCGAGATTCGAACCAACGTTCTCTCTGTGAACTCCGAATGGTAGTCACGCACCAATCCATTCGGTTACGGCGGCCGCCTCATTGACTTAGAATTGAAAAATCTGTGCGCGTCATCCTGTAGTGTCTTCCAGGCGGAAGTACTGGCAATAGAGGAAGCTTGTAGGCCACCAAAACATTATAAATTATTTTTATAAAACAAAAATATGTGGCAACTCTATTAAAATATATATTTTAATTAACTTTTGGCTGATATAAATATGTATTGGGGGTCTCACTCTGCTGATAAATATATTTTCATGCACGTAATTTTTATGGGAACAACGGGATTTGATTGATGCTGTACGCATGTGAAACCACGTCCTTATACTGATGCGAGTATCGCTAGTACTTGAGCAATAGAAGAAATACGATTTGAGAAAGTCTATAAACAAAAGAACCAAAATATTGTCCAATTGAATTCTGAAAATACCGTTAAATGGCATGTATAATAACTTCGTTTGGAGAAGTCTTTGATTTCACGTTGCCTCTTTTATTCGTCAATTTTTTATTGAAAATAATTTTAGCATTAAAATTTCAGTGGTAGAAAATTCACTCTCAATATACACAAAAAATGTTGCACCAGCATTTCTTCAACTAGACAAAACCTTCTTCGAACCTATACAAATTATTTTTTATTTATATATTTTTTTGTTTTCCCCCTTCTGTTTCACAGTGTAGCTTTGACTGTCTGATTCATTGGCCACTTTATGCACTTCGCACACCACCTCACATCATGCCACAGCGCACCGCTCATTTCATTTCATCACACTAGTGATTGGCAGTTGTTATTGTTGCTATTGTTTTTGTTTTTCATCGCTCTATTAGATAACCGTTTTACATTGTAGTGTTAAAGGAAAAAATTTAAAATCAGTTTCGAATCTATGACGAGTAAATTTTAATTTTTTTCATGACTGCTACCTGTGTGACGGATGCACCTTAGCCTCTTATATATACACACACATACACACAAACATTCCCTCACATCTACATGTGTGTCCCGTGCTGTGGAGCTGATTTTAAGTTGTGCTCGTGTACTCACCTTGAGCAGACTTTTTGGTGGCGCATCCGCTGGATCGGGTCGTTTGATATTCAAAAATGAGTTTCGTACATCTGGACACTTCTCGAACATAAGCACACGCTCTGCAACCGAGCCACGCGTTAAAATCGGTCTACCCACTAAAGTTGAGCAGAAAAATGGTTGTTGTTAAAACTCAATTTTTAAATCACTTTTAAATATTTTTTGAAATTTTTGTTTTTGTTTTTTTGATAATGCTTCTGGCGCTTTACCATATTTATCCTGTCCATTGGTCAGCGTACGCCCGGTTTTGGCAAATTTCGAAGGTGTTGAGGGGGTTGTTGTTGTTGCTCCGCTTTCCGCTGCAGGCATGGCTGCCATACCGTTTTCACCTGTGGCTCCAGCAGTTGTTGTTGAGCCTACAGCTCCTGCTACTGTTCCGTTGCTGTTAGCCGTTTTGGTATCCTTTTTTGAACTTGGCTTACTGCCACTTCGAATGTTATTGTTGTTGCTGCCACCACCACCGGCACCACTACTCAAAGGGTTTGGATGATTATTGGTATTGTTGTTGTTGCTATCGTTTTTATCCTCCTTAATGATAGGCGCTTTGATTGATTTGCTGCCACTGCTACCAACAGTTGCTGCCCTCCTGCTCGAAGTCGTTATCGTCGGTGTACTTGCACTTTTTTCGCCGCTTTCTTTGCCCGACTGCTTATAGCCACTGACACTAATGGCACTTTGATTCGATTGATTATCAGGTGGCGTCGATTTCAAATTGTTCAGTTTTGCTGTTGCCGCACTCCGCTTGGCGCTTGTCACCGATGTGAGTCCCGCGCCGCTTTTACTGCCGCCACCCGCACTGCCGACACTACTATTTTTATCAATGTTGCCACTTTCTACAACAACAATACCGCCTTCAACGCCGCCTCCGCTGCCACCGCCAACACCACTTGTGATATCCGCTTTATTGACACTTCCTCCGTCGTTCGTGTCAACAGTCGACCCACTCTTCCCGCCAATAATGTTGCTCTTGGCTATCGGTTCGCTGCGGCGTGAATAGTGATTTGCCGTTGCATTAGCACTCGACGTCGATGGTGTGTTAGTAGTGCTCGCATTTTTCGACTGCTTGGTACCGCTGGTACTCGCTGCCGCTTTGTTTGGTGTCGCTGTTGTCGGTACATTTTCCTGCAACAGTTCTTTTATTTTACGCAGGTTGTGCGTCTGCAACTCAGACAAATCAGAAAGATCCAGATCTAAGTCCACCGTTAAATTTATATCCAACGGCGCGGAGTTCGATACATGGCCCTTACTGCGTCCAATTGTAGTAGTGCTGGGTGTTGCATTAGTGACAGAACTCGAACCGCGTGACTTAACTGACGTGGTACCGCTAGAGCTTATAGCTGAATGCTGTTGTTTTTCATTCTTATGCCCAAGAGAAGACTTCGTAACTGTCGCTGCGCCGGAAGAAGCGGCGCCAACTACTTTGCCATTCGATTTTGTAGTCTTCTTTTTCAGAGTATCCACAACATCGACCCCTGGCGCATCGACTGTTTTCATTAATATCGCCGACGTCGATGTGGGCGTTTTCTGTGATGCAACGCCTCTTTTATTTGTTGCTGTTGCTGGTTGCTTCAATTTGCCCACCATGTTGCCGTCTGTGTGGGGCTCAACAGTATTTAAGAGCGCACTACTGCCAGCAGCGACCGGTCCAACAATTCCACCAACTCCCCCTACGCCCAGCACACCTGCACCCACAATTCCACTACTTAGTCTGTCCACGTTGCCACTAGTACCGGTGCCTGTTTTACCTGCACGCTGTTCCTTGTCCTTCAGTACAAATGTGTTGACCAGTTTTTGCAGTCCCTCGGCTGTTTGGTCGTCAGCGACCGCAAAAAGATCACCTGTGTCACTTGGACTGTCCGCTGCGGCCGCTGCATGCGTGTAAAAACTAAGTAATTCGGTAGGTGCTAAGCCACGACTCTTCCACGTATGGTAGAGCGCGTCTGCGTGCTCGGAAATCTTTTTTGAAATCTCTTCGATCTCGCGTGTGGGATCGTCCGGCACGACGTTAGATTTGCTGGATCCAATGCTACCACAAACTGTTGCTTGTTGTTGCTGCTGTTGCGAAGTAGGCTGGTATATATGAGTGCCAACGAAGGTTTTGGTATTTACTTGGTGCGTCGTTATTGTCGGTTTGGTTGTGGTCGTAATAGAGGCGGTTACAGGTTTTGTAGTGACGTTTGGGGGCGATGATTGCATATTTGCCCGCTGCGTGGACACTGCGATAGGAAATTGACTCTAGCGGAATGCCGCGTATAAGCACTTTTTTCTTTGCGTTTTTTTTTTCAATTATTATTTCCTTTTTTGTGCATAGATATAAAGCCACAAAATATTTACAAAATTAGATACGTCTCATCTACACACACTCTGCACAGACTCTAAACTCTCAGTTATGGCAACGCGTCGCGCAACACGGAAAAACTCACAAACGCTTGATTGCGGAATAAATAGCGAAATGTTGCGAAATTTTACGGTATTGACACGATTCCCACAGTATACCAGGGATTGCCGCTGTGTTGTTGCCAGTTTGAGTTTCCCCTTTGGTTGCGCGGCGCTTGCTTCATATCTTCCCGTCGACGTAGTGACGACAACGACAACCACGACGACGCTAGTGTAGATCCGAACAATATATAGCCACCAAAAGTGGAAGGCGAAGCGTAAAACGTCAGACGTCGTTGGCGGCGATGCTGCTGCTCTGGCTAATGGCAAAGAAAGCGACAATGACGCGGACATGCGCGGCGTCAGAGACGCTCTAAATATTCACCTAACGCTATAAGAGTACGCTACCCTGTTTCTTGTGCTTCTTCTGCTTTTATGTTTTGTGTCTTCCTTCTAGAAGTCTTCCTCTTCTTTGTGTTCCGTCTTCGATCCTCTAGCCGCTTGTCTCAATATGCTGCGTGAGTGTGCGCTGCTGTGCTGTGCTGTGTAGTGTGATGCTCTGTATTGCGAACGGCAGCGCATCTATTTTTAAACACCGATTTGCCTATTTTGTAGACGTTTTTGTACTAATTCCACTACTGCTTGAATGCGTATGCAGCATTCGTAATCTCTTGAATTGCGAATCGCTTGAGTTTACTTCAACTTTAATCGATTTTTTGCTGCAATGCGATCGTTTAAGTGAATACGTTTTTATGTTAAGTTATTTTTCTTTTATATTTTTTGCATCTTTTGCTTTTCAATTAAAACACATTTAATCTTACGCCCACACTTTCTGTTTTAGTTACCCCAAGACCGGGGTTTACTAAATCTCCCAACAAATTCTGTATTCTAAAATCCCAAATGGGGAACACGCGCCATATGTAAGTATATTCAATCTCTGCGGAAAACTTTGATAATTCTATCTTATGAACCAGAAGAACCTTCACACTTTCATTAAGATTTTAATTTTCTTTCCGTCAATATTTTTACGAGTACTCGCACACGCTCTGCGAACGCACGAACTGAACAGACTCTCCACGCTGAAGCAGCGTTCGGGCTTGTGGTATGATCTCGCTAACAACAATAGCAGCATCCATAGTGAGCGCCGCCGAGTGTGTCTACAAATTTCCAAATCGACGTACATACATACATATATGTATGTATAGGTGCTCGCAAAACAGGCCTAGTGGTTGAGTGTGGGAGTTCGCTCACTGAAAGGTGGCAATCAAGAAAAAAGAAAAAATATATTATATTTTCACACACTGATTTGCTGAGAGTCGGATGTTGTTGCAAATCGGAAAAGTTTCCAATCAGCATTATTCCTCTCAAGCTTTGATATCCAGTGATCTCCGCTGATCTGCCTCATTTTTCGCACACAACATATTTTCAATTTACATAGTTACATACATATATGTATGTATGTGTGCGCTCAATTTATGAACATTTCTGTTTTTCTTTTAATACATGCAAATATTCCAGGTCTCAATATTTTCAAAAATCTTGAGTGAGCACAATTTAATATTTCTTACAAATACATATTTTCCATTACTTGCCTTTTTAAAAGTCACGTAAAACTCTTCACTTTTCATTCGCTACTCAAAGAAAAATAATTTAATTGTTGTTGTTTTTATTATTTCAAGAATAATTCCTCTCAGTCCATAATTCAATTTCCAGATAATTCCTCTCATGAGCTTCATGTTTAGACTCGAGCTCTTTGCGCTCTACATCTCTCACAAAAAGTTCATAATGGGAGAGAGTATTTTTATTTAAGCGGAAAAAATGAGTGTCTTTCCGTGTCTGGCAAAAGTGCATGGCTTCCGTACCCGCCGCCCGCTATCCACAAGCTACCTCCCCTGATGATCATTTTCTTTGTTTACCCGCCGTTTGTCTTGCAAGTTAGAACAATTTGTTTCAGTTTTCAGTTTTTCTTTGCTTGAAGCACTAAATTGCACTAGCACATCCTTAGCGCATCTGTCAATGACATTTCTTGACTAGAAAAGGGGTTGGCCACACTCACACTTCCCCTTTCGAAATAACGCAATAGTGGCTTTTTAATGTCTTTTCTTTGTTCAAACTTTCGGCTTTTGTCATGTTAATTGCCAATAATTTTCGATTTGATTTTGTTTGAGGTAAGGAGAATATGTAAGTACGGAGGGGGAAAATGCATATTAAGTGCACGCATATGTATGTATGTAAACGCTAGTATTTATTGTAAGTATTTAAGCAGCAGCTGTAGCCGAATGGGTTGGTGCGTGACTGCCATTCGGTAGTTCCTGGTTCCAAGCCCCGAAACCTAAATGATATAAACTTTTTTTTTTAAAGGTGTTCGCCTCTCGGCAGACAATGGCAAGCCTGCGAGCGTATTTCTGTCACGAAAAGCTCCTCGTTAAAGCCATATGCCTGGCGGAGGTGACAAAAGGTGAAAATATCAAGGAGGAGGAACTCGGCCAAACACCCAAAAAATCCCGTAAGGGCATGTGGTATGTCGCCACTGTACAGTTCTCCATTAAACACAAAGTCTCAATTACCATAGACTGTTTTGGGGGCTTGGTGCGAGCAGCGGTAATTTGAATTTCTTTTCCGTTTTTGTTCTCTCGAAGAGTTCAATCGGTCTAAGTTATTCTCAGAAATCAGATGGTAACTGGATGCTTTCTTTCCATAAGACGTTGGATTTTCACTACATTTGAGCACATCCTACCACGAAGTTTAGCACTATTGCATTCTTACTAATCCAAACCATAGGGCTTATACCATATATCGAAGGCTTGGGCCAAGATGAAAATAAACATTACCTCATTCCGGCTGAAGATTTATATATACATACAAAAACTCTTACTCTAACAGCAACTAATCTGGGCAAGTTGTGGTGATGTATTCAAAGGTTAGGTTAAAATGTTGTCCATTAAAGCAGCAACTTCAATGAGAAATTAAATGCATCCATTGTTATACCATTGCAATGGGGGCCGGGGAAAACATGGAAAAAGAGAAGAGAGGATAAAGGGTTATGAAAACAATCGAACGATGACAATTTACGGTTGTGTTAACGTGTTGTGTTTCGTACTACTGAAGAAATACATCAAACGGGTAATATCTAAGTCTGCTACATAAATTCAAATATCTGCAGGTGTAGCAAAAAAATGTGGAAACCAATATGCCTAAGTCGTAGCAAGAGAGCAAAATACGAGAGGGCACTGAGCTAATTCCACTTCATCTTTCACACAGCTGCCGCAAAACGAACTCGAAGAAATTTCAAGTCTCACCACTTAAATGCCAAATGATCTCCGAAAAGAACACTCATAAACTGTGAGAGAGAACTGCGTTTCCTCGATCGCCTCCAATCCACACTTGACCAAAAGGATTTCGTGACCTTGTAAGTTAATGTACTTGCCCAGCTCTACCAGAGTTGACGCAAAGCTCACCTCACAGGTAGTCAAATAGTAAATGTTTACTTCATTGACAGTTGTTACACAACCGAACAGCTTCTCTGATTGCAGCTACCTTGACTTGAAACACACAGCAGTGGGCCGTAGCCTGAGCTTGAGCATGATGAGAAGCTCTTCACGCAACACTCCTCTACCAAACTTTCTATCCAATTTCGTGCCATTCGTGAACAGATTCCATGCTCTGACACCAAATGTTGCATCTCGCCACTCTTACATTGATTAAATATGTACGTATGCATGGAGAATGTTCCACTTGAACCCAGTAAGGGTTTGCTTTGACTCGTGTACCATGGAACGGGCAAAATATATTTGAATTGAAATTAGGTGTATAAATAAAGATTATAATTGGTGGAATGTATGCTGAAATGTAGAATAAGTGTAAAACAAGGACAAAATGGAGTGACCTACAGTTTTGAGCCGTCTCCGAACGGTTGGTTTGGTATGGTATGGTTTTTCTATGAGGAGCTTTTTCATAGCAGAAATACGCTTAGATTCTTGCCATTGTCTGCCGAGGGGCGTCCGCTATTAGAAAAAACTTGTTCTACAAATTTCCGAATGGTAATCACGCACCAACGTGATGTTATTCCTATTTAAGCCACTTTATTTGAAGATTGAAATGACATGAATTTAAGGACAGACTCTTTTCCCACTCTCCTTTTTACTGATATTCTGGAAGTGCAAATTTGTGCTTGGTTTTGCTCCCGACTGTATTTGTATGTACTTGCATAAGTGAATAAATAAAGCGAACTGTTTAAATCAACACAAATCATATATTTCTCTATAAATAAATATTTACTTACACAATAAACATTGAATAATTGAAAGGAATTGAAACAAAGCGGTTGAATTGCACCTGGCAATTATCTACTGTGGCAAACAGTGAAGTACGTTGAAATGAGTTATATCCCCATAGACAACGCAAACATTTCTCGCATTCATATAAATTGCCTTCGTATTTTCGTGATGCTATTATTTTTAATGATTGTGGTCGCAAACAGCTTATATCATTTTATTTGTTAATAATTTGACTTGGAAAAGGCTACAGTGGCCTGATACGGTCGTCTTTGTTCTCTAAAGTGGAACCATCGATTTAAGAAGAAAGAGCATCCTGCGGCATGAAAAATAGAAAGTTACAAATCATTTTTTTCTGACGAGACTATTAGACATGTAATTCTTTCACATTTATTTACGTCACGATTTACAGAATGCGGCGCGGCCAACAACAGTATATTAACCGGTTCTCAACGATTTTGAAGCAACCAGCAGACTTACTGACATAACCGAGGTTATGAAATTGGTTTATTTATGAAAAAGATGAGATTGTGTTTGTGATATACGAAAAAAATCAACGCAACCTCCACTCATGTTGTTTCGTTACCGTCTGCTGCCGAATCTCCGATGAATTTGCAGCCGAAGTTACTCTCAAAAGTACATATCAAAGGTCTAAACGGTAAAACGTTTACCGAAACATTTGACTTGATGAAAAAAGTGTATGGCGATGATTTTTTATCTCGTGCCAGAGTTCATTAATGGTTGACACGTTTCAGAGATGGTTGTGAGGACATAAATGACAATGAAAATACGTGCCGCCCAAAATCAGAAATCACCGAAAACTCCATCGAAATTGTTTGTAAATTTATCAAAAATGATATCATCGTCGAAATTCATGGAATCGGAGTTGAATATCTCCAAAACAACGATTAATTCGTATTTTAACTGATAATTTGGGCTTATGAAAGGTATGTGTTCGTTTCATTCCGTACAGGTTAACTAAGGACCAAAAATTGCTCAGAATTCAACATTCGAAAGACCTCATTAAAGAGGCAAGAAAAGACAAGAAAACCCTTACAACATTGTAACTGGCGATGAAACGTCGTATTTCCAATATAAACCTGAAACTAAGTGTCAAAGTGCCGTTTGGAAGGCCTCAGGCGAGCCACCACCCAAAAATCGCGCTTAGAGAAGTCAAAAATCAAGTCGATGCTCATTTGCTTTTACGATTCCAAGGAAATTGTCCCCCCCGTCAATGTAATTTTCTATCTTGGCATTTTGAAGCGTTTGTTCCATCGCATTCGTTGAATTCGCCCTGAATACTGCGAAGGAGGTAGCTAGCGCTCATTGTATGATAATGCACCATCTCATCGATTCACTCTTGGGACTGATTTTTTGACTAGAAAGAAGCATTTTATCCATCAATCACTCACCGCATTCGTCTGATATGGCGCCCTGTGACTTCTACTTATTCGAAAAATTGCATTTTGCTATGAAAGGAAAACGTTTTGCGTCCGTAGAGGCCATCCAAAAGCCTTGTACCGACATCCTGAAGGACATTTCGGTCAAAGACTTGAAACACTCTTTTGAAAAGATCGCGCAAAACAGTGAATCGAAGCCAGAGGGGACTATTTATATAAATAAATTTGAACTATTTTAATAAATAAACTTGAAGTTATCAAAACAAAGCTCCTGCCGTTTGTACTTTAGGTCAGTCTTGTTTATTTGAGACTTCACCTTGTATATATATTTGTTTTTTTTTTTTTGTTGATATTCTGTTGTTTTTAATGTTACCATAAAAATTCTAATTTGACATAGCAACCCCGCCACTAGGCTCGCACTTAGGTGCCTGTTAAACTCTCACCTAGGTGTCTGTCCAAAAATATAGGAAGAATAAGGTTTTATAACTTGTAATTTTGTTCAATGCCTTGCAATCTGCCATCCTTGTATTTTAAGTGATTGAAATCTTTATTTTTAGGTTTACGCACTTCATTGATTCTCTGTTTGTATACTGCAGCTGTGGAGTTCTCAAGTGTAAAATGTGATTGACGTACGAGGCCATTTGCAAAAATTATAGATCTTCCGAAAAGATTACTAATTTAGCGCCATCTTGTACATGGCTCCCAGTAGTGCAGTTTTTTAATTTTTATCTTTTTTACATAAAAACTTTTTTAAATTTGATAAATTCTCTAGTGTCATGTAGCCGTTTTTCTAAAGCAAAAGTTTACGATAATAGAATCATTTTAAAAATGCTTCCGTATTTACAAAAAAAAAACAAAAAAGAGTTTAAAATAATAAAAAATTTTGAATTACTTCTTTATTTATTTATTTTTGTTTATTTATTATTAATTTTTCATTACGTATTTATTTATTATAATTATTTTTTTTATTTATTCAATGATTCGACCTAATACCACAAGGGTTAACCTTATAACTATTAGATTTTAACGGTTTTCCAACATTAAAAAACTCCTACCTCACTCTGTGTAGAAGTTTTTGCAAAGATGTGTATCAATTCAAAGATCAATCGTTCGAAAACTGTTTGAGTTATCTTTTCCACTATTTTGAAAAATGTGGCTTTGATAACTTAAGGTATCCCAAGGCGATGTATGATATATATGTATCATACTTCGAAATTAAGCAAAAAATAGATTTTTTTAAATTCCTGGATGACGATGTTTTATGAAAATAACTGGGTACTTTTGTAGCTATGTTTAATAAAAAAAAAAATAAAAATTGCAAAAACTTTTTTGCACTAATAGTCATTTAGGAGGCCAATTTGAAACTAAGACATTGTAGTAACATTAAACGATCTTAGACTTTTTAGATCGTCAAATTCGAAAGGAAGCGATAAAGGCGGCATACATGCTCGAGTTAAATGGAATCTGGGGAAATGAAGAAAGCACTGGTCACTGTCAGATATACCACCAGTTGTCGGAGCGGTGCAAACTATTCTCGATTCTAGTGGGCAATCGAGTGCCTTTCGTTAGCTTCGGTAGGAAATATGATGTTTTGATCCCAGATAGAGATCAATGGTTAAGTCCAGAGAACCTATTAACGGGATATCAGCACACTTTCTACACCGACGGATCCTAAACCAGTGATGGTAGTAGACCAACCAACCATTCCTTATGGAAGTCTATGCCATCTTGAACGTGGCATACTAGCTAGTTTAGAAAAAGTGACGGGATAGCAGTATTGAAATTTTTAGTGGCAGTCAAGCTGCATTGAAACCTCTGCCTAATCCACGCTGCTCTTTGAAGTTAATCGATGAATGTAAGACAAAACTGAACAGTGTTGCAAAACACAACAAAGTTAGTCTTATTTGGGTGCCTGGACATTGTGGTATTACAGGGAACGAGTTAGCTGATAAACTGGCTAATAAAGGATCTGCAAGTATGCCACTAGGCCCTGAACTCTTTCTAGGTGTCAATTCTGCATCGATTCAACTATGGATTGACGACTTCATGAGGTCTGCCCATAAAGGGCGTTGGTCTGGGTTGAACTCGTGCAGAGTAGCCAAGTCTTTGTGAAGGACCAAACAGGAAAATATCGACCTTTCTCCTAAAATTCAGCAGAAAGTACCTGAGAGTACGGGTGGGTGTAATTACAGGGCAAATGCCTGTGGTCAGCATATGGCTGCCATGGGGGTCGTCGACAGCCCGATATGCCTATCCTCTCTTGAGGATGACGACACTGCAGAGCATTTTCTCTGTAGCTATGCGGCGTTTTCCAGAATCAGACTTAGGATATTGGATTGCGATATACTGAGTATGGATAAAGTTCATACACATCCTCTTCCAAATCTCTTAAGATTCATCAATGAATCCAAGAGATTTGTGGAAGAGTGACCTCACACTAATTTTTTCGTCTTAACACCCATATTTTATTTTTCCTATCTCTCTATTCTTTCTACTGAAATCTTTCCAGGTATAGTACAATGATCTCCTGACTGAGTGCTTGGACTTGTCCAACCCCCCACAAATCTAATCTAAAATCAAACGAAAAATAAGGAACAGGATATAATAATTGTTGACGAAAATGTCTAAATTTTAGCCTTGCAGGGCAGCATCCAAGCAGTTACCGTAAAAGGAACTTGACGGTTAGCTTTAGAAGCTCCCTTGAATATCTCCAATCTAACCGTTATCGAAAGGCCTTCAAGACTGCGCATGACAGTTTCTTACCTAGTCAGCTCATCAACCATACAGTTTCCTGCAATGTCCCTATGTGAATGGGGTGGTTGTATGATTTTATTTTTGAGTATTAATTCTATCCACCTACATCTTAGATTGCTTATTCCGAATTGTACAAGGGTTTGAGTATTTGCGCCGCTCTTTTAAACAAGAGTCTGCTATATCATGATTTCTTTACTACGCTTACGTGCCTGTTGGCCACCCCTCTCCTGATCAAATATTTATATGTTTTTCGAGGACATTTCACAATGAAGTATTGGGTTTGGGAATAAGTTTACATCGTTTTTTTATTTTCGTTGACTTTACAACGGTTTATTTGCTGTTTGGCAAAGGGTAAGTATGCTGTTTGGCAAAGGGTAAGTATGAATTTGCGACGTGTTTGGAAATGGTGTCATAGACGAGTTTTCCGATCATAAAACTATTCTCAATCACCTTCATTCAAGGGGATTTACCGAAAAATTGGGAGTGCCTCACGAGCTCAATGAAAAAACAAAAACACAAAAAAAGTCGCCTTCAGATTGCTTCTCAGCATCTCCCCGCCATCGAGCAACACGCGGTCATAAACAGCGTTTTTTGTACCGAATCGTCAAGGGAGATGGGAAATGGTGCCTATACATTAATATGAAGCAAAAAAAGGAATAGGTTGCGCCAGGAGATACGCCAAAGCCGAGAGTCAAGCTATCCACAGAAGGTTATGATATGTGTTTGGTAAGACTGGGAAGGGCATGGTACACTGGGAAATGTCACGGTCAACAAGTTCTATATTGCCTAGCTACACCGCGTGAATGATAACAAATAGGTCCGTAAAAACTGGCACAACAACGAGTTTAAACAAGAGTCTTCCGTAAAAATGCTACAAAATTATTCCCCAACCTAATATAAAGCTTATTCGTTTGAAGTGTTTGCTTTCCCAACTTTATAAAATACGTTTCTGCCTAAGAAAGATAATGAACTTTAGGTTTTATATTTTTCAACTTTTCAACACTACGTAATTCGATATTTTTATCAAAAAGTTGTATATTTTTGGGCATTAACTTACATATAACGTTTTCACTTACGACCTTTATCTGTTATTTTTTTAGTGAGTTGAGAAATTCATCTCGCCAAAAAGATGGAGTTAAATCTTGAAGATTTTCGGCGATGATTTATTAGGATTTTCGACATGGATTATCGAGGCAGGAGTGTATTGATCATCTTACTTCGACTTTTGGCGTTGAAGCACCACGCTTATCCATTGTGAAGCAACGAGATCCAAAGCGGCCGTTTATCCTTGATCCCGTTTATCAATTAATAACGCAAGACCGTCATGTGACTTAGCGCGAAATATAGGCATACTTGGGCATTAATGGCATCCGCATACATTCGATATTGCGTGAACATTTGGTCGTCAAGAAGATCCAAGATCTCGTTGAATACCACATAATTTCAAAATAGCCCGAAAAACGATTCGGACTCATGTCGATTGCTATAAAGAAATGTTGAAGAAATTCAGCCGCGGTAGTTCAAAGCAGATCTATAGCATCGTACTTGTAACAGGTGAAAAATCTTTACCGCATGTATGTTGCACGACAAGCTTAATCCAATAAAAGTGGTGCATGGAGGAAGCACCTCAAAGCAAATGGTCGCCAGAAAATTATCGTCGGCAAATCGGGTCAAGTCGCAACTGTACCACTACAGAGACTTAAAACAGTCAATTCGGAGTGGTACACAACAATTTGTTTGCCAGAAGTTTTCGAATATTTAAGGAAAACTAAAGGACGGCACGAATCAACCTTCACCATCATAATGCGAGCTCTCACATATCGATTCACACAAGAGAGTTTTTGAGCACTCAAAAGTTCTTAGTAATGGATCATTCGCTCTACAGCGCTGATTTGGCACCTAATGATTTTTTTTGTTGCCGAGAATCAAAAATGAAATGCGAAGTTAACGCTTTTCAATGTCTTGAAAAGCTGTTGAAGGCTTTAAACAGCTCGTTTTGGAGGTATCCAGAGTGAGTGGCAAAAGTGCTTTGGTTCAAGCGAATGACGAAGTGTATTGACTTCCAAGCAGAATATTTTGAAAAACCATTTTCATTATTATTTTACTGTGTTTTCATTATTGGGTGCAAAATTTAAAAGCCAACCCTCGTATTCTCACCTAAAATATTGTTAAAGATTATTTTAACTATGTACCTTCATTAGTTCCCCTGTAAGGAGGAAATCACTTCAATGCGTCACTCATACGCCCCGCTGTACCACGAGTCACTATCGATCGCCGGCAGGTATGAGCTTAAACAATCGATCTCAGTGGCCGAATAGGTGCAAATTGCTTTATTTATGATTATTTATATTTTCTATTTACTCTGTCATACCCAAAGTGCATTTTTGAAGAATTGCAAGCGAAGGCAAATGATGATAATGAAATATTTAATAAACCGACTATGCACACATATGTATGTGTACATGTGTATGTGTATTTGTTAGTGTTGTCAAAACATTGAAACACTTTTGAGAAGCCGTTGAAATGTGCCTATTGACATTGGCATCGACAGAAAAATTACCGTTAAAAGATTGTATACAAACAATAACCCAAAATAGGCGTCGAGGTGGTCAAAAGCAACTTATAAAAATATTACACTCGTAAGGTGGCTACTATCGATACGTTTGGCATAAATACACACTTATATATGTGCATGTGCACAAAAAAGGGGAAGACAAAGCTTAAATATAATGCGCTTAAAACAGTTATCGGCTTTGAAATACCGTTTTTACAAACAAAATTCGCATACGATTATTATCGTTATTGTTGCCATTTCATGTAGTTCAAATTATCTTGAGCATCAACGTCCAACGTCATTATCACCATTACGTTACGTTATTTTCACATATTTCTAACATTAGTTATTCTTTCTTTCCCACGCACTCTTACGTCTGTGCCATGTGCCGGCGAGCCCATAATTTAATTTACCAAAACTATTGCCGATTGAAACTTGTAGTGGCTGAAAGCCTTACGAACCTATAAAAACAGTGGCAGTATGCAACTTGCCCGTAGGTTCTGACGACAGATCGCCGCGAGCAGTCCACTCCTGGAATTATCCCGAAAAAATTAAAAAAAAGTACTTTACTTTAAAAGAAATGAGATTTATTCCTTAATTTGCATCTTTTTTGAACGTAAATTAATTAAAAAATCTTTCTGCACGAAAGCACATATAGGGATATATACCGGACACCAACAACAACAGCAAAAACTACACAATGGAGAGGTACGCATGCATGTTAATATATTTTCCAAAAACAAATGAAAAGTGACTTGGTGCCTTAAACAGTTTGGTAAAGTGACTTTGAATGGTGCTTGAAAAGATTAGAATCTCCTGCATGCGCAGGATAAGTATTTGTGATTCGACGAATATTTTGTGAGAATTCTAGTGAGGTTTTGAGGGTGCATTCTAGTTATTATGGGGCGATTCATAGTGGCCGCTATGGCCGAGTGTGGTGGTGCGTGACTACCATTCGGAAGTGCGAAGGTTTGAAACTCGGTGCACAAAACGCTAATTGTTAGAAAAAGATTTTCTAATAGCGGTCGCCCAGCGGCAGGCAATTGCAAAGCTCCAAGTGTATTTCTGCTATTAAAAATCTGCTCATAAAAAACCTTCTACCATTTGGGAGAGACATAAAATCTGTAGGTTCCTCCATTTGCGCAAAGGTAGCAAGAGGCACACCACAAATTCGAGGAGCAGCTCGGTCAAATACACAAAAAGAAGGGTGTAAGCGCCAATTTATAAATGCATAATTCACAGTGTCTAATTTGTCGCGTTTAACGGTAAATGATTTGACAAAAATTCTTATTAAATATTAAAATCAAGGTTATTATTAACATTAGTTTTAATAGTTTAATAAAAAATGTTGGCCTTGTAAGCAAGAACTAAGATTTTACCTTTTAAAATTTTAATCAAATCATATCGTTTTACGACAATTGTTGACATTGTGTTGTTGTTTCGTAAAAAACATATCGAACAGCGATACATCTCCGCTACATGGTTTTTTTTTTTGTTTTGTTATTGAAAATTAAAAATTATAACCTCACAACACCGTGCCCATGGTCCTGCGTATCTTTCAAGCAGAAGTCTTTGCTGTAGGAAAGGCTGCTGAATTAGCATTCGCAACGACATCGAGTAACTCCAAAATTAAAATACACGCCAAGCAGCAATATAGGCAATAAAATCATATGAAATTTCATCTAAAAACATCCTAAAAAACAGAGAAGCCATAGAGAGACTGGCCGCAGCAGACGGGTGCACATCTATTGCGTACCAGGACATAAGGGCATTGCAGGAAACGAAATTGTAGATGAGATTGCCAATAGCGCAGTTTACATGACAACAAGAAAAGACACACTAAGCCCCTTAAAGCCGATCTACAACGACATCGGCGCGGACATGAAAGGGCGGATAGACAGGAGGTGGAAAAATCTAGCCACTTGCAAAACCGCGAAAGTCATGTGTACACAGAATGCAGATAAATACGCTGGATTCGTACTACTTCGGTCTAGAAAAGAAAACAATACTATCGTAGATATACTGACAGGCCACAATTTGCTAGCGCCACACGCATACAAGGCAGGAATTTCAAACAATGACAGCTGCAGATTTTGCAATGAACTGGAAGAGAGAGAATCTTTAGAATACCTTCTATGTTCTTCGCCTGCAGTAGCTAGAACACAAATGAAATGCTTAGGAGCTTTACAATATGAGAAGTTGGAATGTATCTCGAGGTTGGAGCTTCAGAGTCTACTTAGAGTATACTACAGAGGAACGTAAAGGTGTAGCTTCACATGGTACCACTAAAGAACAATATGTCTATGTGATGGCTTTCAGTTAGGCAGGTCAACCTAGCCCAACACCTTGTCCATATGTGTATCGCACTTTCAATGGCAAAAGAGTTATTTACGATTTCAAAGGCAAAAGGTTCCAAGTAGAAATAGCATAGCCCGTCGGTAAATGTAGTATATACAAAAAATCTTGTGGTTTTGTTGAAGTAAAACAGTTTACCTAGAAGATGGGTTGAATTTGATTACTGTGCAGTAAATAAAGTTAAGCAAATGATCTCATAGGATCACATACATACACATACAGTTATTAGAAAATACAAGTCTTCAGCACAGCTATTTAGCTGAATTGAATTTCGCAGACTGATAAAAATTCTAAACCAAAAGCCATACTGCGCCCTTCTGACGTGCTGAATCCGAATTTGACCTTACTTACTTACGTACTTACTGCTGTTCTGATCTCCTTATGAAGCATAGGGTCAGTGGACACTGTAAACTGAAAACCTACATACGATATCTCGGAGACTAATATAATTTGTTTTGTTTCAAAATGGTTTTAGAGTTGTACTTGGAAATAAAGTTATGATCTTTACAGAAAAAATATTTCATGATGCTACATAACCTGAAATTCTACCAAAAATCATTTTTCCTTTTTTGCACTTTAAAATGTGACAACTAAATTTTGTCTGCCTGTGCTTTCAACAATTATACAAACTGCTGCATTTGCAAAGGCCTTTCTGAGACCTTCGCCCTACAACGATAGAGGAAGAAATGGCTTCAGTTTCCTTAAGCGACAGCAGATATCCAAAAACAAACTTATGTCTTATACATGTAAATAGGACTCTCGGAGGACGAAGATCTCTAGATCTTTTTTTTTTTTTTTTTTTTTTTTTTATTTAAAACTTTATTTTGTATTCTGTCTATACTTACAATTCTTAGAAGACATTTTACAAATATTTGGTAACATTTAAGAGTGGCTTTGATTTTAGTATTAAAGGAATATTTCCAGTGAAATATCCTTTCTAATAAATATAATAATAAATAAATTAATTCAATATTTTATAGATGGCTCTTGGACGAGCTGGATTGGTGTTTTTCTTTTCAACCTTAGAAAGACACATGATGGTGACATGAGGGTAGAGGCCAGCTCATTTGGGTGCGATTGAAGTCGATTTCGGTATTTACTGGCTACATTTTGAATTTCCTCTTTTATTGAAGGGATGTCTAAGTCTCGATGAATTTGGGCATTTGTCACGTACCACGGAGCGTTGACTAGGGTGCGTAGAGTCTTGGACTGGAAACGCTGCAGGATTTCCAAGTTTGAATTTGACGCAGTACCCCACAGTTGGATTCCGTAAGTCCAGACTGGTTTTATCATAGATTTGTAGAGGATAAGTTTGTTGTCCATTGAGAGGGTGGATTTGCGGTTTAGCAGCCAGTACATATTACGAAATATTAAACCTAGAGCTTTCCTTTTTGTAAAGATATGCGTTTTCCACGTAAGCCGTTTATCCAAATGAATGCCTAGATATTTAGCACTATCACATTGCGGAATTGGAATACGGTTTAAGTTGATTTGTGAGCAGGTGGTTCTTTTTGTGGTAAAGGTTACGTGTTGAGATTTATGTTCGTTTACTTTCAACCGCCAGCTCCGGAGCCATTTGGAGATTTTATTTATGCTTATTTGGAGCATATAAGAGGCTTCCACGGGATCCACTGCTGTCGCCATAATAGCGGTGTCATCGGCAAAAGTGCCAGTTAGTACACCTTTTGAGGTTGGCAGATCGTGTGTAAAAATTAAGTACAGGATTGGACCTAATATACTGCCTTGTGGGACCCCAGCTTTAATTTGTTGGAAATTGGAAATTTCATTTTCGTAATTTACGTAGAACATTCGTTGGTTTAGATATGATTTAATGAGCAAATAGGCATTTAGTGGTAATTTCTTTTTTATTTTAAAGAGTAGGCCTTGGTGCCACACTCGGTCGAAGGCTTGTGATATGTCTAGGAAAACTGCTGAACAGATTTGTTTTCGGTCGAGCGCTGTTTGTATTTTTTCGACAAGTCTATGGACTTGCTCAATTGTCGAATGCTCATTCCTGAAACCAAACTGATGTTTCGGAATTATTTGTTCGCGTTCGATAAAAACCATTAAACGTTTAAGGAAGATCTTTTCAAAAACTTTTGACAGTATTGGTAGAAGACTGATAGGGCGATAGGATTTCACTTCATCGCCTGGTTTTCCTGCCTTGAGCACCATTTTAATTTCTGCTACTTTCCATTGAGCTGGGAAAATGTTTCTGGTTAAGCACGCATTAAACAAATGGGTAATGAAATTATAGGGTTCAGGAGGTAGTTTTTTGAGAATTTCGGCCGTGATGCGATCATATCCTGGTGCCTTGTGATCTTTTAGCTTTTTAATAGTGCTAACTATTTCACTTTTGGTGAACTTCTTCATCGGTAGCTCCATTTGGTAGGGTTCGTTTAAAAAGGCAGCAACAGTGCTGTCAAAACAAAGATCAGCTTCAGTATCGTTTGGTGTAAAAATATCTTTTAGATATTTAGAAAAAAGCTCAGATTTCTCGATCTAGATCTATTTTAGCTCTTTTAGATTGGATTTTAACTCAGCGTGCTTTGCAGTTTAAAAGGCATATTTTTTGCTAATATCGATATCGATGCTGATTGTTGGGCGTACAAAATTGAAAGCATTGAAAAATTAAAGAGACACATAGCTCAAACCATCTACGCTCTAACTATTTTTCAGAACCCTCACTTATATTTCTCTCTCTCTCTCTCTCTCTCTTTCTTCCTCTTCCTGCACTTACTCACTCTCCACCGCTTCCTCTCTACACTTCTTCATGAAATCATCAGTTTACAATCATTGGGACCGCATTTTGCCGCACTGTCCAATGGATCAGTCACAGACAAGGTAAGCTGAAAAAATTAAAAAATTATAAAAGAATAAAAATTAATGAACAAAAAGAGTGTATTTAAAAAAAAAACAGCTCCCTCTTAACAAAAATAAACACTTCAAGAAACAAATAAGGAAAGTTTAATTCGGACCGGGCCGAGCTCTGTAATGTAAAAATTTTATTTAAGCTGGCTGTTAGTTTTTTAAATCGGGCAAGCCCATAAACAATGAGAGTTATAGTTTGTAACATTAGGCGGATTAATTGAAAATTTGCATTTTTATTATTTTTATAGAATTATTATTATAATTTTTGTATTTTTTTCATTATAGAAAAGAAGTTACTCATCAATATAAATTTTCTGCACTAAATCTGCTGAAACACTATTAAAAATTAAATTTTTTTTTCAACTGTATTGCAGCAAATACTGTTTTATAGATAAAAACTTCCGGGCATATGTTTTTTGTGAATTACATTTTTTTCTAGTATAATAGTTGAGACAAGTTTTTTTTATTTTTACGCCACGTAGTGGAAATATTGATTTATAGATAAAAAAAAAACTACATACGCCGAAAAATGATTGCAAACTTTGTAAATTTTGATCATTCGTTTCAACTCGGTTTTGATATTTTATCGCGCGACTGAAAATTCTTCACCTTATACCAATCGCCATTACCTATAAACCTCTCGTATCTTCAAAAATAATCTCAGTCATTCATAAATGTTTTCTCTTGGCTTAGGTGACGCCCGATATGGCGCACTTAATTCATCCATACTGGAATCAATTCCCGGCTATGGATCCCATTTGGGCGAAAATTTTAACGGCGTACATGATCATTATCGGTTCGATTTCATGGTGTGGAAATGGCGTGGTGATTTACATCTTCTCGACAACGAAATCGTTGCGTACACCTGCTAACCTACTAGTCATCAATCTGGCGCTCTCCGATTTCGGCATAATGATCACGAATACGCCAATGATGGGAATTAATTTGTACTTCGAGACCTGGGTATTGGGGCCGGCTATGTGCGATCTGTATGGCGGCTTGGGGTCGGCCTTTGGTTGCAGTTCCATCTGGTCGATGTGCATGATCTCATTGGATCGTTATCAAGTCATTGTCAAGGGTGTAGCTGGCCGACCAATGACCATTAAACTGGCGCTAATGAAAATCGCCTTCATCTGGGCAATGAGCAGCATTTGGACTTTGGCGCCAGTGTTCGGCTGGAGCAGGTAAGTGGTGTTAAATAAGTTGGATATTGCGTATGCTCTATTTTTGTGGACCATTAGGTATGTGCCTGAGGGCAATTTGACTTCATGTGGCATTGATTATTTGGAGCGCGATTGGAATCCACGATCATATCTGATCTTCTACTCCATCTTCGTCTACGTTATGCCGCTGTTCTTAATCTGCTACTCCTACTGGTTCATCATTGCTGTAAGTGAGGATACTTCAAATTGGCACGAATTAATTTTAATGCATATTCCATTCTCCTTCATATGGCCTGGTGCTTCCACTTACATAGGCTGTATCAGCTCACGAGAAGGCCATGCGTGAACAGGCCAAGAAAATGAATGTCAAATCTCTGCGCTCCTCTGAGGATGCCGAGAAGAGTGCCGAAGGAAAACTAGCCAAGGTGGCGCTGGTCACCATCTCACTGTGGTTCATGGCGTGGACACCATACTTGGTGATCAACTGCATGGGTCTATTCGAATTCGAGGGATTGACCCCACTTAATACCATCTGGGGCGCTTGCTTTGCCAAATCGGCCGCTTGCTACAATCCCATCGTATACGGCATCAGGTAAATGTTAGGAAATTAAACACTGAAATCATAGGCAGTTTGCAATAGAAGTTTGACGCACCCACTACTTTGTCTCTCTCTCTCTCTCGTTTACTATCAATCAGCCATCCTAAGTACCGCTTGGCGCTGAAAGAAAGGTGCCCATGCTGTGTGTTCGGCAAGGTCGACGATGGCAAGTCCAGCGATGCTCAATCGCAAGCCACCACCAACGAATCAGAAACCAAGGCATAAATGGTTGGAGTGTGTGTGCCCGCACTCAGCGATACTAATGACAGCAACAAATTCAATAAAAACAGCATCAACAGCAACAAGATGGAAAATAACAACAGCAATAACAACAACAACAATGGGAAAAACTTGCAGCAACAGAACGAAACGCTTTCGATCAACAAAGAAATGCAATTCTTTTATAGGGGAAAGAGCGAAAATCTTGTATATGAGTATAATTATTTACTTACATATATAAACAATAAAGTGCAACGTCATCAAAGACTTAAAAAAAAAAATAAACAAAAAAATAAAACAGCAAACGAACTTGTAAAAAGTTGATAAAAAAATATGGTTGTCTTTTATGTTTTATGCAAGGGAAAAATAAAATAAATATAAAAAACAAAAATAAAGTAAATAAAAATAAAAACAAAAAAATTTCATAAAATAAAATAAATAAACAAAAATAAATAAAACGATATAAAATAAGATTGAGGCCATAGTAGCCATAGCTCTAGGCTATAATCTAGGCTATGAAATTGCAACCCTACAGCTGCTACCTGTTTAAGTGCCTTGGTACATGGCTTTTCCTTCGATGCTTGACATATAATTCTGACCCACGATGCGCAGAATACAAAGGTGGCGCTCAAGAATGATAGAAACAAGGTTGCGCCCATCAGAGAGTGCGTGGCGTCACATTACTGAGTTATGCTGTGTTGCCAACCATTTGCTCTTCGCAATAAATTTAGTGCTTTTTTATTCCCAAAATGCGAAAATATTAAGTTTGGTTTTTGTTTATTTTTTAAATTTAAAGCTACTGAAACTGAAAGTTAAAAAAAACTGTATTACTAAACAAAAGAAGGTTAAAAAACGTCACTCTGAGATTTTTCTGAGTTTAGTGCTAATGAAAATTTGTTGATTCTTATAAAATTTGATATTTTGAAAGTGCAAATTTAAGTTTTTGCTCATTTTAAGATTATGCAAGAATATTAAATCCTGTTCTCTTAGCTCTTCTTAACATTGAAAACCTTTATATGTATATATATATAATATATACAGGGTTGGCCATCTTAAACTGACCCATGTGATTATTAAAAAAATATGGAAAAAGAAACATTTTTTTGTGTTTCATTGTGAAAAACATTTAATTTAGTTCAAGGAGATTCGTTTACATCACTTTTTGAATATGATATCGCGCAAGTGGTCGCCCTTAGCTCGTATAGCGTAATGTGCGCGTTTTTCGGCGTTTTCCATAGTTTTGGCCAGCATCTCGGCCGATATGGCGGCTATTTCCCGTCGGATATTGGCCTTAAGTGCGCCTAGTGTCTTTGGCTTGTTGACGTAAACCTTAGATTTCAAATTACAGTAAAAAGTTATAGGGTTACTCAATGGGTCAGTTTAATATGGCCAACCCTGTACATATATAATTGGCGCGTACACCCTTTTTGGGTATTTGGCCGAACTCCTTTTTCTATTTGTACGTCTTGATGTTGTTCCATAAATGGATGGACCTACAGTTTTAAGCCGACTGAACGGCAGATATTTTTTATGAGGAGCTTTTCCATGGCAGAAATACACTCGAAGGTTTGCCATTGCCTGCCGAGGGGCGACCGCTATTGGAAAAAACTTTTTCTTAATTTTGGTTTTTCACCGAGATTCGAACCTACGTTCTCTCTGAATTCCGAATGGTTGAAAAGCGTTTGAATTTACTGAATGTGAATGAAAACTATAGAGGTGTAATCATTTTTCCGGTCCTCAATCCTTAGTGGGACATAGGGCATTAAAAGGTGTATTCATTTTTACAAAAAGAGTACCTTATCTTGTTACATAACCTCAAATATAGCAAAAAAGTCGTTCTCTTAACAAAATAATTTCTCTTAACAAAAAATCATAAATTAAATTGTACATAACCATAACATATTTATTTCAAAGCGCACATTTTAAAGACAATTTGTCACGCATACAAAGTTCTTTAAGTAATTCAATACAAATTTGGTATTTTATTTTATAAATAACAAAATTTGGCATTTTATTTTATAAATAATAAAAAAATAAATAACAAAAAATATGCTAAAACAAGTTACGAAAATGGTAATCTGGCCGTACTGGTGCTAATATGACGTCACTCATTGTTAAATTCGCTGAGAGCAAAGTAACGGTACCATGATAGGCGCCATCTCATTATTCCTTCCGTCATGGGTAGCGCTTATCTCATACCACTATTCCGCTCTCAGTGAATTTGGCAGAAACGCTATGTGTGTGACGTCACACTTGTGCAATTTAATAGTGTATTTTTTATAATTTCTTCTTTTTCCCTTTGCATTCCAGGTCGCATTTTCACATTTCTCTCACGCAATTACATCTCTCTGATAGGCGCACTCTGGTGTTCTGAGTGATCTTTCTAACTAACTCGTCATTTGAAACCGAATAATCCTAATTTCTTCTCATCAGACCAAAAAGGATTTTGTACCAATCATTGAATATCCATTTTTCTTGTTGTTTTAATTTGTGATTCTGATAGCAAATTAGTGTCTTTTTTCATTTCTATAATAAAAATAAATATTCAATTTGTGCAAATATTTCTGGACAGCATAAGAGGATCTTACTTTGCGGAGATTTCATGAAGTATCTCTATGACGCACTGAAAAGATTCAAAAACATATTTCGCCATTAGCTTCAACAGGGTCATAACAAAAAACAATTTTTTGTTGATAAGTGTGAGAAAGGATCACAAGATCCAGCGTTCCCACGACAGTCGGTTCAGAACGTCCCGGCTACAACCACAATTTCTTCTTCTAAGGAGGCGTATAAGTAGGTAGGTAGAAGTGGCAGTCGGTTTCTAAGCCAACTCTCTTAGACTGTTGCCGATCCATTGTAAAACCGCAGGGGCAGTTTATCTGCTACTCCTCGTTAAACTATTTTATTTTTTATTTTATTTTTATTTATATTATCAGAGCAAAATTGAGGGAGTTACAGCACTTTTTCCGAGAAGATTTGACAGTTTTGGTGTTTGACAACCGATTTTCATGATTTTTGCATATTTAGAAAGACCCTTCTGCAATTACGTGTCGAAATTTCAAGCCAATCAGACCAAAGATGAGCGAGTTATAGCACTTTTAATGGTAAGCCATAATCTGGATGGCACTCATTCTCTAAGATCCTAAGTATCATTTAAAAACGATGCGCCAAACCGTTGAAATAGCGCCTATCGTCCCATTTTGGCCAAATTCTTTTCGTAGCATTACATGTCTGTTCACCCACCCATTTCGTGTCCTGCTAATGCTACTTGTGCCACGCAATCTGTAGTTTGAGAGGGGTATACCTACAATTCCCATATCAAGAGGTAGGCGAGTGGTAGTGTCCTATATCGATAATTTATCTGCCTTACAATTCCCTGGTATGTCACTATGCCCTGGCACCCATATCAAATGGATGCGGAAATATTCCGCCATCTCGTTAATAGACGCCCGGCATTTACGACCAATGATGGAGTTAGTGACGAAGCCATCAAGAGATTTAATCGCCGCTTGGCTATCGGAGTAAATATAGACTTCTATAAAGGCAGTCACAGTTTTGCCTAACCAGACAGCTGCCTCATTAATGGCTAGAATTTCCGCCTGAAATACTGCACACTGATTAGCAAGACAAGTCGAAACGCTTACTTTTGGCTTTTTCCAGTAGACACAAAAGTTAACTTTATCGCCAAGATTTGAGCTATCAGTAAAGATGGGGAAGCAGTTTTTCCGACCAGGTATACACGTTTATAGATACGTCTAATGAGAATTTTAGTACGAATTGTCTCATGGGATCCGCATAACGCCCTGCATATAACAACAAGTTCAATTCCTACTTATGCACAATGGACCATGGCATACACAAACGTGTTCCGGATGCGGGCGCTTGATGGTATCGATAACACTTTTTTAAGGAGGTTAAAATCAAAATGTCAGAAACATCAACAAAGGTCGCACCAGTGGTATGTGGGGCATGCTCCCACTAACACTATAACAATCCTCCTTCTCGACTGAATTCCACCCTGGACCGTGGTAACTTTTCATCAAGGTGCAGTCGCGTTTTTGTCTATTGATGCAACAGGTACTCGTACCTGCGTCCATGTTCCTCTCAAATGAGCGTATGGAGGTTACACGCTATCGATAGTATTCCACTGCTTTCATTTCATAAGTCTGTGATTTGTCATCAGTGCGTAGGCAATCCACCCTCAGTCGAAAGCTGCTGTTGATTTCTCAGCTACATATTGCGTTGCCACTCTGGGCATTGAAAGTATGGCACTAACATTGTTGCAAAATGTTTTTACTGCATGCCAGCAAGTATTTGATGCGATCATCTTGGTGATTAGATTTTCCGTGCGTAGCTGTCCACCCAAGTATTAAGCGCTCCCCTCTGAGACGATCGCAGTAGAACAATACGTGCTCTGCACATTCAATCGCATTGTTACAGGTTGGGCAGAACGAGGTGTTCTCCAGATTAAACTGATGGATGTTCTTCAAAAAACATGCAGTCGCTCAGAAGGTTTTTCTTCTAATGACGGCTTAGCTCCAGGCAGGCGCAATTCCTTTGCCTGAATTTCAGTGGTAGTTTGCCGCGATAACAACTATTGCGTCTCTAGAAACCGTTCTTCATCCACAAGCCTTCTTGCAATTCCGCGAGGTATCCGTGCTGGGTGTTGAATGTCGTACACTTTGGCACCCGCCCATATCGGGACAGCACAGAAGACTACAGAGTTTACAACCGTCGATAAGAGACGGCATCGATAACACTTAAAAAGATTTGAGTGATGCTGCTACAGTAACAAATAATAGCGAGTATCCGATTTCCCGAAGCATGGGTTATGACCACCAACATTAAGAACCACCTCCTTGGTCCAGTCGAGGAAACTGATGGGACTTATAGAATTAGATATAACAACGAAGTCGAAGAACTGATAACGGAGCTTAAACATTGTGAGCTTTGCTAACGCGCAGAGTTTACCATGGTTTGGGATGAGAACAGGATAACGAAAAAGACCTTCAACTCTTATGTGATGGGCACTAGAAAACGTGAAAGAATCCCAAGAAAATGGATTGATGATATTCAAGGTGGCTTACGGTGCTTAAATGCTAAAAGCAGCGATACAATGGACCGTTGACGGAGAAGCATTGGCTCTCCGCGAGCAATTTTTTTTTTTTTGTTTATTTTGTGGATGAGGTAGGGTTCAAAAGGCCTTTGCCCTTGCATCGACCGTTGTTGTTGTTGTTGTTGTAGCAGCATAAACATTCCCCATAGTTAATACTTACATACGGGGAATGCTGCTGCAGTGACAGTCCTTGACCGGATATAAATCCGGGTCGTTTCGGTAACGTAGAACCGGCCGTCGTCTACTCCGTCGAGTGGTGTGGCCACTAAAGCAATCTAATTGTCATTATGATGATACGCTTACTGCACACATCTTGGCCCAGGAAGCCATGTTAATAGGTGAAACATTTCAAAATACTTACTCCTTTCTGCAATTAATATTAAAAAAAATGCATAGAAATATGCGCAAAAAATGTATTTCAGTTCCCGCAAATTTGTTTCATCCACTATTTTTTAAGAAGCGCTTTTTTCAATAGTTGTTAACACAATCATGCTTGTTTTTATTATTTATAACTTTCTGCTTAATTCAAGCTTTTAACTTTATAACATTAGAAAATATTTTTTTTTTTTTGTAATTTTTTGTTTTTGCTTAGATGTTTTATGTGATGTACCAAAGTTTGGTAGTTTTGTTTTTTCGTGTTTTTTTTTTTGTTTTTGTTTTTTTTCTTTTCTATGAATGCGCGATTAATTTGTAACTGAACATACGTAAGAACGAACAACAATGGCAGAATTTATGCCGCTTAAGGACAACAACTGTGTACAACCCATTTACATATGCATTCCCATAACACAGCTGTACTGGGCCTTTGATTCTCATTTTATTCACTGCAAGAGTCGTATTCGCTTTCAGTTTGCCTCGTATTAGCATTGGCGTCGTCATTGTCGCTGGTATTGTTGTTAATCCTATTTACATTTGAAATTCTTTTACTACTATTCTCGCTGCTGCCCAGGCTACTTCTATAATTATGATCAGTAGTTTTAGTACGTTTTAAGGCACTTGAATTATCAGTACTCTGCGTATTTACTTGCTGACTAAACGAACTCTCAGCATCCACCACATCCATACTGGCGCGAGTTTGCGTGATCAATTTCCATAGACGCACTTCCACGCCCAATCTGAAAGTAGTTAGAATTTAGTGATATTGGCACACAGCTTATAAATGAATACATTTTAAGCACCTCAACTCTAAACGCATTAGATCTAGTTTCTCCATATTGAACACAAAATCTTCATAAGTAAAACCTTCATTAAGGATTATAGTCTGTGAAAACTCGTCAATGTCATGGTTGGTGAGCCATTGCGCCAACTGCTCATCGATCTCGCTGATGCCATAAGTACGTTTATTTAATGAACGATTGAAATTGTGATGTTTGTGTGTAGCAAAGCGGTTGGGACGCCGATGGAGGGCAACAAATGGACGTCTACAAGAATTTAAAATTTAAAAAGTTGATATACCTTTTGCTACCAACAAAAGTATAAAATATATGAATTAGTTTCAAATCCTACTAAATAAATTAGAGTATCTCCTTTGTGCCTTAAGCAGGCAATTTTATTACAAACCCACCTCGCTCTTCGCCGTCCCGAGTAGATGTGCGCCAATTCTTTGCTGATGTTCTGCAAGGCCTTTAGCTGTTGCTTTTGTTGCTCCAAATGCTGACGCTGAAATTGTTTGTCATTATCCTTCATGTCGCGCAATATGCGCACACATTCGCTCGGTGAAAAGCTGCCGTCATCCTCTTCCACTAATGCGGGCACTACAGTGTGTTCGACGATTATCTTTTCCTGACTGTCAGTTGAGGTGTGTTGCGGATTGTGCACGCTCTCGTCATCATTGCATGATAATTCCTTTCCGGCTAAGTTGGCGCCAAGCTCTGAAATGCGCAGTCAAATGTGTGTATAGATCTTCAATTAACTCAAAGCATCGTTCAAAACATACCTGGTGACAAAATGGTCACCGCTGCCTGTACAGCGCTTTTTACTAAATTATCCAACGCAAACATCCAATGTGGTTTGATGAAATGTGAACGCAATACTGTAACCACTGCATCCTGAAAGGCGTACAATGCCAAGTGCAGATGATCGACGGCAACATCGTCGTTCAACGTTTGCTTCAGTCCTAATATAGTAGCCTCTAAATTCTTCTCCTTCTCGTTAACAATGTACTCGCGCAGTCCACGTATTAAAGTTTGCAACTCTGCCTTCGTTATGAGCACACTTATTTTGTGGTCCGTTTGTATGCGATCCATCCACAAATTGCATATCTTGTCCTCGTCCATTTTCAACACCTTTGATAAGGTAGTGCGACGTTGTGAGTCCTTTTTCAAACGATAGAAACCATCAGTTTCACTGGTTTCACTTGCGTTGGTGCGTAATGACGGTGTGGAAGCCTCAATTTCGGGAGACAGCAAGAAACCGGATGAGTTGCGACGCTCCAGCGCGAACTGTGTGCTATGCAGCTCATCGATATCGACGGAAGACGAGTGTGTGATTCTGCATTGGAAAATAAAACTTGCATTTAGGTTGCCAATAAATAGAAATAAGTAAACTTACTCCAGCTCAGGCGTTGTAGGAGTATTGCAAGTGCCAGCACTGATTGAACTTATAAGGGCAGGTAAGGTAGACTTATTGACTAAACGATCGGCAGGCACAGATATGCTGCGCCCAAATTCCGAGGTAGATGGTGGATTCAAACGTAGCTTACGGTGTTTGCTAAATCAAGGAAAGCAATGACGTTAGTTTCACACAAAATACTGGCGAGAGCGAAGTTTCATAAATCATCACGGCCAACTCACTCATTTAAGAAGGGATCGTCCAGTAACTGCGCCGCCGTGGGTCGATCCGTGACGCTTATGGCAAAACAGCGTAAAATGAAGTTTCTCGCCATAGGCGATAATTCCTCCGGTATATTTGGATGTTTTTTGTAGTAACCCACCTTGAACATCGCTGCCTGCGCACAACCCAATTCAATGAACGGAGGTTTGCCCGTTGCCATTTCAACATTCGTACAACCGAATGACCATATATCTGCAGCAGGCCCATAACCACGAAATCCCTGATCGATCACTTCAGGCGCCATGTATTGCAACGTGCCGGTAAATGTCTCTGTCATGGGATTAATGCCGGCTAAACGTTTTGATGTACCAAAGTCGGATATTTTCACTACGCCACTGTAGGTATTCACCAATACATTGTCACCCTTGATGTCACGATGCACAATTTTCTGCTCATGCAAATACTTGAGGCCTTCGAGTATTTGTTTCGAGTAAAAAGCCATGGTGGATTCGTTGTCCTTGAGTGGGCCCCACTTCTTTTCAAGCAGATCAGAAAGTGAACCACCAGGCACTTGTTCCATGAAAATCTTGAAAAATCCATCCTCCGAAACAGAGCCCAAATACTGCAAGCATCAGTGCGCATATATTAGGTGAACATCTAAATGTATTTAGTGAAAGCACAGCAATCAATTACCTGTACAATGTTACGATGGCGCAGTTGTGAGTGTAATTTGATTTCTTCGTGCAACGGCTGTACGTCCTGCGAATTCCGCTCTGGCACTTCTTTTATAGCAATACGAACTTGAGTCTGTTTGTCGCGCGCCGCAAAGACGGTACCGTAGGTGCCTTTGCCGAGTATAATTTTGCGATTTTGATCGTCATAGTCATATTCGTACTTTAGTAAAAATATAAAAAAAATTAAATTAAAATTAAAAATAAATAAACAGAAAATGTTGCCTACATTAATTGCTGCGAATATTAAAAACAAATAAAAAGCTATGCAAAACAGTTCAAATGATTCACCTCAATTTGTCGCATCTCATCAACGTCTAAATTCACAAACACATCTTGCCCCGAAGCCATTTCCAGTATCAGCTCATAGAATTTTCCCCGACATTCCGTAGAAGGAAAATAAATTTGAAAATCGTCTGAATTGTGATGCACATAAAGATAGGCGCAACGGTCATCTCGCTTGTACAAACTCACAGACTTTATTTGCGAAGCAGTGAACACAAAATCATGCACTTTCTTGCACGCATTCTTTGAATGTGCCAAACAAATGTTAATGATTTGTATAGATTTTTCATCAGCATCCATGTTAATATTAACATAGCTGGGCATGTAAATTTTTTGTGGTTCTAAAATCTAAGCAAAAACGATGTTTAAAATATTATTATCAAATCATATTCCACATCCAACTTACTAGTATCGGCATGCGTACACTGGTGATCTCCTCTGTATTAGTCGCTACCATGAAAAAGTCCATCCAGAATTGAAATATTTGCTCTTCCACAGAATAAATATGATCCTCGGGTTTTTTGCGGAAACGATGTATCAACATAATATTACCAATCGTGGATTTCAGATACCAATTTGGTGGCTTCAACTTGAACATACACTCTGCTGCCTGTATCGCCTTCGCATAATCCTCCGCAAGTACCGAAATTTCAAAGAACGTCGCCACATCCCAGTACTCAGTTAGCGACGACAAGCTGCCCTTTTTACCAATCAGATTATTCAATGTAATTCCAATATTTTGCAATTCTTCCGTATTACTAAATTCCTTGCCATCAATTACGAGCAACGTAGCTAAATTAATACCCGCATACTCATTTGGCTGCACTTCAAAGCTTTGACGGTACCATTTTATGGCATTCTTCAAACTATCTTTGTCTTCATAATCAGATTCCACAAATATATCCTTATAAATGCGGCCGCACAGGCACAACATATCGGGAAACTCATTTTCCTTCTTCTCCAAAGCCTTCAGCGATGAAGCCAGCGCCTTTTCACGATCCCCCTTGCGATTGCGACGATTCAAAGCGAAGGCATACAAAAAACTCATATTGCCCGTCTCAACATATTTCCGTGTATTGGGAATATTTCGGAGATCGCTCACCAAACGCACCATGGAATCGTAATCTTGCACATCGCGCAATGAGCACATAAAACTGTGCACCACTTCTCCGGATAGTACATGGACATCGTCCAGCCGCCTTCGCATCTCATGTAGAATTTTTTGCAATTTCGATGCATTGGCACCGTAAGTTTCACGCGCTGCACGCAGATCTGCCAGAAATTTTTCACGCATGTGCGCCCTGCAGTAAAAATTAAAAGTGAATGAAATCGGAATTAACTGTTATTTTGGCACCTACTTGGACTGAATTTCGACATCCTGCAACAGGCGCTTTAGGCGCGACAGCAAAGTGGGCATTTTCGTATCGGCCGGCAGTTCCTTATTGAAATTGGTAAGATAGCAGATGGAAGTCTCTTCGTTGCGTTTGTAGGACAGAAATTGGTAATTGGCACATGAAAGCTGCAATTTTGTGGAAAAATGTAAGTATAAAAAAGGCAGGAATATTAAATAACAAAAAAGAGTTGTGCACACATATGCATGCGTGCGAGTAGTAGAGATAAAGGTGCTGGAATAATGCTTTGCAGAAATTTATTTATTCCGTATAATTTACATATAAACTGTTTTTGAGAGACCTGTTTCTATGACAGCCGATTTGTCAGCTCTCGATTGCTCTGAGAAACACCACTGCACTCATGAAAAGTCACTGTTTAGTGCGCTTTATTAGTGGGATCACCAGCACTTCGTTAGTGCGATTTAACACCTTTAGATTAACTTCCTTGGGGGATATGTGAAGTCGCACGCCTACGCTAAGCAAAAATTAACTTTTTTTGTTATTCAGGAAAAATTCGATATGCAGGTGAAACTATGTATTTTATATATGTAATACGGCAAACTAAGATTTTTATTTTCTCATACATTTAATTTTTTAGGGACCGTAAAGTTTCAAAGGACTAAACTAAAAATTTTTTTAAATGCTTATACTCACTCCAAGGTGATATGTATATCCAGCTATTAAACAAAATTTTTGTTTAGTTTCCACCAATCGGATGTACACGCCAGTTGTAACGACCATACGACAAATCGTGTTCAAACATTAATGACACAAAATTATCTATCAAAAAAGCCAATTGTATGAATATTACAACGCTTTGCTGTGTTCTATTTCTATTTAAGCTTCTCCACCTCTAAAAAACAAACCAAAACCCCCTTTAACTTTAGGAAGGCTGCTAATTTACCACTGCTTGAAAATAGAGGCAAAATTTGAGTTACTATGGCAACTTACAAATTAAGGGTAAAAAATGATATTCTCCATGCGGCCAATAGGTCATGGAAAGAAGAAAATACTTGTGTTACAACCAACCTAATTTGGCTAAAGAAAGGTCAGAGAATAGCTCAACCTTTCAAGAGAGAACATCTCGAAGGTCGTGGCTTGCGTCACCGGTCATTGGCTGTTAGGTAGGCTCTCTTCTAAGCTAGAAGTATTTCCTCATGAATACTGCACAAGTTGTAGAGACGAGAAAGAGGAAGAAACAGTAGAACACTTCCTCTGTAATTGTCCAGCCTTAGCTAGGAGTAGAGCAAGGTTGTTAGAAAAATACTCTTTTCACTTTCTTACGGAACTACCCGGTATTGTGATAAAACCTATCCTACCCTTCATAAGAGCGAATAAACACTGGGTTCCCGTGTTACACAGTGGTACCACAAAGCAGAGTTGGATATTCTAAACCGGCTGCCCCAACAACCTAACCTAACTCTTTACAATAAATTCACTGTAATAAACAAATTGGTGAAAAATTGGCCAAAGTTGTACTCCATTGGACTAAAGAAACCCACAAATTTATCGACTATTAAACGAAATGCCCAATGGAAATCGATAACTACAAAGCTTAAGGGACATTTTACTATCGAATGATAATTATGAAAACTGCATAACGCAGGAACTTTTTGTAGTATAAATATAAATTTTAGCAACTTAACAACAATATAAAACCCCCGAACAATAAAGCTGTGCAAGCAAACCAAGTAACCGGGTAAAGCAATGCAGAAAAAAAATCAAAAAGCGGTAAACAAATATAAACTTGTAAGGTAAACAAACGCGGAGGAAGTAACAAAACAAAAATGCAAGCAAAACAAACACGAGTTACCTATATGAACTCACTCACACAAACATATGCGAACAACAACAGCTCAAACCGCATTGCAATAACAAACAATCTGCGGCAGCAAAGTTGTCTGGCTCCGTTTAATGCACGATGTAGAGAATATGTTCTATCATTTTTGCGTTTAGTGCTATATGCCAACAACAAATAAGAGCGTGAGCAACAACAAACTCAGCAAAAGCAAATATAGATTGGCAAGTCGGCGAGTGTGGATCAAGCGTTTTTGCGTGGGGGGTTTTTGGGTCCAACAATAACAAATAATAAAAACAACTTTGATTAAATGCAACAATTAAAGTAACAACAATAAGATCAAGATACGATGTGCCTTCACTAAATATAATACCCGCTTCTTTGTGTTTTCAATTTTTATTGCTATTGTTTATTTAACAGTCTAGTTAAGCTGAATATGTGGGTGTTGTGGTATGCTAGTGGGGAAATCGACGCATTATTATTGCATAATAATTAACAGCGAGGAATGCGCGCGCTTTTCATTACAGCGCCGTACCGGAAGTTGAATACAGTGGGAAATTTTATAAAGCAATAAATTACCATAAATAATTAATACTAGCAGAGGCGTAAGTTTGGAAAAATAAATGCTAGTCTAATTTTTTACAGGCCCACCAATGCGAACACGCACACTGGAATCCGAAGCAATCATGCGATAGTGAGAATAATGCAGCACAAATTTTATTAAATTAAATTTATTTCACTTTTTACTGCCGCTTCCAATTTAATGAAAAATAGAGAAATAAAATTCGAATTTTGATTGATGTTGACATACACATAGAATGTGGAAAATTTTAATTGAATGCATTGATATGTGGTTCAATTAGAGAGATGCAGCAAGCTGTTAGCTGACAATGGTGGCTGTGCCTGCAGTAGAGACGTGAAACGCCAATATGGCAAAATATTTATCTTATCACCAACTGGAAATTTCAAGCGCCACACCACTACTTATTCACTACTATTCAAAAAATTATGCATTAAATGTTTGTAAATCTGTACATTCAGGCCAACACACTTCATGCTCAAATTTATGCTAATTGAACCAATTAAATAAATATAATCCTTCTCCTTCGATAGGCGGCTACTTACCTTGAGACACAATGTCTGCTTGGATTGCACATCATTATAGACGATGATATTCCCTTTCATACCGAAACTCTCGCGCACACCCAGATGATAGGAAAGTGAACGCTGTTGGACCAATATACTTAAATCAATGATTGCCACATCCGCATTGTAGAATGTTTCCAACATATTCGTTTCACCAAAATCAAGTTTATCAAACTAAACATGAAAAATAGATTAGAAAATAGGCATTTCGTGTGGAAGATTTCGTTCAACTGTCGGATAATCTGCTAAGGTATTTGTATTCACCTGCACGCGTTGAAAATTAGCGCCGACCGCTTGTATAGCCTGCTTCATTTCCTCCAATGCGCACTTACGATCCTCCAGATATTCAGTTATCTGAGTATCAATCACAACAGCAACATCCATCGTGATTAACTTAATATTTAATCGCTCGGTTTTTCCTTTATTTTTATTTAAATCATCACCTACGTATAACCCACAAAACGCCCACCTGAAACTACCATTTACTCAATGCAACCAAGTAGTACTTTCACTATCTCTTTACCTTGAAGGTTTGGTAAACAGGCGCCGCAGTCCCTTCGTAGTTGCCGTTACTGCTAACACAGATTGGCACGCCACACAACAAGCTAACACAGTGTGTGGCTGCCGAATGTACAGAGCAGTGCACAGCAGCAACAGCCTGCTTCTCTGCCTCCTTTAGCAACAATAGAAATCACAGCACTTTGCCATTGGAATTCGCGTGCTCTTTTAATTGGCGTTGGGGTTAAAAATAATTTGCACTTTACTTTGCTTTGCCTACACTTTTGTTGTTTGTCTCGGCTGTTAAATTTCAATTAGCCACTTCAATGATAGCTATATTTTCCACTTTTTCACAAGTAAACGACAATTCGACAATTGGACGGACATACAATAGAAAAATAGAGCTGTTGATCGCAAATTGGAATTTTTCATGCCTCTGGCACAACTTTGAAATGTCAATTGGCTGCGTTCATAGCGCATCGATACGAAAGAATATCGATTGCCAGTTATCGATGTGCAAGTTGGAACATATTCTAATTTCGAAATGGAAAATATTGCCTGCAATCAGAAGATAGATACTTACAAAAACCAATAATTGGTATTTTAAAATAATTATCTACACATTTTTATTACGAAAAAAATAAAGGAATCATGTGTTTCAAGGTTGAGTTGACACACATAAACACATAACGTTCCACAAGAATTCATCTAATAGGTATGCAACATCAAATCTGGCAACACGGAATTACATCCTCCTTCGATAGAGATTCCATGTTACAATATTTCCATCTCCATTAAATTGGAAAACAAATAGTTGTTCAATCTGAAATTAAAGCTAATAATTTTATAGGCTCAGTATATTCTAACGCTCTGTGTACGCCCGCATAAGCTGAAACTGGCCTAATTCACTAATAGGCGGATACAGACATTCGGAAGATCAATGTTTACCACCCCAATGGGAGACTAAAGTCAACGGATGGATTAAGGTTAAATTTTATTGGATTTGGTGCTACAGTTAAAAAAGAGTAAAAATATCAAAGTTAAAAAGCATTTGGGACACATTTACTACATATTGTTGTTGCTACTTAATGACAGTACTTGACAGGAGATATATGTTCGCCTGCAAAAATCTATATGAGTGCGTAGCATAGCGTAGTTTTTTAAATAATAAGGCATACATTGTTTTTTTAGTTCCACGCAAGGAACATTGAACAGATAGTAACAGCAGAGACGCTGACTTGATTTATTTATATTTATTTGGTCTGTAAATTTTAAAATTGTTCATAGATTTTGACACTTTTTGTTTTGCTTTACTATTACTAGCTACCGCTCCATGTAATTATTGATTTAGTTAATTAAGTTTTGTTAGTTAATTTTCATATCAATTCAAATTTAGAATTTAAATACCAATAGTTTTTTAAAGGTCACCATCGTACATTGGCAGCCCTGTCTACGGCCAGAGCGCCTGCATGTTCCACACGCACTCAAAAAACGCCATTCAGAAATCAAATGAGCAATGAACAAATGAGTGAATTTCGTAGAAAAACAGAAACAGAAGCGGATAGAGAAGCAACCATTGTACAACCGATAGAAAACGCAGCGGAAGCAGCTTAAAATTTCAAGTAGTAAAGATTAGTGCAGTAGAAATTTGCAAAATTTCTCCAAAAGTTGAATTAAATAGTGATAAATCGGTGGAAAACTCGAAAATAAGTGCGACAACAAATAAAAAGATGCAAAGCCTTGCATAGTGCGACAGTGTATGAAATTGTGTGGAATATACCATAGTTGTGTAGTGATTATCAAATTGAAAAATACCTACTATAAAAAAGGTCAAAGAAGAAGCAGAAAAGCAAAATACAAAGCGGTAAAATGGGCTTGAACGGCTGCTGTTCGTGTGTAAAATACTTGATGGTGCTCATAAACATCTTATTTTGGGTATGTACTACGTGGAGGCAATTGTTGGAAGACAGCAGGTGAATAGCATCTGAATGGGTGGGATGTGTTGTTGGGTGGTGGGAATTCAGTCGATTTACGATTGTCTTCTAACATGAGAATGAACCAATTTATATTTGTGTGTGTATATGTGTGTCGGATTCGTGTGATGCTCTCCAAAGTATTTAAAATGCGCTAAACAGATATTTATAGTGGAAAAATTGTACACAAGTTAAATAAGGAATGAAAAATTATGTACAAATTCATAAAATCTTCTATCTAACTATCAAAAATCTCTTCAAATGCCATTGTCCTTTTTCGATTATTACTTCATGTAAGCCTCTTACTTTGGGTTAAGCTGTTAGCTGCCTCCTCGCGTAAGTCATTCGTTTGCAAATTCATTGAATTGGTGGGAGTTGTGAGTGCCAAGAGCGATCACTGCCGGAAATGTGTGTGTATGTTTTGCAGGATTAAAAGAATTGCTTTAAAACATACGGATGTTTTCTTTGTTTTTGTTCCAAAACCATTGGCCCCTCTGCCATCATCTTTACTGCTATTATTGTTGCCGCTTTCCCCAGTCCGCAGGTATTTAAACGCCCTATGTTGGAGTTTGCAGTAAATTAACTAGTATACAATGCACGCAGCCTGCATTGGCGCTAGCCTACACACGTGTGTGTATATACAGTGACGACATATGTACAATGCATGCCTGCACAAAGTGTCATTGCTTCCGTTACGTTGTCACTTGACTACATACATACATAACTTCGTACATACGCATATAAATATGCGCACACATATGGTATCTACGTCCAATGTATGACCCTATATTGTGCCAGGCTATGTACATATAGCTATGCGTAGCTATTGTTGTTTTCATTCGTATACCCCTGTATACTTGTTTCTTGATAGTACTATAAATGAGTGAGTGCTCCCCCGCGCTGCAGCCGAAGTTGCCATTGCGGTAGCTGTTGTTGCCACACCAGCCGCAATTAGCGTAGTGTGTGTTTATGCGGTAAATTGTATGCTTTGCTTTTTTTAGTTTTAGGCGAACTGTGTTTGTCTGCCTACAAATTATTGTTTCTTTGTTATTTCTTTTATACAAAATTTCTTATCTTGTTACTTTTTGCGCTCGGGCATGCAGTTGCTCCGCACAACCTTTCCCAATCAAGTTTTCGAACGTCTAAGCTGCCTGTCTTTTGGCTTATCTGTCTGTTTGACAGTCAACACAACCCAATGTGCAGATCGCCAAGTCAAGGCAGTATAGGGCGCACAGAAACAACCATTCAATTGTGCCATAAGGAGAACTAGATGAGGAAAGTTAAGAGGAAGCAAAGAAAAATGGCTATAGGAAGTAGTGGCATGCCTTTGCTAGATAGTTTGCGTCCCTATTGTCATTTATTGCTATTGTATGCAATGTAGGTTGGATTGAACAGGCGGTGGGTGCGTACACTGTGTGTATTTGTGGTGCGTGCGAAAATGTGAGAATCAAAGGCAATATTTCTGTAATCGTAGTAGAGGGCCTTGTGAGCCATGCAGTTTATTCCGGATTCGTGCACTGTGGGCATGAATCATTTAATGATTCTAATAGCCGTTGTTCTTGCACGGGCAATAACGATATTCCAAGTTTTCGTTCGGGAGCGACATATAACTCAGGATACCTCTATTTGTAGGTCACGCACTTAAAATTGGAGGATAAATTCGGCCAAACAGCTAAAAAGGAATATACATCTGTACATAGAGAACAAGCGAACATGGATTTTTAAGACCGAATCGAACTTCGGCCGTCTTCAGCCGAAGCTGCATTGAAACGGAACCGATCATTTTAAAAGACCGAAGTAGGTTAGGTTAGGTTTTTTTAAAATAACCTACTTTTTTAAGGGGGGGTAAGGGATAAACGCTAAAAACAAAACACTTTTTTCATGAATTTATTGTAGCGAAACGGTTCAAGTCAGTTTATTAAAAGTTGTTGCATATTATAAAGTAACATTTCAAGAATATTTGATAAAATTTTCATGTAAAAATATTGCAAAATGAGCGAATGAGAGCACATTTACGTAGACGTCTTTTCAAAAATACATTTTGCAGTAGTCAGCATATCTCAGCGTAGAATCATCTGAAATCAAAAAAATCGAATAATTTAGTTAAAGTATGAGTTAAACTTTCCCCCAACGTTTATTTTGACGATTTATTTTCATTTTCAGCCATTTGGTAGTCATTTGAAGTAAAAAGTGATTTTTGACGAAAAAATGCCGCCATTTTGTAGGTGTAAAACCAACTTAATATAAAAAAAATGGCGAAAAAAAACGTTGGGGGGAGGTTTTTTATATGTAAAATATGTGTGCAAAATTTCAAAAGGATCGGTTGAGTAGTTTTCAAATGCCAATGACAACGCACTTTAAAAAAAAAGGTTCGAGAAAACCGCGTTTAAAGTTTGTAACGGACTACGCGCGCAACTGCTGCGTCTCGGCAGATGTTTGAGGCGGCTCGGCTTTATGCTCTATAACTTAAAAAGTTTTGCTCGGATTGACTTAAAATTTTAACACGGTATTTTTGAAATGTTTTACTACAGTAACATGCAAAAAAAAAAAAAATCGATTTTTATCCCTTACATAGGGATATAAAATAAACAAACATCATCATATTTTAGGATGATGATGTTTGTTTATTTTTCTTGCTTCTTACATTAAAATACATGTTTCTCGAAAAAGTGGACTTAGCAACTTTCTAGTTATCAGCACTGTTTTAGTCAATCAAAAAAGAAGTCGAATTTATTGTCGTATTACTACCGAAAACCAACCGACATCGAATAGATCCAAATCATCCATGTTTTTTGAATATCCCTAAGTCCTGGGCAAAATATAACAATACTGAAATTTAAGTGTGAGTGCTGACCAGAATTCAATTGCGTTCTAGCCGAACGTCCAGACGGTTGTATTCCAGTCTATGCCAACTACCTCAGGGTTAACCTTCCCGGCGTTGATAAACTCTGTATTAGGTTAGGCGTGGAAAATCTACCAGGTATTCCTTACATACATACATTACGCCAAGTCCTAGAAAAATAATCATAAAAAGCATCGACAAGCACTTGAATTTTCCGATTTCAAAGCTGTTGTCGATAGTGAAAAGGAAGTCAAGTGAAGGAAAATTGCTTTATGCCGCACAGATGGATTTGGAATCGCCACAAAATTTAAACGGCTTCGTAAAAAAACGTTAACCTGAATTTGAAAGGACTCCTCCGAGGCGTTTACTGAGATTTCAGTTAGTACGAATTGATAGAGATCAAGTAATTATTATCATCTGATATCAGAGGAGAAGGTACTTAAACTCCTGCGCACAATTCAAAAAGAAGTAGAACAGCACATGATGAAAAAGGCGAAAGGCAGATGGGTTAGTTTAACCAACTACGAAGTGGCTAGGAAAATGTGTAACGTGCATACGATTGTAGATATATTGAATCGGTTATATCGTTCGGTAGAAGAAACTGTAGAACTTTAGTTGGCTGCCTAGTTGCAGCGCATGTCTACAAGCTAAATCTAACACTTAACGATGCTTCCAAGAAATGTAATGAGCCGGGTATCATAGAAACCCTGGGGCATCTCCTGTGTTGCTGTTTGGCTCTCTCGAAAAATAGTTTTGAAAAACTAGAATGTATCCCTGAACTGGAGCTTGAGCGACTCCTAAACTTTGCGAACAGTGCGCGCATCTTGAGCGATGCATATTTTCGCTAAAAATAGAAATCTTATCCTCTTGACTAAAATGGTCTCTGCTTCATTTTGGCCAACCAGTATAATCTAACCTAACCTATCATAGAATATAATTTCAGCTGTAGAGATCTCTATCAACGATCATACACAAACTTTTGTTGATCTGACCAACCCCCTACCACTCTAGCCACCCTCGGAAAAAAATACGCTTCTGCCTATTTCTTAAAATGTTTTCGAACTTTTCCAGCGATGTGGTCTTAATCTTCTCAATTGTATCAAATTTTTGTATTTTCATCGGTCTTTCTAGTTTTGGAAACAGGAAAGATCACAAGATCCAGTGAATGTGGTGGCTAATTCTGGATTATGATTTTATTTTTGGCCAAAAAATCACGAACAGCAATGATGTGTAAACTGATACATTGTCATAGTGCAAAATCCTGACAACGAAAACGAAAACGAAGCATACCAAATCACGTCTAACTGTATCTATCAAAAAGGAATTTCGTGATTAACGACTTAATTCGCAATTATCTCAGGAATTAAGTGCAACTTAATTCTTAATGGCAACATTTGCCGAAAAATGGCAGTTAATATCCATTGCTAATGAAAAATAAAATAAAAATTCCTTAATTGTTTTGATATTTCGGTGCAGTTTGAAAAATTACAACTCAAAATATTTTTATTAAATATTTTTTCTTAGTATCAGGGCAGTATTTGTTGCCTGCGGTCCATCTTTTATTGACAAAACTATACAATAAACAAATCAGATGTTTACTAATCCGCTTAACAACCGTCTGTCACACTACAATTTTAATCAGAATTAACTGCGCCGGTAATCCCGATTAACGCCTTCGTCTATCTAGGCTATAAAATGGTTGATAAAGTCAGCATATGTTGGAGACTTACATATGTACAAATTAAATCGAAAATCGAATGAACATAGATCGCGAAATTTAAAGTACCCTCTTTTTGAGCAAATCCCGCGCGGAGATTTCCGTCTAACACTTGAATTATAAATTTTTTTTACTTTGATGTGTCAGAAATTTAGTTCATGGTTAGATATTTGCAAATATAAGTCTATTCGCTTGAACAAAGTTGGGAAATATTAAAATCGAACATCGAAAATCGTTAAACCAGTGGGAACGGTGATGTCAATTGTCCTCCTAGAAGCTGCCCCTTTTCTCCATCAGACTATGTTTTGTTGGGCACAGTTAAGGATAAATATTACGCCTATCGTCCAGGGACGATTTAAGAGTTGAAACATGAAATCAAAGTTACCATTTGCGAAATATTAGTGTCGAAATTCGCGAAAATGCTCTAAAAAATTAGATTGAAATGAGCTTTTGTAAAGCCAGACAAACTCATTTGAATTCATTGAAAAATATTCTTCATTTATAGCTGTATGAAATTGTAAACGCCAGATGGACCACCCTCTACATATAATTCGTCTATCCTAGGGAATTTTAAAATACAGTACTGCATTTATTTAGTTGAGTGTGTGCGTGCATTTCGTTGGCAGGCAACCGCAATTTGGAAAAGCGAATGTCGGTCATTGGCTGTAATATTAAAAGGCATAAAATCAAAAGATTTGCCGCTTGCTCGTAATTATTTTCAGTTTAATAATAAGGAGCACACATTTCGTAAGCATAAAAACTACATATACTGACTTGACTGTGCATACATGTGTGTGTACATACATATGCATGTATGTGTATAACTTGTATATAACGGTTTCTTGCGCAAATGCAGCAATCAACAGTGTGCACATTACTACCGAATAAGCGGTAGATCTATAGCATTTTTTGTTTTTTAATTTGAGGATCTACACATCTACAGTACAAAGCTTGAAATCTACCGCATTTTCGGATGCAAAACTTGTTTCGTTTTATCTGGCAACTTTTGTTCAAAATAAGATGCTACAAAACCATGTTTTGCAGCAACTTCATATCTAGCTGGTGGCTGTTTTACTTAATGGCAGTGCGGCTGTTATATAAATCATAAGAACCGAAAAAATTGGTTAAAACCTGAGTCCATAAGCAATCTTAGTACAGTGTATGGTATATAGATAGTTCCTGAAAAAATATATACATATATGGGAAATAATTTATATGAACCCCCGATGACTTAAATATTTTAGCGCAGAAGCATAAAGTTGTGCATGGAACATAAGTTTCATCAAATAAATCTTAAACGCTTTCTAATCAATGAAAAATCGTTTTCTATAGAAAATATTTATTATATGTGCTTACAAATACATGTGAACACAGTGTATGTGTATTGTGTTTAGCATAAATAATATTCTATCGCATCAAAACCAATAAGTTTCCACACTGGCCATCAACTCCAGCGCATCTCTCAACAACCCGATGCAGGCTTGTTTGTGTGTGAGTATTCTGCTGATAGCATCTGTGAGCAACAAACACAAAAAATGCTCTTGCCGTTGGGCAGCTACATGGGTGGGTGGCGTCACCATCACTGCGGCGCGCCGCAGACATTACAAACGTAATATGTCCAAAACTTACAAATCCAAAAATAATTGTATTAATATGGTAATGGAATACGCACATTTCGTAATTTCCAACATTTCATTGGTTCGCCAAGTCGTTTCCTCTGCAGCGACTAGGCGGTCATTTGTTACTGTCGCGGTAGCCATTTCAAAAGAGTCGGTGGTGATGACAATTTTTCAACGCCTTTGGCTATCATACCTACAATATATGTGCATATTAATTTTCCATTTCTTATTTTTTTTTTTATTTTGCTTTGTTATTTTACTACTATGCGCCGCTGATCATGCATACATTTTCCCCCGTGGTGTGACGCGCCCTATTTCACACATTGCCATACGTACACAGCAGCATTGCAGTTTGCCGAAGTGAACGAGTGTATGCGTGAGTGTGTGAGCTTCCTCTCAAAAAGTATGGTATGCTTGTACATACTCTCATACTATGATGTGCATGTTTTCCAATATTATTTTCTTATTTCATTCCAATTGTCGTGCTTCGAAAGTTCCTCCCATTCCTATTAATCTCATCGGAAATGTACATACATACATGTATTTATTAGTCAAGATCTATTTTAAAATATCAATACAATATCGATGCCTTGTTGTTTCTTGCTTGGGCGCTCATTTCATGTATGTATGTACTTGTGGACGTATTTGTTATTATTGCATTGTTGCGCATTCACAATGCATCATAGTTTTAATATATGCATACATACATATACATTTCATAATTCTCCTACACTTCTGTTGTGTGACTCTTCTTCGTAATTATTTTTGAAATTTTCTCACGCAATCAGAATTTTAAAAAGCGACCAAACATCGATGCCAACTAAACTTAATAGAAAATGAAATAATTTACGTGTATAATATATGAATGTATGTATATCCATACATATTCTTATGTACATATACAATTTATAAAATAACAATGACAACAAGTGCTAAAAATAATTAAATATATGTACATTCTTCCACATAAGCGACCAGCTGTTGGAAAGTCAGAAATAAATTAATAATCATGTTTTTATTTTTATTGTTGTTTTTTCATTCTCTGGGGTGGTACATATGTACCATAAATCTGCAATGTCAACATACAGTTATGTGAAAACTTATAGAGACAAACACATTTAGAAAACTGACATTAGAGAGTGGCAGAACTTACAAAAAAATGTATTAAAGTGCAAAAAATGAGAATATAAAAAATAATTTAGGTTTACATACGTTTTTTTTTTAAATGTGTTACTTACTTGAATAATAGGTATACAGTGGTGGCCATATCATATGCAACTATCATCCTATTTGCAAAGATGTGTACATATTTTATCATTAAAATTTACAGAATGTTGATTTAGTGGGAAATTATATTAGTTTCGAATGTATATTTTTATTTTACGTTTTCAAACGAAAAATATTTGTTCCCTTAAAGAAGATAGACTCCCATTTTTACATCAATCCTAAAAGAACATGGACAAAACAAATGCAACTCTTCAAAATAGTTTAAGTAACACTATTGTAACGGTACTTTATTCGTTGTCTTTGGTTTATCTGTCACTCAAAATAGCTTGTATACTGCATATAATATAATATCAACCGTTCCTGCAAATAAATTAGTGTGTTTATTTAAATAAAGTTTCGCGGTTTTGATAATGGCAAGAGACAAATTTGGAATTGAACTTCGGAAGAGAATTATTGCAGATTTTCAGACAGGAATGACACAGAAAGGCATATCTGCAAAATACAGCATACACAAAAGTACGATTTCGCGAATAATTAAAAGGTTTGTTACAAGAAAAGAGGTTGCTGTTATTCACCGAGGAGGGCGCACACTCAAAACCAGCCAAAGGACAGACAACCTGATAGTACAACTGGCAAAAAAGAATCCTGAAATTGTTCCAAGAGAAATAATAAAAGACTTAAATTTGCAAATATCCACGAGAAGTGTGCGTAGACGCCTTTTGAAAGCTTCACTGCGAGGTTGCCGTCCTGCACACAAACCTATGATTTCAATGAAGAACAAGGCAAAGCGTTTGAAATTTGCCAAGGAGCATCTAAATGGGCCGATCAGCAAATGGAAAACAGTCCTTTAATCGATGAGTCAAAATTTAACTTGATAGGTAGTGATGGAATGTCTTATGTGAGAAGACCAGTGAATAAACGGTATGATCCTCGTTATTGCAAGAAAACGGTTAAGCATGGTGGAGACAATATAATGGTGTGGGGCTGCTTTTCTGCAAATGGAGTTGGACCATTACATAAAGTTAATGGAATTATGGACCGCTATGGCTACAAAAATATTTTGGAAGACGTAATGCTGCCATATGCTGAGTGGGAAATACCGGCGCGTTGAGTCTTCCCACAGGATAATGATCCGAAGCACACGGCAAAATATGTAAAGCCTTGGTTTACCGAAAATAAAGTTGATGTTATGGAATGGCCACCACAGTCCCCGGATCTCAACCCGATTGAGAACTTGTGGGAACTGGTTAACAGGCGGATAGACAGGACTAGCATTAGAAATGGCTATGAACTTTTTAATAAACTCCAAGAAGCCTGGAAATCGATCCCGATGAAAACCATTGATAATTTAATTGCGCCAATGCCGAAACGATGCGCCGAAGTCATAAAATGCAATGGGTTTGCAACAAAATACTAGTTTCTCTATTTTTCACGATAGCTTTCAAAAAGTTGCATTTGTTTTGTCCACGTACTTTTTAAGTTGTGTTATAAAGGTAACATTTTTTTTTTATATCTGAATTAATTTTGTTTAATTTAAAAATATAAATTAAAAGTGTACATACCAAACTAAAATAAATTAACTTTCAATCAACATTCTGTAAAGTTTAGTGGTAAAGTACAAACAATTTTTCGTAAATACTGTGTTTGTTGCATATGATATGGCCACCACTGTATATAGAATATTTACGTACAACTTTAGTGGTCTTATAAATTTATATAAGATTCGAAGCTTTAGAATGTAATAGGGTGTTTTCTATCTGCATGAGAATTATCGATATCATCGATAGCTATTGCCGAGAATGGCAAACTGTGAAATTTCTGTTCAGCTGGGTTTGGGAAGTCATCAGGAATCCTTTGGTGTTTACGTATGGCCGAATTACGGCGCAGTTGCGGACAATATTTGAAAGGGATTATCTTTTAACTCTAATTTGAATTATTCTATTTGTATCTTAATTTTTGTTATAATTCTGTTCTGAGGTAGTTGACTATGACTGATCGTTCGATTTGCTATTACTTCATTATAGGTCTCTTTGTCATTAAAATTTATTTTATACTTTTTCGTTCGATTGGCAATAAAAGGGTGTTTTTTAGTTTTTTTAAACTATTTTTTATTTTCTACTTTTTAGTTCGATTAGCAAAAAAGCGTGTTTTTTAGTTTTTTTTTTAAACTATTATTATGAATGAAAATTATTGTTATCATTGCAGTCAGTGAATTAATGATTCGATATATTCGTGTTATATTTAATTCCTTTCTTATCGACTGTGAGTCTAAAGCTATGCAGTTATCGGCCGTGATAAAGAAGTAATCGGGATGAAGAACTTATTTCGTGGAGGGAGCCTGAGAAACGGCTACCCCACTCGATTAGCCAGTTTTTTTTCGATTTTCGTGGTGTGGTGCACTATGAATTCCTTCCACCTGGCCAAACTGTTAATAAGGAATATTATTTGAGCGTTATGCGTCGTTTACGTGAAGGAATTCGTCTGAAAAGACCAGAATTATAGGCCAACAACTCTTGGTTTTTGCATCACGATAATGCACCGTCTCACACTGCACTCGTTCTTCGTGACCATTTCGCCAAAAATTCCACGCATATCGTTCCACAACCACCGTATTCGCCTGATTTGGCTCCGTGTGACTTCTGGCTATTAACAAAACTCAAGAGACCACTCCGGGGAACGCGTTTCGAGTCGATTGAGGAGATAAAAGCTGAATCGAAGAAGGTGCTGATGGTTATACCGGAAATGGACTATTTGGCATGTTTCGGGGATTGGAAAAATCGTTGGCATAAGTGTATTTCATCGAGAGGGGATTATTTTCAAGGGGATGAAATTGATTTACAAGAATAAAAAAAGATTTTTCATTTTACAACCAAATTCACCTTACTTTTTGCCCACAAGTAAAAAAAGAAAATATTAATCCTGGCAATCCTAATAAGGATAATGGAAAACTTTTATCAAATTATTGCATTGTCATCGGTCCTTGATAGGTGTGCGAAATTCCAAGTCGATCAGATTTTTAGAAGCCAGTGAAAATTATGCTCAAAGATTCCGTTACATACATACATACATACATACATACATACATACAACCCGACCTAATAAAAGTGTGTTAAAAATAAATGCCATGAATGGTTCTACACAAAAATAATGAAGATACAGAAATAAAGATTGCCCAATTTATATGAATTTTTGTTGTTTAATTTCAATTTAAAATCCGATACCTCTAAATTGATCACCCTTTATTATAATAAAAATATTTCTTGCTCACAACTAAACACAAAATAAATAAAAATAAAACGAGCTGATGCGAAAGAGAGTAAAAAATGTGATATTCTGCGCTTGTTTGTTTAATTAAAACTATTCTATGAACCTTCAAAAGGGCGTGACTCGCAAGTCCCTGTTGAATTTTATGCTAATAATATTTGCTGTCTAATTAACTGAATAAACACATACATACATATATATGTATTGTACGTCAGTCCGCAAATAAATTCATCCTTCCAAACCATCTTCTTTACTCACATCCATTTTGAACATTTTATTTATTTTTTCGTTTTTTTTTGCATTTTGTTTTCATACAAACACACATACATATTTGTATGTATATAGGTATACTTTTTGCAATCCTCTAACTACCATTAACAATTTTGAACGGAACTAGGTCATTGCGGCCAAAAGGGCTTTGTACGCTCTCACTTGCACTCTCGCATGAATTGTTACTCTCAGGCACTCGTACTTACGTAGTTACTACCAATATTTCTCTATACTATACGAAGCTCTCTTTTTCCATTTTTTGTGTTTTGTTTTTGTTTTTGCAGCAAAAAGGAAGGATAGTAGAAAAGTGGTGGGCGTTTTGACCCATTGTAGGTTCTGTTATCCTCTGAAGGCAGTGTGCCACCAATCGACGAATACCCAGACAATTTGGCGCAATGACACTTGTTTATATGTAGCCGACATCCTCGCCCTGCGCCTGTGCTCATATGGCACACTCAGCCGTATGCTACCGTTCTACTTCTTAACATACCAATTTTCTACAATACTATAAATATGTATGTACTCGTATATCCGCATGTACGTATGTATGTGTATATGTGAACAATCACAGGAGTACGTGTATTTCATACATGCGCATGTACTCACTAGGGCGCTCAGTCCAGTTTCTAAACCGATTCTGTACAAACATTTTGAATGTTCCATGGCCACCCTTTTTGAATATTGCATGGCTACCCTTATTGTGGATCGCACAGAACATAAACAAATTCCCGTTAGTAAGCGCATACCAAGCCGTATGAATAAGTGAGTTAGGTTAGGTTAGGTTGAGTGGCTGTCTTAGCCCATATCAAGGAAGGATATATTCGATAGCGCAGAGCCCTTTGTAATACCGTCGTTCACCCTTGTTCCGCTTTCCAAGAAATATAACCAGTTTATCTCTTTAATAAAGCAAACGAGTACATGATGAGTATTGATGTAATTAGCCGTCAATTCAGGAACTGGGTTTGGATGAGGTACTGTGATGAGTAGAAGGCACAAAAGACCATGAGGTCGAGGTGCAAACCTCCAATAAATCTAAATCTATGCCGTAACTAGAACGTTGCAGTGGAAAAAATAATAATATAATCGATTTTCCCATCTCCACGACCCCTATGGGAAAACTTGATTGCCAGAATTCTCATCCACACGTGTGCGTCTCCATTAGAACAGCGAGCTGGCCATGCTGCAGGAGAAGACAGTCTAAGAAATGCCTTCGAGCATCGGAAGTGAGGCCGCGCAAACTTACGCCTTTCCGTTTTATCAAAAATTTTTTATTGAATTTCTACTACCTACAAGTAACTCGGGTTACTCCAGTCGATCGTTTTAAAAGCAACCGATTTCTTTGTCATACAAATCATTTTCTCAGGTTCTCTGACAACAAGATACAATCGAAGGCCGATTATGTAGCTCTCATGCAGCAGGATTATGCAGTTAGCGGCTATTATATATTGGGCTATTTATGAATTTGAGCTTTAACAAGACAATAAGCTAAACCGTAGTTAGGATCTCTGCTTATACAACCTACCTTTACTTTGCCTACCTAACCTACTATTACATATAACCTACCTTTTTTGACTCAAAGAAGTCGTGCGACATTTTATTCATGAAAGCAAAATATTTGACAATGGAATCCATTACCCGCTTCTTGACCATCTAAACATGATTTTGATAAACTCGCTTCCAGAGCTCAATTAATGAAATTTGAGTTGTGCCATCGTTCCCTTCCCACAAGATGGAATACCGTAGTCGGCGAAATCTCTCCCACCATGGATCCAAAACTGTATTCCCGCTCCTTTACAAGGCAACTGGACTCCTCTCCTGGATGATGGCGGTAGCAGTCGAGAAGATTAACAAGCCGGCTGAAGAGCCTTTCCTTGTAAGAAATCGGATACTCCATGTACCCACCCTTAAACAAATCCCTGAATATGTTTGTAATCCTAAAAAGTCATTCGCTTTAATTCCACTGGAATCCCCAGGGTCAGCGGAACCGAGGCAGTCCTAGGGGCTCATGGCACCATTGTATCGCAAATGAAATAAAAGCTGGGAACAAAATCCCGCGTGGTAGCAAGTAAAAGCAAAGCGAGGGAACAGAACGGAGTGGAAAAATTTTACTTTTGCCCTATGCTTCGTAACGGAGCTCGAAGAACTATGATGATGATGATACGCTTTATTTGCTGTATGATGCTGCCCGAAAGGTCGTGGAATTGTAACTGCCAACCAAGATGCACCCTTTTTATTCGATTCAATTAATGGTATGAACAGCAGTTTTTTTTTCCTTGTTCACTCCTCTCGGAGCACAGGGCCTCGACAAGACTCAGTCTTGCGCTGGTTTCGCTAATCTATTTTGATTTCTGACAGGGTAGGAGATTAGCCTGCCGCTTTGAACAACAGTAAATTGCTTAAAATGTTGTCTTAACCTACCGAAGCTATCAAAAGTTAACGACTACTGGATTGTCTGAGTTTTTCATATTTGCATGCGAAAGCACATTTTTAGAAACTGTAAAATACGCAATAACCCTAGTATGTCTGCATCAGCCTATCCGCCTATTCCGCCTCACTGGAGCGTTGCAGTCGTACTTTTGGTTTTATCGCGTGAAATGCACTGTTTCCATCGCTTCCCGCGCGGAGCCGCCACGTCTCGTGCTCCATAAAAACATCAAAAGTCGATTTGTGGTTATTTTGCTAGGCCATGCGCCTGAAAGTATGTCACATGTTTTTGTTCGCACACGTGCATGCATACATGTGAAATTTCCTTTGTTACTTTTGTTTGTTTTTGGTTTTGGTGTTAATTTTTTGTTTGCAAACTTTCAATCTGATTTTGATGTGCCACTTAAAAAGAATCTTGCTGGCAAGATATTCCACATTGGAGGATTCAGTCAAGTAAATTAAGTTTTATACAAAGAGAAAACATGGGTGTGAAATTCGATTGTAGATATAAATTTAAAAAGTAGATAGAAATATGACAACAAGTTGGGGAACAAATATTTATGTAAGTTTCCAACACGTCCAATTAACTTGATTTGCATTAATTGAGCTGATTTTCAGGAGTCAGAAAGCAGCGCCAACTCATCCTTGCAGAACATTTATACCATTTATTTGCGTATGTCTGATGGGCTGGTGTGTCCTTATTAACCCCGGTTTCCTTTACCAGCAGCCACGTCGGAAAACATTAATGTCCGCTCGTCGAATTAGTAGTCGTATCAATACTTTGTCGATGGCCTACTACAAGTCTAATACTAAATTGAATAGCCTAAGTCTGATGAGTGCTGAGAAAGCACCTAGTCCTACTAAAGTTTGCATTTTCTACACTTTTTGTGTCTTATAAAGCCCAGTTTTGATACATGTACTGCCAAGAAACAGTGCGCCATCAGCCGTTCAACTAAAAGCTTTGAGTTCTCTCTTTTAAGATACCATCAACTAAGTTCTTAAGCTACTAGTATTTCTGAAGTTGGCCTGTCCGGACTACCACCTTCATCAAAAACGAAAATATATTCATAATAATTCAGAATTCAAGTTTCTTCCTCAAAAGTGATATTATCTCCTTCAAAGTACTCCCCATCAACTGCAACGCACTTATGTAAGCGTTTGATTCAGCTCTCGAAATGTTTCTGGAACTCAATTTATAGTATATAGCCATCAGAGCCGTCTTCGATTTTCGATTAAAACGCGCTCCCTGTAGTGGTTTTTTGACTCGATCAAAGAGAAAAGATATCGCAGGGAGCCATATCAGGTGAATTCGATCGCTGTTGGAGGGTATTCGTTTCATGGTCGGAAATTCACAGATAATAATGCCACTTCGATTGGGCTTAATTATGGTGCAAAATCCACGCGTTGTTTTCCCACAAATAATTTCTTTTTCTGCATGTAATAGTGTTTATTAATTGTCTGACCTTCTGGCAAAAATTCGTGGGGCACAATAACGTTGTAATCCATAAAAACCGTAAGTATCCCTTTATTTTTAGGCTAAAAACAACGTGATTTGTTTGGCATTGGTTCATCAGGAGCTCTCCGCCTACTCGCCTGATGTCTGGATTGCGTATCGTGCTCATAAACCTACGTCTCGTCTCCAGTAATCATGCGTCTGATGAATGTTAGGTCCGATTCCGCCTTAAAAATCATGTCTTTGGCGATATCAAGCGATCCTTTTTTTGCATGTAATTCAGATGCAACCAAATGCTGGGACCAATTTTGCAGCAACACTGCATAAACTCAACTCATCAACTACAATGTCCTATAAGGATCCATAAGTAATGTTCAAGTCCTCTGTCAGCTATCTGATGGTTATTTTGCGCTTATTGATCAACTTTTCTTTCACTTTATTGAATTTTTCATCAGTTTTCGATGTCGATGCGATGTGGATGGCCACTACGTTAGTCATCCGCCGTGCTTAACAAACGATGTAAGGTTTTCGATTCGCAGCTCTTCGTTTGACTTTCGTCGTACCATACGGCGAAGTGTGTGCTCTATATGAAACTACTTAACCAATTCGATTTTAACAAACTGCATTCTGTGTGCTTATGATAGGCGCCTTCTATTCACTATTTCTCTGATCGCTCTCTCTATGCTCGATTAACTTGACGAAACATTTGCATGTGCAAGCAACAACAAAGTTATCGAGTAAGATTCCCCACTAGCGAGGATGGTTATACCTCATTAAAGTGGTATAACTCACTATTTTACAAGCAAATGTAATTTAAGGGGTTACATACATACGTCCAGCAGGGCCAAAAATGCGGTAAAACAAAAAACTTTTTTAGAAGGGATAACAATAGAAATAAATATAAAAAAATATACATTATTTATTAGTACTTAAACTTAATAAAAAAAATTATTTTAATTTTTCTTTACAAAAATTATATTATATATGTACATATATAATTGGCGCGTACACCCTTTTTGGGTGTTTGGCCAAGCTCCTCCTCCTACGGGACTTACAGTTTCAAGCCGACTTCGAACGGCAGATATTTTTTTTATGAGGAGCTTTTATTCATGGCAGAAATACACTCGGAGTTTTGCCATTGCCTGTGGAGGTTGACCGCTATGAGAAAAAACGTTTTCTTCTTTTTGATCTTTCACCGAGATTCGAACCTACATTCTCTCTGTGAATTCCGAATGGTAGTCACGCACCAACCATTCGGCTACGGCGGCCGCCAACAAATATTAGTATATAAAAAATCACGTGACCCAAAGTACATTGAAAAAAAGTTGCTTCACGGTCTGCATCATTTCTTCTCGAAATGTTGACGGATCTATTATAGCAAAATAAAGTTGTAATTATAGTCGAGCCGGATTTTTGATTTTCGAAAAATTTTGCAACTTACGCATTTAAAAAAAAGTATGCGTTTTACGTCATAAATGTCATACTTTAACTATGTTTATAAAATTTTTTAATAAAAATATCAAAAATCAAATCTATAGAGAAAACACTTTTGAATATTAAAAAAAAACCGCATCAAAAAATATTAAAAACTATGAGTTATCATGCAGACCATGCCGGAAAAAGTAGTTTCGAAAAAAAGTGTGAGGTAGAGGAGCGCGAGTTATGTATAAGCCTCTGTTAATAACAGAGCTAATGTTATTAACATGACAATAACACAATAGTGATGTTAAACAAATGTTAAACAATATAAACGATGTTGAATATTAAGAAGTTAAATGTTAAGAGCTGTTAATGGAAAAACAATGTTAGGGAACCTAAATTTAATAGTTTTAGTAACAACAAATGGTAAACATGAATGTTGGATGGAAAAATACAATTGCAACTGAGCTTTTAGGTGGCGTGATGCTTTTTGTTTAACTGTTCATAAAATGCAGCTTTGTTTTAGGTAATAAGCAATTTATTTTAGAATGTCCAGATTAGTCTTAAGTTGACGTTGAAGATTAAAGTCATGTTTTCTGCAAACTACTCACTGTTTCACTTTAAATATGTATATAATTCGCGCGGACCGCTCTCTACTTAGTTAATGGGCTGTAGAAGCTATAATACTGGAAATTTCCACATGAAAATTTCACAGTATATTCTTAAGATACTATACTTTTGAAATAACGAAAAAAATCGATTTTTTGAAAATTCTGGACGTATGTAACCCCTTAAGGCAGCTGTATTCCCGCATTGCCAAGATTTATACCAGTTGTTTCATCTATTCGCCACTTCCTAACACTTGGCGAAAATAAGAGGCCTAATATTTATTATACGCAATATATTCACCATTGGCTATAATGCCTTCATATTTGTTTTCCTATTGCCCGCATATGTATGTATTTTCAAGAGGCTTGGCATCAGGCAACTGTGAAGGTCACCAATCCCACATTCCAATCCCATTTTGCTGTTTCCACTCCACACACCTTCGGCTGCGATGCTTTGGACTCGTCGATCTTCCAAACATCTTCGCACCTGACAGCAGTAATTGTAAATTTTATTCATTCAAACTGCATTCGAATTGGCGGTAAACACAAATAAAAAATCATTTGATTCACATTTTATTTTATTTTGTTCTGTTTTATTGCATTTCCTTTTATGTTTTTTTATCTGATTATCTTTTACTTTACTCTGTTTTACTTTTTTATATTATCTTAATAGGACTATGGTTAAGTTCGTGCGGTTTTTTTTCGAAATTTGAAACTTTATTGACGTAAAATGGTTACAAATTTAATATTCAAAGTATTGTCCATCGCTTGCTACTACTTTTTCCCATCTTTCTGGCAATTCACGGATTCCCTTTGTGAAAAATTCGGTCGGTTTTGCCGCAATCCACGAATCGATCCATTTTTTGACTTCATCGTAATTACGGAAGTGCTGGTCAGCCAGGCCATGTTGCATCGATCGGAAGAGATAGTAATCGGATGGCGCAAGGTCTGGACTATACGGCGGGTGGGGTAGGACATCCCATTTGAGCGTTTCTAAGTATGTTTTGACCACTTGTGCAACATGTGGCCGAGCATTGTCATGTTGCAAAATAACTTTGTCGTGTCTATCGGCGTATTGCGGCCGTTTTTCTCGCAGTGCTCGGCTCAAACGCATCAATTGTCATCGGTAGACATCCCCCGTAATCGTTTCATTCGGTTTCAGTAGCTCATAATACACAACACCCAGCTGGTCCCACCAGATACACAGCATAACCTTCAGGCCATGAATATTCTGCGCCGACGTCGATGTTGAAGCATGGCCAGGGTATCCATACGTTGCCCGACGTTTTGGATTGTCGTAATGGACCCACTTTTCATCGCCAGTCACAATTCGATGCAAAAAACCCTTTCTTTTGTGCCGTTGAAGCAGTTGTTCGCATGCCATAAAACGGCGTTCAACGTCTCTTGGCTTCAATTCATACGGCACCCAATGGCCTACCTTTCGGATCATTCCCATGGCTTTTAAACGTTTGGAAATGGTTGATTGATCAACTCCCAAAGTTTTTGCAACCTCTTCTTGCGTTTGAGCCGGATCTTGATCGAGCAATTCCTCCAATTCGGTATCCATGAACTTTGGCGGCGCACCCTCGCGTTCGTCGTCTTCCAAGCCAAAATCACCACTTTTAAAGCGTGCAAACCACTTCTGGCACGTTCGCTCAGCTAGAGCATGCTCACCATAAACTTCCACCAAGATACGATGACTTTCGGCTGCTTTTTTCTTCATATTAAAAAATTCCCCGCAAAAACACATTATTTGGCACGAAATTCGACATTTTCAAGTGTGGTAAAAATATTGTTGTTTACGCTTCAAATAAAAAACTTATACTGACGTTTGTGCCTTACGACAGTAGCTCTCCAATGAATCTTTGGAAATGTGGATCGATGGAATAATAATCAAGTTACGCCATCTGTTGTAAAACCGCAAGGAACTTATTCATAGTCCTATTATTTTTTTACTATTTTTGTTTTTATTTTGTTGATATTTTTATATACTTAGTCCTGCCATAAGTTCTGTTACAAGTCAAGTCCGTTATAGATATGAAATTATAATACTTTTTTTAACGAAATTAGTTTTACTTAATCATAAATATTAAACAAAAAATTTACTTTTCATTCGAAATGGTCACCATTTTCTTATATTCCATTTGCGTACCTTCAAACGATTAGGCCATTCAGCTACTGCAGCACGCACGGTTTAAATGGATATTGACGTCGCTGCTCGAACCAAAGATTTTTTGAGACTCTCCAAATTTCTGTAAGGCCATCCTCTTCAATTCTGATCACAATTGTAGTCCAATGGATTCAGATCTGGACTTCCACACGGCCAATCTTCTGCGGCTATAAGCCCAGGAATATCAGGAATGTTGTTTTTTAACCACTGTTGGGTGGTTTTTGCCTTATGGGCTATAGCGGAATCTTGTTGGAAGAGTCAACGCTCTCCATTGATGAGGGTACTGCTCAACTGCTTCACCACGCCGTTTTAGACATCTTCCTCGTACATTTTGGCCCAATTTTAACCCTTTTTTTGCAGAAATGAAGAAATGTAACACCTTTGCAAGACACTCTCCACCAAACCATTACGGAGGCTACGCTGAACCAGTGGAACAACATTTTTTGCGTCTTTAGAAGTTTTAACATAGCTTTTGTCGTTTTGCTTATTAAAAACTTCTTCAACAGTGAAAATTGTCTCATCTGTGAAAAAAATATTTTCATGGCCGTTGGCTGCGAGCCACTGAAGAAGCTGATGCATGTCGAATCTAATTTTCTTCAAGTGCGTTGTTAAAAGATGACCAGTTGAGCGGCGGAAGGCTTTCATGTGAAGAGCACCTCTAATTAGTCTTGACATGAATCTGGTCGATACATTCATTTCCCAGGATATGATTTTATGCTTCCTAAGGGGATTTATGCGAATTCTTTCTCGAACGGCTTTTATGGCTGCACTGGTTCTAACCGCGCGAAGACGACCACTTTTTTTCTGCCTGTCACTTCAGACGTTTGGGAAAAGTTAATTGAGTTTGATCGTGCGGTAAACAAACATTCTCGATATATTAAGTTTTTTCAGCAATTCGTAAATCTCACTTGCACTTTTACCACACTTTTGTAATGCAGTCACTGCAATGCTATTTTCCTTAGCTCCCCACTCCATTGTTAACAAGGAAATTTGCCACGAAACTGAGTAGAAAATGCATTCGAACAAAAGCAAAAATAACCGAACTTTTTTCTGTGAATTTTTTCTCGCCATATGCATTAAAATATTTGTCAAAGAATTTATGGTAAAACTAAATATAAGATTTTATTTTTGTTTTTTATTATTATTTTAAATTTAAATCATTCGACTTTTATGTTTAAATCTTATTTTATTTTGTTTAATCTTATTACACTTTATATAAATTTTTCTTTTTTCCTAAATTTTATTTGAGTTTATGTTACTTGACTTGATTTTATTTTACTTTTTTTTAATTTTATTATTATTCATATTTTTTGTTAATTTTACTTTGTTTTGTTTTATTTTATTTTTAACTTTATTTTATTTATTTCATTTTATTTCACTTCACTTCACTTTATTTTATTTTACTTAATTTTTTTATCGTATTTTATTTTCTTTTTTTAATTTTATCATTATTCATATTTTTTTAAATTTTACTTTATTTTATTTTACTTTGTCAAAGAATTTATGGCAAAACTAAGTACAAGATTTTATTTTTGTTTTTTATTATTATTTTAAATTTAAATCATTAGACTTTTATGTTTAAATTTTATTTTATTTTGTTTAACCCTTAACCACCTAGCGTCGGTCACGGTGACTCTGAGCGATCTATTTTTTCAAATATTTCCGTTACTACGCGGGCCCCACGCCTGTGACTCTGTGTACCTTTTCTCCTCCCTCTTCAGTTTGCGCTCTGCGCTCGGCCAAGCAACACGTGCGCGCAGTGAAAAGAATCAGGTAAATATATATCGTATGCGGTCCTGGTGACCGACGTTAGGTTGTTACGTTTCTTTTAGTGTTAACATTTTCTTATCGTCTTTTGGGTTCAGCATGTCTCAACGTGATCGAAATATCTGTAGATGGTTAGAAGAGAGTGACTCAGATGCTGAGGATCAAAGGGACGAGCCGGAATTGCCAAATGAAGACTGCAGTGACGTAGAAGATGTACCTTTAGACCACGTGATTGAAAGTGAGTGTCAATCAGACTCTGAATTTGATGTTGACGAGTTATGTGAAAATAATGATGATGGTGATGTGCCAGTTGATGATCAATCTTCAGATGACGATGTTCCATTGGCAAGATACCGAAACTATTTCGGAAAAAATCGGTTCCGTTGGTCGAGCCGACCTCCAGTTTCGCGATCGAGGACTTTGCAACACAACATCATTCATCAACCTCCAGGATTGAAAAGGAACTTCAGAGATGTTTTGAACAGAAATACAAAACCATCCGATATTTGGCAGTTATTTTTCATTGATGATATGTTAGAAGAAATTGTTAAGTATACAAACGAAAAAATTATCAAGATAAGACCAAACTATCAAAATCAGACATGTGTTCATGACCTCGACGTAATGGAGCTAAAAGCTTTGATCGGTATGTTGTACTATACCGCAATTTTCAAAGAAAACCACACACATTACACATGTTGGTACAGCACAGATGGCACAGGAAGAGAGATTTATCGTTGTATAATGAGCAAGAACAGGTTTGAAATACTGCTGAATTGCCTTCGATTTGATGATGCGAGCACCAGAGATGAACGCCGTAGCACTGACAAAGCTGCACCTATATCTCAGCTGTTTGGTAAGCTGATACAAAACTGCAATTTGTTCAATTGGCAGTTACGCTTGTATTGACGAGATGTTGGTGGCTTTCCGTGGGAGATGCGGCTTCAAAATGTACATGCCGAAAAAACCCAACAAATATGGATTAAAAATTATGTGCATGACTGACGCCAGAAATGGATATCTTGTTGATGGCTACATATACTTGGGAAAAGACTCAGATAGCCAAGGCTTGCCCGATGAATACCAACGACTGAACAAACCCACGCAATCAATTTTGCGACTGATTGCATCGATTGAAGGAACCCACAGAAATGTTACGACTGATAACTGGTTTACTTCAGTAGAGCTAATGAAAATCCTGAAGCAAAAACAGCTGACACTTAGGGACCCTTAAAAAAAATAAAAGGGAAGTACCTCCCCAATTTCTACCTAGCCGTCACCGAGGCGTTGGCTCTTCGATTTTTGGATTTACGTCAGATGCAACATTGGTGTCTTATGTACCAAAGCAAAACAAATCCGTGCTTGTTCTCTCCAGCATGCATCATATGCCAACCATTGATCCACAAAAACAAAAGCCAGAAATGATCACTTTCTATAATAGCACCAAAGGAGGCGTCGATACATTAGATCAGAAATGTGCCATTTATTCAACTTCTCGACGCACACAGCGCTGGCCAATGGCAGTGTTCTACAGAATGCTGGATGTATCTGCGGCAAATTCATACATCATCAGCAACATGAACCAAGCTCAGAGAAAGGTGCCCAGACTGAATTTCATGAAACAACTGGCTAAAGAACTTATCGAACCTCATTTGAGACGTCGAGTGAACCAGTTTGGATTGCAGAGGGATCTTCAGAATGCTATTCGCCGGGTTCTCAAAATAGATGAAGAACCAAGATCATTTTCGGCAGGCAGCTCTGATAAATTAGAAACACGCAAACTTGCTCAACGTGTGACCCAAAAAAAAAACGTAAAACATTCCATTTGTGTTTTCAGTGCAAAAATCCAATTTGCGTTGAATGTTCTCAAAAAATGTGTATAAGCTGCCGCGACAAATTGTAAATGTTAGGGGGCTGTAATTTTGTAATGATTGTGATTTGATTGTGCCAATGATAGTTTTATATAAGAGGTTATATACTTAAGTTACTAAAATAATTAAAAAAATATTGATCTCATTGATTGTTATTGCTTAGCTCTCAGTTTAATAAAGAACCTATAATTTGTTGAAATATTTGTAAGTGAACTTTGATTAATAATAATAAAAAGAAAAAAATGTTAATTTTAAGAATTTATTAAAACAATTTGAAATAAAAACAACTAAAGAACTTAATGTGGTTTAATTTTTTGCCAATTTATGACTTTTTAACCTTGTTAATAGTACTTAAACCCAAGCGGTCACCATGACCGACGTTAGGTGGATGTGTTACTGGAATACACGTTAGGTGGCTAAGGGTTAATCTTATTACACTTTATATAAATTTTTCTTTTTTTCTAAATTTTATTTGAGTTAATGTTACTTGACTTGATTTTATTTTGCTTTGTTTTCTTTTATTTTATTTTTAATTTTTTTAATTTTATTATTATTCATATTTTTTGTTAATTTTACTTTGTTTTATTTTATTTTATTTTATTTTATTTTTAACTCTATTTTATTTATTTCATTTTATTTCACTTCACTTCACTTTATTTTATTTTACTTTTATTTGATTTTAGGTATTGCACTTTGCATTATGTTATTTTACTTAATTTTTTTTTCTTTTTTTTTAATTTTATTTGATTTTATTTCACTTCACTTTATTTTATTTTACTTAATTTTTTTATCGTATTTTATTTTCTTTTTAATTTTATCATTATTCATATTTTTTTAAATTTTACTTTATTTTATTTTACTTTGTCAAAGAATTTATGGCAAAACTAAGTATACGATTTTATTTTTGTTTTTTATTATTATTTTAAATTTAAATCATTAGACTTTTATGTTTAAATTTTATTTTATTTTGTTTAATCTTATTACACTTTATATAAATTTTTCTTTTTCTCTAAATTTTATTTGAGTTAATGTTACTTGACTTGATTTTATTTTGCTTTGTTTTTTTTTATTTTATTTTTAATTTTTTTAATTTTATTATTACTCATATTTTTTGTTAATCTTACTTTGTTTTATTTTATTTTATTTTTAACTTTATTTTATTAATTTCATTTTATTTCACTTCACTTCACTTTATTTTATTTTACTTTTTTTAGTTTTATTTGATTTTAGGTATTTCACTTTGCATTATTTTATTTTACTTAACTTTTTTTTTTTTTTTTTAATTTTATTTGATTTTATTTCACTTTGCTTTATTTTATTTTACTTCATTTTTTAATTTTACTTTATTTTATTTATGTGATTTTATTTCACTTCGCTTAATTTTATTTTACTTAATTTTTTTTATTTTATGTTATTTTGTTAATTTTATTATTATTCATATCGTTTTTAATTTTATTTTTTTTTTTTTTTATTTTATTTGATTCCATTTCATTTTGGTTTACTTTTATTCTACTTAATTTTTTTAATTTTACTTTATTTTATTTATTTGATTTTTGTATTAATATATTTTATTTTATTTCACGAGTATTTCAATAAATTTCCCGTATTGAAGAGCAATAAACATTTCCTAAATTTATGGCTAAAACATCGATTTGTATTTACTAAACAAGTGCATACGTATTTGCATATGCGGATATACGAAAGTTTATTTGTATTCCAAACATTTCACGCCGCTTACGCACGATGGCGCTATCGAATAGCCGAGAAAAGCAATACACATTCACCATATGGGCACTTTCAATTGAATCAAACAGAAATTGCAAACATGCTATATACGTATGTTTATTCACTAAGTAATAAAAACAATTAAAAAAAAATTTTGTGAAATGTAAAAAATTTTGTGGTAGTGTGTGCTATGAATTATTGATATGGAAACTTATGAACTCGAGTGCGTCCAACCCACAGCTAACGTAGGCAAAGAAATTACACCAAAAAGAACTTGATATACATATGTACATATGTATGTATGTATGTACATCGGTATAAGAATACACATACTTCGTATTTATTGAACATATTTATGTATGTATGTATGTATGTACATTGAACTCATAATATAACATATTTATACAAAAATTGGCTTCAAATATTATAATTTGGTCTCATATAATTGTGAATATTTGAATGAGGAAACGCATTAAAAGGAGGAGAGGAACTACAAAAGGGTACATAAAAGGTGCCGGCACCTTTTAGGATTCATAAAGCCCTTTACTTTTTTACACGATTTTGAAATAACACGGTTCACTAACAAATTTTTATACACGTTCTTGCGCGAATCTCAAAACAAAAAATGTTCTTCAAAACAAAACGTAATTCTTACAATTATACAATTATTAACTAAAAATCTGTCATGTAAGGTAAAAGCAATAAGTATATACATTTTAGAGCCAACCAAGTCCGACTGGGCATTAACATTTCCAGGTCATCTATAGGCCATGTCTGGCTGGATAACAAGCATTGTACAAGGTGGCATAGGAATAATCATCCCATTTAGTTTTTGAATCATTTTTTTTTACTGAAAAACAATTATTTCGAGTGATGCGCATCTATAAGTACAGTTATGTGAAAAATAATAGGGGCAGTGCCTACCCAAACTTACATTATATTTACAATCGAATAAAAAATCGAAAATTCTTTCTTTTTTAAACGATTTATTTTTTCTTAAACGGTAGAAAAAAGATTAATAACAAAATTTTTCCTATTCCTATAATATATTTTGTTTTTTTTTTTTTTTGTGATTTTATATGAATTTATATATGTAGTTTAACGTGTGAAAAAAATAAGGACACTTCATGAAATCTTAAAGTTATAAATAACTTAAGTAAAACTAAATAGATATTTTAACTGAATATTGTTGCATAAAGCCTTAGTGCCATATTAGTACTTTGTTGCGGATCCTTTGTTATCCAGAACAGCAGCACATCTTCTAGGCATTGAGTCGACCAAATTTTGACAAACATGTACCGGTATTGCGTTCCACGCATCCTGAATAAGATTCCAAAGCTGGTCGCAACTTGGTGGAACCACTTCTTTGTGGACTTTGCCGTATGTTTTGGGTCACTATCCTGCTGGAAGACCCATATGAGTGGCATATCTTCTTTGGCATACAGCAGCATTGTATTTTTCAAAATTTCAATGTAATCAGCCGATTTCATTATGTTCTGGATGCGATATAGATGACCCACACCATAATAAGAGAATGGCCTCCATACCCTGATGCTACCACCACCGTGTTTGATCGTCTTTAAAGTATATTTTGGATTGAATTCTTGATGGATAGGCCTTCTTACATGGTGGACACCACTATCAGAAGAAAACAAGTTTACTTTTGTTTCATCGGACTACAGAATGCTACCCGATTTTTCTTTAGCAAAGTGTAATCTTTGTTTTATGTTCTCTTTGGATAACAATGGCACTTTTCCCGCACTACGGGCTCTCAATTCCTCACCGATGAGTGTTTTTCGAATCGTTGATGTGTCAACGTCAATGTTTAAATCATTTTTTATTCGTTTAGATGTTATAAATGGATCTTTTTTTACGCATCGAATAATACTTCTCTTTATAGTAGGTGTAATTTTTGGTTTTCTACCACGGGTTTCATGCTTGGGAATCCATTTAATAGCATTTTCGACCATCGTTTTTGAAATACCGAGCATTTGTGCAATTTTTCTGTATGAATTTCTGCTTTTACTTAAATTTTTAATATTATTTCTAGTAGCGTGGCCGCAGTGCATATTTCTACCCATATTTGCCTAAAAAGTTACAAAATTGCAATTTATTTAGCAATTAATGTGAAGCTGTGAATTTGTTTTACGCAGTTACTTAAAAAAAACAAGTCTCTCTAATTTTTAATATAGTACTGTATTTTTACCAAAACGAAAAACTGTCCTTATTATTTTTCACAGCAGAAATCGCGCACTTCTTAAAGAAAATAATTTGTTATCTAAACGAAAGAAAAAGACACACAAATTGTAACGGGATTTCTCAATGTCGTTTACAAGCTTTGCTATACAACTCTCTTTTAGCACAAATTCTTTCATTTTACATGAATTCGCAAACACAAAAAACGGTGAATACAACTGTCCTCATTATTTTTCACATAACTGTATATTTTGAGCTTTAAGCGCTCCACTACTCGTCTGTTTTTATACTGCAGCTGTCTAGCGACTGCACAAGCGTCGGATATGACGTCATTTGCAAAAATTGTATTATTTTATTAATTTTCCGTTAGGGTGATTAATTTTGCGCCACTCGTTGTTTAAACAACTCGAGAAGCCAAAAAAATAGTCGCTAATAACAGACTTTGTTGCAACGAAAAAAACAACAGAAGCCTTTAATAATTTCAAAAAAACCCGACCCGACTGGACATACATATCTGACATATCTAGCATTTTTCGTCCAGAGCGTAAAACATTGTTTTTTTTCCTAATTTCAATTTGAGTTCTTACTCAAATATTAACTTTTTTGTTTTTTGTAATAAAAATCAATTGTTTTTGTTCTATAAATATTTATGTAATATGGATTTCATTAGTACTTCTTCTGCACGGTTTTTTGAGAAAATATTTAGAGGTTTTTCATTTTACACGATTTTTTGAAGGATATACTAATCTCCCAAATTTTCTATGTATATGTCGCATGTATTTCTTTTTTCTTCAGTGTAAAAACAGAGTTGGATGTATTTTGTTGCCGTTCATCGATTGTTGGGAGGTTGTTTTCACCAAAGTACTACTATGGCAATAAATTATGAAGCATTTTAAGAATTGCAAATGTTTCTGCCAGACGAATAAAATAATGATCGGCATGGAATACGCTTAGTAACCACTTTTTCATGAGTTGGCAGGTTTCTTAAGCATCTTCTGGCTAATCCCACGCTTATACGGAGTTAAATGCTTTGCATATCGCCAATTGCCATAATAATAGTTTGGGGAAAAAGAAATTCATTAATTTTGCGCAAACGGTTTAAAATGATTTCCAGAGCGGATGGACACCAAATTGACGCAATATAAACGGATTTCTCTAAAGGCTTCGATAAAATCTCCCATACGATTTTAGTAACTAAATTGACATTTCTCGGTTTTCATTCGACTCTCCTTGATGGGATTCGATCCTATTTAATAAAGAGGTGCAGCACAATAGTTATTGATGGGGTTTCGAGGCAGTTTATTGATACATCTGGTGCACCTCAGCGTAGTATGCTTAGGACCTTTGTTATTTGTTTTGTTTATTAATGATATCTGTTCGTGTTTCTTCCTTGCTAATTTTCTTCCCTATGCTGATGATCTAAAAGTTTATGGTGAAATAAGAAATTCTAAAGCTAAATACACACCAGGCAACCGTTGCAGCAACTCGGCCATGTTGAAGCAACCGTTGCCTCGTGTGTAGCTGTGTTGCCAAATGATTTTCGTGTTGCTGCAACCGTTGCCTGAAATATCAAATAAATTTGATTTTTGGGATAGGTTGCTGCAACCGTTGCTTCGTGTGTATCATTGTTTACTGCTTTTACTCGTTCAGTTCGTTGAAAACAAGCTAAGAAGAAGGTTTGTGCGGAGTAAAATAAAGTGAAAAAGGAAAAAATGGCAATTGAAAATAATGAAAATTATGTTAATTTTATTAACGAATATAAAAATTTCAGAGAGTTGTGTGATATAAGTAGTGAAAAATATAAAAATAAAAATTTTAGAAAAAAAGCATACGAACAATTAAAAAATGAATACAATAAAATTGATAAAAATTTCAAGTCCGCAAAAGAGGTTCCTATTGCAAGATACCGCAAAGTTATTGCCAGTCTAATTTCTGCTGATATTGCCTCTCTCATTATAGTATCTTGTTTCGTTATTTTAGCCTTTACGAAGTCCAACAATTTTCTAAACAGGGCTTCGTCCATCCTCATGTCATTTTTATAGTCCGCTGGCTCATTTTCCTTTAGTTCTTTCAGCAGCCTCTCGTTCGAAAATTCGATTTTTTTTAAAAGCCAATTTTTGGACCAAATTTTCTTTCTCTTCTTTTGTTGCATCTCTTCTTCCTCATTTTCGTACAAAAGCTCGTCAATTATAATAAGAGAAGTAATTTTACGTATTTCGTCGATCATTTAAAAAATTTAATTTTACTATCTTCCGCTTGTACCTTTCCTGCACCACAGTTATACACAATACTGAGATTGAAGCAACGGTCGCAACGTGTTTCTTAAGCAAAGGCAACACGTTGCTGCAACCCGTTGCTTCAACGGTTGCCTCGTGTATATCTAGCTTACTGATTCAGCCATCCTACAGACTGAGCTGAATATTTTAACATTAACAATAAATTATTCTTAAGGCGCTTTCCGTCTTGTTGCTCAGAATCAATCGTTGGACTCATATGCTTCATAATAGTGGCATGATACGTAGAATTGCTTTTGTTGGCCTAAAAACTATCATTCAACAAATTTCAAAGAAAAATTTTTTCATACATACATACAAGCAAAAAAACTTCTCTGATAGCCAAATTAGTCGCTGCAACGTTAGCCGAGCACTGGCTAAGGAGTGAAGGAGTCAAGTCTACATACAGCAGCATAATTTCATATTTCCCAGAAGGTATACAATAACTGAAAAAACTCTTGATGTAGTTTTTTTCAGAATTCACATTCAAAATATACAAAATAGAAATTATTTCACTTGCTTCATAACAAGAAAATAAACCATTCAATAAAAAAGCGGTATGACAAAAGTACGCATACATCCATTTGATTTGGTTCACTCAAGCAAAGCAAGCATTGGAAAAGTAGCTGTAAAGTATCGTTCTCCGAAAATTTCAGTTGATAAATCGTCGTTTCTATTACAAACATGCGATTTTTTATTTCTTGGTTTGTCGCTAGTCCTGTCATGTGGGTAAAATAGTGAGCCCGAAAAAAGAAACTTTTTCTGATTTAAGAAAATTGGTGTTAAGCACAGAAAAGAATATACATACATATGTAAATCTTACGGCGAAATTGCAAAAATACCAAATTTGAGACGAACAACGGTAAAAATGATTGTTACAAACTACGAAGAGACTAATTCGTTTGAAAATAAAAAGCGAACCGTCCACCCAAAGAAGCTGTCCAGAAGAGATGTCAGCTCCATTTTAAGTGAAGTCGACAAAAATCCGCGACAGTGTGCTCCGAAACTGGTCCAATATATGTCGAGACATCCGGAAAAAGTGTTCATCCAAGAACTATTAAAAAATATCTTAATATTAGCTGATATTTCAACAGGGCATCACGTAAAAAGCCTTTGATTTCAGAAAAAACCGTCGCCGTTGGCTTGAGTTTGACAAGGCAATGGATTTCTGGTCTAAAGTTTTTTTTACGATCAATCAAAATTCAATATATTTGGAAGTGAGAACCGTGTGAAAACAGAGAAAAGTAGGAATGCGGATATGGAATGAAAACTTTGATACCTACTGTCAACCACGGCGGAGGTAGCGTAAGGGTTTGAGGAGCTATTTGATGTTAGAAGATTCTACGGACAGATTTAAATATAAAAAACATATTGGAACAAGATTTGAGGTCATCAGTAGAATGTTTCGGTGTTGAGCAGGGTTGGGTTTTCCAACAAAACAGTGACCCTAAGCATACTGCACTAAATGATAGAGCATGTTTGGGAGCTTTTAGAGCGAAAAATTCGACAAAGTATAGTAACACCAAAATTAAGAAAAAAAATTCTAATAGCAGTCGCCCCTCGGCAAGCCATGGCAAACCTCCGAGTGTATTTCTGCCATGAAAAAGCTCCTCATAAAAATATCTGCCCTTCGGAGTCGGCTTGAAATTGTAGGTCCCTCCATTTGCGGACCAACATCAAGACGCACACCACAAATAGGAGGAGGAGCTCGGCCAAACACCCAAAAAGGGGTTACGCGCCAATATAATATATATATATGTATATACATTTACTATATATTTTATGTACGTTAAAAAATAGTTGATGGAGGCATGGAAGCAATAAATGCGGGTAGAGCTTGTCCAACTGGTTAGATCAATGTCACGACGCCTTCAAACAGCCTACTAAATACTAAAAGTATTCAGCAAAGTTAGGTTTAAAATGAATAAATTTGTTTTGTTTTTTTAAGGTAATTGAACTGTAGAGAAACTTCAGCCATACCGATTTTTGTTGTTGTTGTTTTGTTAATTGTTTTGTTGTAAAGGGAAATAATTAAAGTTTTATATATTCATGAATAAATATGAGTGCCAAAAAAAGCTGCATCAAGAGTTTTTTTCAAATATTGTATACTTCTTCTTCTTAATTGGCGCGATAACCGCTTACGCGATTTTGGCCGAGATTAACAAAGCGCGCCAGTCGTTTCTTTCTCGTGCTAACCGGCGCCAATTGGACACACCAAGTGAAGCCAAGTCCTTCTCCACCTGATCTTTCCAACGCAGAGGAGGCCTTCCTCTTCCTCTGCTACCACCAGCTGGTACCGCATCGAATACTTTCAAAGCCGGAGCGTTTGTATCCATTCGGACGACATGACCCAGCCAACGAAACCGCTGGATCTTTATTCGCTGCGCTATGTCTATGTCGTCGTAAAGCTCATACAGCTCATCGTTCCATCGTCTGCGATATTCGCCGTTGCCAACATGCAAAGGTCCAAAAATCTTACGCAGAATCTTTCTCTCGAACACTCCAAGCGTCGCTTCATCGGATGTTGTCATCGTCCAAGCTTCTGCGCCATACGTTAGGACGGGCATGATGAGAGTCTTGTAGAGTGTTAGTTTTGTTCGTCGAGATTGTATACCCTCTGGGCAATAAGAAAATATTATGCTGTATGTAGACTTATTTCCTTCACTGTATGTGTAAGAGAAAATGGTAAATACATACAGTTTGTCAAGAATATCTTTGCACAGTGAAGAAAAATTTAAAATTTTAGCTTTGATCGAGAATTCCAAAAACAAATAAAAAAGCAAACAAAAATGTATGTAGGTATACACACATTCCATTACTGTACTTTTCTACGACTATTAGGCGCCAACAGTTATTAAATAAACACACACATTACAAAACAACAACAAAACAAGATGTTTACTCTATTTAAAAAGTGTCAAAAAAATCTTTGTAAATAGAGTAAACATCTTTTTTTTGTGTTGTTTTTGTAATGTGTGTGTTTATTTAATAACTGTTGGTGCCTAATAGTCGTAGACAAGTACAGTAATGGAATGAGTGTATAAATTTTTTGTTTGCTTTTTTATTAGTTGTTGGAATTCTCGATCAAACCTAAAATTTTAAATTTTTCTTCACTATGCAAAGATATTCTTGACAAACTGTATGCACATACACTGATGGTCAAAAGTCACCGTCATTTAGTATCTAGAAGATTATAACATCTCCTGCGCCCAGAAGATAATGGAAACATAAAAAGTAGTATATTTAACGAAAACTATGATTTATTTAAATTCTGTTTCAGTTTAAACATAAGGCTAATTCAAGAAGGATTTATAAAAAAAATGGCATATAATGGTTGCTGTGTGCATTTCTGGTGGACAAAAGTCACCGTCATTTAATAAAGTACTTAATCAATTTAAGTGCTAATATTATTTTAGTATGATGTGTGTTTGCCGTTATTTTTGATGACAGCTTGCAATCGTTTCTGTATCGATTGATCCAGTTTTTTGGTAACATCTGGGCTTATTTTCTGCCATTCCTGTACCAGCGTTTGCTTAAGCATATTTTTTGAGGTAACGTGATGCTCCCGAATGCGCCGCTCCAAATTGTCCCATAAATGTTCTATTGGTGACTGTGGCGGAGTTTTCAGGTATGGGGAGTGTTGTACAAGACCCGCAAACGAACTATTTCTGCGGTGTGCTTGGGGTCATTGTCATGTTGGAAATAAGTCTGATTCAATGCCAAGCTTTTGAGCACTTTTTTGGAGATTTTCTTTAAGGATATTCAAATAAAGTCCTTTGTCCATTATTTCATCGATAAAGACGAGCTCTCCGACACCAGCCGCCGACATGCATCCCCATACCATGACTCCAGCACCACCGTGTTTCACAGTTGTTTGTATATGCTTCTCTGCTAAATCATCGCCCTGCTTTCTCCACGTTAAAACACGTCCGTCTGATTTAAATATGCAAAATTTACTTTCATCAGAGAAGATAACTTTTTCCCAGAAATCTATTCCCTTGCTTAAATGCTCTTTTGGGAAGGAAAGACGCTTCGTTTGGTTGGCCTTGCTGATCTGTGGTTTTTTTCTGCATACTCTGGCGTTATAACCAGCGGAATTCAGCGCCCTGCGCACAGTACGTGGGTGCACAACTGTACCAGTGCTTTCCTTTATCGATGCAGCAATTTCTGTTGACGGAGTTTTTGGCTCTTTTTTAACTATTTTTATTATTTCAAGCTTTTCTCGTTCAGGTAGTGCCGGCGATCGTCCACTCCTTGCCAAATATTTGCACTTTGGTTCATCTTTAAATCTTTTTATTATTCCAGTAATAGTGGTGCGTGGACGATTTACTAATGAGCATATCTCCCGAATGGTCTTGCTTTGATTGTACGCATTTAAAATAATTTTTCTCTCTTCAATTGTGGTTTTTCTCCTTTTTTGATTCATTTTTAACAATCACGCGGCGTCAGTAAAATTTTTTAATTAAGTACCGTTATAGAATGTATACAGATCAGTCTTAAAGCTACCATACTAAACGAACTCACTGAAAAAAGGAGCCAGATTGGCTTAAATTTTTGTTAAAATTGTTTTAAAAGGCAAGCCGAGCTGACGTGACGGTGAATTTTGTCCTCAAAAAGGTGACAAAAATATTTTATTTTTCATTTTTCCAAAAATGGGCTAGTAAGAGAAAGGTATTTAAACTGAAATAGAAATTAAATAAATCATAGTTTTTGTTAAATATGCTACTTTTCATGTTTTCATTATATTCTGGGCACGGGAGATATTATAATCATCTAGATACTAAATGACGGTGACTTTTGTCCATCTGTGTATGTATATGTTCATGCGCATACATACATATGTAGTTCTTTAAGGTACAGTGATTCAAATTTGCAAATATTTGTGTATTTAATTCTTCCGGAACTTCTCCGATATTTTCCAATTTTGTATTTTCGCACGCAAACAAAGCAGGTGATGGCCACTTTATACATACATACATTTCTACTCGAACAAAAGGTCCGGGATGTTTCGCATTGGAAGAAGAAACCATTTACAATCCAATATCATTCAATCCTCATTCCCTCTTCATGCCCATTTTTCGAATACAAAAAAGCTTTCTGAGCTGTTTTGGGCGTTCGCGTGTTTGCGCGTTATATTGGAAAATAAATAAACATTAGCAGACCACTTGGTTAGCCTGCCCATTTTCACTCACTTAAATTCACATTCATCTAAGTTTTATTTGCGAATTTACTTCCAATAATTTTCGAATGTTATAAATTTTCTTAATTGCGATTTGTGTTTTGGTTTCTTTGCAGATTATTGGTTTGGTCATTGTGGTCGCCTCGGTATGGATGCTCACCGATCCCACATTCGTGCTGTCGATGACGCAATCGTATAATCACTACTACATAGCGCTCTATGTCTTCCTTGGCATTGGTGTGCTGATCACGCTGGGCGCTTTCTTTGGCTGTTGTGGCGTTGTGAAAGAGTCGCAATGTCTGCTTGTATCGGTGAGTTTTACATATAAACATACACATATGCATACCATATATTTATGGTATGATACATTTAATTTTATATGTCATGCGACAACCTCAAAAATTTGTGGCTGTGAATTCCAATTATCGCTCATAAAAATCAATTGAAGTGGACGCTATCGCCCACGCCTTGAACGGCTGCACTCTCCAGCCGGCGATGAGGCGCTGTACGCATTTAGCCACCCACTGCGCGCTGTACTAAATATGTATGTAAGCGTGCTGCCATTCGTAGTGCCGTAGGCGCCATGGGTATGTTCGTAGGCGACTCGCGAAAATTCTTAGCAGCTGCAAACTTTTGGCGGCGTGTTGCATACATTTTTTTATGCATATGTACTTGCATATCGCTCATTTGCTGCAAGAGTGTCAAAATCAAAAAAAATAAGTATCATAAATTAGATAACTGCAAAAATTAACTCAAGCTCTTATTGTATGATGCGTAAAAATATGTGGCCATTTCAATTAACAGTATCTTATTAGCTGGAGGCCTGCCCTTACTTTTACTTAGGGAAACAAAGTAAAGTGAAAACTTTGAAGCCGTTTTTCTCAAAATAAATCTTTTTTTTTTTTTTGGATTGTGACACTCTTGCAGCAAAAGAGTGATGTGTATTTTTATTCTGTTTTTATGATTACGAACATGATTTATGACTTCAGTGTTTATTTTGTAGTTCTTCTGCGTAATTTTGGTTGTGATGGTGGCCCAGATTGCCGCCGGCGCATGGGCATTCCACAATAAAGACAAACTCGATGACATTGTACGCGCTTCGGTGAAGTATTCCGTGCAGGAGGAGTATGGGCAATTGAGCATGAGTTCGCGCACCGTCACATTTGATACCATACAGAAGAATGTATGTACATGCCATAGATACGAGTGGAATGTGCAATGTTTATTTATTTTCATATGCACAGATTTTCACGCCTACAAATGTAAACACAAACAAGTTGATACTCAAATTTCTTCTCTTTTTTTCTGCTATTTTTACTTCGTTACAGTTGCAATGTTGCGGCGCTGATGGACCGGCCGATTGGGCAACGAGCCGTTTCAATAATGTCGATCGCACAAATATCGTTGATATTGCCATTTCATCGATGAATGTATTCTACAATATACCCGAGTCGTGTTGCAAAGATGAGCTGAAGGAAAACGTGTGCGAGATGTCGAGAAAATTGAAATTTGGTGGTTCACTTAATCAGGCAATATATCAACAGGTTCGTTGGAAACTATACTTATTGACATACGAGGGTTGTTTGAAAAGTTTGTGTAAAAATAAGAACCACTTAATTGTTTGGCGCAAACCTTTTTTCATTTTTCGACATACATATGATAGTTTCCTTTTAGACTTATACAATTCGTTTAACGCTGTTCTAGTTTGTTGATCCCATTCGAATAATAGAATTTATCCAAGTCTGACAAATAATAAAAATCAGAAATCAAATGAATAAAATATTTTTCCCGCCAGCCATTTTTGCCAATTGAGGAGCAACTAGTAGTCCGTGGTATCCGAGAGAGCCAAGTCTGGAAAATAGGGAAGATGTGAAACAAGTGTGAACTCTATTTCCATATTAATTTTGCGCCCACAACTGCTGAGGCCTGAGCTGGTGCGTTGTCGTGATGGAAAAAAAAATCAATATTCGAATGCCAAATACAAAGAAATATAGCGATCTGGCCGAAACTTGGTGTGTGTTCCTCCAAGAGATGCTACTAACTAAACATACTTACGATACGCGCCAGCATTGCCATGTCTCTGACTTTGTACCGACTTTTCAAACGACCCTCGTACATATAGTGTTTTCTTTTCTCAAATTTACTTTTCGAGAATTTCGTCGCACGCCCTGCGAAAATGTTGCATATTTCATTTGAAGTAGAAATCTAATAAAAAAAAATGTTTATGCACCACATTTCAAACGTCAATGCTGACAAATGTGAAACGAAGGGATGCCTATAAACTCACTGCAGTGGCTTCCGGTCTATTGGAGAACAAGCAGCCAAAATAGGCATTCCTCACAACATACACTGTCACAGTTGTAAACAACCGGAGAAAAAGGAAACAATCTTACATTTCCTCTGTGAATGTCCTGCCCTTTGGAAGGCGAGAATGTCAACCCTTGGCAAACCACTGTTCGAGAGTCCCGAACAACTGTCTGGCTTAGACGTCAACAACCTAATAAGGTTCTTAAACCGCATAGACTGGATATAGGCTCTTTAATACGTAGTGAGAGTTCATAGGTCCCCTCCCCTCTAAGCCAAGAAGTAGCAGTAAAACATCCTTCGATGGGAGATTAAATAATCTAGTGTGTATAAGTCCTAGGTAAAATCGTTACGCACCATTTGTTCGTCGCCGTCATACGCTGGTAGTCTCCCAATAAGATTGTATTCTTAGCGCATAGAGCGTTTGCGACAGTGAGGCCAAAATCCATCAGTTTCGATGCATTTTTGTGACCCACCGGACGGATTGGCTGTCTCACATAACGTATGTACAAGGCGACGCAAAATAAATCACCCTATAGGAAGATTTATTATTTCTGCAAATAGCGTCGGACGTCCATCATATTTGACACTTGTGAATTAAAGAGTTTCAGCGTACAAACAGTCAAGCCATGGAACGCGTAAAGATCAAAATAAAGAATTCCATCAAATTTAATAAAAAAGTTATTCAAAAACAAAACTGAATGATTGCTGATGATTGATAGATAGAGATACATGAAGTAGATTCGAAGATAAACATCTCTACAACATTTTAATTCGTATATTCAAATAGCCTATTTATGTTTCCAAAAGATATTCGGATGAATTTTGTACAATTAGCGTCATAAATGGTTCTAAGCAGCCACTACTTTTCCAATCATCTAACCTGACCTATTCCATTCCTAACCCATTCCTATGATTCGACGTGTAATAGTAAGACCAAAGGCACCTTAGAGCTTCGTTAGTTTGAAAAAAAATACAGATTTGTAGTATCATTGGGCCCAATACTTTAATCGCTTAAATTGTTGTTGTTGTTGCAACAACATTAAATCCTCGCTAAAATTTTTTGGAGAATGCCACCTATGTCAATTTTCACAGGATATAACTAAATTTCATAGCGTATATCCAACAGTCATGGGGACGTTTGGGTTCGATCATTCGATTTGCTAGTTCGATGTTTTGTAGTGAAATAAAATTAGTTTCAGTGACTGCCAGCGGTATCTCTCGTTATTTCTCTTGCTTCCCTACAGTACTACCTTTTGTTTGTTTTTGAGTAAAAAACCGCTTGTTCTATTACTGCCCCGAAGAAGGAGAAGAAATCCACTCCCAAAGATAGAAAGAAACAATAGGTAGGGTAGACTAAATTACATACGCTATTTCCTCAAAACAAGTCCCGACCCCAACAAGTATTATTATTAATATTTGCGATCGTGCCGACTGGGGCGCAATGTGCCGATAAAAATTAATTCTATTGAGGTCGATTTGCAGCTCTTGACTTTATCTACAGCCAAGTGAACGAGCCATCAGACGTTGTGAAGTCAACATACAGGCTTCATCTCCATATGCCTTTTCGGCCGTCCTTCCTCTTCGGCGAGAGTCTTGCGGATTTCAGTCCAGGGACATTCTGATGATGTCAGTCGCAGGTTTACGGCTTGTGTAGCCTATCCATTTCCACTTTCGTTCGAGTATTTCAATCTCAACCGGCCTTTGTTCGCTTCGAGTAAGAAGCTCGCCAGTAGAAATCCAGTTATCTGACCACCATATGTGCAATAAACAGCGGTTTATAAAAATTTGGAGTATTTTTGTTGTTGAAACCGCGGACCAGGTTGACACCCATACAGCAGTACCTACTTCACATTCGAATTGAAAATCCTTATCTTTGTTCTGGCGGTTAGCTGCTTAGGGTACCGTATGCTTTTAAGCATACCGAATGATGATCTGGCTTTCATTATTCTGTACTCATTGTCAATATTAGCGCCGCCGTCAAGGGTGATTTGGCTACCTAAGTAGACGAACTTGTTTACTTTTTCACTATGAATGCGCCAGGTCGATGGGCATTAATGGTCATAGTCTGCGTCGTTTCAACATATATACAAGTGTTAAACGGGCTTAGGTAAAATGTTCTGGTCAACAATGATGTCCCATAGATCTTAACTGGTGGTTAATACTGCCAAGAGATTGTATACATATAGGTAAAAACTTTAGACCCTACTCGTAATCCAATGTCTTGGAAGATTTAGTAAATTGATTGACCTGTAGTTCGTTGTTGTTGGTATAGTAGCTTGCGGTTCCCTGCTTAAAGCGGAAAAGCCATCATCTAGCCCGCAATATTTCTCAATGAGGGGAAGAACGCAGAACGAGCACCGCAAAGCATAAACTTCCCCATAATAACTTGAGGAATGCTGCTGGTGTGACAGTCATTGGAGGGACATAAATCCAGTAACGTAGACTCGGCTGTCGTGCGAACAGGCTAAGTGCTGGACAGTGTTTTTTTTTTGCTCTAAGATATTCCAAGATTACAAACTGTGATAGGTGCACTGTGCACCCGTCCTAGTTTTGTCGGCGGAAATGGTGAAAGGCAGTGCCCCGTTAGCATCGCTACTCCTAGTCCACAATCTGCCCTTGGGAATATTTAAAAATATTTGGCAAAGCACATTTATGAGAGTACTGTAAAATGTTAATACAAGGTGGCACGAAATTAATCATCCAATAATGTTTTTGAATAACTGTTTTACGAAATCAAAAAAATGATTTGGAGTGATGAAAGTATATGATGATGACCTTTACGCGCTCCATTGCGTATCTGTTTTTTATACTGCAGCTGTATAGTTCACAAGTGTCAAATTTTGTGCCACCTTATCGATACCACAAGACCTTCACCTTATTGTTGTTGTATCATTGAAATATCTAGCTCAGTTCTAAAGGAGTTGAAAGAGGGGTAGATATGTGGCACGTTGACCCATGACAGACCTTATTATGCCCTTCTAGTCCATTGTGCCGCGACACCCTTTAGATAGCCTGTCGTCTGTTAGCGCAAATTTATAATAACGCACATATCAATAATTCAACTATTTAACATTTTAAGATTTCTTATTTATAGTCCTCTTATTTTCGTACAAATAAATTAATTAAACTATTTACTTTTTTCTTCTTTTTCATACCCAATTCATCTGCATACACACATGCGACTGGAGTAGGGTTGCGTTGACAAATTAATTGAGCTCATCTACGAGAATTGGGTACTGCTATTCGGCATCACCGCGGGTGTGATTCTATTGGAACTGTTGGCGCTGACCTTCTCATTGAGCCTTTGCTGTGCGGTACGCAATCAACACTACAAAGCCTGAGAATTACTGAATTCCCAACGGGAAATAAATGACGACGAAAAGTACTAACAAACCAAACCGAAGAGAATGAGGGCAAAAGCATATTAAATCGAAAAAAATGTGAACAAACAAAACTTGTAGGAAGCAAACTCAGCTATGGTGAAGTTGAGGAAAAATAGAGAAAATTATTTAAAAGTAAGTGCAGTGTTAAATAATTTAACAATTTTGAAAGTATTGTGCTAAGCTACTGAAGCGAAGTAGTAGAGCGCAAAGAAATTGTGAAATGTAAGTAGGAAGTAAATTCGAAAAGTGGCATGCAAGTAGTGCAAAAAGGTAAGAAAAATGATTTAAGCGCTTAAAGGAAAATAGTAATATTATGAAAAATAACAGGACTTTGCAGACAGAAAACGTTAAAAAACAAACAAACATAGCATAAAGATATCTAGAAACATTCTAGTAAAATTTTTCACAAAAACTTTTTGTATTTTCCAAACCGTTTTAAAGCAGCAAATAAATAAATAAAACACTCTTTATAAAGGAAACTGAACTTTCATCTTCATACAACAATAATCAAAATGCATAGATACCAAAGCGAATTTATATAAGGCGGTACTAGAGCGACAACCGCATTTACGTGTATTTTGTTTTTGCAATTTAGTGTTTCGAATGTTTCAAATTTCCATGAGCATGTAAACAAAGAAGCAGGTCACATTGACATTCAAAACATCAAATCGTAAAATGAGCTGCTCTAGTGCCACCACCTGAAATGATTTCGCCCCGATAGATACCATAAAAAATAAGGAAAGCACAAAATAGTTTTGATGAAAATTTGCAAATAAATGTAACAAATATAATTTTAGTGCTCCCATGCTCAACTGCACTACTTTGAATAGTTGAAGGAGATCCCTTTGATCCCAACATGTAACTATTTTTAACACTTTATGATGCCAAATTTACGTTTTGCGAAGCACAAATTAAATAATTAAGTAAATATGTTGACAAATAATTTTCTTCAACTGAACAAAAACTGTATACGTTTTGAGTCTTCCGCTAAAAAAATGTATGATTAGTTTTTGCCAAATGCAAATGTAACAAAAATTTTAATTATTTAAAAGTAAAAAAAAATGTTATGAGAATCTCTCAAAGTGAAAAGTACAGTGTGAGATGAAGATGTGAAACTGATTGTTTTTTTATTACAATATAATTTTTTTTTTTACATATTTTTTTTTTCATTATTTATGTAAGATATTTTATTTAACATTCTCAACTCATAAATCAGCAGGTGATTTGCTGCAGCGGCATTTTGAAGGTCGATTTCCTAATAGAATGCAACATCTGGAATACCGAATAGTCATGCACACAATTAGAGCTGCCTTTAGGTTATGTAGTGCTGGCTTTTCTGTACAAAATCTCACTTTCTCCTCTCCTCTAGTGCTCTGTATTTGCAGTCGAAGATATTATTTTATGTAATTCTTAATGTACCTCTTTGCCATCTCTTTGCTATCCTTCAAGAATGAGAAATATTTTGATCTTAAGCCCATTTGCCGAGTCCTACAAAGAGCAGGGCAGTGGCAAAGTGGGTGTTCCAAAATACGCTTACCATTCGCTTTGTTGTTTGTGTTACACGCATTGGCATTTTAGCTGCATGATGTGGGGTGAAGAAGTTCACATTAGAAAATCAGATTAGGTTCAATGAGCGGCTTGAAATCCAAAATTATGAAAATTTTCTTTTGCCCAATTATTTCATATGTACGTACTTACATACCGAATAGGCTGGGGCGTGAATACCATTCGTGAGTGCGTAGGTTTGAATCTCAGCAAAATTATAGAAAACGTTTTTTCTAATAGCGGTCGTCCTCGGTAGGCAATGGCAAAACCTCCGAGAGTAATTCGGCCATTAAAATGTGCCTCATAAAAAAATTGTCTGTCATTCTTAGGTGGCACAGAACTGTAAATCCCTCCATTGGTGGAAAAACATCAGCACGCACACTACAAATAGGAGGAGGAGATCAGCTAAATAACCAATCAAAGGTGTAAGCGCCAATTTTATACTTACTTACATGCAATAAATGCTGACCATGTGCTCACTATGAATAGGGCCAATGTAATTTTTTAATTGTATACAAAAAATTTCATTGTTTAAACAAAGTCCAAAGTCCAAGTACAAGTTAGCTCAAATTACATTTATGCCTAATTTGCTTCTTTATATATTTATTTTCTCGAAATACAACAATGTGCCATTAAAGATCTATTTTTTACAAAAAGACTTTTCCTTATAAAAGTTGTTAGGTACAAAAAATTTATTTATTTATTTATTTTTTTTTTTTTTTGTTTAAGCATATCCATATATATAATATGTAGTGCTTTGCCATTTTGCTCACACTGTACGTATTAAGAAATTTATTTTTGTACTACTTTTTATGCAGATTTTTTTAGAGTAATTTTTATGGTTTGGAGTATTGACATTCCATAAACAAAGCAATTAGAGATGGGCAAAGGAATGAGACTCAAGAAAAATTTTAATTATAATTTAGCAATTTTCTGAGTTTTTTATATTTACTTATATAATTTTATTTAAAAACATTTCTTAAAATGATTGTATTAAAAATAATTAGCAAGAGACAAAACAATCAATCAAATAACAAAAATTTTCTTAAAATGGTTTTATTAAAAATAATTAGCAACAAACAAAAAATCAACCTATTTGTAAAAATTAAAAGCTCTCGTCTCGATAAATCGATTATATTCTTCTGTTCGATTATCAACCAAGTTTTGTATAAATAAATGATTTTTCAAAATATCACATCAAATAATTATGCCAATGCATATAAAAGTTATGCTGTGTAGTCGCATAAAATACTTTCCAAAAAATGTTGAAAAAAGCTACTGGGCATCAAATTGCGTCGTTCTGGCCGCGTAGAATCCACTGCCGTGGAATTGTATGATGTTTTTTTATAGTCGGTATTTATAAGACAATCTCAGAGAAGAACAAGAGAGTAAAAACTTAAATTGATATTTTGTAAAGAATCATTTGTTTCATCTTTTTTAAATGATATTAGTTGATGATACCCCAGATTCAAGCGATAAATTTAATTTTTTGGCAATTGGCATAAATTCAGATCATAGAAAAGATACAAAATCTTTATTTTTTATTAAAAAAAAAACAATGTTGTTCGAATATATATATGCGTACCTACATACGTTGTTTACATATTGGAAAATTTTTAATGGAAATTATTTAAATTTTTGTCATAAATTGACCTGAAACTAAACGAATTTCAAAGTTATGCAATTTTGTAGACAATTTTGTCTACGTTTTTATTTTTACAAAAACTATTACATATATTATAATATATTAAAAAGTAATATTTCATTTTTAACGTCAACTTCATGTCAACAAATAATTGCAATAAATTATGAAGCAGTACAAAAACAAAAATCCATCAAAACGCACACCACAAGTGGGAGGAGGAACTCGGCCAAACACGCAGAAACGGGTGTAAGCCCCAATCATATAAAAATCACAAAATTTGCGAGCTACAGTGAAACCTCGATGCAACTAGCCTTGATAAAACTAAAAACTCAATGTAAAAACATTTTTTCGGACCACCGAAGAAACCGAGCTGTTGCGAAATTTTCCATACAAAAATGATCCATTGATGTAAACATGAAAGCCTTCGGAATATAAGTATTGACAGTTAAAGTCTCGTTGGTAAAAGCCAGCGTATTCTAAATATGTTGACGGCTTAGCAAAAGTCTGAAGGGCAAGTCGATTTCCCTACGCGACAAAATTTCTGTAGTGGATAATAAAATATTACTAGTAAATAAAATTAACTATATTAACAATTATATTTATAATGAATTTTTTCAAAAAGTCTCGTTACACTGATGTTTCGTTATTCCATAAATACGAAATAAGCGAACTATAGCAAATCATATCGTTATATCGAGGTCTCACTGTACTAAGTTTATTTTTGTACTGTAATGTACTTATCATTTATGGATATGATTGTTCACATGAAATTCGGGTTGAGGCTGATTATATTTAATTTTTTTATTATTAAAAATATAACAAAAAATAAAACTAAATAAGCAAGAAATGCATATTCAAGGAACTTAATTTCGAATTCTTCAAACTTTTTTCAAATGAGCCCATCTCTATGGCTAAAAGTGAAATGAACGGTGATGTAGTCGAGTATTTAAATGCATGCCAATCAATTTTTAATTAATGTTGTACATACATACTTACATATGTATGGCAAGTGTAAATACCTAACCGACCCCAAGCATAAAAAATCTACGTTTGTCACAAACTCCACGAGAATGTCAAGAAACACAAATCTATTTTTCTACCCCTTGCTTTTAACGAATGAATTTATTTTAGATACGAATATATGTATGTATGTGAATTTAGTGATACTTTTTTATTCTAAATTCCGTAATTTTAATTTTGCTTCATGAATTAATTTATTATTTTTTTTTTGCTATTTTTTTTTTTTTGTCTTGGTTTATTTTTTTTTTAAGAAAATTTTAATTTTATTATTTTTTTATGTTATTTGGCTTTTTTTTTTTTGGTTGTTTTTACTTGAATTAATTTATATTTTATTCTTTTATACTACAATATCTTTTTATTTAATTTAGAAATCATTAATTTTAATTGAATTGAGTTTCACTTAATTTAATTTCACTCTTTAGTTTCATTTTATTTCATTTCCTTTTATTTTATTTTTTTATTTTATTTTATTTTATTTTATTTTATTTTATTTTATTTTATTTTATTTTATTTTATTTTATTTTATTTTATTTTATTTTATTTTATTTTATTTTATTTTATTTTATTTTATTTTATTTTATTTTATTTATTTTATTCTATTTTATTATTATTATTTTTTTTTTTTTAGCTTAATCCATCTCGGCTATTGCCGGAGATTACACATCCCGGATAAAATTTTCAAGGGATTGTGCTCTGGTAGAGCCTAGTCGAAGTTCTACGCCCATGCGATTGCAATTGCTTAAATACCATATTTAAAAACTACGAACTATTGCACATGTGTCCAGTATGGTCGACTTCTGCATGTCTTCTAAAAGGTGTTGCCAGTCATACTTCTTCAAATTTTTGATTCGATGCTATGGCACTAATCCAGTGGTCGATATAATTATTGGAATTATATTCACTTCCCTCGCTTTGGATGTTACGATTAAGAGGCACCGCTATATCAATTATTTCGATTGTTTTACCTATCTTGTCGAACAAGATGATGTCAGGTTTGTTGACAGCTGCGGTTTGATCTGTGGAAATAAATCTGTCCCAGTACAGTTTAAAATTTGCATTTTCTAATATTGCCTTTGGTTAATATTTAAAATACAAGACTTCTTGTAAGAGACCGTGTTTTATCGCAAGTTGTTGGTGGAGGATCTTTGCTATATTGTTATGTCTCATGACATATTCACGGGGGGCAAATACGTTACATCCAGCAATTACATGGTCAATTGTTTCACCATAAATGCCGCACCTTCGTCACCTATCTTCAATTGCCATTATTTTATTTTATTTTATTTTGTTTTATTTTATATTATTTTATTTTATTTTATTTTTTTTTTTTTTTTATTGCATCCCAAAAAAGGAGTGTTTTACATTAATTGGCGACAGCTTAGCTGCAAGCCAATAATTTATAACAGGTACAAAATATTACAATTAAATATATATATAAATATTATACAAAATAGTTAACAAATTTACTAACAAGAAAAACGTTTCCTGTAAAAAGTTTCGGACTATATGACAAGAATTGAGTAAAGCTGCTTTCTGCATGTCGAAAATTAAATATTCTGGGAGTTGAAGAGTTTTGACGTTGTCTGCTAAGTTTTTATGCACTAGTCCGTGGGCTGAGATGATAATTGGTAGTATGTGCACCTTCCTTAGCTTCCACTGGCGTTTGACATCAATGCCTAAGTCAGAATATTTGGATATTTTTTCTGCATATGTTTTTTGCATGTTTCTGTTTAGAGGAACAGCAATATCAACTATATAACCAGTCGCTTGAGATTTATCAATAAGGAAAATATCTGGTCTATTGTGGTCTCTTGTGGCATTTGTTAAAATTGTTCGGTCGTAATACAGAAGGTAGTTGGAGTCTTCTTGAACAGGTTCTGGGGTGTATCTGAAGTACGGTATTTTGCTTGGATTGAAGTTGTACATCTGCGTCAGTTTTAGATGGATTAATATATTTTCGCGATGTCATTATGTCGCTTCAGGTACATAGAGTTTGCCAGTGTGGTGCATCCCGCTAGCACGTGGTCTAATGTCTCACTTCGACTATTGCATCTTCGACATCTGTCTGCAGCGGCATTTGGATCTCGCATTACGTATTTAATGTAATTTCTCGTTGGATTCACACCATCTTGTATGGCGAAAATGGTACCCTCCGTTTCGGCAAATATCGACCTGTTGGTAAGCCATAAGTGCGACAATTTTTGGTCGACATGTGGGCTCAGCAAGTCTTTTCGATATACGCCGTGGACAGCCATTTCAGACCATCTTTGGATTTTTTCATCTATTGTGGTTGCGTTCCTGATTTCGTAGGGTTGATTCATCCGAAGTGGGGTGTAATTATCATCCGCAGCACTTGCAGCCTTGTGCAGCTCGGAATGGGAGCACTAATGTTGGAAGTATGCTCTTATGTTCAAGATAAGTTTGTCATGCAGTGCTCCAACATCAATCTGTCCTCTGCCTCCCGCTTTTCTAGGTAGCATCATTCAAACGACAGAGCTTTTTGGGTGACGTGACTTGTATTTAGTCATAATTGTACGTATTATTCGTTGTAGATTTTCTATTTCAGTAGATGACCATTTTACAATTCCGAAGCTATACGATACCACCGGGACGACAAATGAATTAATAGCGTGAATTTGGTTTTTCCCATTAAGTTGTGTTTTACAGACAGCGTGAAGGCGCCTTTTAAATTCTGCTATCAGATTTTTCCTCATTTGCATCGTATTTATGCTGCTGCTTTGCATAACTCCAAGATACTTGTATACCTCCCCTGGCTCCATTTCTGTTATGTCGAGTCCGCTACTTTCCGCAGTTACATGTCGAGAAACCACTTTACCTTTAACTATTGTGATCTTTCGGCATTTATCAAGTCCAATAGGCATTTTAATGTCATTGGAGAAGGTTTCGACACATCTCAAAAGCTTATCTAGATGTTTGGAATTGCTGGCGTAGAGTTTCAAATCATCTACGTAAAAAAGATGGCTCAGTCGGAATCTTCCAGACTGTCCGTGTTTTAATACAAACCCATGTCCCGTCTCATTCAGGATGTGACTTAAGGGGTTCATGCTGAGAACAAACCAGAGCGGACTCAACGAGTCACCTTGAAAGATGCCATTTCGAATTTTTATTTCGGTTGTATATTGTGAGCTTTCCGGGCCAGGTATTTTTATTATTTATTTTATTTTATTTTATTTTATTTTATTTTATTTTTTATTAAACATGCAAATTTTAAGTACCTATTCACGCCTCACAAATTATTATAATTTTGTTACAATAAATTATTAATAATTTATGCATTTTATATTTATCTATTTTCTTCATTTATTATATGCAATTTTATTTCATTTATTTTTTTTGATTTCATTTTTATTCATTTATTTTATTTTATTTTTTTCTTAATTTTTTAGAATAAATATTTAACCTTTTTTAAATTACAATTAAAGACATTTTTTATTGTTTTTAAGAGAATTTTAGATTTGTTGTTTTTTGCTATTATTTTATTTTCCTAATTTTTTTCTCTTTACTTAAATTAAATTATATTTTATGCTTTTGTATTATTATTATTTTTTTTTTATTTATAAGTTACTAATTTCAATTGAATTGAGTTTTACCTTATTTAATTTCACTTTTTAGTTTCATTTTATTTGCACGGAAATGTAATCAATCCTTTTATTTTATTTTTTACTGTTTTGTTTAATTTTTTTTTTTTTTTTTGTTTTAAGAAAATGTTAGATTTGTTAGTTTTAACTGGTATTTTATTTTATTATTATTAGTTTTTTTTTTTGCTTTAATGGAATTATGTTTGATGCTTTTATATTATTATTTTAAAATTTAATTTATAAATTAATAGTTTTAATTGAATTGAGTTGTACTTAATTTAATTGCAGTTTCCTTTTATTTTATTTTTTATTAAATTTGCAAATTTTAAGTACCTATTCTCACCTCACAAATTATTGTAATTAATTTTTAAATTTGTTTTGAATTTTTTTATACATGCGTACATTTAAATTTGGTCTGATCTGGTATCGCTATGGACCAAAATCGCCTCTGCGTGGCTTCGGCCAGCCAGTATGACCTAACCTAACCTAGGTTTAAATTAACTTTTATTTAATTTTTTTTATTTTATTAATAAATTTTTGTATTAATTTTGTAAAATAAAAATAAATTTTTTTTTTCGAAATTTTCATGTATTAACTCAACTAACGAACGAACGCGCATCAACTCACAAACATTCATACATACAACATAATGTTAAAAAATATGTATAAATTGTAAGCATTTTTAATTAAGTTTAATGTCTACGATAAAATATTTTTTATATTGTAACTATATTAATATTAATTACAAAAGTAATTGTAGCACAAGAAATCCACACAAAGAAGTTATTTAAGCAAAATGACATAAAATGATTGTTGTTATTATTGATTAAATAAATTATATAATATTTTGAAAATAAACTTATTATTATTAAAGCCCTGTTTTTGTTACTTGAAAGTGTACACCTTTTAAATTTTAAATCAAATATACAAAAATGTCTCAAACAAAACCAAAATACAGAATAATAGGGGAATTTCCCAAAAAATAAAAAAAAATAAAAAAAAATTAAAAATAAATCTAAAGTGTTAGTAAGTACTGAAACCCGCACTCGTTTTGAAGTTGCCATCATAGCGAAAAAAGGAGAAAAATAGCAAAGTAAAAAATAGTAAATAATAAATATAAAACCGAAAACAGAAAACAGAAAACAGAAAATTCTGGAAGTGAATTTAGTTATGAAAAGAAGAGTTGTTAGCAAAAATTTTACTACATATACACTTTGAGAGCAAAATAATGAGAAAATAATTGTAGAATCGTAAGTAAAAGTGTTTGGTAGTGTAAAAATAAACTTAAGAATGTGATTAGTCAATGAAATGCAATATTTTACATTGGCGGAGTGCAGGTTTGATTCAAGAAAAAAAACAGAAAAATAATAAAAAACCAAATAGTCAAACAAACCAGAGCTTAAGAATCGATTGCACTAAATTTTGAATGCATTTGAAAATTTGCAGTGAAAAATTAAGATTTATTGTCTTGCACTCAAAAGTACACAGCTATGTTCATTAGGGCGGGTCGAATTAAAAATCGCTCATTGCTCTGTGAAAATCGTATTCTTGGGATCAAAATAAGAAACTATGCCGAAGGAACCATACCTCTAAAACGAATTCTGATGTCCCCCAATTTGGGTCGAACGAAAAATCCCACTTTGACCCATTTAGAGTGCTCCAATCGAGTCCAAATGTATGACCGACCCCCACTAACTTTGGACGGCCGATCCACCCATGCCAGTGGCACACCCCCCGGAACTCCCTTGGGGGGTTCCCCATACAATCATTTCAAAATATCACCATTTTTGGCCTTTACATGAGAAAAGAAACTAAAAAGTTCGACCCAAATTGGGGAACATCAGAATTCGTTTTAGAGGTATGGTTCCTTCGGCAAATTTTCTTATTTTGATCCCTACAATATGATTTTCACAGAGCAATGGGCGATTTTTTTGCCTCCCCACAAATTGACCCGGCCTAATGTTCATGTAAAAGCGCCGGAATGCTTTAAAAACTTCAAAAATCACCAATAAAAAAATTTCATTTTTTCCACCTTCCTTTAGCAAACCAAAAACACTCGCATGCCATTAAATTTCTTACATATCCCACATCTATGCATTCAAATTTATTTATGCCATAGAATATTGGAATGTCACTGCACTCTGCCTTCAGTAAGAGAACTTGCGCCAGTCAGTTTAAGGATATAAGAAATCCCTATTTAATATGAACGGATGAGCAATGTTTAAATTAATTTTACATTAACTAAAATATACACAATATTTAAACAACAAAACAAAAAAAAACAAAAAGAGATTAAAAACATACAAAACTAAAATACTAAAAGAAGAACTATTAAAAAAAATGGTCTAATAAAATTATAAGTGAGCTAGATGCACTAACTCAACCAACCAGTTTTGGAAAGTAGCAATAGTGTGGTAAAAAAAAACGGTAAAAAAATTATGGATTTGGAAAAAAACAATTGTATAAATTATTTAAAAAAAGCTATTCTCACCGACTTAGTATATTCTGCAAGTGCTATAATTTGATTATAAATTTCTTATGAGAAATATTAGTGGAAAATCAAAAATTTTACGATTAATGAATATCGTCCAGATTTACCTGTTCAGATATCTTCTTATTTACACATCACTAGCCAATTCGCCATCTCCTGCGACTCCATTAATTGAATACATGATATCGGCAACTACTTTTCCATGCATTGAAGTGAGATTATAGTTGACCTTTAAGGAAGTTATCTCCTCCACAATCATTTTTCTACAAGCCTAGAAAATGAATTGTTTCGATATGGTTGTGGTATCCTCTGTGATATGCCACTTAACATGCGAAGTGGGTGAGGGCTAACGTGTACTTTGCACACCTCGCACGTACTCGTACATTCAATATGACAGGATCAACTCTGGATAAGTAGGCGTTGAAACCAATGCGCCAGCCTGCACAGAGTTACGTGAGAATAACGCGAGTTTCTCTAGAGAAGTAAGAAGTTTTCATCAGCTATGCAAATACTGCTAAAGTGAAAGCACTTGGCCGAACATAACCTGATAATCTCATCATTCTCCAAGTACGGCAAGCAAATATTAGTCCATTAGTTGTCACTGAAGTTCTACCTAAACGAGAATTTATTCAGTGATTATCTCATATAATTTCAAATCTACTAGAAAAATCTCCACTGACATCTTTTAGCACACCAAAAAGTGTCCATTTGACTGGCCTTCGAGGTATTTACCTAACAAAAACTCTCTGTTCGGCAATGTATTCTCTGAAAAGGAGAATCTGCTTGCGGGTGTGGTCCTTATATCTACTTACATTAGAAAAATCCCTAGGGCTGCTTTAGGGTGTACGGCCTGCCTAACAAAAACCTGACCGACAAAATTAAAACTTAGGGTTCCGTTATAAAAAAATTTAAATGTTACTTAACACGTTGAGTGCCATGTGAGTCCAGGTTGGTCTCACAGTGCGAAGAGACTTTCAGGCCTCGTGGTGACACTTGGTCTCACGGTATAATGTGTGAGATTTCGGTTTGTGCTGATGCAGCTGCTTCATAGAGGCTATTAGTAGTAGTGTATTCACGCCATACTAGAGCCATTGCATTGTTTATGCTGCTTGGCCTATGGGTATGAGACCAATGTGGCATCATATGGCCTACATTTTGTTGAACAATATTCTATTGTATTATGTAAAAAAAAAATCGTGGCCGGACGAACCCCATCTTTTTTGTTGTATGGTGGCACTCAACGTGTTAATAGATGCATCTTTTCCGCAATACGCGTTGTGCACAATTTGTTAATTTTGTGAGAAATTTGAAAAGCGTACGAGGTTTTTACAAAATGAGTTCCGCATATGAGAAACGATTTGAAGTAGTGCTCCTATGTACATACCCTAAAGGTCAAAACATGGCAGGTGAATATGCAGCAAAATATTTGAAGAAGTCGAAAACGTTCATAAATAAATGGATTCAACGGTATATCGAAGTTAAAAACGTTGCCGACCTCCCTGAACCTCCAAAATACCTCTCCAAAGCAAGGTCAGAAGATCATTGATTGGTTTGTAACAAAACCGGACTCATCGTTGAGTGAAGCTGAAGCAGTTTTATCGAAAAGTGGTGTTAACGTCGCCAAGGACACAATTCTAAGACGTTTACGTGCAGAAGACCTCAAATTCCAGAGCACATTGAAAAAACCACTGCTCTCATTATTAGACATTGAAAAAGCACTTACGTGAGCTAAGGGAGGTTCAGAACGGAATTGAGCAAACGGTTGAATCTTTATTTTTGGGCGAATAGTTGCATAAGTCGGTCCCAATGTTCTGATGATAACCGACAACTTCAACGAACTGTTAAGTATCCAGTTAAGGCTTATTTTTGGCGCTGCTTCTCTGAAAAATGATTTGGCCGTTTATTTGTATTCACCGCCAATTTGAATGCCGTTTTGATAAATAACATCATTGCCATCAGCTGCGAAGATATTTGGAACAACTAGCCAAGCTTGCATTTTACAAAAGCACAACGATTCCAAGCGTCAAGGCCGAAGGTGTGTAAAGTGGAAACAGCAAAATGGGATTGAAATGTTGGATTGGCCTTCACAGTTGCCTGATGCCAACCCTATTGAAAATATTTGGGTAAGAGATAAGCAAAAACTCGAGGGAAAGCAAATAAGGACGCTCAAACAGTTGTCAAGGCAAATTAGGCTGATTTGGAGCCGATTACCTGCACAATGTGCGCAGAAATTAACGCAAAGTATGACTCGAAGATGTGCAGTCATTATAGCTAATGGTGGTGGCTATAGCTACTATTGAATACATATATTGCGTATTATAAATCTTATAAGCCCATACAATGCAATTTATTAAAATCGATTTGTTCAAATAGTTTCCAAGTTATGGAGAACACGTTTTTATTAGACAGACTGTAAGTGCATGTTTACTTTACTACATTGCTCAGCATTAGACTCTGGTGATGGGTTTGCGTAATTTACTATGACTTGACCGCTCATTTGTTTGATGTTGGTGACTTGAGGATCCCGAAAGAAAAACAAGCTATCCAAGCTGACGCCCAAAATCAAGTATTCCCTTATGACTAGTACTTTTTGTGAAACACATACATTCATAGTTAAGTACTCATATATCCTGTCATTCTACGCGCATGCGAGGCAATTCAAGACTCCTGGTAGACTCCATTTCATTAAAACTAATTTCCCGGGCATAGGTATGTATATAGATTGTAATGAAATAGCAGATGAGCTGGCAAAAAAAAATTCGCCACTAGACATACAACAGTGGTAGTGGCAGTTGCTAACCCATTGAACACAATAAAAACATCCAGTGCTTCACACTACCATGATTTAACCTAAAGAAGTTAGAAACAATTCACTACACGTACTACAACAAGAAAAACATGGCCATCGTACAACAACCAGAGGACGAATTACCTGTTAGGAGGCTTTCGCCCAAACATCTCACGTATCACTGCACCCCTTACAGGTCATTGGAAGATAGGGGATAATGCAGCCAGACTTAACCTTCCTTTCAATCCCATCTGCAGAAGCTGTCAGGCGGAGGGGTGAAAGAAAGTCTTTTCCACATTTATGCGAATGTCCAGGTCTAGCTAGAGCAAGACTTCCCTCTTTCAGTAAACCTTTCCCACAGCAAATTAGTGAAATCTCAGACATAGAGATAAAAAGTTTGCTGCTAAACCTGGATCTCAAGAAATGTATCTGACTCAAAAAAAAGAAATCTATAAAAAAAGAGGAGATCACACGAGAACAGTGGTAATAAAATGGCGCTCGTTGCTAATAAGAGCTATTTCAGTAGAAATACTGAACAAATTCAAAAACAACAACGTTATTCCTTATCCGAATTTGTGGCTGACCTTCCTGAGATGGCATTGTAATTCGCACATCTAAGGCGTCTTCACTATTTATTGAGATAATTTCTGTCGAGTTCACCATACAGGTCTATTTGATACGAAAGTCAAGGAACGTATAAAAATAAGCAGACGCCGTTCCCGTCTAACAAAATTCGCATTGCACATTTTGCCCCACAAAAACCAATTGCTGCTAAATTGACTCCAATGACGCGCATTTAGAAATAGAAAATGGAGTTTTTTTTTATTAAATATAAAAATCACTTTTAAAGGCGATGGTTATCAGCAAAAAATATATATTAAATTTTCTTTGTGTAAATTGAACCAATTTTACGCCAAAAACTATCCCAAACTTGCTCAACTATTTCCGTTTTGGTTTGTGATAAGGAATTGCACCAGCAGAAAATAAGTCCAGTAGTTAAAAGAATAATTACAGTCGATGACTAAAAATATAAAAAACAGCAAATAGAATTCCAAATATAGAAATGGTGTTGTTTTGGGAAAAATGCATTGTGTACGAAATCCATAAATCGATCTTTGAACTAAACTCTAATGAAGGACGGTGATTTGTTTAAAATAAGATTTTGTGAAAAGGAATGAATTGATGTAGCATCCAGAAATGCGCTTCGCCATTTTTACATCGTCCAAAGCACGAAATGAAAATGCACTCATAAAAGAGGGAATGAAAATTGAACAAGTCTTTTCACAGATCTATAAAATCTTAATTATAATTACATACAATAATTGTGAAGAATTTTCAGGCGTGTAATATTTATGTATTCAAGAATTTTCGCGGATGAAAATTTAGCCAATTTAATTGAGGAATCTCTTTGAAAACATTGATTACTTTATACAAAAAAAAAAACAAGTCAATAAATAGAATACTCGAAATTTTTTACCAATTATGTAATAAGGCCTTTAAAACTTTAAATAAAAATAATATTGCGCACTCTAAATGTATCAGAATATGCTGTCAAAGTATTATACCTTTTTGAGATATTTTTTAAAACGACTAGAACCTTCGCATATGCAGCGTTGAACTGTTCAAACTGTGGCTTAATTTAAAATATGAAAACCCACATAAAAATGCGTGGCACGTGGATTTCACGTAAAGTGGAATGCTGAAATAAAATGAAATCAATTGATAGAACTCTTAAATTCACCATAGCTAAGTTCAGAGCCGTTATGTGGTTGAGGCTGTGGGGAAATGTGACGAACAAAAGCCAGTTTTTCAGTGCAAGTTTAATTGTGGTTAATCTGGCCGGGTTGGCTTTAAGCTATTAGCTGCTTGGCTTTGATTATCAGTAATGGAGAATTAATGGAGATTTAAGAAAGATACATTTAAAAAAAAATGAATATAAAAATTAGTACTTTATGTCAGCAGAGCCCTTTAGGTTTTCCAATAAGAGGTGTTATTTTGATATTCAAAGAAAAATGCTATTTTTTAATATAAATGGTCGGATTTTTATTTCATTATAAAGAGGAAGGTATGCCGTTAATAGAGGAAAATAATATCTGGCAAATGACCACCACGACCACGCTTACAGGACAATATTCTTTTCATGAAATTTTCCATAACCGAATTGCAAAGTGGCTGCCCTATGTCTTCGATAGCCTCATGAATTCCATATTTCAGGTCTTCAATCGACCGGGGCTTTTGGCGTAGGCCTTCTCTTTCACGTGGCCCCAAAGAAAAAAGTCACAAGGTGTTAAATCACAAGATCTCTGTGGCCAGTTGTGATCACCTCTTCGAGGGATAACACGATCCGGGAACTTTCCCCGTAAAAGATCAATGGTTTCGTTGCTTGTGTGGCACGTAGCGCCGTCTTGTCGAAAATAAACGTTGTCCAGATCAATACCATCCAATACAATCGTTAATCGTTGGAAAACCTCAAAGTAATCCATCAAAAAGGTAGTACAGTGTACTCTCTCTTAAACGGACACCTAAGCGCCTTAAGAATATGCCCGCTTATGAAAAAAGTGTAAAAAAAGTTAAAAATATGTTATGGGAGGGTTGTCCGCTCTAGAGAAAAAACTTTTAAAAAATCGTAAGGGTTTGCGGTATGTACTGAAAAAAGTATCCGCTCATGGGAGGTGCCCACTTAGGAGTGGTGTCCGTTAGGAGAGAGTACACACAGCATTTAATTTTACAATGCTTAGAAAAATAGAGTTGTTATTTGAGGGTTGTTGTACCAAATTAGAATTTGCATGCTAACATTAAACAATAATAGAATATCGACAAAAAAATCCTACTCCGAATTTGTCAAAGTTTTTTCCCTTGGCTGTGGTTACAAAATTTCAAGCTCACAATCAGTAAATGCCGAAATTCATAGCTAGAAGTCAGACATTACCTTCTTCTTCTTCTTGATTGGCGCTATAAACGTTTATGCGATTTTGGTGCCCCAGTAATTTCTTACCGGTGGCAGTTGGTCACACCAAGTTAGGCCAAGTCTTTCTCCATCTGATCTTTCTAGCACAGAGGAAGCCTTCCTCTTCCTCTGGTACCACCAGCTGGTACCCCATCGAATACTTTTAGAGCGTTTGTTTCCATTTAGACCACATGACCTAGCCAATGAAGCTGTTGGATCTTTATTCGCTGCGCTTTGTCTAGCTCATACAGCTCATTGTTCCATCGCCTACGATACTCACCGTCACTAAAGTGCAAAGGTTCAAAAGTCTTCCGCAGAATCTTTCTTTGAAGCACTCCAAGCGACGGCTCATCGCGTTAGGACGGGCATGATGTGAGCCTTGTAGAGCGTTAGTTTTGTTCGCAGAGAGAGGAGAGGACTACCTACTTAGTCCAAAGTGTAGCACTTGTTGGTAAGAGATATTCTTCGTTAGATTGAACATTATGTTAGGTCCTCCATTTGTGCAACAACATCAAATCCCGCACCCCACAAATTGTAGAAAACGCTCGGTCAGAAACCTAACAAAATGTTTGCACTCCAATCATATATGAATTCAATATGTATTCGTACCCAAACATAGATGAGACTTTCAATACAAAGTTTATTCTACTTTCCAGCCGAGTACATACGTGTAAATGCAAGGAAAAGTAATTCCAGTTCTTTCCTCTAACAAAACTTGGTTATGCTCTAACAAAACTTGGTTATGCAAAATGCTAAGGACTCAGCTAAATTATGTTCAAACTCTAACTTTTGCAGGGTAAATTAAGTTCACAAATTCACCACAGTTAAACTAGTACTCGAAAACAGAGCCCATGGTGAAGGTGAGCTCTCAAAAAGGTGAGCTCTTTAACAGACCGTTATTCAGTTCTGAGCGAATTTGACGTCACTTGGGGTGTGTTAACAAAAAAACTGAGATTGTGTTGGTGATATACGAAAACAAAATCATCCAATGACACTGCGTTGCCATGTGAGCAACGACTGATTGAAAGAGTGTGTGAACACATGTGAAATGATCGTGCAGAATTAAGTTGCCGCATTCCCAAGTGACGTGACAGTCCCTCACAATTTTCTTTTCCACCATAGTTAAAGAGCAAACTTTGAAATCTAACATCCTTGAACGAAACCTACGTGAAACTGATTAAATTTAACCTAAATTTATTTTAGAACCAATTAATTTTTTATGTGATGGAAGGAACTTCCTATTCCCGACTCCAGCTTCTTATTTTTTATATTGTATGTATTGTTGTACTATATTACATGTACATATACATATGTATATTATATTTGTTGTGACACAATCAAACTTCGCTGAGCCAAGGTTTCAAGGCGCAGATTTAAAGGATGAACCCCACGAACTCGTTGCTCATAGCTCTCCATGGCTTACAACTGAAATCAATTATGAATTATTCCACCACAGTTTTTCAATGATTCGTCTTCGCGAAATTCTCTAAATTAGTCGTAATTAGTAAATTAGCCAAGTGTAAAGTTAAAAAATTTTGAAACAAAAATGTTTAATTAAAAAATTTGAGATAGTTTCATTTGTCAAGTGAATTCCCTTTATTTTCTGATGTCAAATAACACATTGATGCATGTGCCAGTAAAAAATGTACTTACTTTACAAAAAAACATTGCCCTATATTTGTAAAATTATGCATCAAAAGAAAAAAATATGGGAACATGAAAAAAATAAATAAATAAACGAAAAACAATGAAATTGTGCGCTCAAATTCATAAAAATTTAAAAACTGACTTTAATTGATTTTATAAGTCATGTTATTTTTTTTTTTTTTTTAACTTCATATTTTCCATGAATTCTGGTTTAGAATAATTTCAACATCAAATATTTTCCATCCTAGAACTTGATGGCATTGCATTTTAAGAGTGCATTGCGCACATATACACATACATATATATAAAGGTATAGGAATACAAATTTATAAAAACCGAAAAACGTCTACTTTCAAAAACAAAAAACAATAATTAAATGAAATAAGATGAAAAAATAGAAAATATTTCAAATAAAAAGGAAGCAAACACTTATTACTTTAAATACTTTTTACAGGAATGTTAAATTAGCAAATGAAAAACAAAAACAAAAACAAAAAAATGTATGCAATAGTGGCATCTCTTTCTTTTTGGTTAATACGAAAAATGCTCATAGCAGTGTCGACGCTCATTCTTCACACTACTTACGTTAAATTTTGAAAAAGTAAATAACATGAAAAATAGGTACATATATATGTTAATATTAAATAATAAAATATAACATTTACTAGCTCGTAAGTTCTTCAAAACACATTCTACATACTGATAAATCAAATTTAAAAACAAGGAAAAACTCAAACCATTGAAATCATTAAAATACAATAAATAAAAGAAAATATTATAGAAAAATTGACGAAATTTTGTATTTTTTTCTGCTTGGAAATTCTAATTCCTTCGATGAGCATTTACTGTAAAATCGACGTACCAACAACAGCTTAAGGGGTTACATGGGTTTCGTTGGTTCAAAAAATCGATTTATTTTTTTTTTGCTATTAATTTCTACAACATCTCAGGAATATTATCCTAAATTTTCAAGTCGATCCGAATAATAAATTCGGAGATACAGCCTTTGGAATGTGTGCGCTCCAAGCCACTTTTATTGTTACTCAAAACTTTAAACACGTTTTTCTCGGAACCGTGTTTTCAAAGTCGGTTGTCAAATGTTCTCGAAAACTACTAAACCGATCTTGATGAAATTTTGCACAGGTTTTTTTTTTTTCAATTACAACTATATTATTTAAAAACAACAAAATGTCAAGCAAATTTGACCGAAATTTTCATTTTTTTGGAAAAATGTCTGCCAAAATTCCAATCTTTACTTTTTTTTCTTTCCTTCGTTCAAGCACGAGTTTATGGTCTTACCTAAAACACTTATTTTTGTTATTTCATTTTTGATGAGCCTGTCAGGAGTTATGCTGATAACGCGGACGCACCTTTTTTTCGAGGGGTCACCGAAAATGACGTCACAATGGAGGAGTTTTAATTTTTTTTTTTTGAAAATTTCAAAAATTTTTCTTTAAATATGTATGTACCTATAAGACAGAAAAAAGTTTGAATTAAAAAAGTAATTTTTTACATAGAAAAAAAAAATATTGAAAATAGGCCTATTTTTACCCGACGAAACCCATGTAACCCCTTAAGAGTTTTATTCGCTTACAGTGGCGGTATAAAAATGTTTGCACCTGAACTCACATTTTCTATTATTTCTCAAGTGAGAATCAGTGAAAATATATTAGGATGGGGAATAAGTTCATAGCGTTTTTATATTTTCTTTTATTTTACAACGAGTTCTTTGTTGTTTGGCAAAGAGTAAGTATTCATTCGATAGAACTCTTTCTGCTCTGCAAACCTATGTTAGTTGCATTTTTTAGTTATTTAAATTTTTACTACTTTTGAGGCTTAGAAATGGAGTACCCGAGAGGAAAAAATCAACATTTTCAACACCTGCTTTTCTTTGCTTTTCATCGAGGTCAAAAAGCTACCGAAACAGCCCGGGACATTTGCGGCGTGTACGGAGAAGGTGCCATAGGCGATTCTGCAGCACGAAAATGGTTGGCAAAGTTCAAAAATGCCGACTTTGACTTAAATTTGGCGACTTTGGCTTTGATCAAGAACGTCTCAAATCACTTTTGAAGGCGAACGGTCGCCAAACTAGTCGTGAATTGCCGGAAAAAATTAACTGCGTTCATAAAACGGTTCTCAATCACCTTCATTCAATGTGATTTACCGAAAAATTGGGAGCGTGGTTGTCTCACGAGCTCAATGCAAAAAAACAAAGAAAGTCGCTTTCAAATTGGTTCTCAGCATCTAGCCCGCCATCGAGAACACGCGGTCATAAACAGCGATTTTTGTACCGAATCGTCAAGGGAGATGAGAATGGTGCCTACACATGTCAATGAAGTAAAGAAAGGAGTAGGTGGCTCCAGGAGATACGCTAAAGCCGAGAGCCAAGCCGGATCTTCATCCAAAGAAAGTCATGATATGTGTTTGGTGGGAGGGCATGGTGTGCTGGGAATTGCTCGAAAGGAATGCCACAATCAACAAGGAGCTTTACATTGCCCAGCTACACCGCGTGAGTGAAGCTATTCGACTGAAAATACCTGATCAACATGGTCAAACCATATTCCTCCACGACAACGCCAGGCCAGGTGTAGTAGTGTAAAATCGCCAGAGTCAGTAAAACACTCGTCAAAAACAGTAGTTGAATGCCTCAAATTATTATGCGAAGTATCGCAATATTTTCAAATAAACCTGATTTGAGTGCCAGGACATAGAAATAAAGAATGTAATTGCAAGGAATGATACAACAATATATATTCACCCAGATAATTTACTATTACCGAATTCCCTTAGCTACGCGCAAATTATTAATATCAGTGTTGCTAATGCCCATTGGAGGCAATCACCTTTTGCCAAATAAGCTTGGCTAGAATGGAACCACGGCCGCACAAAATCGCTACTGAATCTTAGGAGACAGGATATGAGAAACACAACATGGGTACTAACAGGGCATTGGCTAATTGGAAAGCGTTCAAATAGACTGGGGGTACCACTTAATGACTTCTGTCGAAGCTGTCAATATTAAAGAAGAGGAAACCGTGGAACACCTCCTGTGTACATGCATTGCTCTATACAGAAAAATACTTTAAACGCTCGGGTTCACCTTTCTTGGTAGCATTGAAGAAGTCTCACAAATAGGGTTACCGAAATTAACAAAATTATTATGCAAAATAACAAATTAACCACAGGCTGGTTCAGAGAAGACTCAGCAGTGTGAGAGACGAGCTCCGGTGGTAACACAATGGGACTATTCAGGCCTAAGTGTGTCGGATGACTGCCACTCAACCTAACCTAGCCTAACTTGTTCACGGTTTTCTGCTTCTCTTAAGTTTTTTTCCGGACAAGAAAAAAAGAAATCAAGATAATTTTTATTTTTCACATTTTTATTTGAAAAGTTAATTATTATTGTTAATTACATATTATAACAAAAATAAATGATTTAAACTGTTTCCATAGCCGCCAAGCATTTAGATGTCATATTTTTTTAGTTTATTTTATGCCTTGAGCTCACACAATAACAATACAAAAAATAAAAATTAATAATTGCGTTAGGTTAGGTTGAAGCGGTTGTTCTGCGGGACACATTCAGGTTCATATCCCATTGTAATGCCTCGTGGGGAGCTTGTCCTTATCTATCTTAAAACCAGTGAATAGTTTTTAAAAATTTTAGAAAATCCCTGATTTCAACAGTACTGAGATCTTCCAATTCATGAAAGAATTCTCTCACAATTTATTAAAATATAAGGTTTTGAAATTTTCGAAGATCTGATCTTTGGCACCTAATAGCACCTGTAATGAAATTTTATGAGAAAATTATATGCTATTTAAGTAGATGGAACAAGCGGCTCATGACGATATTTTTCTTTTTTTAATTTATTTGTACACAATAATTTAAAATTTTTTTTACTAAAGCCCCTTTTTGGAACTTCGAAGGCCCATATTTCGATTTCGGAGGCTAACTTCGAAAATCGGAAAAATTACTTTTTTACTTATGACTCAATCCTTAAAAAAATTGGTTTAGTCCAATACTCAGCCGAGTGTTGCTTTATAATTCTACAGTAAATGTGGAAAAAGTGAAATTCAAAAATTAATAGCACTAGTTTACACCAAAAATGGTCCTCGACCAAAAGGCGTTTTTTTAACTAATTTGAGGTCGCTGAAACCAAAAATGAATTTCATTTTTTTTCAAAGAACGGTTTCCGAGATATTCCCAAAAAACTTGTTTTTTGGGCAATAATGCAGGTATTACCTGCAATCTCGAAAACAGTGCGCGCCATTTCTTTGAAGTGCATAAATTTCGAAAGGCACACATATAGCCTACATGGCAATATATAATTCGTGTCAATGGAAGTTGTAGTTTTCGCAAAACAGCTGTTGAAAGTTAAAAAAAGGCATTTTTGACGTTTTTTACTAAATTATCAAAGTTTATTAACTTTTTTCTGGAACAAAAATATCTCCGAAACCGTTCTTTGAAAAAAAAATAAAATTCATTTTTGGTTTCAGCTTCCTCAAATTAGTCTAAAAAATGCTTTTTGGTCGAGGACCATGTTTGAAAGTGAAAATTCGTAAACTAGTGTAATTTAAAGATTGAAATTTTCTGAACTATATTTTTTATTATATAAATTGCGATCGCCACACCAACTATTTCAATTCTGCACTCTGTTTCAAAACTTATTTCCCAATAATTTAATTAAATAAAACACTCCATTTTGTTTTTTAATTTCATTTATCAATTCTATTGCATAATTTTTATTTAAATTTTAATTATTTCTGTATTGTTATAATTTTTATTTTTACATTCTATTTATTTATTTATTATTACTAATAACACATATCTGATGCATAAGAAAATATGTAGTAACAAATTTAGCCATAAAATACATTTTTAAGAAATAAAATGATTTGAAAATGTTTCATTTACAATAGAAATTAAACTTATCAAAGTTATTTCTGGTTTTTTTCAATTATTTTTCAGTTGGTTTACACTTGTTTGGTTTAACCCACTGTACCCTTATAAATTGTTATGTGGCATAAGCGCCTAATCAGCGGCCACAAAAATGGCACATATGTATGTACAAACAGGCATATGAATGTGGATGCCGATATAATTGCTTGGATTCTCAATTCTTTGTAACACCCTGCATTGCATAGATCAGAGAACGTAAATGTATTTATTTACATTCTCTACCTTACGTTCTCTCAATTCTTTGTAACACCCTGCATTGCCTAGATCAGAGAACGTAAATGTATTTATTTACATTCTCTACCTTACGTTCTCTCAATTCTTTGTAACACCCTGCATTGCATAGATCAGAGAACGTAAATGTATTTATTTACATTCTCTACCTTACGTTCTCTGCATAGATCAGAAGAATGTGACCATACTCAAAATGGTGCATAGTGTTTGTCGGCATAAAAATCACATTCATAACACTTAGTGTGCAAAATTCCAAAATCAGCTGCACCTTAAATAAATTCGGGTTGAATAGTTTAAAGCCCATTTCCATCAAAAACTTTATTGCACTTGAGAGATCTGTTAAGTTTCAGATACGACAACGATTACGTGAAAATTTGGGCATTTGAAAGCGAACTGTAGAACTAACTGTAATTAAGACTAGGTTGAAATAGACAAATTGTTTGTTATTTATTTAAGTCTATGATATTGGTATTTCCACACTCACGACAAGAATTTTCCAATGTGAGCAGCCAATACGTAGTAGGTAATCATAATTGTTCAGTTATGCGATAGTAGTTGTAGTTGTCTATTCTAATTGCGTTCAAAGTTCGTTCCTTCTATGCTATGTTCGAGTGAGGGAAACTATATGAAGCTAGAATTCCACACCAGTCCTTTTCGAAGTTGTTTAGCTTTTACAGTTGTAGCCGGCAAACGTATTTAGCTTGTCATGCTTGCTTTTTTTTTTTTGCTGTGCTTTACTTTGAAAGACTATTTGGCCAAATGTTAGCTTTGAATCTCTTCTGAATAATATAAAAATACATACGAAGCGGCGAGTGAAATTGAAAGATCTAAGGCCGACAAAGCAATGTAAATGCAAACTTTTTGCTATTAGAAACTTCAAGAGAGAGTAGCAAGGCTGTCATTTAGCCAACTTTCATACATTACAGGACATTTCTATTCATTTTTGTAAGTAAGCAAATTTATAATTTTTAGGCCTGAAATTTCTACGCAATGTTTACTTTTTGCAACGAACATTTGTGGACAGTGCAGCATTGTATTATTTATTGTGATACATATCTGCGTATTTGCCACTTTTAAGTTATACTATATTTACCAATAATTTCATTTTTCATTTTTAATACGTAAATAGCAAATGAAATGCAGCAACGAACAAAAAAACCAAAATGTGCCTATTTATGTACAAAAGTGTGGAGAAGAATTTTCAGATATGTAAATTAACGACTAAATTTGAATTCAACTGTTGCACTGTAGGCCTTCTTTAAGAACGTATTAACTTAAAAAGAGTACGTATTAGCATCTTCTGTTAATTAGATTATCAATATTTTATGCAAAACTTGTATAGTGTGCATAGAGTAATTGATTACATTGTTGCTGTATTCACTCGCACCAGAACTAATGTTGGAAACAGCTAAATACATACATATGTATGCATTTGTCACCAACCGCTGAAACATTTATAAAAAGTGGAAAATTTGACTACTTTCAAGCGTTCTGGGCATTTCGGACTTCACTTGTGGAGGCGTTTTCATATATAGAGCATAGTTCATTTAATTTATCTTTTGAGTCATAAGCGACGTACGAGGCAACACCTGAAAGGATTTTTTGTTGTAGCTTTGTTTCTTTGTTTTTATTCTGATTAACATTCAAAACAACCTAATTGCAAAAACAAAATACACGTACATAAATGTGGTTGTTGTGCTGGTGACTCCACATATTGGATAATGTTCGAATGGCAAATGCAAGGTGCACAATATGCAAAGTTTGCAAGCGCAGCATGCACAAGGTGTTCATGCTATTAAATTTTTCACAAACCGTCCAGCAATTGATCGGCTGTTATTATTTACGTACATTTATACGTATGCATTTAAATATACACACATGTATATTTATTTTCGTTTTTTAATCATTTTTTGGTTTCTTTAGTTTTCTATTTTCTAGCTTAGTATTTACGTGCTACCAAAAATTATTGAATACACATAATTACATATACATATGTAATGTTGTTTAAATTAATATACATACACGTACTTTTGTATTTTTAAAATTGTATTTGTGTTAATTTTTGTTTTTGCTTTTTTTCATGGGTTTTCTTATGCTTAAACTTTCCAATCACTAACCACAATTTGTTGTTGCTAAGTTCTTATTACTTTTTAACATTGTTGTGAGTTGTTTCCACATTATTTCAGATTAGTTCTTGAGCATGATTTAGTTATGTATTATTATAACATTTTTCCTGCTTGTTTTACTTGCTGAACAGCTCAACAATATATACTAAATAATATTCATATGTGACTAATTTATATTTTTATGTTGCTTTAGTAAAAATTGTTCAATCAAATTTTTATGTTTAATAACAAATTTATTTTATTGCACAAAAGATAAATTGTTTGCTTAAATTTTTCTAATATTTCGTTTATCTTTCAGCTCCTAATTTAGTATTTACTGAATTGGAGCTATTTTATGCTTAAAACAAAATTTCATTCTAAAAATGTATTATTCTCTTAAATTTTGTAAACAGCTCAGAAAATTAAACTAAATATTCGCACTAAGTATATCTAAGCTGGACATATTAGTTATTACTTTTGTTTTCTAACTTAATTATTTTTAAATTATTCTTATTTTGTTTAAGGTACATTTTGATTTGCAAATTTTGTTAAAATTATTTTTAAAGTAATACTAAAAAGGAACTCAAACTCGTACGTTGAGATCACAGAAATCGAACTTAAGCATCAGTAAAAAGTTCAATGTTTCTAAGAGATTTTTTGTCAAAAAACAGTTTTATATATTAATATTAAATACACTTACATGTAAGTAGTTGCCTAATTTTGTATGCTTTGTGTTAATAAAGTAATATTTTTAATTTATTTTTTTTCGTTTTGGCTTAATACGTATATAAGATGAAATATATATATGTATATGTAAATTTATATTTAACATATATTGTTAATTAACACGAAATGAAAAAAAAAAACGTATATTAGTTTTCTAAAACTCGGAAATTCTTGAAAGCAAACTTTTTAAAAAAGTTAATTAACAAAAAAAAAGTAAAATAAATAAACAAAACAATTTATAATTTCATACAGAAACAAATTTATGAAAAACTTGTCCAATTGCTTTAGACTCCCTCTGATCCACCTATGTGACTTGCTTTGCATTCCGATTCATTTTGAGTAGAACACTAAACAGTTCCCCTCCATTTTGTGTTGGTCTTTTCGCATATCGAGTCAAGTCAACACTTTTAAAAGCAAAATATAAGTAATAACGAGAATTATTGATTTCGACTCCACCCTCGTCAGAATCAAAATACATCTCAAATCTATGATTATTTTTTCATTCAATTGGAGACCGGAACCCGGCCAACCTTGCCGAAATTTCGCAAATCGTCTTCGCAAAAAATTCTAAATCCGATTTCGTAACGGGTTAAAAATTTCAAAATTGGAGAGATTTATCCATAAATATTGTATATATCCATTAATAAATCAATGCGAATTCTTTTGGCAGGTCTTGGGAACAGTTCTTGCATATGTTGGACTTTTAAAACACAAACTTTAATCAATTAAATTAATTTATTAATACATAAAAAAAAAATAATCGCTTCATACAAAATTTTTAGATGTTTTCTTGTGTTTGAAAAGAAAGTTAGCGAAGCGAAAATAATTTTGTTCGAAAAACTCGAAAGATGAATACTCTTTACAAAAGGTAAAAAAACCGCTGATATCTTTAAATGTAAAAATAGTAAATTTTCATATTAAATATAAGCACATAAGTTTCTTGGAAGGATATTCGTTCCGCTATACAAATATAGGACGTTAAATTATTCAGTTTTTCCGTAATTATGTTTTGAATTTTTATTTCCTTTTTTCTAAGTTTGATAGATATATATTAAATATTAGTAGTAGGAGTAGTAGTCACCTTTTGATTACTTAAATCAAGCGCTTGTAAGAGCTTTCATGAAGTTTCCGTCTATAAAAGCGCATTGAATGTGAGCTTCACTAAAATTCACTGCATCTTATCACAATTTCTTCTAGTTTTTAAAATTTTTCAATTTATGTGAATACTTTCATAAAAGTACTTGCAAGCGCTCATATGAAACTAACACTCAAAATACTGCCTTTGCACCACTCTGTGATTTTGGAAACTCAAAATACCTTTCGAGATAACCAATAACCACAGGGTGGCACATACGCTAGCATTATCAAAAATACAACAATTCACATGCACATAAAGTTAGTTAGGATCTTAAATACATTCATGTATATATGTACAAATATACATACCATATGATGTATACATAGTGGATATTTCGGTATTTTTTTTAGTAATAGTTTATTCGTTTAGTTTAGTAGCTTACTAAGTAGCCTAGACACACACAGTTTTGGAAGAATCTCTAATTCGATTTCGTTCTTTTAGATTAATTCATTATTTACCTAAATGGAAGGATAGTTAGTTAGTTTGATAATTACCTTCATTTTTCAATTTTTTGTTCATATTTTTTTAACCATTTTTAACCATTGAGAAAAGGAAAGAGTTGCAAAAAATAACAAGAGCTTGCAAAAATTAACTTTTACATTTGAAAAAAAAAGTTAAATCGAACCTTTTCGGACTTATAAATTCACTGCATGTGCTGAGTAATAAATAGTATATTGTAATATTTGGGTTAATACAAAACTTTTCAAAAATGTGAACCCGCTTTGATTGTCCATTTCGTTTTAATACGTGTTGTACTAATACATGTGTATGCCAACAACAGCTTCGTTAAGCGGAAAAAATTAAAGTCTCTTAAATTGATACATTTGGTAATAAGCGAATGATAAATATTTCATAGCAGCATTTGTTTTTGTTTTACAGCAAAAGAATAGTATATACAGTACAATTATGTATATTAAAATTCTTAAAGTTGTTGGGAATTTTGTCTTAATCCAGTCTATGGTATTTGTAAATTTGCACACAAGCTTTTAAAGAGAGGTTTCCCACACACGTAATGGAATAAAGAGAGGAAACGTGAGTATTTGAATGCAATAACAATATAAAATAAATTATCGTCGAATTCTGGGAGAACTTTTAAGTAATATATTTGAGAATGAAGAAAGTAATAAATATTTTGAAGCTTTCATTTTTTTTCCTGCGTAATTCAAAGAGTCGACTTAAGTCCAGTTTTCAGTGCTAATTTGGCTGGTGAGTTTTAGACAGAATTATATATATATATATATATATATATACATATTATTATTATTATTAAATTTGCGCGTACACCCTTTTTGGGTGTTTGGCCGAGCTCCTCCTCCTATTTGTGGTGTGCGTCTTGATGTTGTTCCACAAATGGAGGGACCTACAGTTTCAAGCCGACTCCGAACGGCAGATATTTTTTATGAGGCGTTTTTTCATGGCAGAAATACACTCGGAGGCTCGCCATTGCCTGTCGAGGGGCGACCGCTATTAGAAAATTCTTATTTTCTTAATTTTGGTGTTTCACCGAGATTCGAACCAACGTTCTCTCTGTGAATTCCGAATTGTAGTCACGCACCAACCCATTCGACTACGGCGGACGCCACAGAATTAGACCCTGCGAAATTGCGCATCTAAACTTGGTTTAACTCGAAAGTTGGGTGTAGCTTGCAAAAATTTTAGAAATAAATTATACTTTGAACAAAAACAATATAAAAACAAAAAAGTGTCATGGCGAAAATATTTAAAAGGCGAGCTCTTTAACCGACCTTTATTCGGCTCTGAGCGAATTTGACAGAATCGGCTGATGGGCTGGCGTCACTTGTGGTCACGAAGTGGTTTGTTTACGAAAAAACTAAGATTGTGTTAGTGATATACGAAAAAAATTAACCAATGACACTTCGTTGCTTTCTGAACAACGGCTGATTAGACGAGTTTGGGAATACATGTGAAATGATCGTGCAGAATTCGGCTGCCGAATGTCCAAGTGATGTGCCAACCGAAGCTCCCCTCACAATTTTCTTGTATACCATAGTTAATGAGCAAACCTTGTAAATCTATCATCCTTGTGCCGCACCATTAAAAATCTTTTCACCGTGAAAACCAATTCGAATTTAACAGGTCCCTGTCTAGTGAGTTCTTCTGCTCAAGTGAAAGTAATATTATAGCAAAATAAAAGTTCATGAAATTATTTTTGAGGAAAAGAGGTGCTCAAAATATAATTTTCCAATTACTGGCTAATGTACGAAAATGTTTTCTTAAAAACCGAACTTGCTGGTGGAACTTAAGGTGAAATAGTAAATAAAAGACAAAAATGCATAAAAATGAAATTTAATTTTAAGTGCTTCAGAAAGGAATTCTTATACTCATTTTACATATATACAAGGTGGCACGAGCTATCGGAAGATGTATAATTTTTGCAATTGGCTTCGTACGTCTGTCATATTTGACACTTGTAAACTGTACAGCTTCAATATACAAACAGACAGAAGCAATGGACGGGGTAAGTGTCAAAATAAAGATGCCCATAATTCAGAATAATTTTTTAATTTATTAAATAAATCATTCAAAAACACAAAGGAACATTAATTTTTGGCCACCTTGTAATAAAGCATTGCTGAAATACTCATTCAATTCGCCGCTTCGTAAAAATACGACCACATTGAACTTATAATGAACAGGATATTTGCCAAGCTACGGTCAATACCAAAAATGTTCGAATCAATTAATACTGAAAAAGTATTTTATTCTGTCTCTCTAGCTGTTGACCTATCGAAACATGATTTATACATGTTTACTTATTGTGAGGCTAAATCGAAAGACTTAGGAAAAGGTACTTAACCAGATACCCAGATGAGTCTAATATCAAAGAATTCTGATGCTATCGAAAAAGAAGTGTGGCATTCCCTGAATAATTTCGAGTAGACATTTACTTCCCTGACAATTGTTGCACAAGTAAGCAGCCACTCTTATCTTCTCTACCTCTTTGATTGAATGTGAATTTGATGGAGGTGCTCCTTGCAGATTATTCCTTCATCCAACTTCACGCCATCCGTGAACAGCTTCACCAGCCCTTGTGTCCAGATGCTGCACCCGAGCGAGGGTGTACATTGAATTACTTAAGTACAGGTTCACTTTTTTTGGAGTACTCTTGAACTGCACTCGAAAGCTCACCCGAATGTCTCGAAAACCTAGTGTTAACTTGGGAAAAGAAATCCATTATTTTTGCTTAAAATATTTAGGCAAGTGGTTTAAAACTGTCTTATGGCCGATCTTTAGCTCCTAGGCGATGCTAGAACTACTAACATGCCGGTCAACTTTGATTATTTCTGATTATTTCACAATTTCAGCGGCCTGGATTGCATCTTCGCCTTTATCAAACAAAAACTGTAAAAAGTAAGGAATTTTCTCGGTTTTTTCCATTGTTAACACCCTGTAACTCACAACTGAATAGAACAAACAAAGAAAAACAAACGTATTTTTTAGTGTGAAATGTCGCCTTGACAACGATCAAAAGCTTTAAATTGCCATCTACCGAGAAAATATGGATTTCTTTTTCCTCAATAATATTATCCTGTAACCAAAATAGCAAATCAAAAGGCCCAGACTATATAAGAATATACATATGTATGTATATAACGCTATTGTGATATATAATATCATGCGTTTCCTCTTTGTTCCAGTAGGTGACTTGAGTGCTTAATAATTTTAGATGCTGGTGTTGAGATCAAAGCCAAGACGTATTCATATAAGGTGAAGTTACTACAGCGACTGAATGTTTTTTTTTTTTGGTTTTGCTTTTTGGTGGTTTCAACGTTTGTTTTTTATTGTTTTTCTTCTTACTTTCCTAACATTCTGATTGAAATTTACACATTCAAACCGCCAAATTGCAAACACAAAGTGTATGTAAATTTTGTATTGTATTTTTTGTACTGCAGCTGTCACCTTGTCTGGATGCGCCTGGATCAAATCTATTGCGTAAATCATTTTCTTATATTTCCTTTATTATAAGTATGTATTTGTTTTTTATTTGCGTGTAACATTTTACAAAGTAATCAATGTTGCGTATGTTTGTAGTTTATTAATTTTTTTTTTGTTATATTTTACTTCAGGTATTGCTTACAGCTCGGTGGAATTTGGCTCCATATAAGTAAAAAATTAGATTGAAATAAAACGAAAAAACAAAACAATTCCAAAAAGTACATAAATACATACATATATTATTTCTTTTCTATTTTTGTAAAGTGTTTTATACAATTTTCATAATTTTTTGTTTTTATTTTCACGTGTCGACTAATATTATTTTTACAATAAGAACACGCTATAAGCTGCATTTTACGTCCAAATTCATTTTGTATTTTTTTATCCTATTGGCGCTGGGCTATCGGTGCACGAAATTCATTTTTGTAATTTTAATTTTTTCATTTTTTGCTTGTTTTACATTAGTTGGACTTCTCTGTCTATTAATATTTATTTTGTCGTTATACTTTTTCTCTATTTCTTTATCATTTAGGTATTACTTGCTGTTTCCAAATGGATATTTTAAATGTTCAAATGAATTTCAATACATTTCTTCTTACAAATAGTTAGTACGTGTACTATATTTTTGTGAGTTTTGAGTTTTGAGTTTTTTACGTATGAATGTACTTACATGGAATCTTAGAAATAAATTGCCTTTGGAATTACATTTCAAATTGTCATTCATATGTTTCGGTTAAGAATTAATTGACCGGAAATACGTAATAACAGCAAAAAATTATAACAACAGTGGTTACGACATTTATTCGTACATGAGTAGAATTATCATAGTTGGCAGATGTGTTTACATAGTATACTAATTACTAGAAATATTGCCAAAATTCACGCGGTGTATCGTTCCTTTAACTTACTTTTAATAACTCAAAGTTGTACTTGTCTAGTTAATGAAGTGAATTATTATTTCCCACAAGTATTAGAAAACTTTACTTGTATTAGAAAACTTTAGATTCCAGCAGAGAAATCCTGAAAATATTTTAAACGAAACGAAGTTTCATCTAGAAGTTATTCATGCAGTAAGAAAACCTATGTATGCAAGTACGTGCTTAAATAACCAGTGTTGCCGTTTGTACTATGACCACAAACTTCAAATTGCTTGCAACAACAAACTTCAGAATCGAATGCAACTCAGCTCGGAGTTTAGATTCCGACACCCAATAACTCTGGACGAGGTCCGTGAAAGCTTACGAGCGCTATGACTGCCCTATTCCTTTAATCACTATTGACAATAAATTATCCAAAAGTTTTCTTGGATTGAACAAAGAGGCATGGGTCATCACGCACATAGTCATCTCTATCGATAGTTCAAGACTAATCAATAGGCTGGTTAATGGCATTCACTCAAAAGAATCTTCGCAAAATCTAAACCTCTCACGTCCATCTACTGCTGTAGCGTCTTTCAGGGCGATTGGCAGCAATAAAGGATGCCGACTGCTGTAATTTATTATGGCTACTGGCAGCCGAGCTATAATTAAATCTAACGATACCTTTTCGCAGGTAGCTATGTATGCATAAGGGTCCTTCACGTAGCACGAGCATGGTATTTTTTCCCTTGTCACAGGGGCATCGATGGAAACAGCGCCGTAGTTGAGCTAGTAAGTAAAACGAGCTTATTGTTTCCCCTCGATTCTAAACTATGCTGCGCCGGTCTGTTAGCCTGGCACTAGCGATTCGCAGTGGACAAAGGTTTAGACCTGCCACAATACTGAATCAGGACAGCCAAGAGAGTCTCCTGATGTCTCACCTGCAACAAATTCACAACGAGGCTTCCATAGTCCCGGTTAAGGAGAGCAGTAAGATGCTCAGCAAATAATTCCTATTGAGGTGTTACCGTAGGAATCACGCCTGCAAGCACTTGGTAGAGCCTGAGCCACCTCCCAGCTGAATCAGAATGCATCTCTTCGACGAGACCCAGGACCAAACTCGACTACAACTACTTGATCGGACAGTGTACAGACAAACATTAAACGACATTCATCGGGGGACTTTTACCTCCTTCCTAAACGCCCGACTATCAAATCTCGTTATTGGAGTAGAACCACATCCCTTGTAATTTTGGCACAATTACGTTCGAGATATTGTAGCAGGTTAATGGTTAATGGTAGTAAAGGGTTAAGGTATGGGCCTTTAGCACTGCGACCATATTGCTCTATTATGCACCCTATGCTGTCTATTGACTGTTAAGTATGCTTATGAATTGTACCAGCTCCTTCTGAGGGAGTGATTGAAGGTCTTCATCTATAAGCATGAACTTGTTTAAAAACTTTTTCCTTCTATGCGTCAACCCCGGACATTCGATGATGAGATGTTCTATAGACTCCTCATCTTTGCAGCAAACTCTGCAGGTGCTGGTGTTAGTTAAGCCTAATTTATGTAAGTGTTTGTTGCAGGTGAAGTGACCCGTGAGGGCGCCTGTGAGAGTGCGCCTGTGAGAGTGCGAATGCTCTTTTTGTTTAACGTGAGGGCCATGTTAGCTCTTTTAGCATTGAAACTTAAGAACTTTTTGGAGTGTCTAAAACCCTCTACGTTGTTCCAATGCTGATTTATTAGAGTTTTGGCCCAGTATTTTACTTTTTTGTAGCAGGTTAAACTCCTACTTATCCAGAATCGACCCCGACATCCTCAAAATATGTCCGGCATGTGAAAATACCCCGCATGATACTAACCACTTATTCACATTCCCTCTTAGACCCACTCAACTAACACCCGTCTCCCTCTGGATCCCACCCGTTGAAACAGCATGCTTCCTGGGTTTACCGTTAGATGAATTAGATGGTGACGATCGGTGACTGTACTGCACTGGCAGGACTTAATGAACATTTACAAAGACAACAACAATAACCGAATTACTATTACATATAAAGAAATACCTTTTTTTATAAATTTTCATGTCACGGAATCCACATATAGGATGGCCAGAAAGATCAGAGCAGAAGTCGTCAAAAAAGGTCTTAGTCGCTAAACAATGTATCTGGGTCATTTTCATATAAGGTTAGTGGGTGCAGACGTATAGCGTCTTTCTTCGACTTCCTGTAGCAGCTACAAGAATGACGAGGAAGTAGGTATGTTGAATTTTAGCTTTGCCACCGGCCCGTTTTGTCCAAAAAGCGACACTGCTATTTACAAAAGTAGTTGTTTGAACACCTGGTAGACCTACTAGTTTCTGCGAGCATTCGCAACCTTCTATTCTTCGTAAAGCTGGTGATTAAATTTCGTGGGATGTTAAAGAGGAGCAATGCGAAAATTCTCTAAAAGGTTAGGGAAATGGGTCAATTGCTTTAAATGTGCTTTGGCAGCCATCCCAACCGAATAGAGTAGACTGGTTGCAGGGTTAAAGCTCAAAGTAGTGGTGCCATAACCACAACTCCATAAATTTGCTGATTGAACCAACATATGGGCAACACTGTAATAGATTAGAAGTGACATGCCATAATTCCGTAGTCATAACCAAAACCGTAGAGACCAATTGAATTTAGTTTTTCGCCGTAACCGTAAACAGCTGATTGTTGATGAATAAATTTCTAATTTCCTCGTCAGCGCTCATGTTGTTATCTTTTCTTTAGTTAGGTAAGCATGTTGCATGCAATTAGGCACACAGTGAAATACAAATTCGTTAGAGTATTAAATAAAAGTTTTGTAAAATGATGTTTGTGAGTTCAGTTTTAATACACTAAAATTTCATAATCTAATGCGAACTTAGAGAGCTTAAAGGACGATTTGCAAAATTTCGCTGCTGGCAAAGTCAATATTAGTGAAGAGTAAATTGCTTTAAATTTTTCAAATTTAAATTAAAATGTTGAGATTTTTAATTAACAAATTTTTTCATACGTTCACGAAATTTTTGTTTTTGTTTTGTTTGTACATAATTTAAATTTACTTCATTTATTCTTTTCTTTAATGTTTTTTTTTTTTAACTTTCTCAAAACATTCCATCACACTTTGGTACATTATACGATTTTATTGTTTTGCTTCGATTATTACTAATACCCTAATTTTTGCAACTTTCATACTCTATGTAATTACTGTTATTACTAATAAGTAAAGTAATTCTTTCTCGGCATTTTGGTTCTACACTTTTCGATTTATTGAATCTTGTTCGATATTTATTTCTTGGTGCTTTGTCGCATTTAATTTTATTCAATTCAAGAGTAACTGTTCTAGGTTTGACACTTGACAGCTGTTCAAGGCCGAATTTTCAATGGCCTTGAGTAGACCATTGACGCAAATTTAAAATAAACGGCAGAATTTCAATTTTTTAACTTTGTACAAGTTCTTTCAAAGCTGTTCGCCAACGGTGCAAAATAAATAGTCCAAAATTAAAGTAAAATGAATTGAAATAAATAAATACACATAATGACGCGTACATAATTTGTTAGGTTTTCGGCCGAACTAATAAAAAATATTAAGCTTCAAAATATGCATCATATGCTTTGAAATCTTATTCACGTTTGTATAAGCTGACTAAAATTAAATTGTTTACTAAAAATGCCTTCTATTGAGGGCATGAGACATGTACCTGATCAATGCACTTGGCTTAATGCTATTACATGAACTTGATCAGCGTACTTGGCTTAATGCTGGGTACTCACCACCCGACTCACCACTCACGCCAGGTAGACTTCTAATTGGCTGAGAAAAAGGGCAACGGGACATTCTTTCTTGCGCGCTGTTATGCATCGGCGGTGATTCAATTTATTTTCAAGCTTAGTTTTAAAATGAATGCAAGAAATGTGTATTTATTGTAATTAAAAGGCATACACAACAAATTTAATTAAATAAAATGGCATAAAACTAAAGAGACTAAAATGTTTTAAAAACAAAAACTAAATTATGTAAAAACAACAATGAAATAATAAACTCCTTCATTTAGCCCCTGCTGCCAACAAAAAAAAATAAAAATATGTTCCCATATCTTCTCGTAACTGGTGGAAATTCAGATTTATAGAAATAAAAAAAAATATGTAAAAAATTATGTGCCTTTCCAGCGAAAAATGTCAACTCTAGCTCATTTCTTTGCCGCTGCTTCAAATATTCTACATGCATTCATTTATGTACTTACTATAATTTTTCTTGGTATAATTAGTATGCTATATGTATTTGACTTATTGGAGCATTCAATTCGTATTTAATTCCTAGAAATTTTCTATGTCTATTTTCAATTTGTGTTTGTATCCGCTTTTTATTTATTTTGTACAATAATATTTACTATACCCAATTTATTGTAATTTCCACCTAAATTACAACATAGTTTTTCCATTTACCTATTCACGTACACGGCAGGATGAAATTCTCAGACGCATATCCAGTACTAAATGCTGCTTGTATACACCACTTCATACGGCTTGTTACCTTGCATCCACGCTCTTCCCTTTTTCACTCAACTCAATTTCATTTTTACAAGTTGCAAATTTTCGCGTAATTTTACGTTTTCTTGTTTTTGTTCAAAGGCTTACTCGTCTGCAAAACAAACAAAAAATTAGAGCAAGAAATTAGACAAATTTTCGATAAATGCTCAAATGCCATTTTCACAGTGCTAGGTTAATCTCAAGTTGAATTTAACACGCTGATGTGCTAACCTTCAAATAAAAGCAGCGGTAATCAGCTACTTTTCCTAACGAAAAGTTGTATCTTTTTTTTATTCATCGCAGCTACTAGGATATGGGGTGACACAATAAGATAACAGATTTTCTCCCATAATTAAGAACAACTGAATTTGTCGAAATGCTTTGTTTTTATTTCATCATGTTTTTTTTTCATTTCATCTGTTAAATGAATACAACAACGCCTACGGCCACACTGAAAGCGCATAAAATAAAAAAATAAATAATTGGCGCGTACCCTTCTGTTAGGTGTTTGGCCGAGCTCCTCCTCCTATTTGTGGTGTGCGTCTTGGTGTTGTTCCACAAATGGAGGGACCTACAGTTTCAAGCCGACTCCGAACGGCAGACATTTTTATGAGGAGCTTTTTCATGGCAGAAATACACTCGGAGGTTTGCCATTGCCTGCCGAGGGGCGACCGCTATTAGAAAAATGTTTTTATTAATTTTGCTTTCACCGAGATTCGAACCAACGACCTCTCAGTGAATTCCGAATGGTGATCACGCACCAACCCATTCGGCTACGGCGGCCGCCCCACACTGAAAGCGCATACTTCTTGGAATAATTCCTGCTGTAAACGAGGTTTGTTTGAAAAATCCGTGCAAAAATAAAAACTACTTAATCGTTTGGAGTAAACCCTTTTTTTATTTTTCCAGACTATCTCCTTTTCGGCTTATACACTTCGTCCAACGTTATTCTAGTTTGTTGATCCCTCCCGAATAATAGAATTTATCCAAGGCGAAAAAATAGCCATTTGTTTCTGCAATCACATCCCCGCTTGAATGAAGAATAATTGTCCGTGGGTTCCGAGAGACCCAAGTGTGGAAAAAGGGGAGCATTTAAAACAGGTGGGAACCCTATTTCCTTTAATTTCGCGACCACAACTGCTGACGCGTGAGCTGGTGCATTGTCGTGATGGAAAAGGAAAGGAAAATCACGCGACTTTCTCGATTCAAAGTAATGCCAGAAACACAAAGAAATACATCGATGGTGGTGCTACTAACTAAACAAATCCTAGATATGCGCCAGTAGTACCATCTCTCTGAATTTGCACGAACTTTTCAAACGAATAAGGAATAATTTTAGTTTTACATTCATATTTTAATTTCAACGAGCATTCAATTCGCTAGAGACTAACTCACGTTTTATATTAGCAGTAAACTTTAAATGAACTTGTTACTATAAAATTGAAGAGAGTTAAGTCGATAGTTAACTGCCGAATGTGAATTAACTCACCACTGCTCAAATGGGCAAAAGTGATGTTTTTCTCCTTTATGCACTTACCTGAGGATTAACGCTGGATTTTCGTGCATTCCTGTCATTATTAGTTTTACTTTCTCAGAGATCTATAAGCGATATAACTTCTTGATTATTCAAAATACTCTCGAAGTCACTCTCCGACCATCAGGGATCCGAGTGAAAGACATGAAAAGAGTTCACTATGGTTCGGTTGGTCAGCAAACCCTTCATCCACATTTCGAAATTAATGTAGCCGACATTGTGTGGATCGAATGAACGGAAGGTACGTTCCAACTGAAAGATGAAAAAAAAATTTACATTTATATAAGAAAATTGGCGGATTGAATGCTTAAAACTACTTCAACTACTGTATGTTCTAATGAGGACTTTAATAAGTTCTTGCAGTTAGTTCCGTGTCATGTCGCTTTCACTTCGTAATCTAGAATGCGATCCTCCTATTTTAGGTCACCATCCTCCATTAATATTCCCATTTACGAAGTGAACTATTTTACCTTTTTTCGCTACACACGACGGAAATGAGTTGATTGATTTAACTTCAGCACAAGACATTACACGATTCTTTTGGCCACATTGTCTGACTAAGTTTGTGCACGACCCCTAAAGTGGATCCGATACCCACTGTAATCATGGCACATTAAATGATAGAACAAATTTTCTATTAGCGGTCGTCCCTCAACTAGTAATAAAAAACCTCTGAGTACGTTTGTGCCATAAAATATCTCCATAAAAACGATTTGCCATTCTGAGACTCTCCTATTTGTAGGACAACTTAGAATAAACCTGCCTAAAGACTTGCAACCACTAAAATGAAATAGGTCTACTTACAGACGGTTTATTTACAGCCCACTCTTTAGACTTTATAGGACTCACAAATATAATTTTGAGGTTGCAGGCAACAAGCGCTGAAGGGGGTAGTATGGTATTTTTTTTTTCATTTTTTTTTTTTAAATTATTCTATAACATCTTAAGATTATTGTGTGAAAGTTTGAAGTGCATTAGAGTAAAATTGACAAAGACACAAAGGATTAAGTATCTACCTCTCCAACCAGATTTCACAATCTTCACAAATCTTTAAACGCGTTTTTCTCACACTTGCCTTTTTTACGGTCGGTGTCCACTGTAGATTCATATCTACTGCACCGATTCTTTTCAAATTTGGTTTTTTTGTTTCTTTACTTTATTCACGAGGTAATGACGTCGAGTTTTTTTTTTTTTTAAATTTTGTCATATTTTAAAACAACAAAGTTTTCAAGTTTTTTTTATGAAAAATCGGTGTTTTGACTTCAAAGCGCTTTAAAAAATTAAAAAAAAAAAAAAAAAAAAATTCGACGTTGTTACCTGCGAAACTTTATTAGCTGATGAAATCAATTTGGTTTTTTGATTTTAGTTGATCCAGTAATGAGTTCTGAGGGACACCGCAATAAAACTTTTTTATGAGACGTCCGCGAAGATTCGCTGCCACCAACTCATTTCTTCATAAAAATGAATGAAAATTTCACACAATATTCTTTAAATATGACTTTATAATGAAGTAATTTTAAAATTTTGAATAAATCAACCCCCTGAAATGCAATATAAACAGTACAGGTTGTAAACCCTTGACAGGAGAAAAATACATTAAAAATTCTTCAAAAGCAAAATTATTCAAATTCACAAAGGGCGAAGGAGCTTTTGCATGGCAGAAATACACTCGTAGGTTTACCATTACCTGCCGAAGGGCGACCGCTATTAGAAAAACCTTTTCTATAATGGTGTTTCATCTACGGAGATTCGAACCTGCGTGCTTCCGAATGGTAGTCACGCACCAACCGATTCGGCTACTAGGGCCTCCTCCTTTGGTTGGGGGAAAAAATGGTTCGCGTCCTGTTTTGAGAGAATTGCTCGCTCAAGAGAGAAAAATGTAAAAGATCCCTAAGGATACTGAAAAAAGTGTCTGCTTAGAGGAGGTGTCCGTTACGAGAGAGCACATTCTACAAACTGTTTAGCTGGTTTTGCAGATTCTGCAACAATAAAATGGCATTACTGGTCTGAGATAAAGAAGGTTTTTCATATAAAGGACTGTATTTTTAACAACATTATAAGGTTAGAAAGCTTTTCAAATTCATTTGCATACTTTTATTTTAGTGCAATTTATTTGATTTGTATTTGTCATCTTCTAATAACTGCAATTTTCTCTATTCAGTGCCATTTCATTTTACCTGTTCTTTGGCTTTTCGGTCCTCATCAGGTTGGTGCGGCCGTCGTCCCATTAGCTCGTGTATCGAATGAAATAAATCGCTCATTTCACCGCGTGTTATTCGACCATCAGCATTCACATCGTACAATTTGAAAGTCCACTTAACTTTGTCGTACACTGTACCGCGCAACAGTGTCGAGAGGATATTAAGAAAGTCCTATTGCGAAAATTGTTTCATTACAAAATTACATAACATAACATAAACTTAAGGGTTTATATACAGTTAGAATTTTCAAAAAATCGACTTTTTCATTTTTTTTTTTTATTTTCTTAATGCACATATATTTAAGAATACACACAGAAAATTTAATGTCGTTCCGGTGAATATTTTCGAAGTTACACGCAAATTTGAAAACGCGTTTCAGACTTAGACTCATTGCTTTTCAAACTTTAAACGCGTTTTTCTCAAAATGGTATTTTCAAAGCCGGTGACCAACATTACTCGAAAACGGCTAAACCGATTAGTCTCAAATTTTAACACGAGCTTTTTAAATATATTTTTTAGTAAATACTGGAAGAATTTTTCTCACTGATAAATATTTTTTTTATAAACCATTTAAGGACAAAAATCGATTTTTTTATAGAAACCGCCATTTTGTCAAAAAAATGTCTTTTACTCATTCCTTCTATTAATTACTAGATTTAACATTACTTTAACGAAACCTGTTTGGTTTTTTTAATTTTAGAGGATCTAGTTCAGAGATATAGTGGTCACCGCAAAACGTTTTTTTTGAGAGGAGCTCCCGGAGATCAGCTGTAGCTCATTTCCAAATAAAAATGTTTTACTAATACTAAGTTTTAAAAAACAGTTAAAAGACAACATAATATGTGTCAAAATTTTTAGATCAATAAAATTCAAAGTTTTCTCAGAAAATTCGCTTTTTTTCGGCCTTCTAACTGTATATAACCCCTTAAAATGAATCGACTTTTTAAGTGCGTGAATACTCACCCGAAAGTTCACAGACCCAGTACTGTTTATATCGAATGTCCTGAACACATGATGAGCGTATAAACTGGAGTCTAAAATATAAAAAAATATAATATTACCTTTTTGCACAAATTTGGAATTATAAAAACCACACTATAAATATTTATGTATGCACGTGTGCGTTCTTAATGTAATACTGTTAAATTCTGAAAATCACCATGGTTTTCAATAAAATATTTTACTGATACTTACTGCCATGTGGAAAGAACTTGGCGTAAATTTCTTTGAAGCATTCCTCATGTACAACGCCTTCGGGACATTCCTGCAAAAGCAAAATAAAGCAAAGTAAAATAGATATGGAGCATAAGTGCATCCATTAAATCGCAATGATATCGTAAATATTTTATGCGCTTATTACTTTTTATAAATAAAGCAAATTATATGGGCATAAGTAGTCATACGAGATGGTCCATGTAATTCGGCTATAAATAAAAGACGCCTGAATATTTTCCCATGAAGTTTTATTGGAATGAGTAAAAAGTGTCATTAAACGTGGAATATAATTTCATTCAAATGACGTCCACGTTTGGCTTTACAGTGCAGCTCATTCTGCTAATCCAATTTTTTAGCACATTTTCACGAATATCGACATTTTTATCAGCAATGATAACTTCAATGTCATGTTTCAACTCTTAAATCGTCTGGCGATGGTTGTAAAAATCTAACCATAAACTAAATTTCTAATAAACCACAAAAGTTATTTTAGCTATCAAAGCCAAAAAATTGATAGTTGAAATTCCTAATACTAGATGGTCCACATGTACGAGTATGCATATGCATCAAAGCACATTAAACGGATAGCAGCAGTAAAACGAAAACAGTAAGAGCAACGTATTTTGTTTTTGGTTTTTGTACCTATAATGTCAAAATCTATAAACAAAGATTGACAGCTTAGAGTTACTTAACAAAATTTGACAATTTAGAGACCAATTCCATAAAATGCAATCAAAATTGCAACCCTACTGCTGCTACCTAATTAATATGCCCTGATATGCGTACAAAATTACTCATCCAATTTTCACGGCCGCCGTAGTCGAATGGCTTTATACGTGACTACCATTCGGAAGTGAATAGGTTAAAATCTCAGTGCATTAAACACAAAAATGAGTTTTTTCTAATAGCGGTCGCCCCTCGGCAAGCAATGACAATTTTTTTGTTGTCTACAAAGTAGGTTAGGTTAGGTTATAATGGTTGCCCAGAGGGTAGGGCCCACTTGGACGAAATAGTTTGGTTCGTCCTTTGTGATACCATTTAAGGACAGAGAAGGGGGAGGAAGGGAAGGGATGGGGGAGTGGTGAGTGATTGTGGACTACGAACGGTGACTAGTCCGCGGTTGTGTTAACCTCATTATGCTGCTGATGTAGTTCATCAGATTTTTGTTATCAACATCTGCTATATCAGCAGGCGCAGAAAAGAAATGAGAACCAAGACACTTGAATCTTAGTCCGGCCCGCGAAGGCTGGGCAGCTAAGGAGCATATGCTGAGATGATTCCACCCCATCCTCCATGCAGCTGACGCAAAAAGGACTCGAAGTGATTCCGAGTCTCACGGCATGTGTACCTCGCGGCATGTGTGCCCCGTGATGATGCCCACGAAATTTGAGAGGTGACATTTTGTCATTCCCAGGATATCCCTCGAACGCCTCCTATCCAAACATGGCCAGAAGGACTTCGCGACCCTACACGTTCGTGTACTTGCCCAGCGTTCGCTGAGTTGGTGCATAGCCCATCCTTCCAGGAGTAGAGCGCAGGTTGTCAAGGGGATCCCGATCCTCTCCTTTCGCGGGCACATTGCCTCACAGGTCCCCTGTCTGGCCAGCTCGTCGGCTTCGCAGTTTCCCGCAATGTCACTGTGACCAGGTACCCAAATTATCTTTATGTCGAAGAATTCTGATGCAATCGAGAGTGAGACCAGGCATTCCCTGACCAGCTTCGAATGCACCATAATAGAGCCTAGGGCCCTAATGGCCGTTTGGCTATCGGAGTAAATATTTACCTTCTTAACAGTTATTACGCAAGTAAGTAGCCAGTCAGCTGCTTCTTTAATTGCGGTCACCTCTGCTTGGAACACACTGCAGTGATCCGGTAGCCTGAATTTGAGTTTGATGGGGAGCTCTTTGCAGAATACTCCTCCTCCAACCCTACCGTCCAACTTCGAGCCATCCGTGAACAGGTTAACAAGGCCCTGTCCCCAGGTGTTGTCCCCGGTCCACTCCTCCCTTGGTGGAATATGAGTGGAGAAAGTTCCACTTGGACTTAGCGAAGGCACACACTGGTCCGTCGACGAGGGGATGAACTCAAAGTTTCTGAGGATGCTTGAGTGCCCATATGTGAGGTTGAGCTTATAGCCCAAGCCCCTCAGTCTGACTGCGGTACGAGCAGCGGCAATTCTGCCTGCGATGGCTATAGGTACCACGTTTAACATTACATTAAGCGCCAGAGTAGGAGTAGTTCGAAGCGCCCCACTGATTCCAATGAGTGCAGACCTCTGGACTCTCTCTAGCTTTTTAACTGATGTCGTCCTCTCCAGTGAGTTCCACCAGACAGTGACTCCATATAACAGAATTGGCTTTATTATGGTATTATAGAGCCAGAATACAACTCTGGGCGAGAGGCCCCACCTTTTGCCAATTGCGCCTTTGCACCCATACAAGGCGATTGTTGCCTTCCTTACTCTCTCCTCAATGTTGGGCTTCCACGTCAGCTTACTGTCAAGGATTAGACCTAGGTACTTCACCTTGTCAGAAAGCACCAGCGGAGCGCCCTCCATCGAGGGGAGCTGAGCTCTGGGTATTTTATATTTCCTCGTGAAAAGGACGAGCTCCGTCTTAAGAGGATTTACTGATAAGCCGCAATCTGCTGCCCATCGAACAACTACGTTCAGATATCCCTGCATTAAATCATACAGGGTATCTATAAACTTTCCTCAAACAATTAATGCCACATCATCCGCGTAGGCAATCACCCTACAGCCCCTCCTCACCAGCTCCTCCAGCAAGTCATTTATAACAATGATCCAGAGGAATGGATCATAGAAAAAGAATTGAGAAGGTGTCGCCAATAACAGACTGTTATCCGGCTCTCACTGAATTTGACGGAATCAGCTGATAGGCTGAGGAAACAGGGGATGTGTTTACAAATAAATTGAGATTGGCGATATTCGAAACAAATTAACACAACGTCATTTCGTTGCCGTCTGAACAACGACTGATTGGACGACTGTCTACTTATGTGTGAAATGAACGTGCAGAATTCGGCTGGCAATAAGATAGTGTTAGTGATATACGAAAAAAAAATCAACACAGTCTTCGCTCATGTTGCTTCGTTGTCATCTGGATAACGAACGATGGGGCGAGTGTGTAAATACATGTGAAATGATCGTGCAGAATTCCATGCTGAAAAGATTTTGAGAGGTGTAGGTACTACCTAGAAGACCGTTATTCGGCTCTTTCACTAAGCTAAAGCTAAATTTTGTGAAACACAGAACAAATGACGTAGAATCCAAAGTTCCCCTCAACATTTTTTGTTCACCATACCTAACGAGCAAACCTAGTATCTTTCATCCTTGCAGAACTCGACTGCCGAGTCCCCTGTGACGTGGTAGCCGAGGTTGCTCACGCAATTTTGTTTTTCCCATAGTTAATGGCCAAACCTGGTAATCTATCATTCAAATAATTGTATGGTTTTGCTTTCGAATAAACTTTGTGTATCTACCTTCGTGGAGAGACAAGATAGAAATAGAAATGGTTGACATTCCTGGAGCGTTTGATTTGGACTTAACTTTAAACTTAACTCTGTTTCTCCATGAAATTAACCACAAAATGTAACCTTAAAGTATTTGTGTCGATAACAAAATATTCTAGTAACATTCAATAATCCTTACAGGATTTGTTTACTTCTTTATTTCACATACATAACTATTTCTTAATTCTTTCATCACTTACCGTTTTAAATCCACGATACATAATTCGTATTTCCTGCTTTGAGAATTTCGTCTCGCGATACAAATCTTCTATCGTTACGTTTATTGGCTTAGGCACTCGGGTGTGTTCCAATTCGAAGACAACCTCTTCGATGGGGCTTTCCGGTGGCGAAGTCATATTGTTTTAATATTTGTATATTTCGTTACGTTTTGTTTGTTTTAATGAAACTGATGTGTTTTTGTTTTTGTGCTTGCTTTCGTTCTAAGAAAATGAGAATTTTCCCTACCTGTAAATGCCAAACGCAAAGGACCTATAAAGGCTTGTCTTTATAAAGACTTGTCTTTATATGTTCTTTGCAGAATGTCGATAACGGGATAAAGAAGTTGTATAAAATGGCGATTGTGGTGGTTGAAGTAAGATCAATTATAAGTAAAGTTTGTATTGAGTTGGAGTCAGAATTCGTTGGCTGATTCTGTTGTCCTCAGAGATTTAGAAATCAGTTGAACTTTTTAATTAAATTGACATTAGCCGATAGTAGTTTTGCGTTGGTCGATAAGAAACTCTAGATATTTGTAGTTGCATTGCAATGCGTGATAATTCTATTAAAATCAATTCGACTATTTAGTTTTGTTGCATGCTTTTTATTGTTTATTGGTTAGTTGGATGGTTGGTTAATTAGTCAGTTCGCTGGTTGATTAAGTATTTGGTTTGGCTTGGCTTGCTACCAGGTCGTGGGTTGCATTCTTTGGTTGACCGAAACGGCGTTTAGTTGAATAGCACTTGATTAAACAGTTGTTCTAGTAATAATAGTTGTTATTGTTGTTTAGTGAACAACAACTTGTTCGTTTGTGGTACTTTTTGGTGTGTTTGTAGCTCTATTTGTTGTTGTTTGGTATTAATTAGGTAATAGTTTTTGGTTGGTTACCCTGTTAACTTTTTGTTTCGGCGGTTTCGAATTTATTTTATAAACTTTTTGTTGTTGCTATATATTGTATTTACACATTTTTGTTTTGTTTTATTTTATTTAACTATTCAGTTCTTCCTTGTACATAGTTGTTCACTGCAGTGTGCGGTTGCGATCAACGCAAATTATAATTACACTTTTTTGTTATTGCAAAATCAAAATCCTTTTATTGCTGCCAGCAACTGAAAGAAGAATAAATAGAATAAGGTATTACTATAAAATATAATAACAATTGTTAATGCGGTTTTAGTTTATTACCTAAAATGTCCCAAACAAAATATAGGCGAGGTTTATACTAATGAAAATTGAGCAAGCTCAGAGGCAGTCGAATTTTCAGAATCTCGACTAAGAATGTCGTGTGCTAAAACTAAAAATAATAATAATATAAGATTTCGAGATATTATTCCCGTTATAAGAATCTCTGGCTGAGTAAAAAGTAATAGTGGTGTTTAAACATTTTTGCCAGCGGGGAAAAGCGCGAGCGTGAACGCGATAAGAAACTTTGAATTTCGCAATAGCGGTGCCAGAATATGCATTTTTACAAGAGTATTATACGGTGGACAGATGCCATATAATAGGTTCACATATAACTAGATTATCTACTTTTTCGAGCTTAGTTCCCAATCCGTAATTAAAAAAAGTAATTACCCATACAAAATTCCTCTCCCGAAATCCGAGAATATAAAATAAATCTTAGATTATAAAATAATCTAATATTATAAAGATACTTTTTAGAACCCTGTGTTTTCTGTATCATCGAAGATTATTATTATGAGTGTAATGGTGCTCACACTCACCAACGTAAACGCAGGCTTGGGTCAACTGGCACGATGAAACTAATGAGAGCCCCATATAAATGAATTCTCACCACCGTTCCGTACGGTAATATCGTAGATCATTGTTTTATCGGGTCAGTTGATACGGGCGTACGGGCGTAAGTTTACGTTGGTGAGTGTAAGCACCATAAGGAGAAACGTGGAAGTAGGTTAGATTAGATTTTTGTGGCAATCTTTTAGAATAACCAACTCCACTTTTGTAAGTCCGTGTAACACGGGAGCCATAGTGTTTGTTTATCGTGGAAACACTAAGACGCTCATATGAAGCGTAAGATAGGTTTTATCCCAACACCTGATAGTTCCGCAAAAGAGTCAAAAGAGTATTTTCCTAACAACCTTGCTCTACTCCTAGGTAAAGCTGGACAATTACAATGGAGGTATTCTACTGTTTCTTCCTGTTTCTCTTCTCTAGAGCATCTGCAGTATTCCTAAGAAATCACTGCTAACCTAGAAAAGTGCCTCCCTACCGGGAGCAAAAGCCACGTCCTTCGAGATGTTCTCTCTTGAGAGGTTGAGCTATTCGCTGACCTTTTCTTATCTATTTGTGGCCAATTACGCTAGTTGTAACACAAGTGTTTTCTTCTCTCCTTGGCCTATTGACCTCGTAGAGAATATTATTATTATCCTTAATTTGCAAGTTACCATAGGAATTCGAATATTGCCTCCGTTTTGAAGCAATAGTAGCCTTTCTGGCTAGCTCATCATACTTCCTAGCTAGCTAGCACTTTCCTTCAATAACACCATGTCCTGGAATCTATATAAGGCTGACCTTGAAGACAGCGCTAATATCATTGAGAGCTGCCAGGCAATCCTGAGCAATTTTTCATCTTAGTATAACTGCCTTCATTGATATGATAGCAGCCTGGCTATCCGAAATGTTAAGTATCGTAGTTTTCGTTACTGCCTGTGTATTAAGGTACACAGTCACCTTCTTTATGGCTGAGACTTCTGCTTGGTAGACGCTACAGTAGTCGGGAAGTTAGGCAGATATCTCTAGTCCTAATTCTTTTATAAAAAACTCCATAGCCCACTTTATTTTCTAGCTTGGATCCATCCGTGTAAAAACTTATTTCTCCTTTAAATTAAAAACTAAATCAATTGAACGCCAGCAAATAAAAGAGGTTTGCAGACATAATTCTAAAATCAAACTATTACATATTATTAATTATGCATTCATATTACAAAAAAAAAACGAATGTCTATAGACGTTTTGGCCTGTTATTGCTCATTATAAAATGGAATATCGAATTTCGCATGCGCAGTGTATTGCTGCCATAATTTTTTGCAACGTCAGTAGACGTTTGCGGATTTCCTCTAACTGGCTATTCATCAAATTGCGCATTTAAATTGACTATTGCTTCCCTTTGCCTTTTCTTCATATCGTTAATAATAATTAAACAAGCCAAAAACACTCACTAAAGAAAAACCTTTCAAAGCAGTCTTAACAGCTCATTGTCAATTTTGCAACTAATTTGCCACATGTGGAAGTGTAGATTCATTTTTTTGGCGTTTTTGCTAATCACTGCATATGTGAACGTACTTCTAATGTATATTGAGGGCTGCAAAATTGTGTGCTTCTAAAATTTCTTATGCGAAACTCAGTTGGCTAAAAAACTCCGTTCCTAACAAGTTAACACTGTGGGCAAAAAGTAAGGTGAATTTAGTTGTCAAACTTCGCGGGATTAAAATTTCGCTCTAGTTATTTTTTTCATGAGTTGGCAGCACTGTTAATAACATCTGGGCCAACTTTCATGTGAATGTCATTATCAGTAATATATTTACGCTTGTGTTTACCAAACCATGCATGTTTACCATGAGTGCATTTTTCGATTTTTACAATGTCTGATTTGATTGAGCAGAGAAGTGCCATCAAATTTTGTTTGCGGAATGAAATTTCGGCTGCGGAAACGTTAAGCATGTTGCAGAAGGCATTTGGTGATTCGACAATGTCGCAGAAAAATGTTTATAAGTGGTACAAAGACTTCAAAGAGGGTCGAGAACGTGTTGATGACTTGGAGCGTTCCGGACGACCATCGACGCCAACAGATGACCAACACGTCAATAAAGTGAAGGAGTTAGTGCTCAAAAATCGTCGGTTGACTGTTAAACACCTTATTGTTATGATCGGAATATCAGAAGAATATGTGAAAACCATTATGAAAGACCATTTGGGCGTACGAAAAGTCAAATCTCGTTTGGTACCGAAAACTTTCAATTTCTTGGAAAAAAGTCGTCGCGTTGATGTGTGTGAAACAATGTTTTCAGACTATCAGGACAAGCTTAAATGCATCATTACGGGAGATGAGGCTTGGATTTATGCTTACGACCCTGAAAAAACCGACCAATCAAGCGAATATCGTGCTAAAGGCGAGGCCAGACCAAAAAGAGCACGACAAAGTCGTTCAAAAATTAAGGTCATGATGACAGTTTTTTTTTTCGATTTTCGTGGTGTGGTGCACTATGAATTCCTTCCACCTGGCCAAACTGTTAATAAGGAATATTATTTGAGCGTTATGCGTCGTTTACGTGAAGCAATTCGTCTAAAAAGACCAGAATTATGGGCCAACAACTCTTGGTTTTTGCATCACTATAATACACCGTCTCACACTGTACTCGTTCTTCGTGACCATTTCGCCAAAAATTCCATGCATATCGTTCCGCAACCATCGTATTCGCCTGATTTGGCTCCGTGTGACTTCTGGCTATTCCCAAAACTCAAGAGACTACTCCGGGGAACGCGTTTCGAGTCGATTGAGGAGATAAAAGCTAAATCGGAGAAGGTGCTGATGGCTATACCGGAAATGGACTATTTGGCATGTTTCAGGGATTGGAAAAATCGTTGGCATAAGTGTATTTTATCGAGAGGGGATTATTTCGAAGGGGATGAAATTGATTTACAAGAATAAATAAAGATTTTTCATTTTACAACCAAATTCACCTTACTTTTTGCCCACAGTAGTTGGGAGTTGACCTGAACACTCTTTGGCTTCTTCTTGTTGCAAGGGAGGTAGGTAGATTAAATAGTTGAAGTACCAATCAGGCACTCTCCAAGTAGCACTAAAGCACCATTTTGATACCATGTCGAGACCACCAACGGGCATTTAGGTATCTCCCGCCAACCAGCGCTATTGATGTAATGTAGAAGGTTGATGGGATTTACTAGTAGGTTGGCGCATTGCCACAGGCTGTCGAAGAAAGGAGCACCAAGTGACCAATAATCATGTATCAGCCAAACCCGGACATTTACAGAGCAATTGCACAACGGTCTCCTTCTCCGAAAGGTCCTCACAGCCTCTGCAATGGGGATTAAATGGTAAGTCTAGCTTTGCTGTGCGTGTCCGAGCGTCCAATCACCGTTCAGATACGAGTTTGGGAATTAAATGACATGGAGTCCCCAGCGTCTTGCGTCTATTGCACTGGGGCCAAAGCAGAAGCAAAAACGGACTATTTAAAAGTGCTGAAAAATGAGCGCCACACCTTCTAGTTACGGGTACGAGTAAACGTGCATATGTATGAAACTTCTTTATGAAGTTCTAATAAACTTAACAACACATCCACCTCCCACCCACTTAAAATATTGCTCTCCGTCCGCCTTGTACGCATATAAATTTAGCTTAGTCTCGCTTCAGTATTTGCTTAGCTTTTTTATGGCCTATTATACTCGCACTTAAAGCAGTATCCATATCAATAATAAAGCGTTTTTACAAAATCTTTAGCACAGTGGTTTGACTTTTTACTTTTTTTTTTGTTTTGTTCGCGTTGTACACGCGTAAACGCATCTACGAATGATGAAATAGAAGATTGCTCCATTCCAGCACAGTGACGTACATACAGAAAATAAACAAACGAAAAGAAGAGGAAGAATAAGCGGAAGTAAGTGGAAAACATGTAACACTTGTACATACATACACGCACACATCCTTACATAGAAATGTTAGCAATGACATAAATGTTGAGTTTATCTTACTTTCACTGCTTCCTGCTATTTTCGAGAGCATACAAAACATGACATAAAAATACGTTGTGCAACAAAGTTATGAAAAATAGCTACACGAAAACTTCATAGAGAAAATGTGTAAAAACCAGAAATCAGCATAAATATTCATTTAGATGACGTGACATTTTTTAAGTATGTGAAAGAGTTTCTAAGTAGTTATGTGTATGGGTGCGAAGTAGTGCATGAAAAGGAGATGAAGCGTTAAATCGCAAATGGTTTGATGCACGCAAAACATTGCTTTGAAGGACTATGCCATGTACATATACCCTAACCTCCTTTCCTAGTCAGTGCCACAAAGGACGCCTTGCATGCTGACATGCAATGCATGAGGGAGTGCCACCACAGCGTATGGCGCCTCCACAGGCTATAGCAATACATACATGCCTACACATATGTATGTTCGTGCATATGCGACACCGCTACCACCATCAACAGTTACAAATGGCAGCATTGATAAATAAGACAACTTAACAAATTGTGTCAAGTACAGTTGTTGCACTTAAACAAGCAAATAAACGAGCGAAATAGGCCGAAATCACTTACAAACCAACTAAAAAGAAAATAAATACTATATAAAAGAAATATGGCATAACTAAAATTTAATATACTTCAAGTAAGTCAAAACCGACCAAACCCACTGAATGTTATAATAGAAACGGCGGCCAAGGCGCGATTACATGTGCATGCCCATATAAGACGCGCCTCTAAACAACTCTACATGACACAATTACGCGCTCAAAACAAATTGCCCAAAGTCATTCCAACTTTTGTTCTTCAAACCGTTTTTTAAGCATTTAAGCCAAAAGCCAAAAAACGGTTCATCGTTCGCCACATTGACTTCATAAGCCTTGGGTAGCGTTGCCAAAAATGTGGACAACCATGATGACAAAAATACCCCCGACTACGAGTGCGAGATTTTACATAAATCAACGCCAATAATTGCCATTTATTTTTTGTCAAATTAAATATTACAAAATGACCTCAAATTTGTGGCGATAAGGCGGAATTGGCAAAATTACAAGAAATTGCTGAAAGTTAAGCAAAATGACAACCGAAGTCGATTTAGGCAGCCAAAAACATATTTTAGCAGCACGCGACTTAATATTAAATAAAAAAACACATAAAAATATATTACTCACAAACATATGAAATGGTGTGCATGAGAACATTTCTTGGATACTATTGATTTTTTTTTAGTTTCTTAAATTATCTAATCATTCGTATTGAACGGATTCATGGATTACCACAATCGCATATAATACGTATGTATGTATGTGCTTTACATATTAAAGGCAAGTTGGTAAGATCGATTGTGTTTTATGGTGCACAGGTTTGAGGTGTAGAAAAATATGAGCCAGTAGAGAGACTTTTACGTTCCTTTATTCAAAAAATTGATATTTTTGGTTGCAATCCAACCTGCTTCGGCAATATTTGCATACTCTTAGAGCTCATTTGTATCATGTTTTGCTCTGTTTTTCTCTCCCAAATGACAGACTTCCTTCCGCATATCTTTGCTAAAGAGACTGTGCGCCTTGGCGTACACTGGGTTAAAAAAGGGAAAGATTTATCACAAACTGTGAATATGTAACCTCTAAATGTGTTTTCTTCTGCTTCTTTGAGGGCATATATTCAGTAGTTTATAAAAAAACTAAATAATAAAAAATAATTCTCGGTATTTTTAAACTCAGTAAAAAAATCTACATCTCACGATTTGTATCCAGGTTTATTACTTACAAATATCAACAGTTTCAGTGACGACTTTTTGCTTATGCTATAAGTTTGATCTTTCGTGCAAGTCGAAGCCGTTCCTGAGGGAAGTTGGTGTTAGTATCGTGTGCTGCCATCTATTAAACGATAGCGAAACAAGTTTTAGACTGATTGATAAGTTAGTTTCGATTTGGCAGCTATTCGAGTAAGACGTATGTCGTGATTTTTGTTAAGATGGAAAAAGAGCAGTACCGTTCGGTTATTCGCTTTTTTTTTAAATGAGAAAAAATGCGAGGAGATAGGAGAGTTGGATGCGGTCTATGGGGATGCTTCGCCTTCTATGACCACAGTTAGATATTGGTTCAACCAATTTAAACGTGGGCGAACATCCGTTTTTGATGAGAAACGACCAGGACGCTCTACAGACGTGGTTACCGAGGAAATCATTCAAAAAGTCCACGACATAATTCTCGCTGATCGACGAACGAAAGTGCGCGAAATAACAGAGACCATAGGTGTGTAGACCAGAATGGCAATTAATATTTTACGTAATAAGTTGTTGATGAAAAATAGTCGGCCCGATAGATGCCGCGATTGCTCACGGTGGTCAACAAGCGGATGTGGCTTTAACTTCGAAGCAGTGTTTAAAACAATCTATGTAAGTGAGATCCGAATAAATTTTTGCGTCGAGTTATCACCGCTGATGAAACCTGGATTCCTCATTACACTCCAGAAACTAAGCAACAATCAAAGCAATGGATTTCTCCCGGCGAATATGCTCCAAAGAAGACAAAGACAGTCCCATCGGCCGGAAAGATCATGGCGACAATTTTTTGGGATGCGAACGGCGTCATCCTCATGGATTTTTTAGAAAAAGGAAAAACGATCACTAGACAATACTACAGTGAGTTATTGGACCGCTTCCATAAAAAAATGAAGGAGACATGCCCACATTTGGCGAAAAAGAAGGTGCTGTTTCACCACGATAACCCAACAGCACATTCATTCGGAGTTGTCGCCGCCAAACTGCACGAATTACGTTAAGAATTGTTGTCGCCCCTCTCATATTCACCCGATCTGGCTTCGTGCAACTTTTTCTTGTTCCTTAACATGAAGAAATGGCTCGCGGGAAAAAAATTATTTTTTGGAGGGGTTAAGAAAACGGCCAGAGCATTGGGAGAAGTGTATCTTTCTAAAAGGGGACAATGTTGAAAAAAAAAAAAAAATTTTGAATAAATCGTGTCTTCATTTCTAACACGGGTACTTATTGAACCCCTCTCGTACAAATTTTCGTTGTAAGTACTTGGTTGAAAAGACATTGGATATCTTAAATATAAACACGTTTTGAACGGTAGTGATTATAAAGCTCTGTACATAATCTTATCTAGCTGCCTCAAATACAGGGAACTTTTTCTTAATAAATTCTCGTGATTTCCTTGTTATTTGTTATGTACTGATTAAGGGGGGACCCTCATTTAGACGGTCGAAAAATGCATCATTTTTGGGAATTTTTTTCTCAGGTAAAATAACTTCAAACGTTTTGTAATTCATAAAGTACTTTAATAAATGTCTTGACTGTCTACAAAAATTTTCGGAGAAGAAAAAAAACATTTTAAGTATGGAAATATACACCTCGTCCATGGCACCTCATTCTATCTGTGTACATTCTAGCGCTATGAATTTTTTTCTGAAATAAAAAAACCAAATTTTTTTTAAAACTTTAGGATAATACCTTCGATTGATTTTTCATGCATAAAAATTGACTTTAAAATTACAAAAAAATATGAAAATCTTTTTTTTAAAAAAAACACTTAATGTCACATTGAAAACAATTTAATTATCTTTAAAATGAGCTATTGTAAAGCCTGATTGGTTCAATACAGCGTTCTCAATTGTGTACACAAAATCGAAAAATGATGTTTCGAGAAAAACGCGTTTAAAGTTTTGGATACAGGCGATCAGGCCACCCGTCGCGTCCTGTTAAAAATTTTGTCACTCCTTCAAAAATACAGATATCGACTTGAAATTTTGAAAGTATATTCTTAAATAGTTGTAGAATAGATTAAAATTATTTCCAAAAAATCGATTTTTTTGACCCGATAAATGAGGGTCCCCCCTTAATTTATATTTTCATTTAGGGACTACTTTTGAATAAGTAAAAAATAGCTATGTGCCAAATAATATTTTTATTCGAATGGCCCTATCACAATATCATCAGTGTGTACCAAATCTCATCGACTTTGTGTAGCGAAAGGTGTTCCAACTAGTGAAATAACCTGCAGATCATGTTATGAACTATCCTCCGATTTGTCACATTAAATAAAGATTCAGCTGAATCACTTGCTCACCAACTGGACGTTTTTTCGACCCTTTATTACCTCTACCATTAACTTAAAACACCCACTCAAGAGTCCAACATGCAGCATGCAACTCCACACCATGTCTCACCAAGAACACCACACACAGATATCCCTTGAAGTAAATGAAAAATTGAAGGAAAAACGACAGGCAAGACAAACATGGTAAAGAAGCAAACACCCTGAGAACAAAAAAACACTTAACTCACTTACTCAAGAGCTCAAAGAACTCCTTAAAAAAGAACACAACTCTCAGATCCAAAACTATCTCAGCAACCCCTGCCACTAACCACTCTCTATGGAAAGCAACCAAGGCAGTATTATAAGCCCCATTCCTATACTTGCTATACACATACGTACGCGTTGACGTACTTACAATTGACCCCCACCCCCACCCATGTGGCCTCCAAAAACTCCCTAAAGGACTTGATAAAATTACTCATTGGTTGAAAGAGTGGCGCATTAACCCAAACGAGGCAAAATCTTCCCAAGTCTCTTTTACACTAAAAAACTTGCCCACCCATTAAGCTCAATAATATAATCATCCACCAAACTAATGTCACAAAATATCTCGGCATGCATCTTCATAGCAAACTCACATGGAAAACCCATATTTTCACCAAACCAATATAGAAATTGGAATAAAACTTAGAAACCTAAATTGGTTACTACATCGAAATTCACATGTTTCTCTAGAAAGTAAGCTCTCACTTCACTCAACTACCTTGAAACCTACGGCATTTAGCTTTGGGGAACTGCTGCTAACTCCAACATCGAAATACTATAAAGATTCCAGTCAAAAACCCTCAGAATGATCTCAAACGTTCCTTATTATATCACAAATGCACAAATTCATCGTAATTTCAAAGTAACCATCACACAACACACGACTCCAATCGCACTTAAACCCTCTTGTCACAGGAATAATTGCAAATCCCATAACCTTCACCTGGCTCAAAAGAAAATCTCATTATTATTTATCATTAAATTAATAAATGGTTGCAGCGCTGGGTGTATTCCATAACTTTTTTTCTAACGAATTAAATAGCTTTAAGTATAAATATTGGATAATGTTTCAAAAACAGACTGCAATAAAGAAATGGATTAAAAAAAATTATCATACCCGCAGACATGGTTTGTCCGAGACGGTTGCATCAGGACATTGAGCATAGATGGACATCAAAAGTATTAAGTCACTTGTTGAGCTTTAAAAACGAGATATTTAACAGGGCTGGACTCTTGGTTTTAAAAACGGTATGGGAACGAGAGAAGCCTTATGCAGTGTACAGTTTTAGAGCAAAATCGCAAAGATGTACAAAAGAATGTTTTTTGTGCCTCTTGGATTACGAAAAAGCCTCCAACTCTAAAACATGATAAGCTGTTTGAAATTTTGCAGACAATCGATATAGACGAAAAAGAAATCCGTCGCATAAAACATCTTTACTACATGGTGGGCCATATAGCGTTTGCTTTATGAACCACCTATTTTTTTGAGAATGGTAACACAAATGGCATGTCAAATGTGTTCATAATTTACTTAAGGGGGGATTCTACTGTAAAAATCAAATTTTCATGGATTTTGTTTTCATACTTGTATTAATTTAATTAGTAAAAAAAAGTTTAGGATTACATAAACACAGGTCTTGAGTGTACAAAAAAATTTTTTAAATTTATTTTCATTTCAAAATGGCAGCTGTACAGCCGCTCCCCCGAAACGCCTTTTGAAATCTGCCCACACTGTCGCGCATTTAAAAAAAATCTGAAATGAAAAAAACCAAATTTTTTTTATTATATATCATTATTTTTAGTTGTTAAGCCTATTACTTGCAAAAAAAAAATTTTTTTGTAAAATTTTTGAAGTTTTTTAAAAAATCGACATTTTTTTGTTGTCATTTTGTTATTAAAAAAGGGGTTATAAATAATAAATTTTTTCCCACCATAGCTTTAAAAACTAGTAAATATTGTTAAAAATATACTATCAAAGTTTGAGCTTGATATGTTAGTTTTTCACGGAGCTGTGATGTGGGCAATTTTGAAAACGTGGTTTCGAGAAAAACACGCTTAAACAATTTTTCATATATACCTGTTGAGTAGCTGTTCTAGCTCCCCTCTCTTAATGCTTTATTCTTTTATCCGAAATAATATCCAATGAGCATTTTCAAGGTCAAAAGAATCTATAGATATTCTGACATGGGTAACCAAGTAGAAGGTTGGAGTAGAGAACGTCTTATCTCTTGATCAAGCGCATATGACCGTAAACCGCTCGAGCGCTCAGTTTATACCTGCTTTGCTAAAACCTTTATAACTTGAAAACTATTCAAGATTTCTTTTTAAGATTTTCATGGAACATTCTGGAGTTGTTTCTGAGTATGTTTCAACAAAAGGTAAAAAATCGATTTTTTTTAAGTTTTACAGTAGAGGCCCCCCTTAAAGGTTTGAGATTTACGAAATGGGACGCTATACGCTTGAAAAAATTGGGAAATATTGAAAACCTATTTCCAAAGTGGTGAGTCTTCTTCTTCTTCCGCGGTTACAGTAAATGGCGAACGTTACCGTGACATGCTCAACGAGTTTTCGTTTCGACATTTGGTTTCAACAGGACGGTGCAACTTGTCACACTGCCAAAGTTACACTCGAACTTTTGGCTACCGTTTTTGAATCCCGATATCAATTGGCCGCCTCGGAGCTGTGATTTAAGCCCATTGGACTATTTTTTGTAGGGAGCTGTTAAGGACAAATGCTATGCGAACGATCCAGAGACGATTGATGCTTTAAAACACGAAATCGAAGTTGCCATTCATGAAATTGGAGCCCAAACAATCGAAAATGTGCTTAAAACTTTGGTTGATGGAATGGCCTACTGTAAAGCCAGTCGTGGCAGTCATTTGAACGATATTATTTTTTATTCATAAATGACAATGTTCAATCTTCAAAATAAAAAAAAAAAGTTGGAAAAAATATTGATTAGTTTTTTTTTTATAGCCGATTCAAAAAGCAAATTTTACATAGCCCACCCTATAGAATCAGGCAGCAGCAGTAAAAGTTGTTGATCAGCTGACCAGCGAAGTACGCATTTTTAAACGACCCCTACTTTTTACGCGGAACAAATTTTCAAAGAGGCTCTCCACGATGCTCATGAGGGTATTAAAGTCAATAGTGTTCCTATAAATAACATCAGATACGCTGCTGCTACCAACCGATTAGCAAGTAATATCAAAGACTTGCAAAATGTGATATAGAAAGTAATTGGTAAAGAATACAGCATCAAGTTAAATGTAAGCCAAACTAAATTCATGGTGGTCTGTAGGAAAAATATATCCAAAAATATAAAATTGAGTATTAATGGCCAAGGTATCGAAATATTAAGGGAGTTTAAGTATATAGATTGACGATTAAATGAAAACTGGGATTTCTGCTCAGGTATTAAAAGGAGGATAGAAATAGTACGGCAAACGTTTTGAAAGTACAAACAAATTACGAGTTAAACTTAAATCTTAAGGGGTTACATGGGTTTCGTTGTTGAAAAAATCGATTTATTTTTTTTTTTGCTTATTAATTTCTACAACATCTCAGGAATATTATCTTAAATTTTCAAGTCGATCCGAATAATAAATTTGGAGATACAGCCTTTGGAATGTGTGCGCTCCAAGCCACTTTTATTGTTACTTAAAACTTTAAACGCGTTTTTCTCGGAACCGTGTTTTCAAAGTCGGTTGTCAAATGTTCTCGAAAACTACTAAACCGATCTTGATGAAATTTTACACAGGTGTTCGAAATACAATTTACTCGTGCTTGAACGAAGGATTTTGTTTTTTTTTCAATTACAACTATTTAAAAAAAACAAAATGTCAAGCAAATTTGACCGAAATTTTCATTTTTTTGGAAAAATGTCTGCCAAAATTCCAATTTTTACTTTTTTTCTTTCCTTCGTTCAAGCACGAGTTTATGGTCTTACCTAAAACACTTATTTTTGTTTTTTCATTTTTGATGAGCCTGTCAGGAGTTATGCTGACAACGCGGACGCACCTTTTTTTCGAGGGGTCACCGGAAATGACGTCACAATGGAGGAGTTTTAATTTTTTTTTTTTGAAAATTTCAGAAATTATTCTTTAAATATGTATCTATAAGACAGAAAAAAGTTTGAATTAAATAAATAATTTTTTACCTAGAAAAAATATTGAAAATAGGCATTTATTTACCCGACGAAACCCATGTAACTCCTTAAAATACGCTTTGCCAAATGTTATGTTTAATCAAAATTTATGGCAGATATGAACAGGCTGAAGCAATAAAATGTGGCTCTTCAAACAATATTGAAATATTGAAATTTCCCTAGACTGATCATGTTTCTAACAATGAAATATTATTACGTATACGAAGAGATCGAGAACTTCTAAAATCATATCATATTTGGTCATATCCGGAAATCCGAAATATCATCTGTTGCAACTTATTTTAGAGGGAAAACAGAAGGTAAACGTGGCATTGGGGAAAATGTCTGGAGAAAACACATGTCTACGATGCGAAATATACGTCATTGGACTGGTATCGGAAGATTTGGTGAGCTATGCAATGCTGCAAGGCAGAGAGATGTATATAAAATCATCGTAAATAGTATCAAATAGGTTCAGTTTTGTAAGCTGAAAATTATATTTATTTATTTAAGAAGTGGAATCTGTATGTTCTGCCTCTATCGGAATGAGCCGCCGATGTCCATGCAATTTCTGTTTTACTACGCTCACATCAACTCGCTTTCTTTTTTATCCGAGATATTAGCAGCAACTTTGCAGGCGATTTTTAAGCAATTCGCCGATAAGCTAGAGACTCAAAATTTTGAATATAACTCAAACCCTGACTGCAATTTAACAAAAACTATGTTCCAGGTTTTATAGTTTTTAAATCAATAAGATTAAAGTGTTAAAACAAGGCTATGCGAGGAGTTATGTAATTAGTCTGTGATTGGATGCAGTAAGTTTGCGTCATTTTTGGCAATTTCTGCTACAACTTAAAAGTATGCTTCAAAATCTTGGCTTTGGCAATTAATAAAAAATTGCTATTCATTGTTATTGAGTACGTGAGAACGACGAAACAATACTTCCAATACGTCAAAGTTTTGGGCGCAACAATCAAATCAATTTGCACAGGATGAGTTTCGTCATTGCGCATTGGGTAATTTGATCAATTTTTGAAGCAACAAGTTGTGTTTTTATTGTTAAAAATTAACGTATACGTATGAACAAATGATCAAAGTTGTATGTGAGCAACGTGCTCTTAAAAAGTCCGAATCTCCGCTCAGTGCATTTAGCCGAAAAAAAGGTTTAAATTTCAGGGCCTGTATAATCTATCTAATTTCCAGTCTTTAATAAATACCCACATACCCTCATATCTTCATACAGTCAAAATATTGTCGCGTGCGTGTCTTTTACCACTAAGCCAAGTCTAGTCCGGAACGCATTTGAATCGCCATTCCATTTCTGTGTTTTATTGTTGTTTGTTTTTGCGTCGTCGACAATCGGATTAATGCATATTTATTTGGTAAGCGGAGGATGGTCGTAAATTATTTGATGGCGGAAATAAATTAAACAAAGCAATAAATTTTCTCACAAAAGCCAAAAACGAAACCAGCTAATAGCAAACTAAACCGCAAAAAAGCAAAGCGTAACAACAAACACCTTTAGGTGATTCACAAAGTATCACAGCCTGAATGGCAGTTGTGAAGTTATAAAGTTTTAAAATATAATGAAATATGCCCTTCTATTCATTCAAAATTATTTTTGTTCTTGATTAAAATTTTTTTCTGAAATAGAGAACACATTACACGAATAGGCGAAGGATTTGCGAAGAATACTGGATCCTATGCTGAACTGAAAAATGTATAACGAAGAGAGGGAGAAAAGACGAATATCGCCTATAACTTCTGTAAGAGTGTTTTTTGCAAAACGTGGATTATTCACAAAAACAATTACAAGCCTTATATAGGATTTTCCAAACCGAGGTGTTATTTTGACATTTAAAAAAATGCTATTTTTTAATATAAATAATCGGATGTTTATTTCATTATAAAGAGGAAGGTGTGCCGTTAATAGTGGAAAATAACATCTGGCAAATGACCACCACGACCACGATTACAGGACAATATCCTTTTCATGAAATTTTCCATAACCGAATTGCAAAGTGGCTGCCCTATGTCCTCGATAGCCTCACGAATTCCATCTATGAGGTCTTGAATCGACCCGGGCTGTTGGCGTAGACCTTCTCTTTCACGTGGCCCCAAAGAAAAAAAGTCACAAGGTGTTAAATCACAAGATCTCTGTGGCCAATTGTGATCACCTCTTCGAGAGATAACACGGTCCGAAAACTTTTTCGTAAAAGATCAATGGTTTCGATGCTTGTGTGGCAAGTAGCGCCGTCTTGTTGAAAATAAACGTTGTTCAGATCAACACCGGCCATAAAAAATCGTTAATCATCTCTCGATAGCGCAATCCATTCACCCATAACACGTGCTATTGGAAAACCCTTTCTTATGTTATGGTTTCCATCTTACTTTATAGTACCATGGATAGCTTTACAGCACCAATATGACCATATTAAACTAGGAAAAAGAAAGAAGGCACAGTGACAATGCGGTAAACATGAGCCCTCAATATTCTTGCCAATTGGTCTTCATAAAGCGTTTTTCAGTAAGAGCGCTTCAACTTTTTTTTTGAATAAAACACAAACGGTTTGACTTTTTTAACTAATTTTTTTTTATTATCGAGTTTGAACATATACATTTAAGTATGAAATTCTTTTCTTTTGCATGACCACCGCGTGCACGTTTTACGAAGTCCAATCGTTGAACCCAATTTTCGACCACTCTTTTGCATAAATCGGCCGAAATTCGAGCAATTTCGCGTTCAATATTGGCTCTGAGCTCACAAATCGTCGCCGGTTTGTTACTGTAGACCAATGACTTCACATAACCCCAAAGAAAATAGTCTAGAGGCGTCAAATCATACGAGCGCGGCGGCCATTCGCCCGGTCCATTTTGGAAATAATACGCTCATCGAACTTACTCTTCAACAAATCAATTGTAGCGTGTGCTGTGTGGCTTGTGGCCCCGTCCTGTTGAAACCACATGTCGTCTAAGTCCATACCATTCAATTGCGGCCAAAAATAATCGTTTATCATGTCGCGGTATCGATTTCCATTCACAGTAACGTGGCGATCGTTCTCGTCAACGAAAAAATATGGGCCATGCTCTTAAAGTAGCAGCAACAGAACGATTATTTTCATTAAAAATTTGCACAATTTCCAATCGTTGCTCAAGTGTGTAGCGTTCCATGATGAAATGTATACTAATGGAGTTTACAAATGACAAGCGAAAAATAAAAAATATTGCGTCGTTCGCCCTCCCAATCGGAAAAAAGTTTTTTTTTTTTTTGTAAGTATTTTATTTGCAATCTATCTTAAAATAATGATATTCAGCAAATTAGGTCTTATTATCTAATAGCAGCGGTAGTATTTGCACAAATGCAAAACTACTTATAAAATTACGATATTTGTTCTAATATTTGATCTTAAATTTCAATTGTACTAATGAGTTGCTTATCTTCATATAGGAACTTATGTATTTTGAAAAACGCTTTATAATGCACACTACAAGAGTGTCTGATGTGTAACTCTGAGAGCTGGGCTTACGAAACGAGATGTTGATGGGACAATGCAAGACTTTCTCTGTTTCATCCTCCACCATCCAGACAGAATGCTAATTATAAACGATCCCAAACAGAATTCCACAGATTCCCTGCAATTTTTGTTCATCGAGATCTGGCTGGGGCAGTTAATTACCTGGATAAACTACTTACTTATATACGCCGACAACTCCGAAATAGATCATGGAATAGGAACTTGAGACTTTCAGACTGCAGGAAGGCTAGAAAATCCATTTTCTTCAAATCCTGATTTTGTACGTTCTATCCAGCCAGAAGTGTTTCCTATTGCAGAAGTCTTACGCCCTTTGAACCCTGAGGGTTAGTTTAAAATAATGACTACAGAAGCTGCTCGATGAGAATAAGCAGAAGATATTTGAGCTCCTGCAGTATAGCTGGTCCATTTTAACATATTCAACACAGTCACAGTGTAGTATGGAATAAGAATGGCATTTATTTCATATTTGGACGTTGAGTAGCTTTACCGTCATCTTAACCTATCCCCTCTTGAAAAATATTGTCATGACTACCCAGTAGAATTACGTATACAACTTTGCATGCGTTGTTTTTCGATAGATGACGGCAGTGGTGAGCGCTAGTTGAAATTGGTAGTTACAGAATATTTTACAGTAAGCTTGGACATATGTGAACATACTTGTCATTTAGCCCTGCATGCCCACTGTTAGTCATTTCGACTAACATCACTGCTTTTTACATTTGTAATTTCTTTTTCTCTCATTGTATCAATTTCATTTTTAACGTTGAGAGAGTTTATTCAGTTGCAAAGCTGCTCCTGATCAGTACGGACTTGTTGTTTGGCTCGCTTAAGTGGTGTGTATGTATTTGTAGAACCTGCGTAGTCGAAACGACTAACATTGGGCTTAGTGCAACTTTTTTAGCATTGAAAATGAGGCCGACTAAAATTTGTGAGGAAGAAATTGAAAAAATTTTGGCTATGTCGGATGAGGATGAAGAGGATTTCAGTATTTCCGAAAGCGAATTCGAAACGAATTTACTAGCATAGGGTATGAATTCTTCGGAGGATGATTCTTCGGACAATTCGGAGGACTGGAATGAAGAACCACCACCTCAGGCGCCGCAGGATAATATAATACCATTTTCCAAAAGATTTTTGCGTGGTAAAAATAAACATAAATGGGCGACAACTAAAGGAAAACGGCTTCGGTCTGCAATTAACATAGTGCATCATGCTAAAGATCCAACAGGAGCAGCAAAGAATGTTACGGATTGCGCTGAAGTGTTTAAATTATTTATCACTGATGAAATTTTAAGTATTATAGTTCGTTACACCAACATCGAAATTGAAAAAAGGAATGAAGATTTTCCAACTGAAAAGCCGGTGAACAAAACAGAACTTGAAGCACTGATTGGTATCTTAACACTAAACCCACCGGTATTTTATGTATTCCTATTCCTACCAATGTGGGTCAAATGACCCGTCTTTAAAGTATTATATATATTATTAAGATCACATATATTTCTCGGTAAAACAATTAGCAAGAGAAGAGTAAATCTTGAAAAATAGATTCGATGTATTTTTTAATAAAAGTCGTGAAGGCAACCGACGATTTAATAATGTTATTTCTAAGAACTTCTGACAAAAAGTTTAGAATGGGTCATTTGACCCGTCCATGGTAGGCTTAGTGTTAATATTGAGTGCTGTTATGAAAGACAATCATTTGACCTCTCTTGATCAAATGTGTAGTGTTATGTCGTGCTCAAAGAAAACGAAGAGATGGCCAATGTGCATGTTCTATGGCATACTTAATATCGCATTTGTTAATAGTTATGTGATATATGTTCATAACGCATTAAGCGCGAAAACGAAACCTCTTTCACGTCGGGAATTCATGGAAAAACTTCATTCAGATCTAGTTAAACCGCACATGGCAGAACGCCTAAAGAATCCTAACCTGCACTCGGAATTACAGCAGAATATCCGAGATATTTTTTCCGTGCCAGTTGAGGAGGCAAGTGTTAAGAATGTACCCTCAAAAAAGAAAAACAAAAGAAAAATTTGTTCTAAGTCCTTACAAAAAACACCGAATGACGAAGAGTGCATGCTCAAAATGCATGAAACATGTATGTGGTGAGCACAAGGTCGAGATTTGTGGCTATTGTGCAAAACTTTAATGTACAATTAACATTTTTTATCAATTTTATATTTAATGAAATTACTTAAACTTTATAAGGGCAGGAAGCCTTGTTATTTTTTATGTTCTTTTTAGTTTATTTTTAATTTTTTCTCAACATCATGTGTTGAGCAATAAATAAATGTTAAGCTTTCAAGCTAAAAGTTGAGACTTGTGCCTAATGTACAAAACTTTTATTTTGAACTCTTTTTATGCTTAAATAATATAAAATAATTCTTTAACTTTATATCGGCAGTGAAATGTTTTTTAATTTTAAGGTTTTTTAATTTTTAATTTTTTTTTTGTAACACTAAGTAAGATATCTAAGACTGAAGAGTAACAAAATGAGATAATAATAAAAATAAATGAAAAACAGAAACAATTGAAAATGTTGTTTTACTTTTGAATAAAGATAGGAATAATATTTTAATTTTTCAGTAACTTTTAAAAATTATGAGCATAGGTAGTTCTGCAGCATCGATATTTTGAGTATGTTAGTCGAATCGACTAACATTGGTAACAACGTACAAAAAATCACGGTGGGCATGCAGGGTTAGAGAATGAGCGTCAATCAGAGAGGTGAGACTGTAATTAGTGAAAGAATGCGTTGTCCGTAGTATGAACGCTTCAAGAATGGTGTCAAAAACCGACATGGATTTGTATCACAGGGGGCCGCTATGGAACGCAATTAATGGATCTAAGCCGAACACTGAAGGACGATGGTCATAATATCAAGAGAGGCACGACAAAGTTAGCCTTCAGCATACCGAATTTCATATTCAAAATATGCCGACCATCATAATATAAATAAATTCATGCAATATCTACCAGATTATAATAAAAAAAATTCAGTCCAACAATATTTCTGTTTTGTATTATCATTTTAAGTTCTTAAGCTCTCAAATAAAAACGCTCTCTTAGAAACACTAAAACAGGAGGTCTTACCTCATCCGCCTTACTCTACAGATGTTGCTCTCACCACTATCATTAGGTTCGATAGTGGCAGTTGCTCGGACTGAAAAGCCTCTTATAAAGATGTCAAGAATTAGATCCGTTAATGGATTGTCTCAAAAGACAAGGAAGCCGGGAGCTATTTTCTAAAATTCTGCGGAAAAAAACGGCGAAAGCAAAGTTGGGTACTTAGTATCATTTTTTACATTCAGCCTAAATATTAACCAGGTTACCCGTCGGAAAATCAATGTAATTTTTTTTCTGTGATGTAACCTTCGAGTAAAGAAATAATATGTCATAAAAATTTCTAATATCTGAAGCATACGCTCATGTCTCATTTTTCATTACAGTTAAAAGTTTTCAAGATATTCACACATCAAAAAAACATTTTTTTTTTTACAAACATGAAAATTTTCAAGAAACTAATCATTCACTTTTGTTTTGGAATAACTTTTTTTTATTGCATAAAAAAATATTTTGAGCAATGGAAATCTTTATTTTGATCTTAACGCGCTCCATTGCTTGGCTGCAATATATATTTCATATAAATATAAAGGGTGATTTTTTAAAAGCTATAGGAAAGTTTTTCAAGAAAACACACGTAAAATTCAGAAAAATGCATGAAATTTTTATTTAAATCGATAGTACAGTCCATATAATTTAATGTTTGAAGATTATTTCATGTTTTCATGCTTTTTATTATCAAATGTTGACCGCGACTGCGCTTCTAATAGTCCATCCGCTTAGTCCAATTTTGGCATACTCTTTCCAATGTTTCGGCCCGTATCTCACATACAAATGCTTTAATGTTGTCTTCCAATGCGTTAATTGAAGCTGGCTTGTCTGAATAGACATGAGCTTTAACATAGCCCCACAAAAAATAATCTAAAGGCGTAATATCGCACGATCTGGGTGGCCAACTGGCAGGTCCCGAACGTGAAATAAAATGTTCACCGAACTCACCTCTCAACAAGTCCATTGTTACGCGTGCTGTGTGGCATGTGGCACCGTCTTACTGAGTCAAGTTCTTGCATTTTGGGCAAAAAAAATTCGCAAAATTTTCCACGTTGTTGAGTAACAGAGGCCCAATTGCTGCGAACGTCGACGAATCGATAATTGATGGTCATCATTAACACTGGCCGATACAGCTGCGATATTTTGTTCAGTTCGCACTCTACGTAAGCGTGTTGGTGGTTTGATGTCCAATAATGTAAATTTGGGTCTAAATTTAGTCACAATAGCTCGATTAGCCGCTTTAGTGGGTCGATTAAACTGACCATAAAATGGAAGAAGCGCGCGATAAACTTTCTTAACAGAACACGCATTTTTATAATAAAATTCAATGATTTGCAAGCGTTGTTCGTTTGTAAGACGATTCATGGTTAAATTATATTCATAGGCCCTGTGAATACCCCAAATAACTAGCTTGGCGTACGATGTTTTTGATTTTTCAACCAGAAATCAAAATAGCAAGAGTAACAAATGTTTTTATGCAAACTTTCTGCTACACTTTTATAACACCCTTGGTTATTACGCACACAATTATTTTTTTTGTTTTTTACAAAACTGAAATTACATTTTCGACAATGTTTTCTACTAAAAGTTGCTTTATTTGCTTATCTTTGTTTTGTTTTCTCAATCTACTGCTACCCTCTACGCGAATATATGCTTTTTAGTGAGCACTTAAGCTTTTGATAGCGCCACATGTATATGTATGTATGAGTTTCTATTTTCGAGCAGTCCAAAGTTGCGAAGCGCACACCCGCGCTTTCAAGAAATAACAAACTTGTGCAATAAATTTAGCAACATTTTTCGCTGAGTATGCGAAATTTATATAGCATTTTTCTCTAGCCGCCACGTTGTTCCACCCGCCGTCATCAATGGCAAACTTTTACTTTTACTATTTTACTGGTGGTTGAATGTGCTTTGGTTTTGAATTTGGTCTGCAGTGGTCGTTTGATTATTTACACGCACACTCGGTTTCGTTGGACTGAGCTGGACTGAGCCGGGCTGTGCTGGCATGCTTGGTTGATATTATACAGACTGTTTTAGAATTTTTATGTTTTTTATTTTTATTTTTACCATTTTGTTATTTTTGTTTTTCTTATTTATCCACACATACAAGCACACATGTATGCATATACTTTGTATTTAGTAATTTCGGCACACCAAATTCCTTGAATTTGAATTTCGTGTGACCGGAAACGAAAGGAAAAAACTTCTGAAATGGTTGTGAAGCAGAAGCGATGTGAGGCAATAAGAGTTTTGATATTACTCTCCATGTAGTTGGTGTAGTTTTCGTGTTTACTACTTATTTGCCCTCGTTACTTTGCAGTGGTTTAAGCAAGTTGCAGAAGGAAGGCCACTTCTTAAGTGAGCTCTTTAATTTTTATACCCGCGCGCACTAGGATATTGCAATTTGATCACATAACGGTAGTTTGCAGATATTGTAGATATGTGTGTATTATAAATTTGAATATTCAGAATGAAGAAAGGAATTGCTTTGGCTATGTCTGTCTATCCGTCTACGCATATGGTAATTTGAGTAAACATTTAAATATCTGAATAAAGTTGGGTGAGGCTGCGTGGTACTAAAAATCGAACATAAATGGTGTTCATGGATTATCCATTTAACAGTAAATATCGAAAATGCTTAAACGGCGGCAGCTGTAGCCGAATGTGTTGATGCATGACTACCAATTCGGTAGTGTCCTGGTTCGAAACCCCGGACACGAAACACCAAATAATAGAAAAAGGATTTTCTAATAGCTGTCGCTCCTCGGCAAGCAAAGGCAAACCTCCGAATGTATTTCTGCCATAAAAAAACTCCACATAAAAAACCATCTGCCGCTCGTGGCATAAGAAGTGTAGGTCCCTACATTTGCGACAAAATTTAAGACGCACACCGCATATAGGAGGAGCAGCTATGCAAAACGAATAAAGAACGTAAGTGCTAATTATATAAAGAATAAATAGTATCAGGAACGATGTCAAAGAAAAAAATTCATTTATTTTAAAGTTTTGGAAATGGTGGTACCGTTCTCTCTTGTATAGTGTGAATATTTTGAAACCCTTTTCATTCTATCCCCTATCAATTTTAGTGCACATATTGCATGCGGCTCTATTAAGCGTTATCAAAGTTGGTTTAAAACCATGCTCACTTTTCTGTACCCGTATTCTCACGCCGTTATTGCAATGATTTTACAAAGCGGAACAAATTTTATCGCCCTATTTTTTTAATAACTTTTTTACTATTTAAAAAACTTTTTTGAGTAATGGAAGTCTTTATTTTGATCTTTCCGCCGTTGATTACTTGTTTGTTTGTATACTGCAGCTGTCTAGGGCACAATTGTTAAATATGTTTGACTTTCGACTTTTTCAATTAAATTAATTATATGTATATTTAATATTTCATTGTTGGCGAATTTTTAAACATAAATACAGAATTTTTGTATTCTTTTTTATTTCCTAACTCAAAAAGCTATAGCCAGTACCACAATATTCTGGTCCGAATACTTTGCTCTTCTACATATACCAAAAAAAAAATACACGCAATAATGTCAACAATTTTTAAAATATGTCAAAAATTTCGAAACCTTCGAAAGTTTGAGTATGTATGGAGCACTCTAACGCTTCTGCCATGATCTATTTCCGTTTTTTTATTAAAGTATCGGTATTTGAAAAAAAAGCTTTTATGTACATACTGGTCCTCATACTTAAGGATTGGACTTAAACACCTTCTAAAAATATCAAAATTTACCCCTTCGGGCCAAAGCAATAGGCAAGCTTTAAACAAATATTTTCATGATAGACCTAATTCAGACTCCTAATCATGTATTATCAAACTTAAATTCTACCTGCACATACCACCTTGATCAAAAAGTTCCCAGAACAACCGCCAAGTGACGCTCTAAGTCAACTGGTGAGTATTCCTACCAAAATTTTATCGCCATTGCTTAACATTTGTAAATATTATGCCGTCTTGAGTAAATCTATAATACTTCCGCTGGTTTTTTCGACTTTGAACAGTTTTAAAAATGGTTTTGAGTTAGTATCAAATTTTGCGTTAAACACGAACTCAATGGTATAGAAACCTTAGAAATCTTAGGGAACTGTTTCGGTAACGATACTCTAAAGAAAACAGCCGTTTACAAGTGGCATAAACATTTCAGAAAACCCCATCGAGCATGACGAACGTACTGATAGATCGCCGACATCGAAAACATCAATAAAGTGAAATAAAAGTTGATCAATAACCGCAAATTAACTATCAAAGAACTGGCAGAGGACTTGAACATTGCTTATGGATCCGTTCAGGACATTGTAGTTTATAATTTGGGTTTGCGTCGTGTTGTTCCCAAACGACCTGCAAGTCATGCCGTACAGAGCACGTTGATATCGCCAAAGATATGATTTGCCAGGCTGAATCCAACCCAATATTCATCAAACGCATCATTACTGGAGACGAGACTTGAGTAGAGGCGAGTGAATGAAGAGCTCCGAATGAAGAATTTTCCTTTCAAAAAAGCCACGTCATTTCAGAAAAGCCACGTCGTTTTCAGTTAAAACAGAAAGCGATGGTCACGGTTTTTATGGATTATAACGGTATTGAACACCAAGAATTTTTGCTATAAGGACGCATGGTTAATAAGGACTATTATTTGGGCGTTATGAAAGGTTTATGTGAAGCAATTCGCCAAAAAAAATATTTGTGAGAAAACAACTCGTGGATTTTGTAGCTTGATAATGCACCATCGCACAGAGCCAGCATTAATTGATTGAATTTTTGACCAAGAACAAAACGAATACCATCCCGCAGCCATCGAATTCACCACGCTCCCTGCGATTTTTCTTTTGTTTGATCGAGTAAAAAAACAACTACGGGGAGCGCATTTTAACAGCCAAAAGAGTGTTATGGAAAACTCAAAGACAGCTCTGATGGCTATATCGAAAATAGGGTTCCAGAAATTATTAGAAAACTGGATCAAACGATATCATAAATGCGTTGAAGTTGATGAGAAGTACCTTGAAGACGATAGCATCACTTTTTAGGAATAAACTTATATTTTGAATTTTCTGAATAAATTCCCGAAACTTTTTGATCATGGTGGTATTCTATTTATTCAAGGAATTCAAGAAAAAGGTGCACATATGTAGGTGTACGGAGGCTCTGAAGAGATTAAGATCGATTTACATAATATGAATGCATATTTTTTAAGCGCGAACTTTTAAACTTATTTCAGTAGCTTCTGAAATATGAAATACAGATATGTTGAGTTGAATCTTGCAACGAAAGCTAGTGTAACTTAATCAAAATCATATGCATAAAAACGAGGTTAGGTGTTTAGTCGGACTCCCTCTTCTATTTGCGACGTGCGTTTTGATGTTGTTGCACAAGTGGAGGGACCTACAGTTTTAAGTCGCTTCCGAACGGAGCTTTTGCGTAGCAGGAATACCCTCGAAGGTTTGCCATTGTCTGCCGATGAGTGACCGCTAATAGAAAAGCTTTTTCTATCATTTTGCTCTTTAATGTACGGAGATTCATATCTACGCACTCCCGATCGGTACTCACGCACCAATCCATTCGGCTACGACAGTCGCCTATAGTAATTTTATACCTTCCTTCACGTTATACGTTACCAACTTTCTTTTTAAAATTTCGTGATATGAAAGAACTTGAACTAAGAAAACATAATTCGAACTCCTTTCGTGGTTCTGCACGTTAACATTCAATAATGCTTACTGTACGAATTATTTTCCCATCATTCACAAATAAAACATAATATCCATTACTATTTTCACCTTTGACTGCCTTAAGACGCCTCTCTAACCATATTAATAAAAATTTTTTAATTCACGCAAACTTTTACTGTGGGCGCATTTCCAGTATACTGTAGAAGCCACACCGTCAATCAATGGCATCGTTTATTGGGCTGTCGGTCAGTCAGTCAGTCAGCCAGTCAGTCACTTAAAGAGGCAGTTAAGTTATCGTGTGAAATCCGCCACTACTTAACTGCTTTAACTATATTTAGTTGTACCTCCAGCAAGCAGTTAAAAACTATCACCGAACAGGTCATAAAAAACGAGCGAAACGATTTTTAGTGCCTTAGCACACGTGCACCCGAGCTCATGAAAGGTATAATGCAAACAAGTCTAAAGGAATTCACGAACACGAACATGTACTACCTACATACACAGAAAATATGCATAGTATTTGTGTGGCATATATTCACATATGATTATGACGGTTTACCACAAGTACAAGAAAAGGTTTTCATATGCAAATTAGGGTGCGGTTTCAAATATACGTTTGCATGGCCTTTTAAGGATCACACTTTTCTACTAGGAACGGGCATATGTGAGTGTTTTCTCGCTATTTACTATTGTTACTTAGAATCAAAAAGCTTAACATTCTTCAAGTGGCTTTTCAATTATTAAAAATAAACTTTATATTAGCCGAAAACGACATAATGGCAAGATGGAGCAATGGACCAGCTTTGGAAAGTAGGAATTAAGCTAAAAATGAGGGCAAACCCGTGCTGTTTTTGCAAACGTCTCTCCTGCGTAATTCTCCAAACCAGAAAGACATGAAAATGTAACGCTTTTCATCAAGTGTTCTGCCTTTGTCCCGCATTTTATTCGTTACTTTAAAATTCACGGCAGCAGCCATTTACTGATTAAAACATAAGCCGTTATCGCTAATAACTATCATTCCCATTGAGCATATAATTATTTCAAAGGCATTTTCGTGAGTGCCATGGAGTGATTGAAGATTGAAGTTGCAAAAAAACTCTTTTTTTTATGATAATTCTTTTCTGACGGTATTGTGCACTTTCTTCTATATAAAAAAAATTAATAAGCTATAAAATTGCATACCAAAATATTTTCTAGAAACTCTAATTAAAAAGCTTCAAGCTCTGATGAAATCTTGTTGATTTTTTTAAATTTTGAAACAAAGTTTAAAATTTGGTTTTATATGCTTATAAATTTTACTCTATAATGAGCTATACATTTATAAAAAATTAATGAACATCAAACAAACAAAAGGAAAATAGTCAGAACTAATCAAAATATTGCGGTATTATTATTTGGACAAGCGCTTTATCTTCTGTCGTATCAAACGTACGTACGAAGCCACTTGGATTGGTTCCTATAATCGAAGTAAGTATTCTAACAAAGTAAGTGATTAGCTTGTCGTTGTCTATCGGTATTTAAATAAAAAATTGCAAAGCTAATGTGGAAAAAAAATATTGCTTTATATATTTTTCTTGTAACGAACTCAAAAGAAGGTAACGCAATATATTTGGTCGTTCGTGACGCGCAATCCAGTTTTTTTCGTTGAAATGAAGCTTAAATGCAGTCGAATTGGCAAAAGCATTACCAGGGCGTATGAGTGATATTTGTATAGGCTATGTAAGTAAGATATACCAGATTGACATACGTTCTATTATTGATAGGTAGGTTTAACAATTTTCTATTGCAGATATGGTCAAGTAAAGACAGTTTACAATAGGCTTGAGATGAAAGGCTCCGCAAAGCGGTGGAAATCCATTCAAAGCTTTCACTGACACAAAATATCGAACGGGACGTCTTATGAGTGTGTTAACCGCTTCGTACTACAGATAAAATTCACCATTGTTGGAAATATCAGAATCTGCTAAATCTAAAAACACTGTAGAAAAGTGAGGTTTTCTCCACTTCTGGCCAGAAGGATCCCACGACATTTCCACAGGCAAACCACAGGGGGTCAAGGGAATCATAATCATCTCACTTCACGGGGAAACCATCGCATTGCCCCCTTCTAGATAGCTGACCCTTACAGCAGTTTCCTGTAATACATATTCTTATGACTAGGTATCCAAATGATCTTAATTTGAAAGCATTCAAAGGTGCTCGAAAGCGATGTCAAGTATTTCCGGACTTATTTTGAGCGCACTGTCAGCCAATTTTTATTTCCTTGACAGTTATCATAAAGGGTGATCAATTTACAGGTATCGGACTTTAAATTGAAGTAAAACAACAAAAATTCAAATTGATTGGACAATATTTATTATTCTTGTGCAGAACTATTTATACCATATATTTTTTAAAGATAATTTCAAATATTGGCCGCAATTGCGCCGTAATTCGGCCATCCGTAAACACCAATTTTGAATGACTCGCTGGAGGACTTCGGTCGGTATTTCGCGAATAACTTTAAAAATGTTACCTTCCAATGCCTCAATCGAAACTGGTTTATCCACAAAGTATTTAGAATTTACATACCATTAATAAATGTCCAAAGGTGTGATATCACACGATCTTGGTGGCCAATACACTGGTCCGAGGCAAGCGATAAATTGCTCACCGAACATGGGGATGTATAGCAAGAAGCGCCGTCTTGTTGGAACCAAATGTTGTGGATATCACAGGTTTCAATTTTCGCCATCAAGAAGTTGTTTATCATGGCGCGATTGCGTTCGCCATTCACTGTTACATTGGCGTCAGCCTCGTCTTTGAAGAAATATGGGCTGGTGGTTCTTCCAGCCCATAGGTCGCACTAAACGGTTATTTTCAATGTATGTAATCGCTGTTCTTGAATGGCTTTGAGTTGCTCTTCAACCCAAATATTGCAATTTTGCTTATTGACGTAGCCTTTAATTCAAAAATGGGTCTCATCGCTGAACACCATAAGTGAGCCTAAGCGCGGGATGAACACTTTTCACAAAGCGTTGATTTTCGTATTAAAATTGTACGGTTTGTAAACGTTGTTTAGGCATAAATCATTCCATGATGAAATGTCAATGAATATTGAAAAAAATTATGCATTTAGTTGGCAGTAGTCACACGCGGTCTGTCAAAAAACTCAGTTGAAAAAAGTACCACCAATCTGATCACCCTTTACAAGAGAGCAGCCAATCAACTGGTTCTTTGATTGCGGCTACCACCATGAAATTGAGATTGATGGGTAGATCCTCTCGAAACACTCCTCCATCAAACTTGATGTCCAACTTTGAGCTATCGACAACAGTAAAAGAGGATACTGCGTACATATGTATGTAAAGTAATTTTACAATTAAATAATTTGTCACTTCACCCTAATGCAAAGCACAGCAAACATCTGCATATAGAAAAGGCATTAATCTTTATATTTTACATACTTGCATACAATAGCGTATACTATGCATCAATATGAATGTGAGCCTTCTCGCATGAGCCAAGTTTCTCAACAACTTTTGTTTGGGTATTAAATTTAATCACACATCAATTTGCGCGATGGTAGTGTTATGAGGAATTCTGCAGGCTAAACTACCTTCACTTGAGAATGACTTTGAAAAGTTTGTGGTGGAACTAAGTGGCGGTAATGATGGCGGAAAGTACTTTTGCAAATTCCTTTGTTATAATTAAGAGTGAAAATTCATTGAAGGCCATTAAAATAACATGAGAATTGTTGTGCAACACAACACACATAAATTTAATGCAAACCAAAAACAACCAACAAAATAAAAATGAAGGAAAATGTTAAACAATAAAAAATAATAATAATTCAATATAAAAGAATTCTAAAAAAAAACTATAAATACTAAATGCAAGTAAAGAAAAAGAAGAAAAATTAAGCAAAATCAAATAAGAAAGTTCAGAAAACAGATGTGCACAACAGTGCGCTGCACTACTGTCAATCGCAACTGTCACACGTCCCCAGCAGGAGCATGTCAAAGTTGATTAGCACCGTTAATAGTGACAATTATAGGATGTCACCGTGCAGTCGACATACATGCTCATTCGGCTTGAATCGCGTCAACGTACACCCTTCAACAAGCGAGACAGAGAGTCACGAGTGCGCATTTGAAATAAGGGAGCGATATTTGGGGGGAACATTTGTGGAACAACATCAAGACGCGCACCACAAATTGGAGGAAAAGCTCGCCCAAACACCCAACAAAGGATGATTATATACATACATATATAAATACAAACATATTTGTGGGGAAGTTAGATTCCCTTCACAAGTTTTAAATACCTGTTTATGTGTGTGCAATGTTTGCCTGCCTAGTAGCCAGTCTACGTGGCAGACTGGACATATACCTCACATAACATACAGTATTTTACTCACACGCCTGACCGTAGCGTGTATTATACGCGAATATTTGTTTATTCAGTCAAACACTTAACAAATATCGTAATAGCCGAGCGTAAATGAAGCGATGGGGTGAAATGAACAGTACAATTTTTATGTTGGTTATTTATATGCGAATGTGTCCTAAGCGAATAGTGGTGAATGCGTGGATTGATCTGTATTCGGGTGTGTGTGCGTGTTTCTTAAGGATAATATATATATATATATATATATATATGAGTGAGTGTGTGTATAAAGGTTAAGCAGTGTACAAAACTTTTATGGCTAACTTACAGCTGGAGGCGCCAGTTTGTGTGCGGTTTGTTACCCGCGTAATAGACCCAGAGCTTGGTCGTTACTTTAGCGTAAATTTACATATTTTATTTGTGTTGTTTGTTGTTGTTTTTTTTTTTTGTTCTTTTATGTAATATCGATTTTCATAATATCTTTTGATGATTTTTTCTTTTAATTTCTTACTGTTTTGTTTTTCTGTTATTATTACTACGCTTTCTAAAAAGTGTTTCAGCCTGACTCGGCGTGTTGGCCACGAATTGGAGTCGGTCAATGCCATGCCAGCTCGGTGAAGCCTTACTAAGAAGAAACTTGTGTACGACTAAAGTGACCATTTGTCTTTCCAAATGCGAAAATGACAATAATAAATGATTTGAGCGGTTGTTTATCATTTGTTTTTATTTTTTGTTTTTGTTGCGCGGAAATATGCATATGTAAAAATACCATAAAAGTGATTGATAACTTCATTTCACGTAATTCAGTTATGTCAGTACGTGTGTGTATATGCACATAGTTCAATGGGTGAAAGTTTTACTAGAAATAAGATGTGTTTACATATGCTTATATGAATATGTACACATTTATACGAGCAAAATGTTTATATTACAGATATCATTTGAGCTTTAAACTGGTAACTTTTTTAGATAGTCGCAAATGGTTCTTTTGGCAGCAGAGTCCAATAATAATAGTGGTGGATGAAACGAATGATGAATTAAACGGCAATTTACATACATATATATATTAAATGGCGGGTGAATATATAGGTATATATATAATTCGCGCGTACACCCTTTTTGGGTATTTGGCCGGGCTCCTCCTCCTATTCGTGGCGTGCCTCTTGATGTTGTTCTACAAATGGAGAGACCTACAGTTTCAAGCCGATTCCGAATGGCAGATATTTTTTATGAGGAGCTTTTTCATGACAGAAATACACTCGGAGGTTTGTCATTGCCTGCCGAGGGGTGATTGCTATTAGAAAAAAATTTTTCTTTATTTTGGTGTTTCACCGAGGTTCGAACCTACGTTCTCTCTGAATTCCGAATGGTAGTCACGCACCAACCCATTCGGCCACGGCGGCCGAATATACATACATACCTTCTGCTCAAATATGAACGAGACGGTATCAATAAAACGGTCCGCGGATGACATATGGCAAAAATAAATTTTTTTGTTTTTTGGTAGGACTGTTATAAGCTTACATGGCAAATTTCAGCGTGATATGTCACATAGTTTGTTTTCTGTGCTACTGTAAACAAGTCAAGCTCGAGTGTGTTCTTCGAATTTAACGATGGAAATTCAAGTTGAACAAAGAATTTGTTTGAAATTTTGTTATTCCAACAAAATTTCGGCTTCAGACGCCTTAAAAGTGTTGCAGACAACCTATGGGGACTCTGCTCTATCGCATGCACGTGTTTTCCAGTGGTACAAATCATTCAAAGAGGGCCGTACATCGGTTGAAAACTTGCCTCATGAACGTCGTCCAGCAACATCAGTAAGCGACGAAAACATCGGAAAAGTAAGGGAAATTGTGCTTGAAAATCGCACAAATCGCAAAATCGGTTAACGCTGAATATTATTTAGACGTTTTAAAGCGTTTGCGCGAGAACATTCGTCTTAAAAGGAAGGAATTGTGGGACATCAAGTCATGGTTCTTGCATCACGATAATGCACCAGCTCACACATCACGTCTTGTTCGCGATTATTTGAACAAAAATAATGTTAATATCGTTCCGCAAGCACCGTATTCGCCTGATATGGCTCCATGTGACTTTTTCCTGTTTCCCAAGCTCAAGTTTGCCGCTCCGTGGAAAACATTTTGAGACAATTGAAGTCATAAAAGAGAATTCGAAGAACACACTCGAGCTTGACTTGTTTACAGTAGCACAGAAAACAAACTATGTGACATATCACGCTGAAATTTACCATGTAAGCTTATAACAGTCCTACCAAAAAACAAAAAATTTATTTTTGTCATATGTCATCCGCGGACCGTTTTATTGATACCGTCTCGTTCATATTTGAGTAGAAGCTATATACTCTACTCTCTACCGTCATATTTAACCTAGTTTTAAATTTTGTAATCATCGATATAGACCCGGGAGCTGCCATTTTCATGAAAATCTGCGGCCTTGCTATGGCTGCGAGAAAACCACACTCACTTGCTGACTGTACGCTGGTCAATAAGACTAAATACCTCGTTCGGTCTTTAAGCGCCACACGCTATGACCACCTGGAGATCGGTCCATATATTTTTCACAAAGTGGAGAGTTTTAAGTACCTGGGTGTAAAACTGCGCTGCAGACCCCCTAATCGACCTGAATGATAAACTATAGCGTTTTTCAATAGGTGCGCTTCAACTTTTTTCCGATAGGGAGGGCGAACGACGCAATATTTTTTATTTTTCGCTTGTCATTTGTAAACTTCATTAGTATACATTTCATCATGGAACGCTACACACTTGAGCAACGATTGCAAATTGTGCAAATTTTTTATGAAAATAATCGTTCTGTTGCTGCTACTTTAAGAGCATGGCTCATATTTTTTCGTTGACGAGAACGATCGCCACGTTACTGTGAATGGAAATCGATACCGCGACATGATAAACGATTATTTTTGGCCGCAATTGAATGGCATGGACTTAGACGACATGTGGTTTCAACAGGACGGGGCCACAAGCCACACAGCACACGCTACAATTGATTTGTTGAAGAGTAAGTTCGATGAGCGCATTATTTCCAGAAATGGACCGGTCGAATGGCCGCCGCGCTCGTGTGATTTGACGCCTCTAGACTATTTTCTTTGGGGTTATGTGAAGTCATTGGTCTACAGTAACAAGCCGGCGACGATTTGTGAGCTCAGAGCCAATATTGAACGCGAAATTGCTGGAATTTCGGCCGATTTATGCAAAAGAGTGGTCGAAAATTGGGTTCAACGATTGGACTTCGTAAAACGTGCACGCGGTGGTCATGCAAAAGAAATCGAATTTTATACTTAAATGTATATGTTCAAACTCGATAATAAAAAAAAATTAGTTAAAAAAGTCAAACCGTTTGTGTTTTATTCAAAAAAGTTTAAAAGTTGAAGCGCTCTTACTGAAAAACGCTTTACAAGCTGTTAATATATTAGAAGTTATTTTGCTCACCTGAAACTTCTCCAAAATAAATTACTATCGAGCTCATATAAGCTACAAATCTACAGGACTCTTCTAAGACCAGTACCAACATACGGATGCAAAGCATGCTTAATGACATCTAACATAAAGAACCACATTCTCTGCTTTAAGCGTAAAATCTTAAGAAGGATATTTCAACAAGTAAGGGAAGCTGATGGATCTTACAGAAAAAGATACAATGTTGAGATCGAACAGCTCATACCAGGTGAAAACATTGCGCGTTACGCTAAAGCTCAGCGGCTGAGATGCTTTAGACACCTACTCAGGATAGACGACAGCAAAATTATGAAAAAGGCCTTCAACTATCTTATTATGCACAGTAAAAAGCGTGGAAGGCAGTCAACAAGATGGGCAGACGATGTATTAATGTAGCTGATAACGCCGCCATGAACCGATTCGTATGGAACGCGATTGTGAAGGAAGCACTAGCTCACCCCGAGCTGTAATTGCTATGATGATGATGATGATATATATTTACTATATATACAGTCTGTCTAAAACCAGTGTGGCACTCCCAAAAGTTAAAAAAATATCACGTGCACCTGCAAGAAAATATTTGAAGAAGACGTTCATAAATAATAGGTGCAACGGTATATGTATATATAATTGGCGCTTACACCCTTTTTGGGTGTTTGGCCAAGCTCCTCCTCCTATTTGTGGCATGCGTCCTGGCGATGGTTTTTTATGAAGAGCTTTTTCATGGCTGACATACACTCGGAGGTGTGCCTTACCTGCCGAGGGCAACCACTATTAAAAACATATACAACATATCATGCGCGCTTCCAAATGAAGATTAAAAACGTTAACGAAGTCCCCGGACGAAGAAACCCTCTCCAAAGCAAGATCAGGGGATCATTGATTTGTTTATGACAAGGCCGTACTTATCATTGCATGAAGCTGAAGCAACGTGAAGAACGAAATATTCCTTGGCGAATAGTTGTATACGTTGATCCTAGTATACTGCAGATAGTCGACAACTTCAACGAACTGTTTAGCATAAAATTAAGGTTTTTGTTTGGGGCTGGTTCTCCGAAAAAGTATTTGGCTGTTTTTTTTTGTGTTTACAGCCAATTTGAATGCAGTTTCCAAAAAAACTTCGAAGAAAAGGATCCCAAGCATTAAAACCGGCGTGTAGAGTGGAACCACCAAAGTAGGATTGAAATGTTGGATTGCCCTTCACAGTCGCCTGATGACCACATTACGGAAAATGTTTGGCTTCTATTAGACAAACTGTATATATTGCGCTTACAGCCTGTGTTTGGGTATCTAACCGAGCTTTTCCTCCTATTTGTGGAGTGGGTCTTGATGTTGTTCGCCAAATGGAGGCACCTGCAATTTTAAGCCGACTCCGAACGGCAAATAGTGTTTATGAAGAGGTTTTTTATGTCAGAAATACCCTTAGACGCTTGCCATTGACGGAAAATATTTTTTCTAATAATATCATATATATAATAATCAGGCCATGGCAAACCGCAGAGTGTATTTGTGACATGAAAAAGCTCCTCATAAAAAAACAAATAAAAACCATCTGCCATTCGGAAGCGGCATGAAGCTATAGGTCCCTCTATTTGTGCAGAAACATCACGACGGACACCTCAAATGGAAGAGGAGATACATCATAATCACTATTGTTAGGTATTGGGTATTGGCTTCATTTCTCCAACAACGTATATCAAATAGCTCAGCATCCCGATCTACGACATCCAACCATCGAGGTTTCGGTCTTCCTTTACCTCTATTTTTCTGCACGTACCCAGTATGATTTTCTTCGGTGGGTATGCTTCGTCTGCCCTTGAATTATGACTAGCTCATCGTAGACGGTTAAGCTTTATTGTCTATCCGGGTGGTTACACTGTCTTTGAAGCTCTTGATTGAATCGTGTTCTCCAAATACCGTTTTCGCACCAAATATTTTTCGTAGGATTTTACGTTCAAAAACGTTGAGTTTTTTCTCATCGGCCTTGTTTAGTGTCCAAGTTTCACTTTATATATATTATATATTATCAATACATGTGGGCCATATAGCGTTTGCTTTTTGAACCACCTATTTTTTTGAGAATGGTAACACAAATGATATGTCAAATGTATTCATAATTTACTTAAAGGTTTGACATTTACGAAATGGGACGCTATGCGCTTGAATAAAATTGGGAAATATTGAAAACCTATTTCCAAAGTGGTGAGTCAGAAAATCCACACGTTATTGTAGAGAAGCACAACGAGTCACTGTTTGGTGCGATTTTTGGTCTGGCGGCATCTTCGGGTCATTTTTTTCGAATATGAGCGAGGAGCCGCGGTTACAGTAAATGGCGAGCGTTACCGTGACATGCTCAACGAGTTGTTTCCAAAAATTGATCATCCCCCATGGACGACATTTGGTTTCAACAGGACGGTGCAACTTGTCACACTGCCAAAGTTACACTCGAACTTTTGGCTACCGTTTTTGAAAACCGAATAATCAGCCGAAATTCCGATATCAATTGGTCGCCTCGGAGCTGTGATTTAAGCCTGTTGGGCTATTTTTTTGGGAAGCCGTTAAGGACAAATGCTATGCGAACCATCCAGAGACGATTGATGCTTTAAAACACGAAATCGAAGTTGCCATTCATGAAATTGGAGCCCAAACAATCGAAAATGTGCTTAAAAATTGGGTTGATCGAATGGCCTACTGTAAGGCCAGTCGTGGCAGTCATTTGAACGATAATAGTTTTCATTCATAAATGACAATGTTCAATCTTCAAAATAAAAAAAAGTTTGAAAAAATATTGATTAGTTTTTTTTTGTAGCCGATTCAAAAAGCAAATTTTGCATGGCCCACCCTATATATACAAATAGAATCCCTTAGGTAATCTTCTTGTTGTGTGCATTAAAATAAAAATGCCATTAGGTCGTGGAATACTGCTGCACATGTTGTGAACGTACGAGTATGCACATAGGGGTTTATTATATGTATGTAACCATGAAATCCAGCTGGTATATTCTCATGGCAATCAAGTAATACAAACGTACATACATACATATCCAATTTTAAATAATTAATAAAGCTGGCTTGAATTTTATTATTCTAGAATCAGTACTATTGCATTCAGAAATTTTAAAATGCTTAAAATGCATCCTAGCAAAAAAGAATTCGGACATTTTTTTAGGATTTCTTGTCTGGTACTCGAGGATAAGTCACTCGTCTTGAGATTTTCATTGCCAGGATACATATGAATGTGCAGCTTAAAATTAAAATGGAAGGTTTCAAGAACAGGGCATTACACTGTAAGAACAAAGGCTAGGTTGATGACTGACGTCCATACTTAAGTTATGGAAAGAATACTTTTCATACCTGTTGAATGGTGGCAGCTTTAGGTGCCACAGAGAAAATTAATACCCCAATCATTGACGGTAGAACTGTCGTTCCCTTACACGACCATAAGGAGGGGCGAATAGCAAAACGCGGTTAAGGAATAAGAAAGTCGCGTGAGCCGACAAACTGCCGGCTGAACTTTTCAAACATGTTGGTGAGGAGCGGGCAAGCTACACGCATCAACTCCTGTGCAAAATATGGTCGGAAATGTGGTCGAAGCATGCCTGTGGATTCGACTTTAAGTATATTCTGCCTCGTCCATAAGAAGGGTCATCCTGCAATCTGTGTGGCTTTAGATTTGGAAAATACACAATTGACCAGGTATTTATAATACACCAACTCTTGTAAGAGGCCCATGGAAAGAGAATCGACACACACCATCGTTTCATCGATTATAATGTAGTTTTTGCCAGAACGAAAACGATTTACCTATATGCCGTGATGTCTGAATTTGGTATTCCCCCGAAACTTATTTGGCTGTGCAAAATGGCGTTGAGCAATACATACTATCAGCTTCGTCAGAATTGGAAAAGACCTCCCCGAATCGTTTGACGCCAAACGAGCTTGTAGAAAGGGCGACTTCGTGTCATGTACCTTTTTTCATCTGATGCTGAAAAAGATTGTTCGAGCCGCAGAACTTAATCGCTCTAAGCTGGATAAAAAAATGAAGTGAATAAGTCTGGTAGGGAATGAGAACAAGACGAAGCAGCTCCTGTCAGCAAACAATTAGTCTACGCACGACGCGTATTGGCATCGAGCTCACTATTGACAGTTACATTTCTGAAATGGGAAGAGACTTCGTTTATTTAGGACCGAGCGCGGCACCACCAAATTAAAATAAATAAGAAATTACCTCTAAATGCCTGTATGCCCCTTAAACGATTTTTAAACCAATAAATGTTCTATGTAATTGACGAAAATGTAATCACCAATTTCCAATAAATTAAAGCTGGGGTCTCACAAGGCAGTATATTATGTCCTATCTTGAATCTAATTTTTGCACACAATCTGCAACCACAAATGGTATGCTAACCGGTGACACTGCTATTATGACGACAGCAGCGGATCCCGCAGAAACCTCTTCTATGCCCCAAAAAAGCATAAATAAAATCTCCAAATGGTTCCGGAGCTGGCGGTTGAAAGTGAACGAAAATAAATCTCAACACGTAACCTTTACCACAAAGAGAAGCACCGGCCTACAAAACAACTTAAGCCGTATCTCAATCCCACACTGTGATACTGCTAAATGTCGAAGCAATCATTTGGATAAACGGCTCACGTCTTTGACAAAAAAAGCTCTTGGATTAATAATTCGAAATATGTTTTGGCTGTTAAACTGTAAATTCACCCTCTCAATGGACAGCAAGCTTATCCTTTACAAATCTGTGATAAAGCCAGTCTGGGCTTATGGAATCCAACTGTGGGGTACAGGATCAAATTTAAACTTACAAGTCATGCAGTGGTTTCAGTCCAAACCCCTACGCACCCTAGTCAACGCTCCATGGCACGTGACAAATGCACAAACGCTTCGGGACTTAAACATCCCTTCAATAAAAGAGGAAATACAAAATTTAACCAGAAAGTACCGAAATCCACTTCTATCGCACCCAAATGAACTGGATTCTACCCTCATGTCCCCACCATGTCTTTTTAAGATTGAAAAGAAAAGCACCGATCCAACTCGGCTGCCTATATAATATTGAATTTATTTATTAGAAAGGATATTTAAGAGGAAATATACCTTTGATACTAAAATCAAAGTTACTTTGATTATTCAGAATACAAAATAAAGTTTAATACTAAAAATAAAACAATTTAGGAACCAGCATTAATGCCGACAATAATATCAGCCTTGAAATCCAACAGACAAGAGAGATTTGTCAACAAGTGCTACCTTAAACTAAGTAGGTAACTGAGTAGTAAAGTTCTCTTTCGAGTAACAAAAGCCAGAGTTTAAGAATCTCTCATCATGCCGATCCAATTGTATGCCCGCTGTATTGTATGCAGAAGCTTGGACAATTACAACATCCGATGCGGCGGCATCGAGAAAGATTCTGCGAAGGATTTTGAAGCCTTTCCATGTTTAGGAGAGTATAACCTAAGTTTTTCCAAAGGTTATCAATTTCGTCCATAAGAGTTTTCTGCTACCTGAATTAAATATAAAATTTTCCAGTGTAAAACAAGTATTTTACCAAAATTTATGATCAGTGTCATGCATAAAAATTCAATTGAATAACAGAAAATAAAATACAAAGGGTTCTACAGTATTTTTTAGAGCAGTTAAGTACGCAAATTTAGACATTCTGTGGATTCTACAATCGGGCGAGACCTCGACAAATGATTTCTGATGACAATTATTCGAACTGCATTACGTGATTTTTTCGCTCAACATAGCAAGCACATTTTCATCTAAGCGGATGCATTAACAAGCAATATTGCCGTATCTGGGGTACTGAAAATCCACTTATCATTAAAAAAATAACTATGCACCCACAACGATGCACTGGTTGTGCGGTTTTTGGGCTGACAGAATCATCGGACTCGCTGAAAATTTTCCGGACGTGGTAATAAACTTTTTATATGTTAACTTTAATCAGATTGCTCGGACTTGCGAGACGTCGCATGAAACAAAGGACCTATTACAAACGATGCTCTCAGGACAAACGATGCTCAAGTCCATTTGACTCCACTGGACTACTTTTTCTGGGCCTAAGTGAAAAGTATAGTATTTGCCAATAAGGAGGTCAAGAACGAAATCAAATCAACACCCAAAAGTTCCTGTGTTGCCAGAGGAGCCGTAAGGGGTATTTAATGGATATTGGGTTTTACACATAAATACCGTAAATTACTAAAAAAAAACTTTATGAAATAAAAATAATAAGGTCGAAAAATTTTGTTGTGTTTTATTTATTAAAGGAAATCTTCGATCTTATTGAATCACCCATAATAATTACGTTTCTAAAAGCATCATGAATGCCCTTGCCCATTCGCAACTTCATATCGAAAATTTGGATTATTTTTTTTATAACAACCTATAACACAATGCTGGTTGAACTTTGCGGGTATAGTATATTTTTAAGAGGAGTGAGTAAATCTTACAAGGTCGTTTTAAATGTACGTGCAAAGTCAGAGTCATGGTAGTGCTGGTGCGTATTGGGGTTATGTTTAGTTGGCAGCATCTCTTGAAAAATCACACACCAAGTCAGTCGGTCTATTTCTTTATGCCTAGCATTCGTATGAATCGAGGAAATCGAGTGATTTTCCTTTTACAACACGACAACGTACCAACTCACGCCTAAGCAGTTGTGGTCACAAAATTAATATGGAAATAGGGTTCCAATTCGTTTCACATCCCCCCCTATTCTCCAGACTTGGTTCCCTCAAATCCCTCGGAATACTATTTGTTCTCCAATTTGAAGAAATGGCTGGCGGGAAAAATATTTTATTCAAACGAGGAGGTGATTGCAGCAACGAATGGCTATTTCCGACTTGGACAAATCCTATTATTCGGAAGGCATGAACTAGAACAGGATTCGACTAGAATAGCGTTGGACTATGTCGAAAGCCTAAAAAGAGACTATGTCGAAAAATAAAAAAAAAGTTTACCCCAAACAATTAAGTAGTTTGTATTTTTGCATGGACTTTTCAAACGATCCCCGTAATATTCGAGGATTAGGGCAATCATAAGTGTGTTTATTCTTAACCACTCTTAGAAATTTAAATCGCTAAACAATTACTCCAAAAGTGTACTCATATTAGAAATGAGAATTTATCTTAAGTTATGCATGCGTAGTGACAGTATAGTTAATAACAGGATTTAGAAAATCAATTATTCAAAAAAAAAAATAATATTTTTTCAAATATGAAAAGTTGCTTGTATTGTTTTGTCCAAAGTCGCATATAGGCATAAAACTTGTTTTTGATTTCGTTTATATTTTTATAAATTTACCTATGAATCAGAGGTGTTTTTTTAGCTGTATGAGAACTATCGATGTCAATAACTATGGTCTAACAGCCAAGAATGGCAAACTGTGTTGACATCTGTGTTCAGTAAGATTTGGCAAGTCTCCATAAACCGTTTGACGCCAGAACAACGCTTACCAATTGTGGAAATTTACTTAGAAAAAAATAAATCTGTTCGCAAAGTTCTTATAGCACTGGCTTCAACATCAGTCCATAATTCCGTCGTAATCAGGAAAAAGCTGTCGTGGAATGGCGAGCACTATCGAGCCATGCCGACTGAATTTTTGTTTCCAAAAATTAATTCCAACAAGACGGCGCAATTTGCCATACAGCGCTCTTAAGGGTTTATAAGGTCAAACAAATCAATTTTTTTTTTTCATTTTAAGCGATTCCTCATATATATCAGAATATTCACACAAAGTTACAGAGCCTAATTCTCAATATTTTCCGTTCAGTTTTCTTAGTTCATCTAGAATAAAAAATCATGATAATTAGAAATCCATTTGAATTTTTTGCTTTAGATAATAATTACGAGCTGTATCTTGTACGCCAGTTGGAAACTCCAGACTTCAACTTATTTTAACCAGTACAAAAATTTTTTATACTTTTTAAATGTTCATTAAAAGATAGAAAAAACTTTACAGTGCTAAATTAATTTTTTTCTTAAAAAAAAAATTGCAAAGAGATGCAATTTTAGACCCCATAAACTAAGCTCCCCCCTTAAGAATCGATTTATTGTTTAAATTTAGTTTAAAATTGGACTGTTCGAATAGGCCATGAAATTCGTAGCTACGTATTACTATGTAAATATCTACCAAATTATAATAAAAAAATGTATTCCAACCATATTGTTATTTTATATTACCATTTTAAGTTATCAAGCTCTTAAAAAACAGCCGATTTAAGTGCCAAGAGTTGTATTTCAATCTTGTAAGACAAATTTTAAACTGCTTTGTTAATCATTGCAATATGTTTACTTAGCATGGCTTTTAAAACACATACGTACATACATACATATATTGTGATTGCCATCATTGTGTACATACGTTTGTATATTTAAGTATAAGGACATGTGATATTAATACTCGCCACGGAGCTTTTCGCATAACTTTTTTCATTTGCATTAACACTTGATTTGCTAGTGTAAATCAGTAACTGACAAACAGACACGAGCCATTGTGTTTCGAGTAATTTCAGACATTCGGCAACACCTTCACTACGAGTACTAAGTACGTGCGCATGTATTCTTGTACTAATTGTATAAATTATAATAATTAAATGTATTCACTGCAAATTATTTACGCTCTTCTAATTTACTCAGAAATTTCAGGAATAGTTAATAAATATTATAAAATATATTATATATTTAGCTTATAATTTTATGATGTCTCTATTTATTTTTACATTTTTCCATTCTTTTCATACGAGGGTTTTTTTGATTACAGTTTTATTAGTAAATCTTTTCTTCTACTTTTAGTTTAGGCTTTTTTAATCATTTAAGTCTAATTTGCGACTTATTTTGGTTCAATATTTATTTATTTTTTTTTTAGCTTAATGCATCTCGGCTATTGCCGGAGATTACACATCCCGGATAAAATTTTCAAGGGATTGTGCTCTTGTAGAGTACCTCCACTTCACTTCCAAGTATTCCTAATACTCCAACTCAAATTAAGTAAACCACTTCAATTCACTCCACTTTCAATTTCAGTGACATAATTCTTTCATTTCAATGTACTCCACTTTAACGACACAATTCTTTTTCAATTTCAATAACATAAACTCTTTGCCCTTTACTTTGAAACCCGAAACATAAGTAAACACATAGCACACACCAAATGCACTTTTTGTCACACGATACCCCACTCCAAAGCAAAGCCATAACTCATTGTGAAGTAGGTTAACCTAAACAAAATTTAAGTCAACCTAAGCAGAATTTTAATTGTATAGTATTTTAAGTGTTTACAATTTTTGTTATTGATTTTTACTTGCAACAAATGTTTGATTGTAATTATGTATATTGATAACAAGGCAAAAAGAAAGTATAAAAATAAAGCCATTCTATCAGAAGTCAGCTCAGTCAGCTCTAGCAGCTCACACAGCTCACATCTAATAGTTGGAAGGCAGTCATTTGCCCTAACTCTAAAAAATCTTCTTTTATTTTAAAGGAATCTTTAGTCGGCAGGTTTGCCCTAAAGCTCTTCCATGGAATTAGTAATTCTTTCATTTTCGATGATACCGTTTCGTCAATTTGCATGAGGGTCTCTAATATTATCATTATAAGTACACCACATTACTTATACATCACTTGTACTTTACATGGACGATCCTACGGACGATCCTAAACGCTAAATAAATCATTAGTAAAAATGGCTGTCTGGGAAGGAAAGAAATACAAATTAGAAAAGAGTGAAAACTTCGACGAATACATGAAGGAATTGGGTGTCGGCATGGTTCTAGGCAAAATGTTTAACAGTATCAGCCCCACCGTTGAACTGAAGAAGGATGGTGATAATTACTCTTTCACCACTACCTCAACCTTCAAGACAACCACGGTCAACTTCAAGCTGGGCGAGGAATTCGATGAAGAGACACTTGATGGTCGCAAAGTGAAGAGCGTCTTCACTCTGGATGGCAACAAATTGGTGCAAGAACAGAAGGGTGACAAACCATCGACCATTATTCGTGAATTCACTAACTCCGAGCTAGTGACTACTCTCACCTTCAACGACGTGAAGTCCGTCAGAGTCTACAAGGCAGTGCGCTACATGCGAAGTTCAAAACAACAGTAACAAAAAGCTAAAGTAATTTAAAATAAAAATGCCACTTCTTGCAATAAAGTAATGATTGAAAAACTAACTATCATACAGCATACATTGTACTTTATATAACTACATATACATATATTATATATATTTTGGATTGTGAATATCCCAATTTTGTTTATGACTGATTATTTGCTGATTAATGCATAAAATAATGTAATTAAAAGTATGAAGTTGTTATTAGGTAACAATTAACTATTTTTATGTGATTAGGCTGCTAATTAAAGTGAAATAATTCTCAATATTAATAACGACGCGCATCAAACTGTTCACACATGCTATGATAAATATTGTTGAATAGAGATTTTTCGCTAATGCATTTAAATATATTAACATTTAATTTACAATTTTTATCATTGACAAATATTTAAGCACAAAACCGGCATAAGAACAAATGTGACTTTTTGCATTCAGTTAAATAAACATAAAATTGAATATTCGTGCACCTTAATGAAAATAAAAAAAAGTGTAGATTAGACTTAGATTAGGATTAGACTTGATTTGTCAGACTATGATTTCGAAATAGTCTACAAGCAAGGCAAAATGAACACAAATACCGACGCATTATCACGAATAAAGATAGACTCAGACATACTAAAAAAAATGATACCAACGAATTGTGATGACAATAATAAAATGTTTGTAATAACAAGGGGAATGTCTGCCAAAAATAACACCAGGGTAGACAAGGAGAACTACAACTCTCATTCGAAGTCAGGCCAACTTCACATTTGGGAATGTACGTCCATAGCTGATATAAGAAATATAAAAAGATTAAAATTCGTATACGAAGAAAAAATGAAAGGATCCGAAATACAGATAAATAAAAAAGGGGATATTATAGTCCGATATAGTGAGGAGCCTCTGAAATACGTTTCAATCATGGCGAAACTATCATCAATAGCGACTAAAAGAAATATAGAAAAGCTAGCGCTAGCAAAAGATAATTTATTAAGAGAAATGAATATTGAAGATTTTAAGAATGCATTCAACAAGTTACAAAGTGAAAGATTAGAAGAAAAATTAAGACCCCTAAGAATAATTTTATATAAAGCCCCAAAACAAATTAATGACGAAGAAATAAAAAAAAAATTAATCTTTGAGTATCACAATTCAGCACTAGGAGGACATCTGGGTATAAGAAAAACTATCTTAAAATTAAAGCAAAAATACATATGGAAGAACATGAGAAAAATGATAAAACGATATATAAACAGTTGTAAAGAATGTACTCGAAACAAACAGACAAAGTACATAAAAGAAAAAATGACAATAACGGACACACCTAGTACAAGTTTTGAAAATTTAAGCATAGATACAGTAGGACCATTGATTATATCAAATGGTTTCCGATATATTTTAACGGTACAATGCGAACTGACAAAATACGTAATCCTATTCCCAATGAAAACTAAAGAAGCAATTTCTATCGCAAAGACACTAGTAGAACAGGTAATACTAAAATACGGACTTTTTAAAACATTAAAATCTGATCGAGGTACAGAGTTTGCAAATGAATTAATGAAAAATATATGCGAAATACTAAATATAAAGCAGACCTTTTCAGCACCCTATCACCATCAGACAATAACAGTTGAAAGGAGTCACAGAGTCCTAAATGAATTTCTATTACACTTCGTAGAAAGTCACGAATGGGACCAATGGCTACCTTATTTTGCATTTGCTTTTAATACCACACCGAACATAGAGACGGAATTTTCACCGTACGAGTTAATATACGGAAAACTTCCACGCTTACCAACTGACATAATCGAGGACAATCAACCAGTATATAACATAAACAATTACGCAAATGAAATGAAACTTAGACTAAAAGAGTCACTTCTTAGGGCACAAGAACTGATAAAACTAACAAAACAAAAGAGAAAAGAACTATATGACAAGAACAGTAACACATCAGAACTAAAAGTAGGTGACTGGGTATTTGTAAAACTAGAAACTAGAAGAAAACAGCAAAGTCCATATCATGGCCCTTATCTCATAGTAGAGCGTAAAGGAGTCAATTCTGTATTACAAATTAACAATAAGCTTAAAGAATATCATAATAATACCCTTAAGAAATACAAAATCACCTAAAATATTATCATATTAAATAAATTTAAGAAAATGTACTATAAAACATAGAATTAAAAATAGATTTAGATATACTAAGAAACTTTCATAGTCATAAAATTATTTTTATTGAAAACCACTGTACTTGCAAAATTTAAACAAATTTCTTAGCACAGTAATTTTCAATCTTAACCATAGGGGTGTAGAGTACCTCCACTTCACTTCCAAGTATTCCTAATACTCCAACTCAAATTAAGTAAACCACTTCAATTCACTCCACTTTCAATTTCAGTGACATAATTCTTTCATTTCAATGTACTCCACTTTAACGACACAATTCTTTTTCAATTTCAATAACATAAACTCTTTGCCCTTTACTTTGAAACCCGAAACATAAGTAAACACATAGCACACACCAAATGCACTTTTTGTCACACGATACCCCACTCCAAAGCAAAGCCATAACTCATTGTGAAGTAGGTTAACCTAAACAAAATTTAAGTCAACCTAAGCAGAATTTTAATTGTATAGTATTTTAAGTGTTTACAATTTTTGTTATTGATTTTTACTTGCAACAAATGTTTGATTGTAATTATGTATATTGATAACAAGGCAAAAAGAAAGTATAAAAATAAAGCCATTCTATCAGAAGTCAGCTCAGTCAGCTCTAGCAGCTCACACAGCTCACATCTAATAGTTGGAAGGCAGTCATTTGCCCTAACTCTAAAAAATCTTCTTTTATTTTAAAGGAATCTTTAGTCGGCAGGTTTGCCCTAAAGCTCTTCCATGGAATTAGTAATTCTTTCATTTTCGATGATACCGTTTCGTCAATTTGCATGAGGGTCTCTAATATTATCATTATAAGTACACCACATTACTTATACATCACTTGTACTTTACACTCTGGTAGAGCCTAGTCGAAGTTCTACGCCCATGCGATTGCAATTGCTTAAATACCATATTTAAAAACTACGAACTATTGCACATGTGTCCAGTATGGTCGACTTCTGCATGTCTTCTAAAAGGCGTTGCCAGTCATACTTCTTCAAATTTTTGATTCGCTGCTTAGGCACTAATTCAGTGGAAGATATAATTATTGGAATTATATTCACTTCCCTCGCTTTGGATGTTACGATTAAGAGGCACCGCTATATCAATTATTTCGATTGTTTTACCTATCTTGTCGAACAAGATGATGTCAGGTTTGTTGACAACTGCGGTTTGATCTGTGGAAATAAATCTGTCCCAGTACAGTTTAAAATTTGCATTTTCCAATATTGCCTTTGGTTGATATTTAAAATACAAGACTTCTGCTTGTAAGAGACCGTGTTTTATCGCAAGTTGTTGGTGGAGGATCTTTGCTATATTATTATGTCGCATGACATATTCATTTTATTATTTATTTTATTTTATTTCATTTTATTTTTTTATTTTATCTTTCCTCTTTTATTTTATTTTGTTTTACTTATTTTCTTTTATTTTTATTATTTTGTTTATGTTTATGTTTATTACTTTATTAATTTTTTGCTTTGTTTTTATTTGTACCTTTCTTTCTAATTTTAATATTTTATCTTTCTTTTTTATTTTATTTGTTTTACTAATTTTATTTTTATTATTATGTTTATTATGTTATTAATTTTTTCTCTTTTCTTGTTCCTATTGTTCTAATTTTTTCATTTTATCTCTTTTCTTTTACTTTAATTGTTTTACGTCTTGTCTTTTGTTTTTATTATTATGCTTATGCTAATTTTTATTATGTTATTATTTTAGTCATTCTTTTTTAATTTTTGTCTGTTTGTTTATTTTTATTTGTTTGTATGTTTTCTTTTTTTTCTAATTTTTTATTTCTTCTTGGTTGGTTGGTTGGTTGGTTTAAGGATGACCCCGCATCGGAGTGCCACATAGACCGCAAGTTGGGTCCGTTGTATTGCCCTAAAGCTCATTATGTTATATGATTTCCCCACCTAACCGAGATTTTTATTGTAGATTTTGGTCAAAGATATTAATTCGTTTCGAGAATTTGATGAGATTCGATTTTCAGGTTCGAGAGTACTGAAAGATTGTCAATTGTTGGAGAGCCTAGAAGAGAGAGTCGACTTCTGGCTAGACCGGGACAACTACACAGCAAATGCCTGCACAGGTCGTGATAAAAGATATTATATGCCTTAGTTCGTGTTTCGAAAGACTTATAAGGGTTTTGGTCTGTTTCAGATTGTAGTATGGCCAGATTTGTCTGGTCGTAACGCAAGTAGTTTCCACTCGCCACCTCCGATCAGCAATGCTGTGAAATTCTCGATCAATGAGCATTTTACATGTTGAGAGCGGAATGTGGATTGTGGGTAAGTTACTAACATTTGAGCTCTTGCGAGCTCATCAGCTTTGCAGTTACCTTCGAATCCACTGTGACCCGGTATCCAGATAACTTGGACAGAATTCTGAACACTTATTTCGTTAAGAGATAAGAGACAGGATCGAACCACATCTGAGTGGGTATAAGAGGAGCTGTGATATTCTATTTTCTAAGAGAGTTTTCGCAGCATACCAGATAGCGCATACTTCCGCTTGGAATACACTACAGTAGTCGGGTAATCTAAATGATAGATTGATGTGAGGGGAATTGGAAAAGATTCCAAATCCCACTTTACCGTCTTGTTTTGAACCATCTGTATATATAATCAGAGGGCCATCGATTTCGGTAAGATTTGTCTTCCATTCTTCCCTAGTTTTTTTGTACTTATTCTATTTTATTCGTAGTATTATCTTTATGTTTATGATTGTTATGTTATTATTTTATTGACTTTTTTATTTTATCTCTCTTCTTTTATTGTATTTTATTTTGTTTTACCTATTTTTATTATTATTACTAGGTTTATGTTAATGTTTATTATGTTAGTAATTAATAATTTTTTATATTTTTTATTTGTTCGTTTCTTTTCCTTTTTCTATTATTTTTATTTTATCTGCCTTCTTATATTTTATAATGTTATTATTTTATTAATTTTTTTCTCTTTTTTATTTTTTCTCTTTTTTCTGTTTTTCTATTATTTTTATTTTATCTGCCTTCTTTCTTTGATTTTTGTAGTGTTTGTGTTTATTATGTTATTATATTATTATTTTATTACTTTTTTACTTGTTTTTACTTTTTTGTTTATTTGTTTTCTTTTTTTCTAATTTTTTACAATCTACATCTTTTGTTATAATAAACTGCTTCCGTTCTTGCTTTAATTATTATTATTACTACAAATATTATTATTATTACAATTATTATTATTATAATACGTTAAACTTGCGTTTGTTGCTATTGTAGTTTGCATTTAACTTTGCTTAACACTTTGTGGAGCCCTGCTGTCTGTTGTTGATGGCCAACGTTCTCTCGTTTTTTCTTACTTTTTTCCTTTTGCTTTGCTTTTCGTTTGCCTGCTGTGGTGTGAGACACGAAAAAAAATTTGCAACAATGTTGCTGATACAACAAATTTTTCTCAAAAAAAAATTAATTCGTTAAACGCTTTTTAAGACTTCCGCTGAAAAATATAGTAATATATTTTTTTATTTGTAATTATTTGTAGACACTCATTTTAAAACCAATTAAACATCTAATTAAATTTTTCAACTATTTCAATTTAAATCACTTCTGCACCGACAGCACGAGTAGGTTCTGTGTGCCTTCACAGCACACACTCCCACATGCCCAGCCACACAATTCGTCGTTTGCAAACTTTCAATTTTCACTATTTTCTCTCTTTCTTTACATCATTATTAGATCTAACTGCTTACATTTCGCACATTCCACGCAATTCGTACACTCACGCACATTGCACAGTCTCTGATTTTTCTTTCATCTGCGCTTTGCGACTATCTTCCTCTCCTATTATTCTGCTTCATTTATATTCCTGGCTCATCTCGTGTTGCTGCTGCTACAACTTCTACTCGCTACGCCAAGCATCCAGCTTCATTTGTTAACTTTTTTTTTTCTTTTTAATGCGAGCAGTAGTAGTCTGTCTGCCAACGCCGCAGCCCTTTTGTTCGTAAAAAAATATATATATCTCGTTATACAGCGAAACAATTAGAGGGTACAAAAGAAATGGCAAAGCAGCGACCGTATTAGGTTAAAACATTTCATATAGAATTCCTTCCTTTTACAGGAAGATGCCACAATGACTAAAGTCATTGCAGATAACAGATTTAAGGACAGCAGAAAAGATTGGAAAGAGCAACGGTGTATACATACACATAGCAGCAAAAAAATTATTCGATGTCTTTAAGAAATTACCGCACTTTTCATCCGGTTCACCGTTTTTCTTATCAAACAAATATTATTAATTCACATTAAACAGAGAAAAGGTTAAGTTTTAACGCACACAAGAGTTTATGCAAGCGCACGCTTTCTAGCCACAGCACTTTACAGTCAAGTAAAATAAATAAATACCGATTCACCGTGGCCAAAAGACAAACCTGTGTACACGAGCAGTCCAAACACGCAACTGATGCTAAACGCTACTCGTCGGTTGCTATTTTCTGCTGCTACTGCTGTTCTTGCTGCAAATTGGAGCCCTGTTAACTTGGACTTTGTTGCCGCTACTACTACTATCAGTTTCACATAGTTTTCGTATGGAAATACACGTATCAATGCGTTAGCAGCAGTATTTTCTGCGCTTAGCCGAAGTCCGACCGCCAAGCGACTGCCGATTACATGCGCCAACGTTTGCTTTTTCTTTTGCTTTTTCTTTCAGATAATATTTGTACATATGTTTTAACTTCTACTAATGAAATACCAATCCTCCTCCTTCTCTTATTAACAAGAGTTTATATGAGCTACATCTAAATGTGTATCCGCTCTTAACAGACGCGCATGTCAACAATTGTGCTCCGATGGGTGGCGGCACCTTCCGCCTTTAAATTCTTTCACCCACTTCTTTTTACATCTACGTTCCGCGTTCCCTTTAAGCGCGCTTCATATCAGTCGCCTTTTATGGCATTTCATGTATGCAAATACTTGTAATGGCTTGTGTGCGCGGATATTTGTCCATTTGCCGCGTAAGCACAGCCACTTGGTGCTTTAAATGCTCTCAAGAGCTTTTTAACGGTAGTTAGTTGCCCTCTAGCACTGTTGTTATTCACCCAATAACAGCGAACTGGCCGTCCACTTCACTTTTAACAACACTTTCAAGTTCTGTTATTAGTGCTGTTATCCTTTCCGCAGCTCTGGTAGTCAGCACCCTCACATGCTTGCTGTTAGACTGTTATTGTCAGACAGGCGCACATTTTTTTGTTTTATGATAACTTTTTATTTACTTCTGTAGTTACCAGAAGATCAAGTTGAAATTTGGTCTCACTTTGGATGCAGAGTTCACTGAAAACCAAAATGCAATGTTTTATTAGGGTTTTCTAAGATGTAGCTTTTGCGTTTGAAACATAAAACTCATCTGAACAACAAGTTCACACCTTATTGAAAATCTTTCCCCTTACTTTCACTCTTCCACCACACTTCACTTAAGTCATAATGACGTTACTAAACATTTGTGTTGTCCACCTGTTACAGCTATCTTTCTTACCAAAATCATTTGCGAGTCTTTATAATGAACTCTGGTAAATATTAAGGCACTAAGAGTTAGTAGATTTAATATAAGTTCTTTTCATGAGCCTCCTTGTAGTTCTTTCAATGAAAAAGTAGCAAAGTTGTCATCACGAGCTGTTTTTCGAAATTCACTTTCACTTATTTTAACTTTACCTCAGCGTAGCTGCTTTACTATCCACCATCCTTCTCTCTGTCTAATATTATTTTCCGGTGAGCATTAAGTTGTTAGATTGCTTACCTGTTTCTTAATTGGGAAAAGTATAACAGAACGATTTTTTAATAAAAGTTGAAAACTCGAATAACCTAATTGAGTTGCAATCCACGATGTAGAGAACACAAAAGTGGCGCCAACCCGAATACCGCTTCCTAAATTTTGGCGAATTTGACAGAACTTGTGTCTGTTTGGCTCAGGTGGAAACATGTGCAGATTAATAGTTTACCTTCTGAATATGTGCCTTCAGCCGTTTGCGCTGAATTCTTATCCGATTTTATATTTAGTATTTAAATGCAAACACGTCTAAATTTATTTTTTGATTGAAATTCAAATAGAATATATTTTATTTTATTTTATTTTATTTTTTTTTTTTTTTTTTTTTTTTTTTTTTTTTTTATTGCATCCCAAAGAAGGAGTGTTTTACATTAATTGGCGACAGCTTTGCTGCAAGCCAATAATTTATACAATAACAGGTACAAAATATTACAATTAAATATATATGTATATAAATATTATACAAAATAGTTAACAAATTTACTAACAAGAAAAACGTTTACTGTAAAAAGTTTCGGACTGTATGGCAAGAATTGAGTAAAGCTGCTTTCTGCATGTCGAAAATTAAATATTCTGGGAGTTGGAGAGTTTTCACGTTGTCTGCTAAGTTTTTATGCACTAGTCCGTGGGCTGAGATGATAATTGGTAGTATGTGCACCTTCCTTAGCTTCCACTGGCGTTTGACATCAATGCCTAAGTCAGAATATTTGGATATTTTTTCTGCATATGTTTTTTGCATGTTTCTGTTTAGAGGAACAGCAATATCAACTATATAACCAGCCGCTTGAGATTTATCAATAAGGAAAATATCTGGTCTATTGTGGTCTCTTGTGGCATTTGTTAAAATTGTTCGGTCGTAATATAGAAGGTAGTTGGAGTCTTCTTGAACAGGTTCTGGGGTGTATCTGAAGTACGGTATTTTGCTTGGATTGAAGTTGTACATCTGCGTCAGTTTTAGATGGATTATTTTCGCGATGTCATTATGTCGCTTCAGGTACATAGAGTTTGCCAGTGTGGTGCATCCCGCTAGCACGTGGTCTAATGTCTCACTTCGACTATTGCATCTTCGGCATCTGTCTGCAGCGGCATTTGGATCTCGCATTACGTATTTAATGTAATTTCTCGTTGGAATCACACCATCTTGTATGGCGAAAATGGTACCCTCCGTTTCGGCAAATATCGACCTGTTGGTTTTATTTTATTTTATTTTATTTTATTTTATTTTATTTTATTTTATTTTATTTTATTTTATTTTATTTTATTTTATTTTATTTTATTTTATTTTATTTTATTTTATGTTGGTTTTATTTTATTTTATTTTATTTTATTTTATTTTATTTTATTTTATTTTATTTTATTTTATTTTATTTTATTTTATTTTATTTTATTTTATTTTATTTTATTTTATTTTATTTTATTTTATTTTATTTTATTTTATTTTATTTTATTTTATTTTATTTTATTTTATTTTATTTTATTTTATTTTATTTTATTTTATTTTCAATGTCAAAACGCTATTTAGGGTCAACATTTGTATTTGAATATCATTAAAAAATACAAATGAAATTCTGAGTCGGTGGTCGCAACTTTTTTTTTTTTTTTTTTTTTTTTTGTTGGGACAGACTAGCAAGTACAGGACACAATTAAGTCCATTCTACTGCACTCGGATTCTCTTTTTAATTTTCTTTAAATCTACTCGACTCTGAAGAAATCTGAGTAGATCTTGTGGTGGCAAGTAGCCAAGGTGGTTGCTTCTTAACACATCAGTGCCAAAGACCTCAAGCCTGATTCGAGCGAAGGCTAGGCACACATGAAGTGGTCCGCCGTCTCATCCTCCTCTTCACAAGCTGGGCAGAGTACACTGTCTGAGATGCCTACCTTTTCCATGTGCTTCGCCCACAGAAAGTGGCCCGTCATCAGTCCAAACAGCTGTCTGCAGTCCCTTCTGCATAATGACAGGAGGATTTGTGACAGTCGGTCTGACATGACAGGTAATATTAGTTTTGTCCATCTGCAGCCACTCTCAGCCGTGGCTTTGATGGCTGCTGAAGGGAGTAGGCAGAACAGTCTCCGGGCAAGGCAGTTGGCCTAAGAGCCCATTATGGCTAAAGAGTCAGAGATCTCGTTACCCGCGATACCCACGTGTCCCGGGACCCATGTTAGTATCAGGCTATTATGTCTACCGACATAGTTCAGTCTGGATTTACAGGACTCGACTACCTTTGAAGTGGTTGGGGAGCTGTCTAAAGCCATGAGCGCAGCTTGGCTGTCACTGCAGACAAAGCGATGGATGGAGGACTTAATTAGATAGTTAATAATAATTAGTTGTGCACGCTGATGGACAAACACGAGTAAATATTTTCACTATTGAATATTTCTGTTGCAATGGAGCAAAGATTTTAACCTTACATGATCCCAGTAACTTAACAAGTGACCTCTCGATCATTTCATGCTGTTTTGTCCTTATTGAAAATCCGTATAGCCAAAGAATATTTCTGGTTAGGTTAGGCTAAGTTGGGATTAAGCCTATACTACGCTTCATAAGAGCATCTAGATGGTTACATGAGGAATAAACACTGAGGTTCACGTGTTACACAGAGGTACCACAACGCAGCTACCTGGGTCTAAATGAGTTGACTATTCTAAACCGGCTGCCACAGGAGTTGTCTCGGGGGTAGAGTTTATGTGAATAATTGAAGCTTCGGTAGGTAATATGTGCTCAAAGTATGTTAGGCACTTCATTAAAAAATTTACTAAAAGAATTCTCAACTGTACCTACACACTCGGGACACATTCAGGAAATATTATTTATTTATAATTCATAAATTGTAAAGCCTCTACAAACATATAAAAAAGTAACTCGAATTTAAGAGGTGATTAGGACGTTTTTTTTTATAATAACTACTACTTCAAAATGAGTGTCGTTGGCTTCTTTAAGGTTTTTAAGCGACAAGGTGGCGCAAAACCAGTCACTCTATGAGAAAATTTACATTTTTTGCAAAAGGCGTCGTACGTCAGTCATATTTGACACCTGTGAACTAGACAGCTTCAGTATACACACAGACAAGCAGGAAAGCGTGTAAAGGTCTAAATAAATATTTCCTTCACTTAAAATCATTTTTAAAAAAGTTATTCAAAATCAAAATCGGATGATTAACTTTGTACCACCTTGTAAAAACAGCCTTCGAAATTTCCATTCTGTTGCTATTTCGAGCTAGTTTTGCTTTCCATTAGCTTTTTCCAATCAGGCGTGTGGAAACACCTTTAAAAGCGCTTTGAGGTATTTTTGAAAATTTTATATTTTATTATTTGAAATAAGTGAAACGATCAAATCTATCAAAAATATTTCAATGACGTCGGTTTGATCAGCTTTTCGACCTACACTGCGTATACGTAATCAAACGTCTGCCACCATGATTCAATAATAAAAGGTTTGCTCAGTAAGCAGCTTTCTCGTTCTCTCTTGACAAATCGGCTCCCTTAGCAAGACACTGGGTTGCTAGCTCTAGAAATTTTGAGTAAAAGTGGAGGAAAAGTAAAATTTGTAGAAAACACATTTTATTTTCAAAATGGTCTTACGAGCAAAAACTCGCTAAAGAGTTTTCATCGGTATATCAGGACATGGTAAAGTAATTGACGCAATCCGAGATCGATGAGTGGTGAATTTAGTTTTTGACGTGATAACGTCTTATAATTCGATTTAACAGGCTGCACGCACGAAAAAATGTGTCGTTACCTTGCTCATATGTAGTTACCTTGCTCATTAGTGTTACCTTGCTCTTTAGTGTTACCTTGCTCATTAGTGTTACCTTGCTCATATGTAGTTACCTTGCTCATATTAGTGTTACCTTGCTCATATGTAGTTACCTTGCTCATGAGTGTTACCTTGCTCATATTAGTGTTACCTTGCTCATATGTAGTTACCTTGCTCATTGCATTGAATGAACTGCAAGCGAAAGCGCGGAAGGAACGACAAAGCAAACAAAGCAAACGAACGGCAACGTTCGACATCTTGCTCTCCCCTACTTAAGTGAGCGTATATATGTATGTATATGCGCATATGTACATATATAAATTCACGTATTTGTATTGGCATATGCCTTCTTATTGATTATTATTAATTTGATTTACTTGAAGAATTTAAAATAAAACCAAGTTTGTTAATAATACCTGTTGTTTTAATGTTATTATTATTATTTTTTTATTATATCTGAAGGAAAAAATGTATGGTAATATTTACCATATCTATACTAATATTATAAAGAGGAAAACTTTGTTTGTTTGGTTGTAATGAATAGGCTCAAAAACTACTGGACCGATTTTAAAAATTCTTTCACCATTCGAAAGCTACATCACGAGTAACATGGATTATATTTTATTTTGGAAATAGGGCTCGAGATATAGATCAAAACGTGGACCCGGGTAACCTGCGGATGTGTATGTACAATATGGGTATCAAATGAAAGCTGTTGATAAGTGCTTTAATACGGGGTAATTTTCATACCTATTGATGACTAGGGTCTGGAAATATATGCCAAAACGTGGACCCGCCGTGTCTTTGCACCGAATTAAACCAAACTTACACACATTGTTAAGTAGGTATTGAAGATGATTTCCGTATAGTTTGAATACCTATTGGTAGATAGGGTCTCGAGATATAGGTCAAAACGTTGACCCGGGTAACCTTCGGATGTGTATGTACGATATGGGTATCAAATGGAAGCTGTTGGTGAATGCTTTAGTTCAGAGTATTTCCATCCGCTCCCTGACTAGGATCTCGAGATAGAGACCAAAACGTGGACCCTAGAATGTGTTTGTACAATATGGATATCAAATGAAAGCTGTTGATAAGTGCTTTAATACGGGGTAATTTTCATACCTATTGATGACTAGGGTCTCGAAATATATGCCAAAACGTGGACCCGCCGTGTCTTTGAACCGAATTAAACCAAACTTACACACATTGTTAAGTAGGTATTGAATATGATTTCCGTATAGTTTGAATACCTATTGGTAGATAGGGTCTCGAGATATAGGTCAAAACGTTGACCCGGGTAACCTTCGGATGTGTATGTACGATATGGGTATCAAATGGAAGCTGTTGGTGAATGCTTTAGTTCAGAGTATTTCCATCCGCTCCCTGACTAGGATCTCGAGATAGAGACCAAAACGTGGACCCTAGAATGTGTTTGTACAATATGGATATCAAATGAAAGCTGTTGATAAGTGCTTTAATACGGGGTAATTTTCATACCTATTGATGACTAGGGTCTCGAAATATATGCCAAAACGTGGACCCGCCGTGTCTTTGAACCGAATTAAACCAAACTTACGCACATTGTTAAGTAGGTATTGAAGATGATTTCCGTATAGTTCGAATACCTATTGGTAGATAGGGTCTCGAGATATAGGTCAAAACGTTGACCCGGGTAACCTTCGGATGTGTATGTACAATATGGGTATCAAATGGAAGCTGTTGGTGAATGCTTTAGTACAGAGTATTTTTCATGCCGCTCCGTGACTGGGGTCTCGAGATATAGGCCAAAACGTGGACCCGGGTAACCTTTGGTTGTGTATGTACAATATGGGTATCAAATGAAAGCTGTTGATAAGTGCTTTAATACGGGGTAATTTGTTATGTTATGTTATGTTATGTTATGTTATGTTATGTTATGTTATGTTATGTTATGTTATGTTATGTTATGTTATGTTACGTTATGTTATGTTATGTTATGTTATGTTATGTTATGTTATGTTATGTTAGATTATGTTATGTTATGTTATGTTATGTTATGTTATGTTATGTTATGTTATGTTATGTTATGTTATGTTATGTTATGTTACGTTATGTTATGTTATGTTATGTTATGTTATGTTATGTTATGTTATGTTACGTTATGTTATGTTATGTTATGTTATGTTATGTTATGTTATGTTATGTTATGTTATGTTATGTTATGTTATGTTATGTTATGTTATGTTATGTTATGTTATGTTATGTTATGTTATGTTATGTTATGTTATGTTATGTTATGTTATGTTATGTTATGTTATGTTATGTTATGTTATGTTATGTTATGTTATGTTATGTTATGTTATGTTATGTTATGTTATGTTATGTTATGTTATGTTATGTTATGTTATGTTATGTTATGTTATGTTATGTTATGTTATGTTATGTTATGTTATGTTAATTATGTTATGTTATGTTATGTTGTGTTGTGTTGTGTTGTGTTATGTCATGTTATGTTATGTTATGTTATGTTATGTTATGTTAAAGTATATGTTATGTTAATGTTAACTCATTCTCTATATCCATACAAAATATGTATCAAACAAATAAAATAAAAGTTTTCTTTTGAAAAATGCAACCATTCAATCAGTATTTTCTTATGACGTTATCACGTTAAACTATCGTCAGTAAACCGACTTTGCAGACAACCTCTTTTTTTCTTATGATGTGGTGATTTAGACGGAATTCATGTTTTGCAAAGAGCTAGCATTTTCCAAAGAGTTACGACAGGGAGAATAGTTGGGTAGTCCCGACGCGATCGATAACATTGCATACCTCATTATAGAAAGTTGGGATTAACGGAACTTATTTCCAATGAGCCCACCTTCCCACGGATGGATGAAGTGTCCAGAGGAGGCTTAGCAAAGCACAGTACCAGCATGAAAAAGCTTCTCATAAAAAACCATCTACCGGAATCGGCTTAAAACTGTAGGTCCTTCCATTTGTGGAACGCACTATAAATAGGAGGAGGATCTCGACCAAACACCTAACAGAATTGTCCGTGTCAATTATTTATTTATTTTTAACAAAATAATTTCATATTGGCAAAACTTCGCGATCTGTTTTAAATTTAAAAATTAATTCACAAAATAAAATCTTGGATTAAGTGAAATAATTTCTTGTTTTAATATTAGACTTGGCAATTTCCGCTAATAAATTATATTTGTACCATTCCTTACTTTCAAATATTAATTAAAATTTATTTTTTAAACCGTTCGCAGTTTCTTTCCATTTAAGTAAGAAAATTCTTTTTTGCTACCATTTTTACAAAAAAGGATTTAATATTTTCCACTTATTTACCTTCTTAAATACAACCTTTTGTAAGGGAGTGTCAAAAATCGAATGTCACTAGTGAGCAAACCTTTAATGATTGAATCATGGTCTGCCACGACTACATTTAAAACAAATGACGCATGCGATCAATTTCGATTTTGACTACATTTTAAGAGCAGATATCATTTATCAATATTTCATAATATCAAAGATGTAGATGCCACAAATTTATATATATATGTATTTATAATTTAAATTTATAATTTAAAAAGTCTTAATTTGTAGAAAGCTTTGTTTGAAAATGGATATTCACATAACCACTTGTCCTTCTCCCATGAGCCATGAGTGGCTTGGTACTACTTCTTTCTTTGTAATTTGTTTAATTGTTGTTATTTAGACTCATTACAACCGCCCACCCTCTTACCCAAACCTTTCTGCCCTTTTCAACAACTCTCAAGCAGCTGCGGCAAATTCTGCCCGCTGGCAAGTTTTATTTGTCAACATTTGCAGCCTAAATCGACACTTACAACACTTAGTAGCACTTACATATGTAAGTATGTAGGCGTATACACGTAAACGTATGCACAAAACACAAGTTGCGACATCACTCTACCTTACTTTCTCCTATTATACCGTCGTTGCCCCCTCTATTCTCATCAAAAGGGCAAACGTACTTGCTTACATAAGCACACGCCCATTTTACGTATCATGTGCACTTTTGTTGTTTACCAACAATGCCAACTTAACGGCTTTTGAAAAGCTCATTTCATATTTGACAAGTGTGCGACTTAAGACTGTCCAAAGGCTTATGTACGAAGAACAGGACAGGGGTGTAAAAAAATGGGTATATGTACATACATACACACGCACATATTGATGTAATACATTCAACTGAACAAAATGAAAAGAAGGAAAGGGAGGAGAGCATTGTTTCTGTTGATGTGGAGTCTTTGTTTAATTTTTTTTGTTTGGTTTTGATCTTGATTTTTATACATATGTATGTAAATATACTCTGACTCTTATAAATATGTCAGTATGCCCAGAGCTGCAATTGTATGCACATTATACATACAAACATATGTATTATCAAATCATTCCATAATTCTCCACAAGATTTGCGTAATTGTGTCTAACTATTGTAGTTCTGATTAATTTCACCTGAGCTCTGCATGCACAGCGGCTAAGCTGTTCCAGTTGTATACGTGGCATTCAAACTGTTCGGCAGTGAGTGCATTCGAATGTTACTCATACGCACTGTACCACAGAGAGCATATCACAGTGAATACACACTCATGGCCGGAAAGAGAAAACTTGAGTTCTGTTCGCACACCAACGCTGATAACTGAAGTTTAAAGAAACATCGAATTATATTATTTTAAAGCACTTTTCGGTTATTGATTTCCTATTTTGTATGTACTTTGCTCGAAAACCGAATAGGTCGATCGTGACAACTCGAGTGAAGTGAATCCGACATCTGATTTTCTTTTTTTTTTCAATTTTGTATAGCAATTGCGGAACTGGAGAACCCAAATATGTTTTGAAAGTTGTACAAAAATATTGAATGCATCGGGTAGGCTAAATAAGACCTACCAATGTTAAACATGTCGTAACTTTGTAAAAGTCGCAAAAGTAAATGACTTTTTGAGGCTTGAAACCGCCTTAATAAATGAATAATTATTTTTGAATTGATATATAAGAGTCGTTTGAAAAGTTCGTGCAAAGTCAGAGATATGGCACTACTGGCGCGTATTTTAAGTTATTTTTAGTTATTAGCATCTCTTGGAGGAAACCCCAGTAAGTTTGAGCAAGATCGGTATATTTCTTTGTGTTTGGCATTCGTTTGAATCGAAGAAGTCGAGTGATTTTCCTTTTCCATCATGACAACGCACCAGCTCGCACCTCAGCAGCTCGTTTCACATCTCCCCTATTCTCCAAACTAGCGGGAAAAAATTGTATCAAACGAGGAGGTGATTGCAGAAACAAATGGCCAGACTTGGACAAATCCTATTATTCGGAAGACATCAACCAACTAGAACGGCGTTGGACGAAGTGAATAAGCCTAAACGGAGTCTATGTTAAAAATAGAAAAAAATAGTTTTCAAAAATAAAAAATTTAGTTTTCAAAAATAAAAAAAAATTGTTTTCAAAAATAAAAAACTTAGTTTTTAAAATAAAAAAACATTTTTTATTATTATTATTATTTTTTTTAATTTTGCATAAACTTTTCAAACGACCCTCGTGATACTTTGATTGGATCTAAGAAAGTCTCTTATGTACTACATATATAAGAATAAAGAGGGGCTTTCAATAGGACATAATTTTTGCAGAGAATAACCGAAGAAGCTATGGCGCCTCAAACGACCAAGTGGCTACACTTCCCAACTCTCTAGTGAATGATCAAACCTCTGTAATCCTAGGAAAAGGTCACACAATTATTTAAAGCCACGTTTCTGATAACTGAACCTATTCCGTAAAGGAAATTAATTAATAAAAAGTGATAGAACTTCATAATTTGCTGCAGACTCTCTACCCAATATTTTAATGCCTTTTAAAAATGTTGGCACATTCTGGGGTTTATTGCTCCACATTTTATGTAAATACACGGCAGTACCACCGGTACTGGTACGCACCGAAAGCAAGCAATTCGATTCCTGGATTCAAATTAGGAGCTATGCGTATGATAGAAGCCGGTAAAAGAGATTAGTTTCCACCCTATGCTCCAAAAGCCGCGCATCTTCTAAATTTATGCATGCTATTTGTATACTTTTGAGATGTTCCAAGGAATAAATAAATACCACCAAGAAACTTCCACGCGTAATTCTAAGACCTTGCCTACGCTGATGATATATGCCTTATTTTCGTCAAACACACCGACATGCAGAACAAATTGACGATCTCTTCTCAACTTCGTTGAATCACGAGAATACGAAAGCCATGAAAATTCGGTCCACGAACAGCCACTCCTTCTTCTTAAATGGTGATCAAATTGAGAACGTTGACACTTTTACTTACTTGGGTAGTACCATTGCCGCTGAAAGCCGCTGAGTGCGAAACTAGACGTTATCGCCAGAATAAATAAAACGATCACAACTCCGATCTATTTAGTCGTCGAGTATCCTCAGAGTATACACAAAATTGCGGATTTTTAAATCAAATGTACTTTTAGTAAAACCTGGCTCACAAACGACTGGATTGAAAACAAAATTCAAAGCTGTGTGAACAGATGTTTAAAACTGCGAAAATGGAGCTGGATTGAGCATACGCTTCGCAAAGACGCAAATGAAATCTGTCGTCAAACAATGGATTGGAATCCTCAAAGTGTTCCCAAAGTTGGCCGTCCAAAAATATCTTAGAGGAGAAAGGTCCAAAAGGAAGCTTCTTGCAAAAAACAAAACCAGAGGTGTTTTACTGAAGCCCTAAGCTAGAATGGGAGAAACAGGAACCGATGATGATTATGACCAAGGTGGTGTAGCATTTTTCTGCCTAGTACACGACATTCACAAAGAATGTGTTCTGAATTTCAGTGTCCATTTCACAGAATCGAGATCTCAGAGAGGCCAATTTTATTTAACTGATATCTCAATCTCTACAATGGCCTGTAAAGTAACCAGTTAAGTCTTAAGTCTACTCTGCTGAGCGAAGGTAGCTTATCAGAAATTCTTCTGTCCAACATTAGGAATTGTTTCGCTTGTCAGTGACCGATCGAATTTCGCCAGTGTTCAACGAATTTCTGCTCCTCCAACTTTTTGGGAAATTTCTTAATGTGCCTTTATTGTTAGTCCACAAAAAGGCGCAGGACCAATTAGAGGTATGTTTGTCCCCTTTTTAGCTAAATAATCAGCCATTTCATTTCCCTCATGTCCAAGAAACGAACCCAATAATACTATGTTGAAGTTGCCTAAGAAGGTTCAGGCAGTTAATTACCACCTACTGACTATCTGAAAGTATGTAAATGTGGGTTGCTCTCGTTGCGTAAAACCCCATTGACCGATTAAAATAACTTTAAACATTGATCTCTTCAATATCGACTAAAACCGATCGTCACACTTTTCCCAATTTTGTGGGCCTACCACAGCTAGGAATTCTCTAAACAGATTTTTAATTCGTAAAAAATATCGTTCATATAAACAAGCTTGGTTTATCGTCGATAGCAAATCATTGGACCAAAATGGTCTTTTCTCGGTTTTTATGCTCTTAAAAGCAATCAGAACAGAACCTCCGTCCAGGGTTTACAAAAGATTAGGCCAGGCTTTCGATGTGTTGCTTTGTCAAGTTTTTCTAGTGAATACTAAATTCAGCATTCATTACTTAAAATCAGGACGAATTGGAATGGCGGAAACTTTACTTATATAAATGTTAAATTATCAATATTTGGGAGGGTCTAACACTGGTGGATCTTGAACGAGAACATTTCATAAACCTTGTCATTAGTACTTTGATTGCTTTGTTGATTCCTATTGCGAGTGTTACTTTACTTTCCTATAAAAAACGTAGTATTTGCTAACTCTGTTTTTTCACATGATATTTTGTGCATGGAAAATCACTATTTCACACGAGAAACCATAATAAAATATTCAAATGCATATATTTTATTGAAAGAATTTTATTAATTTTTTTTTTCGCTTATAATTTCGAAACGTTTACATTATTATGTTTTCATTTATGTGCTCATGAATGAGAATTAAAAAATTTTGCTAATGCAAAACAATAGTAATAAATAATGAGATATTTTCATTACAAATTTAAGGCGAAAAAATTTAAAAAGTTTATACACACATATCTAATAAAGAGATATGTATAGCCACGCATTAAGGAAACATCCAAAAGATGTCACTGAATTGCCGAAAAATTGTATCCAAAAAACGACTTAAAGTTAAGAGTTAATAAATAAGACGCCGAAAAATAATGTTCACAAATAATCGATAGCTAATTGAACGTACGCAAACATAGACAATGTGATGAGGGCGCATTTCTTGGTCATGGTGAATATGTAGATTTGCGAGTATGCATTCGTTGTATACACAGCAATCAATTTTAAAGATGTTGGTATACTAAATATAATATCGAAAGTATGGAAAATGGCAACTTTAATTTGGCACTGGTTCATTGATTTGTTGTTGCTGTTGCTCTTGCTGCTGGGGTTCTATTGCCGATTTGTGATCAGCACAATTTTTCAACTCAGCTACGGTCGCGACCGCAGCTTCCGTTACACCAGCAATTGTTAATTCTGCAACCTTCGCGGCAATTTCCGCCGACACTGGTGATTCTGACCCATTTGCTACGGCTGCTGCATTCGCTGTATACTCTGGTGCTAATGGTTTTGGCACCGCGTCATCAGCCTCATCCATTGCTTCTACTTCAATCGTATTTTCATTCGCTGTTGGTGATGCAGGCGACAAGTCAGTGGTACTAACAGTTTCAACTTCTTCCGGCAGATTAATAACTTCTCTTGCTGTTTGATCGGCATTTGTGGTGGAATTTACGTTGCCATTTAGCAACTCCGTGGCGTTAGCAGGGGAAGATTCTTTACCATTCTTATTGCTTTTTGATTTTTGTTTTTTACGCTGGCGTTTCTTATTTGCATCCTCGGATTGTTGCTGTTTAGCGGCCGTTTGACCGCCTTTAGCTATAGCATCGGTACTTACGCCTGTAGCAACATTCAAAAATTTCATTTGACTTTGCAGATTAGCGAGAGTTTGCTTCAGCTCGGCGCAGTTACGTGACATGATCTCCATTTTATCCTTGTCTGATGCGCCACCACTACTTGTTGCTGGCGCGGTTTGTATGGGCTCGGGCTCTGGGGGTAGTGCTGGCATGGCGGGACACTCGACATTATTGTCGCGCAGTACCTTATAGAGATGAGAACGTTCATTTTGTAGTGCGCGCAGCAATTTTTGTAGCTGCTCGACTTGTTTGCTGCAACGTGCAGCGTGTTCATCGCGTTCTTTTTTCTCCGTAGCCAACTCAATAAGTATGGCGTTGCTCTTTTCCCATTTTGTTTTCCATTCAAGTGTTTCCTTTTCTAATTTCCGTGTATTCTTGGCCATCTGTGTTGAATAAAAGTTTTATTTTGGAAGTTGAAAATAGCACAAAACCCAGGGCCCCAAACGGTTATGACTTTTGTAATAAAAGTTTCGAGAAAAAAGTATTTTTGGCTGTTCTTGTATTTGAAAAAAAAATAGCTGCTAAACGTTTTCTTTTTTCAGTCAAATAATCATAGTACGCGCGTTCTTCTGAATTGCTATTTTCGTGAAGAATCGGCCTGAAGAACTCGTAAAAAAAAGTACTTAAACTTTGAAGAAACACATCAACATAAAGTGTCCGGCCATAATGCCGAAATTATTTGCCTTTTAAAGCTAAGTAGCAATAAATTCCCAAATAACCTGCTTAAAAAAATCTTTTTTTGTTGAAAGTTTTGAAAGACGATAATTTCTTTTTTTTATGGAGAAAATTAGGATTGCCTTTTTCGGAATGAGCAAAAAATATTTAATTTCGTTTTTTTTTAACTTTGTTCAATGCATTTTCTTTAACACAAAAGGTTGCCGGATATCGGGTTCCTTTTAAATATTCCATTTATTTTAAATTAATCCCAATAAGCAGTCTCGTGCGGACTTCTCAAATAAATTTAAATTCAATATTATCTTTATTTATTTAGCAGCAAAATATAGCCACAATTAACTCTTTTGTTCTCATATTAAGTTTGAGGTTTGAATTTGCAAAATTAACTGCCAGCCCAAATTAAATTTTACTAAAATATGCGCAAGTATATTAAGTTCAGAAAGACCGAATTTAGCTTCCTTATTTGTTTTTTTTTTTCGTTCGTTGAGTCAGAATTACCCAATACTCACAATTATATATTTTTAGAAGTCAAGACGAATCCCTTGATACCAAAATTATCTAAATTAGACCAAGGGTTTTTTTGTTATTTAGCTAAACCTTTTCTTTCTGCCGAAAAAAATAAGTCACATTTTAACAGTTATTGTTTGAATGAAAAAAAGTCAACTTTTAACAGTTTATATCCAACTTTTTTCAAAAAAGCTCGAAAAGTAAAAAGGATGCACAGAGAAGGTCTTGGGGACCTTAAGCACATCGAAAATTCTTATCTACAAGAATATTTTGTCTTTGACATTTCAAATTGAATTATTTGATAATTATAATGTTGGGCCCCCGTTAAAACCATAAAAATGTTCGTAAATGTTTAATTACCCTCTCCAGTTCTACTTTATATGTCGCGAAAATATCATTGGACTTCTGCAGGGAACTCTGAAAATCGTCATATTTAGCTGTGTATAGCGTAAGTTGCTCCTTAAGTGCTGCCTCGCGCTCCGTCAATTCTCGCAGTAATTTTTGCGAATGCACAAACTTTTCTAAAGCGATTTGCTTTTCCCTAAAACAAGTTTTACATCGGCTTATGTAGTCATGTATTGGTAATTTCGCAATAGGTACTCACTTAAGCAAAATTTCTTTCTCCATAGCAGCTTCCACTTGCACCTTATTCAACTTGGCTTGATGCAATTGCGACTCCAACTGCACCTGCTCATTCAATTTCTCCAGCTGTTGTTCACGCATATGATATTGCTCAGCCAACATTTTCAATCTGCACATTATTATCAAAATATTAGTTTCTTAAATGTTTCAGTTAAAACTTTTCATTTACTTTTTAGTCATTTCTAAATTGTGGTCACGCAATTTCAGATTTTCCTCGTTGTTTTTAGTTAAGGATTGTGTGATCTCATTCAATGATGTTTGGAATTTTGATTGGCTTTCCTTACGTCGCTCTTCTTCCTCTCGTATTTTTTGTATGCTTTCATTCTTCACAGATTTTATTAGCTTTTGCTGTTCACGGCAAACTTCCTGTAATTTGTCACTATATACAAACAAAAGTTATTGTATTCATTTTTCCAGGCATTTATTTTTACACCATACCGCATGAGCACACTTTTATTGTATTCGCGCTGTAAATTTTCCTTTTCTCGTAATACTGTCTCCAATTGTTTCTCCTGTACCTTCATTTCCTGACGCACTTTTCTAGCTCCACGTTCACTTTCCACGTGCTTGCGGAGTAGCAATACAAATTTCTCCTCTGGTGCAGCTCCTGCCGCCTCTTCCTCCAGCGTTTTCATTATCTATCATTAAAATGAATGCGCCACACATTACGAAAGGTTGAAAATTTATAATACAAATCACCTTGGCCTCGTTAGCCGGCATAGCACCGGGATAATTTATACATAGATATACATCCCATAAGTCGTTGACTTACTTGCTCTTCGATCTTCTGATCCTTTTGTTTTTCATCTTTAGCTTCTTTTTTAGTTTTAGCTGCAGCTTTTTCCATTTTTAAACGTGTGAAAATTTCCCGATTTTTACACACGACACGTTTTGTTTAACCGAATATTTCTAAAATTGTTTTCAACGATTTCCTTTTTAGGATGAAAATATTCTAAATTGTCAATTGTGATGATGCTAAAGCCTTAGTATCGATACTTTCGTTTCGATACCAGGTATATTGGTACTCGATAGTTATGTGGCAATACTATTGATAACAATATAAGAACTTCCTTTCAATACTATCTCGTTATGAAACTTGCTTTTTTGGGTTATTCAGTTCAATATCCCGATCGATTCCCAAGGAACGTTCCGGATCATTTTTAAGTGTGTTAATAGCACTAATGGATAGTAATAACAAATGTGATTATGTATATGCGAATGTATTCGTTTGATATCGAGATCATGCTAACATTGAAGATAAAGTGTTAATAGAAGATTATGAATATGCGGATGTATTCGTTTGATATCGAGATCATGCTAACATTGAAGATAAATTGTTAATAGAAGACGAAGGCTCTATAAATACTACATATTTTCAATAGAACGATATTTCAAATGAAAATCAGCGTAATATAGTATAGCAAAAGCTATTATAATAAATTCAAATGTTTGGGGAACTCTGCTGGAGTGACTATGCTTGGCCCGACATACTTCCAGGTCATTCTGTAACGGAATACCGATTGTCGTAATAGTTTAGGCCTAATGATATAGCATTAAAATTTTTTGCAAACATATCATTCAATATAAAATGTATCGCTTCTTAATTTACTACATATAACTTCATGTTCCTGTAGATATTCATATACAGAACTGGTCAGTGCTACCAATTACAAAAGACTGTGCTGTCAAACTAACAATGAAAAACAAAATGATCAGAACGACTTATAAATTGAACCAGATCTCTATCAGGATCCCATCGTTGTTGTTACGTTCAATTTTTCGTGCTCTGCCGATACCAATCCAAATATTTGTTTATAATACGTCATGGTACCTATACCTTTATTTTATCACCATCTCTTCAAACACTTCAAAAACAGAATGAAGCGGAGCGATTTTCCTTTATTTTTACTTGGAAATGCGACCACTTGTAGGATTGCTCTGATTTTGACCGCCATGGCACCACCAAAAAGTAAAGCACCCAGCCACATAACCAAGCTTGACCTTAACATAGACCTTTCTTGACATTTTTTCCATATTTACGTTATTCCATACTGCAGTAGCAAGTACCAAAGAGTTAAGTATCGATACTTTACTTTCGATACCAGTACATATATTTATATCTATACTCATCTCTGAGGTATCATTTGATTCTGGTATCGATACATTTTTAATATTCAGCATTCCTAATTGTCAAGCTGCATAATAAATCGTAAGGATGCCAGGGCGGCTTTGTGCACATCATAGAAGTGTCAGCAAGATATTGCCAAAATTACCGAGTTATTAAATATTTAAATAAAATAATTGAAGCGACGTGACTTTCATTGAATCAAATATGCCAACTGTGAACATGGAAATTCAACGAGGGACGACACCCCTTGTCAGATGAGTGGAGAAAATTATTTTTAAATTAATAATTCAAGGCTACAACTATTTTATTTACAGTTATCTTAAGTTTCATAAAAAGCTCATTTTATAATTTGTCAAAAATGTATTTTTTCATTAGTAGAATGGTTTTTTACAAGCTTAAAGAATGCTTTTTTACAATGTTTGACATATCTTTCTTATTCACTCGCGACAAAACTGATCTGGCAGCGCAACAAAATCCAATAAACCCCACTTATCAGAACCTCAAACGAGTCTCGTTTACCGAACGCTTACATTCCACTCAATCAATAGGTGGATTTTTCATGTGACTGCGTTTGTCACACAACGAACGTCACTTGGATTTTTCTCCTTGTCTTGTGTGGAACGAAGTTAGAAAACTTTACAGCGTAGTTGAGAAGTGATTTTATTAAAGTTTTCTTAAAATATTAAAAGTGAAATGACTAGCCAAACGCAAGGTATCCAACAGCTACTCGCTGCTGAAAAAAAGGCCGCCGAGAAGGTAGCAGAGGCAAGGAAACGTAAGTAACAATAAAACAAGTTTTCCATACTTGCCCCATAACAAGTAATCAAAGGGGTCATGTGATAAGCAATTATTGAACAGAGAAGTTACTAATTACTTTGAGAAATGTTACAAGATTTATTGTTATACCATTATTATTATCCATTTTTTTTATTTGATACTCCAGGCAAGGCAAGAAGGTTGAAACAAGCCAAAGATGAGGCTACCGAGGAAATTGAGAAATACCGCCAGGAACGTGAACGTCAATTCAAGGAATTCGAAGCCAAGGTAAGTGATTAATGGAATGATAAATTCCATTCCATTCATCGCGCATTGTGTTTTCTTGAAAGTAAATCCACAATAAATATATTCACTTTTTAGCATATGGGCTCACGTGAAGGTGTCGCCGCTAAGATCGATGCTGACACGCGTACCAAGTTAGCCGAAATGGACCGTGCGACTATTTCACGCAAGGAACCTGTCATCGAAGAAGTTCTACAATTCGTGTACAATATCACTCCCGAATTACACAAAAACTTCGTTATGAAGTAAATTATCATAACTAAGCTGAAGGATTACATATATGCCAGCTTGCATGCATTTGTATTATTCGTCGTATAATTGTAAAGTTTCTCAATGAACTAACTAAACATCTAACTATATAACTAAGCAGCAAATTCCGAAATTCTGTATACGTTCCATTTGCAAATTTGTGGTGCAATTTCGCCTTTACTTAAGAAAAATTCCAGATACTCAACGTGTCGCCGATGCGCTGAGCCTCATTACTTAATATACAAATACAAAAGTGGGCGCAAATTCACTAAATGATTTTAAGCTAAAAGTATTAAAGTACTATACCGAAAAGTATAAAGAAAAATGTACGCTAACATTGTTAGAATGGTAACTTTATGTAGTGTAACTAATATATTTTGTTTTCTTGTTGTTATGCAATAGTTAATGGAGAAAGTGTGAATATTTAAGCAATAAAGGTTCATTCATTTTTCGTTTTATGGCCTCAAAATAGTGTTTTTATTTTGAGCATGGGTATTTTTTTTTTTTTTATGAAGGTATTTATGTGAAGGGGACACATGAAAGACAAGTATGTTATAGTCACTATGTGAATCTGATCGGATTAACTCATGTGACCTGTTAAAGTAAGTTTGTCGTAGAAGCGTATAGTAATGATCAATAGATAGATAAAATATAAGCTTTAAGGAATGATTATTGAAGAGCGCTGATGAAGTAATATTTTTGGTTTTAATCTACTGTTTTTCTGCACATCATAGATGACCCAAAAATTTTATTTATTTCATTTATTCGATACATTTAAGTTATGAACTCATATTATTATTTATAATTAAAAGTTTTATATAAAATACTTGCGTACAAAGAAATCACCGTGGTGCCTGTGCCCGTAGACAAACAACGACCCAAAAATTTCATCAATTACGCTTGATTAGTAACCGTAGTTTTAGAAACTTGGAATGAAATAAGTCCATCTTCATCAATATCACATTTTTTATATCCTAAAGTTGTGTAAAACTTATAGTAAGTATTGTGAAAAATTGTTATAAAAGAAAAAATATATAATTATATTTATATATATAGGTATAATATAACTGCGATGTGGTTCTGATTTATAAAGCCTCATTTGCTGTATTACAAATATATTCATTGAATTTCGAAATGGATATTATACAAGTAACTTTACTAATGAAGAATAAATACTCAACATTTTCACACTTTACGGATAAATAAATAATTATAAGCTAAGTTTTTTATAATTTGTAACTCAGACTTGAAATAAAAAAATCATTATTTTCTGCTTCATCACTGAGAATAGTATTTACCAAAGCTAACAGATAAACTTACGAATTCTGTATCACATATTATGAACAGGACAATACGTTCAGTTATTGTAAGTTTATATATCGTAATTTGAATAGTACCAAAAATAAGTACTATAGGTCATCTGACTTCTAATTAAGGTTTTCGCTTTTGAATCATTGACAAGTACAAGTTTGTGGTAGACATTAAAAACTGCACTCCTTTTCTGAAAATTGTGTATTCTTACTCAACTGATGGCTGATAAGATTGTGATATATGTAGGTTGAAGAAAGATTGAGTTCATCATCGAGCACAGTATTCAAATCAGAGAATCGAGCATGGAAAATGATTTGCAATGGTTTATGTCCGAGAGTGACAACTAAGGATTGAGTGCTAAATAAATAAGTTTACGTAAGTGGCAACTAACTGAATAATAAATTTTTTTTTTAACTATTTAAACAACGGTATGAAAATCAACAGAACAATTTAACACTTTTATATCCAAAGCTTTTCGTATCTTATGTAATCTTTTGTAAATCGAACTGTGATGGGAACGATTAAATCCTGACAACATATATTTCAATACCGTTAGCAAGGTAAATTTTCAAAAAATGATTTACAAGTATTTTTACTAAATTTTAACAATTGATTTTAAGTCTACAACTTCCAAATATTACGATTTTTCCGAATTGAAAATTTTAGCTTTGACTTTTCTCGCTATTTTTCTACCCTTACTATTTTATTGAACATAATTCTGATTATTATTGTATATTCTTGGTTGGAAATACTCTTATAAGATTTTCATTAGCAACGGTAGTATAGAAAAATTTTATAATTTGGTTTCACACTGGCAGCACTTCATATCAGATGACATTGACTTGACATGCACAAATAGGAAACGTTTGACATTTACCTTTTGTAATGTTTATTTTCTTTTTTCGCTAACGACTTAACTATTTTTCTTGTTTTGAACAACAAAAACAGTGAAATATCGAAATATATAGGACTTTAAACGAACGAAAGGTATTAATAGTGTCACGCTATGAAGGCGGGCACATTTCGTAATACGCAATGGGATCCCATGTTGCTAATAACACAGATCATCTCCATGCAATCCTGCATATACTTTACATTAGGTCTACTGGTATTCTTCGCAAACATATTGGCTGGCGATAATTACACTTTGGATAATGTTTTCGAGTATCATGTAAGTATGTTAAGGAATAAAAATTGTATAGCTTCTAATGAAATTATCATTTGTGGGTAAGGAAATACACATTTCAGATGCAGGTGGACGCCTGATAATTCTCGCGTTTGTGCTGAATTCATTTGTTGCTTCGTTGGCGTTGTGGTTCATTGTACGTCGTGCGAAGTTATGTTTAGATTTTAGGTAAGTGCTGTTAGAGTAGACAAGATATTTATACTACATCGTGTGTATTTATTCACTTATATTATTTCCATATTACAGCTGCACATTCCACTTCATACATTTACTCATCTGTTGGTGGTATAACTCGAATTTTCCATCAAATGTCAGTTGGTGGTTATTGAATGCAATTACAACGACTTTAATGTGCATTGGTGGCGAATTTTTATGTCTTAAATCTGAATTAAAAGAGATTCCCGTTGGATATGCGGCACTCAACCAAAAATCGGATGTTTAATTAATTATTGATCAATTTTTTTTTTTGTGAATTTGAATATTGCACACAATGCCTCTAACTAGGACTGCTGCACATTAAAAGCTATAGAATGTTGAAAAGTGATGTTTTATTTTATTTTATATAAATGCTTGTTTTACGTTTAAATGTAAGTTCATAAAAACTGCAATTATTTTAGATTGTAATAAAATACGTAACCAAATTGATTTTTAAACTTAAACTTTTAGTTTTTTCATTTAAACACCGATTCCTGTTGCATTTCTGCTGAAAGCGCGTATTGCTCCCATAAATTAAAAAGAGCTAATCAAATCTGCAGCCCCTTTTTACTAGGGCTGCATAATGACATTAGTTTTAACAATAAACAAAATTAAATTTTTTTTCTGAAATAATTGATATTATAAACGTTAAGTGTACCATATAACATAAATAAATTATAAATATAAATAATTATAAAAAAGGTCAAAAAGTATTTAATTTTATTAATTTACAAAATAGATTTATTTCGGCTCCAAGCAGGGCGCATTCCTTAAAAGATTCGTCTTGGTTCCAAGCAAAAAGTTGTGTATCAAAATAATTCAATTTTATTGAAATGGTATAATGGTGCAACTAGAACTGAGCATACATATGTATTTTCCCAAAAAATTGAAACGAAATTCCTCTTGGCATTTTGTTTTGATATCAACGAAACAAAGTCCTTAGAGTTAATATTTTTGATAATTCTTGAAACAAAACGATTTCTAATTTTTTTTGTTTTTGTAAACAATCAACATAATAAATTTTTTAAATAATTATATGAAATAACTGAAATCATTTTTCTTGTTTATTTTGTTGTGCACCCCTTTTCTTTACTCGCTTTGAGGGATAATTCTTCGGTGTGCCCCATCCCCCCACTGTTCGCCCGTATTGGATGTCCAATATAAAAGGAAGTGCCTACACAAAATTACATGCTTATACACATGGGCAGACGGCAATAGGCAATACTCGTGCGATGAATCCAACTTCACTGGGAACAGTTTGAAAATTAAAATACGTATCGTTTTCAGTATAATAAAAAAAGAGGTTGTCTGTAAAGTCGGTTTACTGACGATAGTTTAACGTGACAACGTCATAAGAAACTACTGATGTAATGGTTGCAATTTTCAAAACAAAATTTTAATTTTATTTGTTTGATAGATATTTTGTATGGATATAGAAAAGGAGGTAAATGGAATCGCAATGGAATAGGGCAAGTTACATTTACACAAACGTGAAAAATGACGAAACATTTATCAAATTTATGAAAGCATTTATGAGCATCAGACGTTAGTAAGTCAACAACACTAAGAGGCACCATCATCGATTTGCCTTTTTCAAGACACATTACACTCGAAACACCCTGTCATAGTCCTATTCTCAACAGAGAAATGGTGCATTACCATGCACACAGGAAGAAGGCATATGCAAATACAAATATGTGAATTTAAAACATATGCGCATATACATACATATATATGCTCACTCAAGTAGGAGAGAGTCAGATGTCGAACGTTGCCGAATGCGGGGGCCGATTGTGCTCTATGTCGTTCGTTCCGCGCTCTCGCTTGCAGTTCATGCAAGGTAACGACGAATGAGCAAGATAACGACGATTGAGCAAGATAACGACACATTTTCGTGCGTGCAGCCGGCTAAATCGTATTATAAGACGTTATCACGTCAAAAGTATACGATTTGAAAATTGTCATTCTTTTCAATTGAAGTGACAAAACACAAGATTGCAAAGAATGACTACTAGTTATCTTGCGTAGATTCATCTAATACACTGGTCCTATGTCTTCGATTTGGTTTCTAATTCTGTTTATGATTCTGCAACAGTAAAGTACATATTCTATTTTTTTATAAAAATAACTGAGGTTTTGTTATACAGGCCCAATTATCCGAACGTTAGACTAAAGTTCCACAGTGAAAGCTTTCGCACGTACATTCCATACTATTGAAGCGATCTTTGAAGTTTATTTCCTTGGGCGAGATATTCGGGCGGGTTCTGTAATTCATTTCCGAGTGGATTTCATGTAATTATCAGAAAATTTTAATGAAATTCGGAAGTGAATTACAGAACCTTAGATACTCATCAATAGAAAGGGCATTGCAAGTTGTTGTTGTTGTTGTAGCAGTACAAACATTCCCATTATATATACGGTCAATGCTGCTGGAGTAACAGTCCTTGGCCGGATATAAATCCGTCTCGTTCCGGTAACGAAGAACTGACTGCCGGAAGAACGGGGCGTTCTAAGTGCATCTACATGCTTCTTCTTTCGTTTACAGTGATCGAGGAAGCCTACTGCCTGTCAATTTCGCTCGTACAGCTACTCCCAGGTAAAATAATTGATTTCATCGTAAAATAAATAAATAATTTGCGTGTACACTTCTGTTAGGTGTTTGGCAGAGCTCCTCCTCCATTTATGGATGTGCGACTTAATGTTGTTCCACAAATTCATCTTATCAAAATCATATTCTGTATTATGCGACGCAATAGCTTAAATTTTACGGCTTCTGGGTTGAAATAAGCCGCGTTTATTTGGCGGCCATACTACAAAAAATTTTAATTGCCTGATTTGAACGGGAGCAAAACGTGTCTCTTAAATTTGTACCGACATTATTCAAGCTTTCTGATAATATCCCATATTACACACCCCGTTTGCTATTTATTAAGTTCAAGTTTTTTAGAAAGTAGAAGATCCATTTTCAGCAGAACATCTCTCATTCGTTTTCAACGTTAATAAGGTTTGCTCTGCTCCTGCTGGTATTATTTCCTTCATCTACTAGAATTTTTCGTAACTCTCTTCCTTTCTATATCAATCGGTTCAATATTTGAACGTGCACTCCGTGATTTTAACCCTCCGTTGGACACCTTTTTTAAAACATCCGGTTGATCATCTAGTCCGGCCTTTTTTCGACCTGTTTGAGGATCCTTTTTAAAAGATTATATTATAAATCGATAGCAAATTAAATATTAGGAAGGTACCTGAAAGCTCGAGACGTTAGCTATAATAGAAATATACTATGTTGTTGTTGTTGTTGTTAACAGCATAGGTAACCCTGTCAGTGTAGTCATATCATCGTTCGTCGTCGTCTGGCTCATCTAGGGGTAGGCCCAGGAAACATGCTGTTTCGACAGGTTGGGTCCAAAGGGAGAGGGGGGTTAGATGAGTCGGTTTAAGGGGGCATGTGAAGAGGTGGTTAGTGTCGTGCGGGGTACCTTCGCATGCCGGACATGTGTTTGGTATGTCGGGGTCGATTCTGGATAAGTAGGAGTTTAACCTGCTACAGTATCCAGAACGTAGTTGTGCCAATGTTACACGGGTCTCACGGGGAAGCTGGAGCTCTTCATCTGCGATGGGTGGTGGTTGGACTCCAATTACGGCATTCACAAGACGGGAGTTTAAGAAGGTGGTAACGGTCTCCCGGTGAATGTCGTTTATAGACTGTCGAAATACTGTCCGGTCCAGTAGGTTACGGTCGGTCTTGTCCTGGATATCGCCAGCGTAGTCAAAGAGGTGTCTCCTGACGTGCCTGGGAGGCGGCTCGGGCTCAAGCAGGTGTCTGCAGGGATGAGACCTGCGGTAACATCCGAGCAGGAACTGCTTGCTGAGCAATTTATTGTGCTCCGCAACTGGGAGCATTTGTGCCTCGTTGTGAAGATGTTGTATAGGTGACATCAGGAGGCACCCGGTCGCTGTCCGAATGGCGGTATTTTGACAGGTCTGTAGCTTAGTCCACTGCGAATCACTAGTTCCAGGCGACCAGACAGGCGCAGCATAGTTGAGAACCGGCCGGCCAATTGCCTTAAATGTCGAAAGCAACAGTTCTTTGTCTTTGCCCCAAGTGCTGCCGGCCAGCGATTTGAGGACCTTGTTGCGATTTTGGACTTTAGTGGCAATTGCGGTTGTATGCGCAGAGAAGGAGAGCAAGCTGTCAAAGGTTACACCCAAAATTTTGGGGTTATTCACAGTCGGAATTGGTGTGTCGTCGACTTTTACCTTAAGGGGCAGCTTGACCTCGTTTGTCCAGGTGGTGAAAAGGGTCGCCGTGGACTTGGTGGGGGAAAGTTGTAGATTCCTCGCAGTGAAAAAGCGAGAAAGGTCGGTGAGGTAGACGTTCACTTTGGAACACAGGCCATCGATGTCATTGCCCGACGCCATTATCGAGCAATCGTCAGCGTATGAGATCAGGGAAACTCCCGCTGGTGGTTGGGGGAGCTTCGAGATGTAGAAGTTAAAAAGCAAGGGTGAAAGGACACCACCCTGCGGTACGCCTTGCTTAATCTTCCTCTGCTTTGACATTTGATCTCGAAAAATCACTGACGAGTGCCGACCGCTCAGGTAGTTCGCGGACCACCTCTTCAGCCCTGGCGGGAGTGTCGACTGATAAATGTCATCTAGTAGCGTGGAGTGGCTGACTGTGTCGAAAGCCTTTTTCAAGTCCAACGCTACTAGGACAGTCCTCTCGCAGGGGCGGTTTTGGTTAAGCCCGCGATTTATCTGGGCGTTTATGGCGGTGAGTGCAGTGGTGGTGCTGTGCACTCGTCGGAAACCGTGCTGATGTGGGGCTGGGGCCAGGTGTTTCGTAAAGAGTGGGAGTAGAAGGGCTTCAAGTGTCTTCACTACTGGGGAAAGGAGAGTTATCGGCCGATAAGACTCCCCTTGGTTGGCGGGTTTCCCAGGTTTCAGTAGTGGGACCACTCTCCCTGCTTTCCACTTTTCAGGGATGATGAGAGTGGCCATGGACAGATTGAAAACCCTTGTGAGAAATCCTACTCCCAGGGGTCCCAGATGCTTCAGCATCAGCGCGTTTAAGCCGTCAGGGCCAATGGCTTTCGATGATTTCGAACTCTTGATGGCCCCCTGAACCTCATCACTGGAGAAAGTAAGTGGCGCACTGTTGTTCTTCAGTTTGTGCAGCCTTCTGGTAGCACGACGCTTGGTTCTGTCGCCCGGAGGATGCAATATAAAAAGCCGGCTAAAGTAGCTCGCGCATCGCTTCGGGTCCGACGAAGTGCAACCGTTGAAGGTGATAGCCACCTTGTCGTTGTGCTTCGTCGGGTTTGACAGAGACCTAACGGTGGACCAGAGCTTACTCACCCCAGAGGTGAGGTTGCAGGTCTTCAAGTGCTCAACCCATTTAGTCCGCTTATGCTGGTTTACCAGTTGCCGGATCTCCAAATTGAGATCCCTTATGCGGGGATCCCCGGGATCGGCCTGGCGTAGGTGATCACGCTCGTTCGCTAAACTGGCTGCTTCGGCTGGGAAATGAGGACGAATGTCCTTATAACTTCCAGCAGGGATGAAGCGAGCCGCAGCAGCTGTGAGCACCTTGCGGAATGCGCGTTCGCCTACGCGCACATCAGTGGGGATGGGAAGAGCGGCGAAGGTGTCCTCAGTAAATTCCGTGAAGCCGGCCCAATTAGCTTTTTTAAAGTTAAAATAGGACCGGTGATTCGCGGAAACGAAATCGGCAGGTCTCTCGATCGAGACGATAATGGGCAAGTGGTCTGATGCAAGCGATAGCATAGGTCGCCACGTTATGCTATTTATCAGACCAGCGCTAGCAATTGTTAGGTCAGGCGAGCTGCTGCAATTGCCCACTACCCTGGTGGGGGCGTCGTCGTTCACTGTGCTGAATGTCGAGTCGTCTATCTGCTCTGCCAGTTGCTGTCCCCTACGATCATTTGGCAGGCTTGAATGCCAAAGATCGTGATGCGCATTAAAGTCACCTACAACCAATCGGTTTTCACCTCTGAGGAGCGCACCTATATCAGGGTGATATCCTGCCGGGCAGCAGGTGACAGGGGGTATATATATGTTAAATATTTCGAGCTCGGAATCGCCTGACCGGACAGCTATGCCTTGACATTCTAAGGTGCTGTCCCTGGGGTCGATTCCTTCATCGATAAGACGATACTGCACAGTGTGGTGGACTATAAACGCTAGGCCACCACCATTGTCTCGCTCGCGATCACGTCTGTGCACGTTATAGCCATCCCTGGTGATCAGAGATGACCTAGCGTGCAACTTTGTTTCTTGGACCGCAGCTATCTTGATACTGTGCCGGTTCATAAAGTCGACTATCTCGTCGACCTTGCTCATAAGTCCGTTGCAGTTTAGTTGGAGAAGCTTGAAGCTTCTCGGCGAGGTCAGTGTAATCCGGGGGGTGAGGGACGCGTGGTATTGTCTGCGTTGGGCCTGCTGCGCAATCCACTGTGGCTGTTGCGGCCTGATGGTGATGGGCGGCCTGATGGTGATGGGCGGCCGCGCCTCCGGGGGCGGTTGTGGGTGCAGAGCTCTGCAGCAGGGGGCAACGTAGGCAGTTGTCCACTCACGGGTGGTGCGCAGGCCGGAACATCTCCGAAAATGGCACCAGCCATTGCAGGAATTGCACTGGACTGTTACCAGATTCCGAGGTATTACGGCCTGACACACGGAACAGACTGTGCGGGGGACCAGGAGCTGCTGGTTTGTCCCCGCACTGGGGTTGGAGCTGGAAGGAAGGGGAGGGGTTGAGGGGGAGTTGTGTTGCTCCGATAGGCTCCTCACCGTGGAGGTGTTTGTGGTGGTGGCGGTTGGTGGTGCCGGCCTATCAGGGGGTGTGTTAGCCGTGGAGGCATTAGACGCCTGCTGGCGGGAGCAACACTTGGCCACATACCGTGTGGACCACTCCCTATGTGACTTAAGACCCGAGCAGGTCTTAAGGTGGCTCCACCCGTTGCACTTGTTGCACCTAACCGAGGTTGAGTTCGGGTGAAGCCGTTTGTGGCAGACGCAGCAGTAGAATACTTCTGGCCCAGGGTTGGATTCGATTCCAGCTCTGAGGAGAAGTATTTGGAGCAGGATTGCTGCGGGGGTTTGCTCCTGTGACGTAAGGCGGGGGATGATATGAGTTACACTAGACAGGGCTAGTATACTGGGGCGGCAGCCCTTGGTCGGGAAAAACCCGAGTCATTCCGGTACGTAGAATCGGCTGCCATGGGAATGATATATAGAAATATACTATATTCACGTCCAATGTCTGTCCAGGCCCAGGTGCCCAACGAAGGGTTAATGAAATCTCGAATTCTAACATGCTAGATTTCTCGGTTTTAGAATAAGAATTTTCTGTACCATTCAACTCTATTTTTAGTTTTAGTATTCACTTTGAAATCATGTTTTCTTGATTTCTGGAATAAATAAATAAAATAGACTCAAAAACTTAGGTGCGCAAATTTCTTTTCTACACAATCAACACATTTTTAAAACCACTACGGGAAGTAGCAACGTATTTGAAATACTTTTACAATGAGGAAATAACTACAGTAAATTCGCATTTTGTTTGTTTTTGCAAGTGAGAAAACCCGTTTATTTCATTTCCGTAAGAAGATTCTTGGTTAAGGAAAAACCACCTTAAGGAAGATAGAGTTGCGCCACACTCAGCTCTTGCTTATCCAAGCTTGACACTATAAATTTACTAAGTCGCGCTAGTATGAATGAAACATCTTTTTTTTCATTTGCTAAAAAGTACATTTATTTAGCAAACTTGTTTAATATATATTTTTTTTATTGTATTTGTTGTAGGTTTTGTTGTAATTTACTATTTGAAATTGTTGTTGCTGACGATTCTCGTTTTTTTTTTATTTTATATATATCCGCTGTATACTGATTTTAATTATTACATTTCTTATTGCAAGTACGTTTTTTCCAACGCTTTTAGTTGCTTTTAATAAGAGTTATATTTTTCAACTTCTTTCAGATTCGTCATTTTTTCAAGTGCTTTCCAATGCAATTAGATTACATTATTACATTTATTAATAATAAAAATGAAATTCAAAAATGCCAATTGTATCTGTTCTCTTGTGTTTCTTCTTGTTATACGTTTTTTCTCTAATAATCATAACAATTGAGTAAGTGCATTCGAATGTATTTCACCATTACGATTCGGCAAACGAACCGAATCGATCGACCCTTCAACCACACCTTATTCAATACTTTTCCAGCTAAACTGTTGCTTAACTCAACGCGCGCATATGCATTTGCATGCCCTCTGCAATCATTCACTCACACATTCAATTCAAAGTGTTACTGTATTCCCATTCGTGCTCCTTTTAAAATTTCTTCGTATTTCAATAGCTTACGCCTTTTCGTATTTTATAATAATTATAATTTAAAATTTTCTTTTATTATTGTTGCAGGGGTTTGCCATTGTTTATTATTTCAATAAATATGAGCCATTTATGTAATTTTCCACAGTGTGTGTGTGTCTTTCTTTATATAGGTAGTCTTATAAAAGAAAATACTTAGGAGCAAATTTGAGAAATTCATTAGGATCCGTTTGGATGTTTAGTTTTGTATGTGTGAAATCCTTTTGGACGAATGTGTACCTTTTGGTGTGGGAAGGGATAATATTTCCTTATTTGTATAAATGTGTATATGATTTGTTTGAATGTTTACTGTTTTATAAAATTAGTAATCTATACATAAATAATTGTAATATATAATTTCTATTTTTTTTTCGCAGTTCCGCTTCCATTATGTTTCCTTTTTATAATGTCTTCCGTATGCATTGTTAATCTTGCTTTGCTTTGCACTCTCTCAACCCTTATATTTTGCAGTTGCTGATTTCATCTTTTTGTTTACTTTTTCATACATTTCATTTATTTGATTTTTCGCTTTCAGCGGATATTCGCAATCAGTTCACTTTATTTAACTTCCCCACCAATCGGGACCGGAGTTGGAGTTAGCATGAGATGCCGAGTAACTGCCTCCGTAAGAGCCACCACCTCCACCTCCACCACCGCCATAGTAGCCACCACCAGAACTGCCACCTGAAAGTGTAAATTTAAATTGAGACTTTCTGCACCGAATTTAGAAAATAACTGCTTTCGATTCACCAACCACCCAGAACCTAGCGCATAGGGAATAAAAAAAACCCCCTTGAACACAGCATTGATTTCGTTTATACAAACTGTTATGTCATTATATTAATTCATAAAGATATCCCGCCATAGAACGGTCACAATCCCGTTGATTTTCAAAGCATTGCGGCTAAAGTATGCAAAATAACAATAAAAAAGCCCTGCCTACATACACTTGTCGCTTTTGAGCTAAGCGGTTAAACAAATGCGCATACTCATGCCATTACATACAAATTTGCCGCTTAGCGAGCAGTGGAATTCTCTAGCAAACAAAGAAGTGGTGAATCGAAAACGGCAAATACTATATAAAAAAAATAAAATTGTTTCCGTTTTTTTTTTTTTAGTTCTGAGTCTGCAGCTTAACCCTAGATCACTAAACATTCGTCTAATAGACCACGTACGCCCTACAGTTTTGCGAATTCTAAATATTCCCGTCACACCACCTTACTAGCAGACTTTACATAATAAATTAAATAGAAATAATATAATACTTCTCTTAATTTACACTCATTTGTTTGAAATATAAAAATATACTTGTTTTTAATTTGTAGGCTGTGAGACGAATTATTAGTGAGAGAGTAACACTGATTTAAGTTTAATGATCTAGGGTTAAGAATATCTATTTTCTAAATAGCGTAACTTATTTACATTTTTAATATAACTAAACTTTAAAACACAGAAACTTTCTTTTTATAAAAATAAATCTTTGGATTATAACTCCTCAATTCGCCCATACTACTTACCATTGCTGCGGTACGATCCACCACCTCCACCTCCGCCGCTTCGCGGACCACCACCGCCACCACCGCTACGGGGGCCACCTCCACCACCGCCTCCGCCAGAAGTTTGACGGTAATCACGAGAGCCAAAACCGCCGCCGTAGCGTCCAACACCACCGCCTCCACGTCGCCGATTGCCACTATGCGTGCGGTCTGATGAGAGCATCTCTTCAAGAAAACCAGGAACTTCCTGCTTTGTCTCGACGAGCAACTCCAACAAATCACCACAAATATTGCGATTCTTCTCATTGAAAAACGATGTAGCAACACCGAGATTGCCCATACGGCCTGTACGACCAATGCGATGTACGTACTCCTCCACATCTGAGGGCAGGTCAAAGTTAATAACGTGCTTCACATGGGGAATGTCCAAGCCACGTGCTGCCACCGCAGTGGCAACCAAAATGGGACAATCGCCGGAACGGAAGCAACGTAAAGCCTCCTCACGTTCTTTTTGTGTACGATCACCGTGAATACTTGTCACCGGATGATTGCATTGGTAGAGGAACTCTTCCAGTGCGTCGGCGCCTTTTTTCGTTTCTACGAAGATAAGCGTTAAACTATCCTTTGAGTACTCGGCACCGGCGCGTATCGACGACAATAGATCAAGCAAATACGAACGCTTATCTTGTTCGTATACCCATAAAATAGTTTGGGTTATATTCTCCGACGTGGAACCAACACGTCCCACAGCCAAGAATATATAATTGCTAAGAAAATCAGATGCCAGCTCTTGTATTTGTTTGGGGAAAGTAGCCGAGAACATCAAAGTTTGCCTCTGCCCAGTTGGTGGCATATTAGATTGCTCTACAATGCGTCGGATTTGTGGTTCGAAACCCATGTCCAACATACGATCGGCCTCATCCAATACCAAAAATCGTATGTTGTCTAAACCCACCTTTCCGCGTGTAATCATATCCTCCAGACGACCCGGCGTAGCCACAATCAGATGGCAGCCACGATCCAATTCACGCATTTGCTCACTTGTATTATTACCGCCGTAGAGTACAGCGGGACGCATACGAGAGCGATACGCAAACTTCTTGGCCTCCTCGAAAATCTGTGTGGCGAGCTCGCGCGTCGGTGCCAGTACTAGCCCAAGCGGATACTGCTTACGGCGACTGTACTGGCGATTATTTTGCGGTGGCGGCGTCATGCCATGCTCATACATTTGATTGAGAATAGGCAGCAAAAAAGCTGCTGTCTTGCCCGACCCGGTTTGTGCGCAGGCCATTAAATCGCGCCCATTTATTATAATTGGGATCGCATATTTCTGCACCGGTGTCGGTTTATCATATCTAGCCAACATCACGTTATTGCGTACGATCTCGGTCAGCTGCACGTCATCAAACGATACGATGTTAGGCGGTACATTCTGTCCCGTCGCTTCCACGGGTATATCCTCGTATTTGTCAAAGTTAATGCCGGTGTTGCCGACACCGAACAGTTCCGTCTCCACGCGTTCATCACGTGGTCCCAATTTAGTGTAGTCGATGTCGCCGCGGCGATCTTCCTTCCATCGTCCGCCATAGTTACGTTCTCCGCCGTTGCCACCACCACCTCCGCCTCTTTCGTTGCGTTGCTGTGCACCGTCTTCTGGGCGACGCTCTGGCTCCTGCCAACGATCGTTGCGAGGTTGTTGTGGTTGTGCTTGATCGTCGAAGGTTTCACTGTTACGATTACTGGTATTTCCACTACCGGCACCACCGCCCTGGCCTTGATTGCGTCCGCCACGATAGCCTCCGTTTTCCCGCCTATCAAATGTTCGCGAATTTTGCGGGCCACGACCTCCACGATTCCAATCTTCTCCACCACGTCGGGTTTCACCTTCAACTGTAAATGGGGAAAAATTAGAAAATTTTATTTACTTTTCCCACATTCCGAATCTCTTTCAAACATCAGTCACATTTTAAATTGACATACCTTCGAAACCGCCGCTGTTCTCCTCGTATCTGCCTCCACCACCACGACGCCCACCGCCGGAGTAACCACCACCCGAATTGTTATAACCACGACCACCGCCGCCTCTGCGATACTCTCCACCGCCGCCGCCGCGCTGTTCTCTGCCTTCGTACTTTGACGATGGAGTTCTCTCCTCGCGATTATCACTATTAGCGTTAGGTGCGCTGTTGCCACCTCCGCGTAGATGTGGAGGGATATAAACGCCGGAATTAGATGAACTCTTCGTTGTTATGGGGCTGCTATTATTAGCTTTGCCGCCATTCAAGTCCAGACCAGCAACCTAAAAGTATTATGAATAGTAAGTAGTAGAAATATTATATTGGAGAAAAACAAAGCAGATACTTAAATATCTAAAATAATAGTGCGGTGTTTTATGTTGCGAGATCTGATGTAAGGCCCCATATAATTTCCAGCATAAACTTACCAACTTTCCAACCATTTCCACCAATGTTTTTCATTATGGAAATTAAAATTGAAAAGTCAAGCTTCTGATAAACAAGAAAATTGACAGTATAAGAATATTTTCCTCAATTTTATGGAAAGTGAAAATATTCGAAAGTAGCTTAAATTTGTAGTTTCCACTTGATGGAAAATCAACAGAACTAAGATATAAAGAAAAAGACTATTTATTTTCATTCTGTCTCCTCCACCTCACCTAGAGTTCAATAACACTGAAACACTTAGAAGGGATTATCAAAACATGTCGTAATTTTTTAATACCCGCAAACAAAGCTAGGAAGCTCAAATATTTGTTTTTCTTTCTAGAGTTCTATAAAAAATGAAGTAATATCAATGCATTTCTCATTAAGAAATTGGTCCAATTTAAAAATAGCTAATTCTTGCGATTGCTTTTTCTGCTAAAAGAATTTTAGCACGCTCACACAATGATCTTGATAAATATCACTACCTATAATCCGAACAAGTATCTACCTTGTAAAAAAAAAAACAAAAAAACAAGGCAGCAAGCAAGGTGCTACAAAACACGGTCAAACATAATACAATAACAATGCGTTAGGGAAATCATATTAAGCTTACGGAAACAGAAGCTGCATGAAATGAGTGTATAAAAAGAGAATAAGACAAATTAAAGCAAGAAAATGTGGCGAGAATTACACAAATAGGTCAATGCAGACTTACTCACCGAACGATGGTATCGCAACATAACTTTTTTTTTCAAATTACCAGGTGTGCCCTCTTAAATTTTTTTATTCAGGAAAAATATTGCTCAAGAGCTGTGTTGTTGTTTCTAAGGAAATATTACTAACCTTTTGCTGACCGCGTTTTAAATCGTTATCTACATAAACACATTTACACATAAAAACAACAAAGCATCCGATAGAAACAAAATAAGAATAGTGTAGACGACGACACGCCAGCCGACGTCGCTCAGCCAATAATCCATTCTCTAAAACAATTTATAAAAAGCACAGAAAATGATTGCTCGCTTGTGCTGCAAGAGCGGGGAATTAGAAGGGGTTGTCTAGAATAAAAGTATTTCCGATTTTGATTACATCAAACTCAAACTTCGCTACAACCCATAAAAATCCAGTTTGAATTATTATTTTTTTTTTGTAGCACAAATTTGCTCTGAGACGTTGAGTGTCGAATTGACAGAGAAAACGCTTAGCCCATAGCACTAATACACCGAAATAGTATAAAATTTCGTTGCCGCCTAAAGCTGCAAAACTTGATTGTGATTAACCTCTCTTAAAAGCTACGGAAGATTTTGCTTCCCGCACGTGGTTTCTATTTCACATATAATTTCAAAAAATCTACATTTTGATTCTACTGCACGTATCGCCCAGTCATCGCACAATTAAAGCGATATTCGTAAAAAAAAAATAGATCGAAAAAATCGCCAACACTGTACACACGTCTAGAGTGCACTGCTCTGTTGTCAAATATTATACAAATTATACTTATGCATATGTATGTAATGCATACATACAAATGTGAGTGTATGGGCCATTCTGTGAAGAGTGGCGCCTATCATGAATTTTGCTTTTCAGTTTTTCTGACTTACGAAATAGATGTAATTCTCACTTAAATATTCATAAAAATAGCTTTAAAAAAATACACCTAGTGCTTGAATAAATATGCATATACATATGGAAGTGGTTTCTACTCGTTCCACCTGTCACGAAACAGTGCCCTGTCCGTCACAAACTTTTCCATTGTTTTTTTTTTTCTTTTAATATTTAAAAAATCTACTCTTTAATAGGGGTATCTCGAGAATTACGCGTATTTGTTTTCTCCCACACATCACACGTATGCGCTTGTTATAGAAGTATAATTAACTTAATACATCAAAAACGCATAGTATCTCTATTGAGTGGTTTGATTATTTGAGTATTATCTACTTTTTGAAATATTTAAATGCTTGTCAAAAAACGAGTAAAAACGTCCCACTTACGTCCCACGTCACAACGGAATGGCCCATAGCATAATTCGCACCAGCCACATACTTACACGTTGGCGACTGTAGAAATACATATGTATTAATATGCGAAATTCTCCACAACAGCAAAATGTTAAATACATTAAGGCATAATTATACTATTTCTTTTAGCTTCATGTGCAAATGTATGCGTGCGTATAGCTACATATTCTATAATGACGCGCCCGGCAACAATGCGCGAATGATGAATGAGAAGAAAATAAATTCAGACAAGAACAGTTAACTCATTTTTTGCGGGATTCATTACCGTCAATCCTTGAAGCATAACAATGAAACAACCAATACTAACGGATTAAAATTACTTTAAAAACTACTTGACTAGTTTAGAAATAAACACTGCAGTGCATTGGTTTGTTCATCATTAGGAGTAATTAGAGACTTAACTAAAATAACAGATGAATCATTCGCAATGTTAATATAAATTAAATATATATATACATATATATATGCACAGGAATAGGCAACTATTTTTTTTAATTTTCAAAACAATATAAAAGAAAAAATTATAAAAAAACATTACATAACAGACACTATTTTTTTTAATATAGCAGGTATGGCGGCCGCCGTAGCTGAATAGGTTGGTGCGTGTCTACTATTCACAGAGAGGATGTAGGTTCGAATCTCGGTGAAACACCAAAATTAAGAAAAACATTTGTCTAATAGCGGTCCCCCCTCGGCAGGCAATGGCAAACCTCCGAGTGTATTTCTGCCGTGTATACTTAGGTGCGGTGATCAAATTTGAAGTACAGTAAAACCACTACTTGCGAGAACTTCTCATAATCGGACAAAAAGCCATGAACCAACTTTTAGATAGCATTTTAAGAACCAATCCCGCTCCGATAAGCGGATATAAACTTGGTTTCTTATTTTTATTTTACATAACCATAAAATAAAAATGTTAAGAAAAAAAAAACCTCGGATTTGCGGATACAAGACTCTTATCCGCCGACAACGAAACAATAGCCGAAATCTGAGAATGATAGAATACAAGATTGCACCTTCTCAAGTGCCATGGCGTCAGTTTAGAGAATAAACAAACAAACAGAAATATTGAACATTTATTTTCAAAGCCAATGTGTAGCCCCAAGAGTGCGTTTATTAGAAAGTGATCGCCGCGAAGCCAATGCATGATCAGAAAGTGACAGCTTGGTGCGGTTTTTTTTGCGGTGACCTTATTGGCCCAGTTTTCGGAAATGCCATTCTTGTCAACGATCGATCTTTTGCAGGCCAAGTTCGGTAATCCAATTGTCATAATCCGCCTCAGCGATGTCAATTAAGGGGTTACATACCTTGTGTTGGACTAAAAAATCGAAAATTTTTTTATGGCATATTCTAAAAGTACATCATCTTTAAAATATAAATTCAAAAAATCATAAAGATCGGAGCACTAGAACGAAAGTTACAGACCATGGAAGCACGCGACCTTTATCCATAGATGAAGTGCACGCAAAACTTTAGACGAGATTATCTCGAAGTCGTGTTTTTGAATATTACCGTTGCGGTGATCATTATTTATCAAAAGCTATTTGGCCGATTTGCATAAACTTTTTTTTATTATTCGACGTCACAACCTCGTGAATCTGAACTGTTCACTTTTTATAAATATTTGCATAGTTCGCTAGTTTTTTCAACACCTCAAAAATCGTTTTTTTTTTTTTTGATGAAAAGCGGTTTTCATATCGAGAAAATTTTTCATTTGTTCGATATCAACAATAAATAATAACATTATTTAAAATAAAAACACCAAACCGTATTCTTCGAGAGTTAGCCTTTAGTATGATATATGCCTCATTTGAATAAAAGTTCTAAAACATATATTATAATATTTAAAAAAATTATGACAATCGTCCATTTTTTCGGGCTCACAAGGTATATAACCCCTTAAGCTGTGATTTGACGCCGTTGGATTTGGCCACCCAGAAGGAACGATGGAATTCTTTCTCTTTCAAAAAAACCAATAATATACCAAAAAATGTACGTTTATCATTTTTAAACTGGTCCCAACTCATGCGTCGTATCACATTACCCACCACTCGATGCTTAATTCTGTTAGCGAATTTGGGTGTTTATTTTGATATTAAGCTCACCTTTGCAGCGCTGTGCATATTAATTGCATAATAGTTACTTCTGATTCACCAACCACCTAGCGAATAGTGAATAAAACAAGCTCTAATTTCCTCACTCAGACTTTAACTTTAACACAAATTATCCTTTTGTTTTCCGATTCAAAACTGTCTGTTAAGACAGAGATTCAGTGCTTTTGTGTTGTCACAGTAAAAGGCATAATTCCCGAGCCTTTTATAGCCTCTTCAGAGGTCCCACAAAAATTCACAAGACTATTGGAGTTATCTTCAAATTTTTCTTTCAGTAGTCATATTCCGCATTTGGTGCGAAATCGTGCCCGATGTTGTGTTTCATAAGGTGTAAATAAGTTTAGAATTTGGAATGCTGTACATATTTCTTTGGATGCCTGCCCAAAAAAACTTGTATAGTCGTATTTTATGTGCTCAAAAAATTGTCCTGAAGTTTGCTCTACGAACTCTAAATTTTTCAGAACCTCTGCCATCATTCGATACGGCTACTTGTAATAAATAAGAAACCAGTAAAAGGTAGAAGATCTGAGCTTTATCTATCCTTTACTGTTAATATTCTAATTACTGTAATTAAAGGTTTACAGATTGTGCTGTTCTTCTACCTCTACATATGTATGTATATATAATATTAATTTCTATTCTATGTTCCATATTTTATCACATAATATATAAAATATGTTTATATGTCTATCTACACTGATTCTGACTACATCCAGGCTAAGAAATCCGACACACAAAAAACAATTATAATCTGTACTGAGTCTAATTAGTTCTAATTTGGTTATGGGTGGTGAATTTACTAGCCAAGGTACCTTTGCTCCCAGTTAGGAACAATAATACTATGTTCACCAAGCTGCTGGGATGCTACCGTAGTGCGTGACTTTTATCCGATCTCAATAATATTAATATGTCGAATCTAAATGCAGTAGGATACACTATCTACTTAAAGATGGGGTGACACCGCCTACTTTTAAAAATGTTACTTGCGGCTTTCTTTTCATGGGTTTAAAGTTTTTACCAAATTGTGGTTGCATTATTTTTACATCATATTTATTTCTTTTTTTTTAAATATCGATGTATGGAAGGTGGACTTCTTGATTGACCGATTTCGCCCATTTTCAATATCTCTCATCATTATGAGCTTTTGGTGTACCTATATACACAGGTCTTTTTTTATCTCGATTCTTTCATGCTGTTACATACTACCGTTATGTGAATAAATTATAATACTATTGGGCACAAGTACGCGGGTATACTAACTGCACCAGCGTAAACTTGTAGCAACAATTGCCGCGGAAGGGCCTCCCAAACGAGCCAATAAACTCTGAACATAAAAAACTTTATGTTCTTTGGTAAACTCGGCTTAATGATAATCGAAGCAAAGCGAAGTAGAACATCCAATGAAAATAGACAAGCGGAACAAATTGGCGAAATAAAAAACTTAAAATCTTACAACAAAGAGAAGAATTACTTAGCGAAAAAGAAATGTGATGATTGACATAAAAAAGGAAATAAAGTAATAAAAAGAATGTAAAAGCGAAACGAAATATGTAATTCACAATCAACGAAACGATGAAATTGTACGAACGCCGCACGACGGGGTCGAAACGAACGGGTAGCTAAAGCGGTAGACTGCGATAGGAAGGACAGCATGTATAGTTGTAATATGTTATGAAATCAATAATTTTTTTTAATAAACATTTAGAAAAACTGTATTCACCATTTATAAATCACTTTTACACCTGCACTATTATATACACTATTATCACAATCATTCATTTCATGACACTTACCTGCTGCTCTAGACCTGTGCCATTTTGGTTAATAGCATTACTCATATTACCCTCCAATCAGTTGCTGGTTTTTTCTTTCTTTCCGTTTAGGAAAATCTCGAATGCTTGCTCACTTGCTTACACTGCTTCTATTGTATATAGAAATCGAGAAGAAATAAAACCAAAATTGTCTTTTCTCTATCTATTAAGAGTTTCAGTTCAGTTAAGGGACTTTTTTTTTTGGTGTATACGGCAGTATATTCTTTTTTTGCTATCTCATCAGTTTTTTCACATGGGCTACTGAAATTTTAAATAGTTAATATCGCTGAATATACTAAACACTTTTCGTATACATATAGTCTTTTTTGGTTGAATTTTATCAACTAGTTGTGAATAAGAAAAACTTATACCAAGTTCTTGCAAATTTTCAGCACACGAACGAAAAACGCGTCGAACGTCTACTTCACTCGTTCAGTAAAAGAAAAAGAAAAATGGCCGAGCTCAGCCGACTACCGAAACGAAGAAAAGTACAATTGCAGAGATGCTTTTGTGGAATGTAATCTACAAACTTGCAAAAAACAAAATTCGAAAGTGCTAAACAGCTACAAACCGCGCAATATGTGGTGGTAACCTTATTGGCAATAAAGTTGTTTTAAATTAATATGACAATTTTTTGTAAATAACAATCCAAAATGCCAATAAAGCTCATGTATTTTTGTTTCATGAGTCCAACACCTTTTTATTTATATGATTTCCTGTATGATAGCGCTGGGTCAAGAACTGCAACTATATTCTCCTTATCAGCCGGTTTATTGAGTTGTATTCGAGTTATTTTCCAAATTTTAATAGAGTAAAAAGACAAGCCAAAAATATGTTGTAGAAGAATTTTGATGAAGAAATGAACATAGAAAGTCAGGAAAGTGTTTACGTATGGTGTTTTTTTAATTTTATACAAATTGGATGGATTAATTGAAATACTTTGGAGAACTCTACATGGTTAATAAATATGACGATGACCCAAATGGTCATAATATTCAAAGGTGATATTTATTTATTTATTTATTTAGTACACAAACGCCAATCGGCAATATACAACTTGGTAACAATTAATGAAATGAGAAAAATTGACTTTTGAGGGGAAAGGTTTAAACAAATTAATAGGGTATTTGTAACAATTAATTGATTCAAAAAAAAAAATTCGAAATAATGTTTCACCTAGGCGTATGGTAATAGACGTGATTTAATATCTGGTACGAAGGTATTGAGTGATCCGCTGTAAAAGTCCACCTCGTTGTGCAGAGAGTTGGCGATCCTAGATATTCGGTTATGTGGACCGTTAAAAACATAGTTTTTGGTTGTCCTTGTGATTTTTAGGAGCCGATTGCGTCTCAGTGGAAGTCCAACAGGTGCGAATTCAAAGCAACTATTGATATCTGCGGCATCGATCAGGCCATTCACAGCTTTGAAAAAGAATATTAGGTCCGCTACCTGCCGACGTGCTTGCAAATTATTGATGTGGAACTGGTCATAGATCTCAAGTGTTGATCTGTATTCTCCTTGTCGACTGTATCGGTAATCCAGGTTTCTGCAGAGTTTCACTTGTACTCCTTCGACGCGTTTGATTGCAGAGTCAGTAAAAGGAGACCAGATTGCTGTGCCATATTCCAGAATTGGAAGGACTAAGGAGGAGAAAAGGCTCAGTAAGGTGTTGGGATTTGTGAAGTCCTTGCTGGTTATAGTAATAAAACCAAGAGTTTTAAACGCTAGATCCTTTATGCTGTCGATTGCACTTATTGTCTCGTTGTTTTAATTGTAGTTGGTTGGAGTACAGACGTGCGATCTTGAGAAAGATACTGCGGCACACTTTTTGATATTCAGGCCTAGTTTTTTTCTGCTGAACCAGGCCGAAGCAATTGTCGGAAGCAATTGTAAGCAATAAGTAATTTGTGAGTTACTACCATCAACGAATAAATAAACAATTTGGCAAGCAGAGCAAACTTCATTTCTCTTCTTGAAATTTCTCACCCAAAACCACTTAGAATCGTAATTGATTTAAATTACTTCCAATTGGTTTTTGGTGGTGAATTTCCTAGACGAGCTTTATTAGGGAGCGGGCCGGGATTTGCCCCTAATTCTCTTTAAATGTTCTTTGAGTAAATTTTCTTGGGCTTCAAATTTATTCCTCTTAGTTTGTAAGTAAGTTTTTGTGTCTTATCATAATTTATGAGAGTTTTACGAGAGTTAAGGACGGACATTCACCAAACCAAAATCACTTAGAATCACGACTTATTTTAATGAGAGCTAATTTGTTTTTGGTAGTAAATTTTCTAGCCGAGTTTGGTTAGGCTTAGGTAGCGAAATGGACCGACAAATGCAACTCCATGTTTTATACGTTTTTTGATACATTGTACAAATAGAAGCCAAGAGTGTTTGACTAAGTCGAGCTTCCGTTTTTCACCATTTTACTATTTTGTTTGTATGTCCTTTTGTTTGTATATGTATCTGCAGCGAATTGCGAAGACGCTATCTTGTATTTTATCACTCGTGCTAAGGCTTCCTCGATAGAGCCTCCAGTGCTGTCCTTGCCCAATGAGATGTTCATATTTGGTGTAACGTCCGATTCCCTTGTAGGTATGTGGAAGTAAGAGCCAACAACTGGACGACGACCCATACCCTCGCCGCAAAATCTCATTGCAATAAAGCCTACAAATTCGGTTATCTGATATATAGTGGAACCTTGGACGGTTTGTTTATTGCTCTTCGAATTGAATATAAATGAAAATTCTCCTAATTCCCTTTCACTAATTTCCTTTTAATACCACCACCTCATGGTGTATATGTAGAAATTAAAGATGGCGTCATCCGAAAACCGCTATTTTATTTTCCACGATTTTTGACAACCGGTTAACATCATGAGCTATAATAATACAAAGCAAATAAACAAGAAAAACAAAAGTAAGATAAATTACTTGTTCGTAAATATTCAGTATGGCTTGACGTCGGGATAAGAAAATGTGTGTGTGTGTGTGTGTGGTGTATACTTTTTTGTGTTTGGCAGTTTATTGCTTTCGTTAATCCCCCCACTTCACAAACAAGTAATTTCGCTTCCATTTGTTTGTATATTTTTGAGGCATGACGTCGGATTGTTTGGCTATCTATTGCTTTCGTTTACGCTTTCTTTTCACAAACAAGTAATTTCCCTTCCATTTGTTTGTATATTCTCCAGGCGTGACGTTGCAGCGAATTCGGAAGACGCAATCTTGTATTCTAACATTCTTGTTACCAGCTTGTATACATAGTCTTTGCATCGAATTGCTCATAGGTTGGTCCATCCCTATTTTTACCTTCAACAAAAGACACGTAAATAAAAGGAAATATTTTCGCGTAAACTTAGATACAAAGTGAATTCCTATTTAGGAAATTATGTCGACCAAAAGTGAAGCTAAAGATATAAACAGGTCTGTGCCTGGGAAAAATGATTGGGGTCAGGGCGACGACGATGACAATTGGGATGATTGGGGTGATGCAGAGGATAACTTCGATGATGCACAGGATGATAATTTGTTGGGACAAAATCACAGTAGCGAAAAGTCAAGTCCAACTAATAATAATATTCATTCCTCAAATTCGAAAACTGTGGAAAATGTAGAAGAAATCAAGCAAGACATCAATAGCAACAAGGGCGCATCCACAGAGTCAATGAGCCAAAAAACACAAAATCCTTTAACAACCCAAAGGCCAAATACAGGTTGGGGTGGTCTCTTCGGAGGTGTAGTCTCTTCAGTCATTTCCACAGCTTCTGAAGGGTTTGGAAATATTACGTCAACTGTGAGCCAAGGGCTTAATCAAGTAATTGGTGTACCCGATCCGGAAGAGTTGGTACGTATGCAGGCTGCCGAAGCAACAAAGGCTAAAAGTGAGTCGGAAACGCCAACAGTGCAAGATAAAAACGAAAATCAAAACAATTTAAGTGATAGCCGATCACATAATGTTCAGCAGGAGGAAGAGGCGGCGCCTGTATTTAGTTTAAATATTGTTAGTGGAGTAACAACGATTGGAACAAAAGTATTGAACACAGGTTTAGATACGCTTGAAGGCATCGGGAAAAAAACAATGCACATATTGCAAGAGAATGACCCGCTCTTAAAGAATAAACGAAAATTGCTCGGTTTGGAGGCGGAGAGGCCAAATTTAAGCCAGGTTGGTGAAGAGAGGAAATAGAATGTTGTTATATAGTATAATTATCAATTTCCTTACTTGTAGATACTTAAAGAGGCTAAAAAAGATGCTGATCAATTAGAAAATACATTAAAAGAGATGAAACTGGAGAAATCACGTGAAATGCTACGTTTCGATCTGCTTTTCGAAAACGAATGTGGCCTGGTACACCTGGAAGCATTGGAAATATTATCTAAAGAATCAACACTTAAATTGCAGAAATTACAGGACGCAGTTAGTGGCAATGCGCTTACCGATTTGCAAGAGACAATTACGGAAGTAAAAGAACTTATGGAGTTGGAAGATTTGGAAGGAGAAAGCGATGGGGACTACGATGCAAAGGAGTTGAATGCACGTTTAATGAGCGCCATAGAAGATGCAGATTTGGCAATCAGCTTCGATGACATAACGAGGTATGTTAAACTGGCTAGCTTAGTTTAGACTTGCTTTACATTAGATATGTGCCATTCTTTTTACAGCAACTGGTCAAAAGCGCTGGAATGGCTCCACATTGCGCCCACGGTTGTCACCAAAGACACCGTACAGGAGACTTTTGCTCAAGGCCTTACCACACTAGCTCAAGCGTGTGCTATACAAATGAATAAATTACATAAAATCGCTGAATTGTTGTTGGTGAAAGAACATCATAGCACTGCCAACGAAGTTGATTGTATTGTCCAATTGTGCAAGCAGTTTAATATACACTTAAATGGGCTGACAAATCGTTTTGCTGCAGCATTAACGGCTATCAAGCTGGACCCCCAAATAGTGCCAGAGGATTTCGCGAATACTTGCATAAGTACGCTTTTCGCTGAAATGCTAGTCGCCACACAACATATCGAAAAGGCTTTTCATTTGTTTCTGCCGATATTGCAAATTGGAGCAATGTAAAGTGACCAAGTGGAGAATGGAAATAATTAATTATTTGGTGTTTAATTGATTGTATTAAAAAATTATCGCATCACTTGTGATTGTTGAAAAAATTGCTGTAAAAAAAGATGATTGTATTAATTTTTTCAGACACTTTATTGTGTGGACATTCCACGTTCCGATTGGTCTGTTGTGGTCCCTAGTTTTATGAAATTTCAGACAAGAACTTTTCCAAATAAATGTACTCACCTGTTTATAAAACTATTAGTGACGTTTATATATTTAACTCTTTAATAGCTACAATAAACAATTTTAATTTTTTTATATATGTAATTTGTTTTTGGTTTTTAACACACTAGGTATGTATTATGTCTCGCAGGAGGCTTGCAGGCTGGCTTCTTTGCAGTAAATGAAAATGAAATGGTTTCGATGAAGATGTGTTTTTTTTAATGTATTACTATGTTGTGGAAGGAGAACAATTCAGTCATATAAACGTGCTGCGCGCTTGAAACAGACATGAGAAGCGAATTTCTTTCCATTTTGTCGACAGTGATAATGCATTATATTTTCGAGGTTATTTTAAATTAATTGAACTACTAACTACAAGGTTTCTTTCTGAAAAATAAAAATACAAAAAAGTCTCCCTCATATCTAGCACAATAGAGGATTGTATGATGTGCTGCAGCATTAGTAAGCACTGATTTTGCGACAACGCGTGTACAGGTGCTTCAAAATCTTAAATCAGGTTTATTTTTTGCCATGTATCTGTAACATATAAATTGTTTTCATTTAAAATATTATCTATATCAATTTCTGATTATTCTACTCACTTATCCAAAGTCTCCCAGAAAGTCATTAATACAGCGCGGTCTAAATGTCGTTTATTCTGAGAAAGATTCAACACCGTAACGGACCACTTTGCTACGTTGGTGTCCAGTTTCAGTTCGCTAAAGCGTAAGTGAAAAGCACAAACTGCGAAAAGGCAGAGGAAATTCATATTATGATATTTTTCTGATGCGGTGTAATGCAACCTATTTACTTTTGGAGAAAATTTCGACCGGGTTACCATCCCAAGGCCAGCCTTTAAACTGCCAAGCAGGCCCCATTACAAATACTGCCACAACTCGCTGCCAATCTTGAGCCGAAAGCTTCTGAGGGTTATCGATAATACGATAAGGCACAGTTTGGTTGTTTCGTTTGCGCTACAAGTCAAATAATAATAAATTTATTTAGAATAAGTTAATAACAAGCAAGTGAAATATTGCTACCGCAAAAGCATGAAACAATTTCTCATATTCGGGTAATGATTATGAATAAATAAACTCAATTTAATGAATATACAACTGGGCCGTTCCGATTACATTGGACAAAATAATTTGTGTTTGCTTCCGTTTCGAAAACTTACCTGCAACAAGACTTCGTTATCGCGTGTACCACCTGCACGTTTCTTATCTTCTGTCGAGATAAATTTCAATTCCTGCAAAATGTCCTTGGCATTATACATTGTGATGAGGCTGGTATTGGCGGAAGGTATTATAATTATGGGCGTACGTGAGACTCGTTTCTGGGCCGATGGCGCTACTTGACGAGCTTGAGCAGTAGGCAGCAGTTCCTTTGGACGACCAGCTGTAGTTAAATTTTCCATTAAATATAATTTTCTAAATAATATAAACTAACTTACGTATTTGGGGTGCCATATTTGCCTTGCGTTGTGCCAGTGATCCCTCTGTCACTGATTTCAGTGACATGCCATGGTAAGTTCCCAGTGTGTCGATTTTGAATCCCTCGGTTTCTGCAGAACGACAAAATACTCAGAATTTTTAAAATTAAGCTCAAAGTAGACAGCAAACCTTCTTTCTGCCTGTTGAAACGCTCCTGATCGTAACGATTATATTGCGTCAGTTGTGGTTGCGGTTTGGCAATACGCGCCGGTTCTGGCATTTTAATTGCTTGTTGTGCTGCCGGCCTATTTCGTCCCTCTTCACGCGCCTTTATGCCTTGCAGAATAGCAAAGATATTTTTTGCAAACATTTTGCCCGCACTCTGCAAAATCGTTGTACGCGTGCGCCATTGCCTTTCGCGACTTATTATATGCTTCGTTGAATCCACATCATAATCAAGTATGGCACGTAAATCTGTAGCCATGGCATCTTCATTGTCCGTGCGTTTGATGGTAGTACGTTTGTTGGCCAAGCGCTTTGCTTTGATAGCAGCAATCTTCTCTACGGACATCGTTTCCGAGAGCGATTTGATATTATCTATGTTGACCGTAGTTTCCTTTTTGTTGACATCCCAACGTGCTGCCAGCTGCTCACGCACCTTCTGCACTTGCGTTTCTTCAAAGCGTGCCTTCTTCGCAAGTGAATCACCCGCCGGCCCATCTCCGTCTGCAGGTCGTTTTACTTGTGTGGGGATTTCAAGTGGGGCACTTTTATCTATACTAGCGCATGTTGAAGTCTCGCCATTAAGATAGGCAAGCAACTCTTTGCGATCGGGCCGATTGACTGCCGGTATATCCTCTGCCTGTGGAGTAGATAAGGTAAGTTTCGATGCACCAATTATACAAAAATTTAATTAGATACTAACAGCACATTGCCGCACATACACCGAGTGCTGGAGCATAACATTTTTTAGCAGATATAATAAACATTCCAACGTGTAATATTCGCGTGGTGCCCCTTTCTTCCCGGAACTGCGTATAAAATTCGTAGCAATTAAGGTATGCTCGGTTAAATATTTAAGCAAGTCGCCACGTAGGTCTACTTACCCATATTTTAAATAGTTTGTTTTCACATTTTTCGGCCAAGAGAATTCACCGAAAATTATTTGATTATCACGTTCAATAATTTCTTTTTTGTTTATGTTGTACTGGCGCAGGAGACTCAGTGGATCCGCCATTGTTTAGTTTTCACAAAATCTGCACACACAATACAGGCAATAAATTGATGGTATTTCTTGAGTCCGTTTTAAATATGTTCCAAAAAATTAATTAGTTATTTTATATCTGAAACCGTTTTCACTTTCGTAAAAATAAATTTTTACTCCTTGTTGCGAAAACGACGTTTCACGTTTGACGTTTGAAGTTTGACGTTTGTTAGTCAACTATGGTGGCAATGTTGTATTCATTGCAAATTTATAGAGGTGAGTTCGCTAGAATGACAGCCAAATTTACCCTCTGTCTCGACATGCGACATCTCATACTAAGAATGGCAGAGTACAAAATTGTGCTTTCCTAAGTGCCGTCACGGCAGTAAAAATAACGAAAAAAATAAAAAGAATTCGTGGAAGGAAATGGAAACCAAGAATAAACATTTTCAAATAGATTGATTTACCGACATTTTTTTAAATCTTTCGTTCAATAAGGAAAGTCACATAAGGAAAGTCCAAGATTAAATTTATTAGAAGTTTGCACTATATTTCTAGGTCCTACTTCACAGGATCATTTCTGCTGTCAGTCCTCATTTACTTTTAATTGGACTCCAAGGATGCTTCAAAGCCAAGCATAAGTATTTGGTAGGTTTATGTGCAAACTTTCAGGTGCAGGGAGACTGGAAAACATACTAGTGTGAGTCGCAGATGTAGTATCTGCTAGGGGTGGGACTATTCGAATAAAAATTATTCGAATAATAAAATCTTTTATTCGAGAGGTATTCGTAATTCGAATAATATTTATTCGTTGATTCGAATAATGCTAATAGGTCTATGAATAAGTTCGTGCGGTTTTTTTTCGAAATTTGAATTTCGGATCATTCCCATGGCTTTTAAACGTTTGGAAATGGTTGATTGATCAACTCCCAAAGTTTTTGCAACCTCTTCTTGCGTTTGAGCCGGATCTTGATCGAGCAATTCCTCCAATTCGGTATCCATGAACTTTGGCGGCGCGGCCAAAATCACCACTTTTAAAGCGTGCAAACCTCTTCTGGCAAGTTCGCTCAGCTAGAGCATGCTCACCATAAACTTCCACCAAGATACGATGACTTTCGGCTGCTTTTTTCTTCATATTAAAGAATTTCCCGCAAAAACACATTATTTGGCACGAAATTCGACATTTTCAAGTGTGGTAAAAATATTGTTGTTTAAGTTTGGATTTGCACCCTTTATACACCTTCTCCAAGAGAAGTTCCGCAACCCTTCTCTCTCTGGCATTAAGCCTTCTTTGGATTAACGTAGATACTAGGGGTGGAATTATTTTCGAATAATATTCGAATAAACATTATTCGAATAAAACGAATAATACTATTCGTTTCAAATAATTCGAATAGTTCATTATTCGAATACCTCACTATTCGAATACCTCACTATTCGAATACCTCACTATTCGAATACTTTACTATTCGAATACCTTACTATTCGAATACCTTACTATTCGAATACATCACTATTCGAATACTTCACTATTCGAATATTTTTGGTAAATACTTATTTAGATTAGCGGACTACTAATCGGTTTATGTACAAGTGCATGCACCATGAGAAGGGCCAATGTAATTTTTATATTTTTAAAAGCATTTCCTCCCTGATGTAAATGAATATATAGTGAGGTATTCGAATAGTAAAGTATTCGAATAGTGAGGTATTCGAATAATGAACTATTCGAATTATTTGAAACGAATAGTATTATTCGTTTTATTCGAATAATGTTTATTCGAAAATAATTCCACCCCTAGTATCTACGTTAATCCAAAGAAGGCTTAATGCCAGAGAGAGAAGGGTTGCGGAACTTCTCTTGGAGAAGGTGTATAAAGGGTGCAAATCCAAACTTAAATTCGAAGGTATAAAAGTTTGGCTAGGCTTATTACTCTAGTCAATTGTGCAACTGAGGAAACTGTCAACTAACTGCTTGAAAATTGCGCCAAAAATGTCCGGTTGAAAAGGTCCAGGACCGGTTGTACGGCTAATGGCTGTGTATCTACCAGGAGCAGTTGGCATTGAAACAAATAAGCTTCTGCACCGCATCATCACCAAGAACAAGCATCTGCGTACAAACCTGTAGGTCGTACTTAGCAGCCAGAACCTGAAAATTGGGAAACTGTTATCAATAGGCATCGCGAACCAGTCAAGGAGAGCATCTGTAGGATATACGCCAACTTCGGCTCGACTTTCGTCCACTGACACAAAGGACGCGATAATAAAGAATCTGTGGCTAAAGTCACATCGAGAATAACAACCCCCCAGAAGTTGCGGAAAGCCCAGTTAAAGAAGCAGGCAGCAATCAAACCGATTTAAAAAGTCGGATCAAAATATTATAAAAGCTGACGTAGCGGTAACGTTGGCTAAAGATAGCAAGATCGAGGCGTTGAAGATGATACCGCCAAATACGAGTATGTGCTGGCATCGTGCCCAACACTGATGTATAAGCAGGACAAACTCCTGGATAAACATATTTTACCAGAGGAGGAAATGAAATAAGACAAATAGAAAAATGTATTGACGAAGTTGTTCTCAAACAAATACTCTTACAAATACACTAATACTAATATTTGAAAAATTCAGCCAACAACAAAATACGCGATTTTACACTCAATAAATAATAGCAACACTTTTTTAGAACATTTTTTTCTTGATAAATCCATACAGCGTTAACTACAAACTTACCAATGCTGTTTTTATTACAAATCAATTTTTAAATTTTGTATTCCAATAAAATTTCTAATTTGTATGATTTCCTTCTATCTATTATTACCTAACATATAATTTATTAATGTGGAGTCAATACAATATTAGGCACTGCCAAAAATTTTCTGAGAAATTGGAATAATTAAGCTTATTTTATTTTTTTTCGCGAATTTAAGCCTATAAGCACTGGATAAGCCACAATTCAAACAACGGCCTCTGTCGTCGCCGCTGCAAATATTATTAAACCAACGAAACACAGCTCTGCCTGAAATGCCAAGTTCTCTGGTTTCTTCTGTTGGTTCCGCATTTGCAAAATAGCTATGAAAAATTAGTGAAATTATATTAATATTCCTACAATTTTAGTGTACAATACCGGCTATGAATAAACTGTGAATATGAACGCATGTGCCAATTGTGTGATAACACAAAATTACTAACTAAGTAACGAAAAAGCGCAGCCATGGGGCAGACCGCTGGTAAAATCGGTAAGTTGTTGCAGTGAATTCCAATTAGATTTTTGAGCATTGGACAATCGGAAATATCAACTGAAAAGTGTTTGCAGCAAAGCTAAAATGTTTATAAATTAACACCAAATATATTTTTAAAGTTTTAATTTTATTAATCGACGAAGCACTTTCGATATGCGGTTGTAAGCTTCAATATAATTGTGCATACATATGATTTGTACGTGCACTTGTTTGTGGTTTTTTTGTTTTTGCGGTCTGAGGCTCCGTGCATGTGCTACAATGCGTTGTTTTTGTTGTATGGGGGTTGTGTTTTTGGTGTGTTTGTGTTTACATATTCGTACTTCCGCTTCCAATAACACTTTCTATTGGAATGCGGCAACCAAGGCGAATTTTTAACCGTATATACATAAGTAAAAAACTACATGTAGGTATTATTTTGTTTTTGGATTGGGAATTCTTAATGTCATAAACAGCTGGTTGTTTTCATGCCAAATTTCTTGTGCAAAGCCCACCAAAAAAAAAACACCGAACAAGCCAAGCATAATTTTGTATGAAAAACCGGAGATGACTGCTGAGGATTATTTTTTTAATCTTGGTAGACGGCCGCCTACGCATAAAGGGGTTTTGCGCAAAAATACTAGAAATTTGCTAAATTGGCAATATAGCAAAATTGCAAGAATTTGATTTTCCATAAATTCATTTTTCTAAAACAAGTGAAAACGCAAGTAAAACTTGTAATTTTCAGCGCTTTTAATAAGCAGTCCGTTGGGGCCCATAGAAGGCCTAGGTGGTTGAAGGTACCATTTTTGGGAATGACAATTCACACCCTCTCAAAAACTAGGGGTGGAAGGTGACACGCCCGCCGCTTCTTTAACTATGAGTTATATAGGAAACTTCCTCCCAATGATTTTATTGCGATAAACCAGATAGATTGTCTGATCTTCTAATTGGAATTGGGAATAGATTGCATTTTTGGAAAGGACTATTCACATCCTCTCTAAAAATATGGGTGACAGGTGACATAATAGAGCAGCACTTTAAAAGCGACTTTTGATCGATTAAAAAAAAAAAATAAAAATGTATCGGCAATTTGAAAGTTTACGTTTGAGTTTATTTTAGGGAAAGTCAAAGTTCCACTTCTTGTATATTCATATGGTTTTGCGTTGTAGTGTTTTATTTAACATGTCAATGCTTTGATTTTAAATCTTTTATCTATCAGATTGTAATAGAAATTAAAAATAAATTATCTACCTGATTGTAATAAAAAAATTCATTCCAACAATATTTCTGTTTTGTATTATCATTTTAAATCCACCCGATATTTTATCTGTTTGACAGTTCGCTTCTTATAATGCCACATCAAAGAAATTCTTTTGAAAAATAATTTGTGCAAGTCTTCCTTGGCTGTCTCTAACTATATTTTCATCTCTGTTTGCAAGAGCTAGCCCCGGTTTTAAAAGCATTTCAGATGACTACGATCTAAGAAGTCTTTTAAGCTTAGGTTTCTAAGAGATAACAGGATAAATGGTTATTTTTTTTTCAAATATATACACTTGTGCCCACATAATTAAGTCACTTTATAGTTTCACAATATTCGCAATATTTTTCATAACATTTTTTTTTGTTATTTTTTTTTTTATAGAAGTATAGCTCATTACAGGGTCCGGCATTCGAAGTGAAATCAACTTCAGACCGCTCGCGCAGCTGATGCAAATCACATTCGTGCATTAGCTATCTGTTAGATAGCTAAATCACAGTCCATAGTATTGTTCACAAGCGCGTGGAAGCATTTTGCCGAGATTAAACGCGAAAAAAATAAAATCAGTAATGCATTTCAAACGTAATAGTGTGATTGCATTATATTTGGCTGGAAAATCACCTTAAACTAAATAAAGTTTTTGTTTATCGCACCATTACTCGTTACAATGATATTGGTAGCATCGCAAAACGTCATGGAGGTGGTCATCAAGAGATTGCAACGTCACGTGAAATGGTTCAAAAAGTGAAGACGCGACTTGAGCGAGATCCCAAAGGGCGCATGATCTCACACCAAAGCAGCAACAAGTCAGACTTGAAGTAGCGAAGGAGTTGCTTCGCTTGGCCGAAAGCAGTAAATTTCCGAACATTGTGTTTTCTGACGAAAAAGTTTTTCAAATTGAGAAATTCGTAAACTCCCAAATAATACCCGCCACAGGTAATGGTTTGGGCCGCTGTGACCGCAGATAGGCGTTTTCATCGTTTTCATCGGGCCTGGCATGAAGGTAAGAGCGAAATATTATCGGGAGAGTATTTTGGAGGTTGCTTTGAAGCCGTGGGCAGCTAAACATTTTGGTGGCAGACTATGGACGTTTCAACAGGACTCGGCATCGTCTCACAAAGTTCAAGTGAACCAAGAATGGCTAAAAAAACAATGTTCCGAACTTCATAAAGTCCACACAATGGCTCTCAAACTCACCAGGCGCGAATACTATGGATTATTCTCTTTGAGCCATTTTGGAGAGCAAGGTCCGAACTAAAAGATTCACCAGCCTCGAGGCGCTGAAAAAAGCCACTATCCGCGAGTGGGCCAAAATACCTGCAAGTCACATTCGGGTAGTTTGCGATTCGTTTCTGGATTGTCTCAAGGCTAAAGTCAAGGCAGAAGGTGGTCATATCGAGTAAAAGTAAATTGATTCTTAATTTTGTATTATTTTCGCACATTCTTTACTTTGAATTGAATAAAAGTAATTTTCCAAACTTATTTCTGACCTTTTTAATTAGTTACACTTCGAGTGCCAGACCCCGTATATAACAAAAGCCTTATAAATCAAAGTTCGAAACTCTTTGTGCAAAATTCACAAAAATTTAAGATATTTCAATTTCAATTTCAGTATAATAATGTGTAAGTTTAAAAGTTAAAATATCGAGTTGAATTTTGACAACCTTTTTTTGCCTTCGATGTTGAGCATTTTCTTCCAAATAAAGAATAAAACTTTACTTTTCAGACAAACCATGGAGTTGCTTTTGTCATTTATTCATCTTCTGTTGGATATTTTAAAGTTTTTCCCCTGAATAATACAAACATTTAGCTAACCAACCCAGTGTTTTTGCAAAAACTTAATTATTCTATAAATTTAACGTGCCGTAGACTAATCACATGCGCATTAATTACAAATACTATTTGTATTATTTTGTGTTGACTTGACATGTAATAGATGTCATTTGTATATTAGTAAGATCAGTGTTGTTCTGGGAAATTTACATTCGCTCCGTATTGAGCATTACGTCATACTTTAACTGAAAAATTCGACTTTTTTAGTTTCAGATGATTCTACGACGAATGCCGATTGGCCCCGCAGAGCACCTCTCGAAAAACATATCTCCAAAAAAACTCTGTCATGGGCTTATTTGTCAATATTTTATTATTAATATTTTTTAAAAACTTATTGAAAAGATGTACAATAACATGCAAGTGATTTTATTAAAGTATCTTCTGTAAAAAATTCAAAAAAACAGTGTTTGTTTTTTAGCGCTAAACCCTACCACCCCCTTAAAAAGACAAATATGAAATATAATAATATAAATATTATATTAAATGTGTTAAGGATGGACATTGATCATTAAAATTAATCAATATGTCTGGTATTCTCAAATATGTTGGTATTCTTAATTTTGCTACTTCCTATTACGCCATGACAGCTTAAGCTGCCAATTTTTAATGAGCCATCTTATCAATTGGAACTTTCTCTTTTTATAATTCATCTATGTACATAAGTACACCCATATGCATATAGGTAGGCGTATATGTTTGTATGTACATACATACCTACATACATTTCTCTGCAACGATCATTCCATAACACATATGATAAAGTTGGCTTCACAGAATAAATAATTTCCGGCTTCTTTCAACGCTAATGAAATTTCCTTCCGAAATGTTTGTTTTTATTTATTATCTTACCTTTCTTTTTCCAGCTTCATTAGATTACCATTGCATATGAAGATAAATGGCAGGAAAGTGTAGCAAATTTGTATTTGTATAAAAATGAACATATGCCGTGGCTGCTGTGGCGACTGCTGTCGATATAAGATAAATGTAATTTAAAATTCATAAAATATTAAATTTTAAAGAGGGTGAAAAAGTAAGGAATGCATAGTCCAATAAATATGTATACATAACTGTATGTGCATGTAAGTACCCTGCACGCAAATACTACCAGTCCTCTTTTTAGCTCAGCCAGTTCGTGTTCTATGTTTTTTTCATATTAGCCGGTGGAATTTTTAACATGGCGATATTTTAGGAAATGTCAGTTATCCGGTCTGCTCACCAGATAAATACCAGTTAAAATACATCAGCAAAATACCAGTTAAAATACAAATTCATACTAATCGAAAATTTTTTACTCCAATGTGTTCCTAAAATAACCAGTTTTAGGCTAGTTAAAAGATGAAAGAAACATCCATTCCATTTCATTGCACCGTTTTAAAATATTCTATTGGGTATGGGAATAAGTTTCCGTCCTTTCTTAGCCAGAGTTACGAATTATTTAAACAATTAAATAATACATGATTTTACGTGAAGTATGTGCCATTGGAAGCTACAACTGTACTTCATCTTTCAGGCAGCATTGATTGAGTCAGTTTGCGATGCTCTTGTAGGAAATGAACCGCTCTCCCATAAGGGTTGACTGCATTGATCGGAACAGATGGTAATCCGAAGGTGCAATGTCTGGGGAATACGGCGGGTGGAGCAAGGATTTCCAATTCAGTCCCTCTAAATATTTCTGGACTGATTTAGCTATGTGTGGCCTGGCGTTGTCATGCAGAAAAATAAGTTTGTCATGTTTACAGTCCTATTCCGGCCGCTTTTCTTTGAGATCTCGATTCAAAAGCAATAGCTGCAGTCGGTAACGATCGCCAGTGATGGTTTCAGATGGTTTTAGGAGTTCATAATAGATGACACCCTTCTGATCCCACCAGATGCACAACACAACATTTGAAGCATGAATATTTTATTTCTCTGTCGATGGACCTGATTCACCTGGCAGGCTTCTGGTTCAACTAGTAGATCCATTTTTCTTCGCCAGAGACGATGTGATGCAGAAAACCTTTTCTTTTCTGCCGTTCCAGAAGCATCTCACACGTCACCAATCGTCTCTCGATATCCCTCTCCTTCAATCGATGTGGCACCCAGTTACCTACTTTCTGGACCATTCTCATCGCATCTCAGCAGCGGCACGTCTTTTATGAGGGCGGAATAAAACGAGCACAGACCTTTCGTAAGCCCAAATGATCAGTTAAAATGAAATAAATCGATGTTTCGGAGATATTCAACTCCGATTCCATGAATTTCGACGATGATATTACTGATTTTGGGTGGCCCGTATGATCATTGTCATTTATGTCCTCAGAACAATTTCTGAAACGTGTAAACCACACATCAACTCTGGCACGAGATAGACAATCATCGCCATAAACTTTTTTCATCAATTCAAATGTTTCGGTAAACGTTTTACCGATTTTAAAACAAAATTTGATATTCGCCCTTTGTTCGAATCTAATTTTTGTACCGATGACACAAATATACTGACACTTTAGACGCAATAACTTCGCTTCCACTGAACCGAATGTCACCAAGCTCTCACTGGAAGTCAGCTAGGGATGTAACTTCGAATTCACTAACTCATTGAAAAAATGGCGGCATCAAAAACATTTTTATGACGCCAGTCTTGTTTATTTTGAACTTCATCTTAGGTGTTATAATAAATAAATAAAATTTGAGGTATTCACTTTAGGAACGTAAATAAAATTAACGCTAGTTTTATGTGTTTCCTATTTTTCTGCAATGTGCCTTCTTTGGAAAGACCGTCTTTCCCTTCTTTGAAAATACCGTTTTTTATTAAAAAAAACAGTTAATTTGCAGACATTTTGATTTTTTTACTCTTGATATTATTCTGCTCGATGACGAACTATTATGCAAAGTATCAACATAGACATGTTGGATAAACCGATTTTCCACGTTGGTCCAACGGTTGCATGAAAATTAAATGTTTTAATTTTTGGTGGGCTTAGTTAGAGGTTGTACAATGAGTTGGAACGTGTATAGGCCGATTGTACAACCAACTTTGTTTACATTTTCCTTTTAAGTCATTTACACAGAAAATAAATACATTTAAAAAAATATAAACAAAAAATTAATTAATTAATTAAAAAAAAAAAATTAAAAAATAAAAAAAAAATTAAGTAATAAATAAATTAAAATTTAATCAATTATTATTATTGAAAAAATTTCACTTGACTCCTGTATTTTGCGAAATGTTCAACACCATGAATATGAGAATAATAAAGGTGGACAACACGCATTTTGGAACGTGCATACTAAACAGCCATTGATACAACGGTTGGAGCGTGTATACTCTACATTATAATATCTTCTATTAAATGTCAGTATCTGAGCTAGAATGTTTCCATCCTAGTTTGGCTTTTCCCTGCAGGGTAAATTTAAAGGAAATAGCAAAGACAGCGAAAGGAGCATTTACTATTCGCCGTTTGATTCTGGAGCTGCGCATGTCGCTGTGTGTTTGTATGTAAATACACGGTGATTATATTTACATACGTATGTACGTATGCATGCATATGAAGTACTACAGTGCCTTCGACCTCGCGCATCTAACGTTACCATATGTCAATTAGGACTGAAGTACTTTCTCGAGTGTTGGCATTTTTGAATAGGCAGAGGGCGATTCTTGCATTGCGAAACATATGTCCTTATAATACACATATGTTGGCATGTAGGTACGTTTTCATCTACATATAAAGATAAGACAAACCAATGTATGACTTGCTACAGCATCAATATACATACATACATATGTATACTCGTATTTAAGTACCAAAGCGAATTATTTAACAAGAAGTTAGCGAAAGAAAAATATTGAAATTTAACAGCGCTGCATGAAGTGTTTGCCGAAATAGTAAACGCCAAGGCGCAAATTTCAAATATCCTTCAAAATCAACGCACATATGTGTGTTTAGTATACATGGATGTGTGTTAATTGGGTGTCTGGCTGTGCACCCGTAAATGCAAAGGTGTGCAGACATTTTACCTTTCAAATTTCTCCCACTCGCAAATGCTTGTGATTTCCAGCCAACTATTTGTCGGATAGGAAAAATTACCCGCGCTTCATACGCATTGAGTCGTTTACACTGTACTGGTGTTGCACACATGTCGATTCAATCACATTATTGTGTACATATGTACATACATGCATATGTATTTATATCAGACATTCGGTTGGCCTATCGTCCTGGGAGAAGTTTACGGTTTGTGCTTGAAAATTTTGTATTTTTCGTGCATAGTGCGCAGACGCAGCGGGTCTATTTTACCTGCTTCGCATGTCCTTACATTATCTACAGACATTTTATATACATATGTACATAGATACATATGTCCATACATATGTATGTGCTCAATTCTCTGCGCTTACTTATCAGCTGTAACATGGGTTTAGAAACATTTTGTGGATTTTTTTTATTTTGATTAAAAGAAGTAAAACTAAAAAGGGGACCAAAGAGATGGAAAGGTGCATATTTTTATTTAACTTTTTTTTGTTCAAAATCAAGGCGATAAACTGTTATTTATGATTCCTTTTGATTTTTGAAATTTTTTGTACTTAAATTGCTCAATGGTGTACAATGGTGCACTGGTTTTTACTGAATTCTCATCATTCCTTATTTACTACGCCAATGGCGTTATTACATAGCATCCTTTGTGAAATAAACAGGTACTATTTATTGTTTGAAGATTTTAAAAAGTCGATAAATTGTTTTGCTTGGTTGCTGCATGAATAGTTACTTTTTGTGCCGATTTTTTCATTAGTTTTTTGTTTTTATTTTCACCAATTTGACTTGATGGTTAGTCAGGGTGTCACCCTTCGGTTGCCAGTTATTATAGTTAGTGACGATTGGTAAGAATAATAATATATACTTACAGACTGTCCCATTAAGCCTTGAAGGTGTTCAGAGAAAACTTTTTCTCCAATTTTTACTATACGTCTTGATGTTGTCTTGCAATGTAAGAAACTACAGTTCTACAGCAGCTTCTGTTGATGTTTTTTTTTATGGGAAGCTCGGGTATTGGGAATAAGGAAAATAGTACCAGAAAAACAAAATACAATTTATAAAAGGTCTTTCAAAAGTGACATCTAGTTTGCAGTAGTGAATAATTCCTAGACGGTATCTTTTTTATATCATCTTTGACATTTGTCAAGTAGACAGATACATACAATTTTACACGATGGAATAAGGCGTTCAAATTATTGAAACTTATTATGAAAATCGTCGATCTTTAGGAACAACATATCGCAAAATTTGTAATTCTTTTGGTGGAAATAATCGTCCGAATGAGTGGACAATTCTAAGGTTGCTGAAAAAATTTCAAGAAGCTGGTTCTACCGAGGATAGAAAAGGACGGACAGACCAGATTGGAGGTTTTTGTAAAAGTAAAGTAAAGTGTAATGGTGTACAGATGGTTACAAAACGCTCCAGGGAGTAGGAACAGGAATACCGATACCACAATTTTCAGTGCGGAGCTTTTCGCCATAATGGAAACAGTGGAAATCGTTTCCAAGAGAGGGTTCAAAAAAGTAAAAATTAAAATGCTTTCTGACAGTCAATCAGTTCTCAAAGCCTTGAATAGCTCACCGTTCAATTCCAAAGTCCTTATAGAGTGTAACAATACACTCAGCAAACTTGCGACTCTCAATCAAGTTTTCCTGATTTGGGTACCAGAACATGAGGGACACAAGCGAAACGTGAAGGCAGACTTTTATAAAAGGACAGACTTTTTTAAAAATAGGCGGAAGGGTCATTTATTGGACCAATCCCATTTTTCAACTTAAAAACAAAAACAACCTAAAACAAGAAACCAAAATATAGATCCAAATAAAAACCAAGGAATACTGGAACGGTACAAACGGCCTTAATCACTCCAAAAAGTTCCTGAACTTTAATATCATAAGAGCAAAATTGTCTCTAACCTAGACAAAAAGTACCTCAGATTACTCTGTGGAACACTTACAGGCCACTTTGTCTGCAATAAACATTTCAATACAATAGGACTATCTAGCACTAGTTTAAGCAAGTTCTGCTGTGATGAAGAGGAGCCCATGGCACACTTAATCACCAACTGTGAAGCAGTTGAAGAAGATGAAAACTTACAAATGTTCCCTCCTAAGTAGCTGGTTCGATTCCTCGTAATAATAAATAATGAATGAAAGCAGTAAAACCTAAAAAAAATCTTAATTTTTACTTGAGTTATTTTGAAACAACATTTAGACGCATCTTTTGAAAGAACCATTATAGTTTTGTGGGCATAATTAGCCCATACAGTTTCAAGCCTGCAGTTAGAGTTAACGTTACTGTCAACCGTGAGCGCTGCATGAAGTGAGATTTTTGAAAATGCGGTTCTGCTGAAGTGAATCTTAATATTTTTCCGAAATTTTTTGGCGGAAGTCTTGAAATATAGTAAATTTTACAATTCCGTTGGGAAAACAGAGCCGATTTTTTCGTGGGGCGTCACTCTAAAATTATACTTCTCTAATAAGAATTCCAAATAGAGTGGCTTGGATTTGGTTAGCAGATTCTTTACCAATTTATATGCATTTGTGTTTTAATATTTTGCAGCCGTCGACAACTGGAAATATTGTGTGTTGGTCCGCGTGTCCGTTCGCGGTGCTGCATCAGTTCCTGTAGCGGCTGCTGGGGTTGCAATAATTACTAACAAACGCAGACTGCAGCTGGTTTTCCTGCCTTCCTTCCGTCCTGTCGGTCTTTCCTTCCTGCTTGGCGTTTTGCAAAGAAAAAATGTACGAACACACACTTTCACGTATATTCATTTAATGAAAACCATTTAAAGTTTTAATATCAAAGATGCAAAATGAAAAACGAAGAAAAAAAAACTGCAAGGAAAAAAACCTCCGTCTCCGTTGCAGCTAGCCGAGTTAGGCGAAAGCATGTGTTGCCAACGCCAAAGATGATGACGATGTAGATGGTAGCTGTGGTTGGCAAATTGGGGATGGATGCAGCGTCAGCTGTTTGTGCAAATAAAATATAAATTATATGCAAGAATATCTGTGTGCGTATGTTTGTCCATCGGTTGATGAAAATGTTGTCAACAAAAGCACTTCAGCCTCGCACACGACCACCTTTATGGCAGCGTCATGAAAAGGGTAGAAAAAAAGACAAGAAAGGGGGACAACTTGTTTCATTGTGTGCATTTGTTTGCCATCGCCTTCGCTTGGCATGTGGCATTCATTTCGCATTTGCGTGCCACAATGAAGTGAATGTCGTGCAATCGACCACTTCTTACCGCCATCATCCGGCAATTCATTGAACCAGTCTGCTAAACAGCCGTCACGCAGGCCGCTTGCTCGACCGTCTGCCAGTCTGCCTAACTGCCTTAATGCTACGAGTATAATGCCTTGTTTGCTGTACGTGTAAACGTTGTAATCGTGTTTATTCCTTTGAATAGTTTTATTTATTCGCTTGTTTTTTGTATTTGCAAATTCCAGGTGTAAAATTATCACCACAAACACACATAATGACAAACCCAACTGAAAAAAGAGTTTAAATATTGATTGCTCACCTCATCACTCTAGAAAATATCAGCTTGTTTTCGGCGTTTGTTTAATTTTTGATAAGACGCGCAAGCGTGAAATATTTTTGGTGCTTCGTGGTAGTTTCGTCAGATTGTGTTGGTACAGCATAGAGTAAATACCTTTCGTTTGATGGCTTTGCAATAATTCACTAAACTGTTTTATTTAATATTTATGTATGTATGTATAAGCATGTGAAGACCATTTGATGGTGAGCGGTTACATCTCAAGTGATCCATGTATCTCGGACCACAAATAAGTTATTCTAAAAATTTATTTATTTGTATGCTTCAGTATATTAAGAAGTAAACTAAAAATAATTAATAATTTTGAGATTTATTCAATGTTGAAAAATTTGCCATAGAATTTATTTATAAGAGATATAACTTCGATTGTTTTTAACATTTTTATAAATTGTTAAATGCTGAATGGTCGCCACAGAAAGGCGTTAATGAATGGCAAAAAAATAAGTTTTATTTAATCAAATAATATAATCAATGCATTTTGAATGTTTGCGAAGGAAGGGATGCATTCGCAAAAAGTTGCAACTTGGTATCGGGAGAAATATACACATTTTGACGAGCAACGGCTATTAAGGGCATACTTACATTATGCAAAGAGTTTTGGTATAAAAAAATAGTTGCAACAACAGAGGATGAACATCCTCAAACCAGTGGCAAATCTTGGTTACCCTATAATCATCAAAACGATCGCGAGTTTGGGAATTCAAGACCTGCCCTAGGCAAAATTATTGGCATTGGACCGAAAGTATTAGCTCGTATGGATCAAACAATTTAAAATTTATGCTCGCGGTCAAGGTGACATTTCACACTAAAAACATTCTTTTGCTGTTTTTTATTTGTTACATTCTGTTATAAGTTACAGGGTGTTAACAATGGAAAACAGAAAATTCGGTACATTTTACAGTTTTTCTTTGGTAAAGGCGTAAATGCAATCCAGGCCTCTGAAATTGGGAATGGTATTTATTGTGCCGATGCTGTAACAGCTAATTACGTGCAATTTAAAAAATCTTATAAATAATCGAAGTTAACTGGCATAAAAAGTTTTAAGCAAAAATAATGGATTTTTTTCTCTGACTAATATTTCAGCAACGCTGGGTGAGATTTGCGAAAGCATACAAAAAATATTATAGAAAAGCGCAGGAATAGGTAAGGGATTAAATTTGACGACTTTTGCGGGCCGTTGAAAACCAATAAGAATTATTGGCAGAGCAAAACGGTTTGAGAATGTAGGAAAAAAATCACCTTGATTTTTGAAAACTTTATCTTGTTAATTTTCTTCATTCAACACCTACTGCACATTTTTCGTATGCCGTCAGCAGAAAGAAATTATTCAAAAATCAACGCGATTTTCGAACCACTTGAAACTTGCACTTTATTATACCAAAATTCAATGACGCATAAAACTGCATACCCGAACATTTTCTAAAAATTCCGAGTAAAAAGTTTGAAATTTTGATAAAAATTTGTCGTATTTTTACAAATGTTATACAAAGTTCGAAACTTTTTTAAATGGTTCAGGTTTTAGTATGAAAAAAATAATTGAAATTACAAAATAAATTAAATAAATAGTCAATTTTTCAACTTGAACTTAAAAACAAAAAAAAAAGAAAATTGAGACCTGTATGCAGCGGAATCTTTTTGTATTTGCTTTATTTAATTGGCAAAGAGAAATCAGCTGTTTCGAACTTCAATTCGAATTTAAATGAAATAGAACGAGTTACAGTAGACCCCAAACAAAATCGCACGAATTACTATTTCGGATCCAATTCTAAGTCATACGAATTTCAAAACATGCCTGTATATCTGCGAGGAACTTGCATACTCACACAAGAAACAATCAAAAAGTCTGAAAGTCTTCAAGGATATTGTAGGATGAAGGCATTATTTGTATGTTTTAAGAAGGATAATTTAAAGCAAAAGACATTTTTGGATTGAATTTATATTTTTCTTTCATTCAATACCTATACCCAATTTGTTCATATGATGCCTTTATAGATTATTATTAGTTTTTCGAGTCCTAGGCCCTAGCTGAAACATTGAAGTTCTTTTAAAAATTCTGAAAACACTAAAAATGCAGACTTATTGTTGTTCAACTGAGCTTCACTATGGGACATATGACGATTTTATCATATGGGAGCAAAACTTATTTCCAACTATTAAATATACTTACAATAAAGTTATTAATCTTTGATATTACATACTTTGGGCAAAAAAATAATTGACTGTCTTCAAATTCTTAACCAAATATTTGTGCACTCGTAAACTTCTACCTGCCCCAATATCACAAATAAGTAAAGGCAAGAGAGCAGCAAGTGAGGAAACTAATACGAGTAATGTGACTCTTCCTATTGTTGCTTTCAATATTTCAGATTAACACGCAACTCACTGACGGGTAATTAAATGTTAATGGCATCCCCATAACTTTCTGAGTTATATTTCAATATGTACGAGACATCAGCGGGGATCCTTTTATGATTTGCAGGGATTTTTGATCATAGTCTCAGCTACTGATAAAAAAAATAATTTTTTTTAAGTACGTTTATACTAAAAAATAAAAAAATGTATATATTATAAAAATGTGAAAAAAACCGAAGATATTTCACATTAAAAAACTATATATTCGAGTGTTTTTTAAATTATATCAACATTTTTTTCAACTTTTTCAGTTTACTTCTTATTATACTCAAGCCTACAAATAGACCAATTTTTAGAAGAATTGACGACAATGTACAAAATACTTCACCAGCCATGGAATCGCTCTATAAATATGTACTCAAAATTCAGTCGAACTACTTATAATATTTATTTTTATTTCACTGCTTACTTATATACATACATACCTACATATGTGTGTCTCCAAATTTCTTGTTGTGTTGCTGCATTGTGTCCACATGGATGCATACTTTTCTTCCTTGTCCGGCCACTGTTTTCTTATTGCCTGAAGTCCTTGGATTCACATACATAAGACTTACTCGGCATTTATACCCTCTATTTCAGCTTGTTCGTATATTTATTGGTATGTGTATGCCTCTATGCCATGGTATATCTACTCCCACACAATTTTTAAACATCTGCTCAGATTTTTTCAACAATTCTTCCTTCGTATGTTATATGCTTGCATTGCTGTAAAACTACAGGATAACGACTCAGCAGCACACATCATTTTTATTTTATTTGATAGCATCCCTTAAATTTTTACGTTTAGATTTCTTATTTCTACTTTGTATTTTCCTTGCGAAAAAATTTAAAATAAAATGATTCTTGAAATCACTACTCAATGACGAGCATTTTATTTAGTGGTAAGGGTGTGCAGAGGCAGAACTATGAATTAAATGTTAAATAACACTAAATTAAAAGCTAAATTAAAAAAAAAAATTTACTAGTGATAAAACTATTATGAAGAATAACTCCTATAAAGAAGTGCGGATTTTATTTCTTTAATTATTTCCTCTAAATGATGATCGTTACTTAGGACGCACTCTTGGAATCTGGCATTCGTACTGAGTGCCACTTGCTGGAAAAGTGATGTCGTGATGCCCTTAACCTCATGAACAATATTTTCTTTTAGTGCTGAGTTAGTCGCTGGGTGTGTTTAACAGATTTCACTTTTGCGATATCGTCACAAAAGAGTTGATAGGGGTAAGATCGGTCGACCTGGGTGGTCAGATAAGTCACCGAAATGTCTCATCTCCTAAAATTCGCGAGCAGTACGCGCATCTTGAGTGATGCATATTTTCGCTAAATAGGATTCTGATCTGGTATCGCTATGGACCAAAATGGTCTCTGCGTGGCTTCGGCCAGCCAGTATAACCTAACGTAACCTACTCCAAAATACGTTTTTTAAGAGTGCTGACTTAAAAAAGACATTTCGAAGAATCAGATATCGCAATTTTGACATTTTTTTTAAATTTTATTTGCAATAATTAATTGAAAAATGTATGAGAAAGTGAGTTTATTAAAATAGGAATAACGATTCTAGTTCATAGCGTCAGAAGTAAAGGTGTTCATTTCAAATACTTCTACTTCAGCTTTTTAGAAGTCTTTCTTACCTCGACTGGAGTAGAATTTGTTTTATTTAGATTGATATTTTTGTGCTGCGCATACTTGGGGAAGGACGCGCTATATTGGGCTTAAAGGTTGAGTTTAAGCTCCACCGCACAATTTCGACTACGAGCACGATTTAGGATGTATAAAATTCTTTGAGTTCAAACTCCTAGCCTCAGGACAACTAAAAAAAACAGAGTATAATAAATCCAAAACCTCAAAGAGAAGTTCTTGAGAAGGAGTATACAACTATTTATCGATTTAACAAAGAGACTGGATGGAAAAAAGAACGAAAATTTTACAAGAAAATTTTATTTTCTTAATTTTTACTATACATACCTACTGGCCATATCATTGCGCTTAGTAGCATGAGCTGAGCCCTCCCGCTTTGACTTGGACTTCGAACATATTTTTATTTGTGACATCTTTGGTGCTGTTTTTTCTACAAATTGTACTTTACTGTTCAAAATCATGACTCGACAAACTTCACACACATGTTTTACTTTAGGCGTTGTTCATATTTTTCCCCGCTGCTGGTTCCGCTCTTCCTTTAAAAATTTTGTAGGAGAACGAACAGACCATGTGTGAAAATTTTAAGTTTCGGTAACTGTGACTTATGCTCGGTGCTTTTGACCATTTTATAACAATTCATGAAATAGTTTTTCTTTAGGTCGAGTAGTACCAAGAAAAAATAAATGCTTACATGCGGAGTCTTAAACAGTTTTTTATCACTTGGAAGTCAATGTCTAAAGAAGAATTATGCGTAATAATAATAATAACAATTTTGTGTCTGTAGTGTGCCCAATGGCCTACACTTCGACCTAAAAGATCCTTTGTGTTCTACTACATGTTTTAAAAGTAGTTAATACTAGTCCTAATGAGTGCCACTACTACCTTAAATCACATCAGGTTCCATTTAACCTAGAGGCCTGCCTTAGGTTGGCAATTGGTTGAAGACCAAAGTTTTTCAGTAAATTTAACGCCTACCGGACAAAATTCAGAATATCTGCAACAGGAACATTCTTGATTTCTTTCGGATCCAAGATTGCCAAGACAATGCAGCTGCACAAGATGTGCTCTGTAGTTTCATCATCCGCCAGACAGATGGTACACTCTGTCTCATTCTCAATGTGAATTTTTGAGAGATGTCAAAATTAGTAATAGTGATCTGTCAGAAAGCCACCTATTTGCTTTATATCTACTTTACGCATGTTGCGCAGTTCGCTATTGTGAGTAAAAGAAGTAAGTAAAAGTAAGCATTTTTATTTGACTGAGCTTTGTGTGCCTTCTCAATGTGTAATTCTTTGAGTATTCTTCCCACTATTTACCTAGCATTTAGTTTCTGCCCGGTTCAAACCACAATATGGTTCTGGACCATGAAAATCTGCTACTGATCCAGTGGTCGCTGTTCGCTCACTGACGAGCCCAGGCAAGGTCGTCCAAAATCAGTTGTGCCAGGAAATATTGATGTTGTGCGGGAAATGATTGAGCAAGATCGTCTTGCCACTCACCGTGAGATTGAGGCATCCTTGGGCATTAGTGCGACGAGCACCAATAAGATTTAGATTAAGGTGTACTCACGTTGCATTGCACACAAATTAACTCTTTACGCATATGAGCCCATAGGTATTGTAGTTTTGTTTCAATTTTATTTCCAATTAATTCAAACTATTTAATCCATCAAATATATTTTTAGCAATGATAAAACGCAAAAAAAAAACGTGTAGCGTAGTACACATAACAGAAGTGAAACTTTCAAGGCAGACAAAGAAAAGGGAGAGACCCGAGAGACAATGAGAGAGAGAGAGAAAATATCTAAATATATTCAGAACATTTGCAGAGAATACAAATTAAAAAAATTTACAAACAACGGAGAAGGGTCGACCGGTGTAGGTAAACGCCGGACACAAACCGTGGCAACAACGCGCACTACTCAGAGCCTTGTAATTTTACTCTCCATTCTCGCTCGTCCATCGACGCCTAAGAAGTTTCACTTCAAAAGTTGTCTATAATTTTATGACATTTCGAAATAACCTCGCTTTTGTGCAAGTGGCTGAAAAAGCAGAACTGAAGTGCGAGTGATTTATTTTGAAAAAAACGATAACAGAGTAAAGCGTAGGTACATTTTGACAAAAAAAAAGTATGTTCAACTGTTTCTATACTTTACAACTCGTTTTTATATATGGTTCCGTAAAAGAAAAAGACTGAAATATAAAATTTCTTCATTATTTTTCTTTTAATATGCCTTATTGATAATTAAATAAAGCTACTTCCATCGTGAAACAATTTTCTTTCAACGCTTTATCAATTCATGTAGTAAGGGGTTAAAAAACGCCCTGGCACCGTGACTGGACAAAGTTCGAATATTGGTTCAAACGAATGCAAAAGTGTATTGATTATTTTGAAAAAAGATTAAACCGTTTTCAGCCACCAATGCTCTTTTTTCATTGTTAGACCAGAAATGCAATATACAAAGCAACCCTCGTATAAGTGTATTAGACTATTTCTGAATATAATTCTTGTTGTTAAATTGCTCTACGCACAAATTAATAAGTTTTTGATTATGACCTTGTCCAATATGTAGATTTCAAGCAATAATTGCTATATTAATATAAAATAAAAAAAAAGCGGAAATTATCGAGACTGCAATACTCCAATTCCCACAATCATTCCACCATAAATGCCAATAATACTTATTCTCGCACAATAATATTGTGATTTGCAAGAGCATTTCGTTTATTTCGATTTTTTTATTTATGTATTTAAGTGAGCAACACAAAATTAAAGCGTAGGAATAAAAAAATCGTGAAAAGAAAAATAATGTACAATTTTAACGACTGCCTGTTTTCTCTCTTTTTGAGCACAAATGCGCGCTCAATCGAAACGAAATTATTCGCAATTGAATTTTTGCACCGGTGCACGTCGCGGTTACGGTTGGGTGAGGAAACAAAAGCCACCACCACCAACACCATCATATAAACCCTGTACCATTCACAATGCCAAGCCAAAAAAAAAACTGCTACAGATAGTTTTATCCACTGTGCTAAGCGGCACAGCATTTGCCTACATATCATAAACAACAACAATAATAAAATGATCGGAGCAAATTGTTGCTGGAAGGGAGTGCAAAGCATTCAAACTGCTTGAGTGAATTGAGTGGAGCACAGTGCCAAGGGAGAATGAATAGAAAATGTGTAAAAATAACGAAACAGCTGCAATTCTACCAGCATATGAAGACGCCATCAACAACAACAACACTCGTAATACTTCCAGCATGTATGCATACATTGTTGTTGCTGTATTCAGGTTAGCAGGCGGTCGGTATGCCTGCACACAATCGAGAAGAGCCAGCAACAGCAAGCCAAGAAGCCAGCAACAGCAGGCAGCGGCTGCAGCAGTTAGTCACTTAGTTTGTCGGTGTGTCTGTCGAAAAGTTGCCTGTGCAATCGCGCAGATAGTTTACTAACATAAAAACGCATGCCTGGCTGGGGATGTCTGCATGCATTTATGTTTGCATGTGAATGTATTTGCTTTATACTTTATCGCTCATTTATTTAAAATTCAACTCAGCACCACGTTGCACATTTGTTTACTTACCGTCTGCCTACACATTTTGAGTGTAGTACTCATATAGCCGAGCGCAAAATAAGTTTGAGTGAGTGAATTACTACTGAGTGTGCTGTTGGTTTTCAGCTGCTCCACTATGCTCAACATTGTTGACCTGGCCTTTCTTCGCCAGGAACTGTGTGGCACCAACGACGATGACGACAGGGTTATTCAGTTAATATTCTCACGTCAGGCAGTTAAGATTGACTTTCGCGCGATTCGCAAGAAGCTTTCTGTACATTCGGTCACTGGCCCGCCCGTTCGGTTTTCTTTTCGCTTGTTCGTTTGGTTATAGCCAATGCTAGCTAGCTTGCGCTGCCACCAAACAACGTCATTTAGAAGCATTTCTTCTACAGTCAATGCGCGTCGTTGTTGACTGCCGTTGTAGTAAGTTTTGTGTTGACTATCGGAGAAGCTAATATTCATTGCTTCCGCTCGCAGGGCAAAAAAAAGTCGGAGCTAACTTCTAAAGCAGGAAGCGGTACGCTGTAATTAAAAAGATCAGTCGATCATAAAAATTGTAAAATTGGTGGAAGAAGTTTTGTTATAAATAAACAGAAAGAAAACACCTGAACGGAAATTCAAAATACGGTAATATGTTAAAGAAACTTTGATGCAAAAGTGAAGCAAATACACGGTAAAACAAAATAAATAAAAAATAATAATAATAAAAACTCAATTTAAAAAACGGAACAAAAAACTGAAGTTAATGTGTTTTCAAAAACCATAAAATAATTAAATAAACAAAATGTTCTGACAAAAACTTAATACTTAAAATAAGTTACTCTTGTTGTTAGTGCTTAAACACATTTTTCATACCAAAAAGTCATTACGACAATAATTTTTTTTAAATTTAATTTAATTTATTTTGTTTGAACGCAATATCTGTGCAACTTGCTCGCTGCAAGTTTGTTGAACCAAAGTTAATTTATTATTTGCCAGCACAAATTAAAAATCACCACGCCATGGGTTTATCGGAAAATCAAGCAAACAATTATGTGTCAACCAGCACCGGACCTGGCGGCCAGGTTGTTGTTGTGGAGTGTCCAAATCATCGCATGTCAAACAAAAAGCTGCACATATTGAAGAAGATCAAGAAACGTTTCGGTTTAGGTTAGTATCGAGATGCACAATTTTTTATAATATTGATAAATTTAAATATTATTAGAAAGGAAATTTATAAAATATTTTTAATGAAGAATAAAAGAAAACACGATTTAAAATATCAAGCCAGTAAAAGCTGCTGTAACTATACATACATTGTGAATTATTGGTACCCAGATACCCAGATGAAGCTCAGAGCCAGTTTAATATTTCTTGACGGTGAAAATGTAGGCGATAAGTAATTTTAACAATCACTTTTCATTACACCGAAGAGTAAAAAATACTTCAGAAAATTTAATTATTTTTAAGTGAAACCTTCGATGCGGTTTTTCTATCTAAAATACAAAAAAGAAAACAGGATTATATATTTATCTATTGAGCCTTACTATAAAATTCGAAAGAAGAACATTTTTAAGCCTGTCGTTTGGATGGAGTATTGTGTTATTACCTGGAATTATTTTTACTTAAGGGCTGTGGAGCAATTTGGGTCGTTATACATACAAATTGTTGTGCGAATTTTAATAAATTCATGTCCAGTGAAATGCGTTCAAGCATTTTTGCGGTGTTACTTTTCACAGTCTCTTTGATTATAACCTTTATACGCAGGTAAATATTTAATTCAATTTGCTGTTTTCTTATATATGTATGTGGCTCCGTTTTTATGTATTCCTTAGAAACGAAGTTCACCGTCTTGTGAAATAAAATTTGAAAAAAAAAACATCCCCTTCGCTTCATTTCTTTTATTTTAAGACTTTATCTGCCTGTTGAGCGCTACCTACAGTAGATTTTCGTAGATTGGGGAGGATTTTTATTTTGATTCGCTTCTTTTTTGTCTGTCACAATTTACCTAAATTGTTCGGTTTCCAAACCATAGTTTTGATGAAAATAAAATGTCTGTATACTTGGGATCGTTTAAAATAAAGCGATACTTTTCATAAGATAATTCTCTATCGTAGAACACCCAGACTTGGATACTCACACAGATAGCGAAATACTGTTCCCTTAGATTCTTCTTGATTGCTGCTTCTGCATCCACCGTTGTACGGCCATTCCATCTTTATGGCATGGTCTCCTTAAGCCCAGTGGCGGGTTGTTGACATAATTCTGAATATATCTGCTCGTGACTTTCTTAACAACTTGTCAGTTCTGGATTTGTTGAAATTGGGCCACGTTTGTTTAGTTATTTTGAAGGTATCGGTGTTAGTCCATCTGTCTACGGCTTGCTTTCTATGCTCCTATGGCCAGGTACCCCGATGAGAGTGATGTCTGTCGTGCGCGCTAAATCATTAAGTTCTTCTTTGCATTGTCTGATGATTTTTGGTTATTGGTTATTGGTGATAGCTGCATACATACTTCCGATAGATGTTATGGATGGTTCCTAATTCTCCTGCATGCTTCCTTTATCACGAGAACTTCGGCTTGAAAAACACTGTGCCAGTTCCCCAGGAGAAAATATTTGGAAATTTCGAAATCTTCCGAATATAGTCCCGCGCCGACGCCGCAATCCATCATGGATCCATCGATGTAAAGCGCGGTGGTATCATCTTTGACTACTAAATTTAATTTTCACTCCTTTCGGGTGGGAAACATTACCTTAAACTCTGGTCGGAAGTCTAGGGTAGCGATAATGTAGCCTGATAGATTGGCGTTTAGTCTTCGGGCATCTCGAATTGTACTATGACCAAACATCTTAGCATTCCAAAAACCACCTTCTTTCCCATGGTAGCCATATGCTGACCACAGGCGTGGTGTCTGTTATTACACCCATCACTACTCTCAGGTCCTTTCTACTAAGTTTTAGAAGGAAGGACGCTAACTTCCTACCTGGTTCTTTCACAAAGCATTTGGTTACTCTGCAGGAGTCCAATTCAGACCAACGTATTCTATGGGTAGACCTCATGGAGTCGTCAATCCCTAGTTGAATCGATGCAGAATTCATCCCTAGAAAGGGTTTAGTGAAGTGGTACGCTTGTAGAGCGCTTCATTAGCCAGTTTATCAGCCAACTTGTTCCTTCTAATACCACAATGTCCAGGCACCCAAATAAGACAAACTTTGTTGTGTTTTGCAACACTGTTCGCTTGTGTCTTATCTTCAGCGACTACTTTCGGTAACCTCTTACGTTATTTACAAAGCTGCAGCATACAAAGAGACGCAATGTAGCGCGTAAAGGTCCAATAAAAATGTTTTACATACAAAAACGAAAATGGATGATTAATTTTGCGCCACCTTCTATAGTGCCTTAAAAATAATTTTAATTAAATTATGACACATGTTGTATGTATAGTTTAGAGCATTACAATTTTTATTAATTTCCCTAAATCTGCTTTTATTTCCCCACTTTTGAAATTACATAAATAACTAAAAATCGCACATTTACTTTTGTAAATTAAATGTATATTGCCTTTCATGGTCAACAAAATTTTCGAACTAACCAGCTGATATTCTTATAGAGATGCCTGGGGTAATATTCAAGTGCCCATAGGCGGTTTCAAGTACATAGCGGTAGTACATATTAGCCGTATGGGAACTCATAATATTACAATTTGATTATTTAATATTTTGCTTATAGAGTATTTACGGCCATTTTATCTGCTTATTAATAATTGGAAAAATATATGCATGCCACTTTAATGAAGATTTTACTTCGCATGCAAAAATTGTATAAAAGCATCTGAAAAGCCGCTGCCAGCAGTTTTTTTAATTAACTGCTGCTGCCCCGTAATGCCTGAAACACAGGGCTAATTAAAACTTTTTTATTTTTATTCATTTTATTGTGTTTGCTTAATTATCTATTTCGCGCTTTTTTCCCTTAAGTAATGGCGTGAATAGTAATACTAAAAATGCTTGAAGAATGTATATTCCCACATTTGTGGTTAAAAATGAAAAATTCATATATGCTGTTCATAGCGTTTATTTAACAGCTGTCCGGTACACCTACAACTAATTTCGTCTCCATTCAACTACACTTCTATGCGCCCTTTACGGCCCCAATACTCATTTCTTAGCTTGTAGTTCAGAGTAAACAATCAATTTTGTTGTTGTTAATAAAAAGAAATAAACAACATAAAAAAGTTGTATGCATGCACATATGTATGTCTGTATGTATGTGTGTAGATAACACTATTCATTCATTCAATTAAAATTTACTTGGTTTCCTGTGAAAAAATATTATCGTGATTTTTCTCGCACTCTTCATATAAATTAACATTTTATTTATTACTATTTTTTTCTTAATAAATTTTTCTGTGCTGTTCTGCGCTTTCTTCGTACATCGACGTTTTTCTAGCACTCATGTGCGACCTTAACTGAAAAGCACTTCAGCTAAAACAATACCCAAACAATAAACCGATTGTCACACACTCACTCGCATGATTTGACACATATACATATGTATGTACGTATAGTACCTACATATGCATATCAGCAGCGCTGCCTCTTCTGCTTGCGTGCCTAACACATAACTCATACGCCCAGTAGGCTCGCCGGTCCCTTCTACTGCTTAATTGTTTTCGCATACATTCGTAGTGTATGTGGTTATGTGTGCGTTTCTTGTGTTTTTATTGTGCGTGTACAATCAGCCGATAGAAATATTATCGCTTGCAACAAAAACCAAGCAACATAACAACAATTATTATTTTTTGTTGTTTTTTTTGTCTTTGGTGTGTTGCTCTTCGCAATGCGCTTCTGCAAAGCTCATTTGGCGGCAAACAAAAAACGGAAAAGCACTCGTATGTACATTTGTACATACTTCAGTCAACGCACGCAACCGTTTAAAGTTTTTTCTGGCATTAACTTAATTTTCTTCTTTTTTATCTTTTCAATTGTCTTCACCGGCGCCTCAGCTGGCTGTGGGCTATTCGCCGCTTGTCTACCTAGCGGCATACGTCACTTAATGCTGGGAATAAATTCTGGTTTGAAGCTCATACATATATAGATGTATATGTGTATGCCCTCACTTGGTCAGCCGCATGTGAGTGCATTTGTTCGCGGTCTAATGGCAATTCAGCAGCTTCGACACTTTGCAATGAAATGGCAGGCAGAGTCAGCACCTCTTGTAGAAAAAGTTTTGTCGCGTACGTGTACCGCACCTCAATGCAGCTCTCAATGAACTTCATTTGGAGGGTAAAATATTTAACTATGTATGTATGTTTGTATGTGTGTACGGGCACCTTTGCTTTGCAACTCCATTGGAGAGGAAAACCAGTTTGTTTACTTGCAATTTTTTTGTGTGCGCGTGATTTTTTCTTTTTATTACTTCAAATATTTTTCTCATCACATCGTAACGCTTAATCAGCTGTTGTTCGCTGCAGCCCACTTTCAAGATATTGCCGCTGCTGTGCGCGTTGCCATTATAAACATGTGAAGTGAATGAGTCGTCAAACGTTAATGTACAATTCATGCTTTATCGGAGTACTTGACTTTGCTAAGCACCACTTTTCCACTACTATCTGTTTGCACTTCAAGTCCGTTACACTTCTGCGCATTTAAATATTTGTGTATTATTTACCTTTTGTATTAAGACTCTTTATCTTTGCACATCAATAATAAACTATTTAGGCTTGGTACTAAGTGACGGTGATTCATTGCAACCCACTTTGGCACGTATTTTACACTTATCCCTCTCAGCTTTCAACAGCTCCCGAAACCACTTAAGTCTTCTAAATGATGTTAATTTTTCATATTAGATAAATGTACTCGTATACTCGCACTCAGCGATGGTTATCAAGTTCATCGTGCACGCCTTTCTTAAGAAGACTAACAGAATTGGGCGACCCAAAAAATGTTGCTTTTCTTACTTGTTGCTCCGTGACGTAGGAGCCCTCACTTTCAAGTTGCTTCCTGAAGTCTTATTTTATTATCTGCATTTCATGTTAGGTGGCAACAATGGTAAAATAATGATATCGGGGTGTCTTTAAAAACTTGAGATCTTAAAATGTTAACAGAAATAGTATATTATTTTTTAATATAATCTGGTGTATAGATAATTTCATGGCATTTTTTGACTACTGTTTTCAATCTTTGACGTCATTTGGCTTGAACTCTTGAACTCTCGCCCCGTATTTTATAGCCACGTAAGCTAAGATCCTTACATACAATTTTCCATATAGTCGAAGGCCAAAGGCTAACAAGTTGAGAACGACAATCGACATTTCGGCATCTTCTTCAACACTTCGCTCTATGAACTTCTTGAACAGACTTTTTTTCAAAGTGAATTTCCAAAATTGGGCGCATTGTGCTGGCGCTAAACGATTCATTAACTGGCCAAGACACTGTTTGCTATCACCAGCTGTTGTTGTTATCGTTATGTTGTTGTTGTCATGCAGCAAAAAAACACCCGACAGAATATAAAATGTGGAATTATCTACAATGGAAATATTGCACCATAAAGATGTGCCCAACCTTAATGTCAGACGATTTTTCAATTTAAACTGAAGTAGGAATTTTGTAAAATGCCATCTTTGACTACAATTAAGAAACAACTTGCAATTATATTTCTAAAACTTCACCCCATATTTTTTTTTAATTTTTCGAAATAAATTGAAAGCCTTTGTGTATATTTAAAGGGCCTTTTTCCCACACTCTGTGTTGTATTTCAAGATGTTAATAAAGTTAGGACCAATACAAATATTTTATAATGCTGGAAACAGTTTTTTTCTAATTAAGGTGGTCTCTTGGCAGGCAATTGCGACCTTCGCCATCAAAAATCATCTCATAAAAATCTCTACGAATATGTTTTCATATAAATTACACATCCCATAATGTGCAGAATTATTCTTGTACTGCTTTTTTAACCTGCTCCTTTCCTTTATATTCTGCCTGTCCGCATATGTTTTTTCTAGAAGCTCTTCTTTTCCATTACCCCCAAAACTATTTGCTGTTTTCTGTATACTTCGCATTCCCTTTTTCGTCAATTTTTCCAGCTATAAACACATCAATCAGTTCTCTTTGCATATTCTTACCTTGCAATCCAGCTGCCTACAAACATCTACTTACTTCACACGTCAACTTGCCATCGACTGCTGAATCAGCCGTATAAACCTTCAAATCTTCAATTCTTCATTCGCTTGCCTACCTTATTATTCAACAAGTTTTATTGCTATCTCCCTGATTATTTTCTCCACTCACCTTCCTTCCCGCTTAGACAATCAACTCAACTGTGTCTGCCCTCTTTTTTCCGTGCTTCCTTCCGTGATTCCTCTAAACTTATTGTTACGTTTGCTCAACCGATGTCATTTCTTATCTTCTCACGGTTTACTTTAACCCAGTTTTCTTGTTTCTGTTGCTTGTTGTTATTTATTTGTTGTTTTGCTTTTTTTACCTCTTTTGTATTTTTTTCTATCTTTTTTTTTTTTGTTCATATAACTGCTTAGTTGCCTTTTGCTTGTTTTGGGTATGAGGCGCCATAAGCTCTATGTCTTCATTGTTTATCGGCAGAAAATAAGAAAAAATGGCTTTCCGCTGCTTAGCTATTAACTTGGTTATTTGTTTAAGCCACTGGCTCACACTTGCACTCACTTGCAGTACGAGTACTCTTACTTGCTCTCCTGAGTGAGCTTTGTAATTCAATTGTGGGTTCTCTGTTGTTAGAATTCCTGTACTTCCCACACGCTCAGTTATCTTTCGCGCATGCGTCATCACTGCAGCCAATATTCATGTGTTGTCAGCGGCACTTGAAATTAATATTATTTCTATGGGAAATTTCTTTTATTCTGTCTATGATTTTATTGAATGATTTTATGGCTATTTTGAAAAGATAAAGTCTATTGTTACATCTATAAAAAAAATTTATGACCACATCCACTCCTGATAATTATCAATTAATTTTTTTTTACTGAAATACTTTCAATTTCGTCATACAGCGTAATTTTTCATCAATTCAATACATTTAATAGCCACTATATGGCTATTTTAAACTGTGATAATTATTATTTTTTTATAATTCCTCAGGAATCCCCCATCACGAAGCACAATCATGTTTTAATAGCATGCACTTTACAGTCATATTTACTCTTTTGCATTACTCATACATGCATTTTAAATAATTCATACTCACAAACTTGCATGTAAGGTCGTTTCAATTTTGTTAAATTGGAAAAAAGTAAGGCAGGTTAAATTCGGTCCGAAGTGAACTTTATATACCCGCACACATTTTAGGAAAATTTAATTTAGGCTGCCTGTTAATGGATTATGATTTGCAAATTTTTGCAAATGAACGTTACTGGGAGGTGTGCTATATCTCAAAAAATTTCGCCAATTTTTAACATAAACGTACCTTGCGGTTTTTGTAACATTAGACGGACGGACGGAGCTACCACCCATTTTTCAAAATTTTATTATACTCGCGCCGTATTTTTCTTCTTGGGTTCATTTGTACCAAATTTCGGTCAGTTTGTTTCATTATCTCTGAAAAAATTATCGTTATATATCAATTACCGTTATTGCGAATGAAAATTTGTGGTTCGTATTAAGAGATTTAATGACTTTAATTAACCCTTGAAAGCGCCTAATGAAATTTAATAAATTCTCTATTAGTCTCAATAATTAAATGTAGTATAAAAAGGTGCGTCCGCTCTAGCCGAAAGGACTTGAAAAATCTGCTTGAATTGAGTTACCTATTAACTTGCAGAAATTTAATTTGAAACCGGAATATGAAAAATCTAACTTGAGGAACATATTTGTATGTATGTAAGTTTACACATATCTTAACGCTGTTATAATGAATTTTTAATGTTCACATCTCTTTTTTGAACAACTTAAGCGGCACTAATGGTAAACCAAATTAAGCAAATGCTTAAAATCTTCAGACTTTTTAAAATACCGCCTTCAAATAATACGCTTTGTACGTGCTTTTTTTTTAATCACTTTAATCTTGGCATTAGCCGCCTTTTTTGTGGATTCATTGCCTAATTTCAATATTTACGTTTACCATATGAATATTTCGATTTCTGTTGAAGTTTTCCCATCGCACAGCCGTTTTCGTTTTCATGCAAAATGCGAAAAACTGGTTTTCATAAATGAATCTAGGCTGCGTTTGTGCGCTCAAAGGAATAAATAAAAACTTTGACAAATAAAATACGAAAAAATGCAAATTACCCAGTGGGAAACTGAGTTGATCGTAAAATTGACCATCTGGAAAGAATTTGATGATATCACTAATTAAACGGTAATTTATATTATGTGTAGTAGAAGACACAAATATTGTTTTTTTTATTCAATTGTATTCGCTATGAAATAATGCTCAGTTTTACTTAGAAAACCATCGACTGCCTGAAGTACACACTGGTGTACCACTAAGTTCGCCTATTTGGAAATTTGAAAGCAAACAAAAAAAATTAAAACTTTCCGAACTTGGCATTGTAAAAAAAAGTGTAGATAGTGTAGAATGTTATGCGTCATAATATGAATTCAATATCTGGTGAATGACTGCCTCTTAAGGTGTGTACCTTTCATAGTGCCGGTTCTTGGTTTATTGGCACAAACCTTTCCTTTAAAAATTTTCGATAAGAGAAATCCCACGACATCCATGCAATTTGGCTTGATGATAAATTTACAACGAAGCGGAATATCACTGTCACCACATTTTCGAGTTTTCGTCTAACTCCCACAATTTTTGCATCGGATTTTCATGCCTATACGTTGTATATTTGGGTAATTTTATACAACTCAACTTCAATGCCCACACATGACAAATGACAGTCAAATAACGTTTTACGGTCGACCCAAAAAATGGCTCTAAATTTAAAATAGGCTGTCTTTGTCGGAATTTTGGGCACTCGTAATAAATTTGCAAATAAGTGAATATTCTTAAGGGAGAATTCCATCTGTGCTACACAATGCTGTATAAAACAAATCCATTATTTTTGCGTACAAATTTTTGCGCAATTGGTTTCATGGCTGTCACAATTCATCTCATAAAAATCGTCTGAGTCTAAGAAATCCACAAGATTTTGTTTTGTTATTCCTAGAAATTTCAAAATTTCGCCAAAGTTTCGTCAGCGTTTGAAAGAAAGGTATATTTTTCACTCTTTTAGAGTATTAAAATCGACAGCTACACATTTTCCCAGTACATATTTTGCGAAAAAATCTAAGTCAATAGATGCATATTTCTTGAGTTATCATGCCAGACCAGTTGCAAAAACCCCGTTTTTGAGAAATCACATGATTGAATTTTGAAAGGGTGACGTGTTATTTCTCTAATACTTGCTCCTGGATATCATTTTCAGAGTATTCTTCCCACATCTTCTCGGGGAGAAGGGCTCATGGTTTTCGAAATATTCGCATCGTATCCTCTTGTTTTACATCATCCTTTAACTTAGCATCGTAGTTTTCACATACTTATACATTCATACGCAGTTGTAGTATACTTATATACGAGTATGTATGTATAACGTTTGCTCTCATTGGTCTCAAAACCAATTACTACAGATTTTTATTGATCTCTACGTGTGTGGAGGTAAAGTCAGTTGAAAGCCAGTTGAACTGTATACTCTGTGAAGCACCTGAACGAGAGTTCTCACAATTATGTTCTATTCTTATTCACCTTCGTGAAGTTGAACACGTACGATTCATGTTCGCTGGATCAAAACGTGCTGTACGTAATTGCTATGTCAGTGGGCGCATAAGCAGCTGGCTTGATTGCGCTCGTAGCCAATGAAACTGATTTCTCAGCACCACCATCCAGCCAGCCAGCTGCGGGGGTTGCTGTCCTTTAGTTTAGTTTGTAGCACAGAAAATCTTCGATAGTTTTTTAAGATTTATTGTTTTCATTTCTTTATCTACCTTTCTCTCTTTTTGTATCATTACTACTTATCCATTTTCTTCTGAGACTTATCCAAACTACAGCTGGTTAAAGTTACCTGATCTTTTACTGCACTTCCAACATTTACCTTTTATCATTTTTGTTTCCAAATCCAAATGTGTACCAGCAGCACAGTGGTGGTGCCAATCAGTTAATACAGGTAACTGCATACGGTGCGTGTATGTGTGTGTGTATACGAGTATGCAGCATGAAAGAACAACTCTTGGAAGATGTAATTGTTAGAATTTTTTTATAATAAATTTCAAATAATAGTAAGGAACCAGTACGCTATCCAAAGTGGGTAAAAAACTTTATTCAACTGTTAGGGTAGTTTGCTAATGTAAAAAACGAAAACCTGGGAAAAGACCATCACCGTCCCGTGCTAATTGCCGACTTCAGCAAAGCTTTTGACACTCTATGGCACTCAAAGATTTTGGAAGCGTTGTAAAATGCAGGCATTAGGCGGATGACCTTAAGTTGGAGAAAAATGTCACTCATTTCGATAAGTGCTTTGTTTACATGTGTTGGTGTCGATGTCAGGAATTTTAAATGTGTTGGAGTTTCTGGTAGTCGCGCCTTGCAGCGCAGGTATTTCGAGTGCAGCTGCTTTGTGTGCAAATCCGCGCGAAGAGATAGATGGCTGTTGGATTTTCGTGAATTGAATGAAGTTACTCGTTTTTGCTCCTTATCGCGTATAATTTTTTCTCCTTGTTGTTTTCTGAGGAATTTTCGCCTAAAATAATGGGCCAAAAGTGCAATGAACACGGAAGGCTATTTACCATTTGCGTACATGCACATTAGGGTGACCAAAAAAAGTTGCGGTTTTTTCACCGAAATAATAAAATGTAAGTTTTCCGCCCAAAGATTTCGGAAAAATAAAAAATCACCTCATGATAGAAATGTTTAAGCGTAAAAAGAATGCATAAAAATGTTTAAAAACTTTGTCAACGGAATCAATGGAACGGAAGTGTGCGAAAAAAATGTGACGCACGAGTGGATTAATTTTCCAAGAATCGAAAATGGTGAAAGGAAGAATACTTCACTAGAAAACCATAGAAGTCTAAATTGGTCATTATTTAGCTGAGTTCTTTAAGATTCCTTTCAAGCTACCTTCCGAAACGCTTAGGAAACTGTAAATTTCGTTAGGAAGAGGAGTTTGTTTCACAAAAATTCTTCCTCGTTGTTTTTTACATGGAAAATATTCAGACCTATAAAATAAAATTCAGACCTTAACTTTCAAATCGCCTATACACATAACATTTTTTTGTCTCCAATACCAGAATCCATTGTCAGAACCTTTTTTTTTTCTTTTGTACGGTGTAAGTAGATAATTTGAAATACAGTTAATAATACCATTACATTTGTTGTTGTGTCCTCAACATTTAAATGAGCTGTAATTTCGGCCGCCGTAGTCGAATGGGTTGGTGCGTGACTACCATTCGCAATTCACAGAGAGAACGTCGGTTCGAATCTCGGTGAAACACCAAAATTAAGAAAAACATTTTTCTAATAGCGGTCGCCCCACGGCAAGTAATGGCAAAGCTCCTCATAAAAATATCTGCCGTTCGGAGTCGGCTTAAAACTCTAGGTCACTCCATTTGTGGAACAACATCAAGACGCACACCACAAATAGGAGGAGGAGCCCGGCCGAACACCCAAAAAGAGTGTACGCGCCAATTATATATATACATATATACATATATATTATATATATATATATAATTTCGACAACAATATGATTTATTAGAAAATTCGAAACAAGTGAGCCACGGACCTCAACTGACATGTTAGCACTACAGTTGCTTAAATATGAAAATCTGCAGGTTGCAAAATAAATATCAAAAATTAATTTCTTTTATCAAAAACCTCATACACCTATAAAGTTTCTTCAAAAAAAAAAATCTGTTACGAAAAAATTATTATTGAGTAATAATAAATAAAACTAAAAACAAGGTGGCTCGAAATCCATTTTGGAGGTATGAATCAATGAATCTAGCAGAAGAATAATTCAATCGCCGAAATACGGAAGATAAAACATTTGACCCACCCTAATGTACATACTGATCTATAAATACATCAATGAGTTTATTATTGGCTGTGCGAGTTAGCTCGCTGGGCTATACGAAATAGTTACCAAGTGGATTTTCATGCAGGCGACGCTCAGCTATCTCCTCATCCTCTAACTGTGTGCTTAGCGCCATCTTTTGCTTTCTTTTTGCAACGTGTCGTCTGCCTTTAAAAAAAACTGCTTTTGATCGAAAATCTTTGACACACACGACTCCAAATTGACTACCTAATCGCCAATATACGAGTACTTGCATGTATGTACATAGGCATTTATGTCTAACCAACTTGCAAGTTGATGCCACTTGCACGTTTTTCACATTATCAATCCATTATTATCCACTACGCCATACCATAGTACTTACATATCATACATACACTGGTGTTCATATAAGTAAGTCACTTTATCCTTTTACAATATTCACAATATTTATCTTACTAAATTTTGTATAAAAATAATTTTGATTGCATGAGTATAACGAAAACTGTATGAGTCAAAGTTCACTTACAAAATTCACAAAAGCTTAACAAATTTCATTTATACCTAACCTAACAAATTTCAAAAAATGTTCAAAATGTTCACCTTTTTAATCAGAATTCTTAGAAAACTCCTAGGCATGCAGTTTTATAGCCAATTCAATTTGAATATTTTTTTCCATACGAATTCCATGGGAATTTTCTTCCATTTATAGTCTGAATTATGTGAGCACAAGTGTAATTGGCTGACTGCAGATCCGCGCCGCATTTGTTGCCACATATCGATATTTGTTCGCGGCGAGTTTTTGATGCGCTTGTCAGCTAGCATTCGGCTGCCACATATCCTGTGGCATGAACCACAAAGCCTTCGCTGCTACCTGCAACGTGAATATTTTAACCTCAAGTGCCGTTATAACCGTCAGTGTAGGAACTTCTGCCGCTAAAATCGTTTTTGTTGCATACCCCCGACCAGAAACAGTTTCAACTAACAGTTGATGCCTTTTTTTTTAGAGCATTTTCTGAAACGTCTCCAGCTCAGCTTGCTGCCACTGCGATTCGCATGCCGATTGCAGTGAGTAGCTTGTTGAGAAGATTATTTTTGTTGCATGTACCAAATTACCTTGTTGTAAGTGGCTGCTATTTTAGTTGTGGTTGGCGTGAAGAGGGTCGATATGTTACTTGGACTTCATTCCCTCTTCCAATACACAAATTTGGTATCGTGGGAAAAATGTGATGCTGTAGCTTCTTTTTCGTCACTTTATCTTCCAATTGCATTTACATTTGTGCAATATTATTTCTTCTTTTTTTTCAAGTAATTCCTGCTTTGCTTATTTCTGCGTTCACAATTTGTGTTTCTTGCGATTTCGCAAACTTTTTTCCTCCAACTTAAGTAATCTTTCCTATTTTGGTTTTCAAACTTTTTTTCTCACTTATTTCGTCTCATTCGCCGCATTACTGACAATTTATGTACCGTCGATTGGTAACACTGGCCGATATCGGTTTCGCTAGCGTGGGAATTTTGCGCATTCATTGAACGGTAAATCAGGTTTCGCTTGTTGCTACACTTGAATTTGATGGTTAAATTGATTTTACGCAATGAAATACAAAACCAAAAAAGTCCACATGGCAAGCAACATTTACCTAAATAGATGAGATGAATGTACTATACACATGAGTGTATGTAGGTATGTAAGAAATGTGCTTATGTTAGAGCGGAGCGATCTCGCTGTCTCTCTATTATTATATCTTGTTAGTACGAGCAACTCCTTTCGAGGTTCCAAATTTGATTTTTACCGAATATGATTGGTCCCAAAATTTGAGTTTTATGAAACAACATAGAATTTTCTATGCATACTAATCAACAAAAAAATAACCACGGCATTTGATACATCAATTTCATGTAAAATTTTTTTATATGGAGTCAGAATAAATTATTTTTTTTTAGATATTGTCGGATTTCTTTTTTCATGAAAAAATTGTATGAAAATTTAATTTTCTGAGTACTGTAAAAACTCGCTTTTAACGTTTACAATATAACATCGATATTTACTTAAGTTGAAATGGTTGCCCAGAGAGAGGGCACACTTGGATGAAAATTAAATTCGTCCTTTGTAATAGTTATTTAAATTTTTTTCTTAAGTCCGTTTTTTAATACTTCGTTTTTCATAATTATTTAAAAAAGATTTCAAAAATATCTAAGGTAAAAATAAGTATCAAAAATGTATTCTTCGTAAGAAACAATATGGAGTTTCAATGTAGTATTGGCACATTAGCACATTATTGTTGTAAATAAGGCTGTTGGTGAGGACATAAGAGCAATGTACTTGGTTTAATGGTACTATGGTATATGAACTTGATCACCGCATTTTGATTGTCGGTCAGTGTACATAGAAAATTCTATGTTGTTCCATAAAGTCAATCTTTGGAAACTCGAAATGCATTTTAGCCATATGTGGTGTAATAATTTTTATTCGTTACAATAAAAATCGTTGCAAAACCGCCCCATCCTAATGTATTGTATGTACTTATAAATAATTGTATTCCCGACTTCAAAGCTCTTGTCTCTGGTAATTGCGCGCCATTTAAATTGCACTCTACTTAAAATTTGCTGCTGTTTGTTGTTCTTCGTCTTGAAACAACTGTCAAAAAAGGTCACGCGCAAATTAACCCCTGCTGCGCTGACAATTATATGAAATGGAAGCTGTTAGAGAGCAATAAAAAATAGTGATAAAAAACAATGTATGAAATCAATGCAAATTACGTTGGGGCTTTCTCAGAATTTTTTAAATGAAAAATTCTTCTTAACTTCAGAAAGCTTATAAGTATTTTTGTTTTTCTTAAAGCTAGTGTTCGTCGATTAGAACGATACTCTAAAGGATCTTCTAAGCGCTTGAGGGAAACTTTAAAATATTTTATAAAAACTCTCCCTTCTCAAAAAGTTCCAATTTGGCAATGTTTGTTTGATGCTTTCATCTTTAGAAATGCCAAAAACCTGCTTGATAATACAAAATATAGCTTCAATAAAATTGCCTTCTTTTGTGTATCTATTCTCCTGTTTAAAACATTTTTTTTGTCTTTTAATTGTTTACTTGTTTATATTTCTCTTAAACTTACTTTTTTCGTGCTAACAAAAGATGAATAAAAATTGTTGTTTTTCTTTTGCCTTTTAGTCTGTAAGGATGCAAATTATTGTAGTTCCTTAGAAGAGCACGCTGCATAGAATACATAGAATTCATAATTACGGCAATAGCCGTAACTTGTTATAGTTAAATTCTCATTGTCAGTAGTCATAGATATACTGAGCGAACAATGACAAGTAAGAATGTCATATAATTCAGCAAATGAGTTAAACATTTCTGCACGGAAAAACAGCTGCTCAATGTTTACATTTTCATTTTTCTTCATTTTGATTAGAAATTCCTCGCTTGGCTCCATCTGCTTAAATAAATTTTGGTCAAATGATATAAAAATACAAAAGCATACAAGATTATTCTTATCACGCAGTTCTCTCAAAAGTAGCTTTTTTAGTAATTTTTACTCCTTTTGTGATTGTGGAACAAATCACAGAGTGCGCATTCTGCATAGCAAAATATAACAGTTCTTGCAATCATAATAATTAATTTTTTCTATGCATGGGAATACTGACGTAAACCATCAATTAGCTAAACAAAAATTTTGCCCAGCTCAAACAACTTAACTATTAAGATGCAACCTTCAGATGGGAATGAAAGAAGAAAAAATTAGGAAAACTTAAACCACATACAAAACCAAACGTTAAATAATAAAACCAACATATGTATCTACGTATATGGTATAAATAGATAGAAATAAGTTAATAAACAATGTGTATGTGATACCTGAGACAATATACTCGTACACTAAGAAAATTACAAGGCATTACAGCGAACTGCATAATTCAACACCAGTGTTTTATTTGTTGACGACTTTAGTCAGACTTATGATGCTAATAAAGCGCAACGCGTGTAGTCACAACAATAAAACGTAGCTGGCAGCACAATATAGTAATACGCTGTCGTTAATAACCAAACACTATCTTTTCTCTAAACAAATGAAACAAAAACATATATGTACGTAAGTTTTTGTGTTGAAAGAAATGGGCTGTTAATCAGACATAAGCTTTATGGAGAGCTGCCCAAATGTATTTATGATTTGACAAATTGTATTTATGCATTGACAAAGAGAGGGCGCATATTATTATATTAATGGTTGGTAATAAATTTAGAAGTAGCCATCAATGTGTTTGGTTTAAACATCTATATTTTTTAGATAAATGAAATACATAAGTAATTCTTAAAAATATTATCTATTGACAGCCGATGCTGTTGCATGTTTTTTGTTTTTTGCAATCGATCTCATTTCTATCGCCAGTTACTATTCACTGCAAAAACCACATTTTGCTATTGAAGCAGCTGTTCGTCCTAGAAAAAGCGTCGCTCGAAGCCTCTCGAGTTCAAGTCAAACGCCACTAAATTTCCTTATTACTAAATCATTCACCATGAATGCCATCAAACGATGAAACATGCATAATTGAGTCAGACCTAATGAATTTGAAAGTTGCGTCTGTCACGAATCTTCTATCTTTATCCAATAATGACAGCAACTCTGCTGTTTATGCATTTTTTTATTTATTCGGGCCGCCCCTTGTCTACTACCTTAACCAGACCATAGTCTTCGCATTGAAACGTTGTTTCAGAAGCCTCTCAAGAGCTTTTATAAGCATTCCACGCATCGTAGCCACAGATGTTTTTATTTGAAGGCGGAAACCAATAACTCCCGCAAATGCCACCTACTTGGCTCACATTTCGACATTTTCAAGCGCAAAAAAAAAAGTATGGCGATGTTAAATAATAAAAATGAATTGTAATATAATAAAAAGGAATTGTAATATAACAAAATGAATTGTTCCCAGATGTTTAAGACTCCTACTAAGCATTTTCGGCCTAATATTTTTTCTATTTTCAACAAATATATTCTATATTCGTTTCTATTCTATTCTATATTCAACGAATAGATACTTTCTTTTTATTTTGTAAATTATTTTTTCAAAAAACTTCAATAAAGTGCATATGTTGACTTGCATTGCGGGACATTCCTACAGAAAATAGAGGCAAGAGCTTTTAAAGTAGCGACCGGCAAGTAAGAATCTCAGTAGTAATTTATGGTATGGTAAATTAGTAAAAGTCATTCGTGCCTGAACTTCACAGTAAAAAAAGAAAGTGTTGAACTTAAAGTGGTTTCACTAATTAAAAAACTCTATGCCTCGATGGTAAATCGGCCATCATTCGGTCAACCGTTTACTACAATATCCGGCTGTCTACCTCTCATTTACTGTTGCCAATTTCTAATGCATTGCATCAAATGCTGTTCCGACTCTTCCGCTTAATTATTAGCACCTACTTGAAAACAGATTTTTTATTTACTTTAATAACAAAATACTGAAATATATAAATCTCGTATGAATTTGAATAATATTTTATTTTTCATGTTTTAAAATAATAAAACATTTCACATTTTACAATAAAACATATTTACATGGGCGTGCACACAAGCATGTGCATAAGGCATACATGCATTCAAGTATAATTTTTCTACCACGCAAAATTACTCACACATCGATCTGCCTGTGTTGGCGTTGGCGATGCCCACACATAGTGAATGCCACTTGAAGTATTTTTTAGATTGGTTTATTAATCGATTTCCACTTGATCGCGTCAAATGACACAATTTTTTATTCATGTTTTGTTTTTCTTAAGTTTCCAACAATTTTTACCGAATGTGGGTGATTGTTATTGTTTGACTGGCTATAGTTCATTCTGCGTATTGCATGAATGCAATCTCCGTTTTCTACTTTCCACTCTTTGGGCGACTTAATCTGGGTGCCGTAGGTGGATTGGGAAAATTAATATTGACGACTTGATCGTGCGTAATTTGTTCGTGGGTGTAAGCTGCATTTTGATTCTATTAGCATTTTATTTCTAAATATTTTTAAAACTTGTAAATTTAAAATGTTTTGTTAATCCGTTCAAGCGTGCCATGCCCAGGTTGAGTGCAAAGCTATGTAAGTGTTATTTGTGGCCTTTTTTATGAAAAAAATTCTCTCTACTAAATTTATGTGTTTAATTAATTTTTTGTTTATTTACATTTTCTTAAACTTAGTGATATGGATATTTGTTCTCAACTCCATTACATATTTTTATACCGGCGCACACTTAAACACAAGGGTATTGTATTTTAATATATGTCCATCCATATGTCAATGAAGCTTTTTTCAAATATTACGAAGAAAAAAAAATTACGATAAAGAAAAAATTTGAAAAATGAGCGTGTGTAAATGCGTTTGTTTCGATAACGACTTAATTTCGTACAAACTTGGTACCAGTGTTGCTCCCACATAAATATTATTGAGACCTGGAAAGAACCAAGGTCATTCTTTTTACGAGTATGTTAAGACTAAATTTCCATCTGAGCCCGAAAGGGTTCGTGCGTGACTCCCATTCGGTAGTTCAAAACCTCGGGCGTGAAATCTCAAAGGGTAGAGCAAATTTTTTCTAATAGCGGTCGCCTCTCGGCAGGCAATGGCAAAACTCCGAGTGTGTATTTCTGCCATGAAAAAATAAAAAATCTGCCGTTCGGAGTAGTCATAAAATTGTAGGTTCCTCCAGATGTGGAAAAATCCAAGACGTGTACCATAAAAAAGAGGAAGAGCTCGGCCAAACAACCCAACTAAGGGTGTAAATGGCAATTATGTATGTAAGTATGTATGCAAGTAGCTGCTCACTCACATTTTTTATATTTTGTCCGCGTCGGTTCAACAGTGGTTTTTGTTTGATTTGTTATGAAAAGAAATCTTAATGTCCTTTGATAAAAGGTTCGCGTCCGCTAAATAGAGATTTTTGTGTACCTTTTATGAATTGGGCGTCTGGCCAAGAGAGTAATTTGTTCCGAAATGTATACTTCTATATATATATGTATTCTTATATAAGAAAAAATGACCTCCCAAGGGAGATGTCTATCTAATTAATAGAGGTGTCCATTAGGAGAGGTTTCATTGTATTTACGTCCATTCGTCCGTCTGATGTTATAAGCCAAAACTTCCATTGTCTTTAAGTTAGTTTGTTTTCAAAAATTAATACTTCGGTCCAAGCAGTTCCTAACATGTAAGCTATCTTTTTCTTACTCTTTTCAATTGAAAACCTTTTTTTCGAATCACTTTCCTTATTATTATTATTGCCTTACATTTGACTTCAAAAGAAAGTTGCGTCAAACGCCGCTGTCATCTTTCAAGTCCACCACACTTTTTATGCGTACAATTTTATGTTACCATTGGTCAGCCAACCTACGCACTTCCGGTTTCTTTTTGGACCATAGGCGGCTACTCAATCAATTATGCAGCTCTTATGCCACCTTTCGGCACGATTTGCTCTTCCTTTCCTCAACTAATTACTGAAGTTCGATGTTTTAATTGTTTACACTCGTCATTTGCCGGCATTATTGTACAGCACTAACCTTTCGCCTACTGTTTTTCCGGCGCGTGCTGCCACCAAGTCGACTTGTACCGGTTAAAAATCAATAAGCAACAACAACAATATAAGAAATTGATGTCACGATGCATGCACAAGTCTAGACACTGCTCTTCTTTTGCGGGTGAACGGTTGACATTGTTGTTGTTTTTATTTAGCATGTTGTGTCAGCGGCACGTGGCAGTGCGTCACGCACCCCATTTGCGTACTAATGGTACACGGCGCAGGCGTCGACAGCGTTGACCTATGCAAAATGATGCGTGGTGCAGTGATTTGTTTTGTTAATTAGATGCAAAACAATTTGTGTAGGCTCATGGGCTCAAAGTGGCGTTGATTAGTGTATGGGTGTACTGTGTATTTTTAATTCGTGTAAGCGTGGGGGGAAAAATATACTAGGCTGAAGTGTTGGTGTCCGAGTGGGTTGTTCATCATATAAAATTTGTTTTAATTATTTTGAGTTTATGAATATTTCTGAAAAGTTCTTTTAGTCAGCAAAAGTGGAAGAAAATGTGTGCGTTTTATATTTCTTAAGCGAAATATTTTGCAGAAGGAGCGTGCAAGTAGATACACTGCTGGTTTGCTCAAATAAAGTCATAAATCCAAAAATTCGAATTCGTTTACGCAAGCTATTCGGTGAATTGGCTTTAAATTATCTGTAGAGATGATACTTGTTTCTGGTTTAATGAGTATATGAATAATATTTGAAGTGAACTGCAATGCTCACTAGAGTCCCTAAAACCTATAACATAATAAAAACATAAGAAAAAATGACTGCTTGTGTATTTTGCATACCCCAGGCATCCTTGGCCCAAACTTTTTCAGAACTGGCGTTCTGAGTGCTACCGAATAATGGTGCGCGATGTTTTGGTTATCAATACCAATACCGATAGCCCTACATAGCCATCACTTTTTTCGATACGAATGAATGCTCTCAAGAAATGGACCTTTCACTTGAACGTCTCGGCATTGTCGTTTTACTGTTTTGGATTACTTTTTGTGGTGGCACGTCAAACCACTAGATTTTGCTTATGAACCACAAATGGCTATTGGCGAGTGAAGACCGGCTATGGAAAGAGAGGTGCAACATTAGACCGATCGACCAGTCTCTCCGAGACTTCGGGATGGTATTTGCTAGATGTCCAAATAGCATAAAAATTACAACCTAAGAAATTCAAATATTCCGCATTTTATTAACTTACTTATGTTTTATTTGATTCTAGGGCCCTTCCTCGCTTAGAATTGCTCTGCGGCGCGATTTGCGAGAATTATCCATCTCAAGTGCAAACAGGTTATTTTCTGGACTTTCATTTTCTAAATGAGGTTGTCCACGCAATACCATAATTCCAAATGAATGAATGATTTTCTGATATTCAGTTCGTGTGATATTTAATCTTTTTCAATGCATGTGGATGCATAAAATAGCAGGAGAAAAAATTTTTGGAATGTTGTTCTAGATTGGGCTTTGCTTTTCTAAATACCTACCGAGTCCAAAATAGCGCCTGCTGCCGAGATCCCCAATTGATGGCTCCTGCTGCTGCCGTAGACGAATGGGTTGATGCGTGACTACCATTCGGAAGTGTGGAGATTCAAATCTCCGTGCATGAAACAGCAAAATGATAGAAAACGTTTTTTCCAATAGCGGCCGCCAGTCGAGAGGCAATGGAAAACCTTTGAGTGTATTACAGACATGAAAAAGGTCTCATTATAAAAAAACCTTTGCCATTCCGAGTCGGTGTAAACTTGGGACCTGCCTCCAGGGCCAAACAGGGACCTGCCTCCATTTGTGGAACAACATCAAGACGCACGCCACAAATAGGAGAAGGAGCTCGGCCAAATACCTAACAGAAGTGTACGCGCCAATTATTTATTTTTATTGCGGCTCTTATGCAGATAAATCCTAATTTATGATAGTGGACAATGTAACTGTCCGTTTTATATTTATTTCATTTATTATAAAATTCGATTTAAAAAATTATTTAATTAAAAATTAATCGTGTTTTAAATTTCTTCACTTATTTGTTTTTTTTATTAATTTCTTTACTTAATTTTTTATTTTTTTTATTAATTTCTTTATTTTTTCTTAATTCCTTTATTTTTCTTAATTGAATTGCATTTTATGATTTTTTATCATTTATATCATCTCTTTCACTTAATTGAATTAAATTTTGTTCAACTTTAATTTAGTTTTGTTTTGTTTTACTACTACTACTTGTTACATTACTTGTATTTTTTATTTTATTTGCTAAATTAATTAAATTATTTTATTTCATTTTATTGAATGTTTCGTTTTTCAAAATGCCTTCTGTATTCTTTTAGTCGCTATCTATGCATGAACCCAAAAACAAAAATCTTCCTATACGCTTGAACCGCAAATTACCTCACCGGCTCGCATCAAATATAATTAACTTTATAGCAGCTGTTGCTGGCTGAAAGCGTGGCGAGCAGGCATAGAAATTTTCTAGTCGTTCAAATTGCTTCCCAGTTCAACAACACCAAATAAAAATTTCTGCTCTAAAACATTTCTGTAGTATTAGAAAAAGCAACCAATTTTTTATACCTTTTCTGTTTTAGTTGCGCTTGTGTGTGTACGAGTATGTGTGTTGTTGCTATGTTTATAATGAGCCATCATCATGCCACCCCACCACTACAAATTTTTCACGCTTATTTCTTTACTTCAAAATGACGAGTACTCGCGCTTCTTTTTCGTCTTGGCTGCTGTCTCATTTCTGCCTATCTGCAGGCCCATACTTTAGGCACTGAAGCATGCGACCCCTTCTGAGAAATCGCATCAACACTGCGGGCGTAACTGCTGGTTCATAATATATGTACGCACTGCATGCATACTCGTATATGTAAAAATATATGCATGCAGATATATAAGTATGTATGAATGTACATTTGTATGAAGGTGTTTGTGGAGTTATTTTTACCTTACGCTGCTTCTACACGAGCGCTTTGTGTGTTTGGTTGCTCGTAGTTTATCGAACCGTTGTAATTGTTGCAGGCCAAAAATATGACCGAGGAAGAGTGGCAATCACCGGTAAATACATTGCATTTTAAATATTTTGTTTATGTTTTTACCGTGGATTTTGGTATTTTATTTGCAGCCTTACTTTTTGGATGCCTAAAATACGGTAAGCCTTCGGTGAAGCAATTAAATTCATAATAAAACTTAAAGCTTCTATGAAATAGGGGATTTCAGTTTCAGCCACTTCACGCATCCATAATTTCTCATTACTTCATAGATAATAATATCGCATTATTCGAGTGTGTAAGAAAATACGATGTTCGGCAGCCTAGCATTTTCATCTACTCACTTCTTTCTGCTTTAATAATTTCTGTATCATCTTCATACCTAATGGACACATCATTAATTTAAGTGTTGGAAAATTAACAAACAAACCAAAAAACAAAGTCAAAATAAATTTCATATTGTAGGTGTATGTATGTATAAGTATATAGAAATGCATTGCCTCCCGAGCGCACTCTGCTTATCCTCTTTTAGAGTACTTTTTTGAGTGTGCTTCGAGCAGCGAAAAAAGTAAAATTAAAAGCATCTACTGCACCGAAAAATGTTTACTTTTAAGTGGCCTTCGACAAAGTAATGGGTTCAAACAAACGCTACGATAAATGGATGGACCTGCATACATATATACATATATTCATATACATAAGTATGTTTGCGAACACACATATAAACGCACATTTTTTCTGTGGCTAAATTTTAATTAATTTAAACAAAACGCTCATTTAACCACATTAAAAAGCTGACTGTGACTTAGTTTTTAACTTTACCGCTGAAAGAGTTTCCGACTGTGTTGGTCAAGAGTTCTAAGGTCATTCACTCTCACCTCTGCCGGGTGTTAACAAGGGAAAATTAGTGGTTTTTATAGAAAAAATGTAAATTATTTTTCTTACCTTTCGTACGCGCTAAAGTTACATGCATAGATATTTAGTTTTTACAAAACACCAACATAAAAAAAACTAATAAAAATATGTTTACTAAATACATACTTTGAAGTTTTTCAATCCCTTCGAAATTTAATATTTTACAGTCCGTTTAAAAAAAAATGCATGTGCATTCCACTTTGATCAAAAAGTTCCCGGAATATATTTAGAAAATTCAAAATTCAAGTTTCCTCCTCAAAAGTTATATTATCGCCTTCAAAGTACTCCCCATCAACTACAACGCACTAATGTCAGCGTTTGACACAGCTATCGAAACATTTCTCGAACTCTATTTTCGGTATAGCCATAAGAACCGTCTTCGATTTATCCATTACTTCCTTTCGGCTATTAAAACCCGTCCCCGGCAGTGGTTTTTTGACTCGATCAGACATAAAGCAAACGCAGGGAGCCATATCTGGTGAATTCGATGGCTGCTGGATGATATTCATTTCATTCTTGGTCAAAAATTCTTTCTTTTTTTGGGTAAACTGTCTGTTGGGTAGTCTGCCTGAGCTACGGGCAAAAATTTGTGGTGTACAACACCGTTGTAATCTATAAAAACCTGAAAAAATTAGTATCGCTTTCTGCTTTGACTGAAAAAGATGTGGTTGTTTTTGGTCTTGGCTCATTCGGAGCTTTCCACTCACTCCCTGATATCTGGATTGCGTGTCGTTCTCATAAACCCACGTCTCGTCTCCAGTAATGATGCGTTTGATGAATGTTGAGTCGGATTCAGGCTTGGCAATCATGTCTTTGGCGATATCGACGCGGTCTATTTTTTGCATGACATTCAGTAGCTTTGGAACGAACTTTGCAGCAACCTGATGCAAACCCAATCATAAACTAAATATCCTGAACAGATCTATAAACAATATTCAAGTTCCCTGCCAGTTCTCTGATGGTTAGTTTTCGGTTATTGATCAACTTTTCTTACACTTTAATTGATGTTTTCATTAGTTTTCGATGTCGACGGCCTGCCACTATGTTATGAAATCAAAATAAAAAGTTGTACAGTGTTAGTCTCGTAACTCAATAGCCGCATCTCGTATAAAAGACTAAGATTTCTGAAACGAGAGTTATACAGTTTTGCAGTAAACAGTGGATTGTTATGTCAAGTTTTACCAAAAATGGACGCACCGTCGAAAACTTCGAAAGAGATAGCCGAAAGAGTTGATGAAATACGATGTGTAATTTTTATTATTTCTATAACATTTACGCAAATACACTACACAACATTTTTATTGCAATCGCGATAAAGTTACAAAGCGTAACACAATTCGCCGGTCGTTGTAAGCAATCTCGCCATGCATAGCTTGTTTTACATGCATCAACAACAATGCATACAATTTATCTATTAGATTACAAATATCTCTTTTTTTAGTTCTTTTCCCTTTGCAGGCGTAAGATATCCAATAACTGGACAGCTCTCGAATTCGCAATGTACTCATAGTCTCCTACTTCACTTTATTGTGCCATTTTGACGCGTTTGTTGTTGTTATTGTTGCTGTAGCTTCTTCTTGTTTTGCGGTTTGCGTTGTCCAAAGCCTCATATTTCGCAATGCACACCAACAAACAACCTCTGTCGCAGTGCATTGCACTCCACTTTGACCTCAACGACTGGCTGACAACTCTATCGCAATTGTCCAACTGATGAGCTCCCATGCATTCTAAAGTATCAGAGGCGGCAGTTCTCTCGTTACTATTTGTTTGCTTTATTTTTTTCGATAAAATTGAAAAGTGCACTGTTTTGTTTTGTTTTGAAGAATAAAAATAGCGGAAATACGCCGCTGTCGCCGACAAGTGCAGTGCCCACTACTATTTAGCCGAGTCGTGTGTACATTTTCACAGATTAAGAAGTTCATCACACTTGATGTTCGCTCACTCGTTCATCTAAGCTGCTGCCGACTCGCTTTGCTGGCGGGCTGTTTGCCTGGCTATCGGCGGCAGTTTCTCAACTGTTTAACTGGCCTTTGTCCCTTCTTTGGCTGAGCGATTTTCAATGCATACTTTAATACTTTTGTGTACAGAAGTAAATATATATGTTTTCATTTTAGTATTGTGGTTATTTCGCAGAAACACTTCGCTGCCTCGGTTAGCTTTTGTGGCTTCCCTTCGTTTTATTTTTTGCATTCAAATAGTTTTGCTTCGTTGCGCCTCACTGCCTCCAATGCGACATAAATCTCAAAGTATGCAAATCAGCGGAAGTGACCATTGCCAGGCCGCGTTACCAGCGATCTGGGAAATGATTTTATGCGGCTTTTGTTTTCCACAAATTGCAATCTTTTGATAATTATACGTTTTCAAAACTTCTTTTATTGTATCTACAACTTTTACACTACATGAGCAAGTGATTGGATGGCTATTGAGTTGACAAACTAAGTTTATCTGAATTGATAAGACTGGGAGAATCTGTTTGATCTTAATGCTCTAGGAGAAAGTAGAAATCCATTTTCGGTAAATGCTCCCAAGCACTCTCGCAAAATATTACCAACACGCAATACAGTTCTTAAAATTCAGCACCAGTGTATTAAAAAAATAAATAAATAATTGGCGCGCACACTTCTGTTAGGTGTTTGACCAGCTCCTCCTCGTACGTACAATTTTAAGTCGACTCCGAACAGCAGATATTTTTTTATGAGGAGCTTTTCCATGGCAGAAATACTCTCGGAGGTTTGCCATGCCTGCCGAAGGGCGATCGCTATGAGAAAAAACCGTTTCTATTATTTGATGTTCATGCACGGAGATTGGAACCTACGTATTCCCGAAAGGTTGCTCCTGAAAGTTGCTTGGAAGCTAAAAAACCAATCTTCGCTAACAAACATTCTCTAATTTGTTACTGTAAGATTAATAATTATTAAAAAAAAACATTCCCGGAATACCAACAATTAAAGACAGTAGATATTGAGTTATGGCACACACGTCAAAAATAAAAAAATTCAGAATAAGGCTTCAAAGTCGAAAAGATAAGAAATCAGGTCTGATCTTTCAATTTTGACACAAGCATTACGTAATTTACACATCTCGGCTTAAATTCATTGCAGACAGGACCATAATTTTAGCTTTGCCTTACATTTTTGATTTGAACCGCGGTGCTGTTCACTGTCCAGTGCTACTTCAGAGGATTTGCTTTAATATTCCAGCCAGAGATCTTCGTAGTTCGTAGTTGGTCTCTCAAAATCGCATTATCCTCTAATGCTCCTATTACTAGAGTACTAATAGGACTATGAATAAGTTCGTGCGGTTTTTTCGAAATTTGAAACTTTATTGACGTAAAATGGTTACAAATTTAATATTCAAAGTATTGTCCATCGCTTACTACTACTTTTTCCCATCTTTCTGGCAATTCACGGATTCCCTTTGTGAAAAATTCGGTCGGTTTTGCCGCAATCCACGAATCGATCCATTTTTTGACTTCATCGTAATTACGGAAGTGCTGGTCAGCCAGGCCATGTTGCATCGATCGGAAGAGATAGTAATCGGATGGCGCAAGATCTGGACTATACGGCGGGTGGGGTAGGACATCCCATTTGAGCGTTTCTAAGTATGTTTTGACCACTTGTGCAACATGTGGCCGAGCATTGTCATGTTGCAAAATAACTTTGTCGTGTCTATCGGCGTATTGCGGCCGTTTTTCTCGCAGTGCTCGGCTCAAACGCATCAATTGTCGTCGGTAGACATCCCCCGTAATCGTTTCATTCGGTTTCAGTAGCTCATAATACACAACACCCAGCTGGTCCCACCAGATACACAGCATAACCTTCAGGCCATGAATATTCTGCGCCGACGTCGATGTTGAAGCATGGCCAGGGTATCCATACGTTGCCCGACATTTTGGATTATCGTAATGGACCCACTTTTCATCGCCAGTCACAATTCGATGCAAAAAACCCTTTCTTTTGTGCCGTTGAAGCAGTTGTTCGCATGCCATAAAACGGCGTTCAACGTCTCTTGGCTTCAATTCATACGGCACCCAATGGCCTACCTTTCGGATCATTCCCATGGCTTTTAAACGTTTGGAAATGGTTGATTGATCAACTCCCAAAGTTTTTGCAACCTCTTCTTGCGTTTGAGCCGGATCTTGATCGAGCAATTCCTCCAATTCGGTATCCATGAACTTTGGCGGCGCACCCTCGCGTTCTTCGTCTTCCAAGCCAAAATCACCACTTTTAAAGCGTGCAAACCACTTCTGGCACGTTCGCTCAGCTAGAGCATGCTCACCATAAACTTCCACCAAGATACGATGACTTTCGGCTGCTTTTTTCTTCATATTAAAATAATGAAGAAGAATTCCCCGCAAAAACACATTATTTGGCACGAAATTCGACATTTTCAAGTGTGGTAAAAATATTGTTGTTTACGCTTCAAATAAAAAACTTATACTGACGTTTGTGCCTTACGACAGTAGCTCTCCAATGAATGTTTGGAAATGTGGATCGATGGAATAATCAAGTTACGCCATCTGTTGTAAAACCGCACGAACTTATTCATAGTCCTATTAATTGAGTTTAACAAAATCTCTAAATTTATTGAGGCAGATTTTTCATGTTCAAAAGATTGTCTATTGAATTGTTTGAATTTTTATTAAAAATTCTTTAATTGTATTTCCTTTTTCTTTAATGCCTATTAACCTTAAAATATGTCCACTTAGTATATATGAATTTATTGTATGCATTGACTTGATAAATAAATAAAAATATATTCTTGAGATATTCTGCAAAAAAAAGTTTGATTTCTTTAACCCTCTCTTAAAATTATTAACAGTTTATCCGCTCGGTTAGTAACGGCCGCTTTCTTTATGAGATTAGAAAATGGTTTAAAAAGCATAATCTGCATCTATGGATGTCCCTAGGTCTCTAACCAACTGTTAGTCTTTATCAAATTAGTCGTCGAGCTAAGATTTACGTCTCCTTATTTGTAGTCCAAAATTACGAAAGTGTCACGCATAAAGTTACCGTTAGTGGATTAAGTTAACGACTGAGTTGATGATCAGGATTTAGTGATGAAACAGCATTAATAACAAGCCTGGAATCAATATCACATTCAATATAAAATATTTCAATTGTCCAAAGAATGCTGAAGAATTCTTGCAACTTGTTCAACGAACCCTCCAACATGCGGATGTTGACAGCATTTTATTTTCCTGTATTGTATATATGTACGAATATGTGTATTCGCCGACTGATGACAGTTAGTGAGTGCAACGTGCTACGGAATCACTAATAGTGCTAAAAGACGGCAATAACGCTAATAGTATATTATTAGAGTTTAGCTTAGAAGTTGTAAGAAATGTATAGTTGTAAATGTCAGCAAATACAGGTAGCCAGAGGAAGTGGACAACTGCGGCAAAAAGTTCAAAACACAAAGTAAAAAAATGTACATTAATGCAGGAAAATTGTAGTGGCAAAGTGTGATATCACAAGAAATCAGACATTTATAGTAAATAAATAAAGGGTCTTTCAAAAGACGCGCTCAGAAGATGTTTTAAAATAAAACATGTAAAAATTCAGCTTCATTCAGTTTTTTTAATTTTTTTTTCATAATATGGCTTTCAATAATTTATATGTGAATACAAAACTATCCCTCCTAACAGTCAACCTAATCTTCACGTGGTGCCCACTGTTTAAAACGGATGAGGCTCTGACGACCGAGTAAAGGCTATATAACTTTGCCAACTGTGACAGAAGCTAACATTTTTGGCAGCAAGTCTGGGATCTTTAGCCGAAACCTCGGCATCAGAATCGGAAAGGTAGGCTGGTAACCTGCTAATCTTAAACCTTATACTATCAACGAAACCACCACAAAAAAGCCTCGAATAAAACAAACTGCTGTGGCTCTTTGCTCCCACGCGGGATAATAGGAAATTATATTTACATATATATGAGCACGTCCATAGGCTGTCATACGAGAATTACAATTTTTAAGATAATTCATGAATGTATAATTGTAGAGAGCGTCGAGACATCGATGTTAAAGGCTACTTTGCGCTAAAGCAGCAATACTCTCAACAGGACGTCCAGTTCTTGGTCTGTCAGTCCTTCTTCTAAGCTAACAGAATCAGTTTCTTAAAATTTTTTCACCAAAATGGTCGGAGCATTGCGAGAAGTGTATCTTTCTAAAAGGGGACTATGTTGGAAAAAAACACAATTTTTAAGAAATGGTTTGTTCGGGTACGCGGGTACTTATTGAACCTCACTCATAAATAAATAAATATTTCCCTTTCCTTAGTTGAATAATGTTTTTCTAGTTAGTTACATATTTGCCCAATTAGAGTTGAAATTACCAACCTAGGGTAAGAGAAACGTATTTAGTTGCATCTGCTGGTGCCACTGTCACTCTAAATCTGAATTAAGTATGAAATGTTTCTTCTTTAATATCATTTAAATTTTTAATTGTGCAGCCCGGGAACATCTGCTGTGGTACCATAAAATTTGCACACAATACAACACATTTCGGCGCGCGTTGGCGGCATAATTACATTTGCCAGTGCTGGCTTCAGTTCAGTTGAGGGTATTATGTCAAATTGACATGCTAACCACATTTCTCAAGCCAAGTCATCCAACTGTCAAGTGAATGCGAGGCACTAAGAAGATGTGGCAGAAGTGCAAGGGTGCAAAGTAAAAGCCGCCTGCCCAACCGTCTTTTGCCATCTCTACAGCATGAATAATAACAACAACAAAGCGCATACCATAAAAGATGCAAAACCCAAAGTAACAAAAGAAATTACATTTAGTAAAATAAAATCTCAAATCTTATTGGTGGCAAGACGCCAGACCATAGTTGAGCGGCTGGCAAGTGACTCTGAGAGTCCATTCCATGCTTGAAATGTTGTGTGCACAAAAAACATTGGCGCTCATACTTTCGCAAAGCGTCCAACAAGCATTTGTACAAAAAAGAAATAATACGAACGCAATTGCATACAAAAAATCGTTTTAAGATTTATATTTCAGCTACTTTCGGTTTTCATTGCATCAATTTGAATTATAATTTTTTTCCCCCCTCTACTGAGCTTTTCTACAGTTATATTCTTCACAGTGGCATCTTCAGCACCATGACAAAAACTTCAACTTAAACTTCAAATCTTGCGTTACAATTTCAACTTCATTATACCACACTTTGACAAGACAGCTGTCAGGCGTGCTGTGTTGTAGTGAAGCACTTAAAGGGCGAGGTCAACCTTCACGCTTTTCCCAAGTGTTTTTGACTGCCAGTTTTCAAAATATTCGGCCAAATAATTGCCTTATTTGGCTATAATTAGTGTTGCTACAATTGCCGTCGCACCGTTGCACAGTGCGGCCGATTCCCAAAAAGCTGGCCAAAAGTCGAAAAAAAAGTTTCTAGATAGTTTTTTTGTCTTTGGGTTGGCTACAGTAATGCCTTGAGTAGTGAAAACCGTTCATAGCAACGTCCTGTACCCTAAGTATCCTCTGTATTTTCAGTCGGAACGTGGCCTTCGTTTGAGCATCGTATTACTGTCGATGAATAGTGAAAGTTGTACACATTTGAAAGATTTTGTAATGGAGTAAATTGAACAAAACCAAATGGAATCATCTTCGGAAGGTTAGTAAAATACGACAAATCTTTAGTACATATCAATACCTCGACACAAAATTTTTAGCTGCAGCAATACGTAGATACATTTTTTGCAATTTTTTTTATAAAATTTGAGTTTTCAAACTGTATTGTAATACAACGCCGTCATATGCTGCTTTGAAATCTATTAAAGGTTACTCAAAAAAGTAATGGTTACTGAATAAAACAAGATTCAGCTGCTACCACTTGCTACCTTGCGACCCCGAAAACATATAAATTTACATGCATCTTGATTATGTTCTTGAATATACGCTATTTCACGTGAAGGGGTGGCCAATAGAGGTTTCCACCTGGGGGTGGATTTTCAAAATTTTAAGATCAAATTCGTAATCAGCGACCCCGACAACCCCCGAGTAAGAAATTTTGAATCAATTACTTAATTTTTTGAGTTTTGGCCAGCTTTTCGGGAATCGGCCGCACTGTGCGTTGCAACAACTTTTTCTACCAAATTTTTTGTTTGTTTTTGTGGTCAGTATCGGTTTATCATCTCACTGGTTAAGGGGGTATTCTAGTCTAGAAATTTGAAAAAATCGAAAATTTTTTTTTTTCAAAATTCGATAGTCTAGGTATTCAAAAATATCTTCCTAAAAGGATTTTGCAAAATTCGAATTATTTTCGAAATTACAACTATTTTAGTGACGATAAAAGATAAAATAGCCGATCTGACTATTTTCATAACAAATTTCAATAGTTTTAACGCGTTGTTCTATTGTGTAGTCCTCGGCCAATCTGGAGTGGAGGGAAATGAATGGGCGGATGAGTGTGCAAGGAAACGCTCTGAACTTGACCTTCAGCGAGTGGTAGAGGATATTAGCATTCCTCTAAACTAACTGTATGTACACTGCGATTGACTTAAGCGTAATTGCAGAAACCAATAAAAAGTGGTCTTTAAAGCGCCAATACTGAATCTTAAAAAGACAAAATGTCTGCTTGGAGTCAACAGATCAACTACCAGCGTCCTCACAGGTGTTAAAACAGGTCACTACACTATTGGCACCCTTACCAGTAGAATGGGTGTACCTCACAATGACTGCTGCAGGAGTTGTGGAGATGAAGAAATTGGGTCGGTACAACACCTCCTCTGTGAATGTCCTGCACTTCAAAAAAACCATGCCAAATATCTTGACGATTATTTCTTTGAAGACCTGGGAAATTTGCAAAATGCCTCCCTGGAAGAGCTAGTTATTTTCTTAAAAAGATCTAAGTGGCTTAAGCAACTTAGTAAGAGGATGGAACTCAAATGCAGGTTTCACAATGGGCCTTGAGCTCACTGCGTGTCCTGCAAGCAACCTAACCTAACCCTCGATCGTGACAAAGCGCACATCTGTCTACCTAACACAGGTGACATAAAAAAAGGTCTAGGAAGTATTCACTTTGGGAAGACCCTTTATATAGCATGTTTGTTACAAGCAGAAGTTCATTGAGAACTAGTGCATGGTGAATTGGTTGCATGTTTAATTGAATGGACAACTGACTGCCGATGTCGATGGAAGGAAATCACGTTTTGTATAATTTTTTCCTCTACAACAAAAGAAAGCATAGCAAAGAACTAAAAAAAAATTAGCTACCTTGGCAAGAAATATCAATGACTGTCAGTTTGGCTAGCCACTAGCTATGTGCTCGTATTACTTAACACTCGCATTGGATGTAAAGGATGTGGCTGGCGGGTTGTTGACAGCTACAAGTCTTCTACGCGCAACTTACGTCGCATTCAATGTACTTGACCACAATACTCGCTGGAGTACTGAGCATGAATGAAACTATAATAACGCATAATGATGAATGAATGAATCAATGAGCAATATTATTTCTGAGTATTAGTTGGGTAGTTGCAAAGCGTAGCAAATAAATATGTACTCGTTAATTGTTAAACATGTGGCAATTTGTAATTTGTTGCTAAACCAACTGCAAAAACTAGTAGAAACAAAATAAAAAATTGTAATAATTTCAACTATCTTCTATGCATGCATGTATGTGTGTATAAGTATGTGAATCTGAGAATATGATGCTGGCGACTTCCGTGTTAATTTAATAAGCTTGCCACACATGCGATGCGTTGCACATTTGTTCCATGCAATGCAGTACATTAATGTATTTAATATTTTTTATTATACATACATACATATATATTAATTACACAGAATATTCATAAGCAATAGTAGTGCTTAGAAAAGCTGTGATTCTTTTTTTAATGCCCACAAACGCTTGCGGCGCCTAAGGCTGACTGAATGCCTGCATACCTGCTTGATGTTTGCGAGCCTGTTGCCGACATTGTTGAGATTTTTGCAAATCTAACAGCCGGCAATAAAATTTAGCCACAGTTAATGCTATTGTTGTTTGTAGCATCATAACTGTAAATGCTTTATAGTAATGCGCAACGAGTGACTGAAGACTGCATGCGCCGCCGCCCGTCATCCGTCGATTCATGTCTATACCCACATACATATGTACATATGAATTCTCCCTGCAGGGAGAGCTTACGATAATGTTACACATTTGTAATATTTTGGAAATTGCAACACTTTTAGCTATTAAATTAGCGACTGCCTTCCGAGAAGCGAAACTACAAAACGCCCTTCTCACCCTACGTGGGTTAAACACAGCTCACAGAACAAAACTGCAGTCGATATTTTTTTTTATCTGGCAAAATTCTTAATTTAAGTTTACAAAAGTTATCGAGTTTTTTTCACAATTACCCAAACTTATCAACAATTTAAAGACAGAATACATTTCTAACCAATAGAGTGAACTTTACTAACTGAGCGCTTAAACTATTCATAATATAAAAAATGTCATTTAACTTTAAGTTTTTTCAACTGCCTGATAAAAATAAATTGGTTAGTTCCAAGACTACGGCAAAGCTGATGTAAAAATCAAATATTTTGTTCAGTTATCAGGCGTTTTTTAGCTGCATGAGAACTATCGATATCGATAACTATGGTTTACCAGCTGATAATGGTAAACTGTGTTGACATTTCTGTTCAGTAAGGTTTGCCAAGTCATCATGAATCGTTTAAGGCCAAAACAATGCATTCAAACTGTAGATTTTTACTTAGAAAAAAAAATATGTTTGCGAAGTTTATAGAGCGAAGTGTTGAAGAAAACGCCGAATTTCGATTCGTCGTAGTTCTCAACTTGTTGGTCTTTATCCATCGACTACGGATCTTGTGCCTGTTATAGGCACCTCGCATCTCGTGCAAGTCAAATATCTAATAAATAAAGTTACCCATTGTAGTACCTCGTTATTAGTTCTTGAATTTGGCATTATGGACTGTAAGGTAATATTTTCTACAAAAAGATAATCATTTATGCATAAGTTAAAGATTTGATAAAATGTTTTTGAGCGAAAGCGCGCAATAAATCTTGTTTGTTTGTCAGACGCACACTAATTGACTGCACTTGCGACTCTTATCGCTAATTGTTTCTGTGTAGAAAGAGGAAGAAGCATTGCTTGACAAGAATGTGGCCACGTGGTCTAAAATCACTAGAAGCGCACCATTCCAGTACTATTTTACTTCCCTGCAGGCCATTGCTTGCTTATTATATTTTCTTGGTCATATCATTCCATGGTCGCCACTCTGTTATACTCAAACCGATATTTTAGGCATTTTTCTCACCTGAAAAATAAATTCATAACAAATTATGCACTTTTTTGTATATTTTGCACATTCCACTGTTATTTTTTTATTTAGTCACAGACCATCAATATCAATTGGTTACACCACCAAACAACAAAAAACGTTTGTAGTCGCAGGCGCTTGTGGTTTTTTGCCTTTTTTGTTTTGGCGATCGCCTCTTTAGTGCTTCCTTACTTTTCATGTTTAGTATTGAGCAAAATATATATTTGTTTTGTTCCGCAAAATCCTTCGTATTTTAGTGTTATTTTTATTTCTTCCTTTTCAATTTACTGTAAAATTTTTTTGTGTTTGTAATAAAATTTTATTTGTTCAGAACAGCAAATGTGTTTGATCAACTAAGCGCACGCTTATCAATTTGAAACGTTTACAAGCTGATGCTTCAAAGGGTTACATTTTTTATGATACAATTCTCGCTGTAAAAGTGTCTAAGCAAAAGTTTTCCTTTCCATTTTTTATGGACGCTTAATGTAGAAAATACTCGCCTTCTCCTTTCTTTGAAGATAATACAGACTAGGGAATGAACAAACATCGATATTTAAGGCCGAACTGAATTGCGGCAAATTTGAGCCGAGGTGAACCGAAAACAAGTAAAAGACAAGCAATGGTTTTCCAAAAATCAAATATTTTTATTAATAAAAAAACCCAAGAGTCTTCATAACATTAATTTCATATACTTATACATTAAGTTTGTAAAAATAACAAAAAACACTTCGTCTATCTACCGGCACAGATCTGACTTGCAGCATAGAACAACTGCTTACTAGTCACACTCGGTGGAGATGATATTTCCAAGCGATCGGAAAAAAATGTGGGTATTCAAAATGTTACAAAAACTACAGATTTATAACATTTTTGAACAAAAATATTTACCGAAATGTTCAGGCAAAGTTCGGTTCTTTTTGATCGAAGTTCTTTTTGGCTTAGCTCTAATACATACAAAATATGTGTTTATACATTATAGAGGAAGTGCAGGGTTGTATTCGGCAGCGCTGGCTTGGAAATTATAAAGTGATAGCACCAAATTTTGCAGCTACAGTAATCCTAAAACTAATATTTGGGATAAATGGTGTGTCACGGGCGTGCTTCTTTTTAAAAATGCCATAAAAGCACCATTAATAATGTTTCAGTGGTCTTTGGTTTATTATAAAGAATGAGCCTGCCAATTAATTGTGAAATATGGTATAACTTCGTTCAAATGGGTATTTCGATTCGCCCTGCAGTATCCCACTTTTCAATCTAATTTTGCCGTATTGCAATATTTGTTTCTGGATGCATGACGTCGATTTTTAACGACAATCCATAAATCTGGAAGTATGTAAGTTTTCAATATTCTGAAACGTTGTAGGAGCGTAGATAGATAGATAGATTACTTCGAGGTTTGCGCTTCGACCTCAAAGTCTTTTGTACCCTCTGTACCTCATCCAGACCCAGTTCCCTTATTAAAATCAGGATAGAGCTGGGTTGTATTCAGCGTATGTGCCTTTCTTCTGGCTGCAGTTAGCCGAAATATCTCAACCTCCTTCGCGCTATAGCTCTTCATTCAAGGAGAAGGTGCATTGGAGTCTCCTGGGATTGGGCGAATCAGTGGATCATATGTAGATGACTACGCAGTCTGAAGTAGCTTGTGAGAATATCCGCGAGCATTCTCAGTTTATCGTTGGGGAGGGTTATGAGTCTTTTGAACTTCGTTTGGTTGTATCCAATAAGGATTTCGCATGTCGCAGCCCCATAATTCGAGCATAACGGGACTAATTTCGCATCCCTGATTCTGGGTTCATGTCACTCTCTTGAGCGTGAAATAACTGTCGAAGTCAAAATTACTGTCAATGTCAAAATTACAAAAAATGTAAATATGCCACTGAAACCAGGTGAAATGAATTTTTAGTTTTTTTTCATATGAAATATGAAACATGTTTCACGCATTCTCGATATCTAGTTTTCGCTTGCAATATTCATAATGCATATATTTAATCCCGCACTGTCACCATTTCCAGTGCCGCTGCTTGAACTGCTGCGCATCCAAATGCATTTGAAGCTGCAGCTGCTTACTCGCTCTCATCAAACATGTTTCAGTTCACTACAATAGTCGTACGTGCCTTTTTTTTGCCTGGATTCGTGTACATACGCACATAAATACGATTCATTCTCTATCTGCAATCAAAGTGCCAGTTCATTTGATACCGCGCGTAAGTTTGATATGCATACACACATACATACTCACGTGTTTGTGTGCATCAAGTCGCGCTATTAAAGACCGGAAGTAGTGTTGCTTGCTGCGAAGTAGTAGTACTCTGCTTGCCAGCTATGCTGTTATTTTTGCTGCTACGTATCTGCGCTCTTACGCAGTCTACTTCCTTTCTACGGTCCAAGACTTCTCATCCTTGCTTGGTGTTTTTGTTTTATGTCCTCCCCATCGCCTCAAGAGACCGGATGTATTCTTAATATTCATCCCGTTTTATGCATATCCGTAACGCTGGCTGTCGCTTTGTCCTACACATTAGGATATGTATGTAAGTATATCAATATGAGGTTGTGTACATATGCACATATGCTTACAGCTTGCCTTGCCCGAAACAAGTTCGTGATTTTTACCGCTGCTGGCTCCCCTCTACTCGTATAGTACGTAGTTCATTCGCTCGCCTGGCTGAGCTCAAACTCAATTGCATTTAGCAGACTTTGGGTTCAGACGTTAGTGGTATTGAATTTCATTTTTAAGCGTGTCTAAGTCCAGGTTTAATGCCCCCTCTTTTTCTCATGTACTACACCTTATTAACTGTATATAAAATTTGTGTGCATGTGAATGTTTGTGTGCACATACATGTGTATCCCTCTTCCAACCAACCCTTCTCGGCTTGAAGTGTATTGCATTTTTAAGTAGTTACTTCTTGTATTACTACCTCAAACCTTGTTTTATCAAAGTGTTTTCTCCCTTCGACTTAAACGTTTCTTACTCATCGTTCATATGTAGATTCATAGCTTTTGATATTAAGCAGTTATCAATTTTTCGGCGTTCTACTTTTTTCAACACTTACTCCTCACATACATTCGCACACAAACATTTTTTTTTTTGTTAGAAACCCTGGCAGTTCGCTACAACTTTGCATTGTTTGGCTGCGTGTGTGTATGTGTGCTTTGCGTTGCGCGTGTATTTTTGGAAATTTGAACATCTGCCGTTCTCATTTGCTTTACTTACTTTAGTGCTACTTTTTTCTGTTTGCTCGCAGTTGCATTTTGAATTTACCTTCATTGGGATTTTACGTTAAATTTCAACCCCCAAATATTATCTACAAACTGCCTTACAACCTATTTGTGAGTAATTGTGTGCAATGAGCGCGTTGTATTATAGTGACTTTTTAAGGGCGCAATAGCGAACGTTTCACATTTTGTTTGGTCTCTAGTTCCTGGGGCGCATGAAATGCATTTGTCTGCTTTTGCTCCCTCCTTTACTTGAGCCTTTTTGTTTATTCTCTTTGCCCGATTGAGGGGTTGCAAAAATCACCTTTCACCAATTTGAGAATGAATTTTTACTTAAAATCACTCAGATATGCGCTCACTTAATTCCGATTTGTTAGTTGTATTACACTCGTATACTTTTGGTTTATTACATTTGAGTCAGTTTCGAATTGAGTATGAAAAAAAAGCAACAGGATATTTTGAGGAGGAAAAAATTCTATGAGCGGCATCAAAATTATTAAATTAAACTAAAAAATACAAAAGTTATGTTTTAAGAAATCTATCATTAGTTTGAAAAGTCCTGTAAGAATATGGACAGGCTAATGAAGCAAGAGCGCAGAGTGGGACTAATTAGCATTTATTAATTAAAATATGAACTATTTGGCTTGAGCTCTAGCTTTTCATTGCTTGGAGTTTGCACTAATATTTTTTTTTCAAAAAACTATCTATTAAGCCCGTTGAGAATTTCACAGATGCGCGCTTTGAAATAATAAACATATATCGCAGCTTAGTTCAACTTTAATAGAACTTAAAAATAATTTGAAACTATTAATTTGCTTTGATCAATCATACATTGAGAGAATATTTGTGCGATTGCATGTCAAGTGATCCCAGTATTTTGGACATTATCATGTCGATTCTCTTAACCCTTTTGCATCACCGCTTGAAATGCTCGATGTACTTAAAATACCAAGCGCCGGCAAGACTTTTACTGTCTGAAAAAGAATGTCACATGATTACCAAAATTATTTATTTTGCTCAAACTAAAAAAAAAATAAATTGCGGATTATTCTGTACTTGATGATAAGAGAGAGTTTTTGTTCGCGGATTATTCCGACGGATGATGCAAATGGATTAAATATTGGGTTATTTTTAGGCTTGAGGCAATAAGAAGTAAACTGGAAAAATTTAATAATTTTTAGATTTGTTCAATTTAAAAAATTCTGCTATAGGTTGTTTTCAAAGGAGGCTTTTGTGACTTTATACGGGCACTATATATTATAGGCAAAATACAAAAAAAAAAAATCCGTACTCGCCCGGAAGGATTTGGAGGAATTCGGTGCCGATATATATATGTATATATTTTTTTTTGCAAGACTAATTTTCATTTCTTTTTCAATTATTTTGTACTTATAGACGCAAAAGAAGTTATCAAATAAATATTGTAAATAAAACTTAGCTGATATGCAAGTTTATGCGTTGACTCTGAAGTTTTCGTTAGCTATCATATTTTCTAAAATAATCATAACGAGCGAACTAAAAAATCATTAGTTAATCAGTGTTTAAGTGAAGTGAAATTGCCCTTTAAGTAGTCGGATCGGCAGTGGACTCTTGTCAAGTTAACCACAGCATTATCATTTACAATCATTCGTACAGTTTTCCGCGAAATATAAGATTATCAAAAGTGGAAGTTCAGAAAGCACCGACACTCACACTCGAAAATATCAATGTATCATCGGAATCATTCACTTGTTCGTTAATAATTTTTTTGCTGACATTCAGTATAAAAAGAAATGTTTATCTCAAAACACTTATCGGCATAGTACAAGCATATGTCGCGACAAAAAAGTGACAGCACTTGTAGCCAAAAAAGAAGTAAAGTTAAAAAAAGTACGTAAAAAATGTACTCGTATGTGTGTATGTATACATATATTGGTCACATAAAAAATTGCGGGCCGACAGCAGCACGCCAAACAGATGATGATTGCGGTTAAAAATATTTCAACGGCAGCAGTTCAATTGCCTTTTCAACCAGAGTATTTCAAAGGAAAAGTAGAGAATGATCTGAAACAAAAACTGCGCACATAAATACATCTATGTATATTTGTATATATGTACATATAATGCATGGCCATTCAGATCTAGTTAATGATGACACCATCGTGGTCAAAAGTCTCAGTTATATTGGAGGGTTCGAAAGCAACCTAGATAAAAAAGAGTCTATAAAAAGTAGCGTAATTTAAAGCAAAAACAAATGTGAACAAACACAAATACAGCTTCGAATTGATATGTGCAGAGTCTTTCAAGTTCGGGCTACTTTTTTAGTCGCCAAGTTCACCCGTTTAAACGCCTCTGAATAGATAGATAGATAGATACTAACCCAAAAACAAGAATTGCTTATTTCTCCATTTCTCCAAAATAATTCACATCTACCCCTTGTGCACTCGGTGGATGTTGGAATGTATCATTTCGTATTCGTGAAATATACACTCTCTACTACAATAGAGAGTGATAAGTTTTAACTATTTATTTATTAATTTTGTAATTTCAATCATTTTTTTTTTATAAAACTACACTTCATACCACAACAAGAATCATAGAAAACAAAGTTTCGAACTTTGTATAAAATTTGTAAAAATTCAGCAAATTTTCATCAGAAATTCAAACTTTTTTACTTTTAGAACATTTTTGGGTATGCCGTTTTATATATTATTGAGTCTCGGTGCAAGTTTCAAGTACATATATCAAAAATCAAACTGATTTTTTAGAATTTTTTCAGTCATGATCTTGAGCATTTTCTCCATTTAACGTCTACGTCTTTTATATGGAAGAAAACACCTAACACCGTCAGCAGAAAAAATTTCAAAATTTAACGCGGTTTTTGAACCACTTGAAAATAGAATTTTTATTATACAAAATTCAATGATATATAAAAGTGCATACCCGAAAATTTTCTAAAAATTCTGAGTATAAAGTTTAAAATTTTAATAAAAAATTGGCCGAATTTTTTAAAATTGTATACAAAAAACTTGAAAGATCCTGTGTATGTACTATATGTACCTGGGTAGAGTATAGGAGTAAGCTTTGTAAAGGCACCGACTATGCGCTGACATTCTCTCCATATCATACGCAAGCGCATATTCGTAATTATAAACGGCATTCGCACCGTAAGCAGGAGCAGGCCACCGCAGCTGGCTCAACACTTCAACGTATAAACTTGTAGCATATGAACATACCTAACTTATGGATGGTTAATGTACATATGTTTGTATGCACGTATGTAAACATAAAACTATTTATAAACGATGCATCAAGTTTTGAAGAAATGCGAAAATGATGAAACATAAAAAAAGCTACCCAAAATAGCAGCAGTTGCGAAGGAATTCTACCAAGAAAAAGCTATCAAGTCAATTTTATTAAAAAAAAAAAATAAGGTAGGCTGAAGCTCGGTCCGGGCCGAACTTTATATACGCGCGCACATTTTAGTAAAATGTAATTCTGCCTAGCTGTTAATTTTCGAAATCAAAAATCTCATAGACAATGAGAGTTATAGGGGATAACATCAGAGGGACAAACAGAAATTTAATCTTGACATATAAAAAGTGTATAGGTTAGGTTACGGTGGTAGTCGGTCTGTGCGACCAACTCACTTAGACCTTACAGGTCCGTTGTTACACCACTGTGCGGCACGGAACCTCATTTATTTTTCTTCGTGGAACCATTTTGTGGTTCTTATGAAACGCAGGATTGATTCCATCCTCACGCCAGACATCTGCTCTGATTTTACCCAAGGCCGGAGGGACAATTGCAAAGGAAGTGCTCTACTGTTTCTTCCTCTTCCTCATCGCTAAAACTTCTACAATTTTCATGGGAGAAAACTCCTAGTCTCATGAAATGCCTGAGAAATAGCCAATGATCGGCCTTCGATATATTCTCTCTCGAAGGACTAAACAGTTCCTTTGTATTTTTCTTATTTATTTGCGGCCATAGTAGCCTGGCTGTGTCTTCATCTTTCTAAAAAGTGTATACAAAATATTTAAATCGGATCTAATTGAAATGGAGAGCAATACGTGTAGTCAGTTTGGTTGAGTTTTATTAAGTTGTTATCGAGATACACGCATCTACTCAAAAAAGGACGAAGTACCACCCATTATTTAAAAATTTTACTTGCGTCGAGTTTTTTTATTATTTCGACCAAATTTGAATCATTTTGTTTCATTTATAACAGATATCGTTTTTTTTTTTTTTAGTTTTAAAAACTGCCATTATAGGCAGGTGGGCGTGATTATTTACGATTTCGCCCATTTTCAATACAAAACTACTTAGACCAGAGAGTAATACCATAGGAGTACTAAGTTTCACTGAGATATATTAATTTTTGGACGAGTTATCGTAACAATGGACAAACATTGCTAAGTCCAATTTTCTCTCTTGATTCGTTTATGCTGCTACATACAACCCTTATGTGAGAAAAATTATAATACCCTTGGGCATAAGTGCGTGGGTATAAAAATGTCAGGAGCTAATATATCCGACAGACGTTCTGACGGACAACCAATCGACTCGGCGTCAGACGGCGGCTGTTGCCAGCAAAGGTCCGCCAAATACATACAAATGATGCATGCAATATATGTAAATATGTCCACATGGAGTTGTGTAGTTTTGTCGGCTGACGCCATCTGAAGGAAAAAACAAAAAACTTGTATTGAAATCAACCGCAACGACGACATAAGGACGATCCGAGACGCGTGCCACTTGCGTGCATAATACCAGCAACAACAGAAAAGCGAAAAAACAACAAAAGAATCAACAATCAGCTACCCTTCTGCTAGCAAAGCCAAAAATAGCGATAAAGGCAACAGACGCGCAGCCGTACAAAAAAATTAACATACGAACACACAGATATTTACGTACATACGAGTATGTACGAGTACGCATGCGCGCCAACGTGTAAATGTGGAGCATTGATGGCGCATCGACATAACATACATATGCACACCTTTACATACCACATACATATGTACATCTTTTAACGTTGCAGACGTTTTGTTGATATAGAAAAGCGCAGGGATCAAGTAATGGCATCTGCTGGCTGACTTGAAAATGAGGACAATAAACTGGTCGATTGGCAAGGATAACAACGACGGGGCACACAAGATGCTGGTATAAAAGCAAAAACAATTGAAACAAATGCCTTTGAGACTATGCCAGTTGAGTATAGGACGACCAAAAAGGATCAAGTAGGCTGTTACCGATGGCTGTAACATGTTTTATTTCTTCACATGCTTTTCTTTTACTTCGAAAATTGGAAAATCGGCATGTGCCAGCTGCTTTTCAAGTGCAGAGGGTCTTGTGTACGTTATATACATATGAATATGTACATAAAAATATACATAATTGCAGAAAATGTAATGGGTATGTGGCTATGTGCATACAAATACATACATACATATGTAAACATTTTAATACAAAAAACCTAACCTACAAAAATCGTAGTTTGTTGTGTTTATATAAGCAGCATTGCTATATATTATATGTACATACGTATGTACATCTATTTGTTGTATGGAGTGTGCTACGAATATGTTGAAAAGAAGAACGTAGTTTTAAGAAAAAACCAAAACAAAATTTTATATGTATTTGATTGAAGCGCACAGGTAGCCGAACAAACGCCAGCAGTTTTTATATAAATGTGAATTTATTTGATTGTTGCATGCACCTGCATAATTCAATGTATTTGCTCTACAAATTTAACATCTCCACAACTAAGTGTTGCTATTGCTAAAAGTGCGTCCCGATCATCAGAAAACATAACTACTTTATTTTATATAAGTGGTCCTATACTGTTAAACTTTCGAGGGTTCATATATAGTTTGTACCTACATACATATCTTCTTCATTTGAAACAACTCATCAGCTTCTCAACTCAACCATATCATATCAATTTAACATTACGAGACTCGTATTACAAATGCTAACATTTTTGACAAAATATTTTCCGGCGCTGCCAGAATCGTAACTATACAAAAGCAGTGGGATCATTATTTTAGTTTTGTGCAGTAAAATATTCGTAAAAAAATAGCTCGTTCTTGGATTTCGAAAAGCGAACCTAAAATATAAAACTCGCACATAGTCCTCTTTACATAAAAGTAAAGACAACTCTGGTAGCCATCTATGGTCAAGCAATTCTCAAATGTAGACAAAAATCAGCTATTTGAACAAATTTTATCGTGAAGAAAATGTTTGATATTTTTGATTTAATAGTTAAAAGAGCTCTGAATAAGGATATTTCCATATGTCAAAAAATATAATTCACTGAATTTGATTTCCTATTCTATACTTATATATGTATGTACATAAATATCTAATCATTCATCTTTTTACTTCCTTTTTCTTCTAGTCCGTCGATCGCCATCCTCCTGCCCTGGTCCCAATAACTTACCACCCCTCCAGTTTCACAGCGTCCACGGTGACAACATACGGATATCACGTGATGGCACCTTAGCGCGTCGCTTCGAGAGTTTCTGCCGCGCAATCACTTTCTCTGCACGTCCGGTGCGCATCAACGAACGTATATGTGTGCGCTTCACGGAGATCTCGAATAATTGGAATGGCGGCATACGTTTCGGCTTCACCAGCAACGATCCTGCAACGCTGGAGGGTGCGCTGCCCAAGTACGCTTGCCCCGATTTAACGAATCGTCCCGGTTTCTGGGCAAAAGCACTGCACGAGCAATATTGCGAAAAAGATAACATACTTTATTACTATGTCAATTCGGCCGGCGATGTAATCTACGGCATCAATAATGTAGAGAAGGGTGTCATACTAAGCGGCATTGACACGCGTGGTCTGCTTTGGACTTTAGTAGACATCTATGGAAATTGCACCGCAATCGAATTTCTAGATTCACGTGTATATATGTATCAGCAGAGCGGTAACGGTCTTGTTGCCGCCGGAGTGGCGTTGCCTGCAGGCAATAGCGCTGTAATTGGCGCTAGTAGCACATTACCTGGACCACAAATACCTCTGAATCCACACCATCCGCATCAGCAGTCACGTCGCTCATTGCCCGCCGTTGAACAGGATTTGGATCGGCATGTGTTGCCCTCAATGCAGTCGTTGAACATTTCAGTAGAGCAAATGCCATACGCGCAAGATATGTCCAATGGGCTGCCACCGTTGCGTTACAATCTCAACGGCCGCCTTATACCGGTACCCTTTCACATTACCAAAGGACGCAATGTGCGTCTCTCATTGGATCGCTTCATTGCGTCGCGCACCGAAAATGATTTCTGCCAGGGATATGTGTTCACAGCACGTCCCATACGTATCGGCGAAAAAGTGATCGTGCAAATACTCAAAACCGAACAGATGTACTTGGGCGCATTGGCGCTTGGCCTTACCTCCTGTAATCCGGCCGCACTACAACCCTCCGATCTACCCAACGATTCTGATTTTCTGCTCGATCGTCCCGAATACTGGGTCGTTAGCAAAGACATCGCTTCACAACCGCAACGCGGTGACGAGATTGCCTTCTTTGTTGCGCCCAACGGTGAAGTGACGATCAGCAAAAACAATGGACCAGCTGTGGTTGTTATGCACGTCGATCAATCGCTGCAATTGTGGGCCTTCCTCGATGTTTACGGCTCAACGCAGTCGGTGCGCATGTTCCGCCAACAACTACCCAACATGGTCAGCTATCCGCAACAACCACTCTCAACCGCACCCTCGTCACAACGCCTGCCACAACACCCCAATATGTCAATCGCCGAATCGATGAATAGTCTGAATAGTCAAATGTCTGAATCGCGTAAGATGTTGCACACTTCCGCGCTTACGGTAGCATCACACAACACCATGAACAGTTCTGCGGCGGCATTAGCCTCGTTGACTGCTAATGCGGCATCGCAAACACATTGTAATGTACCTGTACCGACAGTAGCGGCGGTCACGCCCGTCAACAATGCTAATGGTAATGCCACCGCGACTGCGACGGGTCACATGATCAGTATGCCATCAAGTGGTGATCTTATACAAATACAGCCTAATGGTGGTGGTACTGTGTTGGTTGTGAACTTGCCCCCTGCGAATTCTACACATGAACTAAATAGTGTGGGTGGCGGCGGGGGCGGCGTCGTTGGCAATGGTGTGGGCACTGCGCGGCAACCTACATCAGGTGTGTTGGCGGGCGCCTGTTCGACTATTGGCAATAATCAGTTTATTGAGGTGATTATACATTTAAATTATATTTCTTGGTTCGCCAACGATTGTTAGTGTCTGTAACTGAAACATCTAAAATAATTAGCTGCATTTCTAACCGATTACCCTTCTTTCCTTTTTCTTTTATACAGCCCGCGGCTGCGATGAATGGCTGCAATTCCACCCAAGATATGAGTAAATGGAAGGATGTGGTGGATCACAGTGGAAACGGCGGTACTGGCGCTGAATGCACGATTTGCTACGAAAACCAAATTGACTCAGTGCTCTACATGTGCGGACACATGTGCATGTGTTACGATTGCGCCATCGAGCAATGGCGCGGTGTTGGTGGTGGTCAGTGCCCACTGTGTCGGGCCGTCATACGCGACGTTATACGCACATACACTACATGAGCGAGCGTTTGAGGCGCACATTAAAAGAGAAATGGAAGATAAAAAACCACGCTAAAGCCAAAAGTAGAGTTTCGCCGTAGCTAAAAAACTATTATAATAATGCATAAAACAATTTTAATACAGAGAGAGAGAAAGATGAAAAGTTAATTCCTAATTTTGCTTAAATGTCTCCTAAGATGATATAAAAAATACCAAAACAAAAGCAAACAAATCAAACGAAATCAAATAAGCAACAGTAAAGCCGTCATGTGTTAAAGCTCAGCACGCAAATTATTACTCGCAGTCAAAGACAGTTGAGAATAAGAATTGGGTTGTGGGTGGGGGTAGCGAATAGGCACGTGGCCGTATAACTGAAAAACTCGCAATTTTCGTTGAAGATTAGCATCTACTTTTAAAAGGGCAACCAAACTAAGAGGAACGCTAAACATATAAATTATGAAACGAAAATGTCCATAAATTAATGAGAACTCAGCACTTATGATTAAACGTAAACTAAAGTGTACTAAGAAATACGAAAAAATACAACTTTAAATTAACATTAATATTAAAACGCAGACTAGAATACTTTAAGCAAATAGTTAATGAGAAAAAATTAATTAATTGAACAAAAAGGTAAAATAAAAAAAAGCATTTACTCTAAAGCAGAGCAAACACAAGCGTACATACATACATATGTAGATTTTATATTTAGTAATTACCTATTTGAAGTGCAGAAAAAACGTATCACTGCGAATACACAAAGTAATAACTAAAAAATAAAATAAAAATCGACGACTAGCGTTAAATTTCCAGCGGCGAATTGAAATGCAGCGCTACACGACTAAAGTTGTAAATTAAAATTAGACTTAAAAAAGCAAAATATTATATAATTAATTGAAACGGAACAGAACAATATTCTAAATTTGTGATTTTATAAAAAGCAAAACAAGAAAATAATGAAAGCAGCATTTATTGGCGACTACCAAAATTGTAATTGTAACTAATTATATAAATTTATTATTATTATTATTATTACTGTCATAATTATTATTATTATTAATGCAAAACATGTGTGTGTGTGTTTAGATTTAATTATGTTTTCAAAAATGCGCAAAATTTACTTTGCGAGACTTGATAGAATTTTTTGGTCGCTTAAAATTTTGCTACGTTTATGTAATTAATTAGAAGGCTGATTTTGAGTTAAAAAAGTTACATTTACATGATTGTGCTTTAATATACAATTACCTTTTTCGATTTTTTTCGAATTTTGATTTTATGTTGGCGTGAATAAATTGTAAAGTATTTTATTGGCTTAAAGACGTAATTGTTTTCATGGAACTGAAGTTTTGATGTTTAAAAAATTTACAAAATATGCGTAAATTTATGTAAAAATTTCTGCATTCTTTTGTGATTTGAGTTTTTAAATTTTTTAAAAGCAACATTAATTCCAGCTAACTAACGTATTTTTTTAACGCATATTGCATAGCCTTCTTTGATAAAAATAATCTTTGTAACAAATCAGCCTTTCCTTGAATCAATTAATCACATAATAACAGCATGTATTTCCACATTAGCTATTAATTATATACATATTTATTTAACAATAATGCAGCCATTTTACAATAAATCGGTAACATATTCCTAGTTACAAGCTTGTGTGCACTTTGAAAGAAAAACAGCTCACAAAAAATTTTACTCAATTAAAGTGCGACCGTAATTTTTTTTTTAATTTATACGCAAAACTGCCACAAACGACTAAAAAGACAAATTCAATTCGATTGCTAATTACAACTTATTATATTTTTATGTTGTACAAAATTAAGTAGAAATGCAATTTATACTACAATAACTGCCTAATTATAATATAAGCAAGAATTTGACGACGGACAAACATTAAATTAAACGAACAAACCTATATTTATATTTACCAGTCGGCTTACTTCTGTATTATGATTGTATGCGTGCATTTTATTTATGTAAACTTTCTAATTGTGAATGCGTGAAAACTAGAAAGCTTTTTTATTTTATAAGCATCGGCATGCATTTTCAAAAAAAACTAAGCACTTTAAGTTACTTTCAAACAATTGTAAAAAAAAACTAATTTTTATGCATACATTTCTTGGGCATTTTCTTTTTTTTATTTTTTTATTGTCAATACACTACTGCAAAAGTATTAAAACAAGGCACTTTTGCACAACAATACTAAATTATAAAGTTAAAAAGATTAATTCAACAATTCAACATAAAGTTAAGAGCATAATTTTATATTTAAAAAGCAAGACATTACAGAAAGCTGAATTTCCATAATTGCTTGGCTTTTCAAATTCGTTAATAGGCACCGCAGTTGCGAAATTTCATATAGTTTGCATTTATTTCAAGTGATTAATACATTTTGCCTGCTTTGTGGTAAACCTTTTTTATGAGTGTATAATTATTTTTTCCAACCTGCTCTGTACATAAAGTTTATCTAAAGTTTAGTTTTAGTACTACTTTTAAACACACTGCATGCTTCAACTAGCATTCATTCTACTTGACATTTACTTTTTGTTGTCAGCTGTATGTATGTAAATTTGCCTTAAGTTTGTATAAATTGCACTGCTTGCACTAGTTTAAGTTTCATAAATTGACTTGAAATATTTTCCTTTTTTTTTGTTTACTTTTAAGACTTACTTAAGTATAGCGCTAAGTATTTTTTTTTTTTCTTTTTTTGTATTAATTTCTAGTCAACGAATATTGCAAACAAACAAAAAAATGGAATAAATAAATTGAGAAAATCTTATATAAAAACAACAAACGTAACTGATCAATTAATCAATTGCATAGGAATAGGAAAATGCTATTGAAGATTTAAATTGCATTTGTAAGTGGTGGACAGCCAAAAATAATACTGTGTATGAAACATACGAAATGTATAAAACTACACGCAAATTAACCCTAGATCACTAAACTTACATCAGTGGTTTACTCTGTCAATAATCATTCGTCTCACAGACTACAAATTAAAAACTAGTATACGAGTATTTGTATATTTCCTTTTTTTATTTCAAACAAGTGAGTGTAAATTAACGTATATTATTTCTGCTTAGGTTAGGTTGACCTGGCTGGCTGAAAGCCATCACATAGACCTATTGGTCCTTAGTGGTACCAAATGGGGCTTGGCCCTTACGTTTCCTTGTTGTAGGCCAGATGCAATAAGCTTGCATCTATTGCGAATCTAAGTAAGCTCTGAAGCTCTAACCCCAAGAGGCATTCTAACCTCACATATTGTAGAGCTCCTAAACTTTTCATTCGGGTTCTAGCTAATGCAGGGCAAGAACATAGAAGTTGTTCTAGAGTTTCCCTCTCTTCCAGTTCATTGCAAAATCTGCAGCTATCATTGTTCGCAATTCTCAATCTGTATGCGTGTGCCGCTAACAAATTGTGGGATGTCAGTCCACCTACGATAGTTCTGCTTTCCTTTCTAGATAGGGCTAATATGAATCTGGTGTATTTATCTGCATTCTGTGTACACATGATTTTCGCGGTTTTATAAGTGGCTAGATTATTCCACCTCCTGTCTATCCGTGTTTTCATGTCCGCAGCGATGTCATTGTATACCGTATTTAAAAGTTTCAGTATGTGGGTTTCTTGTTCGAGTTGTATGTAAACAGCGCTTTTGGCAATCTCATCTACAATTTCGTTTCCTGCAATGCCATTATGTCCAGCTACCCAATAGCTGTGTAACCGTCTGTCTGCGGCCAGTCTCTCTATGGCTTCCCTGGTCCTAAGAACATTTTTAGATGAAATTTCATATGAGTTTATTGCCTTTATTGCCGCTTGACTGTCAACGTATATATTTATATTGGAGTTGCTTGATGTCCTTGCTAGTGCTATTTCTGCAGCCTTTCCCACCGCAAAGACTTCTGCTTGAAAAATACTGCAATGGTCAGGGAGCTTAATTGGCCGCCTGATGCCCAGCTCTGAGCAATAAATCCCTTCACCTACTCCGTCCATCATTTTCGAAGCGTCAGTAAATATATTAAGCGTATTGGGACTAGGTTTCATACCTCTTTTACACTCCTCTTATTCTATTGTTGTTCGGAATCTCTTCACCCAATTGTATTTGGAGTCATATAGTCCGTATTGGTCCGATAACTCACACCTATTGAGCTATGTCCGAATATTTTATAGGTAAAATTATTATTTCTATTTAACTATTTATGAAAGTTTTGTTAGTGTGGTGGTGTGACGGGAATATATGGAATTCACAAAACTGCGGGCGTACGTAGTCTATTAGACGAATGCGTAGTGATCCGGGGTTAAAATAATGTAAATGCAACAACAGCACTATACCAAGACTTTAAACTACGAATGGTAAATTATTTTAATGCAAGTTTTAATTGAAATGAAAATGCTACTAATTAAGAAGTTTTTAGGCTTTTTAAAACATGAAATATTAAAAAAATTTAGAGCCACTGGAAATTCCAGAAAAGTGTGGACGCGGAATGAAACGAATGAAAAAGGTGTAGGTATTGAATTTTTAATTAAAAAAAATATTAAGTTTTATATTTAGAAAATTCAACAGTTCGCAACAGCTAGAAAACTAAGAATAATAATAATGAAAATTTTCACTTTGAATGCAAAATGTGCAAAAATCACTTAAATCTAACATTTCAAAAGGAACAGTTAAAATGAATAAAGTACAATAAAAATAATAAAAAAGTATGAGCTCTACAATAGTGCACTGCTTTAAGTAGCCTATACCGTTTCAGCGGCCGCCGTGACCGAATGGGTTGGTGCATGACTACCATTTGGAAGTGGTAGATTCGATTCTCCGTGCATGAAACAGCAAAATGATATGTTTGTTTAATGTTTTTCTTTCACCTATGCATCAGTGGTCTGGATGAGTAGACTCTCTCTAGTGGGAGTCAGGAGGACCTTATCGAGACTACAACGCACTGTGGCCATTTGTTGCACCGGAGCTTTTCCGACTACTTCAGGCCCGGCACTAGATGCTCTGATTGGTTTACCACCACTTGATGCTTTCATCCAAGGAGAGGCCTTGAAGGCCATCTGCAGACTGAAACACAGTGGGAACTGGTACGGCCCTTGTCCGGCATTGGAACACAGAGAAGGCATGGGCATCGATCCAACGATTCTCTCCATGCCCCTTGACTCCACGCCATCAAGGGTCGTACTTGAAAAGAGATACAGTGTAGTGTTACCAGAGGCTCAGTTGAGCCCGGCAAACACTGTTTTCGCATTTTTACAGATGGCTCCAGGACCGCACATGGCTCCGGCTCTGGGGTCTACGTGGAATCCAGCGGGACAAAACTGCACTTTGCTCTTGGAATGCATGCATCTGTGTTTCAAGCGGAGGTGTATGCAGTTCAAGAAGCGATGAACTTTGTTGTGGAAAAACGATGGAGAGGCAGATCTATATGTGTCTGCAGCGACAGCCAAGCTGCGCTTATGGCCTTAGACAGCCCTCCAACCTCATCAGGGGTAGTCAAGTCCTGTAAATCCAGGCTGAACTATGTCGGTAGACATAATAGCCTGATGGGTCCCGGGACACGTGGGTATCGCGGGTAACGAGACCTCTGACTCCTTAGCTAAGATGGGCTCTGAGGCCAACTTCATTGGCCCAGAGCCCGTTTTGCCACTCCCCTCAGCGGCCATCACGACCACGGTTAGCAAATGGGTAACTACCACCCACAAGCGAGCTTGGCAGGCTGAGAGAGGCTGCAGATGGACAAAACTGATGTTACCTGTCATGTCCGATCGACTGTCGCAAACCCTTCCGTCATTAGGCAGAGGGGAGTGTAGAAGGCTGGTTGGACTGATGACGGGCCACTTTCTGTGGGCAAAGCACATGGAAAGGTTGGGCATCTCAGACAGTGTACTCTGCCCAGCCTGTGAAGAGGAGGATGAGACGGCGAACCACTTCCTGTGTGTCTGCCCCGCCTTCGCTCGAATCAGGTTTGAGGTCTTTGACACTGATGTGCTAAGAAGCGACCATCTTGGCTCCTTGGCACCACAAGATCTACTCAGATTTCTTCGGAAATCGGGTAGATTTAAAGAAAATTAAAAGGGAATCCAAGTGTAGTACAATGGACTCAATTAATGTCTGAGTGCTGCACTTGCTAGTTGTCCCGACAAACAAAAAAAAAAAAAAAAATGTTTTTCTGCCCCTTGGCAGGCAATGGGAAGCCTCCGAAAGTATTTCTGTTATGAAAAAGCTCCTCATATCTCATCTTGAGCATTTGTTAAGTGGACAGCTGTACATTTTTAACAGTCGATACTTACACGTTTGAACAACGCGTTAAAATTATTGAAACTTATTACGAAAATGGTTGTCGATCTTTATTAAAAAACAACATATCGCAAAAATTCGTCATTTTATTGGTGGAAATAATTGTCTAAATGAGTTGACAATTCAAAGGTTTGTCAAAAAATTTCAAGAAACTTATTCTGTCAAGGATAGAAAAAAGCCTACCATACTAAAAACTGGACGATCTGCTCATTCGTTTTGTGTTTCACTAAGCTAAAGCTAAATTTTGTGAAACTCAAAACGAATGTCGTAGAATCCAAAATTCTCCTCAACGTTTTTTTCCCACCATACCTAACGAGCAAACCTGGTATCTATCGCCAAGTGTCTATCTATCGGCCTTGCTGTAGCGCAAAGTGTTGCTGAGTAACCTTCAACATCGATATCTAGACGTTCTTAGTAATCGGGCATTCATGAATCGACTATTTGACAGATTTTACCCGTAGACGTGCTCATGGTGGACATTTAAATGATGCCATTTTCACCTATAATTGTTAAGGGCCGTGTTTTGAAATTTAATTAAAAATAGTGAAATCTGAAAGAATCTACATTTTTACTCTTCACAGAACGTCGATTTTCGTAAAACAATTGTACGATTTGGCTGTCGTAGCCGAATGGGTTGGTGCGTGATTACCATTCGGAAGAACGTAGGTTCGATTTTTATTTCTAACAGCGGTCGCCTCTCGGCAGGCAATGGCAAACCTCCGAGTGTATTTCTGCCATGAAAAAGCTCCTCATAAAAAATATTTGCTGCTCGGAGTCGGCTTAAAACTGTAGGATCCTCCATTTGTGGAACAACAATAAGACACACGCCACAAATAGGAAGAGGAGCTCGGCCAAAACACCCAAAAAAGGGTGTACGCGCCAATTATATATATAATTGTACGATTTGTAAACGTTGTTGAGGCGTAAATCTTACCATGATGAAGTGTTAAATAATACTGAAAAAATTATGTATTTAGTTTGACAGTAGTCGTACGTAATCTGTAAAAAAAAAAGCCCTTTATGGGGTTAGGGGTAGTCAGAGACCCGAAAATATGATGATTTTCAATAATTCTTTTTTGCTAGTCAATTGCTTTATTTTACAAAAATAAAACAAAGTATTAATACATCATGTTTCAAATTTACTTTAGCAAAATTACAAAAGAAAAAAAATTAATAATTGTAAAAGTTATCGCTATTTGTGTGGAGCCCGTTTTCCCCGAAGTTCCTTGCGGCGATCATCACAAATCCTTGGAGATTTATCTAAAATCAATCGGACAAGATAAAATATGATAGTTTTAATAATAGATAATCTTGTGCCTGATCGAAATTTTTTTTTTCAAAAAAAACCGACAATAAACAATTAATTAAAAATCGAAATTTTTAAAATAAAAAATCCTTCGATCAAGCACGAGTTTTTTTATGTTTTTCAAAAGCAGTATAAATTTTATTGAAATCTACAAGCGGTTTTTAAGTTACAGTGATCACCAGTTCAAAAATCATAGTTTTGAGAAAAACGCATTTAAAGTTTTGCCGTCGATTTATGTACAGTTATTCTAATTATTTAATTACTTACACTGTGTCATCTATTCCTGGGCCATATAATAGTTCTTCAGCCATCGTAGCAGTTTTCAAACTATCGATTTGCTATTGCCGAACGCTCCGGAGCGCCCTTAGTTTATTGTTGAATAACTCGAAAAGTAATTGTCGAATTCACTTCAAATTTTCACACAATATTTTAAAGAAATTGTACTTTAAGAAAATGCAAAAAAAAATCATTTTTTTCAATTCTGACTACTTATAACCCCTTATATTGTTTAACGCAATATGATTTAAGTTCTAGTACACTGCAATATAAGGCATACGGTAAAGGTTATGGTACAAAATAATTTTGGGTACATATACCAGATATTACGAGGGTCGTTTGAAAACCTTTTTTATTTCTCGAAATAGTCTCATTTAAGGATTATACACTTCGTTCAACGCTATTCTAATATGTTGATTTCTTCCGAATAATTTTGTAGCATTTGTCAAAATCTGAAAAATAGCCATTCGTTTCAGCAATAACCTCCTCGTTTGAATAAAATCTTTTTCCAGCCAGCCATTTCTTCAAATTGGAGAACAAATAGCAGTCCGAGGGATCCGAGAGAGTCACGTCTGGAGAATAGAGGGGCTGTAAAATGCAGTTGGAACCCTATTTTCATAAACCCTTTGCCTCAAAACAACATGTGGGAGACATGATTCTCTTTCCATGCCTAAAATGAGAACCTCGTATCAGATACGTGAAAAGCACATATCAGCTCATATATGACATTTTCTGGCCCCGTATCAAATACGACATTGTTTTTGCGCACGAGAAAAGCTTTCATCGAAAGTGGCATACAATCGTCGCACGATTAACAAGGCAAGGCAAGATGTCACTAACTAAACATAACCTCGATATGCTTCAGTAGCGCCAACTCTCTGAATTTGCACGAACTTTTCAAACGGTCACGGTACAGCATACCCTAAGTTATACGATGTAGTTCATGATACAGTATAATTTAAATGATCCTGAATGAACTAAAATATGAATTAAAATATACAATATATTACATTTGTTATTATATAAATAATTGGCGCTTGTACACAAGCTCCTCCTCCTATTTGTGGCTTTCATCAGTATGATTTCCTACAAAAAAAGGGGTTTACGGTTGTATGCCGCATCCAAATGGCAGATAGGTGTTCTCTTTGGGCAGCTTTGTCATGCCAAAAATACACTCGGAGTTGTAAATTTGATGAGAGCTCCCATTGGTTCCAGCAAATGAAAGTGGTGAAGAGAACGAAGTAGAGTTGCCGATTTTTCTGACTATTTCGATTAAGTCTCAACGTGCAGCGGGGATTAAAAATGAATATTTAAATTTAAATAAATAAATCACCTGTGTGGATACGAAAGAAATTTGTTTTTATTTATTTATTTTTGCTGACTTTGTTGTTTTTTCTAACTAAAAAAAAATTCCCCCCGTCTTTACGATAAATTAATATGGTTTTTCACGGTACAAAGCCTCACTGTGGATCGTGACAACGCAAGATATTTTTTTTGCTTTACGAACATTTTTACCTGGTACAAGGTGATCCACATAGTAGGGTATTTTCTTTTTTAAAAATTCAAATTTTTTGCAGTATATTATTGATTTATTCGAAAGGGCATGACACAAAATTTCTTTCGTGTCGGCTGACTTAGCAGTAGCGCATCCTGTTAACCCAGTCCTCCAAGACCTTGGTGACGGTTTCTGGCTCTATCTCACGAATGATTTGCTCATGCGCAGTAAAAAGCAGTAATTTAAATTGACTACAAGACCAGCGAATATATAAATCTGCATAAATAAAACTTTGCGAAAACGAGTAAGCCAACTGCTAATACTTCATTATTATTAATTTCTTATTGAAACTACATATATTAGTATTACCTACTTAAGTTAAACACAAGTGAATAAGATTCACAAAAATAGTAAAAATAAAATGGCAGAGAAATCCATATTTATTCCATTACTACAATAAAAGGTATTACTCCTTTCGATGGAGATGCAAATTCTTTGATAAACTTTATTTCGAGAAAATAGAAATACTTACACCAATTTTTGAAACATCCGATCCTTTGTACGACCACACAATTTGAGACTTAACATAAGAAAAGTTCGTAGGTAGAAAGATTAAATTGGTAATACATATTCACATTTGTTGTATAAGGGCTAGTTGGGCCTATAAGGGTCTAAGCTGCTAGTTGCCTTAATTGTGTAATAAATCATTTATAATTATATTTCATGTAAATAAATAAATAAATTAAATTTTTATATGCCTTAATGGAAGTTGGGAAACAGGTAAATTTAGATAATGAAAGTCGTTCATTAAAGGACAGTATCAGGCTAAGGGCATGAAAAAGTTCAACGATCAAATCGAAATTTTTTTAACGTGTTGTTCATGTTCGGTACATGTCATGATGTAATTATAGAAAGTGATGCACGTAGCAACAGTTCGATTTTGTGCTGTCTCATATCAAAGCTGTATTTCGCAAGTGCAAGAAAAGCATACTTTTTATATTATATGATGGAATCCGACAAATAATTTTCGAGTTATTCAACAATTTACAAAGGGCGGTCGGGCAAAAACAAACAAAAACTTTAAATGCGTTTTTCTCAAAACTATGTTTTTTGAATTGGTGATCACTATAACTCAAAAACTGCTCGGTAGATTTCAATAAAATTTATACTGCTTTTGAAAAACATAAAAAACCCGTGCCTGATCGAAGGATTTTTTTCAAAAATTTTTTTTTTAACAATTAATTGTCGGTTTTTTTCTCGCCATATTGTTAATTTTGAAAAAAACAAACCTTCGATCAGTCACAAGATTATATATTAATAAAACTAATTTTTCTTGTCCGATTGTATTTAGATGAATCTCCAAGGACTTGTGATGAACACCGCAAGGGATTTCTGGACAAACGGGCTGATGTATTAATGTTATGTTTTTATTTTTGTAAAATAAAGCAATTGACTAGCAAAAAAAATTATTGAAAATCATCATCTTTCGGGCCTCTAATTACCCCTTAACACGATTTTTAGAAATATCTCTCATATTATTGTAAATATTAAGTTTATTATTAAAAAGAATAATTATTTCTATATATAATAAAAAATTATTTGAAAAACTTTGGCAGCCTACCTTTTTGAACCATTTTCGCCATTCCACATACTAAATATGATTATTATATTGGCCAAACCTCCTCTTCTTCTCTTCGACTGTTTCTTGAGGGTTCTGAAAAAATCTACTTACTTATTGTATTTTATTGAACCTTCATAGCTTCTGCATGACTTTGACACCAAATAAAATTTAACCGTAATCGACTACGCCACTTCTGACAGCAACAGTTTATTAGTCTCACGTCAATGCACTAAAACCGAAGTAAACATTTTAGTATAAAATTTCATAAATTCAATTTAAATCCTCCACGAAAGTTGTTATGATGCTTGCAACTAGCTGGTCTGTTGAACTACTTGGTTCAACCAGTTGGTCAGCTGAAATAGGTTCACCAATATTTTCAGAATAAGCTTCAGTACTCTCCGATTTTGAATTAAAATCACTGGAACATATTTTGTGACGTAATGAATCCTCTTTACTGGTTTTATCAAACGACTCCTCCTTACTGGAGGGCTCCACACTTTCTTTTACTGGCAATCGGTGTAGTTTTTCTTCATTCTGAACATGTTTTGTTGTATCGGAATAGGATTCGGCACTGTCGGATACTGAATTAAAATCAGTCTTACTGGCTGTATCAAACGAATCCTCAATTTCGCTCACTGGCACATGGAGTCTTCTTTCTTCATTTTGCACCATTGGGACTGTAAAGAAATAAGTAATTAAATGAATCATTCAAAAATATTAACTTTACGTGGCATAATACAGAAAAAGAAAAATCTTAAACAACATTTACACTCTTAAAAATATTGGCTCTTATTAGCTCCGCAGTCAGCCGATTCTCAGGTCTTGGCTTAGCAGAAAACATAGCTTAGCTAACAAGAAATATTCCTGCTGTTCAACTATTTGGATTCCCTCAGTGGGTTAGAATTTGATCCCGGTAACAGATGCCTGTCGTACGAGACGATTAAAACACAAACAGGCGGTTCGTTATGAGCATTAACTCAACGATAATAGGCTAAGCGAAACAGGCACAGAAACGGCTTGGTGACGATAGGAACACTGTCGTTATTGTACCAAAAATGTATTGAAGGCATTGGGCTCAGATAAATACTCCAAATACTCAACTGACACGTCGTGGGTTAAGTTTTTTTAGATAGCTAATGGTTTTTTCCTTTTTCGGACTTCTAATAACGCATTTAATAATCTGTACTTTCAAATCCTCTGTAGTTCTGCACTTTTTAAAAGATTGAGTGCCAAGCATCGTGGTGAGCGTTGAAGTCACCTGTGCCACAACTATCCCTATACCGCGCAGATTTCTTAAGTCGGGTATTTTGTAAGTAGTAATAGTTAGCTGCGTCGTAGTCAATGAATGCGACAGGAAAGAAGCATAGCATAGGAAAACACCAGTCATGGAAATGATTGTAATTTACTGACAAGAATACTACCCTGTGAAATCAGCCTTGACCCACTGAACAGTTTCTACTAATAGCATCCCACACAAGTAGGGAAAGACGAATAAAGGTATTTCGCCCCAATGGGCCCCTTGGTGGTTCCCTTGTGGGGTACAGGCACGTTGTAGGTATTACATGTAATAGAATCTATCAAATAGCAGCGATCTTAGACCCAGTAAAAGAGTTTTGTATACTAGAGTAGACAGCTCGGTTCCCCTTCACGCCCCCCGATCTGAACTAATTCACTCAATACAAATTCCCATACAAAAAAAATGTGAGAGAAATAAACTTTTACTTAACACAGTTCCTCTACGGCCTCAATAGATTTGGTCACGATAGCTCCCCACACCATTCAACTTATATTGACAGTGAAGAAAATGGGAAGCATGTAATGTGCCGCGTTATGTTTCCGAAATCCACAAGGTTCTACAAGGAGAAAGCATTATGGATTTCATGTTTCAATCAGTTGAAAATTGGAAAATAATAGGTTCCCAATAATAGGTCAGACAATTAGTTTGGGAAAAAAGAAATCCATTATTTTTGTATAGAATTTTTGCGCAAATGATTTAAAACTGTTTTATGGTCGATTAGCTCTGGGGCGATGCTATGACTACTAACATGCCGGTCAACTTCAATTATTTCTGTAATTTTATCGAAATTTTCTTTAGCATCAAAAATGCCAGCACGGAATCGACGAAACCAATATTGCACGTAAGTGGCTGTTACAGAATCAACACCATAAACACCATTCACAATTTCAGCGGCCTAGCTTGTATTATTCGCCTTTATCAAAAAATTATTAAAACCTGACAACTGAAAGCATGCACAATATAATAAAAAAATAATAATTCCTACTTATTCTTGGCAGCACGTCAATTAGAGTTAAGCGGCTAGAAACAAAATCACTAAGCTGTTGCTACTTTCACATACAAATTTTTCGCCTAGCGAGCAGAGAAATGATGAATCGAAAGCAGCTAAATGAAAGCATCGAGTGACACAGTCTTTTGGATATGTCACCGCCACGTTTCGGTCTGTGGTACTAAATAGCCTATTTTATGCATGTGCAAACATTTAAAATGGTGATAAAACAAAATGTTTTCCTATTGTAAAGCTTCGCACCCTTAGTTTACTTAATTCTCAACTGTGAAGATTTTGATATAAAGATTTTATTTTTAATATTATTTACCTGGTTGTGATGACTCTTTCACAGAAATTTTTTCCGTCAATGTATAATTGTTCTCAGCACTGATGCTTGAAAATTGTGAGTACACGCCGTTTTCGAAAGGCTCACGGACTTGGATGCTGCGTAAATCAATCGAATGCTTAAAATCATCCTTTTGAGGATGAATACAATTCTCCAAATATAAAAGGATAATTTCACATTTATGACGTGCATCAGTCCTTTCCAAGGTTAAATAGGATTCACGTATAATATTAATTAAAACTTCAGCAGATGAGGGTCTTAAATAAATTTTGGCTGTCAACAAGGCGAACAGCAGTTTTATCAAATCACATCGATGTTCATAATAGTGTTGGCTCCCTAACGATGCATCACACATCAGACGATAAATATTTATAAGCTTCTCTTCAATGTTCTGAAAAAAAGTTTACAAATGAATGGCAAATGAGAAGATTGAAATTGAGAGTAAATACCATAGCAATGTTGACTTTTAGATTTTTTGGTGCTGAATTTAAAATTTCATAAGCACATCTTTGAGATGATCGAATAAGCTCATGAATAATTGGATCCGTCACATTTCCTCTAGAATCATCTTTTCCATTCAGACTCTAAAAAATAAGAGGGATAAAAAATTTATTATTTTTAAATAATAATAAGAAAGATGCATGTATGTTTTTTTCTTTTTTTAATATTTAAATAAAGAAACTAACAAACACATTTTTTTTTTAATCTTGTAACCTAAGTTTTTAAATTGCCTGGTGGATGTCTAAAAAATAGTTATGCTTCGTTATTATACACAAGTATAATGCGAGGGTTGTCATTTATATTTCTGGCACTACTGCCATTTATGTTTTTGGGCACTTCTACTGGTGCCAGTAGCCATTTAACGTTTCCGTTGGAAAGTTTGACAGATTTTACTATAAACGCACTCAGAACTTTTTATGTGTGGCTTTAAAAATTCTGCTCGGCAAAAAAATTTAATTAGACCGTGAACGTTCTCGTGCGGTTATTTTCCACAATTATCATATCATGACATCTACATCAAACGATTTAACCATTTCAAGACATAATTTCTTACTAAAGCAAAATAAAAAAATGGTTGCCATTTCCTGGAAGTTGAGGTTGGACCAGTTCTTTTAAGTTCACTTAGTGACAAAATGCTGCCCAAAATGCAACCTTACCTACAGTCTTCCAGGTAGATAACAAAATAACGCATATCACCAACTCACTTTGCATTAACTTACCTTTGTAGTATGAAGTTCAAAAATATCTAGCATATCTTTCATCATGAAATTGCTTATTAAATCACTGCGACTTCCTTGATTCACAACTCTACACCATAAGCTGATGACATCGTACACCTTAACGAGTAGGCGCCTAAAATGCAAATATGTACAGTTTATAATGGTTTTCTGAAAATAATTGAAACTTACATGTATGATTTATTTTTTTCTCTTACTGCTTTAACTGTACTAAGATTTTTCATATCTCCCAAAATGGCCCATATTTCTTTATAACTCCTCCTCAAATTTTTTCCTAAACTGAATGGATACAAAGTTTGTTAAGATAGATTGTCTTTAGCACAGATTGTTTTTACGCTTACGTTAAGAGTAAAGTCTCCAAAATTTGTAACACAATATAATAAAATTGAGGAAGCAACAGGCCTAGAATTGTATCGTTAGTTGTTTTATTCCGTCGCTGCATTAAGTGTGGGGCGCCAAATGCACTTTTTATAAGATTTAAAAGTTTCTTTGGGTTGATAAGTTTTTCCGTAGAGAATGGTTCCCTTTATTGTATTAAATAAAGAGATTTAGCAGCCTTATTAAGAGAAAAAACCAAGAAATTTGTTTACCTTAAAGTTACAATAAGATGTATGGCGAAATTTCTAAAGCGAATGAAAATTTGTGGCAGTCTTTTTATTGGGTCATCACTAAGTTGTAAAACTGAGGTATGCAGCGGTTCACAGTTCACAGCTTCAATAACAGGCGAAGAAATATGCCCCAAAAAAGATTGCGCCAAAGTTTGGAGGTTTTCGATTAGTTTTTGTTGATACATTTGCCAAAGCTCCTTCAATTGCATATCATTTGATCGATGTTTTGATATAAACAACATAAGATGATAACATTTTGCAGAATACTCTGCTACATCGTAATTCGGAGAATCTATAAATTTCGATAGAAATAGTTTCACGGTACCGCTCGATTGACCACTGTACTCTGGATAAAGTTGTAAAAGAATAATCATACAACGTAAGACGCCTAAATTGTCTATTGGCACAAAATATTCTTTAGTTATTACATCAAAAATGGTTTTTACGTGATTAGAACCAAACAACTTTTTTGACTCCTGCGTTGTGCTGGACAATTTAGCAAGTTCACCTGCGAACAAATTGTAAGCATTTAAATATTAATTGACCTTTGATACTATGATATATATGTATGTACCCAAAGTTATAATAATTTGATTCGCAACTCGGATTTCCTTACAGGACGCATATAATTTTAAAAGTAATGACGTCCAAATGTGCGACTTTCTTCTCATCACTTCCTTCTGACAGCTATTTAACAAACGAAGTGCCAATGAATTACTTTCGGTATTCTGGATAGAAGAATTTATTACTTTTTCCAAAACGGCCTGTTCGTTCAAGATAAAAACAAATAAGAAATATTTGAACGGAATTTGATAGATAAAATTAATATTAGGTTTTATAATCAGTAATTTGGACTAACTGCTCATTTATGGAACCAAAAAACTCATAGATAATTAGAGCTATAGCCTGTAACGGGCGAAAATTGAATCTTCCTACAACAACAACATCCGTTCTTAACATACAAGAAAGATAGAATCCAAAATTGCGCTTCCGAATTTACTGTGACGTCAACTATACGAATACAAATTAAAGAAAGAGACACTTTTTTTTGTCAAACACGTCGGCGAAGAAACGCAAAAACACTGCATTTCGAAGTATTTTTATAAATCGTGCTTTCACAATGCAGTTTGTTTAATTAAAATCACAATATTTCCAAGCCATTTACTGAATATTTACAAATTAGTAGTTTCTCTTTCTTCTGTTTTGTCAACAGATTGTCAAAATCGCGAAAAGCAACGGTTTTCGGAAGGCGTCACCTTTAGTTTTTGTATACCGTGTATTACACAAATTTCGTCACATCCGTCAGCTGTTTTTTGTGTACGAATGGCGGTCGCCAAAATGTCGTGGTCTGTTATAATTCCTCATGATGCTAGTCATTGATTGTCGCTAAAGTTAAAATTATGAAGTATGTGGCGATTTGACAATGGGTTAAGCACAACATTTTTCTCATGGTTTGACGGTGAATGCAATAATTTAACACATAAAATAACACTTAACACTTTGTTATCTCGATGGGCGAGATGAGATTCCTTAAAACTTTTGAATCATATTGATCACAAAACTTTCATACCTCTAAATTTAGGTCGGTATAATCGAGTGCGTCCATATATATATCAGAATATTGGCTTCCCACCAAAACCTGGAACATTTTTATACTTTCATCCATGTTTGCCGACGAATACTTTATTTATGAACTATTGCTCTCACATGTGTAATTATGTTAAATTCTAGCGATGTGCTGAGTTTCCGGTACCCAATACTTTAAACAAATTTGGTTATTCAATTCTTGCTTTTCGATATTCGATATCGATTTAATACTTCAGCCTTCGTTGTGATATAATTGCTGATGTAGTATGTTGATATTTCAAACTTTGAAAACCTCTCTAAAAAAAGTAAAGCCTGTTATACCGATTTTAATGGCATAACAATGGGTTCAAGTTTTGTTATTCGATTTCAACAATGGTAATAAAACAATAAAAATTAAATGAAAAATTAAAAGAAAAAATGTAGCATTGATTATTTGTATCATAAAGCCTACGAAACTTTTTATATAATTTTAAGGAGCATTAGCTCCAGCTTTGGTGGGGTCTCCTAACTTGTACTTATTCCCTATTTTACGACTTTGTTTCAAATCCAAACATTTCGGTACCAACTATCGAAACTATTGGATACTTCTAAATTCGGTACCGACCATCGATTAAAACTTAAAAATTCTGGCCAAGCCCATTTCTACTAGATTGATAATTCCGAAACTTTTTATCTCATGTCTGCACAGGCAATCTCTCATAACAAATATATTAAGTCCGAAAATACTTTGTTCACAAGAATGATAAAATACAACACTGCGACACAACAAAATCAGTGATTTCATGACATGACATAATTCAATGTTTCAATTTGGCAAATTGTAATATTTAATTTATAAATTTTCTTTTTCATATAACATGATTTTATGCAATGAATTTCACTTAAAATATCTCTATTAATTGCTCCAAAATTAACTCAAATGATTTAGGCAGCCCCACAATATTTCACTGTTCTTGAATGAGCTTCTTAGCAGAGGATTGCATAAATGCAGGTTGATTTATGCGAGAACCCCGCTATGAAGTTATTATCGTCAACATTTCACAATCATTTTAATACTCTAAACATGTATCTTTAATACATTTCTATGAGCGATAAGTAATTAGTTATATGTATTATTTCCACACAATTGGCTCATGATCTGCCTAACGTTTTGTCACGAATCGTTTAGCACTATTCTGTTGCTGTGGTCCTGTCGTCAGTAAAGTTTTTTTTTTCTCCACGCCGAGTTGAATATTTCACTGTATTATTGATGAGGATTTAGGATAACGCTTTTTACAATAATTAAGTGTTACGTTGTCTATTTTCAATATTAAGGTATTTATTTTTACGCAATTCAAAGTACATATGTACATTGTATACCGTCGTCAAAAATGTATTGCTAGCTTTTTCAGGGATACAAACAGTTTACAAGTTTGACGTGGAAATGTTATGAAATTTTTATAAGGTGGTATAATATTTATATTTGCACAAAATAGGGGCCAATAACACTGATCTTTGTATGTGTGGTGAAATTAACTCTTACTTTCACAGAATCTTTAACTGTCCACTCTTTAATCACATCAGAACAAATTACAGCTTTTTTGATTCATACACGGACCTCGTTTCCATATTTAAAAACAATGAAGTCTTTAAGTCTTTTATTTCATTTCTTAGTGCTGAAAACCTTTTCTTTTAAATAATTTCACTCTCAAAACTTTGATGCACCAGAGCACTTAGTTTTACATACCGAAAATAGGTATTTTTCAATACCAAACGTTGAACACCCTGGCTTTTTGTGGATGTAAAATCCCGCCAAACACATCTCAAATTCCAAGAAAAAAAAATATTCGTATTAATCTGACAATATTTTTTTCATGAAATAAACTGAAATCAAAATTTGAAATCAGCAATTTTACAAAAAGAAATTACACGAAAGAAATTAATGAATACAAGTTTAACGAGCTCGATGTGAAATCCGCTATTGTTACTACATCCTCTTTGTAATGTTTCATTTTTCACTCGGTTTCACTTCTTAGTTTAACCTAACCTTGTTTTATGGTTTAGAGGAGGCAAGATTTCAACAGAGTTTAACATGGCGGATGTCGAGGTTTGTTTTAAATTGTATATTTTTCATATTACACCGAATAAAATGTTTCCTTTTCAGCTATCTAAGGCGTTACGTGATTTACCAAATCGAGTACTTTCTGTTCCTATGGAGGAGAGATCTGATTTGTTCAGAAATGTGTCGTCCGTTCTTAACAATCCTGGTATATTAAACAGCAAACTATTCATGTAAATTAAATTACATATATATTTTTTAGGGATAAATGCTGCAATTGTAAGGGGAATATGTAAGGTCATTGGTACGACATTGACAAAATATAAAGACTCGTCATCTCAACTCCTTGTTAGAAATCTCATTGTGGAAATCATTAAACGCCACCATGACGTGGCTGTGGAACACCTGATTGGAGTAATAAAAGCAGTTTTAAGCAAAGACCTTTCTGGGACACAGCCACAAAAATCGGCCAAATATTCATTGATTGTCTTAGGTTGGACGGACCTGATAACACGGCACGCCGATTTCAACTCAAACATCTTTAGAACAGAATATCCGAAATTAGTGGACTATCAGAGCCAATTGTATCAACATATTTATCTCTCATTTAATACACGCATCATAGAAATGGGGGAGAAAATATTTTTCGATTCATGGCAAAATCTGGAGATTTATGGGCTATGCTTCTCCACTGCAATAGCGAAAGAACCTGCAAGTAATATAGTCATATTTTTAATGTTGCTCCTACGTTTCGATAAAAGTTACGACATCGAAAATAGGATTAATAAGTGCAAATCAGAATTACTCGACCACTTTGTAAAAGGAATTATAACGAGTAAGACGAAGCTTCCTGAATCTTTTGTAATCGCTTGTCGGCCGTTATTACAAGTACTTACTCAAAGCGATTTTGAAGAAAACATTTTACCGGTATTGCAAAAATCCATATTAAGGAATCCAGAAGTTGCCATAAAAACCATGGGACTGGTTTTACACGAATTAAACATAGACCTAAGTAAATATGTTGAATCGTTGGGAAAAGTACTTTTACAAAATTTATATTGCAAAGACGATACGGCTAGGCATGAATCCCTGCAATCTTTGAAGGAGTTATCCCAAAAGTGCGCTACTGTCGAATCAATTGAATATCTGCTAAATGGGATATTTGCTATTCTTAATGGAGAAAATGGCAAAATAACTGTTGCTGAGTACAGAATGAATCTTATTCAGGTAATACTATTAAGCTATTTAGCTACTAATACAGACAAGCTTCAAAATATGTTTCTCTAAATTTACAAAAAGAACACCTGTCAAAGTTTTCAACTTTTGCAAATGTAATGATTATTGTGGATCCTTTGTTCTCGACCTGATTTGGCCTGGTATAATTTTCCTTATAGCCGTACTCATGGATTTTCATTAGTGAATACTGTATTTATTTGACTACTTTATTATTTCTTACCTGGCATATGAACTTTCTTTTGGGAGCCATTTATTTTCGTATGTGGACCTTCACCTTTTAATGTTGGTCTGCTGGGCTGGAGGGAAGCTTCCAAGTCTGCTAGAAATAAGGGAGCACTTATTACCAGCTGTAGTATAAAAGTATGAAGCAAGAAATGTAGTTTGAAATCCCGGTCCATGATCATATGATATGAAATTCGTAATTTTTCTATTGAGAGCGGCGGACTGAAATCTGAAATCATTGCTCGTCGTATAATGATTTTAATTCATCAATGCATTATTGTCTTATTAATTATTAATATTACGTCGAAAATTGCGAAAAATAATCGTACGAAAATGTTTCCGGTTTAATTAATTTTTTTTCCGAGATGAATTTTTAAAGCCACTGTAAACAACATTAATATCACTCACACACCAATATGCGTAAAATATGCCAAACTTTCTAATAGAAACGTCAATTGGCGCCTGAAAACACTGAAGTGTCCAAAAGGAGAAAAATAAATAGCAACCCTCGTAATATTAGAAATTAACAAAATTAAAAGGAATATAAAAATTAATATTTGATACGTTTTCCGTGCTTTATTTAATGAAAAAAATCATGAAAATTACTCAACGAATGACCATACCGGCATTTCCTGCCCGGTACTCTATAAGAATAAGCTTGAATAAGTCCAGAAATAGTTCTAAATGGCTTGCGTCATATATAGATATATATAATTAGAGCTTACTCCTTTTTTGGGAGTTTGACCGAGCTCCTCCTCCTATTTGTTGTGTATGTCTGGACGTTGCTCGTCAATTGGAGCACCTACAGTTTTATCCGGTTCCGAACAGCAAATAGTTTTTTATGAGGAGCTTTTTCATGGCAGAAATACACTCGGAGGTTAGCCATTGCCTTTCGAGCGGGCGGCCGCTATTAGAAATAATTTTCTGTAATTTGGTGTTTCATGCACGAAGATTGCTTTGGGACCGCCTGAATCGTATAATTCGCTACATAGTCACAGAAGAACGTTGGGAGTTATGTTTTTTTAATTAAATTATTAAATGGGTAATTCATACAACTTACAACGAAAATATAAATATAAAATATAAATTACTTGTTAATTCATTCAATAATAGTCTGAAACTCGCTTTTGATGATAGACTGGTGCTGTGTAGACTCCATCTCTAACATAGCCCCACAAAAAATAGTCCAGCGACAAAACCGGGGCGCCGACTTAACAGCTGAATTTCCTGAAATTGCGCTATTGGGAAATTTGGTTTGCAATAAATTTATGGTTTCGGTGACTGAGTGACGTGGCACCGTGCTGTTGAAACCACATGTCATTAATATCCATATCATCAATAATAGGCAAAAATTCAGTTGCTGACACCTCTCGACAATATTTCCAGCCGAATTTTCGATAAATATTACCCAATAACGTCTCCAGATCTCGCTATGTGATTTTGAGTTGAACGACTCAGTCGAGCACGCGTTGGTGTTGGCACATTATGTACCGAACCAGTCGACTCAATGAAACGTTTACATTTTCAAAATATTGATTCTTCTGGAAATAATTAATCGCATTTTGAACTCTTTTGCATAAACTGTGATTTTCCTGATATATCTTTTTAAAACTCGTATTATATGGCTCTCCCCCTCTACAGAGCTCTCTTTGTGACCCATTGTGATGTTTTTAGTTTTCCTTTCAAGCCAATTTATTTTAAATGTTTTAAAAGAATTTTTATATGACTCATACGAAGGAAATTTATCCATAATAGTAGAGTGTGCAATTGAAATACCAAGGCAATCGGCAGCACACCTCATTGTTGTTTATTAAATAACACAACAACATATAATGATGATTATTTTTCTGGATGACTTAGTAAAACAGTTATTTTTGCACAAATCTATTCTTTTATTTCAAATCATATAAAAAAAGTAATAAAATTAAAATAAAATAAAAATATTATAAAGAGTTCGAAAAACTGGAATTTATCACATTTTGAACTGGCAAGAAAAACAGAAATTATTTAGTTATTTCAAATAATTTATTTATAAGTAATTAATTACTTGATTAGTATTAAACTGTTTCACACCTGCGAGGTAAATCTATTAACTCCAAAGGAATAGAGTTCCATGCTTCCTGTACTCCTTGCCATAGTTCATTAGCATTTTTTGCTGGCGTGGCATCCGTATTTACAACTAAACTGGGTTTTCGATGATGACTGCTGAAACATAACAATTTGAATAACTATCATTACTTTCTGGCCACCCTTTATAATTCTGTATGGCCCAACTCTGTGTGCTCAATTTCAGAAATTGTTTATAATGCATTTCAAGATTTCCTAATACATATTCTCATTTATTTTCAGGGCGCAGGATACTTAAGTTTCAACTCAATTTCCAGTAGTAAAACTTCAACGTTATTACACCTCGTTGTGGACTTGTTTTCGAAAGCATTGGCGTCTGAAATCCAAGAGCGGGTTATATGCCATACTTTGGACATGTTTAGTTTGTGGTCAGTGAAATTTGTTGGAGAACTACCAAAAACAATCATCGATATCTTTAACAGAGGATTAGACCTTAAAACAACAACTCAACCTGTTCGTGTGGCGTATCTTCAGTGGCTGTTAGCTGCTCTTCAAAATGCAAAATTACACGAGGAAATCAATTTCACACCATTTCTTATTACATTAGTTGAAAAAGGTTTGCAAAATCCCACACAAATCCCTCTTGTGTGTGAGGCACTTTGCGCTGCCTGTGTTATTTTACAAACAGAAAGATCTTTGAACAATATCATCTTAAGCAACTTTTGGAGCGTCATATTCGACATGAATAAACAGATATTTTTTTCTGAACGCTTTATGGTCGCTGCACCGGCTGAAACACTATGCTACGTTTCATTGATGGCCGAAAATTTGTTAACGCAATATGCTGATAAGCTGAAAGGGCCAATACACGTTATATTCAAAGCTATCGTTTGCAATTTAATATCGAATTCCAAAAAACTGAGATCATACACTTTGGCTTTACTTCCAAAGATAATCCAATCAGTAAACGGCGTCGCGTATATTAATACAATACTGGTTGAATTCGAAAATCAGATGGATAATATAAAGTTCAACAATGAAAATGATGGCATCAATGAAGAAAATACAGCCTCGGTGAATCCTTTGGTAGAAATAGTGAATTGTGTTTGTAACTTTGAACAAATTGAAATCAGCGATGCTAAAAAACTAGCTTTACAATCACTACTTATATGCCACCACCCAGCTGCGGTGTGCAATGAACCGTTTTTGTGGGAAAGCATTTTAAAATCGAAGTTCAATTTTGATCCAGAAACATTCATTTCGATAAACACAAAGCAAATCATCGAAATTTTAATGGATAATTTTGAACAGAAAAGGCCGTATGAAAATGCGATTTCTACTATTGCTCGGCTGAGCCCAGGAGTTATATTACCAACTTTTATACAGAAAATTGTAGCTGATTTTAAAAGTATTGAAATAGATGTTGTTTCCGAAGAGGAGTATGCTATATACCTAAGTACATTGGATAAAAAACTTGGTCAAGGTAATGATGATATAAACGTAACAACCGGGAATATACGAGATAATAAAGGGCACCATAACAAAGGTCAAACAGAAAAAATACAATTCGGTACTGAAAGTGATAAGAAGCGATACAAAGGCAAAGCAAATTTCCCAGAAATTACCCAAAAACAACAAGAAGCTATAAAACTTCAAGCTGAAAAAGAAAACTATATAAGAGAACGCCTTGCACTTCTGAGTAAAAAATTAATAAATGCAACAACTATGTTAGAGGCGGTATATTCCGGGAATCCTAAGGCAGTCTCTTTACATTATCATGAATTACTGAATCAAATTTTAAAATTACTAAAATGCCCACTTGCAGCGGAAACATTGACAAAGCTGTATTTTAAATTACGCGAAGTATGTTTCGAAGACAATTTTGAGCTGGGAGAAAATTTGGCGGTGGCAACTATACGGTTAGAAAACCCAGATTGCGTTCTCCCAAAAGAATGGGCTGTAAAAGATATGAATGAGAACACCGTAAGTACTTTACTGGACCTTCACAGCCGCATAGTAAGCCACGAAGACGACAGTTCTTCGATAACCTATTTTGACGCACCTTCATTTTCGTATACATTTGAATTCCTAAGACGTGCACTCATTATAAGTTCCGTAGCATGCAATGAGGAATTCCTATTGGCCGGTATCCAAATAATTGAACATCATGCTCAAATTAGAGGTAATACAATATTTGGAGATGTGACAGATTACAATCATCCTAAATACATGCCTCGGTTAAAAATGTTAGAATTATTGCTACATTTTGTAAAAACATACCAAGGCAGAGCTCAAACGCAAGCGGCAGTTGCTCTTTTGGAAGTGGCAAATTTAAGTTCTGGCGAAGAGTATTGTGCACAAGCTACTGAAGATGAGACAGAGCTATTTTTACTGTCACTACAAAACGGCGAAGAAATCGTGAGGGAAGTTTCATTAAAAGCGCTTCAAGTTATGGAAAAGTCTATTTTGCTTGAAAGCAATATGAATAAAGACTTAATTTTGCGATTGAAACTACGCTTATGGATTGCGAAGCATGACATATCGCCTGAAATTCGTACTTTAGCTGCAGATTTATGGGAGTCGGCTGAATTTTCACCACCTAATTTGGATGAGCTCATTTTAGATGTTATACATAAGGAGTTATGCATACAAAAGGCCACGTCCGCTTCTTTGCTACCGTTGCTTGCCAACGATCATCAGAGGGTTAAGCATGTAGTGAAAGTTTTACTTGACATATACAAGGAAAAATTAACCATGATTCCCCCTAAATTGGATCAATTTGATCGTGAAATTTCTCCCGCAGTCGATCAATGGGAACCCCGAAGAGGTATTGCGATATCCATTTCAAAAGTTTCTAAATTTTTCGAAGTGGAAGATGTGAATCATATTATGCAGTTCATGGTTTCACATGGTTTTGGCGATCGCAACGAAACCGTTCATAAAGAAATGCTTGCCGCTGCACTTTGTATAGTGGATTTTCATGGCAAAGAAACGATAGTTTATTTGTTACCTGTATTTGAAGACTTTCTGGATAAAGCACCTAAATCGCAAAGCTACGACAATGTCAGACAAGCTGTAGTGATCATAATGGGATCATTAGCTCGACATTTAGAAGCTGATGACGTTCGAATTGAACCTATAGTCCGAAGACTAATTGCTGCGCTATCAACACCTTCTCAGCAAGTACAAGAAGCAGTCGCAAATTGTTTACCGCATTTGATTCCTTCAGTGCGGGATAAGGCACCTGAAATTATAAAAAAATTGTTACAATTACTGGTTAAGTCTGATAAGTATGGAGAGAGGAGGGGAGCAGCTTACGGAATTGCTGGTATTGTAAAGGGCTTGGGAATTTTGTCACTGAAACAATTTGACATAATGTCTAAATTGACAACATTTATACAAGAGAAGAAAAATTACAAGTCTCGGGAAGGCGCCCTTTTTGCATTTGAAGTACTTTGCACAACGCTTGGACGTTTATTTGAGCCCTATATTGTACATGTGCTACCCCACCTATTGCAATGCTTCGGAGACTCTTCGCAATATGTTAGACAAGCAGCTGATGACACAGCCAAAGTCGTTATGGGAAAACTGTCAGCGCATGGTGTTAAACTTATACTGCCATCTCTACTTAATGCTTTAGACGAGGATTCTTGGCGGACAAAGACAGCTTCAGTTGAACTTCTTGGAGCAATGGCGTTCTGTGCACCGAAGCAGCTGTCGTCATGTTTACCCAACATTGTTCCAAAGCTAATAGAAGTGCTTGGTGACTCCCATACAAAAGTTCAAGAAGCTGGTGCTGACGCGCTGAAAGTTATAGGATCTGTAATTAAAAATCCAGAAATCCAAGCCATAGTCCCGATTTTGTTAAAGGCTTTAGAAGATCCATCAAAAAATACATCGGTTTGTCTGCACAGTTTACTACAAACAAAATTTGTACATTTTATCGATGCTCCATCTCTGGCTCTCATAATGCCTGTTGTAGAGAGAGCATTCATGGACAGATCTACAGAGACACGAAAAATGGCAGCTCAAATTATTGGAAATATGTACTCCCTAACTGATCAAAAGGATTTAGTTCCATATTTGCCGAATATAATTCCTGGTCTTAAAATGTCGTTGCTTGATCCAGTACCTGAAGTAAGAGCGATTTCTGCTCGGGCCTTGGGAGCAATGGTTCGTGGAATTGGCGAATCTTCATTTGAAGATTTACTACCATGGTTGATGCAAACCTTGACATCGGAAACCAGCAGCGTCGATCGCAGTGGTGCAGCTCAAGGCCTCGCCGAAGTCGTGGGTGGTCTAGGTGTGGATAAGTTGCATCAGCTAATGCCAGATATTATCGCAACTTCCGAAAGAACCGATATTGCACCACATGTCAAAGATGGCTATATAATGATGTTCATATACATGCCTGGGCCCTTTGCCCAAGAATTTACTCCTTATATTGGTCAAATAATTAATCCGATATTAAAAGCATTGGCCGATGAAAATGAGTATGTTCGTGACACGGCATTGAAAGCTGGACAACGTATAGTAAATTTGTATGCCGAATCAGCAGTGATGCTTCTTCTTCCTGAATTAGAAAAAGGCTTGTTCGATGATAACTGGAGAATTCGATTTAGCTCCGTTCAGTTGTTAGGAGACTTATTATATAGAATATCAGGTGTATCTGGAAAGATGACTACCGAAACGGCTAGTGAGGATGACAACTTTGGCACCGAACAGTCACACACGGCCATTATACGATTCTTGGGCGAAGAAAGGCGGAATAGAGTTCTCTCTGGTCTTTATATGGGACGCAGCGACGTATCATTAATGGTACGGCAAGCCGCTCTACATGTTTGGAAAGTAGTTGTAACCAACACACCTCGCACACTAAGAGAAATTTTACCTACTTTGTTTGGCTTACTACTGGGTTGCTTGGCTAGCACCAGCTATGATAAACGACAAGTTGCTGCACGCACGCTAGGTGACCTCGTTAGAAAATTGGGAGAGCGAGTGCTTCCCGAGATAATACCGATATTAGAGAAAGGTCTTAACTCGGAGCAAGCAGATCAGCGCCAGGGAGTTTGTATTGGCCTATCAGAAATAATGGCTTCAACTTCTAAGGAAATGGTATTATCATTTGTTGACAGTTTAGTTCCTACTGTAAGAAAAGCTTTGTCGGATCCATTACCTGAGGTTAGAGAAGCTGCCGCGAAAACTTTCGAATCCTTGCATTCTACCGTTGGCACACGAGCATTAGATGAAATTTTGCCATCAATGTTAGAGGGATTAAACGATACTGATCCAAATGTTGCAGAACATACTTTAGACGGTCTTCGGCAAGTCATGACAATTAAGTCCCGAGTGGTGTTGCCATTCCTTGTTCCGCAATTAACAACTCCTCCAGTTAATACAAAAGCCCTCTCCATTTTAGTGTCGGTTGCAGGGGATGCACTGACAAAATATTTATCTAAAATTTTAGATGCTCTACTTCAAACGCTTTCGGATTCTCAAGGAACTATAAATGAGCAACAAGAATTAGACTACTGCCAAGCAGTTATACTCTCGGTAACAGACGAAAGTGGTATTCGCACAATTGTGGATACTCTAATGGCATCCGCAAAGTCCAATAACGTAAATACACGAAAGTCTGCTTCAAGTTTACTTGCTGCATTCTGCACACATTCTCCGGGCGATTATTCTCAGTATGTGCCGCAATTGCTACGTTGTTTATTGCGCCTAATGGCTGATTCCAATCGTGATATTCTTCAAAGGTCTTGGGATGCGTTAAATGCAGTTGTGAAAGGCTTAGATTCAAGCCAACAAATCGCTTACGTATCTGACGTTAGACAAGCAGTTCGGTTTGCTGCAAGTGATTTGAAGGGCTCAGAGCTGCCAGGTTTTTGCCTGCCAAAAGGAATTACTCCTCTTCTTCCCGTCTTTCGAGAGGCAATTTTGAATGGCATGCCAGACGTTAAGGAAAATGCCGCCCAGGGACTAGGCGAAATTATTGCATTAACCAGTGCTCAGTCCCTACAGCCATCTGTTGTCCAAATCACTGGACCACTAATTCGTATTCTGGGCGATCGTTTTAATGCAGGGGTTAAAGCGGCTGTTCTAGAATCGCTAGCGATCTTACTGCGAAAGGTCGGAGTCATGTTGAAACAATTTTTGCCCCAGTTGCAAACAACATTTCTTAAAGCTTTACATGATCCAAATAGAGCTGTACGCATGAAGGCCGGTCAAGCCATATCTGAATTGGTAATGATTCATTCGCGCCCAGATCCTATTTTCAATGAAATTCAAAGTGGAATAAAATCAAGTGAAGATTCAGCCATACGAGAAACTATGTTGGCAGCCATGCGTCTGATTATTAGCTTAGCGGGGGGAAAAATGTCTGATTCTCTTAAGAAACAAATAAGCACTACTTTACTAAATATGATAGGTCATTCAGAAGACATCACTCGGTCTGTTGCAGGGGGCTGTTTAGGATCACTTTTAAAATATTTAACAGTCCAGGAAGTGGAGGATATATTAGAGAATCATATACTCGTTGTAAGCAACGATGATGGGCCGATAGCGCATGGGCGAATCACCGTTCTTTTTGTCGCATTAAAAGAGAGTCCTGCCATGATTATAACAGCGAAATTTGAAGAGAAAGTAAAAGAGACCATTACTAATAGTATTTCATCAGAGAAGATCAATATTTCCAGCAAAGGTGTTCGCTCAATAACTTGTTTGTTACAGTTTTATTTGTCCAATAATTTACCGTATTCTCCAACAATAGTTTCAAGCTTCACTCGAGCTATGAACCACAAAAGCAACGAAATAAAACAGCTCGTTGCCAAAAGTTGCAATTACTTAGCTACAGAACTACCTGTGGATAAGATGACGCCAGATATTATCAAACTGTTTGTACCAATGCTAGTTAATGGCACCAAAGAAAAAAATGGTTATGTAAAGTCTAATTCTGAAATAGCTTTAATATCAATTTTGCATCTCCGTGATAACGATACCACATACAATTCTGTATGTCAAATTTTGGAAATTGGAGCGAGAGATTCCTTAAATGAGGTAGTAAACAAAGTTTTACGTAAAGTTGCTGTTCAGACTGTAGGAAAGGACGAAGAATTTGACGATACAATTTTGAACTAGAGAAAAAATGTAACTAGGTGGTACTAAAAATTTATTCATAAGTCTATATGTCAACTCCTAGTGTATTATAAAAGGAAAATAAATCGAAAATAAAAGAATTCGGTGAAAAATTAATACAAAATTTCAAAAATTACGCGAAAAATATTGCACATGGGAATGTTTTTGGAACATTATTCGGGGCTGTTGCTTCGGCAAAGAAAGAAATTGAAAATGCTAATTTGGGCGGAATAAAAATAATTGATCTGTATTCTGCCATTTCACCTTCTACGAGTACACGATCTTAATATGAAAGACGGCAGCGGTTGGAAACTTAATATATATTTGTTGTTGGAAATCAAAATATATTTAAATGTTGTTGCTCTAGCGAGCTCATCTATGAATTGAAATGTCAATTTAAAGTGGAAAAGAAAACAAAACTCGCGGATATCGATAAAGGAAAGCCCTTACGCACATTTCGCACGAAGTTGACGAGCACTAGAAGTTAGGCAAACCGTTACTGTACAATGTAGATTTCATATTCCGGTAGGTGTTATGCCACTGATCTGTAAAACGTATGAGTTGCGTAAAAAGTATTACCACAATACATATCTACTGCTGAAGGAATCTGGTAAAAAACTATTCTCGACCACTCATTAAAAAGCCAGCAAGTGTCATAAAGATATATGAACTCTTACATGAAGGAGTGTTTAATGCAAGTGAATCCGGCCTCTACTGGAAAATGCTATAAGACAAGAAATACATATACGAGTATATGTCCATTCGTAAGCGAGAAGTAAGTGCACCAGGCCGAAAGGAGTCGAAGAAGGAAATAGATTTCTTGCTTGTGCGAATGCAGAAGGGGCAAAAAGAATAGGAAGTACATACATACAAGTGTATACAAATAGACAAATATGTAAAAGTTTATCTTGTTTTTTTTTTTAGAAAATAAAAAATATCTGATATTTTACATTTTAAAAGTACTTCTTTGTGCTTATATGAATTTTTAAATTTTGCAAAAAGGGCTAACAGTATATAATTCGCAGTATTGGACGTCGACTGTATTTAATTACAAAAAAAGTACGGAAAAATGTGAAGGCGAAAAAATCCAGATGGTAAAAAAGTTTTTTTCTAATGGCGATCGTCCCTCAGCAGGCAATAGCGAACCTCCGATTGTATTTCCGTCATAAAAAAAACTTCAATAAACCATTCGAGACCGCCACAAAGCTTTGGGTCCATCCATTTGAGAGGAGTAACTTCAAATTGGAAGATAAGCTCGACCAAATACCCAACAACAGCTGTAAACGCTAATTATAGTGAACTCTCTCGTAAGCGGACACCTAAGGGACACCTAAATTTTCCGCTTATCGGAGGTTTCCGCTTATGAGAAATGTGTAAAAAAAGTTAATAATATGTTTTGGGAAGGTAGTCCGCTCAAGCGAAAAAATTTAAAAAGAATGCTTAAGGATTTGTGGTATGTACTGAATAGAGTGTTCTCTTATCGCAGGTGTCCTATAGGAGAGAGTACACTGTAATTGGCGCTTACATCTTTTGTTCGGTGTTTGGGCGAGCTCCTCTCCCAATTTGATGGTGTCACCAATTAGCAGCAGTAGTCGGTTATCGATCACTTTTATTCTCAGTCGTCAATACTGTAATCCACAATAGATTACAACGACCGAGATTCCAATCGTCGAACATCCTCATATGCTTTTGCCTCCTCGACGCTCACTGTTGAAAGGAGCAAAAGGCAGCAAAGTACATACATAAGTATCATGATCTGGTGTGTTACGGCTTGTGAAATGTACAAAAAACAAAATCCATGCAGCAATTTATGCCTCTTCAATTGAGTTGCGTAATTCCCATTAAAAACGCCAACAAATGCTTTTTTTTTTGTGTTTTACAATAATCTGGAAATAAAAAGACGAAACATCTAGGAGTTATTTTTATGTCACGCTTCTGTGGACTTAAGAGGTTAGGGGTAGTCAGAATTTTCAAAAAATTGGAATTTTTTCCTAAACTTTCTTAAAGTATAAAATCTTAAAAATATTGTGTGAAAATTTCAAGTGAATCCGACAAATACTTTTCGAGTTATTCAACAATAAACTAAGGGCCCTCGGGCTCTCCGGAGCGTTCGGCAATAGCAAATCGATAGTTTGAAAACTGCTATGATGGCTGAAGAACTATTATATGGCCCAGGAGTAGATGAAACAGTGTAAGTAATTAAATAATTAGAATAACTGTACATAAATCGATGGCAAAACTTTAAATGCGTTTTTCTCAAAATATGTTTTTTGAACTGGTGATCATTGTAACTTAAAAACTGCTTGTAGATTTCAATAAAATTTATACTACTTTTGAAAAACATAAAAAACTCGTGCCTGATCGAAGGATATTTTTTCAAAAATTTCGATTTTTTTAACAATTAATTGTCGGTTTTTTTCTCGAAAATGTGAAAAATATTTCCTGAGGCCGCAGTTATGTTATGTTTTGAAAAAAAAATGTCCCATCCAAATTAATAAATATTTTAAAATATAATTTATAAATCAATTGAATCAATTAAATTTATTGAATGCATGTGTTTCATTTCAATTAAACTTAATTATTTCCCTTATACGGGTTCTTCGCAAATGCAATTCATCCAAGACTCGTCATTCTTGGAGTGGGTTTTGATTAACCACCCTCGGTGAGGTGATTTACCTACACGACCGGTGATTACACTACACTGACAGGGCAAAGGTACTGCTACAACAACAACAACAGGTGATTTACCCGTTAAAATTCCTCACATGCATCTTTCTTCCTGAATTAGGAGTAGTTCATGGCAGATGCATCCTGCCGAGAACCTGACCAAAGTATCGTACTTCGCGCAGTACAATTGAGGAAGCGAAAACGGTACCTTGACATTAATTGAAATAAAAATAAAAACACTTAAATACAAGTACGAGTATTTAACAAGCTTTATTGATGCGATGAATTTAAAGTGATTTTTCAAATGGCTTGTTAATTTGTATGAATGTGGAAATTCATCACTTGCGGAATGAAATACATTACGTAAATTAATTAAAAACACTGTATTACATTTATTGAATATATGTTATCAATTTAAAGAGGTTAATTGATTTTTTTTTTTACAATTTTTGTTCAATCTTCAAAAGAACACAAGCAAAAGTAAAAATGTAAAGTACGGATGGCGTAACAGCTATCAACTGTTTTCTTTTTTTCGAACATAATTTATCGTAATTTTTATATCATTCAATCATAGGTGTCGACTATTTTATTTGCAGTTCGATCGGCACCAATCTTTACAGGAATCAACTATGTTAAATTATTCGTCAAAATTGATTCAGCGGTTTTTGGGTCTTTTTTCAAAACCATCCTACTAATATGCAAATAAATGTCATTAATGTCTCGATTTTCCGACATAAAAAATCAGATTTGTTTTATTAATTTTCAGGCGATTTTCTTATGTATTAAACTAAAGGCTTAAATCTTTCTCGCATGATTTATAAGCTACGCCAATGCCAAAACCAGCTCCCATTATTGAAGGCCACGCTCTTCTTCTAAACATCAGAACAGATAAAGTCAATCCAAGAACAAGACCACTTGCTAAAAAGAAAATACGGTTATAGTTGTAAAAGCTGTTTGTAAACTTTATATGTAAGTATAAATAATGCAACTGATATGTATAGAGAATATTTGAAATATAGCGATTTTTGAAATTAGTATGCATGTGTTGTTGTACCGGTTTATCAAAACCTCGCCTAAGGATATTAGAACATCAGTTTTCACATCCTAGTGGAAGAATATAATCTAACGTTAGGTCAAAAAACAGTTAATGCGACGCTCATTCAGAAATGTTGAGTATATGGGAGCGATTCTGGGTAGGAAGAAGTTTGATCAACTACAATATCACGAGCTTAATTGAACCAGTGGTGTATGGGTTTCATCAAGCAGGCACCAGGCATCGTTGAATATCTACGTCTGCAATGAGCCCTTATTGGTCTTCGCCTGGGCCAGTCATAGCACGTGTGAGTTTTTGAAGAAGGGATGACGGAAGTATTTAAGGGTCACATCAGTCTGTTCGAAAATATAAAGGCTCATACGTCTCTGAGAAGTAAGTTAGCCACCAGTAGGTCGCTGATGGAGTGATTAATATGGTAAAATCCAAGGGTAAGGTTCTGGAATATTTCTGAACAGTCCTTAGTGCGACATTTTGGCAGAACTCTAGCTTCATTCGTTGTCTTCCACTTCCAATTGCAAGCTACTTATAGAGTGTTCCACGACAGTAACTTTAGATACTTGCAGTCGGAATTGTACTCCCATTATTTTTGCCTTAATTCTACGAATGCTGCTAGTTAATGCTCGGGGAGCTATGGCATTTACATTTGCGCACGGTGAATGGTTGATTGTGTGAAACTTATCGAAATGCACGCAAACAATTGCAATTGTTAGAAAATGGTGAGCAATGGAAGACAACACTTGAAGATGCTGCGTTTTACAGTCTGCCGCATTAAGTTCGCTATGATATTGGTAACTTTCTTGCCAGCATACCCGAAAAATTCAGAAAATGAAAACGTATTACCCATCTACGAAACGCTACAATTTGCCAATGCTGTGCATATTCACGCATTGATTTTGATTTGGAGAAACATTGTTGCTATTAGCCGGTAAATTTGCTTAACTCCATATTTGGCAACAAACTCGATAATTGAAATTTTGAGCAAACATGCGGAACAAATTTCTTAACAACTATAAATCTGACAGTGAGCAAGATAATATAAATATATTACATAAGCGCTAAATCTTACATCCTTTAACAACAACGTCCGTTAAGCATCGGTCCAAACGCCTGCCGAATTCATCTTCCGAGAAGTTAGATTTAGGAGCAGCCATTTCAAAAGTAATATTTATATTTCGAAACTGAATTCGCTTTTATATCCTAATTTATGTTATAATCTAAGACGGATTACAATAAGAATACAAAATAATTATCGATATCATCGAAATCGATGCCTTTCCAACTAATTTTTACTTTAGTCTGAAGCGAAATAATACTTAAAGCCTACATGCACTAGTCAAGTAGTTTGTCAAACCAACTTTTTTATTTTCCTAAAGACTACACAAGCTTAAGGGGGTCTTCTGGTCTCCAGCGAAAAAAAATCGATTTTTTTTTTGCATAATTTTGTTGTATGTGTATGCGAGAATACGCCACAGAAAGGATTTTTTGAAAATCGCATTTTTTCACATTTTTCTGGGCACCGAAGTGTACCCTCCTCCGGCCGTTTTATCATAAACTTTATCTTTAAACGCGTTTCTCCGAAAATCGTGTTTTTTAAGCATTTTGGTCACACTTTTCATAGTAGTTATACTCCGATTTCAATGGTTTTGGTCTTAAAAGGTTCGGAAAACTTACCGCTAAGTTTCCCCGTGTACGATTTTTGAAATTTTTTTTCATTCCATTTTTATAACCTTTTAAAGTTCAAAAAATGAGCAAAAAAAAATTTTTTTTGCAAATTCTTGCATAACTTTTGAAAAAAATTTAAAAAAAAAAATCTGTCACGGGAAAACTTAACCAGGGCAACTCTGAAGACAACGCATATCTAATTTTTGCTTTCTGATTACCCAGGTGGAAAAACCGTGACCAAAATGGAGACCTGTTTCGTTTGGAGGTGGACGTCTTCAGCGCCATTTCAAGGTCGCGGGTGTTAATTTTTTTCAAAGTCAAAACCATTTTTTAAAAGCCAAGACATGTACCTTTAAAATAAAAAAAAATTTTTTTTAAATATTCACAGGATTTGTCACAATCAATCCCCAAAAAAACCCTTCATTTCAGGGCCTCGAGACCAGAAGACCCCCTTAATATTTTAGTTTACTTTCGGCAATCGATAAAAAGCTGAAAGGCTGCTTTCAGATGCAAATTTTTTGTCAAGTGGGCAGAGTCCAAGCAAAGTAGGCAGGGAAGTAGCGAATCGAAAGCGGCTATTATATATTTTATCTGAAATCCTTGATTGCAAAATTTAAATTTTGGATTTTGTATCTTCAGTTAGCCTTGTATTCAAGAGTAATAGAATAAAAGTTTGCGTTTTCTGAATTTACTGTGACGTATTCGCTTAAGAATATACGAACAAAAGTTAGGAAAATTACTTTTTACAATTTAACAGACGGCACTTCGTTTTCATTGGTTTGTTTAATTTAAAAGTCATAAATCTTCAAAATATTGGCAAACTATTCACTGAATATTTACATATAAGTAATTTCTCTTCGTTCGATTTGTTTTGTATTATTCCAACTCATGAAACGTTTATCGGAAGATGCCACCTTCAGCTTCAGTACACAGTGGTAACTGTAAGTAAGTGAAATGATGATAGATTACGACAGTCGGATCTACGTAACCGGTACGACCCGGATTTATATCCGGCCAAGGAGTGTCACTTCAGCAGTATTCCCCGTACATGTTTGAGGAATGTTTACAAGGTTTGAATATAAGAAACCAAATTATGAGAATAACCTTGGCTACTACGTCATTGGGGATTTGACAGAAAGGCGCAAATGAAACGAAAATAAAATACAAAGTGAGGTTAGTTGAACACAATCAGTCGTTGTTCAGACAGCAACACAGTAATATGGGCTGTGGCTGCGTAGATTCTTTCGTACATGACCCACAGAATCAAAGTTTGCCGACCTCTATTGTAAACAAACTGTTGTCACATCTTCTGTAACGTTTGAAAATTAGCTGAGAGCCTGTGAAAAATCTGACACCTGCTGTATCCTCGTCACCGTGAGTAAATGTAAAATATAAAAGATTTCGGTTGTTCTTCTTGCAGGTCGCATGCTAGAGAATACAAGAATTATGGTTGACAAAACAGAAACCGAAACAACGCTGCTTGCAAGCATATAAACACGCGAAATTTATCTCAGGCAACATTGGGATTGAATGGGTAAAAACAAAATTTAAAATTGTTTACTACAAAAGAAGAAAATAAAAAAACCGCCGACTTGTATGTACTTTACTTCACCTCCAACAAAGGTAATGCCAGCTTTTCGCACAGAGGAGCAATAATTAATTTTTTTCACTTTCACATAGTAATTAAATTTTATCAAGTGTATTTAAAAAGTTCGTACTTTTAGAAAAAATTTCCTAATTTTAAAAGGTTTTAAAATTTTTATTCCGATTAATTATTTTCTGCAAAAGAAATAAACGTTCCGAAAATTTCCAAAATAGTTTCCAAGTATATCAAAATTGTAATCATACTGTTTACCTACCATTCCAACACTGTGACAATCGTTACAGACAGATCGTCCTGTAAGCCAAGGTAATTTATATTAACCATAAATATTACTCTAGAATCGATAATTTAATGCTCCATCAAGGCTCAGCTATTCCAAACATATTAAAAGCAATCCCATACGAACCGGCTATCACTTTGCTTAACAGTACGACGAGCATATCGCTTCTTTTCTTTACGTGTGAAGAAAAAGAGGAAAATTTAAACTCGTGTTTTACTGTTGCTTAACGCAATGAAGCCAGTGTAAACCTTTTCATATACGATGACAGATTTACCAAATCCCATTTTTTTAGTTATTTCCACGATAGTAAAATATATTACTCTTTGCTCTTGCTGCATTCTTAAAATTCGCATAATTTATTGATGTTTCGTTTTCCCGAACAAATATCATCTATTATACGGCAGCATTAAAGAAATATTGCCATACGCCCTACGTAAATGCTGCATATTTCATATGTGAAAAATTAAACCCTTCCGTAAATTATATATCGAAAATAATAAAATTGAACAATTCACTTCCGCTTTTTTGTAACAAATAAATTATTCCAGCGACAAATTTAACGACCTTGTGTACAAACATAAATTAATATCAGAATAAATGCCAAATTTTTACGGGTATGTATTGTATTTATACTAAAGATATAGTCTACCTGTTGAGTCCTATACCTGCTAGACCCTATAATTCTTTAGAAACAAGTTTACTAACTGTACGGATATGAGTGTAGCTTTATAGAAACCAAAACGAATCATAAAAATATATCGATCAACACGCAAACACAAGCTTGTAAAGTTTTCATCCGAAAATGAAAAAAAAAGAAAAAAAATAAGTACCGCACTAATTCATATACTCTGCGTTGTTAAAGAACGGAAGAATTTTTCAAATTGGTTCAACAATTTTTCTGCCTAAAAATTCGAATTCGAAATTCGAGTTCCGAATGGTAGTCATGCACGAACCCATTCGGCTACGACGGCCGCCTAGTAATATATATATACATATATAACAAATATAAATAACAATAATATTAAAAGCAACGAAAGAGAAGAAAATAAAAAATTTTCCATCTCGTGGTAGGTACCAGTCATTGTCGGAGGATAATAAACCCTAAAATTAAATTATCTTTTTTCTATGAACCGATTCTGATACAAATCTGATTCTGAATCCAATATATTGCCGTAATCCACGTACAAACTAACCGAGAAAACTCGCTGAAAATTCGTGTGAATAATAGTGATAGTTTTAGAAATTCTCGTGTTTAACAGACAAACAGACAACGTTTCTAAAAATGATCTTATTATATTCTGGTACACTTCCTATACAACAAAATTGTATTATTGTAATCAAATTATAAGATTTCATATTTCGCTAAAAGTGAGGTTTGTTTGGAAATGTGAACTTTTTATGGTGTATTTAAATATAATACAATCCACTTATATTAATTTGCATTTTTGGTTATTTCTTAGACCGTTTGCCTTTAATCACAGTTGGTCGACTTCTTATATATCCTTTACGGCGTTTGGAATTCTGCAAAACAAAAAAAGTTGTAAAAAAGAATTATAGATTCTTTACGAATTATCACACCTTTTTTGATATATAATTTGTTGGCGCTAATGTTCTTTCACTGAGTTTTAATGAAGGCCTGTTGAATTCGTACGGTTTCTTTACACGGTAAATTCGCACCAGCCAATGTTCAGTAGTATACGCTTCTTCAAGGTAAGTAAGATCAAAGTCCTTGTTTCCAATTATTGCGTTTCTCGTTCGATCATATCCTGCTGGGCCCCTAAAATTATAATCCAAATAAATTGTTGAGGTAAATTATTTAGAAACTAGAAATTCCATTAACGATTAACTTAGAAGGAAACTAAATGCATGTATATGTGTACGTGTATTTGTATATATATTACATAGGTATATATTAGTATGTACTATAGACTTAACCGTTAAGAACTGTAGTGAGTATGCAGTGCGTTTTAATAAAGCCAAATTTTTAGTCAAAAGCCCAAACTTCGCTATGTTTCATTTAACTCCGCTTCATCCGCATACATATCAATCCAGATTAAATAATCTATTGTAAAGGACTGTAGATTGCGTTTTTTTTCGTTTCAAAAAATTTAATTCTTAATATTTCTTTATGAAATGATAACTAATTAATAAATTTACGAGTGATCAGTTGGAAAAAGTTAATAATGGTTGAGTTAAGCTCAATTTCATTAAGGGGTTAGGCCACTCTAGGATTTTCAAAATATCGAAATTCTTTTTTTTGCTTAAAAGATGCTTTAAACTCTTTAGAATATAAAACAAAAAGTCCTATGCGTGAAAAAAATGTTTATCTCTAATATTTCGCACTTTTGCGCGAGCGCCTCTGACGTCTTTAACACGACTATTAGTTACGAATTGTTAGTCGTTGGAGCATGAGGAAATATCTCTCTTTTTGTTGAACATTGTCAAAAATATTAATTTTTTGAAATATTCGTGTGATTTTTTTCATTTATAATTTTTTTTTGATTTTTGCTTAATAATAGTGAAATTCTGAACATGATAAATAGAGTGAGTGATAAAAAAGTGTATACAGGTCATAAAGGTACAAAAGGATCGTTTGTTACAAGGCGTCGGAGCAACGTGAAAAAGCGAAGACCACTGAATCGATTTGAAGCTGAAAGTGATGTACCAGGTGTGAGTGCATCTGCTAAAAAATTAAAACAATCTGATGATGAATTTAATATTGACTATGCTGCTGGTTATTGCATTTTGAATTTTATAATGGTATTTTCAACAATAGCTCAATACATAAAGTGTAAAACGTGTGATGCAGATGTAACTTTTGAGCAAAAAAGTCCACGTGGGCTTGGTTTTAAGATAGTTATCGTATGCCCGAATTGCAATTATGTTGAGGTTCCAAGTTGTAAGTTTATTAATAAAGCCTACGAAATTAATCGACGAATTGTTTTAGCTATGAGAATACTTGGTATAGGGCTCAATGGCATAAAAAAATTCTGTGCTTTTATGGAGTTACCGCGACCTATTTTTCATTCTTTCTATGATAAAATAGTTAACTTGTTACACGTCGCAAGCACTGCTGTTAGAGATATTTCCATGAAGAAAGCAGCAGAAGAAGAGATAAATGAAAGCCGTGAAAAAGGTGAAGAAGGAGGAATTACAGTTTCTGGTGATGGCTCTTGGCGAAAAAGGGGATTCTCGTCTCTTTATGGCGTATCTTCTTTGATTGGATGGCACACGGGTAAAATTATCGATGTATCTGTCAAGTGTAAGTACTGTAAAGCTTGTGAGTACTGGGAAGTTAAAAAAAATACGACTGAGTATGAGCAATGGTACTTTAGCCACCAAGAAGAGTGCCAATGTAACCATGAAGGCTCAAGTGGTAAAATGGAAGTTGACTCTATTGTCGAAATGTTTGCCAGATCTGTATCATTGTATAATATTAAATATACCAACTACATCGGCGACGGTGATAGTAAAACGTTTAATTGGTGCCAAAATTTGTGTAATTGATTACCCGGCATTACTGCTAGCTATCTTATTTCTAATTCTAATTTCTTCTAATTTCTTATTCCTGCGAGAACATTTTGTTTTAATTTTTTCACATAAAGTCCTTTAGTACGCACCATTAGCGCGTTCACTGCGAGAACTCAACAAGATTTCGAATTCTTCTTTTTTTGGCCAGGAATGTGTTTTCTAAATTACTAAATTCAATTTTATTTTAGTGCTTTCTGTACTTAGTTCTAAGTTATCGTCTGTCTTAGTCAGTAACAACCTTTGAAGTTTATTGACTTTTTGAAAATACATAAATAAATAAAATAAATATAGCTGATTTTACCTATGAATAAATTGTTTAAAATGAGAAGACCATTTAAGTTAAGAAAAAGAAGCAACACTGACCTCGCTTGGTCGCAATAAAAAATATTAATGGTTTAAAACTGTTCTATGGCTCTAGCTCCTGGGCGATGCTACGGCTACTAACACGCCGGTCAACTCGATTATTTCTCTGATTTTATGTCAGGCCTCCTAGTGCGAGATGCATCTTTAACATCAAAAATGCCTGAATGTAATCGACGAAACCAAAGTTGCATATAACACTGCGTTACAAAAACCAACTTTTTTTCTGTCCTATGAACCAAATATAGAGGGGAGAAAAAATAAAAATACACGTGTATCGCGCTGAATCCCTGCAGGCAGACTCGTGGAAATGTTTTTATTATGTAAAATTAAAAAAAAAAAAAAATTTATCAATTCTCAGATTTTCTTGAATTTTAAGCGTGGATTTCCAACCCACCAGTGCTTTTTGTGTACATCGGAAGGTTGCAAAAGAGATCAGCATTACACTGAATTTAAGTGGAAGCCGCGAACATGCTACAAAGTACGCGTAGAAAGTATAATCTATCATTAGTGCAGCCATCGCAAATCATTTTGCCATTACTACACATTAAGCTCGGTGTCGTATCAAATTTTGTTAAAAAACTGGATCGTGAGGGCGAGGCGATTGCAAGTTTGCGCAATATTTTTCCGAAACTGAGCGGTGCAAAGATTCATGCAGGTATTTTTTAAACGAAGACTTTTAATATAGTAACTTTATTTTTTTAATGATGTATATAATTTAAGGTGTTTTCAGTGGTCCGCAGATAAAAAATAGTTGCAAGTTATGAATTTTAATCAAAATTGAATGCTATCGAACAACGTGCATGGAAAGGCACAGTTGCCGTTATTGAGCAGTTTCTTGGCAAAAAACAAGCTGACAATTATAAAAATATTGTTGCAGAAATGATTTCGGCATATGGCGAAATGGGTATATTAATGTCGCTAAAGATCCATTTCCTTCACAATCATTTAGATTGTTTCCCTGGTGATTTAGGAGCTTGTAGCGATGAACATGGCAAAAGGTTCCATCAGGACATTGCGGCTATTGAAAAGCGCTTTAAAGGACAAGACATTACGCATATGCTTGGCGAATACTGTTGGTCTATTTGTCGCGATACTGACACAAATGCTTACAAACGCAAAAATAAAAGACCTAAGTTTCTTTAAAAGCATTAAAATTTTTAATGTAACAATTTTGAATTTTAATATAATAAAATTAATAAAAAAATTCGGGGTTTTATATCTCTATTGTAATGCGGAGTGAAATACCTTTCTTTTGATACCCACATCAGCATATATCATGCAATTTTTTTTTTAATTTCGAACAGGTGGCAACCCTGTGAAACATTGTCAGTGACAACACCTAGGTGAAAAGTCTAGAAATGTGATACACTATCTGTGTGCCCAATTTCATTCAAATCCGTTAAGCTAATCCTGAGATCGTGGGGCTATACAGATATGCATACAAGAATTGCTCGTTTAAAGTTATAAAATACAAACAAAAAAAATTGTGACGTGTACATGAAAATCGCCGATACACGTGTATTTTTATTTTTTATCCCCTTTCCGAAAAAGTATATTTGGTTCATAGGACAGAATGTGTGTAACGCGGTGTAATTAGCTGCTATATTATCGGCACCATAAACACCAAGGCGCATCTATAGAAGGTGGTGTGATGAGAGTAGTTGGTTGCTTGTTCTTCAACTCGCCTTTAATTTTGAAATGTCAGAAAAACTGAATGACGAAAAGTTGTTCTTGTGCTGTAAATGTGCGACAAAATAATTGCATCTATTTGTCATTCATTCCATTCTTCTATTCTCTTTCCCTTGACAGTTCTAATTTGAAAAATTTTGTTGTTGCTCGAATGCTACCACCTTGAATAGATTTGCCTTGATAAACACCATTCACAGTTTCAGCGACCTGGCTTGCATTTCGTCCTTATCAAAGAAAAAATGTAAAATGCACCGAATTTTCACTTTGTTGACTTCCATTATAAACATCCTGTAACTCACAACTGAATGGAATAACACAGCAAAAGAATTTTTTAGTGTGAAATAAAATTTAAATTGTTTGATCGATATTTTACGAGATCCATCCATCACTACAGCCGTCTACAGAGACAATAATGCATTTTTTTTCTTTAAACTAAAAGTATAAAAGCCTGCATAAAATAACTCGTTGAAAAATAAAGATTAATGCAAATGCATTCGACTAATGAAAAAAAAAATTCGAAGTCAACTTTAGGTGGCCCACTTGGGGGAACTTCGACTCAGATACAACCTTATTTAGCAAAATAAATAACACAGGTGGAGAAACCACAAAATGTTAAAGGAATGTCGATCAATGGGATAGACAAATCGCGTGGACCGAGGTCCACGATACAGTGTCGTAAAACGTATTAAGAACAAAACTTGGCACTTACACTTCTGTTAGTTGTTTGGCCGAGCTCCTCCTCCTATTTGTGGTATCCGTTTTTATGTTGTTCCACAAATGGAGGGACCTACAGTTTTAAGCTGACTCAGAACGGCAGACATTTTTTATGAGGAGTTTTTTCATGACAATAAATAAAACTCATTATTGGAACTTTTGCAATTTTTCTATAATTAAATTTTTTCGTAAACTTTGGTATGTCAAATAGATTGCAAATTTATCAGCTTTCATTGCTGAAAGTTCTTACAAGTAACCTTAGTTCTTAATTTGCTTAAACTCAGTCTTGTGGATCGTGGTGTATCGACGTGTGATTTACTATTTCAAAGTGGTCATATCAACAATACACTTAAACACACATACATATGCCATATATAGAAAAATAATTAGTTTTCATACACAAACACTTTTAACTTACCTGTAATCAAGTCTAAGCTCTCCAAATCGGTAATAACTAAGCTTATACATGAGGCAGTTAAGAAGGGCGGGTGCACCTTCTGAGTCTATCCGAAACTCTCCCCTGTCAGTGAAGTAATCACTTTCTTTGATATCTTTCGGATGTTCTCCCTCTGCTATTCGTACCATCCACAAAAATTTATTAATATCGTCGCCGGAGTAACCAATAACTCCACCGAATATGACAAGCACATAATCAACATCCAATGACGTCATTATTTCATAAGATTTTTCCTCTGTAGATGACATTGCTTTTCCTACTAAAGCTATATGACTATTATTCCAAGTATTATTGTCAACCAACGTTGTTCTGTTTGCCATTCCAGCTATTTGATATCCATAATCCCACCATGACATAATTCGAGCATTGTCTGCCGTATTTTGTGAAAGCCAATAATAAGCCTCACGGAAGTCATCTAATATATTACGAGACCTGCAAATAAAAATAAAACTCAGATTAAACCACTAATAATCACAGTGTTATATATAAATATTAAAGATAAAAGGCTCCGCGTATTTGAAAGGAGTTTCGGAAATGCAGCGACTGCAGAACAAAACGAATGAAGTTACATATGTTAGACTCACTCACTTCAATCAGCATGGAAGTTAGATAATGTATTCCAGATTAGTGAGCATACTCCTTTTTTTAACCAACTAGGAACCCTTAAAGTCTTTCGAGTAGCGCTTGTAGTCTTTCATATTTTTAACGAATAAAAGTTATAAACCAAATTTCTAGTGTAGAGAACGAAGTCTTTCGAGTAGCGCTTTAGGAATGCTAAATTGGAATAGGCTCTAGGAAACACACAATTTACAATTTAATAACGAAAGTAAAACCTGAATCTAATAAGACTCCTATACCCAAAAACTCCATAACTGTTGAAAGTTCGAAATTTAAGGCCGAATAATGTGAAGGGATACGATTATGAGATTTTGAGAGGGTCATATAATACTATTTTTTTATATTCAGTGACATTTTTTTCTGACGCTCCACTCTGTTAGATTATTTAAATGATTTTGCAGTGAAAAAACACTAAAGTTTCTATATAGTTTCCAGTCATACAGAAACCACGAAATCAGGCAACGGATTATGAGGGAGCAACAAAAAATATCGGCAATTTGAAAACGTCTTTTGATTACACTCCTAATAAAGATGTGCTTCTTCTCTTAGGTGGCAAATTGAGATGTCTTGTCGGTTTGATGGCTCTTCTAAGGCACTGTATACATCGCCGAAAAGATCGACTTGGGGGACGAGATTGTGGAGATCTACAAAAAAGTGAAGCTTTTGAAGTGGAAAGGAAGCGTACACAAAAAGGCCGAGAGATTAAAAATCCAGCAAAACTTCTCCTCCCGAGTATGAAACCTCTTAAGAGACATAGAAGACCCCTTGAAAAGTGAAGTTAGCAAGCCAAAGTGGAGCGGAAGTACTTATGTGGCTAAATACGCTTAATAAATAGCTCACAACGAATGGACCGTGAAAACGCTAATACAGCTAATAAAGCGTAGCTAAACGTGTTCGGTTAAATCGAACGCCATTATCATAAAGAAGGCAGGCGATATGTCATACAGCGACAGGCTAAAATTGAGATCTAAACAAACAAGGAAAGCAGGTAAAAATTTTCAAAGGAGTTTGAGTTCAAGTTCATGTTCATGAACATAAAGCACTGAGCTTGGAAATGGAGCAAAAATAAGGGCACTATTTTTATTTGATGGTCCTGGATTGTTCGTTGTACCTGTTCCCTGGATTTTTTCCATAAGTCCACCAAAAAAGCCTACGTTTAAAATATTTCCAGTTGGTCCATTCAAGATTTAACTCCATATAATTAACAAAAGCCTTATATGCTGAAACACCGATCAAATTAGAAAATTAGGCAATCGACCATTGTCTTGTTTGGCGTGTACATGTGTACTGCGCTACTAGTCGGTCCAATGCATCAAACCTGCTTCAGTCATATGATGTATAAATGTGGAGATTTATAGATATGATGTATAATTTAAGTTTTCTTTTATTATTATTGAATTTTTTTATCAAGTATGCATTTTTAGATTGTTCAAAGATTAGTACGCGTAGTCGTAGTAAAAAAAAAAGAGTGTAGGAACTAAGCAATAAAATATTATTTGCATATAAATTTGAAATTTACTTTATATTGGTCAATTAAATAGGCGAAATATTTGTTTGATTTTATTGCTAAGAAAAACCCTTGCAGTTACATGCTGTGCAACAAGGATGATAGAGTACCAGGTTTGCTATTTAGCTATGGTGAAAAAGAAAATTGCGAGCGGAACTTTGGCTGCCCCGTCGCTTGGGCATTCTGCACGATCATTTCACACACTCATCCAATCAGATAGCAACGCGGCAAAATGAGCGATACTGTGTTCATAAATCTTCGTATACCACTAACACAATCTTATTGCCAGCCGAAATCTGCACGATCATTTCACACATATTCACACACTCGTCCAATCAGTCCTTTTTCATACGGCAACGAAGTGTCATTGGTTGATTTTTTTCGTAAACCACCAACACAATGACAGCTGTAGAAAATATGTAAGCAATTTTAAACCCTGGAAGTTGATATTTGAAAAAAAACGAATCGAGTGCAATACCTTCTCCAATTATAGGAAAATAAAAACAATAATAGAATGAATAGGCAAACCAACGCTTCGCACTTAAATTCAAACTTGAAATAATGAAACCGATACTATAAGTAAATAGAATGCCACACATATTAGGGGTTTCACGAGACAACTACAATAATTTTTATAGTACGGGATTGTAACAGCTATTACGGATGGTTCCGCACAATTTGGCACGGTTGGTCACCTTAGGTAAGATTCAATTAAGGAGTAATTGAAGTTTCCATGCGAAATGGTAAGAGACAAATTAAATTTTGCAAATGCTAGAACTAGAAATGTGTCCAAGTTCATTTATGTATACATAATAATATACATATGTACATATACATAAATAATACAAATACATGAATAGAATTTTCAAAAGAAATGAACTTACCCGTCTTGGTTGTTATGAAAGGCAAGAACAATGGATGGGCTTGAATAAGCGTTACTTGTAACCCATGTACAATGTACTGCAAACATCATCAGTATCATTAAAATGGCGAGAATAATAACGCTTTTCAGGTTAGAGCCAATTCCACCTCGTGCCTCATGTTGTGAATCATGTTTTGGACGAAACTTTATTTTTCCAGCCTGAAAAAAATTGTGAGTTCAAACATAAGTTAAGTAAGGCAAAAAGATATAAAAATATATCATTTTTATAGATTTACTGATTAAAATGAATGATTTACTTATAAAAATACACTGCATATGAGTCACAGCAATAGTAACCACACCTTCAGCTGATAAAAGTAATAGTACTCGTATGCTATCAACTAATCGACAAATGCCTATTCAATTATTTAAATTGGCAGGGTAAAAAATACTGTTCTATATTAACATCAAATAGCAACGGATTTATTGTAGCAATGGACTAACAAACACTTTATTTTTTTTTAACTTTATGTTTGCTTTTTTAACTGAAGATAGTAAATTTTTCATTTATGCCGTTTTCTCGATTTCATGGATTTCATGCCAAGTGATCAAAATATTTTGGAAATTATCGTTCGTTCTTTTCAAAATTGGCTTACTTGTAGGCTTGAGTATAAAAAGGAGTGAACTGCAATAATTTAAAACAAAATTTAATAATATTTTTGACTTATTCAATATTGAAAATTTTGGTAGTTTTTAAAGACTTCGGTTCCTTTAACCATTTTTATAATTTTGTTTTTTAATTTAATATCAAATATAATTTTTTTTTTTGTGGTAAAAATTATATTTTAGTAAATACTAAATATATACATACATAAATACTATTTTTGTAAATACTAAATCTTAAAATTATTAAATTTTCTTCCACATTTTTTCAGTTTACTCCTTATTATTGTAAAACTCTCAATAACACGGAAATTATTGGATAAATTAGTTAAAAATTCCTTATTATCTGCATTCAAATACACCTTTGCACATAGCAACATGGCTTTTATCCTGGTAGATCTACTTCTATGAACTTCGCCGTTTTCTCTAATTTTACATTAAATAGGTTTCAGGTGGATGTTCTATATACTAATTTAGTTAAGGCACAAACCATAAGTTATGCACTTGCCACTTGAAGTCCACTAATTTGTTTTTAATTGGCTTGAATCGTATCCGAAGAACAGAAAGCTAGTTGTTAAAAGTGGCACAGTTGTCATTTATTCCTATTGCTTTATCAATCTTCATCAACGATATCGTAGAAACTTTTAAGTATTTACTATAATACGCCGGCGACCTAAACCTAAATCATTTCGTTAGAAGTTTTTAAGATTACGTAAATATACGAAAAGATATCTATCGCCTTATCTCGTGGTGTAGCAACAGTTGATTATCGCTAAACTATTATAAATGTAAATAACATCATAACGTTTTCACCTTACCTCTGCTCAATTATGTTCAACTAACTGTATAATACGCATGCTAATTTTAACCGCGCTAATACGGATAAAGGCTTAGGATTTTATCACGCTCAAAATTAAGCTTCAATTATCATTCCCGCTGCCAGCTCTAAAATCGGATTTATCAAACAGAACTCCCAAGAGAACCATTGACCCGCTGACCCTAAAAATAACTTTTCATGCCTACTGAAATCTCTGATGGTACCGAGTTCATCGCTCATTGCGATAATTTGAAGGGAATTAAAAAAGAATTCACTAAATTTGCTCTTCGTCAAATGTTCCTCTGTTGTTGAATTTTGAATTTACTGAGCCTTTCAAATAGAAGAAAAAATCTTAGTATTATAAAGGACAACATGGATGAACTATTACTTCTTTAGTTTTTTAATATTCCACCCAGACCTCGAAGAGCTAAATACATATTTTACATAAAATATCATGGAACAAGTTATGGCTTCAATGAATCGATTAAAAAATTTATATCGCTGCTTAATGTTATTTCCAAAATATTTTAACAATTAAATTCTAGTACATGTAAGCCTAAACATTAAGTATACATATGTTATGTGGAGTTCTACGGCTCTCTAAGCAAGCCTACAAATAAACCAATTTTCGAAAGAATAAACGAAAATACCCAAAATTTCATCAAAACTTTCTACTTTTTAATCAGAATTTTTCAGCGTACTCAGTTTTATAGCCCAAAGTGCAAGTTTCAAGTGACTACAAAATACGATTCATTTCTGACATTTTTTGTTGACGAGACTAGGCTTCTGCTTCGATATTAACAAATTCGAGCATGTACTTTGTACATTCTGGTTTTGAAATATTTTGTACAAAATTTGAAATATAAAAATTGAGTTAAAGTTTTCGAGAAACATTTTAACTGGTTATACTATTGGGTTGGTAAATAAGTAATTGCGGATTTCACTCATCGATGGCTTCAGTTAAATTTTTAGGTTTGCAGACTTAGTTAAAATGTAAAACACATTTTGTTATTTGATAGATAATCAATTCGGATCGTCACAGTACAACACGTGAGATTGCAGAGAAACTTCATGTATCACATACATGCACTGAAAATCACTTAAAACAAATTGGCTATGTTCAAAAACTCGATACATGAGTTCCTCACGAGCGCTAAAAAAAAAAAACACTTTTTTTTTTTAATTTTTTACAGAAATATGGCTTAAGATACTTTAATAAAATCAGTTGCATGTTATTGTACATCTTTTCAATAAGTTTTTAAAAAATATTAATAATAAAGTATTGACAAATAAGCCCATGACAGAGTTTTTTTTGGAGATATGTTTTTCGAGAGGTGCTCTGCGGTGCCAATCGGCATTCGTCGTAGAATCATCTGAAACTAAAAAAGTCGATTTTTTCAGTTAAAGTATGACGTAATGCTCCCCCCTACATTAATAAAAATTTTTTTTTTCATTTTTGTAGTTTTGGTGGCAAAAAAACGTAAAACGAGCATTTTTGGCGAAAAATTTCGCCATATTTGTAAGTGAAAAACCACCTTAAAAACAGTGTAGGGGGGAGGTATTTTTGATTTAGAAAACGTGTGCCAAATTTGAAAAGAATCGGTTGAATAGTTTCGGAGTTGTGATTGGCACCGACTTTTAAGAAGTCGTTTCGGGAAAAACGCGTTTGAAAAAATGACTCTGAGAAATTATCGATGCTCCGCATTCGAGGTAGAGTGCCTACAAAGGCTATAACTTTGAGAGTTCTGCTCCGATCCACTTAAAATTTTGACACAACATTCTTGAAATGATTTACTATAAGATGAGTGAAGAAAAAAAATTTCGATTTTGTGAATTGTCTTTGATTTTCAAAAAAAAAAATCGGAATTACTTAATTGCCAACCCAATATATTACTTTGAACAGAAAGATTCTTATTCATTTTTGTCACAGTAGGAGTTCAGTTCAGTTTATATGCATTCTTGACATCATAACGTTAAATTTAACTTTTGTCGAAAATTGCTTCTGACGTTCACACTACATTAAAATGTTGAGTGCACTCAAAGATGATAGATTACCAGGTTGGCTTGTTGTTGTTGTAGCAGCATAAACATTCCCCATACTTACATACGGTGAATGCTGCTGGAGTGACAGTCCTTGGCCGGATATAAATCCGGGTCGTTTCGGTAACGTAGAACCGACTGTCGTGGAAACGACACCAGGTTGGCCTTCAGCTATGGTGAAAAACGAAATTGAGCGAGCAACTTCGGCTGCCATGTCACCAGGTACTCGGCAGCAGAATTCTGCCCGCTCATTTCACACAATTAGTCGTTGTTAAGACCATAGATGACTAGACGCGAAACTCTTTTTTTCGTGAGCGCTGTCAAAATGCCCATTTTTTACAACTTTCATCAGCGATGCCCCACCGGAGGAGACACTAATTGGGTATTTTTTAAATACAAATTGGAAAATTTCAGCTTCCACATTTAGTTTGGGTGCTCGGTTCCCCAGTAGGCTTACATCACCCATATACACAACATATGTACAATAAAAGAAGCACAATTAGTATGAACTACATAAATAAACAAAAAATTAAAAAATTAAGATTTAAATGAAATTATCCATAAATGAAACATAAAAATTATGAAGATGAAAATATTATTGTAGGGAAATACATATATATATATATATACATAATTATATAAATACATATAACATAAACTGGGCAACAAAACCTAATTTGTAGGACAACAACAACCTTTAATTTTATATAACTTAAAAAGAGTTAACAACAATATGTGTGTAAAATATCTCAAACTAACGAGACTACTACTCATTCATTTGAATTATCTACGGTTTTAACCCAAAGTGCAAAATATTTACATATATACATATTTACATAACGATATACGTATTAACATAGACCTACTTTTCAATAGGATTACTTAAGTATGTGAATTATAGATATTATTATTTGTGTATTAATTAGTTATGTGAAATAATAAGTGTAAAATGTGTCTTACTTTATCGTAAAGATTTCTTTTCTCCACATTGTTGTCATCATGATCCTCCGCATTAGATGAAATTGCTCCTGGTATAGAAGTTTTTGAAGTGTTATCTTCTTTAAGGAATACTTCCAATATGGTAGAAAATGCGATACCCGCTAGTACACAAACGACCGGAGTAAGCGTTAACATTAAACGAACCATAACACCAGCAAAGTAAACTGCACTAATGGCATATAATATCACGAAGACACGTTCGTCATTCAAGTGTTTAACGCAGTACCAAATTCCAACAGGGAACGAACACACAAGTATGTGCAAATCGAAGAAAAATGAAAACCAAGTTGTTGGCTGATGCTCTGATACTGATGCAATTATAGGTATATGTATCTTAGCATATCCTGTGTCCCAAAGCGAATAAAAACGACCACTCCATGGTGCAATTACCCCTAACGCAGTCAACGAAACTACGCCAACAAATACGATAATTGCAGCTACAACGCTTCCAAACAAAAACACTTTACGAAATTCATTCCGAGACAGGACGCTTTGCAAATGCCGCAACACAGCTACAATGAGCAGTAGGACAAACACACCTATAGCGGCCATATGTTCGCTCGTGCGTATGGGTTGAAAACCAACAAAAGGTATTTGCATCGATAATAATAAACCCAGAATATAGAAGGTTGAATAACTGGTCAAAAGTCTTGGGGAATAGCGTCCCATAATTAGTAGCAAAAATACGTGAAGTGGTATTAAATTAATGATGAACACGTATCCACCCCATGCAGACACCATATAAAAATATGATACTGCGGTAGCAGCTGCCCAAAACATGGACCCAGTTTTTATTGATCGCACCCATAAAAAGTATGTAAACTGAAGTGCGAATATTGCTATGCCTTCATTATCATAGGAACCCGCTACCGACCGGCTTATATATCCCGGTACAATGGCAATGAAACTTGCAGCAAAAAGACCGGCTCCTTCAGACCACAATTCACTAGTGAGTAAATACGTTGATATTGATGTTAACCCACTAAATACTGGTGCCAAGAACACACAAATATCCCGAATATGAATAGGTATGTTCAAAGAATGTAATACATAGTGAATTCCACCGGAAGTTATCATCAATCCTGGATACACTGTTCCACCAACTATTCTTCCCAGAGGATACCATGCACGTTCATCGAACCAATTTAAAAACTTGTAAAATCCATGTTGTACCATATAAGCAGTAGCACGGTAATTGAACCAAGGATCAAACTCATGAATTATGGATTCAAAACGAATTACAGCAAATAGTCGAGATGAAAAACCTGCCAGCCACGCAATCAAGAGAATAGTGAACGTTATCAAACTGCTGAACCCAACAGATTTGCGCCACATAACTTTTGAAGGTTGATTCATAATGGAAAAAATTGAATCTCCGTAGATTCGCGGACTACGAATTTTATTTCCACTTGCTACAATTCACAATCTTTAGAAAAGGTACACGTAGGAACACATTATTCGATACGATGTCAAGTCGATACTTTTACAATTCGATACTGAAATTTTTTACTTGTTATGCCACGTTCTCACCACAATTCGCAAATTATTCTGTTTCCGCGGCGCATTCATGATTCAATTTGGCACCCAAGGCGAATTGAGCACCTTAGGTGGCGCCTTTGAAAAACATTTTTTTTCTCGCGATTTTTACAAGTCTGACGTCAACTGCCTTTCCGATACAAAACAACCGAACAAAAAAAAAGGAGAAAATATAAATGTTTGTGAAAATTTAGTGAATGGCTTGGTAATATTGTGATTTGTGAAATGTAAACTAATCACAACGGAGTGATATCTTTTAAATTATGAAAGCACAATTTAAAACCTCTAAGTGCAGTTTGTTTGGTACCTCCCTTTGTTACATTTGTTGTAGCAGTTCACTACCTCTGCTTGTCCTTTGCTTATTATTATTATTATTATTTGCTGTTAATTCAGCGTTGGAAAAATAAAGCTTTTAATGAATTTTATAGCGAAAATTTTGTTACTTTGTTCTCTCCTATTTCCAACAATAAGAAAAAATGCAAGCAAATGACCGGCCGGCAAAAAGGTCCCAACAAAAGTTAATACGACAATTCAGAGCATTAGTGCAACTGCAACTTCTGCAAGCAATTTACTTCAATTATATTTTATTGGACGAGTGTGTAAATACATGAGAAATGTACGGGCAGAATTCGTCTGCCGAATACTCGGTGGAGTGGCAGCCGAAGTTGCTCCCACATTTTTGTTTTTCACCTTACCGGATTGGTCAAACCTGTTAATCTGTCATCCTTGCCGCAGATCAATACCCATAGGCTGTTATCGAACAATCTTTCGGGAAAATCCATGGCAGAGAATGCCATCGAAAAGGTACAAATTTCCATATTTTGTTAGATATGCGGGCAGGCTTATGTCCATTGCAGCCTCTTATAATAACTTCCAAGCTCGTTGAGGAGTGTTTTACTGTGAGTGAGAACAAAAAACAGTATATTGTTGGGCTACGTATCAGATTATGAAGGTTATGATGGTAACGAAAAGGTGGGCTGCCTAGCAAAATTAAGCTATATCTCGTTGCTTTTGAATAGTGTGTCACTGCGCCAAAATATACACAATGCACATAAAGGGCATGAGCGCGCGAAATTATATAAGGAAAAGCCACTCGAGATTTTCAACACATTCCCAGAAGCTGTGCAAACTGTTCAAACAAAGATTGCTCATCGAGCAGCAGGCGATTCCGGAAAAGTGCCTAAAGTAAGTAGCAGATAAAGATTGCCATGACACAGATTGAGCGTAGTGGGGTCCTAGTGATGCGGTGGTTAAAGATAAAATTTTAGCTAATAAAATAAAATATTCTCGAACAATAATCAGTCCAGCAACACATTCATAGTTTTAGATGTTAATGTTATCAGAGGGAAAGTCCAAGAAACATGCTGTTTTTAAATTTACATATTGCATTTCGCGCAAGATAATAAGCTGAGTTGTGTATTGCGGTCTCAGAGACCTGATAAATATCGTTACTTGCTTAATTATTCGGTAAACTGAAGATATCGCCATATCAATTCTATTATCAACGCTTCGAAAACTACACGCTTCGTGACCAGCACATCTTAAAAACTATGCAATCAACCCACTAGAACTAAATGCCGCTTTGAGTATATATGTAGTAAATAAAACAAAAATCTATAAACTATACAAACTAATGAGAACGAAGTACCATGTTATATTGTGAAAGCAAGAATTATAAAAAAATGTTTGGTAGTTTCTATTGCTAGACCACTCGTCCTCTTTACAAACAAGTGATTTCCCCTCCTTTTGTTTGTATATTCTCAGAGTATGACGTGGCAGCGAAATTGGCAGACGCAATCTTGTATTATATCATTCTTGCTAAATAGCAAGGCAAATCTACTAAAGGTGATATTGGCAAACTGGCTGATTGCTTTTTTCATTCACCGTGTGCATGTGGATGTCAGCATAAAGTTATATGACGAAAAACCGTTCTATTCGCACTATTGTCGTATGATTCTAACTCAAAATTTATTTCGGCTGCGCAACATAGTTAGTCTTTTTTTTCGTTTTTACTTTCTTTTAACTTGATATTTTTATGTACAACACGTTGTTGTTGGTCTAGTGTTACCACCTATAATTAATGAGCCTTGCTACAAGGCTACTATATAGCAAATTCAGCAAAAAAGTATCGATACCAATTAATACACTCGATAAAAGCATGAGTAAAAAAGAAATACTTTCATGTAAGTACAGACATCGAGGATCTCTAATTTTACTACATTTCACTATTACCATACAATAGTCGTAACTAATAATTCTTTTTAACGGTTTGAGGTTAAAAATCGTTAAGCGTTAAAATTTGTGTATAAGTTCGAGTATTTTGTATTAGTTAAGGTATATATGTGAAATGACAAAAGAAAAAAAGCAACATAAAAATCAATTAATTCCAGATGGAAGAATATGCTAGAGAACCGTGTCCATTCAGGATTATTGATGATTGTGGTGGTGCTTTCGCAATGGGTTGTATAGGAGGTGGAGTATTCCAAGCCATTAAAGGATTTCGTAATGCGCCATCGGGCTTCAATAAACGCATGGTAAATATTTTATATAATGTAATTCACCACGTTCGTACTATAATCAAACAATATGAAAAAATTTATTTTGTACAAATTTGGCTTGGATATGGTGAAATATGGTTAATAGTCAAAAGTCTAGAATATGTCCCGCTATCCCTTTTATGGGGATATCTCTATGATGTCTTGCTGCATCATCGGTATTTTGACTTGCTTCCAAGCTTATTTTTATTACTGCGACATGTGCGCTGGTGTTTGAATTGATATATATATGTGTGTATGTGCAATGGAATTGCGATAACTCGTAATCAGAGGGACTACCCAAATATTACTAGTTTTTTGCGACATTTACGAGTCAGGGTAATATGAAGACGGAATGAAAAATTACCGAATTGGTTTATTGAGCATTTTCCTCCGAAGTTTCAAAATCATGTATTTATTTTCCACTTAGAATGCAGTTCTAAAGATAACACGTCTTTTTAGCTGACTCTAAAAGAGCTAAAATAGTGTTCGGAGTTCATGTATTCGGCAGCCATTTACTGATATATCAAATACGGTGATATGTTGTAAGGTGAAATGCTTTTTAAAGTGTATTGACTATTTTGATAATGAACATATAATTATAAATTAAGTGTATAGAAACAAAAGGCAATAAAATTATTAAGTTAACTAATAAAATATTTTACATAGGTTGGGAGTTTGACTGCTATCAAAATACGCTCTCCAGTGATTGCAGGAAATTTTGCAGTTTGGGGAGGAATGTTTAGTACTATAGACTGCACATTGGTACATTTCCGAAAAAAAGAGGATCCATGGAATTCCATAATAAGTGGATTTGCAACTGGTGGAATTTTAGCAGCAAGAAATGGTAATTATTATTATAATACCTGGATTTTTATATGCATACATTTTTTAAAAAGCAAGTATTGTGTGAGTTTCTACGTGTTAAGGACCTGTAGTAATCTTTTGTTTACTATTGAAATTGGGTTTTACAAGTTTTTTGTATATTTTGCTTATATGATGGCCAGGGCTAAGAGCATTCGTCCACCGCTTGAAACCAGAAACAGTTTATTGTATTCACTGAATTTAAAGTATTCATAATAAACATAAAGTATTTTAATATCTATACTATATACACACTTTGAGCCAATGCAAGGACATACATATATCGCTTTAGACAAAGTTTTGATGTTTTCTTCATATTTAATATTAGTGAACTGGCAGATTGAGCGTATAGATTAATAGTTGTTGTAGCAGTTCACCAGGCCCTGGCTAATGCATTTTTAACAGGTTGAGTTCAGCTGGAGCGGAGAGGGATGTTAGGTCAGTGGTAACACCCAAAATGTTGAGGTTGTTAACCGCCGGTATTGGTGTGCCGTCGAATTTTACCTTTATATAATGAGGCACAAGTTGGACTAAAAATAAAGGCTCTATAGGCAATAGGTTGTTAGAGCCTCGAGGAGGATGTAAACATTAGTTGTTTGCTGGAAGAATCTCATAACCTAAAAAAGAACTTTTGTTGTATAAGCATGCAAAAATTATCGCCAGCCCTTATTTCATGTTGTGTAAATGTTCTATTCACAGTATCTCATTCGATGTAAATGTGCATATATGTAATACTTCTATATTAGCAGTATAAACAAGTGATTGCCAAAATTCCTTATTGCATAGGTGTGCAGAACATACTTTATGCATACTGATTTAAATATATTTTTCTAGACTCTAGTAAAGATCTTATTTGTTTGATTTACCATGATTTGAAAGCTAATATAATTTCCCATTATCGCTTTAGGAATCCCTGCAATGGCGGGTAGTGCTATAATTGGAGGAGTTCTGCTGGCATTAATCGAAGGTGTTGGAATTTTATTTACACGTCTTTCGGCGGAACAATTCCGGAATCCTACACCGCCAACCGAAGATCCGACGGTGTTGGAAGGTGCATCAAAATCATTCGGTTTCGGACAAACACATCAACAGCAATCGCAGTACCAGTGAATATGTAGAACAACCAACTTTAAAATAATTTTTAACTGTAAATAATCTTATTCGGCTTCAACTGGTTTTGGAAGGAACACAAATTTGTAAAACGGCATATCGAATAATTGTTTTTTCAAATAAAAAATAATGGCCCTCAGACTATTTAGGACTTCGTTCTTCGAAAGAACGTAATGTTGCCATATTTTCGGTTTTCTGCCTTTCACTGTTAAAAGACTTCTAACCACTTGTGTAACTAAAAACAGCAGTCCTCACACATGTATTAGCATGTAAAAAAACAAAGCCACACTCTTCTTTCCAAGTAAATTACAAACTTCGCGGCTAAAACTTTTCGCCTACTTCATTAGATAATTGGTGAACCCATACGTAAAGGAATAAATATGGTTTCCAAATGATTTAAAGTTATGCTTATTGATTAGGGTAGCTTTAAGATAGTTTAATTGACTTTCTGTTATGAAACCAAAATTGTATGTTGCTATTTAAAAGTCAAAGGCAGCCACACCACTTTCTTGAATTTCTAAAAAAATGAAATCTTTGTATTTTCTCAACTACTACTCTAACAAAACGGAGTACAATTCGACTTTTTATTCCAATAGAAGCTTAGAAATGAAGTATATTATTTAATATTTATCTACTGTGAGGGAATAAAATACAACGGTTCCGAAATGTTCAATGCTATCGAAATGCCGAATTCACAACTTTTGTAAAAGTTAACGTGCGATTTTTTGTTTGCATCGTAGTTTACATGTACATTTATTGAAAAAGTAACCGGAAACAATTTTTAAAGTTTTTGAAATTTACTTTTACTATATAACGACATTAAACTTATTAAATAAAAATTTAATTAGTTTTAGATCATATCGTTTCAAAAATAAATAATAGACTGTATTTGGAAAATACAAAATGCAATACAGCAAATATGCATTTTTTTTATTTATTTTCAGTCTGCAGAGAGACTAATAAAATGAGTTAAATTTTTCAAAAATATTAAGTTTGAATTATTACACAATCGGGCATATCGGATGACAGGTTTATTCATTGAAAATAATTGGTTTTGTTAGTTGAACGAACAAACAAGCGATTATTTCTAAAACTATAAGACGATATATGAGAGGCAAGAGATTGGAAAGCCCATTACAGTAATGTTGCCTTTGATAAAATTGTAAACAAAAATTAACAAGAAGTATATTTTTCTATCAGACAATGACTGTAGGTCTAGCAATTTTCATGTGCCGATATAATGGTGAGAACCATTTGGCAAATCCATCGTATTTAAAGCGAATTTTGTATATATTTTTTGGTTTTCTTAACGCGCAATATTCGAAATGACTTTTCATCAAGACAATAAAAAGTAACTAAATGCTTGAGGATCTGCGAATTTATTAGTATTTTGGAATACTTTGGAGACAAGGAAATCACAATGATAGCTTGGCGTCAAAAAAACACCCAGATATTTCATTTCGTGACTTCGATTTAGTACACAGTGATTTAATTTGTAGTTGAATAAACCTTTGGCTTTCTGTTAAATGTTGCATTAATTTTTTTATATCATTGAGATATAAATAGTTCGTTGCGCACCATTGCTGAAATGCATACATATCTGATTGTAGATTATTGCTGTAAGATGGGAGGCGTACCTTAAGCGTACTCGGTGGTCTAGAAATTTCAAAAAATTGGTTTTTTGTTTTTTCGATATTTCGAAAGTATAGTATCTTAAGAATATACTGTGAAATTTTCATTCGGAAATTCCCGATATTATAGCTTCTACAGCCCATTAACTGGGAAGAGAGTGGTCCGCGCGCTCCTGTACCTCAAACTTTAAACTCACTCCCGAAACGACTTTTTTCGGCCTGGTGTTGTCAAAAAAAAAAAAAAAACTATTCAACCGAATCGTCTGAAATTATGTTGTTCACAACTTCAATGGCTATTAGATGGTTACGCTCGTATGATAATCTTATTATTACAATTATTTCATTTTTTTCTTTACTAAAGAACTGAAAAAAACTCGATTTTTAGAGTGTCAAATTCAAAACCGCGCCATTTTATCAATTTTTTTTATTCTAGTAGCGGGACATAGCTGCAGTCATATTGATTATTAATTTTTTTGGTTGTTGTGCTTCAGATAAATAGAAGAACCAAAATGGGCAACACCGTCCAGGTACAATTTTCCGGAAGGGTCAACTCCAGCGACAATTTTAAAATAAAAAAATTAATTTTTGTATGTAAAAGAAGTTAAATAAAAAGCCTAAAAAAATTAATTATCGTTTTTCATTAATTTATTGTACAAAAAAATTCCTGAAAATACCCAAATTTTCGTCTCTTAAGGGGGACTACATCATCGGCTTATATTATACAAATGGCGGTGAGTTCCTAGCGGAATATCTGAATACGCCACAACTTACTTATTTATAAAAACATTTTAATTATTAAACTAAAATGAAATTTGAAATGTTTTGCTCTAGAGATTTGGTAAAAAAAAAAAACAGGTTTGCATAGACCCAGTTTTAAGTAAAATTTGAGTTAAACCAAATTTTGTTTAGCTCCTGTTGTGTTCTGTTAAATGGAAAACACATTGATGCATATCTAATCTAGCGTAGAAGCGTACAATTACTTTATAACTTAAAATATAAGACACAAAGGATAAGATGTAATCTGAACTTGAATGTCAGATAGCCCGTTTATGGGCAAAAATAAAATATTCATCTTTAAATTTATAGGTTTATGTGTTTTTTGTCGATTCGGGTTTATTACATAATAATTTTTTACAACATCTACTTTACATTACAAAAACTTTTTCAACTTTTGGATTCGAAAATGTTGTATTTGTTATGGGACAAACCACAGCGCCATCTTCTTTGGTGATTTCTGGTACCGCCTGAAAGAAACAATAAAGTTAAAATAAATCGCTTCACGAAGATGGACTGGATTTACCAATTGTCCAAATATTTGACCGTTCGGCAACATCATTGGCAAGTTATGTTCATTTAGGGGAAGTCCAGTGATTCTATATAAGGACGAGATTAAATAATTGTTCTTTAAATTTTTCTAAATCAAACGGAAGATTTCTATTTTGAAGTTATTTTTGTGTAATTTAAATAAAAGGTAGTCTAAAGTTGTCAAATAATCACGTTTACATTATTATTTATAATTTAAATAAAAATTAGTAATTGCCTGACGACAGTTTAACGTGACAACGTCGTAAGAAAATACTAATGGAATGGTTGCATTTTTCAAAAGAAAATTTTAATTTTATTTGTTTGATAGATATTTTGTATGGATATAGAGGAGGTAAATGGAATCGCAATGGAATTGATCAAGTTACATTTACACAAACGTGAAAAATTACGAAATATTTATCAAATTCATGAAAGATATGTTCAATTTCGATTGTGCATTAGACTTTAATAAATCAACAACACTAAGAGGCACCATCACCGATTTGACTTTTTCAAGACACATTACACTCGAAACACTCCCTTTCATTTCCTACTTTTCCTATCAGCGTTCTATTCTCTCTCGAGGGAGTGAGTGACACGCAAGTGTGAAAAAATGTAGTTTACATTAGCTTACATTTGCTTGCGTAGATAATAGATTCGTATATTTGATATGTCTATATGATTTGTATGCATCTTTACATTTAGATTTGTTCTTTTTGTTTGAAAATTGCGCGAAATTGTATGTATGAATGTTTATATGTATTGGCATAGGACATACGCCGTTCGTTTCGCGCTCTCGCTTGCAGTTCAACCAAGATAACGCCGCATGAGCAAGGTAACGCTGTATGAGCAATGTCACGCCGCATTGCTTGGTGCGTGCAGCCGGCTACATCGAATTATAAGACGTTATCACGGCAAAACACATAAAAAAAGCACAACGAAGTAGGACAGCTGTTGTGTAGGGTATCATACAACTTGTTATGAGCTTTAACGTTTTCGTTTCGTCTTGAAGTTCTAATTTCTCTTATTTGATTAAAATATCTCGGTACGTAACTCGCGTTACTGTACAAGTAATAGCTACAAACGGTGAATCAATTATCATGAAATATATTTTTTAAACAGCTAAAAATGAATTTAGAGGATTCGCAGAGTACCACAGAAGTCATATAATGAAATTTCACACAGTTAGAAAATAGTTGGTTGTGGTTTGAACTCCTCTAAACATTTAGTCAACCGCTCACAACTTGAAGACAAATGATAATACGACACTTGTGAAACCTTGTGAATCTTCTATAGAAGTTCTTAATCATACTACGAATCATACCTGCAAATAAGACGACTCTGCACGCAGTGTGAATATGGCAAATTCTTTGCTATTTGATTGAAATCCTCCTGACAAACAGGGCAATGAATACTCTTACAATTCGATGAATAGCATTGTGGCGTTTTTAATGCTGAAAGGCCAGCCTACACGAAAAAAAAAATTGTATTTGTAAATTTCAAAAATAGTATTCAATGATCTCACTTGGATTGCCACACTTAACAAAGACTGAGTTGATAGTTGAAACAGTCGATAGTTTTCATTCCGAAAGTTCAATGCAAGATCCTTCCAACGGCGTTTACTAAATAAGCTTTTGTATGGCTCGGTTTCTAAAAAATAAGAAAGATATAATTTACTAGAGAACGAAGTAGCTCTACAAAAATTGGTATTATAAAAAGTAATATAGAAAGAGTACAAAACAAAAAAAGAGTACGAAATAACCAGAGTACGGAGTTATTAAATCTATTTGGATACTTTCCCTCAGAGTGCATGAGAAGTAGTGAAGAGCATGGAAGCTCTGCAACTCAACTTTTCAAGTCACTTCGGGTTTGGTCGATAACCTCGATCCGTGTCAAATCAATAAAAAAAGTCACCTACTAGAAGCTGCTTTCAACAATCGTGTGACAATGTACGATAAAACAGAATTAAATGAAGTCACGAGTAAAATGTAATGTAACGTTTCTACCACGATTGGAATCACCCTTGACAAACCTCCTAAGCTAACCGGCGGGCGCCATGTTTACAGTTTAATGATGAATTAATTGCCGTGACTTCCGACTTAACTTGGAGAATTCCCAGGGGCTGACATTACAAAAAATGTTATTGAATATATTTTTCTTGTACAAATTGTGATGTTTCATTAAATTCAATAAATTTACAGGTTTTAACTACGAATCCTTAGTGTATTCATCGAAAAGTATCTACAAGGTGGCGCAAAAGTAGCCTTGCGATGTTTTTTGGCTGTAATTTAAAAAAAAAATGAAAAACTTTGATTCTTCTTGTGGATTATTTTTATTTGGTCTTTTAATTTTTTTCACTTCAAGTCGAGTCATGTAAATGGCCGCCGCCACAGTTGGTTGCCATTTGAGCCCTTTTTATGGCATTTTCGATCACTTTGGCCAAAATTTCCGCCGATAGGTCCTCACATTCTTGACGTATATTGTGTTTAAGAGCTGCAAGAGTCTGAGGCTTGTTGACATAAACCCGCGACTTCAAAAAGCCCCACAAAAAGAAGTCTGGAGCGGTCAAATCAGGCGATCTTGCTGGCCAGTGCAAATCGCCAAAACGGGAGATTAGGCGCCCGGGAAATGCATCCTTAAGCATATCGGTTGTGGCACGTGCAGTGTATGCCGTTGCACCGTCCTGTTGGAACCACATGTTTTCCAATCCCAATTCATCAAGTTGCGGTAAAAAGAACTCGTTGATCATTGTTCTGTAGCGCTCACCATTCACAGTAACCGTTTGGTCCGCGACGTCTTCGAAGAAAAAAGGTCCGATCACTCCTCCAGCGAAAACAGCACACCATACAGTGACTTTGAGCGGGTGTAATAGCTTTTCGTGGGTTACACGCGGATTTTCAGTGCCCCAGAAGCGTAAATTTTACTTATTTACGTACCCGATAAGATGGAAATGGGCCTCATCACTCATGATTATTTTTTATGAGAAATCATCTTCATCTTGGTGGTGATTAAGGATGGCTTGAGCGTATGTTAGACGCGATTGGCGGTCAGCAGCTAACAGCTGATGCACCGTCTGGACTTTGTACGGAAACATCTTCAAATCGTGTACCAAAATTCGCTGTAAAGACCGTCGACTGATACCCATTTGCGTGGCACGTCGTCTGGTCGATGTCGACGGCGCTTCCATGACATTCTCGGCTACAGCAGCAATATTCTCTGCAGAATGGCTACTCCGGGGTCTGCCACGCCTGGCAGCATCTCGTGTTGTGCCAGTCTCTTCGAGGCGAGCGGCTAAACGTCACAGTGTTTCACCAGTAGGCGTTGGACGGCGAGGAAATCTGCGACGAAATTCACGTTGTGCCAAAGTCGCCGACCGATTTTTGGTCAAATAAATAATCAGCAATATTCCGCGTTCTGGATCAGTGTAGCGTAACATTGTTTATTAACGTGTATTTCGCATGTGTTTACTACACAAATGTCAAAACAAAACTGACATTAGGGGTTAATCGCAAAATTTATAGCATTTTCTGATAGGAGGATTACTTTAGCGCCACCTGTTACATAAAACTAACCGTTGTTGTTGAAATCGGTTTTTATTTACTAAAATTTCAACCTTTGCACTACTCTGTAGATTCAATTTTTTTATCCTTTTCAACGAAAATTTTTTTAAACTAAATTTGAAATATTTTACATCTCATTTGCTGTTCAGCTTGCTTTGCACGATGAAAAATTGCTATTAGACTTTTATATTTATGTAGCAAACGAAGCATCGAAGTATAAAATGCATATAATTATTTCTACATATTGGATTTTAACTGTTTAATTACTAATCTAAAATCGCTCCAGTTTCTATGATTTTTGCAAGATAATTTTCTTTAAACTAAACTTCATAAATTCGGACTAAAAGAGGCGTAGCTTATTCTTGCAAAAAGAATCTTAAGTCTAGAGATTGAATATTTCGATTTCAGTGGCAAAACAACTGAAAAACAAAATAGGATTTCCTTTCATAGTCAAATAAACATTTAATGACTTACCTGTATTTGGTTGATAAGCTAATAAAGCCATGCACTTGCAAATTTCTTTGAGCTGTGTTTTCTCGAAAGCCTGGAAATATTTTCTGGCGTGTTTCACTGCTTCTACTCGGTTATCACTTCGAACTAGTTCTACAAATTCTTGAACGCGTAAGCTGAATTCCATATTAGAATTAATTTTTCTAAGCTTAGATTTGTTGTCCATGCACCATAACACACATTTTAAGGTTTTGTGTTTGGTAAGATCATCCTCAACTTCTCTTGATGTGTGAAAAATATCTGTAACATTATTTGAGAATTAGCTGCTTTTTCTAATAAATGTACACATGTTAATCGAGGAAATATAGCAGATACTGTGCTTAAAAGATTTTACAAGAATATTCATTATTCGTTAAGGGTGGTGGTACTAGACCAACAACACTTTTCTGTACGCTTGATTGTCAAAGCAAAGTATTGAGAACCTAGAAAACAAATAATGAATTCACCGCGGTCGGCGTAGCCGAACATTAACATTTTGGCACCTTTTTTAATTTTAATGGCTTATGTAAAATGGTATATATTAATTTGAAAAAGCTCCACTAATCCAATCATTTAGAATTTTATAGAGCATAGAATTGCTGCACGAATAGCAATTGAAATGCCAAAGGGGAATAATGTTAGCGGCTTTGCATAGTGTCAACAAAGCAAGTGCGTAGCGCGTACTTCAATTTCTTGACTGACAAAAGGAACAGACTAAATTTTTTAGTCTGTCTTGACTAACAAAAAATTATTAGTGTAATTTGGCCCCCAATCAAATGAATAAAATCGTCAAAAAGTATTGCCTTACTGATATGATGTCCGTAATATACATGGATGTGAATGAAGTGGTTATACTATTCCTTAAGGGGTTACATACGTCCACCAGCGCCAGAAATGCGCTAAAAGAAAAACTGTTTTTAGAAGGGATAACAATAGAAATAAATAGAAAGAAAGAAATAATACTTAAACTTTGTAAAAAAAATTATTTAAATTTTTCTTTACAAATATTAGTATATAAAAAATCACGAGACCGAAAGTACAATGAAAAAAAAAAAAAAAAAAAAAGTTTCTCTGCTTCATTTCTCCTTGAAATGTTGATGCATCTGTAAAAACTGAAAAAAAAAATAATAATAAAGTTGTTGTTATAGTATGTCGAGCCGAATTTTTGAATTTCGAAAAATGTTGCAATTTACGGCATTTTAAAAACAAAGTATGCGTTTTACGTCATAAATTTCATTAGTTAATTATGTTCATAAAATTTTTTAATAAATTATTAAAAGTCAAATCTATAGAGAAAAGAATTAAAAAAAAATACAGCATCAAAAAATAATAAAACCTGTATGAGTTATCATGCAGACCGTGCGGGAAAAAGTAGTTTCGAAAAAAAAATGAGTTTAAAGTTTGAGGTACAGGAGCGCGTGGAGCACTCTCTAAATACTTAAAGGGCTGTAGAAGCTATAATATTGGAAATTTCCGCATGAAAATTTCACAGTATATTCTTAAGAAACTATACTTTATAATATAAAAAAAACGATTTTTTGAAAATTCTTGACGTATGTAACCCCTTAAACATTGTGGGATCGCTAGATATGGCAATTTGAATAATAAATAATGAATCAGTTCTTAAAAAAATTTTAATACCTAGATTAGTTAGATGTCGGATATCAGATTTCCTTGCAAGGCATTCAGCAGTTTCATAAAAACCCCTTCTTAGAAGATGTTCGATTACTATACGATCCATTCGAATCTGAAATAAAAGAAGCAAATATACAAATTATTCATATAAAGTATACTTGGGAGCTTCTCAAAAACAAAAGTGAAGTGAGGGTCTTTAAAAATTAAATGAGATATCTAGGACACATCAAGTCTACTCTCAAATTCGAGAGGGACGAAATTTTTTAATGGGTTCGAAATCCCTCACACAATACACCAATACAAAGCTTTTTTCTAATGACAGTCGCCTTCGGCAGGCAATGACGAACCTCTGAATGTATTTCTCCCTTTAAAAAGTTCCTAATAAAAAACATCTGCCGTTCTTAGGCGGCATAAAACTGTAGGTGTCTCCATTTGTGGAGAAATATCAAGATCCACACCACCGATATATATATAAAGGGTCCTTCAAAAGGCGATATGTGTTTGTTTTTGCTGTAAACGCAGACAAATATGCGCGTAAAAAAACATGGCTATTGTCTTATTTCTTATGTTCAAAGTACGGTTTGAACAAAGGAAACAATTTTGAAAATAACTTTAATTTAATCAATGGTGTTTATATGTACGTGAATACCGTTCTATTTTGATGTTTTATTAAAAAAAAAAAATAAATAGGACATTTTTGAACTTACTCTTTTCCACTGGTCCATTGATGCCTGCCACGCATCCAAACTAATGTGAGAATCCGGTGGAGCAACAATTCGCAAATGTTGCAGTTTGCGCTTGCACACCAATCCAGCGTTTAATTCGTCCAATAAACTCTCCTCTGCTTTTCTTTTTAATATTTGAAGGCGTTGTACAACATTTCCTACAAGTTTACTCACTTCGAAGACGGTGGGCAAAGCATTGTTTCTGTTTAAGATCTTTTCTGCATCCCTAGACACATTCTGAATCTGATCCAATTCACGATCCAGGTTCTTTTGAGCAGATCGGAATTTTTTGTTTAAAACTTCGTAGGGAACTTTAAGTGTAGAATGTTCCAACGATTTAATTTCCGCCATCGTTCAAAATAACAACCCAAAATATTTATCTTTATTTGTTACTCTATCAACTTTAAAACTTCACTTTTCACACAATTTATAGATTTATAATAATATTTACAACGACTGTGGATGTGTTGAAAACATCGACGTCTTAGTCGATACGAAATTTATCTTCGATATATCGGAATAATATGTCGTTTTGGCGAAGCGTTTCACCATTCATGGAATCAATGTATAATTAATGCAGTGCCACATGATAAGGAATCATAAAAATATATTTGTTACGTTAAAATCCAAATAAATTTTTCACAATAATTTCTCTGAGATCAATCAGTAGATTGTCAGGTAAAAGTTTATAAATTAATGGCAAGACAACCTAAGACCGAATACTCTATGCATACAGCTCTGCTTGTAAATATATACCATTGTAGTTTCTAGATATAACATCTCGTATCTTCTGGCGAGTTCTGTCTCATTATCTGCTGTCGACATTAAGGCGAATTCATGTTCTTGTTTTGACATCTCATTCGCTCGCTGTTGTTGATTATTTTGATATACGTTTTGGAATAGAAATATAAGCAAAGGCTAGAAATGCCAAAGAAAACAAAGCATGGTACTAAGTTTACGTTTTATGTGAATTGGATGTCAAAATGCGTGAAATATCCTATGTATCTTACAGCGAAGTAGTACTCAGTTCACACCGTGAATACACCGTGTAACATGATATCAAATGAGTTTTGTGTCTATTTAAAATGTACATACGTCTCATTTAAAATGGAGCGGAAATTAGTAGTTGGTTTACCAGTAAATTGGGTGATTTCGAATACTCCGAAGACATGACATTTTTAAGCGAACCGTTTCCGGAAAGAGTGTAAGTAAATCTTCTTTATATATATTTGTATCAGTACATATGTGTAATAATATGTTTAAAAACGCTTGTTTTCCAAAATTTGCCAATTGCTTTCGGGGAGATGCTCATAAATTTGACGTTTCTTCTCATTTGACAATCAATATTGCTAGCAAGCCAAATGCCTGTTGCTGATGAAATTTCACGGCTGTGAAGTAAGTATTAGCTTTAGGAGTCGGTGCGAACAGCCTCAATTCCAAGTTCCATTAAAAGCGCATGCAACTTGTAAGTCCAAACATAGTATAAGGGTAATAAGAAAACATTGGATGCTGAAAGGGAACTGATATATTTAAGCGATACATCCCAAAATATCGATGCGGGTTCTTATGTGGAGTATACATGCTCCAACCGTTGTATCAACACATTGCACAATGGGTGGGATGTTTAGTACACATGTTCTAACACGGTATACAACGCATTGGCCATATTTATTATTTTTGTATTCGTGATGTCGCACATTTCGCAGGATGCAGAAATTAAATAATTTTTTCCTATAATAAGAATAATTGATGAAGTTTTATTTTATTTATTATTTTAATAATATATTTTATTCTATTTATTTTCTGTGTAAATAACTAAAAAGGAAAATTTAAATTAAGTTGGTTGTACAATTATTGTACATTTGCTCTTTATATTATACATTGTATTGCTCTCTTTGTTCATAAGCTCAATCACTTATTTACTGTTGTGCCATGTTGAAAAGGTTTTTAATGGTATGGCCGATATCAGACCGTTAGCCGGCTCTCAACGAATTTTACAGAATCAGTTGGTGGGCTGACGTAGCAGGGGTAATGGATCGGTTTGTTTACGAAAAAACTAAGAATGTGTTAGTGATATACGTACACGATTTAACACAATGTCACTACGTTGCCGTCTGAACAACGACTGATTGGACGAGTGTGTAAATTTTACGTGAAATTATCGTGCATTATTTCGGCTGGCGATAAGATTGTGTTAGTGATATATGAAAAAAAAAAATCAACACAGTCTTCGCTCATGTTGCTTCTCTGCTATTGAACTAGGACTGATTGGATGAGTGAATACATGTAATGATCGTGCAGAATTCGGCTGGCGAATTACCCCTCTAGCGTGGCAGACGAAGTTCTCTCACAATTTTGTTTTTCATCATAGTTATTGGCCAAAGCGAGTAATCTATCATCCTTACTGTGGTGTAGCTCATGTCGTTGAGCTCTGAGAGAGAGCGTCTTGAAATTCAAGATGAATGAACCCATGCAGCGGTTTAGTAGGTGGAGATATAGCGTAAGTATATTAATGTATGTGAATGTATTTCATTTGCTTATATGAATATATTGAAGGTGATTAAATTACTTTTTTAAGTTCGAATTTAAGTCGAAATTAGTAAAATGGGCGTAACTTCGGCCCCCGCGACAGGATCAAGATCATTCAATATCCATCGGTAAGAAGACGAGCTTGTGAATGTGACGTTTAATTAGCCCCGCTTTGGTTGCCATGTCTGCTACGTGGATCTTTCTGTCTTGTTCTGGGACGATTGCGACAAAGTGAACCGGAACCCACTGCTGCGGAAAAAATTGGTGTTCCTGAACCAGTTCGGGGTGGTTGGGTTCGATTGTTACATTGTGGGTAGAGCTACAAGTTTTTAGGTTATCCAAACTGGTACGTATGGTACGACTACGGGCTACTGAGCATTAACCAACCAAATATGTTCTGGAAGAAGCGCACCCAATGCTTTTGCCCCAGCATGGTGTTGGTACAGTAAATATGTGGTTCCGTTTAAGAGCAATAGGAACATGGCATCATATGGGAGAGATGCGCTTAATAGGTGCCACTCTTCGGAATAAAATTGAACCCTTGAAAACTTCCAAAGCAGTTTTTTATTAGAAAAAAAACTTTTGATAAGTTTCAAAATTGCATTTGGTTCAGAAGCTTGAACAACTAAAATGTGTACGTTTTCCTTCTTCTCCCATGCTTCATCTTCTGGAGAGAGTTGGAAGTGGATATTTTTCCGCCATCATGTAGGCTCTTTCAGGAGCTTGGAATTATTCAATTCATCTACGTTACAGTCTCGACCCACTTGATCACAGGCACAGGTTTGAAACCCCAGGCATAAAACACCAATTGAAAGTTTTTCCTAATAGTGGTCGCCCTTAGGTAGGCAATGGCAAACTACCGTCAGCAGTGTATATTTCGTACCACCAGCCGATAGGCTACGATGTATACGCAGCAGCCATACGTTCGTATTAAGGCGTGGGCGATGCCATAAATTTGGGAGCTGGTACTCGAATCAGTATTTACAAACCAAGGAATGCTTATTGATGGTAGCTGCAGAAAATAGATATCTCTATTTATACGAGAGCAAGAACATGCACTCTATAAATAGGAGAAGAAGGCATATATGTATATACATATCTGTATAACTGTAGTAACTAAATATGTTTCGCTTGGTGGCTCGTAAATCAGTAAAGCTGCCATCTAAACAAATCGAAATAAATATTTATTCGGCAGTCAATTGATTCTCAGTGTTGTTGTGGAGTCTGCATTTTTAAAATCTAAAATTGATGACTGGTTTGTAAACCACTTGGTTAACTTGAGTGGTCTCAAATTTAATATATTAACTATCCCACTTCTAATAACATCAAACAGATGCTAAATTTTTGGATCCTATAAGTAATCCACATGGCGGCCGCCGTGGCCGAATGGATTGGTGCGTGACTACCATTCGGAATTCAGAGAGAGAACGTCGGTTCGAATCTCGGTGAAAGATCAAAAAATAAGAAAACGTTTTTTCTAATAGCGGTCGCCCCTCGGCAGGCAATGGCAAACCTCCGAGTGTATTTCTGCCATGAAAAAGCTCCTCATAAAAAAAATATCTGCCGTTCGGAGTCGGCTTGAAACTGTAGGTCCCTCCATTTGTGGAACAACATCAAGACGCACGCCACAAATAGGAGGAGGAGCTCGGCCAAATACCCAAAAAGGGTGTACGCGCCAATTATATATAAATTTCTATATATAAGTCATCCACACAAAAATCTCTCCTAAAATCATTCGAATACATATTTGCATTGACATCGCCGATTATTTGTAAATACCGGCGTATACTACAGTGTTAAATCAAAAAATTTGAAGTGATTTAAAGGAGTGCCGTCTCTTTACTACCATCTGAAAGTTTCTGCTTCTTCGCGCATGAGAATTTAGTGGTACATTTTAGTAATATCAGCCGTAAAAGTATATTTATATAAAAGGATACGAGTACACCTTTTCTTGAATGCCGATCCAACGAATAATATTTCATTCCACGCATTTCGAGAAGAGCTTCGATTCGATCTACCATCTACCATCTGAAAGTTTCTGCTTCTTCGCGCATGAGAATTTAGTGGTACATTTTAGTAATATCAGCCGTAAAAGCATATTTATATAAAAGGATACTAGTACACCTTTTCTTGAATGCCGATCCAACGAATAATATTTCATTCGACGTATTTCGAGAAGAGCTTCGATTCGATGCGTGAAAAACAACACGTAATTTTGTCATCGAACTTTCAGGTGGAAGGACGTACTGATGCTGAATGAAGTAATGTGGGTCACTCGTTATCTTATTATTTTTGGGTTCATGTGACCTAATTCGGTATATGCATTCATGAAGTCCAGCTACATTTTGCGAAGTTCCAGATCTTTCAAGGTTGTTCTGCCGTGGGTATAAATGTCGAGCTGCTGTTTTTGTGAGTATTGAAAGGCAGTCTTATTTGCAGCCAAAGAGACAAAACTTAAGAAAATTGTTCACGCTCTGCTTGTGATCCTGAGTCTAGCAGAACTCTTCCCCGGAGGTATTCTACGTAGCTTCTCTTAGTATTGACAACCTCTGTAGACATCATTACACGATCTGGTATACTTGTCGTATGCATGACATTAGAGATCTGTGCGGCATCAAAAGAAATGAGACACAGAAATGGGTGTATAATGAGTGGTGCAACCGATCCGCTCTGCATTTGATGCAGGAGTCACACTGCAATCATGTTATGCATAAGGGAACCAACTTCTTGAATCTTTAATCGCTGTTGCGCAGAGGGACTCTTGAAAATAAGGTATGGTAAGGTTATGTTATGATCCTTAGATTTACACTAAGGCAAACTTCATTTTCTCCGCACCCTGGCTTGGTTTTTAGATATTGGCGGTCGTTGACGGTCTTAATCAGGGACTGGATGTTCCATTCCTTCATGAAAATGTAGTCCCTCTCCCCAGTTTGACTTGGTCGTGGAATCAACTTATAATATCACTAAGCGGCATTATCGCATTTGTTATGTTGTTATCATCATCATCCAACAATTTCGAACAGCTGACACTATATCTATCATCATAAGCAACGATCTCGCAAATGGCTTTGGGATACTTGTCAGCTCCAAAAGTTACGAAAATGTTTTAAAAAATATTAAATATTTATTTGTCGTAACGTTTTTGAGGCGGGCCAGAACCTTTGGATAATTTTCATTCGACCTTTGGAAGACTTTCCTGGTTCCCAGTGATTCACCAGATAGACAGATAGCTAAATGGTAGAATTTATGAATGTCTGTTATCATAGAATCATTATGAATTGGGCTTCCGAAGAAGCTCATGACGTTTTTAAACTCAGAAAACTGGCCGATGAATTTTGGCAAATTTATTTTTGGCGGTCTAGAGCTATGATTGATTTAATTATGTTTACTAACTCCCCACGGGGCATGCCGTCCTCATCAATTAAAGTCAATCATCTCCTTATTAGGAGAGGGACTTGGAATTGATAATTTTTGGCCTCTCAATAAAATAAAAACAATGCAGGTGGCGCTTTCGAAGGAACAAATCTTAACCAGTGCATTGACTTCCTGTTAAATTTGTCGACAGCTAATGGTACATAACAGATAGTTCAGAAAATGAGAAAGATAAATTTAACTCGAAATAGAGAAAATGGACATTAAGCAGCAAAAATGAGGCAAGTATTATACAACAAATACAGGTTAAGTTGATGAAATTGAATGTATTTTAGTGGGCTAATGGGTGATATTTTGGGCTTACAAAATTTCGCTTCTGCAAATTTCATTTTGGATCCAGGCATTGTTTTTTACTATTATACTTAAGCAAGAATTTTCGGATTTGGTTTGCAAAACAGATGCACCATCTGTAGAAGTATGAAACAATTTATTCGCATTGAATTACATCTATAACAATTTTCTCCATTTATTCAAAATCAAATAATCTTTATCTGAACTTTAAGTTTAAATCATTTGTAAAACCATTTAAAATATTAAGTTATGCACATAAATTCCAATCCACTTTGGTGCCGCCCTTTTTCTTGTAGATATCAACCATCATCAGATTACGTAGGCATGTCATTAGCATATTCCAAAAACGGAGCGGTGCACGGTGAGCCAGGAGGCACCTAAAAGTGACCAAAAGTCAGAGTTAAAATTTATGAATGCGAATCTTATCATCATATTCAGTTTTAATATTAGTATAAATATTTACATTATAAGTTGAAATTACTAGTTTTTCATGAATTCTGTTTTTTTTTAACTTCGAACACGATTTTTTACCTAATGACCTCTTGTTTTATAAGAAAGCTATATAAAGAAGTGTAGACAAAAGTTAAGTACAATAAGAATGTAAGAATTGCACGGAAGGATGCAATTAAGATTTAAGGAACGGAAATCGACTTCAAACATAGTTGTAATATTGCAACGAGATGTCGTACTCCCAAGTATGAAAGATATGAAAAGTAAAACGGAACAAGTTTTTTCTAATAGCGGTCGCCCCTCTGCAGACAATGACAAACCTCCAAGATAATTTCTGCCACGCAGAAGTTCCTCATAAAAAACCAGTTGTCGCTCGGAGTTGGCTTGAAACTGTAGGTCCCTCCATTTGTGGAACAACACCAAGACACACATCACACAAGTAGGAGAAGGCGCTCAGCCAAACATTCAATAACAGGTCCCAATAAAGGCATCAGAATATAAACAGAGCTAAAAAGGCAATGAAGTTGATTTCAACATTAGTGATGTCAATTTGTTTGACACGCTGGGGATTTTTCAAAATTCACTACGGACCGATATTGGGACTGTTAGTTGGTGTATGGAAATCAGGGGGACTCAGGTACACAAACGACGGAAACACTCTTTACAGAGCCTTCGAAAGTGCTGCACTACTTGGTGAATGTCTCGGCTTAAAATGCTCGATCCTATCTAGTCAGCTTACAATGGATTAAAACTAATTTGATAAACTTTGTTCTTGCACTGCACAAATTTTTGTGGAATATTGTTTATGGTATCCTATATATGTAAAAGTTCATTATATACTTGTTCACGCGAGTGCGAGTATTCTACCGGTAGGAATGTTTAATGAAGCAGGATTTCAAAATTTTAAGAAATCAACATAGCAACTTAAGTAATAGAGCTGCATCTTTTAGGAATATGTTTTATAGATCAATGGATACAGCAAATGCTATCATGTCTTCGACAAAAAAAAAAAAAAAAATGCCTGCCAATTTCTAAAGAGGCTTTAGTTTTACTAACTAAAGTTCATAGTGATATAAAAACTTCTGAGTTCCAGCTCACAAAAATACGGAATCTTAGTACTAACAAACTTCAACTAAAACAAAACCAAAGCTCTACAATCCACTTCGATTTGAATTTTTAAAATGTGATTTCATATTCGTAACCAGCAAAAAATTTTAATTGCATTCAACCAAGCAAATCAAAAAACAGGTGTAAAAATTAAACGCCATATTAAATCAATTGTTTTGATTTTTTTTAAAAATGACCTCAAATTCTAAATCTGTGAGAGTAAAAACTACTGGATAGCAAATTTCAAGTGAATTGAACCACTTCAGATCGCTTACATCCTTTTTGGGTGTTTGGCCGAGCTTCTCCGCCTATTTGTGGCGTGCGTCTTGATGTTGTTCCACAAATGGAGTGGCCTACAGTTTTAAGCCGACTCCGAACGGCAAACATTTTTTTTATGAGAAGCTTTTTCAAGGCAGAATTACACATTTGGAGTTTTGCCATTGCCTGTTGAGGGGCGGCCACTATTAGAATCAACTTTTTCTTCATTATGGTGTTTCATGGTTATTCGAACATACTTTCTCCGAATTCCGAATGGAGACGCACTAAGTCATTCGGCTACGGCGGCCGCTCTGATCGCAATTACCCGATCCCAAAAACAGTAAACAGCATATCTGAAATCTTTTCTTTGAATTTTGCTCAATAATTAGCGTTCCTGGGCCACTGTATAGTGGCGAAAATACTTATGCTCAATTCAAAACGTCGAGTAAGCACTGATACCTTTAGTGTCAATTGGAGTATCAGACTTATTCATAGTGAAACTTACACGATCTAAGGCTTATTTACTTCAACGTACTAGAAGCATATCAAGAATATTTGATACCATAAATATTATATTTTAAAAAGATGCCGCCGATGTTATTTTCGTGTTGCTTAGTAGTTATAATAATTGGTTGTTTGTATATTCCCATATTATATAACCATTTTCGTAAGATTAAAGTGATAACAGTTGAATCTTCAAGACGAATGATTCAAATTTACCAACAAGCACCGGGACCCTTTCCTTGGCCCATATTTGGCAGCCTTGGCCTATTAGCTTCCCACAAAGTGCCTTTACAATCATTCACGGAACTTTCTAAGAAGTTTGGAAACATTTACACATTAACTCTAGGGTCTACCAGATGTATTGTTGTGAGCAATTTGGAGCTGATTCGAGAGGTACTTAATCAAAATGGAAAATTTTTCGGCGGTAGACCAAATTTCATACGATATCACAAGCTGTTTGGAGGAGACAGAAACAATTGTAAGAACATAACTTAACTGTCAATTTATCTATTCCGTTACTTAAAACTTTATAACATATACATAAATCAAAATCCAGCCAAATCATATCCCGTTCTATTGTCTTAATTCATGAAATCTTTGGTGAATAGTTTTTGTTCCACGAGTGAAGGGATCTACAGTTTTAAGCAGACTCCGAACGGCAAATGAATTTTGTATGATGATCTTTCTCATGGCAGAAATACACTCGGAAGTTTGCCATTGCCTGCCATGAGGCGACCGATATTAAGAAAATGTGTTAGCATTTTGGTGTTTTATGCACGGAGATTAGAACCCACGCTTTTCCGAATGATAGTCATTCACCAAACATTCGGCTACGACGGCCACGAATGTGATATTTCGATATTACAATGAGTAAATATCTAGTAGCGCCGCTGGTTAGATAATTTTCTTTTTCTTTTTACCTGGCCTTACTTACTGGATCTCTTAGAGGAAACTTAAGCCATTTTAAATCTTTATCGCATTCCTTTGGGTGGGCTCTCTAACTAATTCGGAGCGATCTTTTCGTTGTACACGTGATAGGTCCATTGTATGTGTGAGAGCAGTAACAATGGGACTCGGAAGGGTCTGCAATTTTTTGAGATATTTTTCTCTGCTATTTTTGGTTTTGTATATATGTTCGAGTTTTTAATGTTGATGTGTAAGGTCTAAGTGTATGCCAAGGTACACAACATTGTTATGTCGTTGTTGTTGTTGTTTTTTTGTTGTAGTAGCATAAACATTCCCCATACATACATATTTGTGGAATGCCACGGGACTGACCGGATATAAATAAAAGTTGTTCCGATAGCGTACAACCGACTCGTGGGAACGACATTGTGAAATTGAGAAGCTATAACTCGAGAAAAAGTTCTATATTTTTGCGAAACTCAGCAAGGATGATACGAGGTAAATTTATGCTTGATTCTTTTGTCAGAAATATTATTAAGTTTGAGTGCTCCCAAGGTGGCCTTCTTCTCTATCATGATAGATAAGGAAGTATGCCAGGAACTGTACCTAAGCGAGGGTTCTGTCAAGCACCACACCAAGGTCCACAGAATAGGAGAGAGTGTACCCCCTGAGGCATCCTCTGGTGGTCTTCATTGATTTATGGAATCCTCTGTATGGAATAGACAGAATCGACCTATCAGGTTCTGGAAAAAATGTTTTAAGCAGAAGTTTGCCTGCTAGTTGTCCAAGCTTTTTGTTCCATCAAGGAAATTCACGTGCGGAAGTAATTTTTTCCTTGAGGCAGTTGTTTTCGAAAGCTGTTACAGGATCTCAGTGAAGGTGTTCTTCTTCGGCCTCAAGCTCTTGTTCATTCAAAAGCCCCCCATGCGGCGGGTTAAAGTTGTCCCCAGCGAGTGGGTTCGTAGCCTCCTAAAAAAGGTTTTTATCTGTTAGAACATTTTTTTGTTTTTCGCTTTTTGTTCTTGTCTGCCTGCCTGTGGTAGCTTAATATTTTGTTGCTATTTTCTATTTAGTTTGGTCGTTTTACCGTGATAAATTGTTGTCTTCATTTTAGTAGGTTTTGTAATTTTGTCAGGATTTTTTCTTTTCACCTATCCCACCGTCTCCACAAGGCCAGCCGGTGCCCTTGATTTTTTACGTCCATTTTATGTGCTTTATATCATATCATTAGCCAGGCATTTTTTAGTGTTTTAGCGGTTCGGTATGGCTTACGATGAACAGCATTTAGAGGTGTGGCAAACATCGAACCGTTAGCCAATGTTTAGCGGTTCTGAAGGAAGCAGCTGATTTGCTGGCGTACCTGTGGTTGTTGTCTAAAAAACGAGTGATGGGAGGACTGGGTGAAAACGTGGGAAATGAGTGGGGGGGATACCGCTGCCGAAACTCCAATGACATGACAGCCGACGTTCCTGTCACATTTTGGTTTGGATGGCCAAACTTTGTAAACCATCATCCTGGGTATGGTTAGGCATGGACCATGATGGAAATATGGTTTTCTAATAACGGTCGCTCCTTGGCGGACTATGGCAAGCTTCTGAGTGTAAAAGATCCTCATAAAAATACCATCTGCCGTTCGGAGGTGGCATAAAACTGTAGGTTTCTCCATTTGTGGAACAACATCATGACTCATACCACAAATAGGCGTAATATACATTATATTATTATTATATTAAAATGTTTATTATTATTATTATATTCAGATTTCTGCAATACTTTAGGAAGTTAATTTATAGTGTTTTTATTTTTCTTTTGATTTAAAACTTACATAACGTCGTAGCCCCGAGTGCGTAAAAGTTTTTTTTTGAAAGAATAGTTTATTCAGATATTTCGACACAACATCGACCTTTCAGCACACGTCACAAAATAAGCGATGCTAAGATTATTATATCGTTCAACGGTAATAAAGCGTTAGGCGATTAATTAGTGACAAAAGTACCATTGAGATACCTATGGCCACGGGCCAACGAATAATCAGAAACAACATTATCCAAGAGCCAATCGGTCATGGAGAGATGAAGGCACATGCGTAACAGCTAAGCTACTGTGGCCGCAAATAAATAAGAAAAAGACAAATGAATTGCTTAGCCTTTCAAGAGAATAACTTGATGGTAGTGGCTTATGTAACCGGCCATTGGCTAGTTGGTAGGCATTTCTTGAGACAAGGAGTTTTCTCCCAAGAATATTTGTAAAAGTTGTAGAGATGAGGAAGAAACAGTGGTGCACTTACTTTGCTATTGTCCAGCGTTAGCTAAAATCAGAGCAGGATTTCTAGGTAAATATTTTTTAATTCTCTTACGGAACTGTATGGTGTGGGGATAGGACCAATCCTGGGCTTCATAAGAGCCAAAGAATGGTTTCATGAAGATAAATAAATGAGCCTCCCATGTCGCACTGTGGTATCACAACGAGCTTGTAAGGTTTAAGTGAGTTGGTCGTACAGACCGACTACCAACATAACCTAACCTAACATAGGCGATTAATTTGCTTTCGACGAAGTATGACACTGACTAAAAGTAAAGATTTCGAGTTCAACTACATTATTGAATTTCATATTAATTATTTTTTTGTTCAGTTGTTAGTACATCCCTAAACATTCTACAAGAATGTTCCTAAAATATTTAAAAAAATCATTACACTATTACAAACATTTAACAAAGGATTCACGAATTTCATTTAAATTATAGCTCTTGCTCTTTGTGACTGGTCACTATTGCAAAAAAGACGCCGCAACCTTGCACGGCGGCACTGCTCACCGCGGAACTCATCTCCCTATTTTGAGAAGATGTCAAAAATTGGATGTTCGGAGACTGACATACTAATGCAAGAACTCAGTGAAGAAACCAAGTGCGGTAAACCGATATTAATCAAACCTATTATTCAACGCACCTGCGCAAACATGTTTTTTAGATATATGTGTTCGGTACGTTTTGAACACGATGACCGTGAATTTTGTAAAGTAGTTGAGTTTTTCGATGAAATTTTTTGGGAAATAAACCAAGGATATATTTTCGACTTTTTACCTTGGTTGGCACCATTCTACAGAAACTACATCAATAAGATAACTCACTGGTCCTTTACTATACGATGCTTTATTATGAACCGCATTATAAAAGAAAGGGAACAATTTAAAAACCAATCTGAAGATGACTTTACAGATGCTTTACTTAAAAGTCTCATTGAGGACATGAATGTCTCGCGGGATACAATATTATTTATGTTAGAGGATTTTATTGGAGGACATTCAGCTGTGGGAAATCTAGTAATGCTTACCCTGATGTATTTGGCTAAGCACCGCAATGTTGCGAAAAAAATTCAATTGGAGGCCGATTCAATTGTAACACGAGATCGTCGAACGATCAGTTTTTATGATATTGATGAAATGCCTTACACTATGGCAACCATTTTTGAAGTTTTAAGATGTTCGTCTTCACCCATAGTTCCACACGTGGCAACCGAGGATACTATAATATCTGGTTATGGTGTTGCAAAGGACACTATCGTTTTTATAAACAACTACAACTTAAACCATAATAAATTGTTTTGGAAACAACCGCAGCGCTTCCAACCTGAACGATTTTTGGAACAGGCGTGTAAGAAAACCGGATCCAAACAAGTAGTTAGCGGGCCGAGCAGCTCTGCAGAAATTCTAACAGGAACATCTTCTGAAAAACCGAACGAGTCGATGTTGAACCGAAAAAATAGTTCTCTTCCACAGATAAAGAAAAACATACCATTTTTCCTACCATTTAGTATTGGAAAGCGTACGTGCATTGGACAGAATTTAGTACGAGGCTTTGGTTTTATTTTAATAGCAAATATATTAAGGCAATACGATATCAATTACGAAGACAACACTACTGTACATATAAACACAGGGAGCATTGCACTTACACCAAAAGCGATACCGTTAGTTTTAGTAAATAGAAATAAAAACCTTTAAATAAAAATTTTATGGAATTTGTGCACTAGAAATTCTAAAATATGCGTACGTATAAAACGTATATGGTACATCTAAAATTTCACTATTCATCTTTAAATTTGAAACAGTAACGCTTTCTTTGCTACATAACATCAATCTATTCGTTAATTTATCTTTTGGTATTATTTAGACGCATGTTCTATGATTTAGAACGTTAGCAGAAAAAATATATTTTTTTCGTATTTAAATTTTAGCTAAATATAAAAAAAAAGATTTGGCAAAATTTAATATGTGGCACAAAATTAATCACCCTATTTATAATTTTTGCAAAGGGCGCCGTACTTCAATCTTATTTGACACTTGTGAACTAGAAAGCTGCAGTATACAGACAAACAATGGAGCGCGGAAAGGTCAAAATAAAGATTTTCACCACACAAAATATTTTTTTTTAGTAAAAAAGTTATTCAAAAATAAAATTGGATGATTAATTTTGCGCTTATGATTAAAATATAATTTTAGCGCTAAATAGGCGAAAGGTATGCATTTTGTTTAAAACATACTTTGCACCCACAATCGAATATCTTATCAAGGAAATTTCGATGTCAAAATTGATAATCACATAACTAAGGGCTGATTGTACTGGTTAAATATCTACACTGAAATACCCAAAATGTTTTAAAATTTCATAAAATACTTAATTATTTATACAATACTTATATATTAATGCCCTATCCCAGTTAAACTTAACAGGCTCGTTGACAAATTGCTTTTATCGGAAATGTATTTTTTTATTATTCCGATTTACGTTAATTTCAAAACTATGTAAAATTCTACTAAAAATTTTATTGTTGTTCTTAATAAAAAATCCATCAAATATTTGTCCAACATTTCACTTGAATTTCACAGAGACAGGATTCGGCCTGTAGCTAAGTCGTTGATATAAGAAGCATTTTGGTTAACAGCCTAGACAGACGTCTAGGCGGCGTTAATCGGGATTAACGACTTATTTCGGAATCATCTCAGGAATGAAGTGCAATTAATTCGGATTGGTAACTAGACTTCATTCTCATGATTTAAGCGGAATAGGTAAATTTCCGATGGCAACATTGCCGAAAAATGACAGTTAAGATCTACTGTGAATGAAAAATAATGAAAATTAAAAAAAAAGAACAAGCAAGACTGGATGCAATGCTAGTTTGCACTAACACGTTCGAAATTACATGAATAGTTTTGATATTTCGGAGCAGTTGGAGAAATTGCAATTTAAGCTTTTTTTAAATAAGTATTTATTTGTTTCTTATTATCAGGGCAACTAATACCAGAACTTGTTGCCTGCAATCCATATTTTACTGACAAAACTATCCATTAAGCAAATCAGCTGTTCATTAATCCGCGTAACAACCGTCTGTTACACTACAATTTTAGTCAATATTAACTGCGCCGGCAACCCGATTAACACCGCCGTCTGTCTAGGCTATAATGGTGCTTACAGCATACATTCTAGCAAGTGACTCTACCCATGAAGGATCCTCCCAGTGAGCTTAATTTCCTTTCATGCCTCAAAATCCAGGAAGGCAAGTTTTACAAGTGGTATTTTGTAGCGTATGCTACTTTCTGCACCTAAAGGTATGCATGTTGTAAAAATTACTTCTCGCAAAAACAATTGCGGAGGAGTTCACGGATTTGTATGCAATTTCATTTTCGGCTGTTGTATACTTCGGGGGTTGCTCATTAAATTTTTTTTATTTCAAGCAATTAACTTCTTCATGTTGCTCATTCGTTAAATTATTCTTGGTTGGCTAGGAAACAACGTACACAATTCATTAGACATTTGCATATGCATACATTGTATATACCCACCCCCAGATTTAAAGTGGCAAAAATTAGTTCCGAGATACAGAAGCTGTTTTTGTACAGAAGGGGGTGAAATTGAAAATTGACATTTGAATAGGTCGAGCCAAGGAGCACAAAGAGGTTTGGTGGCTCCTAAAACACTCAGGCTAAGAAGCACATTGTATTTAGTGCTCTGGAAAGAGGGTAGATAGCCAAGGAGGAAAGGAGAAAAGTATCAGAGAAAGAGATAGGAAATAATAGAGACAGAGACAAAGATAGTTAGTTAGTCATGTGAGAACTTTCCAGATTCTTTGGCAAATTTGTAAATATCCTCCAGATTTAGAGAACGGATATTACTTATTCTCACGACATCGGAACCTAAAACTCTCATCCTTGCTCTAGTAAAGGCAGGACACGCACAGAGAAAGTGCTCAGTGCTATCCGTTTCCTCCAAGCAAGACAGGCACATCGGGTCCTCAATGATTCCAATGGCGGCCATATGCTGACCCTATGGGTTGTGTCGTGTAATAATACCAACTATCAACTGAACATATTTCCTTCCAAATTATGTTGACTTGTCACAAAACACTTTGCAGTTCTGCACCGTTCTAGAACAGACCATCGCTCTTTATGTAAGTTGCATACATAATCGCTGATCCAATTTTCATGATTCCTGCGGAACTGATTCCGATTGTTGGCGCTGGCCCTTGTGGGGGAACCGCTGATCCACGGCTGGCCATTTCATCGGCAATTTCGTTTCCTTGAACACCGGAGTGTCCTGGAACCCATATAAGTACAAGTCGCTTCTGTCTTGCGACAGAATTAAGCTTCATCTTACATTCTTGAACAATCTTTGAAGGGCCTTCAGTGCAGCCTGACTGCCACTGAAAACTCCAATCTGTTTCACGCTCCATCTCCTCTCGATTATCCATTCGGCTACTTTCAGGATGGCAAAAATTTCCGTTTGAAAAATAGTTGCCCTTTCCCCCATAGCATAGTGATACGTATTACTATCGTTACCGCTCCATACAGGAGATGAAAAAGGAGCTTAGCTTGCTGGCAATACGAGGGTCGCCTTTATATATTTTTCGCCTTTGTTACACTACGTGTGATGAGCTGTAACTCGATATTTTCATCGAAAAGATTGGTACTTTTAGTACAAACTTATATATAACTTCTCACTTACGTGTTTTATTTGTTTTTTTTTCAGTTAGTTGAAAAATTCATCTCGCCCAAATAATATGAAAATATGAAACTCCTGAAAATTTTCGTGCGATGATTTATTACGATTTTCGAAATGGATTATCGTGACAGGAGTGCTTTGATCAACTTCATCAGCTGCGATAGTACAAAGCACGTCTATGGCATGTCAATAGGTGACGAATCTTGTATCTATGCATATGAGTCAGAAAAAAATCAGTAATGGGTAGATTGGGTGTTCCAAGAAGAGCTTTATCGAACAAAAGTTGATAGCGAAAGATAATAGTGGATTGTTTTTTCGGAGAAACAGTCAGTTCTAAATGTAACACATTCTCAGAAGGTACATTTGCTTGCCAGAAGTTTTCGGAGAATTAAGGAAAACCAACCGCTCATGACGAATCATCTGTCACCAAAACAATGCTAACTCTTATGTATCGGCTCGCACACGAGTTTTTGAGCACTCAAAAGATCGAATTAATGGGTCATCAGCCATATAGCCCTCATTTGGCATCTAATGATTGTTTTTGTTCCCGAATATAAAAAATAAAATGCGTGATCAACGCCTGAAGAAACTGTTAAAGGCTTGAACAGCTCGTTTTGGAGGTATCCACATCTGAGTGGCAAATGTGCTTTGATTGGTTTAATTGAATGTAGAAGTGTATTGACTTTGAAGGAGAATATTTTGAAAAGTAACAAAACAATTTTCATTATTATTTTACTGTGTTTTCAAATATATAGAAATAAGTATAATTCGTGCTTACACCGTTTATTGGGTGTTTGTTTCCTCCTCCTTTTTGTGGCGTGCGTCTTGATGTTGTTCCACAAATGGAAGGACCTACAGTTTCAAGCCGACCGGCAGATATTTTTTATGAGAAGCTTTTTATATACGTACTTCCTAACAGTAATCACGCGCCAAACCATTGGCCTATGGCGGCCGTTTTGAGTGTGTTCATTATTGGGCGCAAAATATAAAAAGCAACCTTCTTATCGTAGCTGTAGCTAAAGATTTCCTCTAAGAGTATTTTGGATTATGGTTGATCGGCGGTCTTTACAGAGAGTTTTGGTAAAATACTTAAATATCTTCCCTTATAAAGTACAGACAGTGCATAAGCACTTGGCTGTTGACCGCCAAACGCTTGAAACCTACGCTCAAACCATCCTGAATTTTGGGGTCACCAAGTCTGTCTTTTTGTGCGGTTTTTTAAGTCGCGAGTCTATATCAAGAAGCCTCAGACTCTTCAAGCCTTCAAGGAGAATATCCGTCAAGAATGCCAGGATCTTTGGTGAGTAAGAGTTTTGGGAAATGCCATAAATTGGGCCCGTATGATCATCATTTCCGGCAACAGTCGCTTGAGCGATTCCATTTTCTTTTCTTAATCGAAACAAAATTAGGTCATACATAAAAATAATCCATGTAATTTTCAGGTATTAACAAATTATAGCCAAAGAACATCGGGTAACACATTTTGACCCATCTTGGACATTGCATTTATTGCGGGTGATTAATACATCTGAAGTCACATAGATGATAAGCAACATGAAGTAGTGTATAAAATAAATAAAGATATAATCAATATGAATTCTTATTTACACCAGTTTATTTTATTCTTATATTTATAAAATTTACATCAATTACAAAAAATGTGAGACCTTTGGGAGATAATATTTCGTATGGAAATCATTCGGTTACTTGCAGGATCATGCTAAACGCCCTGCATGTGTCCTATAGTCATATCGTGCTCCCACGTTTTAACATTAGCGGAGTTTGAGCTGAAATTTCATCACATGGCGTGCAAATTTGCTCCCCCCTCCGTAAGTAATTGTTTTTATATCTTCGACTTGCTTGACCCCGGGTCTGAAATTCATATTGTTTCCCGAAAGCAGGCATTTCTGGTACTATAGAACTTGAATTTATGATAGAAAATGTTTTGGAACTCGATTGCGGTGACACAGGTATTGATTGCGGCGTTCCGTTCAAAAATTGTTGCATGGATACCGAACATTGCTTATGATTCATGCCAATTGCTAATGAATTATATCCAGACCACACTTGATTTTTTAAATGCCACGGCAAACTAGTTTGGTTAATACTGTTAAAATACATATTTTCTGATGACTCCTGTAAAATATAAAAAATAAAATTTTTGTTTTTTACAAAAATTAACTAATTATTGCTAAACGACAGCTTAAAATGTATTATGAAAATGCATACAAATTCCAATTCTGAAACTAAGAATATTTTTCTTTTTATAAAGAGTACGAGTATGGAGGATATACAAGTATATGTAGATATGATATATATGAAGGATATGAAAAAGGTGCTTATGAAAATTGCTTACATATTATCATAGGTATTAGAAACACAGAGATTTTAGATTCCCCACTACTTGGCATGAATGGCGATTCCAGTAAACTTGGCTTTTGCCATCAAATAAATTATAATATATTGTGACGTTTTTCTTAATAAAAACGCAAGGCGCATTTATTAAAGGTGGTAGCACTAGACCAGCGAAAATGTTTTGTACGTTTGATTGTCACGGAAAGAAGTAGAAAACAAAAAAATAATTCGTCTTGTTTTATTCCGTGCTGACAGCCACTTCACACAGCGAAAGAAAATAACAAATCAGCTGATTTACGAGCACCACCTTTAATATATTAGATTCACCTTGTAAAAACGTCTCTCTATAATTTCTCTGAGTTCGATTACTGGATTACTAAATAAAACTCATAAACTAATAAAATTGCCTTGTTTGTATAGTAACTTTCACTCAGGCTGCACTAACTTAATTTTTATCCGGAAATTATTTTACATTATTTAAATGAATTATAGAACACTGAATTATATGTATTGAACATATTTTATTAATTTAAAGCACTTACATATGTAATGAGTATTTTTTTTTAAAGCAAAAGTTTTTGGACGAATTACGTAACATCCGTCAGCTTTTTTTGGGTGCCAATGGCGATTGCCAAAGTGCCGTTATTTCTTATAATTCGTTTATGATACATATTTACTATTCCTATTGCTCACTCTGTCAACACAAAAGAAATATATTTAGTCTTGCCATAAGTTCTGTTGCATACTTAGTCCGTTATAGATACGAAATTATAATACTTTTTTTAATCATGTAGGTTCTATTTAATCACGCAAATAAAAACTAAAAAAAAAGTTTAAATTTTCATTCGAAATGGTCACCATTTGCTTTTACACACGCCTTCAAACGATTAGGCCATTCGGCTATTGCAGTACGCACTGTTTCCATGGATCATGGTCGCTGCTCGAACCAAATATTGTTTGAGACTTTCCAAATTTCTGTGAGGACTTCGACGGACCATGTTTTTCAGTTCTGACCGCAAACTGTAGTTCAATGGATTCAGATCTGGATTTCCACACCTTGAATCGCCTATGAACCCAAGAATATTGTTTTTTAGCCACCATTTCCTGGTTTTTGCTTTATGCGCTGGAGTGGAATCTTGCTGGAAGATCCAACGCTCTCCATTGAAGAGAGTACTGCTCAATTGCTTCTCCACGTTTTCTAAGACATCCTCCTGGCACACTTTTACCCCGGTCTTAATCCCTTTTCCGCAGAAATGAAGAAATGCAACGCCTTTGCAAGACACTCCACAAGAAACCATTATCATTTTGTTTATAAAAAACTTCTTCAACAGTGAACATTTTTTCATCAGTGACAAGAATATTTTCATGGTCGTTGAACTCGTGCCACAGAAGTAGCTGCTTGCATCTGTCGAATCTAATTTTCTTCAAGCGCATTGTTAAATGATGACCAGTTGAGCGACGGAAGGCTTTCATGTGGAGATCATCTCTAATTAGTTTTTATATGGATCTGCTCGGTACATTCATTTCCCTGGGCATGATTTTCTGCTTTCTAAGGGTAATTCTGCGAATTCTTTCTCGAACGGCATTTATGGCTGCACTGCTTCGAACCCCGCGAGGAAGACCACTTCTTTTTCTGTATGTCACTTCCGATGTTTGGGAAAAAGAATTGATCGTGCGGTAAGCAAACATTCTCGAAACACTAAGTTTTTTCAGCTGTTGCACTTTTACCATATTTATGTAATGCAATCACTGCGGCCGCCGTAGCCGAATGGGTTGGTGCGTGACTACCATTCGCAATTCACAGAGAGAACGTCGGTTCGAATCTCGGTGAAACGCCAAAATTAGGAAAAACATTTTTCTAATAGCGGTCACCCCTCGGCAGGCAATGGGCAACCTCCGAGTGTATTTCTGCCATGAAAAAAGCTCCTCATAAAAATGTCTGCCGTTCGGAGTCGGCTTAAAACTGTAGGTCCCTCCATTTGTGGAACAACACCAAAACGCAAACCACAAATAGGAGGAGGAGCTCGGCCAAACACCCAAAAAGGGTGTACGCGCCAATTATATATGTATATATATTATATATAATATAATCACTGCAATGCAATTTTACTTAGCTCCATACCCCATTGTTAACAAGAGAAATTTGCCACGAAGTATAATTAATGAGTATAATTAATGAGTAGACAATGCATACGAAAAAAGCAAAAATTACGGAACTTTTTTCTGCCAATTTGTATGCATTATATAATTTGTAACAGAATTTATGGCAAGAAAATATGACAATCTTGAAAGGTGTGTGCCTATCTTAAAATTTTTGGATTGTTGTCTAACTCATAAAGCGGGTACACCAAGTATTGATAGATACTTCTAAGCCATATTTTCTACTTCAGGCCCGGCATAAGATGCTCTGATTGGTCTACCCCCACTTGCTGCCTTCGTCTAAGGAGAGGCCTTGAAGGCCATCTGCAGGCTGAAACACAATGGGAACTGGTACGGCCCCCATCCGGCATTGGAAAACAATGAAGGCATGGACTTCGATCCAACGACCCTCTCCTTGCCCCTTGACTCCATGCTATCAAGAGTCGTACTTGAAAAGAGATACAGTGCGGTGTTGCCAGAGGCTCAGTTGTGGTCAAACTCTGAAAATGTGACCGGCAACCACTGTTTTCGCAGAGCCGGAGCCGTGCTCGGTCCTGGAGCCATCCGTGGAATCCAGCGGGACAAAACTGCACTTTGCTCTTGGAATGTGAGTTCAAGCGAAGGTGTATGCTGTTCAAGAAGCGATGAACTTTGTTGTGGAAAACAGATGGAGAGGCAGATCTATATGTGTCTGCAGCGACAGCCAAGCTGCGCTCATGACCTTAGACAGCCCCCCAACCACATCAGGGGTAGTCGAGTCCTGTATATCCAGATATATATAGATATAATAGATCTGAGACCAACTTTTTTGGCGCGGAGCCCGTTCGGCCACTCTCTTCTGCAGCCATCAAAGCCACAATTAGAAAATGGGTTACTACAACGCATAAGCGAGCTGGGCAGGCTGAAAGAGGCTGCAGATGGACTAAACTGATATTACCTGTCATGTCCGATCGACTGTCGCAAATCCTCGTGTCATTAAGCAGAAGGGACTGAAGACAGCTGGTTGGACTGATGACGGCCACTTTCTGTAGGCGAAGCGCATGGAAAAGGTAGGCATCTCAGACAGTACTCTGCCCAGCTTGTGAAGAGGAGGATGAGACGGTGGACCACTTCCTTTGTGTCTGCCCCGTCTTCGCTCGAATCAGGTTTGAGGTCTTTGGCACTGATGTGTTAAGAAGCGACCTTCTTGGCTCCTTGGCACAAGATCTAATCAGATTTCTTCGGAGATCGGGTGGATTTAAAGAAAATTAAAAGGGAATCCGAGTGTAGTACAATGGACTTAATGGTGTCTGAGTGCTGCATTTGCTAGTTGTCCCGACAAAAAAAAAAGCCAGACTCAAAGAAAATATAAGATTATTTTGAAAATATTCCCCATAGCTTGCTTATTTTTCATTAGCACTTCCAAGGCACTTACATCAGATTTCGAGGTGGATTAATATAGAATTTTTTAATTATAGTACCGGTTAGTTTTATATTTAAATATGTATTCGAGTCTGTATATCATAAACTTGATAAAAATTTACTAAATTGAATATATTTTATCTTCATACGGATTTCAAGGAATTAATACATTACCTGTTTTCTAGAAGCTATCAGCTCAGGTATAACATCTGGGTTTCTCTCATCACTTTCATTCGTGTCCATGTCTTTAATACCAGAGCTCCGACTCGTTGCATCCCATCGGTTGTGTTCATGTGAACACTCTTTTATCATATGTCTTGAGTTTCTACATGTTGTACGCAGAGAGAGAATCACGGCTAAGACCGCTATACACATTGTTATAGTTAATCCCACAGTTAAAGACATCAAAGGGGGGAAAACGAATTCAGTTTGATGGTTTTGAACTGAAAAACAGTAGGTTAAATTAATAACTAATTAATAATTTTAAGAAACAGAGTCATTCATTAAATAATTGCATGTATATTAAATATGGATATAAAATGTAGAAGTTAACACGAGAGTCAATATATCGGTCAATATGAATATGCTGACATGCCACTACCCGTATAACGCTACCGGTACTGCAAGCTGTGGAAGTTCAACAAACAATTCGTTGAAAGCATAGCATCAGCAATTTATACCCAAAATCAGTCGAGCCGAGAGCGGCTTCCAACTTTCATTGTTTCAAATACCCACTTAAAAATACTCACTTCAAACTGTGGGTTCTTCAAAACAACCGCCTTAAATGTAGGGCTACTTAAGGAAAGCAAAAAGGAAAATTGATTCTTAAAAGGACAAAATGTCTGCTTGGATTCCACAGATCAACTACCAGTGCCTCACAGCTGTTATAACGGGTCACTGCGGTACTGCCAACCTAGCCAGTAGAATGGGTGTACCTCACAATGACTTCTGCAAGAGCGGTGGAGATGAAGAAGAAATTGAGTCGGTACAACATCTTCTCTGTGAATGTCCTGCACTTCAAAAAAGCAATGCCAAATATTATGGCGATTATGTTATTTCTTTGAAGACCTGGGAAATTTGCAATATGTCTCATTAGAGGGACTAGTTACCTTATTAAAAAGATCCAAATGGTTTAAGCAAATTAGTTAGAGAATGGAAATCATACACAGATATCATAATGGGCTTTAGGGCCATTGGGTGCCTTGTCTTGGGCAAGCAACCTGGCTAAATTAACTTAGCCTAAGGAAAGGATCCACTTAATTGGGGAATCTGTGCATCTGAACTCGAGGTCCTCCAGAGTATAAGGACACCTAATACGAAAATATTTTTTAATATTGCTAAAGGTGTAGCAAAAAATAAGCTTAGAACATAAGCAAACTATTACGGATATAATTTCCAAATGCAAAAAACTGAAAAAAATAAATAAATTTTAAAACTGAAACGAAAACAATTTCAAAGATCACTTGCTATGCTGAATATTTTTTTATATAAGTTATGAAATTACAAAAACCTCTTTGGCCTTTTTTCACTTTTATAAAAAATTTCCCAAGGAATTAATTACACCAATAACACGGTGTGACAAAAAAAAAAAATTAAATATACTTTTATGGAGACCTAGCACGATTTGTGGCTATAGAAAAACTAAAAAAAATGGTATAGGCGAAATTTCCAATACACCCCCAAAATCTCATTTTATGGCCATAAAACCGTTTTTCAGTAGGTTGATGTGAACAATCCCTCCTAACTTCGCCAATTTCCATCCGATTTCGAATTTGTTTTTTTAGTTCGAAAGAACAAAAACAAGCCTTTTTGACAGAGTGTTGACATTTTTTCTGAAATAACAACTGACGAGACTGTAGACGGAAGTATTCGGAATTTTTTTATTTTTTCTCTATTTTTTCAACTTTGACATCATTTTTGCGATATTATCCGATATTGAGGATGTTTTTTAGTAGACTACTGTTATAGTGAATTTAATTCTGCGTCGAATGAGCTATATTTGACTGTAATTGAATTAAAATTCATAGAGTTGTGCGAGTTGTGCGAGTTTTAAGATTTTATTTTTTTTACTAATTTTATAGCAAGTGTCAGTATAAACACATCATCAGTATGAAACAGTACAGGCTTAAAATTTTAAAAGATGTCGGGAAAAACTAATCTTCATTTCAAAAATGTTTGCTAGACCTGCTCCGTTTATAAGAGTCATCACTTGTTTTACGTTTCAAGGATCAGCAGTAATCAGCAAGCATGTTGATGGAGTTCTTCCCTTGAAAACGTTTTTCGATGACTCCCATCTCCTGGTGAAATCTTTCACCCTGTTCATCGCTCATCTGGCCCAGGTTTTCCGGGAAAAAATTCAAATGTGAGTGCAGAAAGTGTATCTTGATGGACATATTGCATTCCATTTTTTCGTACGCACTCAAAAACTCTTTGACGACTTCAACATAATCAGAGCTCTTTTTATTTCCAAGGAACTTCTCACACAATGATTTAAAACTTTCCCATGCCCGTCTTTCCACTGCACTGAGCTTACTCGTAAATTTCTCATCTCGCATGAGTTTTCGAATCTGAGGCCCGACAAGGATCCCTAAAATTGTGATGACTCTTATAAACGGAGCAGGTCTAGCAAACATTTTTGAAATGAAGATTAGTTTTTCCCGACATCTTTTAAAATTTTAAGCCTGTACTGTTTCATACTGATGATGTGTTTATACTGACACTTGCTATAAAATTAGTAAAAAAAATAAAATCTTAAAACTCGCACAACTCGCACAACTCTATGAATTTTAATTCAATTACAGTCAAATATACCTCATTCGACGCAGAATTAAATTCACTATAACAGTAGTCTACTAAAAAACATCCTCAATATCGGATAATATCGCAAAAATGATGTCAAAGTTGAAAAAATAAAGAAAAAATAAAAAAATTCCGAATACTTCCGTCTACAGTCTCTTCAGTTGTCATTTCAGAAAAATTGTCAACACTCTGTCGAAAAGGCTTGTTTTTGTTCTTTCGAACTAAAAAAACAAATTCGAAATCGGATGGAAATTGGCGAAGTTAGGAGGGATTGTTCACATCAACCTACTGAAAAACGGTTTTATGGCCATAAAATGAGATTTTGGGGGTGTATTGGAAATTTCTCCTATACCATGTTTCTTAGTTTTACTATACCTACAAGTTGTACTAGGTCTCTATAAAAGTATAATTTCACTGTCGCACAGTGTAATGTGTTACACTTTTTTTTTATTTTTACGTATATTTAAAGATTACCTTTCCACGCATTTAATCGCTTCTCTGTAATTTTTAATACGTCACTTTTTAAGATGGTGGCTTCTGACCGCCCCTTTGAATTAAAAGCGTACACCGCTAAGACGTATGGATGTGTGGGAATTAAAGCAGAGATAGTGAATCTGGGATATGTTGATGTTATATTCAGATACAGCTCCTGGAAATGAAAAAACAATATTACATATATTTAAACAATTCCATCAAATTCAATTACATTTTAGTTTCTAAATAAAGAGCTTAATCGAGTATATTTCACAATTATTCCTTATCCTTCAACAGAACACAAGTAAAAGCAAACATTCGCGATTAAGGATGTTGTTTGAGAGGTGTTTATTGGCTATTCTAGGGAATTACGCTGTAAATTAAATGCGAAAATAAGGAAAATGCTCTTTTAGAGAGTAAATCACTATTCACCGCTCTATAGTTAGATCTAAGATTAGATTTTGGCGGAACACCTCTTCTTAGCTCTGAACGAAAGGAAGTTGCTACGCTATTAAAAATTTATTATTTTGAGATGCTAATCTAGTTATTTTAATTCTTCCTACTCTGTTAGGATCATTTAATTCACTTCGATTCACGAAAGGATCCAGTATCGTCAGTATGTCGGAATGATTGCCTTTCTGGAGTTATGCCCCATGTAGCACTGGAAAATTAATTTTTCAGCACATCGAAAGGCGCGTACGAAATACTTTATGTAATCAAAGTTGGGCACATTTTCGGCTTGCAAAGCTGCCAAAGTGCCAATGAGTGCTATGAAACGAGTAGAGCTGTTCTCAGAAGACAAGGGACTGAAAAAACGTGAAAACTACATTCCAAACATCGTTTAGTTTCACTCTCGTGGTGTTCATCGAAAGCTCACGATGAACAGAACACAGAGGTGGCGCTCAACTCGTACCGCTATACAGTTCTCAGTGAATTTGACAGAATTGTTGTATGTGATGTAGCTCTTGTGCAATTTATTCATGTGCTGTTTGTGTGATCTATTAGTTGACACCTTCAATAAACTACCAAAAACATGCGCACACATCCACAAACTATTTTCCTTACGGGAAAGCTACTACACAACCCGAAAAACTGGTCGGAAAAAAGTAGGCTTTGATAGTGACACTGGTTGGGAAAAAGTACTTAAGCTGTAACAGTTTGCAAATAAATTCAGAAAAAATGTAAGTGGTGAACAAAAAGTTTGAATAAAAGTGAATTAAAAGATTTAGAAAAAAAGTCGTTTAATTTAATTACTTAAAAATCAAGTCACAAATACAAAAAAATAACGAAAATGTGCTAACAACAAAAACGTGCTTATTTTTAAATTAAGGTAATTTGTATTTGTGTATATTTATATGTATTTATTATTGTGTGTAAATAAGGTGTAAAACCACTGTTCAGTCACACATGCACATATCCTCATTCTCTTTTGGTTATGTATTAGTAAAGCCAAACTCTTCGTCCCTTCATACTGATTCTTGGTTGCATTCTTCATCAAGCACTCAAAAGAGCTAAGCTATCTCGTAAGTACAAACAGTTCGTGTCAGCTCCAAGGCTATTGCTGCTCTAGAGAGTTGATTGCATCGTCAACGCACGTAATGGTATGCCAACGATTTTCTCGGTTTTTATAGGTTACATTTTTGGGTTGGATTTTTGATGTACTGTTTCTTCAATGTAAGCCTTAAATATGATAGTAAGCGCGGTTTTCTTGGGTGATTGTGGACCGGACTACATTGAAATAGTCCACGCTTTACAAGAGATCGTAAGCTCATCGTGGATGACGAACGTAGTGCTAGGTCGTCGACATCTAAAACTGATAAAAACATTAATAAAGTGAAAGAAGGACCTAAATTTCATGCAGAGCTGAACACAGCTCAACATTCATCAAACGCCTCATTTCTGGAGACGAGACGTGACATAAGTCTAGACATAAGTCGAGTGAGTGAGGAGCTCCGAATGAACCCAGACCAAAAAAAGAAAGCGATGCTTACGGTTTTTAAAGTTTACAACGGTATTGCACACCACGAATTTTTTCCAGAATGTCTGATAAGGACTATTATTTGGGCGTTATAAGACGTTTACGTGAAGTAATTTGTCAAAAAAAAAGTGGATTTGTGGGAAAACAACTCGTGAATATTTGACTAAGAACGAAACGATTACCACTCAACAGTCACCGAATTCATCTGCTATGGCTCCCTGCGCCTTTTTTTTGTTTGATCGAGTCAAAAAACCACTTCGGGGAAAGTGTTCTAAGTATAGTTCTAGATATGTTTCAGGACCTGGATCAAATACTGGCATAAGTGCGTTGCAGTAGTTGGGACAAGAGTTTGGGCACGCATAAGAGCTTGACAAAATCAAAGTTCACTCGGTAGTCACATATCGCGGTCCTAGTTTTGCGGTGCGTCTGTTCCATTTTAGCAACTCTCATGTTGTAAGCTCGAAACCTCAGCTTTTATACCTGAGAGTGGTATTTTTATTCATTGACTCTCTAGTAATAATAATAAACTTAGTATTTCCCATATGAGAATGGAACCCCATGGATTCGATAAGATAAAATAAGAAAAATTGAATAAATTTTTTTTTTTTTTAACTCAGTGTTATCTCACCCGAGTTAAGTACAGCAATTTCTGATCGTGAACCATAAACGCGTTAATTCTTGAAAATTTCCGGTTAAATTTTTAACATTTTAAAGTGAAGCATTGGATTTGAACAATTAGGCAATCATGCTTACCTTCGTATGCATATTCATAACTTCCAGAATGAAGAGTTGGGGCAATCCTCCATTAAATCCTTCAGTACATGCTATGGTCAGCGATGACACAGACATGTTTATAAAGCTGCAGTTATGAACTTGATCCGGGCGACCTTTTTAAGAAATAAATAAGTAGAATTGTTGAGTTAGGAATATTTATTCAATAAATTGAATAATACAAGAAATTATTTCATTATAGCAAAATTCCTAAAAAATTAGATTTTGGTTATTACATAAAGAAAAGTTTAGAGAAATCATTGTGTGATGGAACTCCGACAAAATTGTTACAGAAATTTTCGCAATGATGTGGAATATAAATATTATAATATCTTCTTTGTATCTGCCACCTTTTCTACTTTAAATATTTGCTATTACAACTGGATCTCAACGGGAAAACATTGGATTAATTTTTTAATTATTTATCGAAAATAATATAAGATGAAGTTTATAAATTACTGTTTGCCTACTTCCCTGCTATATGGAGAAACGCGACTACGCGTTGAGCAACTAACGGATTTCCGATAGTGAAAAACTACGCTCGAATCAGAGAATTTTTTCCGTAGAAAAGGGCACTCAGCAGAAAAACTCAATTCGATTACGGTGAATACAATAGTTTTATCCGTTTATTTAGATTAGCTCTCATTTTCGAGATACTTGAGATTCAAATTTATAGACTTGAATCAAAGAAAGGTACTTTTTTACTCGTTTTTCTAATTTGAAGCGATACAAATCGATCGAAAAACCAGGGATCTTAAAATAAACATTTTTTTTTAATAAAAAAGTGGAGGACAAAATAATAATGTTGCAGACAAAAATTTCGATGCCCTAGAGTCTCTATAAGAATCTGGCATGCTTTTTATTTTTCTAACTTTTTAGAAAAATTTCAATATAAAGTTTTATTTTTTCAGTCAAGTTAAAATTCAACTCCTATATTTTTCGACAAAAATAAAAGGCTTGCCTAAATAACAAAAACTCCAATTTAAGAGAATTTGATACCAATCTCTTAACTTTCCGACTCACATTCAAAGCCAAAGACAAAAATTAGTTGCCATCTGATTCCCTCATAGTTGAGATATACTTTCATCCTCAAATTTTGGAAACACTAATATGACCTCTCTCTTGCCAACAAGTAGGCCTCTCTCTTGGACTAAGTAGGCAATTGAGTAGTAAAGTCATTTCTCGACGAACAAAACTGATACTCTATAAGAGTCTCATCGTGCCCGTCCTAACGTGTGGCGCAGAAGCTTGGGCGATGACAATATCCCATAAGGTGCCCCTTGGAGCCTTTTGGACCTTTGCACGTATCGCAAGCGGCGGAACCATGAGCTATACGAGGACAAAGACATAGTGCAGGGAATAAAGATGCAGCGGCTTCATGTCGTCCAAACACTCCGGCTCTCAAAGTGTTCGATGCGGTACCAGCTGGTGGTAGCAGTGGACGAGGAAGGCTTCTTCTGCGTTGGAAAGATCAGGAGGAGAAGGACTTAGCTGCACTTGGTGTGTCCAACTGACACCGGTTAGCATGAGGAAGAAACGACTGGCGCGCTTTGTTAAACTCGGCACAATTCCCTTAAGCGGTTATCGCGCCAATCACGAAGACAAAGAAGAATACTGGTTGACAAGATAGATTCTCCGTTGGATTTTTTTAATTTAGTACAGGAATATCGGTACAGTATTATCGAGAAAAAATGTTTGAAAGACAATTAGTATATCTAATATATGGGTTGAAAATCAAACTTTTAGATTGCGAATAAACGAATCTAACCCTAAAGCAACAAAGTTCTTGTTGAAAAGCCCTTTATATGTACTCATACATATATTAAATGCTTAAAAGAGGAAAGAGTAAAAGTAAGCAAAAGTATAAGTGAACTTAGTATTTACTTACCCGCTGCAATAATGTGGAACATACAAGGCGTTCTTTGAATGCCGATACTGTTAGTGGCTGAGCAAAGCAGAGTTCCATAATCTAGTTCTGTAATTGGTGTGTATTCCACAGATGAGGTTAATCCTAAAACATATTCGTTAATTTGAAAATCACTGTCCATAATAATTTTTTACAAATTTTGAAACTTATAAATTATTATATATTTTGTAATAAATAAAATACTTGTTTTAAAAAGAAGTTGAGGCTACTTCTCACCTCCAGTGAATTTTACTCGGGACTTAAAAACTTCATGGCGGAAAACCTGGCAGCGAAATCCGCGAGGAGGCTAATGGCTGTGGGGGTATTCACCTACAGAACCTTCGGTCACAGCTCAATAGGAAAGTGGAGCTCAGGTGGCACGGACTACATGACTCCGTACTTTAATTGGGAGAGAAGGTTTCGCACTACAATTGAAGAGGAGGGATGGCACAAAGGCATGAAGCCTGGCCATAGAACTTTTCACATCTATACAGACGGCTCGAAAACTCCAGACGGAGTGGGAGCGGGTATTTACTGCTCAAAACTAGGAATAAGGCAGCCTATCAAGCTGCCAGACCACAGCAGTATTTTCCAAGCGGAAGTTTTTGCTGTTGGGAAGGCCGCGGAGCTAGCCTACTCTAGAACAAGAAAGAACACAACAATTAATATATACGTGGATAGTCAAGCAGCAATAAGAGCAATAAGCTCATATTGTATTAAGTCCAAAAATGTTCGACGGAGCAGGGAGGCCATAGAAAGGCTAGCCGGAAACAATAGGCTGCATATCTACTGGATACCTGGTCACAAAGGCATTATGGGGAACGAAATAGTAGATGAGATTGCAAAAAGTGCTGTGAGGCTACCATTTGAACAAGAGAACGACATACCAAAACCGCTAAACACAATGTACAACGAAATGGACGACCACATGAAAAGGCAAGTGGAAGCTAGGTGGACTAACTTGACCACATGCAAAACAGCAAAAGTCATGTGTAGAACTAACGACAAAAAACTGACTCCATTCGTACTTACGCTCTCGCGAAAGGAATGCAGAACTATCATAGGTATGCTAACAGGCCACAATCTACTGGCTGCATATGCGTACAAGATAGGGATTGCTAACACGGACAAATGCAGGAAATGCAGAGCGGATGTTGAGGAGACTCTAGAACACCTTCTGTGCGCTTGTCCGGCATTACTAAAAACGCGACTAAAATGCCTGGGAGCCCCACTGTTTGAGGGTCTGGAAGACGTCTCTAAAGCGGAGCTCCCAGCCCTACTTAGATTCGCTAAAAGCGCTGACATCCTACATGATGTCTACTTCAGGTATTCATAGAGGTCGGTCTCCATCTGGTATCGCTAGGGACCAAAAGGTCTATGCGCGGCTTATCGCCAACCAGGCTAACCTAACCTAACCTAAAAACTTCAAGGCTGGCAAGTCTTTGGATTGCACCTTATTTTGTGAGCGCTAGCGCTTCTGCCTTGCTAATCTCAATCATATCTATGTAATAATAATACTAATTTCTTTTGCATTTTTAGCGCGTATAAATAACGAAAATGTGTGTGGAAATGTGTAAAACTAAAATACAAAAGAGAGGAGAACCATTTTCAGACAAGTAATTATTGTTTAAAAAAACACGACCTGATGAGAATAAAACTTCTTATTTCCAAAAATTTTTATTTGTTCCTTGTATTGCAGACGATCTTCAAATGCATATTAGCTTAATAACAAATGCTTCTGTTGAGTTGAACAAAATTGGGAAATATTTAAAACCTATTTCCAAAGTGGTGAGTCTTCTTCTTTTTTCCTGATTTTCACATCGGTGGCTACGTCAATAAGCAAAATTGTCGGATTTGGGGCTCAGAAAATCCACACGTTACTGTAGAGAACAAATGCATCCAGAAAGAATCACTGTTTGGTGCGGTTTTTGGTCTAGCGGCATCATCGGGCCATTTTTTTTTCGAAAATGAGCGAGGAGCCGCGGTTACAGTACATGGCGAGCGTTACCGTGACATGCTCAACGTTGTTGTTTCCAAAAATTGAAGAGGATGACATGGACGACATTTGGTTTCAACAGGACGGTGCAACATGTCACACTGCCAAAGTTACACTCGAATTTTTGGCTACCGTTTTGGAAAACCGAATAATCAGCCGAAATTCCGATATCAATTGGCCGCCTCGGAGCTGTGATTTAAGACCGGTGGACTATTTTTTGTGAGGAGCCGTTAAGGACAAATGCTATGCGAACCATTCAGAGACGATTGATATTTTAAAACACGAAATCGAAGTTGCCATTCATGAAATTGGAACCCAAACAATCGCAAATGTGCTTAAAAATTGCGTTGATCGAATGGCCTACTGTAAAGCCAGTCGTGGCAGTTATTTGAACAATATTATTTTTCATTCATAAATGAGAATGTTCAATTTTCAAAATAAAAAAAAAGTTTAAAAAAATATTGATTAGTTTGATTAGATGAAGCAAATTTTACATGGCCCACCCTGTAGGAGCTTTTAAATTCACAACATTATTTTCTTACGACTTTCCATTTTCCATTTCACCCAACTGTTTCTTCGACAATGTTGGGTAACATTCATCCCACACTAGCAATAGTAGACTCTTTTAAAAGATAGTACCTGGTCGACTACTTCTACAGCTCGAATTGTCTTCACCACATTAAAGAATTTATAAAAAGCACGTTTTTCTTGAGATATTTTGCAAGATTTGCAAATCGATTAAACCAAACATTTTACTTTAAATGTTAATTGTTCCAATACAAACCTGCTTTTAAAATGTGATTGGCTGCAACGTCTATACTTTCAACAGAGTTGTTGAAAGCCCAATTAAAGTTCACCGTAGGAGGATTCGCATCTACGGTACATTTTATATTCACATTTTCATGTTTTGCAACTCCATATATTTTCGTTTGATTGGACACACATATTGGCGCATCTGAAAATTTTGAAAAATAAAAACTTATTACAATATTTATTGAATCTTAAGTACCTCCGTCATCGACCTTTTACCGTCATTTATATATAAATATTTTATATTTAAAATTAGGTAATAATTCCATCTGATATTTCTGCATTAAAACTTATTTCTTTTTTAAATAATGCAAAATAATTGGTAGCTTTTTGATGTCTTATTTTTCTAATTATTTTTTAGTTTTTAAATACTTAAATTAAATGGCAACCATATTCCGAAATATTTCTGAATTTAAGTTACCAAAAATACATTTAAAATATAATAGTAAAAAAATTAAAGGTTCAAGAGGGATTTGTCATGCCATAGAATCCATGTGATGCAGATCGTCTTATAAGACATATATGCTGAGGGCGTGTCTATTCTCAATTCAGAGACCGCAGAATGAAGAGTCACAGGTGGGCAAGGTGAGCAATAGGTCGAATGAGATGGTGTACAAGAACCCAAAGAAGTACTTTGTTTTGCCGAACACAAACTTTATTTTCCGAAGTCGCCAAGGAATAAATTCATTTGGGTGTTCTAGATGGCAAGCTCAAAAAATGTATAATCTCACAATGTAATTTATCCAGCAGAAAGAAGTAAGAGAAGAAATAGTGATATAGGAAAGTTTTACCTTAGCGCTCTGTTGGGTTCGGAATGGTTCAAGGTCCAGATCAACGATCTTTAAAAAAAAAACGATTACGAATTTTATCCAGTAAATATCGTTACACTATTGGCTCAGGCAATAGGTGGCCGCTGTAGCCGGATGGGTTGGTGCGTGACAACCGTTGGGAAATCAGTGAGAACGTGGGTTCGTATCTCGGTGAAAGACCAAAATGAAGAAAAAGTTTTTTCTAATAGCGGTTGCCCTCAGGCAGGCAATGGAAAACCTCCGAGTGTATTTTTGCCATGAAAAAGCTCCTCATAAAAAATATCTGCCATTCGGAGTCGGCTTAAAACTGTAGGTCCCTCCATTTGTGGAACAACATCAAGACGCACGCCACAAATAGAAGTAGGAGCTCGGCCAAACACCCAAAAAGCGTGTACGCGCCAATTATATATATGTAAATATATATTGGCTTAACTACCTAACTGTAATATAGCTATAACCATAGTAGGTAGGTAGGTGAAATGGTTGATATACGATTCTGGCACCCCGCAATTAGCATTAAAGCGCCGTTTTGATACCATTTTGAGATCTCAACAGGCAGCCAGAGCTGTTGATGTAATGAGGAAGGTTGATGCCCCAGGCTGTCGAAGAACCTTCATCGTTTGGCTGTCAAACCTAGGCATTTACAGAGAAATTGTTTTACAGTCTCCTTCTCTAAAAGGACCGGTAAACACAGCTACAAGTATGGAAATTGAATAGCGCGGAGTCCCCAGAACTATCTACACCCTACGTCTATTATACTGGCCAAACAATTTTCGAAATATGAAGAAACATGAAGAAACGCAGCTCCATATTTTCTGTCTGCGTTTTCCTGAAAAATAAGCTGTGCAATTCCAGTCCATTTTAACAACAGTTTGGGGGATGCCGATGGCTGGGTAGCAGGTCTCTGAGACAATTCAGTCGACCCCTTCCTTTCCAAGCTCATCAGCAATTTAATTTCCCTCCATATTCTTTTGTCCCATGAGAGAAATGTTATTATACCTGCATACCCAAGAGATATTAATATCTCCCTCGCTCCCATGTTCCTTAAACATTTTGCATGTCTGAAGAAACGCAAAGACTTCTGCCTGAAAAATACTAGCAGTATTTGGCAATCTTAAGGCAGTGGATAAAGTGTCTGATTTAGGGAAAACCCTTGCTCCGACTTGGAGCCGTCCGTGAATGGTGAGGTACCAGTTTCGGTGCAGATTTTCCCCTCATTCCAATCCTGCCTACCTAGAAAGATTGTCCCAGAAAGATCTGTACGAAGTTTTAAAAAATTCGATGTTAACTGCCTAAAAATGTTACCTTGTCTTCAGAGGCCACCCTCATTTAAATTGATTGCACTTTGAGCAGGGATGGAAATAACGTAAAAGTCGATAGGACGTAAGTGCAAAACGAAATTCAGGGCAGCACTGAGGCAAGTTCGACATGCATTATCTACGTGCTAATGATGGTTCCTAAATAAACGAAGTCTCTTACTACTTTAAATTCACAACTTTGAAGAATAATGTAGGTGCCGATACGCGAGTGCGCCGGCATTTGTTTGATGAGAGGAGGTACCTTGTTAACCACCAGACACATTCGTGTTACTTCTTTATCCAAATTAGAAAAAACAGAACTAAGACGCCGCTGTTATGTACGGTGATGTCAATATGATCGGCATACTCCAGTAATTGTACGCTCTTATAACAAATGGTGCCTGGGCGCTTAAAACCTGCGGCTCGCACAATCCTTTCCAGCATCAGGTTGAAAAATTTACACGATAGAGAATCAAATTGCTCAGGCAGGTTCCTCTCAATTCTGGTATTGCTCAATGTCATGTACTGCCGTATTTGTTTAGCGGAGGTCCCAAATTCAGACAACGCTGTCAACTTATTTTCGTGCTACCAAATGCAGCTTTAAAATCAACGAAAAGACGGTGTGGGTCGATTCTCCTTTCAATGGTGGTTTTCAAGACTTGATATATTGTGATTATCTGATCAGTTGGTGTTTCTTTAGGTATAAATCTACCTGATAAGGTCCGCATAATACCGTCGATTGGAATTTTATGCAATATTTAGAAGACTGATCCCTGACACCCTTCATATGGATTAGCCAGAACATACTTCAATTCCAATCGACAGGTGAAATACGAATAGTAAAAGAAAATTTCATAAATCGAAATAAATAGCAAATTTGTTGATTACTTGCGTATTATAAATAATTGAAAATCTATTGTCTCTAAAAGCGAACATTTGGGCTAGAAAGTTAACATTTATGAGAACAAGAGTTACTGTTATTTTTCCTTCCTACACTCAGCTCTGTTAAATTGACTCTGTTAAGCTTCTTCACTGTTAAGCTGATGGCCGAATTCTATAGCCGGAACAAGGTATTCTTAAACAGTTCGCTCTCATACTCGTAATTGGATGTTCCTTACTTAAGACCTTCTCTGCTACAACTCTCACTAGCCGTTTTCGGCTCACCACTTCTCTGGCCACTAGAGAATTTTGCTATTCAGCAGAGAAATTTTTTTATTTGAAGCAACAACAGTTTAGCGATGAATAAGCGGCTTTGCTTATAATTGCTTAGCTCACACGCGACATGCTTAGCCCAGTGCTTCCAAGTATAAGTAGAGATATTATTTTTATTATCTTTTACATACCATAGGTAGTATGAAAGGCACTGGAAATGCATAACAGTTTGAGCGAAATGTGGTGAGGAATAGGATGCTTATCTTTTAATAGCCCTCGACAGGATCAAACCACTTTGTATTGCTTCGGAAAGCATTAACATTAAATAAAAGTTTGTCAAAACAAAAATAATGCAATGCTGTCAAATCATATGTCACTCGCTAGGTGGCTGGTGAGTCGAAAGCAGCTATTGCCTATGAGTTTGCTTGATTCCAAAAATTAACAGTGAAGTTCGGTATGGACCGAACTTGTACGCTTCCTTACTAGCTATTTATTGTGTTTAACCATATTTTTAACTTTTAAGTGTTTTTACTTTATTTTTTATATATTTATCAAATTTATTTATTTTTATTGACTTTTCTTTTTTGCCATTTCAGTACTACTTACATAGGATATCCAATGTAAATGGGGGACTTTGACCTTCTCCTTCGGTATTATATCCGATGCAGGAGAAATTACCGCCACTTGCTTTATTCACGCCTTGCAAAGCTAACGAATGGTTGCTAATAATGACACCTTGGGATATATTAGTTGGTAAATGATGACCCTGTGAAAAAATTTGAATTACTATCTTTTGGTTAAAATATGGCACAAATATATGTATGTATGTACGTAGGTACATATATGTATGTCTTTCAAAAATATCTGCTCTCCTCTTATAAAATATCTGTTCCCTTTATCATGATTAAATACCAGGCTTTCGGGTAGGTTAGATCGCCAACCAATATTGCAAACAAAAATTTAAGAACTGTGCTCTAATCTAAATTTTTTTTTTAAATAATATAAAATTAACTAGAAGTCACTTTTAACTGTATATTTTCTTTGATATGAGCTGTCTTCGAGTATTTCTATGGAATTGGGACAAGTGTTCGAACCGCGTTTCACTCAATTTACCACTGCACCTCACTGTTTAGCTCGTTTGCTTTAATTTTGCTGATTTTTCAGACTTTTGAAGTGAAAACTTCTTTAGAATCGTTGGGAGTGATTTGAGACTCGATGAAACGAAAAAGCGACACTACGAAGCGTTATATGTTGATATACGTATATGTGTGTGGCTGCGTACTGCTGAGCCACGCTAGTATAGTGAGAATTGTAGTATGTATACTACACTGCCTATTACTTGCTTTGGCGTTTAGTTCAAGCGTCATACGTATGCATGTTTGTATGTATGCTAGTACGTATGTGTGCGCGCCTGCGTATTACGGAGCCACGGTGAGCGAGAAGGCATTATGTATACCTATACTACACTACCTAATACTTGCTTAGACCAAGCGTCCTACGAATGTTTGTGTGTATGTTAGTACGTCTGTGTAATATACGCGTTACGACGCTCATAATAGCAACCGCGTGTGCTGTATTGCGTCCGTATTTTTATATTCGTAAATATTTTAATTTTTAAATATTTACCGCAATTGCAGGCGGTGTTGCAATATACCACAATCAAAATGACGGTGCTCGTATTGTAACTCCACAGATAGATCTGAATGCACAGCAACTGAATCACTGTCTGATCAGCTCTCTAAAGTGGGAGATATATGTGCATGCGAAACCAGATTGAGCAATGGAAAAACAGTTTTAATTGTGGCAATTTATATTTCACCGAATCAATCAATAAATAGCATCACGGAATTCATTCACGAAAATTTAATAAAGTATACACCAGAAGTATCGCGGATCTTAGAAAAGATTACGATAAAGTTCCAATGATTTTAAGTGGCGATTTTAACGTAAATTTTGCATTGGATACAGCGGTTCCTTTAATTGACTTTCTCAATACAACATTCAATTTAAAAATGTGTAACAATCGCACTGAATCGACAACACGATCAAAAACAAAAATTGACGCGGTATTTCAAAGGTATGTTGACAACATCGAAACCAAAGCATTTGTATCATATTTTAGCTATCATATGCCACTCGTATCATTTGTTGAAATTGAAAACATTGAGGATGAATAATAATAAAATGAAGAAAATAAAATATGAACTTTATAGCAATATTATAATGAACCTATAATTATCCCGCTCCTAATGCTGCTTTCGTCTCATTCTCTCTCAGTTTGTTTTACGGAAGGTTTCACTTCTATCGCGTCTAACTGTTAGACTGGTATTTTTTTTTGTTTTTGTATTTGTACAAGAAGTTGCAGGAGCACGCCTACGAAATCATTTCTGCTATCGTTACAGAAGCGGAGCGTGTAGCGCAGCGGATAGCATGTTGACTGAGCGTGCAAAATGTCCTGTCTGCTGCAGTTTAAAAAAAAAATTATTTTTCTATGTTTAGTCACTGAGTACTTCAGTAAGAGTTTAGCACTGTCAAAATTGCTACTTTCATTTTCTGCTAGCCTCGATTCTATCAATTTGAGCATTTCACTTTCGATATCTAACAAATCCAAACGTTAAAAAAATGTTCGGTTTTGCTCGCTGTGTGTCAAGCTTCACTATGTGCCAGCTTTTCAGTTGAACTAAGTCTAAACGCTTAATTTTGCAGGCTGATAATAAATAAATGACCGAAGAACTTTGAAGAGATAAGAACATGCGTTGTTGCTTATGCGGGATGTTGCTTTAGCTGTGACAGGAAAATTCCCGACGTCATGTGGACTAGGCGTAAAAGCTAGTAAAACTGATAAAGCTAAGTTGGGATTTAAAGAGAGGAAAGCTTCAGCAGCACTTTACTCATGCACGAAAACCATGGGGTTGCCTTGGGGTTTATCACCTTTTGTACTCAAGCAACTTGCAGAGGTTAATGATCACTTCACACTACTAAGAAAATGCCGTTGTTTCAATAGTTGCAGGCTCGTAACTCACAAAGTAACTGAGATTTAAGAGGATCCAAACGTGCAGAATTAAAAAAAAAAATATTATTTTTACAGATTATTATTCTTTATAGTTTTGGGCGTATTTCTGTGGATGTCGATTGTAAAAATTCCCCATAGATACAAAGTTATGATAGAAAATGTAACTGCCCGACTGCTAAAACGCGCACGAATCAAGGCTATGAAAGCAACAGAAGAGTCCAGAATATCTCGCCGACTGGAAAAAAAATAAACAACAACAATTGCTTACTGATCAGGAAGGCATACAATATGCAGCTGAAATCGTAGATTAGACACGTAAGTTAACAAAATAAATTAAAAAATTCATTTTAAGTTCTTGCTTTAAATGCGCGCGACGTCGAGCGAAATGCACTTGAAAGTTTAAACTCGTTTTTCTCGAACCTACTTTTTCCGGCACGGTCTGCATGATAACTCATACAGTTTTTAATATTTTTTGATGCGGTTGAATATTCGAAAGTGTTTTTTTGTTTGTATTAAAAAATTGTATAAACATAATTAACGAGTGAGATTTATGACGTAAAACGTATACTTTAAATAAATAAATTCCAAAAATTTTCGAAATTCAAAAATGCGGCTCGACAGACTTTAACTACAAGTTTATTCTACAAGAATTTTTTTTTACAGGGCCATCAACATTTCAAGGAGAAATGATGCAGACCGTGGGGAAATTTTTGTTTCATTGTTCTTTGGGTCATATACTAATTTTTTTATGAAGTTTAAGTACTAATAAACATGTATAACATTTTTTTATATTTATTTCTATTGCTATCCCCTCTAAAAACGGTTTTTCTTTTAACGCATTTTTGGCGCTGATGGACGTATGTAACCCCTTAATTACTTGAAATTGAGGTACTTTACCCTCTTTTTCCTATGGCAAAGTATGTAATTTGAAAGGGGTGAAGAGCACGAAAGAATACCAAATTGCCTCTACAATTCTTGAGGTGTTCAGCAACCTTCTCGACATATTTTTTACAATATCTTTTTTTGCTTCCGTTATTAAATTTAACACTTTTGCTATTATTCAACATTTGTTAATTTTTTTTGTTTATTAGTCATAGTTATTATTTAATGAAATTAGGTTTATATTATGAATTTATCGGTTTTCTTCTCAACACGTTCGCTACGAGTATTACTGCGTTCATTGCGGAATACGCCCGTCTCATTCGCATTTCGAACAAAGTGAAACCAGAACTTATGCAATTTGGTCTATATCTACATATGTGGTATTTGTATTTGTATTTAAGTGTTAGCAATTGTATGTAAAATTTATTTGAAGTTTATGCATACGTTATGACGCCAATCCACGCGGTAAGCTGGGGGATGCGCTTTTACCACGCAGTCAAAGTAAACGTCTGCGCCTTCCTTAATGGTATTTTGATTTAGAGATGTCCCGAGACGTATTTCAGCTTCAGGAGTATCTGAAATTATTTAAATATATTTAATTATTACGTCTATTTAACCCGTACAACATTTAACGCAAGTAAAACCAAATTAGTTTATTAAAACGATGTTAAAATTATATATTCGAACTTAAGGGGACCGTCCAGATCATGCGCTAAAAAAAAGCTATTTTTGGGAATTATTTTTGAGTATGTAATGAAAGATACAGATGTAGATATTGTTAGATATAATAAGTAAAGTCTTAGATTGTGTTAAAAAAAAATTTGTACAATTTAATGTACAAAATGGTGGCCGCGCGTAAACGCCTTAAAATCGAAGTGCAAAACGGTACCAAGCAGATCTCGGGAACGGCTAGTCTGAAACAAACAATCAAAATGGGTTAGATTCAGTATAACAAATACTAGTTAATCCACCTATAAAAATCAATATTTATCGAAAAATATCAAAATGGCGGACGAAAATTGAAAAAAATGCACTTTTTTTTGCTGTTTTTTTAAATAAACAATTAGTAACAATGCAAAATTTTAATATTTTATAGGTGGACTACCTCGTTTAGTATGTGTAGATTATTTGGTTTAAATTTCAAAAGAATCGGTCTAACAGTTTTTGCAAACTACTTGGTACCGTTTTTAAAACATTGTTTTGAGAAAAACGCGTTTAAAGTTTTTTTTAATATAAAATTGAAAAAAAATCTTACCTCGACTCAATCAGCAATGCCTGCACCGTAGGGAACACCTTACAACAATATTTCTACATACATATATAATACTTTCGAAAAATGTAAAAAAAAGATTGATTTTTTGAAAGTGCTAAACTAGACGGTCCCCTTAAACGAACACATTTTAGTAAGAACTTATTCGTTTTAGCGCAACAGTACACGTATTTTAATGTAAATTGAGTTAAATCTAAAAAATTAAATTAAATTAAATAAATTGTTTCTAATGACTATTGTTAAAAATTGGATTGAATTACTTTTTTTGCATATTTTAGAAGTAAATGCTAATTTAATTTAATTATAATAAAATAATAAAGCCCCTACACTATTGGCAGTCTAGCCAGTAAAATGGGTGTACCTCACAATGACTTCTGCAAGAGCTTTGGAGATGAAGAAGGAACTGAGTTAGACCGACACCTTCTCTGTGAATGTTCTGCACTTCAAAAAAAGACCGTGCCAAATATCCTGGCGATTATTTCTTTGAAGACCTAGGCAATTTGCAATATGTCCCACTGGGGGGACTAGTTACCTTCTTAAAAAGATCCAAATGGTTTAAGCAACTTAGTTGGATGGAAATCAAATGCTGGTACCACACTGGGCCTTATGACCACCGAGTGTCTTATCTTAGACAAGCAACCTGTCAGCAACCTATCCTAGCCTAGGCCAACCTACCATACCACCAACACGTGTTTCTTGTTAGCCAAAACTCAGCTTAACTTAGAAAACGTAAAGAGCTGTTAGATGCTTCAGTTAAGTTTGTAAGCATAAAGAGAGCCGTACGAGAATTTTTTCAGCTGGTTTTATTAAAATTCTTGCAAATATTTCCAAATATTATTCCAAAATTGATTTTTCATAGAAATGGGAAAGATATGGCAACGTGTCAAACCGATTGTCGAAATTAAAGATAAAGCACACAAACAAACAAAACAAAACTTTGTAATCATATATGATGAAAAATCTATATGGCTTGTGCAATCATGTTGACGTGTAGAGTAACAATTTCTAAGTTTCTACAAAAACTGAATTAAGTCCAAGTCTTGGCTAACACAGCTCTATGAATACGTGTGATGAGTGTAAAAATACGGGTGCAAACAAACGATGACAGCGGTTACTAAGCCAGTAAATCAGCTGAATCCTTCAAATTCGCTGAGAGCCAATTAGCGCCCGCTGTTGACGTCATCTATTCATTCTATACGTCGTGTAGTTGCATGACGGCTGCTTTTACAGCTACACAGAACTAAGGCGTCTGCACTATTCTACAAAATCCTATAATGTTCTAAGATATTCTGCTCTGCTGTTTAGCCCCACGACTTTGCCGTGTTTGACCCAGGACTCTTGAATGCGGGTAATGTAAACATCCTGCTACACTCTAAAAGATTCTAGCATGGTCTCACTGCATCATTCTATCTCGTTCTACTATGGTGCTATCTATTCTTGAATTCTTCCAGATGTTGGTGTGTTGGCGTCGAAAGGCTCATGGGATGGTTAGCGTTGTTTTTGTTTGTGATTGCTGCACTTTATTTTTATGCTTTTGAGTAACAATACATTTACAATAGTATTTTTAACGGACCTATAACAAAATATAAAATTCAGTTATTACAAAAAAAAAAAAAAAAAAAAAAAAATAACAACACCCAATTAAGGACGGAGTTCATACTATGGATGCGTATTACAAATTTAGCGATTTGCCCAGCTGGTACAAAAATTTGTTGATCTACCCTATTGGAGGGAATTTTAACGATAAATACGAATTTATAATATAACTTACATTGAATGTCGAGTATCCACCCATCTTCCAAGGGTGTTGTTGTTATAGCAAGATTATACGCTTTGCAGGAGAGATACTTCCCGGCATCGGATTTTTCAAAAGTGACCGACAACGTACTTGTTGTCTGATTCCCGTCACTTGATGTCTGAAATAATGATTCAAAACATATATGTATGAAAAGCTGAATTAGTACAAATATTGGAGATTTTTGGACTAATCAAATTAATAAACACATGTCCGTATGTACATATGTATGTATATCATAAGAAGAAAAAATAATGAAGCATTCGCTGGCTAAAACAAATCGTCTCGATCTACTTCTTGAATTAATTATTAAAACAAAATTTAGCTGTCGTCCATTAACATGCAAAGTTTTAACATTGAATTTTTGAAGGTGCGTTTTATGGTGGCCACCGTAGCCGAATGAGTTTGTGCGTGAATACTATTCGGTAGGGCAAATGTTCGAAACCCACTATGAGCATGAAACATCAAATGAAAGAAAAGGGTTTTCCTATTAGCGGTCGCTCATCGGCAAGTAATGGCAGCCCCCCGAGTGTATTTCTGCCCTGAAAAAGCTCTAAAAAACATCTGCAGAGCGGAAGCGGCCCTTCATTTGTAGAACAACATTAAGATGCGCACCTCCAATTGACGGAGGAGCTCATGTCGTTCCAACGAGATGACTCCGAGCTTATCAAACAAGCACTATTGCAGGCACTGAATACAAGTCAACTTGTTATTGCACCGCCAGCTGCAGAAATCGTAACTCTTATGCCCGAATCCCATGTAGACGCCATTATAGCTCTACGAAAAAATCGCCAAGTATGGGCGATACAAACATAGAATCGTATTTTTTTCCCCCACAGTGCTGGTTGCGAGAGTTTCACAGGAAGTATAATCTGGTTATGTCACAGCTAACACCTAACAAACTGACGGTGCTCCCGCACGGAATCGATACGGGTGGTAAACAGCAGCTACGCGTATAACTTTTTTGGGCCACATGCCCTTAGACGACCTTAAACCTAGCTAACTTTTGCGAGATATATCTGTTGGCGGTAACACCCAGGGTGAAACCGTTTTATTAGATTTATGGGCATCGCTCTTGGCTCCATATGCTCGAGCTGGAGTTATCCCTTCTAAAGTCAAGCCGATGCTGTAGTCAGCATGATAAACTTTCCTCAAGTTAACATGGTAGGCCGCCCTTCAGCGCAACTCCAACTGGCGAAAGAGAAGCAACTAACAAAGCAGTTCCAGTTCTTGGCAAGGCAACGCCTACTTCAACAGAAGTCGAAGTAAAGGTAGATAGAGGAATGAAGGTACGTCTGCAGCTGATTTATGGTGGTACCATGAATGTTTCAGCCTTTGCCGATATCAACGCGGACTCTTTTTTGCATGAAGCTCAGGTCTTTTGGGACCAAAGCTCAGGTCTTTTGGGACCTACTTTGCAGCAACAGGCGCAAACCCAAATCATTAATTACAATGCCCTAAACGGGTCCATAAGCAGTGTTCAAATTCTCTGCCAGCTCTCTAATGGTTAATTTGCGGTTATTGACCAACTTTTCTCTCACTTTATTATGTTTTCAACAGTTTTCGATGCGGACGGCCTTCCACTACATTCTTCATCATCGATGGACTCACCATCTCTTCTGTTTTCTTTAGAGTGTCATTACCGAATAAGGTTTCCCAACATTTCTAAGGTTTTCGCGCCATTGAATCCGCATTTTTGGTATGGGCTAAAGGCACAAAAATACAAACACCCAAGAAAATGAAGTGTAAAGGGAATACTTGATTTTTGGGGGTCGATTGGTTCAAGTTCTTCTTTTAATTTACGGCAAATCGACATTGCAAAGCGCACATTTTATATAAAAAAAAACTTTACTACTGCAAAAACGTATCGCTTTTGCCCAGCATCTCTCCATATTAGCTTCTTCTAATTAATCCCTTTTTACTACACCGGCATCGGCGCACACATTAGCACCAATTTCCTCTGCCATTATAGGAATTTTGCAGTTGCAATGAAGTCAATAATACGATAAGGCCACATAATAAGTGACTATTTTCTTTTTCATTTACTTTTTTTTACTTTTATTTAACTTTTGGCTTATCAATTATAACAATAATTAGTTGTAAAAACGCAACTCGATAACTTCAATAATAAAAAAGGAAACGCTAGCTGCGTATCGCAGAAAGAGGAGTGGTTGCTTCGTGGAATTATGTCAAAGCAAGGGTGTGCCTTGTCTGCATTAGTCGCAACATACAAAATAGCCAACCTGACTGCTCAATAGCTTTAAGGATATAAGATTTACTAAAAGCAATTTTCTTTCGGCAAATGTAAGGAGCCGATTGGGCCGTAAGAGGTTCACAGTCGGCGTGAAATTTGTACGAAGACGTGCGTACAATTATTGGCGCTCACCTTATCAAGAACGTCATTATGTGAGTGAAGGAGAGCATTGACAATCCGTGAGCATTATACTACCATAAAATTTCATATTATACTTTATTTATTTTTTATTACAATGCTTAGGCAAATAACAGGAAACGTCTATATTCCCTCCGTTGGTGGTGTCAGAGCCGACACCTTCGTCATGGCTTGATGAGTTACCGTCAGCCTCATCTCTAACCCCCATCGAATTGCAGTCGCACTTGTTGTCTTCGGCTAACCCTCGTCCTCCAATGCGCGCGCTACGAGAAAAGCAAACGAAAAGTTTATATTATAGTAATGCACGATGAGTTCGACAAAGTTTAAAAAAATTACCAAGTTAGGAGAAGAAATGAGGAATGACAACGAAATACTTACCCAAAGTCTCTTGGATTTCTTAATTAAAAATTATTTAGGACCCAAAATAGGATTAAAAATAGGTGTGTTGTTATTATACATAAGGCCACGGAAAGAGAATGTCATATGTCAATAGAGAAAACGGATAGGCCGTGGTTATGCTGAAATTTTAGATGGCGAACCCTGTGCATCGAACACGAAGAGAGAGAGAGAGAGAGATCGATCGTTGACAAAATTTGTCCGGCTAAACCAGAGATGAAAGATTTACAAGGTTTGCTCTTTAATTAATGTGAAAAAGAAAATTGCGGGCGAAACTTCGGCTGCTACGTCACATGGGATTCGGCAGCCGAATTCTGCACGGTCATTTCACATGTATTCACACACTCGCCCAACCAGTCGTTTTTTAGATAGCAACGAAGCAACATATGAGTGTGGATTGTGTTGATTTTTTTCGTATATCACCAATACGATCTCAGTTTTTCTGTAAACACATCCCAAGTAACATTAGCCTAACAGCAGATTCTGTCAAATTCGCTCAGAGACGAATTACGGTCTGTTATTGAGCACGTCTGAATTCTTTTCATCATGCGTATCTGTGAACGTGCCGTATTATTAAGAATTGCATTATAAATCAAAAGGCCGTGATCTGGCGTGTTACGCCTTTTCTCATAGAGTTTCAAAATATGAAATTTTTTACATGCCAGTATATCGTGCCTATATTTCATTATCCATTTTCCGGAATGCAACTCTGTAACAAACTAAGTACAACAGAGCAAACACATTTCTTGTTCGCCGAACAACTGTATGCCGACATGGGGACGCTGTCTCGACATGCGGACGCTGATCGCATGCAAATCATCTCATGCGATATAATGCAAATGGAAACCACTCCTCGCAGACCTCATGCGATAAATCGCATAGCTTATGGCATGTGGTTTATCGTACGCTGTGAGCTGCCACTTTGGTGTTTTGACAGCGATATATTCATTTATACAAAATCCTCCTAGTGGCGTTATTATAAGATCAAAAGAGAAATTTAAAAACAAAATGTTTCTTCTAATGCCAATGGTCTATTCAACATTTTTAGCGCGTAAAGGCAGCGATTGATCCACCGACATGTTTTTTAATTTTTTGTTTAATAAACGTATTTTCTTTGTTTTAAATTGCGAGGAGTGCTTTGTTTTAAATTGCGCGGAAGTCATTTTCGAATGAAGAGTTATGTGATGAAATGCCCACGTAAAAATAGATCTACGACAATTGTTCCGCTTGCCCTGAAATTGGCAGTTCACATGCGAACAAATGCAGATCTGGCATAACCACGGCCATAGTAAAAGAGCAAAGCACAAAATAACTAGGAGAGATGTGAGGGTAAGTAGGAGAAGTAAACAGATTTATGAGAGTAGAGTGGTGATTCTTGGTTCTTGGGAGCATTGTCATGTGACTACGTACTTACCAAAATATTTTCTGAGAGCGTTTCCGAAACTTCGGTTTCATTTTTATAGTTTGTTCGTTTAACCAAATTCTGGGCAAATCATCTTTCTCCTCAACTAAAGAGTTTTGTAAAACCGCGGCACGCATTTATAACAGAATTCGCATTTTGGATATCATTATCAATCTCTTTACCAACCCTGTGAAATCTATAATCATATAATATAAAATAATAAATAATAATAATAAAAAATATATTAATAACAAAATAAATAAATAACAAAAAAAAAAAAAAAATAATAAGCAATTATGTATGTATGTATCTACTGTACAAATAATTCAATAGACAGATAAAGTGAATTACAAGTTCAATTGACTCGAATTGTATACTCATTTCAGCAAGTACGGTACAGTTCTGCAGCTCTTTCTTTAATAACGACCTCTCATAAATACGAGTATATGAGTCGTTACATCTTCCTGGAGAACATTAATGTAAAGAAAATGATATCTGCAAAATAGGGGCAATTTTTCTTAAGTTACAAAAATATGTATGTAGTTCAAATTAAGCAAATTTACCTGGCGACAACTAAAAATAAAAGCACGGCTGAAGGCCATCCTTTATAATTATAACAATATACGCCTTCTTCAGGTCCTGGATGTATTCTTATGTGCAGTAATGATAACCATCTTAGAAAATTAAATAAAAAAAAAAAAAAATCATATGTAAGAGTTAAAGCATACCAATGGCGCCAATTCATCGAAGAAACCCAATTTGGATGAACCCAGATATATATACACCCTCTTATCTTTTCTCTGCTGAAAGGGAAGTGATTGAGGTACCAGTGATATAATGTAATACGAGTACGTTCCGTACTTGCTTGCAAAACTCCGCAAACACTGGTTTCTCTGGTTTTTCCGATTTCGAATATATTACTCACACAACGGTATTCAGTGGACGAGCTCATGACGTAGAAGCAATGGATACACAAGATTAATGGCTTTCTTAAAATTTGTATCTTTCTTTTCCAAAGTCGAAAGATTTAGCTCTTTAAAGCTACACCGCGTCATGCGAAAATTTTTTCTAAACAACTCCTCTCCATTATTTTGGCAATCAATTTCCCAAAAAATACCCCTTAAAAATTAATTAAATTTAGTATTAATTATTAATAATTACAAATTTTTTTTATTAATTATTATAATTAAAATAAAATAAAAATTAAGCGATATGTCCCATACAGAAATAGAAGGCCCAAATATAAATAACAATAATTAGGCAATGTTAGGCTAACAATTCCAATGCATTTTCGGATTTACATTACATTGCATTTTTATGGAATCTTTACGCACTTTTGCCTTTGCGCCAGTTTGAAATTTGCAGTTTACAGTCAGCGCCGAAAAATGGAAAATGTATTAATAAAAAGCTGGAGTATATAAAATATATTTATGGTAATTTTTTTGGAGAACACAAAAAATTGTAAAAAACTCAGCTGATATGTCTTCTTCTACCGGTTTTCGCAAGTGATGGATAAGTTTCCGTTCCTTAACTTGTTGGCTTTTCTTCTCTTTGGGAGGGAATTTTCGCTTACACTCTACGAGTATAGGCGTCTTCTTTTCGCCACACGTTAGCAAGTGGTGAATAGATGAAGCAACTGGAAGAAATGAACATATATTGGCAACGCGGCAACAGAGCTGCCTTAAATTACATGTGTTTGTGCGACAGTGAGTTATACCAGTCTAATGAGCTATAGCCATACTCGCTAACGGCGAATCTCACTCGATAACTTTGTTGTTGCTTTCACACGCAAATTTTTCGATGGGTTAGTCGAGCGGAGAAGTGGCGAATAGAAGAGGCCTTGTTTCATAAAATGGTGAAACCTGTTGTTTTGATTATTTTCAATGCTACTACGACATTGTTTGGCGAAATGTAAAGTTGATAATGCACAAATGTTAAATTTACATGAGAATTTCCTTTCGGTATAGATTATTTCGGATGGAGGTTGAGAGAGTGGTCTGTTCTTAAGATTACAAAAGAAGCAGGAAATTTAAAATGTTTTATAGCTGTATCCTTATTCCGCGTGTTGCAACAACCGTGGCAGCAGCTAACTTTTTTTTTATTTTTTTTTTAACGAACATTATTAAACATTTTCAACTGAAATGTTTGGCTTTACTTTGTTTTATTTTCCCGACGGTAAAAAAGTAATATAAATATATCACATAATTGGTGTGTACACCTCTGACACCAAAATGAAAACAAGAATTTTATAGATAACAGATAGAATAGCTTTTATTTCGATTATACAAGGGGACGTGGCACATCCCATACAAACTGATTTTTTTATAGTGCATATCTCTGGAAATATATGAAATTTATAACCAGTTACAGCCATAGGTCACAACCTATTGAATTCAAAGTTCTGGATCCAGATAAATCCAGATTTCGATATTTTTAAATACATAGTTTGTGATCCATCCGTATTTCACCCTACAAGATCACTAAATATGATATCTCGATCCAGTATTGCGATTCAAATATCGCGATATTTATTGATAAATCATAGATGCTTCAAAACTAATTTTAGCAGGATGTGTGTCACCCTGTACTAAAAAAATAACGATTTATCCAAAAAAAAAACAGACATAAATATTGTAGTATCTGTATTAAGACAAATATTATATTTTTAAGTAAAATCTATTCCAAAAACAATTTTGTGTATAGCGTTGCCACGTCAATTTTATTTCAACAATAGTAATTTATGAACAAATATCACTTGAATAAGAGATATAGGTATCAAATGAGAGGTGCTTAAACAAACTTTAAGAATAAAAATATTTTTATATGGTGTGGCCACATGATTTTTGTTGCAAAATTAGTGGAATTAGAGAAACCGCCACAGAACGTGTCTGGTCAATCCACCCCCATTTGCCACAGAACGGAGAAGTGGGAAACTATAAACCGGAGATGCAAGCAGATTACCCTGCAAGCAGCCAGTATCAAAAAGTAGCGAGCTAGCCCACTGCCGCGTACAGCATGCCCAGAAAGCGACAGGGCATACCAGCCCCGCGAGATAAGAGTAGTCAGCATACTAGTATCCCGAAGGACCGTAAAGAAATTCGCTTGGCGATGTTGTTCACGAACTATCCTGCGGAGACGCTAACTGTGCTCCAGGAGACTATAATGAAAAAGGTCTTCAAAAGTTAGATTCACCCACTGGTTTCCTATGGGGTGAACTTCAGGCCAGGTCTTCTGCTTGTTGACTGTAAGGATAAGAAGATTGTGGAATAGCTTGCAAGAGTGACACTCACGATTGTGGAGTGGAATGGAGCGCAGCTTCAGCTTGGCACATCCTGAGCAGTAGCAGTGAAGAGGGAAGGGGCTCAGGCTCAACAAGGGTATGGGCTTCCAATTGAATTACCCCCCCCATAGATCTGTCACCATGAGGCGTGATAGCTATGGTCACCGTGGCTGGAAACGATCCGGTCACTCAGATGATCCGAGTGTCAACCATGCCCGCCACGGTGACAGTTTCACCATACGGGGAACCCTGGTCAGTCACTGGGTCTGCAGCATTCGGAGAAGTCACGGAACCAGCTTATATCCCCATCACGCAGAAGCTAATGAAGGGCCTGGACCTGAGAAAACACGCCCTTGATAAAGGAAGCCAAAGCGAGTTGCGGCTCTTGGATGTGGACAGATGAACGACATGTAGTAACTCGGATCAATCTACATCGCCACGGGTCACTTAGAGACATTGTGCTTGCATCAGTTGTCTTTGCGGTAGACAGAAAACCGTCCCCCCAGAAGGCTATATGAGTGTTAGGCTGCGATGTTAAAAAATAAATGTCGTTTGCCATGAGGAACAGACAGGAAGTTCTTGATATTACCCGCAGTAACAGACTGGTGAAAATTAGGTGTCAGGTTGTGAGATTTTCTTCGTGTATTCCCAATCAGGTCACAGGATCATACAGTTTGAACTGGGAATAGGAGTCATTCAAGAGAATCCGAGTAATACTGGCTGGGATAAGTTTGAGAGTCTGCTAGATATGAATTAGATCCATCGAATTGGAGACTGGGTCCGTTATAACCTCATGTCTCAATAGTTAGTTTACGTAAGTTTTGTTTAGTTATATTTGTATTTTTGTTTTTTTTTTTGTTAATGTAAAAGCACTTAGCGAGGCCATTTATTTTTATAGACATATTTCTAAGTATCCACCTAGCAATAAGCAGTTCTCATCCGAGGCTTTGTTGTCGTTTTCATTGGGAAGGATTTTTACGTGGCGGGTCGCAAACTCAGTGTACAACCAGATATCCTGGGATGCTTCGCCTTCTCACATTAGCTCGTTCTCAAACGGATATTCGGGAGCTACCCAGAGAATACTTAGGCGTATCCCGGAAGTTGCGAGCTGCTTAGACTGTATGCAGAAGAATCGTCCTGGCCACTCCGAAGTGAATGTCAATCAGGGACATTCCCCACTTGGGTGGACTTCTATACACCATCCTCCAGATGCACTCGACGTATTTCGAGGTTGTAAGAGACTTCGTTTATTTAGGAACCAGTATTAACACCCATAATAATGTCAACCTTAACAAATACACAGCTTGTGGGACGTAAGTAGAAAGAAAGATGAGTCGGGAAAGAATACCAATCTTTTTAGCATTCTTTAAAAGCTATATTAAGAAGTGTATGCATATGAAATATCGTACTTACAGTTTCTGTGGTTTTTTCTAGTCGGATTTCATTTTGCCACCATGTTATAACTGCGGGAGGCCTTCCTCCGGCACTTTGGCATAAGAGGTCATATCGGAGGCCGGCAGAGAGTGGCTGACGTGCTCCAAGTAAACGAATATTCAGAGGTGGAACTGTTGTACGAAATAAATATAAATGTTAAAATATCTTTCCACTCTTTATACAAGTATAAGTGTAATAATAGGACTATGAATAAGTTCGTGCGGTTTTACAACAGATGGCGTAACTTGTAACTTGCGTAACTTATTCCATCGATCCACATTTCCAAACATTCATTGGAGAGCTACTGTTGTAAGGCACAAACGTCAGTATAAGTTTTTTATTTGAAGCGTAAACAACAATATTTTTACCACACTTGAAAATGTCGAATTTCGTGCCAAATAATGTGTTTTTGCGGGGAATTCTTCTTCATTATTTTAATATGAAGAAAAAAGCAGCCGAAAGTCATCGTATCTTGGTGGAAGTTTATGGTGAGCATGCTCTAGCTGAGCGAACGTGCCAGAAGTGGTTTGCACGCTTTAAAAGTGGTGATTTTGGCTTGGAAGACGAAGAACGCGAGGGTGCGCCGCCAAAGTTCATGGATACCGAATTGGAGGAATTGCTCGATCAAGATCCGGCTCAAACGCAAGAAGAGGTTGCAAAAACTTTGGGAGTTGATCAATCAACCATTTCCAAACGTTTAAAAGCCATGGGAATGATCCGAATGGTAGGCCATTGGGTGCCGTATGAATTGAAGCCAAGAGACGTTGAACGCCGTTTTATGGCATGCGAACAACTGCTTCAACGGCACAAAAGAAAGGGTTTTTTGCATCGAATTGTGACTGGCGATGAAAAGTGGGTCCATTACGACAATCCAAAACGTCGGGCAACGTATGGATACCCTGGCCATGCTTCAACATCGACGTCGGCGCAGAATATTCATGGCCTGAAGGTTATGCTGTGTATCTGGTGGGACCAGCTGGGTGTTGTGTATTATGAGCTACTGAAACCGAATGAAACGATTACGGGGGATGTCTACCGGCGACAATTGATGCGTTTGAGCCGAGCACTGCGAGAAAAACGGCCGCAATACGCCGATAGACACGACAAAGTTATTTTGCAACATGACAATGCTCGGTCACATGTTGCACAAGTGGTCAAAACATACTTAGAAACGCTCAAATGGGATGTCCTACCCCACCCGCCGTATAGTCCAGACCTTGCGCCATCCGATTACTATCTCTTCCGATCGATGCAACATGGCCTGGCTGACCAGCACTTCCGTAATTACGATGAAGTCAAAAAATGGATCGATTCGTGGATTGCGGCAAAACCGACCGAATTTTTCACAAAGGGAATCCGTGAATTGCCAGAAAGATGGGGAAAAAGTAGTAGTAAGCGATGGACAATACTTTGAATATTAAATTTGTAACCATTTTACGTCAATAAAGTTTCAAATTTCGAAAAAAAACCGCACGAACTTATTCATAGTCCTATTAATACAATAAATATCTAAGGTCTGGCGGAATTTTTCAATACAAGTGATGGCGGACATTTGCCAGAGCATTTCACTATTCACTAGTTTTTAAAACATAAGATAAAATCAAAAAACGCATAGCCAAATGCCACTTGGGAACATGATAAAACTGCTTCTAATAGGAACGCCCTTCAGAATTGCATTAATTAAGAGTCGGTTATATATAAACTTATTTGAAAAATGTTCCTCTTTACCGATTTCCAGCAATTTCGTTCATTAGCGAATGAAATATCCCATTTTTTGGCTTCGTAAATTTGGATATTAGAATCCCTGGTGACAAATTCCGACGGTGTGGCTAGTTTCAGACCGTTAACCGGCTCTTAGCGAATTTGAAAGACGTTACATGTTTCATGGTAATAGTTTGTTTGCGAAAGTACTGAGATTGTGTTGGTGATATACGAAAAAACCAACACAGTCTCCACTTATGTTGCTTCGTTTCGACTTGAACAACGATTGATTGAGCGAGTGTGTGAATACATGTAAAATGAACGAGCTCCCCTAGCTTATTGGAGTAATACAATCGCGAGATTTTAACTTAATATTGCCCCAAGTGATTGCTGCCTCTGTTTGACTGTGAGCCACTGTGTGTACGGGGAGGGTGCAACAAAGAGACGTGTAATGTACGAGATTTGAGACTCTATATATAATATATATTATATATATAATTGGCGCGTACACCCTGTTTGGGTGTTTGGCCGAGCTCCTCCTCCTATTTGTGGTGCGCGTCTTGATGTTGTTCCACAAATTTAGGGACCTACAGTTTCAAGCCGACTCCGAACGGCAGATATTTTTATGAGGAACTTTTTCATGGCAGAAATACACTCGGAGGTTTGCCATTGCCTGCCGAGGGGCGACCGCTATTATGTTTTTCTTAATTTTGGTGTTTTCACCGAGATTCGAACCTACGTTCTCTCTGTGAATTCCGATTGGTAATCACGCACATTCGGCTACGGCGCGAGACGCTATAGAGACAAATAATTGCAGAGGAATACATATGTGAGGAGCTGACTGCAGCAAAAAGTTATGACATTTTGTCTACCTTCATTCACTCTTAATCCTTTCACTCCAACATTGGGAGGGAAGCTTAGCTTGAAAAAAAATTCCAATGGAGTATTTCTCCCACCCATATAATTATTATAATGTAATCCCGGAAAATCATCCGATATATATTTTTAACATCCTAGCTACGATATTGAATATAAAAATTCATTTCTAGAATAAATTCAAATAAAAAAAATATTTGCTTAAACTTGATTACTGATTGAAAAGGTTAATTTATTATGCGAGTTTGTACTTACAGTTCATATCAATTTGCACAATAGCCTCGATAGCTGCTGTTTTTTGATGAATGCCCGCTTGACATGAGAGACGCCCATTCAGATGTTCTCTTTTTAAAGGCCCGAATTTTATGACACTTTGTAGTGACTTTTTATCGACATCCAAGCTCATTTCAGACTTTAATTGGACGCCTTCGTAAAACCATACCAATTCAGGTCTAGGATTGCCTGTAATACATTTTTTCATATTTTTATAATGTGGTTTTTAATACTCAGCTTGATAATTTGTTTATCTAAGTACGTTAGTGGAGTTGTCTCATTAGCCATTTGGATTTGTAAAAAGGTATAATAAATCCAATACAACATACCAACTTATTGTAGCATTTATGTAATATTATATCTTAGTAGAAAACTGCAAATATGCTTAATTAACGCACATCGAGCTCCAACTTTATGACCGTACTTTTTTGTATGGAATTCTTTAAAAATTGCTCTTTATAAAGTATTTTTTGGTAATTCCTTGATTCAGAGTTATTGACTATTTACGAAGAATACTATATAAAAATTTTAGAATTCTTGTTTAGGGTCTCAACCAAACCAATTAGAAACGATAGTGTCCTTGCGTAGTAATGAAACCCCGCGTATCTTCAAAAAAATTTTAACAGTGAGTTAAAGCTTTCACTTTTTGGTCCAAAAGGCGTTTAGTATACAGTAGGTTCTGTTTTTATGCGGCTTTTTTTATGCGGTTTTGAAATAGTGCGGTTCTTTTTAAATTAAAAAATGCATGTCGACCTATCGGGAATTGTACATATAAACAAGATTCTAAACCAGCTAAGCAAAAACTCATCACAGATTACATCAGAAATGGTAACCCTACAAGTATGGAACCGCCTGAATAACCATCTAGATCAGACGTGTACATTTCCTCAAGTGATTTTACGCCAAATCCTAAACGAATGCGCAACATGCGGGTATTGTCTGATTCTATTTCTGACGTAAATTTATTTTTCGATTCTGACGTTTCTTAAATAAAGATATAATTTTCAAAAATACAATATTTTGTTTGTGCGGTTTTATTTAATTATTTCAGATTCATGCGGTCTATGGAACGTAATATATCTATAGTTATAATATGGGACTAGTGCCCTTTTTTATGCGATTTTATTACATTATTTCAGATTTATGCGGTTCTTAGCACTTTTGAAACGTATCTATAGTTTTACTATAGAACTGGTAGCTTTTTTTATGCTGTTTCTTGCGGAACGTATCTATCGCATAAAAACAGAATCTACTGTATTTGAAATATTAGTTATAAATCGGGCTCATACGTAAGTACTATCTTTAAAGACCTACATAATTTTGTTTATGTTTTAATCCCCTAACTCCTACCCGATGCGTCTTTTGGTGAAATAATTTACATGGAAAATTTATTAAAAAAAAACAATTACGTGGTTAAAATATTACAATATACAAAAGTTTTAAGTAAAAAATTCTACAAGGGACACCGCAAGTGTCGTCTCAGGGACGTATACCAATAACAATCCCAAGAAGATGTATTCGATTTGCTTTGGATGCACAGTGCACTTTTTTATTTCCTGATATATTATACATTAGATAACATACTCAATTGCTGAACTGTGCATAATTGTCGATAAATATGGTGACATATCCTTGGACAGCAATGTCCTTGCTTTTGTGAGTTCCACTTTTTGACTGCTTGTTCCACGTGAAGCATCGTGGAACGGCAGTATCTGGTCGACTACATAGTTCAAGAAATTCAGTTAGTGTGGATTTTTAGGAAATTAGTGTTCGTTGTGGGAAATAGACACGCTCTCCAATTTGAAAGCGCATCGCCAAAGGTATAACAGCGGATCCAGCAATATAGCTTTTATTTGTCTGTCCGCTAAAATTGCAGACGGCATATAATGCTTATTTGTTGCATTATTTTGCATTGTGGTTCTTCTCATCTCACTGAAAGCAGCTGCTGCTGCGATTTTCACTTGTGCAGGCTCTGGCTTGAGGGAAAAAATCAAAGCACAGGTAACACCTGGTCAACACCTATTGCCACACACCACCAACACCTATATTATCTGTAAATAACCGCCTGAGCAGGGCAAAGCGGACTTACGCTCCCCTTTGGCAGGTATAGAAACCACCCATAATCAATCGAACGACTAAAACGGCTGTGTAAAAACAGTGCTCATTTACGGTAGGGAGACGTGTTATACAAAAAAAGGCCATTATATACAAGATGCAATGTTTCGGCAATCGCTGCCTACGGCGAATAATGAGAATTTTCAGAATTTCGAGAACAATATCCAATCAAATACTATGGAAAATCACGAAGCAAAAAGGCATAGATAACGACACTAAGCGCTAGAAATACAGGTGGATCGACCAATCACACGTTAAGAAAGGATGCAAACAACATTGCGCATTCAGTTTTGGTATGAAACCCGATCGGTACTAGAATCAGAGAGCGACCAAAATATATGTATGTGGAGATCTACAGTTAATAATGAAACATCCAAATCGAACATCCATAGCGAATTACGATACAGGTTTGTAACAGAGAGGGCTGGAAATGTTTTGTAGATAGCTAAGTTCCTAATTTTATAATGTTAATTTACTATGTAATTCCAATACGCCAATAATAATAATGACATCTTTTTTGGTTGATCTCATCCAAATCATGAATCTCTATTGAAGTAATCTTAGAGATTATTTGATTTCTGCTGTATTTGTAAACAGATTTTGTACACCTTAACGAACATGGTTGAGTTCAAGCAGTATTTCCCTCTTGGCAGTTTTTTGTACTCTTTTGATCTGCTATCCGTATTTGCATAAGTCCGAATTTCTCTTGCTTTTGCATGACCTCGCCTAACTTTGTTATGATAATGACGTTTGATTTAACAGGCTTCAGGTTGGGATTAGCTTTATTAGCTTTTTATCTTTATTTTATCCATTCCTTTTGAGCAATTTTTTCAAATATTGTCAGAGTGGCTCTATAAAAAATGTAGTTTTCTCCATGCTACTTTTTTACTTTTAGCCACTTCAGTTCTAACACTTCGCTTTAGAGGGACTTTGGACTTTGAGCCTCGTTTAGAAACTGGTTTAATGCTGCTGGTGAAATTTGTGTCAGCAAAAAATTCCAGTCAGAAGAAGTAGTTGTTTAAAGCGCAAAGGGAAAAATTTGGCAAGTTTATGTTTTTTTTTCAGTTTTGATAACGCAATGACACAAACATTACGAGTATTCAATATTCAAGCCTATTATTAATTCAATCGGAGAAAATGCTATTATCAATTGCAACGTGATCACGAAATTCTTCCCCGTTTTCGAAATTCGTGAAATAAAAATATAAGTATAAAAATAAATGATTTAAAATAAATATTGCACATGTACTTATTAAAATGAATTTATTTACATAAATGTATAATGGTTGGTAGGTAGGTAGGGTGGTTGTCGTAAGACACACTTAGACCTTCGGCAGGTCCATTGTGATACCACTGGGGCTTCTCCTTACTCTACGTGTTCCCTTTCAAACCATCCGGTTGCTTTAATAAACGAGCAGAGCTTCGTTAGTTTTAGATGGGCTATATCCGCTACATCGGTTAGAAATGCTGTATCGAGGGTGCGCAGCCTTCTCCTAGCTAGGCTTTCACACTCACATAAAAGGTGTCTGACTGTTTCCTCTTCTTCTGTATTTAGACAGCTTCTACAGAAATCGAAGTAAGGTAGTCCTAACCTTCTAGCGTGGCTGCCTATTAAGCAATGACCTGTTAATACACCTATCATTTTTCTTATAGATTCCCTGTTGAATCTTAACAAGATCTTCGATCGACCGCTGTTCCAGTTCGGCCATGTCTGTCTGCTTAGTTCGCATGTTGTGAGGTTTTGCCAGATTGTATTTACCTTTTTGATGGTTTCCCTGTCTATGAGTAATTTACAAGTGGCTATAGGCATGGGTATCAGCGCCTTATCCGGTTCGAGATCGAGCGTTGTACCGGCGCTTGCAAGTTCATCCGCCTTACAATTTCCTGGAATGTTCCTGTGGCCTGGTACCCAGATAAGGTGCACCTTGTAGCACTTAGATACGTCATCTAGTAGTTTAAAACATTCCAGAACTGTTTTTGACGAGTGCGTTTTTGATTCCAGCGCTTTTATTGCTGCTTGACTGTCCGAGTAAATGAAGACTTCATTTGTGGATAATACTCTCGTTTTTATTTCTTTAAGCCCCTCTTTTATGGCAGTGACTTCCGCCTGAAATACACTGCAATGATCAGGTAAGCGAAATGGTTGGCATACTCCGAGTTTGTCGGAGTAGACCCCTCCACCTACTTTGTTATCCAGTTTTGAGCCATCTGTGTAGATGTTTAAGTCAATGAGCCCGTTATCCTATTCCTCTTTGGAAGGAAATACTGTGACAAAGGATTTATTAAAATTGATGTCCTTGGTCCTACAGAAATACGTTGTGTTGGGAATGCAGGGGAATTGTTCTAAAATTGAGGAGTGTCCTCTTCGGTTCGTTCTGAGTAGGCCGATTTCTCTTAGTCTGAGAGTTGCTTTGGCAGCTGTTTGCTTACCGTACTGCTCTATTGGTAAAATGTTAAGCATGATATTTAGTACATCTGTGGGTGTGGTTCTGAGGGCCCCGCAGATGCAAAGACTGGCCATTCTTTGTACGTGTGCCATGGTTCTTTTAATGTACAATTTATCTAAAGCTGGCCACCATACTAATATGCCGTATGTTAGGATAGGTCTGACAATTGCCGTGTAAAGCCAGTATACGATAGATGGGGAGAGACCCCAACTTAGTCCTATCAGCTGTTTACAAGAGTATAGTGCTATTGTCGCCCTTTTTACTCTATCTTCGACATTTGCCTTCCATGTTAGCTTTCGGTCTAGTATTAGACCTAAGTAGCGGGCCTCATCACTAAATGACAGTGCCGTTCCGCCTAGAGTCGGAGGAGTTATATTTGGCATTTTGTGTTTCCTGGTAAATAGGATGAGTTCAGTTTTATTGGGGTTGACGCTTATCCCATTTGCTTTTGACCAGCTTTCAACCATATTTAGTAAATCCTGCATGACTTCTATGAGTGTATTGGGGAATTTCCCCCTTACTACCATTGCAACATCGTCCGCATATGCTACTACGTGTTGTCCTCTTTCCTCTAGGCTCTTTAGCAATGAGTTTAGTGCCAGCACCCATAGGAGAGGGGACAGCACACCGCCTTGAGGTGTTCCTCTGCTAACTTTTTTCTTGATCTCTGAGTCCCCTAGGGTTGCGATCACAAATCTGCTCAAGAGCATGTTTTTGATGAACTCAACCAGAGCGCCAGAGATCCCGAAATCCGTCAGTGCCTTTATTATGGTATCCGGTAGGATGTTGTTGATATCCCCTCGATATCTAGAAAGGCTACCAGTGTGAATTCTTTATTATACATTGACTTCTCGATTTCTGTAACAAGGAGTTAAGTGCTGTTTCAGTTGATTTCCCTTTACAGTACGCATGTTGTGAGATGCTGAGCTTATTAGGGCTGATGTTAGCCCTAATATGCTCTTCTAAAATTCTTTCTAATGTTTTTAGCAGGAAGGAGGATAGGCTTATTGGCCTGAAATCCTTAGGTGTTGTGTGTGAACTTTTTCCCGCTTTAGGGATAAAGACCACTTTTACCTTTTTCCATGTTGATGGGACACTTTTCAGTTTCAGAGCGGCCTTAAATATGGCCGTCAACCACTTCATGACGCAGTTGAGTGAATGTTGTATTTGGGCCGGGAATAATCCATCTGGGCCCGGTGATGGGCCCTGCAATGTATAACTATATTTATAAAATAATTATAAAATAATTTCCAATTTTGTTAAATCTTTTGATTGGTTTTTCTGCTCGATAGTAACAAATGAGTTGAAAAGTCCCGGGCCGAACAAAAAAAAAACACGTTTCTCTTTTTGATCAAAATTAACTCTATTCATCAACGTAATTTCCATCTGGAATAACGCAATCATTCCAGCGCCGCTTTAACATTTCAATACCACTTTTGTAGAACGATTTATCTTTTGCCTCACTTCTTCACTCGGGCGAAATTTCTTACCGGCGAGCATTTTTTTAGGTCTGCGAACATCCAGTGGTCGCTGGGAGCCAAATCTGGCGAATACAGTGGATGTGGGAGTAATTCGAAGTTCAATTCGTGCAGTTTTGCCATTGCTCAGAATCATTACCACAATCTTGAGTAAACGCGGAACCCACATTGAACAAAGCTTTCTCATAGCCAAATGCGCCTGCAATATAAAGCTAACACATTCTTTTGATGTCTTTACGATGTCAGCCTCACACAACTTCACTTTTCGATCATTCAAAACGATGTTGTGGATTTTTTTGATGTTTTCTTTTGTTACCGCTTTATTTGGACGTCTACTATATTAGGCATCATCGGTGTCTCTAGGACAAACTATCGTTTTATTGGTGTTTCTGATGGAGCAGAGTCCCCATAACACTTTTCAAGCCATTGCTTCGTTTGAACGGTACTTTTCCCCATCAAGAAGCATTGCAAAATTAAAACACGAAATTCTTTTTGATCCATTGCTTTGGAAATTATATGTAAAAGTAGTGTCACTCTTAGCGCAATAACTCGTGAACTAATGAATAGAACATCATGAAATTTGAGCAGCTATCTTCTTAAGGTTAGTACTAAGTGAAAAAGTGGCGAATGCAATAAAACTAGTGTCATCTATGTGTTAGGCTAGGAACTTTTCAGCCCATGTGTTATACAAGTGTATTATGCAATGCCCTTTCTATAATGTCTCTTGCTTTTCCAAGCGCATTATTGAAAACACTTTCAGGCCTACGTTAAAACGAGGAACGAAGTGGTGTCAATAGTCACCGACGCAGTATCCAGCTTACTTCGCCTGATTTCTTCTCGAAGACGTTAAAAACGTACAATGGTAGCAGAAATTATCATCATCACAAATCATTATCAAATGAAAATTGCTTATTAGTATCCTTTTATATATACAATAATTATACAGCGCCTCTAAAAACTGAATAACGCTTCTAAACTAATAACAAAAATAATAAAAAAAACATCGGATACACATTTTATTAGCGCATATCTGGATGTATAAATATTTTAATAATAACGCAACTTTTATTTGAATGTGTAAGTTACCAGCAGGGCATTTATGCTAAGATAACCTTTACGGTTATAATACAAAAACTTTACTCAAGAAGGGTGAATTATTTTCTCATGCGATCCACTGATGCGCATAATAACGCTGGGAAATCGTGTTATTGTAAAAAAAATCTTTTATTGTTTCTCTTTTTTCTTCACCCGTTATTTGCAATGCAATTCAATACGAACATAACTTCTCTTCCATTTTAGCCAAACATCTCTTCAACTTTATGGTCACTGTTTGTTACGCATCCATTAACATTTTGCGGTCGACTGGTAAATATTTGTTTTGTAGCTGCTTTCTCTACCAATAAAACTGCTGCAGCAATGGAGTCCCGTTTAAATATCGTTATTTTATTTAATTATATTTTTTAAATAACGCTTGCAATTTCAATGTAAACAAAAATAGCTGAATTTTATTTAAAAAGTTGGTAACAGTAGGTCGAACTTGGTTTAAGTGGTTGGAATTACTATATTAAAATAATTTTTCCCAGCGGTGGAGTTTCTAATATCATTTTTCCCGAATTCTTGAGTTCTGTTCACGACGGGAGTTCGTAATATTCGCATATTATATAATAGCGCGCAGCCTCCCTTTGAAATGCATATGCGTGTGCGCTGGGCCTACTTCGTGTTTATACAATTTTGTTTTGCTTTGATTCTCTTATTCACACAGAACGAGCTCGATGCTGCATTAGATGAAATGATAAAACTACGAAATAATTTATACAACAATCGGATAATCTATTACCACGTACGACAACAAAACGTGGATTCTTCATGCTACCACTAAGCTTAAGTTCGTTTAAAGACTAATAAATAATAGATTAAAAAATAAAAAAATGCGTCACTTCTCTTTTCGGTCGCTAAATCAGTCGTGAAGTGGCGGAAGCAATGAACTGCGATCATAAAACGATTTTGAATCACCTTCATTCAATGGGATTTATCAAAAAACTGGGAGCCTGGCTGCCTCACGAGCTCAACGAAAAAAAAAAAAAAGTCGCCTTCAGATTGCTTCTTAGCATCTCGCCTGTAATCGAGCAAGACGTGGTCATAAACAGCGCTTTTTGAATCGCATCGTCACGGAAGATTAGACTTGATGTCTACACATCAATATGAAGCAAAGAAAGGAGTGAGTGGCCCCAGGAGATACGCCAAAGCCGAGAATCAAGCTAGATTTTCAACCAAGGAAGATTATGATGTGTTTAGTGGGACTAGGAGGGCATGGTGAACTGGGGCATGCTCGAAAAGAATGCTACGGTCAACAAGGAGCTCTACATTGCCCAGCTACACCGCAGGAATGAGATTTCGAATGGGAGGTCCTTCAGCATCCGCTGTATTCTCCGATCTTTGCACCGACCGATTACCATCTTTTTAGCTCCCTGTCAAACCATATGAAGGGCGTTACCATCGTCCTTAAAAACTGGCTCAACAACGTCTTTGACTCCAGACCAGGCGATTTTTGCCGGAACGACATCAACAATTTGGTCGAAAAGTGAGAGGAGGTTGCAAACAGCAACGGCGAATATATAATTAATTTACTTATTGATATAATATAGTTATAATTTGACTTTAAACATCCTAAGCTCTGACTGAGTTATCTTGAATTCAATGAAAATTTACATAAAAATATACTTTTTTTAACGTATTGCACTTGCTCGCCCATAAGGGATTTTTGGGCATTACTGATATATCTATAAGCTGTATTCTTTTGCATCCAACCTGCAGCATTAGGAATTAGCGAATTATGTACGTGGAAAGCAACAACTGAAAATACTTGAGTTGATATACTCGGTTTGAGTTGGAAGCGCATAATTATATGGAGCATCATCAATTCCTTTTGTGCCGAATGCAACATAAAGCCTCCATATATAATTATATGCAATCTGAGTAATAGAGTTACAATTAAAAAAAAACCAGCCGAATGTGTGGATTTGTGACTACCATTCGAAAGTGCTCGGCTACGAAACTGACTTTGGGCATAATCTATTAAAGGTGATATCAGTAGACCAGCTTGTGTTTTTTTTTCTTTCTCATGAACTGACGAAAGGCCGTTTCAACTTTATGTAGGCCGCTCAACGTAGTTTGTCCTTTTTCTTTTTATTTTCTACTTTTTTTGTCGTGATATTCTAACGTATAAGACGTTGTTGTTGGTTTACTGCCATTACCTTTAATGAATTCGCCTTGTATGGGGTAACTAGTTTACTTTTTCCGCTCAATATAATTAAACATAAGCCCTTTTTTGTTCGTCATTTCCGCGCTTGCTATCTCTATGTTCGGTTAACTTAACGAAAAATTTGCATACGAAAGCAACAACAAAGTTATCGATCAAGATTCGCCGCTACCGAGTATGGCTATAGCTCCTTAGACTGGTATAACTCACTGTCGTGCAAACACATGTAATTTAAGGCAGCTCTATTTCCGCGTTGCCAATATATGCTCATTTATTCCAGTTGCTTCATCTATTCGCGACTTGCTAACGCTTAGCGAATCGAAGAAGCCTAATGTGACGTAGATGCGCAGAATGATAACTTTCACCGATCAGCGCATTTTTATATGCAGCTCATTTACAAAAGCTCCCGCATTCGCTATGCATATTAAGTGTTTTTATGCAGCTGGGTTGCAATAGAATACAAACTCTTCAGGCTAACAAGATTTATATACCAACTTGTATTGATAATTGTTTGAATGTACGTCTTCTACGAGTTTTATGAATTTACCTCCGATGGCTTCACATTTAAGTATTAGAAAATCGCCTTCGTTGTAAGGTCCAACTACGGTTGATCGTTTAGTGCCATTTTCATCACTTATGATGATTTCCTTGGGCAAAGCTTAAAAGACAATACAATTTTACTTAAAGCATTGCAAGTAGGTAATTACCATACACATCTTACCAATTACTGTTAATGCGATTTGACTGTTATACGTCTGTGCTCTATCAAAATCAACTCGGCATCTGTACACCCCAGTATCAGACACTTGACTATTGCGAATAGTTAACTGCCATGGCTCGTTAGCAAGTATAAAGTGAGCCCTGTCTCCAAATGCAGTTTCATCAGACCATCGCTTTGCAGTTTTAGATATTCCAGCTCGTATATCAACACTACAATTAGAGGAATATTACAAAGTGTGGCTTTAACAGGTGTGTAATAATAAATTTCTATAAACAACACAGATATTGGGTAACTAAATGAAGTTTTCATGTAATGTAATGTTTGCACGAAATATAAAGTTATATAATATAATAGTAGTGATGGAGTGTGATTTAGTACCGATCGCATAGAACGTCGTAACTCATGTACAAAAACTTGTAAGCCACACTTATCTAAAAGCCTTCTTCTTCTTAACCCCTTGCCGTGTCACTTAGCCCGACGAAATTCGGGCCTAAGTGTTACGCGTCAACGCGTGGTAAACAGATCAGAATTATATAGTATAAACTACTTTGTAACAGCAATTATGAGACTCGTGACTAACTCTGGTGGCGTACAGATATAAACTAATATTCAATCTCGACCCAGGCTCGTGATTTTTATGTTTGATTCGACTATCTGTACACGAGGTCGGCTTGTGATATTTACTTTTGGCCCGACGATCTATTCACGAGCCTGGCTCGTCATATTTATGTTTGGACCAAAATTTCCATCACGAGTCAGACTCGTTAAAGCACGGCAAGAGGTTAATTGGCACTAAAAGCCAATTGGTTTAAATATGAATCTGGTTGGATGTATGATCTTTATGTTGTCAGTCGTCTCTCATGGTATAAATTCTATTCGCTTTGCCTCATAATTCTTTCCATTTTGCTACGTAAACATAGAAGGTCTGGCCTCATTCTATCATATATCTATAATAGGCGTCCTCACATTGGGCTCGTTACTTCGTTGCTTTGTAGTTTTACGTATATTTTGCCTAGCAACTAAGCGCCAAGTAACGAATCGCCGTGGTGACCAGCTTGGAAATTTTATTAGTAGTTGGTAAAATGACAATTGACATTAGATGGTTAGAAGGCGCGAAGTTAAAGTTAAAAATATTAAAAAGTGCAGGAAAACCAGTAAGTAAGTTATTTCGCTTGCACCAGAGGCTATAAAAAAATAGATAGATGATGATGGCTGAGAATGTCGAAATTCAAGTGTATATGCCTCAGAGCCTTTATTAATTGATTATCAATTTTTGCGTATTCGCTGCATTTTGGCATCTTTAGTTATTGATTACGGAACCGGATTTCATTTATATAGCTGCCTGGGCTGGCTTCGCAGTAGCGCATTTTGTTAACCCAGTTTATATAGGGGAGAATGAAATTGCTGATGAGCTTGCCAGGAAGGGGTCAACTGAATTGGTCTCAGCGAACTCCAACCGGGCATCCCCCTGACAGTTGTTAAAGGAAAATTGCACAACTTATTTCTCAGGAAAGCCCAGAAAAGATAGATCCCCATTTCTTCTTATGCTATAATATTTCGAAAACCCTTTGGTCCCAGAACAATAGACAGAGGACACAGAAAAACCTGTGGACTCCACGCCATTGAATTTCCAAACACGCAGCTGTGTGTACCAGCCATTCGATGAAAACACGCGAAAATATAGGTTTACCATTTAACCCATTGCAGAAGCTGTGGTGGCCTTTCAGAAGGCACTTTCTTTGTAAATTCCCGGGGTTGGCAGCTAGACGATTAAGTTTACTGCCTGTGGCAGTACGTAAATCTAAATTCCATCAATATTCTCCATTACATCAATAGCTCTGGCTGGCTGTAAGTATCTGCCTGTTGGAGGTCTCATAATGGTGCTCTAGTGCTACTTGGGAAGTGCCAGTCTGGTACTTCAACCATTTTACCTACCTTTCCAAGACCTTGATAGTGGTTTCTAGCTCTATCTTACGAGTGGCTTGCCCGGTATTTGTTTTCATGACTTTATTCGTCCTTCATGACACCTCAAGAATCGCAGCTTCGAGGTGCCCAATTAGCGTCGCCGAGACGGCGCTAAGGATCACTTGGAGTATTTGGCGCCATCATGCTGAAATCAAGGATCGTACAAATCCTTGTCCTCAACTTTCGACAGCAAAAATCATTTATAATGCGTCTGTAGCACTCACCATTGACCGAAATGACGATTCCAGCAGCATTTTCAAAGAAAAATGGGCTAATGATACTATCGCTTCAAAGACCACGATTAAGTCTCACTCTCTGAGGATGCATTAGCTTCTCGCGGATCACGTGCGGGTTTTTCGATCCCCAGATGCGGCATTTGCTTGTTAACATAGCTGCCGAGATGAAAATGTGCTTCGTATAAAAGTACTTTTGTTCAAAAATGCACTCTTTGGGCAAGCAAATTTGAATTTGGAAATACCCTATGATCAGAAAGTAATGGGAATGTTTAATTTAAACGAACCGCGCTTGTGGGCACCGGCTCATATTTGTTGGATTTTGCAGGATGATAACGCGCCATCGCACCGAGCCCAAATTGTGCTGGATTATTTGACCAAACACCAAGTAAATATCATCGTGCAAGCACCGTATTACCAGATATGGCCCCGTGTGACTTCTTTTTGTTTCCCAAGTTGAAGTTACCACTTCGTGGTAGGAGATTTCAGTCGATAGCGGAGATCAAAGAGAATGCAACGAACGAGCTGAAGGTCATCCCTTCGTCGGTCTACTAGGGGTGCATGGAGGACTGGGTTAAACGTTGGCACATGTGTGTTGCTTCAGACGGGTCATATTTTGAAGGAGATAAAATAAATTTGCCTGAAATTCAACTCTGTTTTGTTTTATTTAAACATTCCCGGTACTTTCACATCATAGAGTAAGCTCGAAATATTTCCCAATGCTGTCTAAGCGTAAAGCTTCATTGCGTTTCGCGAAGATATGACAATGACTGTCTGTCAAAATTTGAAGCAGAAAGAGCTGTCACTGTGAAAATAAGATGTGTCAAAACACGAAAGCTCACGCACTGACTGGGAACAACAACCGAGTGATTGAGTTCCTAAACCGAAAACATGAATTCGCTTTAACCCAGACGACAAGACAGAACAAGGCGAGACAGAAATTACCAGAAGATATGAGTTTATGAATAAATACATAAACAAAGTTCCACGCGCCCGAGGTATTCAGTCGTAAGTTAAGCGCGTGAACGTGTGACTTTTACACACACTGGCTGATGGAGCATGGAGGCTGATCCACCTCTGAAGATCTCTTTTTATCCATTCCTTTGTCTGCTTAACCTTGAAAATATTCCGAAAGCAAAAATAGCTCCAATGAGATTAGCGTATTGTCCTCTTACAGCTGGTAATACCAGAATGGCTCGCCGCACACGAGGACATAATAAATTAAAATTTGTTACATCAATATATGGTAAATAATTTGCTTCCTTGTTTGCATAAATGCTTTCAATGCCATCACATAATCTGCACATTTAACCTTATTTTCGGCTTTATGAAGACTGATTGGTGGTGAGAACCTTTCAATGTAAGAACCTTGAACTTGTAAGTAGTTACAGATTGCGGTAATTGAAACTGTTTTTTTTGAAATTAGTACTCAATTTTTACGCAGGGTTAATGTGTAATTTTCTGCCACCCAATTTATGATGTAATCTTCTTCTTTGTCTGCTAGTGCCTTTGGTTGTAATCCACCCCTTTTAAGCATACTAATTTTTTCGGAAGTTTGCATACGCTGTGTAATAATTGACATCCAACGATCCTGCCAACCCACTCAATCCTGCCAACTACACTCATCCCCCCATCAATCATCCTAATCATATCTTGGCCACAATATGGCTTGCATTTCTTCCACTCTATTACCTTCGAATCTGATAGCTTGAAAATCAAATTTGCATTCAAGTATAGGGGTTTTTAGAACTCATATATGTGCCTTCAACAAATTGCCTGCAAATCGGACAAGATTCTAACTCCAATATGCTTCTGGAGCAATCTTGGTGCAGGAGTTGTTTGCACTGGAAAAAATGTGAAACAAATTCTAAATATCCTAAATTCCTTTAGGTCATAATTCTGTATGTTCAAAGTTTAGAAAAGACAAAATAATGCAAAATTAATCATGCCAATTTATTTTACGCCAAGATTTTGCATTTTTTTAAGATATTGCAAGGAAAAATGTATGTGATGTGTCCAATGAAAAGTTGGTATATATCAAAAACTCAAAAACAAGTGAAAACAATTGGCAAAATTTCGTACCTAACCAACAAAAATCTAAAACAAAACAACGATTTTGGAAAAGAAATTCAAATTTATTTTTCATGTATAATATCTTTTAAAAAAACAAAAATTATTACAATAATAACACTGTGGTACAAAAAAAAAAGTTGCAAAAAAACTTTGGATCGGACATGATGAGGGTTGTAGCTTATGAAAAACTGAAAAGAATGGTATAGGAGAAATTTCCAATACACCCCCAAAATCTCATTTTATGGCCATAAAACCGTTTTTCAGTAGGTTGATATGAACAATCACTCCTAACTTCGCCAATTTCCATCCGATTTCGAATTTGCTTTTTTAGTTCGAAAGAACAAAAACAAGCCTTTTTGACAGTGTGTTAACATTTTTTCTGAAATGACAACTGACGAGACTGTAGACGGAAGTATTTGGAATTTTTTTATTTTTTCTCTATTTTTTCGACTTTGACATAATTTTTACGATATTATCCGATATTGAGGATTTTTTTTAGTACACTACTGTTATAGTAAATTTAATTTTGCGTCGAATGAGCTATATTTGACTGTAATTGAATTAAAATTAATAGAGTTGTGTGGGTTTTAAGATTTTTTCTTTTTTTACTACGAGATTTGGTATGCGTTTCGAAGCATGAAAATAATAACAAGTGTCATTATAAACGCATAATATTTATTGGAGTATTGTGCAGTGCAGCACTGTACGGTATGGTACGGTGCAGTACACAACGGCACTGGTTCCAAACTTAAAAATGCATTGGAAACGGCCCTTTGGAGTTTAGTATGGTACGGTACATTTGTCATTTCTTCATCAGTTTTGAATACTTCTCTGTAAGAAATTCGATCATCATCATTCATCTGAAGTCGTCATCAACTAAATTCCATTGTTTAAATCGAGAAGCGAGCGTTTCAGATTGTCTTCCCGATAGAAGTATGTAAATCACGAGAAAGATCCTGAAAATCTGAATTTGATACAATGTCTCGTTCTGAAAACTTAGAACCAGACGGAAAGTACTCTTCATCATCAGGTTTATTGTTATCAGTTTGATCATCATCAGCAATGAGTTGAACTTCCTTCAGTTCATGACCTGCAGTTGAGTCAATCATATCGTCCAAGACTACGGGGTTCTTAACAGTTGCAACATCAGCATACTTTATGTGCTTTCGAGTTTTATAATGATGACCGTTTACGTCCGTTTTACAAAAATAACAATCATCTGGTTTATGATAAGGCTGATGATGCCATATCATCGGAGAATATTGAGAAATTTGACTTTTCTGGCAACGTTTTGATTTATATCTTTTGAATTTCAATGAAACAAACAATAAAACTTTGACGTTTTAATAAGGTTAAATTATAATAACAAACTTCTTTTGTTAATCAATGTACAGTGTGAACTTTGGCACACTTGGGAGCTTTTCCATATTTCTATTGAAAAAAATGTGCTATAATATGTCAGATATTTTCGTAAGTTCTAACCAGTTCTGTTGTATGCAGTACAGTGTACTCTTATGTATTCATATATACTCCAATAAATATTACGTATCTATAATAACGCATCAAAACACGTCCTTATTCCCATTTAGCGTAAGCTATACCAACATTCCAAATTAGTAAAAAAAAACAAAAAGTCTTAAAACTCGCACAACTCTACTAATTTTAATTCAATTACAGTCAAATATAGCCCATTTGACGCAAAATTAAATTTACTATAACAGTAGTGTACTAAAAAAAATCCTCAATATCGGATAATATCGTAAAAATTATGTCAAAGTCGAAAAAATAGAGAAAAAATAAAAAAATTCCAAATACTTCCGTCTACAGTCTCGTCAGTTGTCATTTCAGAAAAAATGTTAACACACTGTCAAAAAGGCTTGTTTTTGTTCTTTCGAACTAAAAAAGCAAATTCGAAATCGGATGGAAATTGGCGAAGTTAGGAGTGATTGTTCATATCAACCTACTGAAAAACGGTTTTATGGCCATAAAATGAGATTTTGGGGGTGTATTGGAAATTTCTCCTATACCATTCTTTTCAGTTTTTCATAAGCTACAACCCTCATCATGTCCGATCCAAAGTTTTTTTGCAACTTTTTTTTTTGTACCACAGTGTAATTCGTTTCGCATATAAAAATTTGTAAGGTTAACAAAAATATTTGTGTGTTCAATCAAATGATTACATTTTATACGTACTTTATGCCCATAATATACATAAAATAAGAATTTGAAATGTCACAGTGTTTAGTTCTAAAAATCTTTCTCTACTTTCCTCAAGTCTTAAATGTAATCATAAGAAGCTGTATTTAGATGTACTGCCCTTTATATCTGACTATTAGTTTTAAGTTTTCTTCTATACTAAATAAATAAAGAAGTAAATAAAACGAAAATATATATATTTATTGCATATTTGTATAAGCGTTGGTAGATTCTATGGCGAAAATATTTGAGAAGGTGTGGCCAATAACAGACCGTTATCCGGCTCTCAGCGAATTTAACAGAATTAGCTTATTGGCTGACGTAACTGGGATCACGAAGCGGTTGGTTTACGAAAAAACTAAAATTGTGGTAGTGATATACGAAAATAAATCAACACAGTCTTTAATTATGTCGCTTCATTGCTATCTGAACAACGACTGATTGAGCGAGTGTGTGAAAAGTTTGTGCAGAATTTGGCTGTCGAATGTCCTGCAACATGGCAGCCGAAGTTCCCCTCACAATCCTCTTTTGCACCATAGTTAATGAATAATTCTTGTAAATCTATCATCCTTGCATATTTATGTTTTTCTTGTTGTGTACATATTGTATTTTAAAAGTTTACAATTGACTCAATTCATAACATTTATCATGATTTTATAAGATTTTATCAATACATGTAAAGAAGTCATAACAATGCATAAATATGATAAATATGTATATTATATATAAGTATATTTAAGAAAATTAAAAGAAAATTTCGTACAAATCCTAAAAATGAAAAATAAGTAGCAAATTTGTTGAATATTCGCGTAAAATTTGAAATCTATTGTTTATTGTCTACAAAAGCTAACAGCTGAACCAGAGTAGTTTATATGTATTTATGAGAAACGTTATTCTGCTACTTTTTCTTACTACGCTCAGCTCTGTTAACTTCTCTCTGTTAAACTTCTCCGCTGTTAAGCTGGTGGCGGTGAATTCCATTGTTGCGAGTTGCTAATTACACTGGTTTACAGCCAAAATGCACCAGAGACGCCGTTATGAAATTCCTATGTAAAATCACCGTTTGATTCCGAAAATCAAGGTTATTTTTTATTCTATGGTAACGTTTTTGAGATATTTACGAATTACCGTTATTTCAAAAAAACAAAAAATTGGGCCCACTTAATCATATATATCTCGAAAACGAATTGAGCGATTCCAAAACCGTTTAAAGCTTTTAAAAGGTAATAAAATTTCCTATAAACTGTGTGTAAAACACTTTTTGCTAGGCCCTGCAGATTCAAAGATAACGAACTATCATAACGGATTTTTTAAATTTTTTTAGTAAAAATATAAAAAAAATTGTACTTTGAGAGAAAGGATCTCGAAAACTTTTTACTTTTTCGTGTATTTTTTGTTTTCACTCTAAGCTCTGTTTTATTACAAAAAAAATAAACTTTGATTAAACAAAATCAATGAACTAATACAAAAGTTACAAGCATTCAAGTAAATATATCCATATAGTAAAACTTAAGTATCCTACAAATAATAGCATATGTACTGTATGTATTCTGTCTTAACTCTATGATCTTATTTTATAATTGAAAAAGTTATGTGTCTTGTTTTGACGCTTATTTATATAAGGATCGGTTTCTCTTATGAGAAACCAACAGTAGTCACCCATCATAGCGACATCCCAGAATCCTTGATACCGACTTTCAATCATTTTCATTTGCTGGTGAAACCTTTCGCCATGCTCGTCACTTTCGTCGCCAAGATTTTGCGGGAAAAAATTTAAATGGGAGTGCATAAAATGAATTTTTAAAGACATATTTACTCCTGAAAGATAATTAAAAAAGGAATTAGATAAATACATAAGTGACACATTAGCATATAATTTTCTTAGGCTGGGTTAATCTTCCAATTCAGAACAAATTTTGGTCGTTCTTGTTTGTTCGGAGCAGGGCAATAAATTTAGATTAAGAGCTATATATTCTCATGTAAATTTAAAAATTTGCTTTAAAATTTTTTGTTTAGTTTTAAAGTTAACTGAGAAAACGGTCTTATATACATATATATATATATTGTATATATAACGGTCTTATATGTGTTTTTTATTTACCCATTTCCGCATTGTTTTTGATTAAATCGTTCTCTATCAGCCCGAAGGACTTTTGTGTTTGCCTAAAAAAGAAGTAACGACCTTTTCACAAGAGTCCCACGCCGCTGCCTCCACTGGTGACAATAGTTCTTTGAAATGGGTATTGACCATTATTTTCCTTATTTGCGGCCCCACAAAAATCCCTTCCTTTATTTTTGCTTCTGAAATCTGTGGAAAGATTGTTTTCAAATAATGAAAAGCTTCGCCTTCTTTGTCCAAAGCCTTGACAAAGTTTTTGATAAGGCCGAGCTTGATGTGGAGCGGAGTATGAGTATTTTATGTTATCCACTCCAACTTGAAACGCGATTCGTTCTGGCCAATCCTTTATGATGTAGTGGTCTTAACGTGCTCGGCTATCCCATTTGCATAGAAAGCAACAGTATTTTGTGTATCCAGGTTGTAGACCACATAGCTTTCCAACGACTTTTAGATCGGCACATATTTTCCAATCATGTTCTTCGTATTTAATTAATTCAAGCAATTTTTGCATTGTCTCATATGTTTCCTTCGCATTTACTGCATGCGCGATCGGGATAGATGGCTTTTGGTTGCCAATATGCAATAATACGGCCTTTAAACTTAATTAATTGCCGTCTATGAACAATCGCCACTCTTTTGAATCATATGGTTCACCAAACTGTTTAAATAGACCAGCAATGTTTTTACAATAACAAACACTGTCCTTCTTCGTATAGTACTGGGAGAATTGTTCGTGACGAGTCATATAATATGTTACCTTAACACCGGATGAAACAAATTTAAATTGTTGCATACGAGAGGCGTGTAGTTTGGCCTTTTCTTTTGACAATTCCAAATCCCTTATCCAATCATTGAGTTGTGCTTGTGACAAAGGGTTTCTTTCGTTTTCCGTTTGCAATTCAGTACAACATGATGCCGCGTAATCAGATACTGCTGTTGACAATGAAACTGGAGCCGAAACTAAAGTTAAATGTGATTCTGGCAATGTAGCTTCCGTTGAATTTAGTTCTGGTAATGACACTGTAGATACGCTCGCATAGGTTACTTTTCTTGACTTTCCAACCCCAAATACTTTTGTAGTACAAATATAGCAGTCCGTTGAATGGCAAGTTGGTTCCCTCCTCTTCATTGGTGTAATAAATTTCATATGTCGCCTAAATAGATAGTTTAAGAATCATATGTACATATGCTACTATTTGTAGGGTACTTAAGTTTTACTATATGGATATATTTACTTGAATGCTTGTAACTTTTGTATTAGTTCATCGAATTTGTTTAATCAAAGTTTATTTTGTTTGTAATAAAACAGAGCTTAGAGTGAAAACAAAAAATACACGAAAAAGTAAAAAGTTTTCGAGATCCTTTCTCTCAAAGTACAAATTTTTTTATATTTTTACTAAAAAAATTTAAAAAATCCGTTATGATAGTTCGTTATCTTTGAATCTGCAGGGCCTAGCAAAAAGTGTTTTACACACAGTTTATAGGAAATTTTATTACCTTTTAAAAGCTTTAAACGGTTTTGGAATCGCTCAATTCGTTTTCGAGATATATATGATTAAGTGGGCCGAATTTTTTGTTTTTTTGAAATAACGGTAATTCGTAAATATCTCAAAAACGTTACCATAGAATAAAAAATAACCTTGATTTTCGGAATCAAACGGTGATTTTACATAGGAATTTCATAACGGCGTCTCTGGTGCAGAAAAAAAGTTGAAATTTGTGATCCAGTGTTATCAGTCGCGCGCTTATCAGTAATAGGACTCTCCTCCAACGTGTTGCTATCGTTTCTGGTTTGAGTTTGAAAGTCAACTGCTTGGATGTGAAGTTAAAGAAAGAAAATTTAGAAGAAAAGTAAAAATGTGCCAGAAATGCAAACCAGACAAGCGAAAAAAGGGTATTATTAATATGCCGGCAATCCAGCCCTCACTATTTACACGTTCACTAAAATTGTTACTTAAATTTTATTATGTATCAAATCTGTTTTAGTATTTTGCAATAGAAAAATTGTAATTGAGAACACAAAACCACTTCGCTTTTATTTAGATATTTTGGTCCACAGTTTTTCTATTTAGGCAACTTCTAGTTACTTTTGGTTACATATATTCACGACATACATATTTATTTACTTATTTCTTCTAATATTTTTTCATAATAAATTAATAAAAAAAAATTATTTTACAATTTTATACAAATGCTCCCAAATTTTCTTATCATTCGAGCTACTCTTGCATTTTCATGTGATTTTGACAGTCCTGCTTTACCTCCAATCCGTACTGCTCTGCTTCTGACATCACAGCAAGTCCCAGCGCATAACCTTTCATTCTACAGGGTCCGGAACTCGAAGTATAACCAATTAAAAAGGCCATAAATTTAGTTAAAAAAATTACTTTTATTCAATAAAAAGTAAAAAATGTGCGAAAATAATACAAAATTAAGAATCAATTTACTTTTGCTCGATATGACCACCTTTTGGTTTGACTATGGCCTTGAGACGGTACAGAAATGAATCGCAAGCTGCCCGAATGTGACTTGCAGATATTTTGGCTCACTCGCGGACAATGTCCTTTTTCAGCGCCTCGAGACTGGTGAATCTTTTAGTTCGGACCTTGCTCTCCAAAATGACCCAAAGAGAATAATCCATCGGATTCACGTCTGGTGAATTTGAGAGCCATTGTGTGGACGTTATGAAGTTCAGAACGTTGTTTTTTAGCCATTCTTGGAACCCTTGAGCTTTGTGAGACGATGTCGAGTCCTGTTGAAATGTCCATGGTCTGTCACCAAAATATTTTTCTGCGCACGGCTTCAAAGTAACCTCCAGAATACTTTCCCGATAATATTACTCATTTACCTTGACGCCAGGCTTGATGAAAACGATTGGAGAGCGCCCATCTGCGGTTACAGCGGCTCAAACAATTACCTGTACCTGTACCAATAACATCGATCGATGACTCAAATTCTCGTATGAACGGTCAGTCAAACAAACCTTATTGTTTTGTGAGTTTACGAATTGCTCAATTTAAAAAACTTTGTCGTTAGAAAACACAATGTTTGGGAATTTACCGCATTCGACCAAGCGAGGCAACTCCTTCGTTCTCTCAAGTCTGATTTGTTGCTGCTTTGGTGTGAGATCATGCGCCTTTTGGATCTTATAAGGCTTGACTTTGAGATCATTTTTCAGTATGCAGCGGATGCTACGGTTAGATGTTTTCAGTTGTTTTGACATTTGATTGACACTTCGTCGGTGATTCGCTCAAGTCGCTTCTTAACTTTTTGAACCATTTCACGTGACGTTGCAGTCTTTTGTTGACCACCTCCATGGCGTTTCGCGATACTACCAGTATCATTGTAACGAGTAATGGTGCGAAAAACAAAAACATTATTGCATTTACTTTAAGGTGCTCGAGCTTACGAACAATCGCTGGTTGTGATTTTCCAGCCAAATATGTATAATGCAATCACGATATTATGTTTAAAATCCATTACTGATTTTCTTTTTTCGCGTTTACTCTCGGCAAAATGCCTCCGCGCGTTTGTAAACAATACTCTGGACTATCATTTAGCCAACTAACAGATAGCTGATGCACGGGCATCACGCGCGAGAGGTCTGAAGTTGGTTACATTTCGAGTGCCGGACCCTGTATTATTCTTGGCATGACAATTCCTGACGACATGAGCTAACAACAACAGCAGTAAACAACAACTTTGTGTCTCTAGCTTAATTTCTACGTATCCATAAAAGTGTAAGAGTAAGAGGGTAACTACAAAAACTTCCAAAAACTTATTGTTCCGCTAGAAATCTTAACGCTAATTAGGGATTAATTAACGGCGCAGGATAAATGGTAATTCACTCGTCAGCACTGCTATTATTATTTTGTTTGCGTTGTATAGTGTATTTGAAGAGATTAATCCTATTTAATATTTTTTATTTTACTATTGCTGTATGTAATAAATAAAAAATACAATATTATATTAAAATCGTTTAGAAATAAGACAATTTTTCATGGCGTCGACATAATATATTTTTACTGATGGGTTTTTAACTTTACCTGTATATAGGAGTGCCTTTACCCTCACGATACCAAAGTATTAGAATGACTTCATCACCAGAGTTAGTTGTTGCGTTGCAGGGTAAATGTATGGTCTCACCACTAATTGCTTCTATTTGATAAGATGGCACTGTAAATATAATATTTATAAATTATAAGAAGAATGTCTGAAAGACTGTATTTTTATATTCATACATTTTTATTTCATACTCAATATAATATATACATATATATTATTTGTTTATTAAAAGTTCATATGTAGGTAGAATATCTATAATCATTCGCACTTTTCATTTCAATTTTGTCGCAGCAAATAAAGTAGGTGTGTCAACTTGCAAAACATACGACAAAGTTAGTTATTTTAATTACCCAATACTCATATTTATTTTAACACTTTTTGTTTCATGGTGTACCAAACACCTGTCAGGTTTTGTGTTTCATATGAACCTATCCAGTTATGTGCTGTGGAAGCACAACGCGCAAGACGCAACATACCAGCATAATGATGTGACACTTCTCGTATGGACGGATGAGACAAACTACAACTTTGAATTCTGCAAAAACTGACTAACGCTGTCATGCTTCCGCGTTCTCTTCCGGACTCTGAACTGTCCATCAGGGTCGACACGGAAATTTCCTTGCCGGCACAGTTCTAAATGAAATTTTCGATAACGAAATTAAGTCACTAAGTTTTTTCACTTATAATCACGAGTTGACTGCTCTTTGCTTGCCGCTGCAATCTGGTCGATAGTTAAATTAGCCCTGTATACATCGACCAAAAAAATTGCTGTTAACTTTCCGTAAACAACAAGATAAAATGTCTGACCATAAAACAAAACAAATGGATTTTAAGTCCCAGATTACGATAGATATTCGTCACGGGGTAGGAATATACAATTCTGCAGCGGATTTAATGTGACTTATTGACGTCATCTGCCGTTCATTTATAAAAAATTAGCACACAACCAAAGAACAGATACCAAACTACAAGCGATCCCGTCAGGTAACATCGCTCATTCATTAAAATGCACACAGTTTGTTCCTCCCTTTAGTTTAAAGAAAGTTTACTGCAACTACTCAACTGCAAAGGTTCGGCCTTTCATTGCGAAAAAGTTTAGAGCCAACGTTTTGCAACGACGCGCCATATCAACAGAACAATTCGCACTTCTTGACATTCTGTGGTACAATTATTAATCAATTTACACGATGATCAGATGCTTTCTCGTTTCAGTGCCCTTCGGCAATTACAACAGATCTCGCAGGCAATCTAATGTGTCGATTTACCGATACCAAGGCATCTAAGGATGAAAGCAACATTAATAGCGAGTTCAGCCCACTGTAAATGATTGATGGGTCGTGGCATCATTTTTGTTGCTCCCGATTGGAAGTCCCAATGTCAGGTGTTTGAGAACTGGAGGTGGCGCCATTAAAAAACAGTTACTTTACTCTGACGTCAGCTCCCTCCCCTTCGCAATACAAAACAACGGTTGATTATTGTTAGGTATTGGCGAAAAGCTTTGGAAGGGGCAGCGTAATGAGATCAACATATGTAACAGGTGGCGCTAAAGTAATCCTCCTATCAGAAAATGCTTTAAATTTTGCGATTAGCCCCTAATGTCAGTTCTGTTTTGACATTTGTGTAGTAAACACATGCGAAATACACGTTAATAAACAATGTTACGCTACACTGCTCCAGAACGCGGAATATTGCTGACTATTTATTTGACCAATAATCGGTCGGTGACTTTGGCACAACGTGAATTTCGTCGCAGATTTCCTCGTCGTCCAACGCCTACTGGTGAAACACTGCGACGTTTAGCCGCTCGCCTCGAAGAGACTGGCACAACACGAGATGCTGCCAGGCGTGGCAGACCCCGGAGTAGCCGTTCTGCAGAGAATATTGCTGCTGTAGCCGAGGATGTCATGGAAGCGCCGTCGACATCGACCAGACGACGTGCCACGCAAATGGGTATCAGTCGACGGTCTTTACAGCGAATTTTGGTACAATATTTGAAGATGTTTCCGTACAAAGTCCAGACGATGCATCAGCTGTTAGCTGCTGACCGCCAATCGCGTCTAACATACGCTCAAGCCATCCTTAATCACCTCCAAGAGGAAGATGATTTTTCATCAAAAATAATCATGAGTGATGAGGCCCATTTCCATCTTAGCGGGTACGTAAATAAACAAAACTTACGCTTCTGGGGCACTGAAAATCCGCGTGTAACCCACGAAGAGCCATTACACCCGCTCAAAGTCACTGTATGGTGTGCTGTTTTCGCTGGAGGAGTCATCGGACCATTTTTCTTCGAAGACGTCCCGGGCCAAACGGTTACTGTGAATGGTGAGCGCTACAGAGCAATGATCAACGAGTTCTTTTTGCCGCAACTTGATGAATTGGGATTGGAAAACATGTGGTTCCAACAAGACGGTGCAACGGCACACACTGCACGAGCCACAACCGATATGCTGAAGGATGCATTTCCCGGGCGCCTAATCTCCCGTTTTGGCGATTTGCACTGGACTTCTTTTTGTGGGGCTTTTATGTCAACAAGCCTGAGACTCTTGCAGCTCTTAAAGACAATATCCGTCAAGAATGTGAGGACCTATCGCCGGAAGTTTTGGCCAAAGTGATGGAAAATGCCATAAAAAGGGCTCAAATGGCAATCAACTGTGGCGGCGGCCATTTACATGAGATCATATTCTCGACTTGATATAAAAAAAATTTGGTCTTTATAAAAATAATCCACAAGAAGAATCAAAGTTTTTCATTTTTTTTTTTAATTACAGCCAAAAAACATCGCAAGGTTACTTTTGCGCCACCTTGTATATGTGGTCGAACTACTGAAATAATAACAGGAATCTGGCTGGTGTTGTAACATGACGTTGGATTTTGTCTCGTTGACAATCAATGCATGATCTCGCCTATTCGTGAAAATGTTCATTTATATTTACTTTGTCCGAACTGAGTACGGATACGTGCAATCCGAAATTTCATTAATCCGGTGTGGTTATTGGACAACGGGAAAAATTTCGTGGGCGCAAAAGAAAGACCAGGAAGTTTGCTAAGATTTTTGATTCTGAAAGATAATTGGTGTTGGGATTCAATTATTGTGTCAACCCGCATGGGAAAAAATTGGCGTAATCCTTGAAGAGGATGCTACGTTAAAGGCTTAAGAAATTTGCGCCCAAAGAACATACACTTTCATATTTCACCACCGGCGCCGTAGTGACCACTTTAACTCGACAAGCCAATGGTCACCATTTTATATTCGATGCAAATATTCCGAGAGTGCATTAGGGATGTGGAATTGTCGAATAAGTGTACCAAGAGTAAAACCAACAAATGTGCGGCTTTTAATGTGGCTGTTTCCTATTTCTTTATTTGCAAATGTGGCATGTTAATAAACCACAGTTCCTTTTCAGCAGTAGGAAATGTTAAAGTTTATCTGTTCGAGAATTTCCAAACAACCAATTGAGCCACAAATAACATCACAAACAAAAAATACTGAACGGTGCAGTTGTTGGCAAGAGGCTATGTGGGGAATTCTTAAAAGGGAGCTAAGCTGAAGTCGGTGGACACACAACAACTACCTCTGCAACCGGGTACACATGTCTGGCTCCTCTCTGAACCTTTCGATACGGAGGAGAAAAAGGAAATTCTCCGCTACTGCAGTTCTAAACTTCCCATGCACAACTGAAATGTGGTTAGGGTAGAGAAGTCTTAGGGACCTTTTTGACAAGCGCTGATCTGCTAAATGCAAATCCAAGAGTTGTGGCTAAGTAGTACGGGTATTTCTGGAATCAGGACAAACAGAAAAGAACTAAAACTATCGCAGCATACCTTTCCGTACTTTCGAATGCAGCTTTGAAGTCGACGAAAAAATGGCGTGGGTCGATTTCCCTTTCATAGGTCTTATCCAAGACTTGGCGCATTGTGGACATCTGGTCAATGGTGGACTTTCCAGGGTTCCGTTAAGCGTCTTTTTAATAGAGTAATCAGGATTAAGATGCCTTGGAATGGGTACTGTACAACTCCGAAATGAGGAAAGATAGGCAAAAATTATTAAGAAGAGTCTGCGAAAGTGGCGAAGGTTGCCATGAGTGCGCGAGGTTTAGACGCCTTCTCTCGAAAAAATCCACTCCTATAGGGTATCGAGGTGTTGGAAGATGAGCAGTGAGGGGACACTCAAAATACTTCTCTACGCCCATTTTGCTATAAACTCGAGCCAGATATATCGGCTAGTTAAAAGCTTCTGTAAACATCGTATTCCGGATAAATCGCAGTATAAGCCACTATAATATGATGCTCTGAAAAATTAAGATTTTTCAAGTCAAGCGTCGAGTTAGGGTTAGCGATAAGCTGTTGAAAGTCTGCGTCACTTTTTTGAGTATCAGCTAACCACGGGCAACTGTATTGTTCTGCCCACTGAGGTGTTTTATTTATGTGGTGAATTGATCTATAAAATTGATTCGGTGGAATAGCGGTGGTGTACCGCGCGCTGAACGCGTTTAAAAACATACTGCAGCGGTTTATGGTCAGTATGGATCACAATATTTCGGCCCTCGAACACATACCGAAAATGTTTCACAGCATCGTATATTGCGATCGTGAGTTGAAAACATGTGTATTGAGTCTGGTAGCGCCCAGCTAAAGAAAGCAAGCGGTTGCTAGGCCCTCTTTTGATAGCTCCAATGAATCTTTAAGTGATTCCTTCCATGCTTCAGGATGTGATTTTTTATCAACCGGTCCAGCTAATGGTTCGTTCAGTGGAGCGAGTAACTTCGCCGCGTTTTTGATAAATTTCCGCTAGAAGTTACCAATTCCAATGAGACTGCGTAATTTGGTGGCTTTAGTTGTCGGATCGCACCGACTATTTCGGGCAGTGGCTTAATATGACTACTTGAGTGGCTCTGATGACCACGAAATTTTGCTTCGGGTTGTCAGAAAAACGACTTTGTTTTATTTATTACCTGTTAGCAGTGTTCAAGGCGTTGAAAGTTTTCAAGTCTTTGAGATATTGCAGCTCATCATCTGAAGCGACGAGAAGATCGTCAATAAATTTGGGAACGTTTGCGCCGCATTTCTGAATGCAAAAAAAAAGAAAGAGAACTAAAACAACTCGAAAGGATGTGAGAATTGCGTTTTTTTTTTAATGTCTTGTTCAGCGACTGGAATTTAATTAAACGCTCTGACGAGATCTATGCAAAGAAATATTCTTTTATTGTGCAAGTTAGTACCGAAGCCTTCTAAATATCGCACATGGTACCTGCTGGGCAGTGCGCGTTCGATAATCACAAAACCCCGCGATTTGCCGTTCATTTTAGACGCGAAATGCAATGGGGATGACCAAGGAGTTTTAGATGGTCGAGAAATTGTGGCAAAGAGTTGTGATTTGTCAAACAGAGGCGGTGCGATGTTGCAATTAGGAGTCTTACAGAGTTACAGCCTTTATAGACTTTCTTTCGTGTTTTCTCGAAGCTTGCATCCGAATAGGTATCGTCAAGCTTCAGTGCCAAATTTTTTGTGGTGAAAACATTGGCCATCTGTCGACAACAGCACGCGACTGTGTTACAAGCTACGTCTGCTATTACTATGTGAGTTCCTTATACGGTGTGTGTAATGTGAGATTTCGGAGCTAGCTGCTTTTCTTCGGAAATACAGGAATGTAGGGTGAAACGTTTAGGATTATCTTGTGAATTTTATCAGCTAGGCGGCTAAGATCTTTTAGTGAGGTATCAGGCTGCATAGCCAATCACGGGCGCGTTTGCTTTAACCACGTTCTCCGAAACCTTTGGGCAAAGTCTACGAAGGTCGCAGAAAAAATATGAAGCGGTGCGACCACCAATTTGCTCGCCATTTAGAAGTTGTAGTAGCTTGGAGTATTTTGACTTAGTAAGGCGCTCGCTAATCTACTTCGGATGTTTATTTTAAACAAATAACATACACGGTAAAAAGATTTGAAAGAATGAGCCATCACTCGCTTAACTTCGTTGCTGTCTGCAAAACGACTGATTATACAAATGTGTGAATACGTGTGAAATAAGCGGGCTGAATTCTGGTATGGAGTCCCCCATGATGTGGCAGCCGACGATACTCTCACAATTTTGTTTTTCACCATAGCTGATGGCCAAACCCAAGGATGATAGATTACCAGGTTTGCTATTTAACTATGGTGAAGAAGGAAATTGTGCGGGGAACTTTGGCTGACATGTCATTCGGGAGATTCAGCAGCTCAACTCATTTCGCATGTATTCACACACTCGTCCAAAAAGTCGTTGTTCAGATGGCAACAAAGTGCTATTGGTTAATTTTTTTCGTATATCACTAACACAAACTAAATTTTGTTATACACATCCCATCAGCTCATCCGCTGACTCTGTCAAATTCGCTCAGAGCAGAACAATGGTCTGCTAAACCTGGTAATATATCGTCCTTGAATAATGTAAGTACTGGAAATACCGAAAGAGACTTTGATAGTTATAAGGCAGTGGCAGTGTTGCCATATATATATACATATATATCTCGATTTCTTTATGCTATTACATATAACCATTATACGAACTAAATTATTATACCGTTGTGAACAGGTCCTTGAAAAATGTAGAATTATTTTGTAACTTATAACTTCAACATGTTCGTTTGCTCTCACGCCCCATGTGACCAAAGACTGCTTCTATGCGCCTCGAACGTTCCTATGACTGCTGCCCTCAGCATAACATAAAAATCATGTTTGGTGACTTGAATACCAGGCTGATTAAGGAAGGGGAAAATTCCTACAAAATTATACCCACGATCATACAAAGCCGACTCCAATGTATCGGATGCTCCTTAAGGGACGAGCAAACTGAATTTTGCCCTCACCGACGCTGTGTTGACCAAGCCAACACTCTTCGCATCATAGTAGAGCAATCAGTCGAGTGGCGCTACCAGCTTTACATGCTGTCCGTTGACTTTAAAAGGTATCCGATCAATCAAATCTATATGGCTGGCGACATCAGCGACCCATCCACCACCAACGCAGGCGTAAGGGAAGGTTGTCCTCGGTCGCCCCTTCTCTTCGCCATCGTCGTAGACTACGTTATGAGCAAATTGACACTGCACAAAAGAGGCGCCGTATGGAGTTTCACCAGGCATCTAGAGGACCTGGAACTTGCCGATAACGTCTGCCTCCCCTCTCTTACATTCTCTGACATGCAAGCGAAGGCGGACAGGCTAGCCACGCTGGCACACACTGTCGGACTGAAGGTCAACAGCGCCAAGACGATGGCTGTGAGAGTCATCCACAATAATGACCGTTGCCCGGTGGAATTTAACAAAAGCTTCTACCTCGGCTGCAACTATCATAGCAGACGGCGGAGCAGACGAATATGTCAATTGCAGGATAAACAAAGCAAGAACGGGGCGAATGCATACAGTAGGGGCGAGTTCACAAATCTCCAGGTGCTATAAACTGCGAATATTTAGCTCATGTGTAAAGTCGGAAGTGTTGTACGAAAGTAAAACATGCCTGGGCTCTCACACCACCACGCAGAGGCTGCAATTTTTCGTCAACTAATACCTCAGCATTATCTGTAGAATATTCTGCCCGAACACCATCAGCAACGACACACTATGGAGATAAACGAGTGAATAGGGATAAAAATGTACGTACAATCCCAAGACTCAACGCTAACTTGGATTATTATCTTGTTGCAGCCAAGATTCGCACATGCCTCTGTGCAACAAAAAACGTACGCATAACTACACAAAGAATGTTCGACATGGAAAAAATCCAATCACACTCCTGCCTCAGATAGTATTGCTCAACAATTCGGGATGCACGAGCAATGAAGCCACATTCTCTGCGTACCGCATAAAGAAAGAACCCTCCTTATATGGCTCTGCTGCAATCGGGAACAATACGACCCGTGTGCGATCGCTACCGAGAGTTGAACAGAAGAGAAACGTGTTATTCTAAAGAAGAAACGAAGGGCCAAAATACGTGAGTGCGAAGAGCTTGAGATGCTGACCGATAGAGACCAGTTTATATCAAGACTGAAGCTCACCATCAACCAACTGATTAGACAATACTGATCTTTAGAAAATCCACAATTGACCGACAATTGAAAATGACAATTGACACAATTAAACGTTAAGTCGTGTTATAGACCTATGAAAGACGAATCGGAATTCGAAAAAGAGTTGCCCATATGCCGCAATGGCTGGATTTGGTATCCTCGCAAAACCAGCAGCTCCGTCAGAATTTCGAAGGACCTCTTCGAGCTTTCTATAGCAAACAAGTCGACAGATAGGGCGACTTATATCGTGTGATTTCTTTAACCAGATCTGTGTATGACATCATCGGCGTTTACAATTGTTCTGTTAGCTCTTCGTTTTCTAAGCTCAGCAAGGAAGCGAAGCAAACTATTGTTGATAGTTGATAATTTCGAAGTAGTGAAAGATCCTTTCTTTTTATTCGGGAATCAGCATTAAACGTGGTCAGAGCTCCCCTACATGGTTGAAGACAATAGTGTAAAGACCCACGAACTTTTGATCTGCACATGTTATCAGTTTGCTGCGGGAGTGAAACCATCCTGAATCCTGTAGATCCTTCCACCTTTAGGATATCCCTCCACAAATTCCTGTTAACTGGTCTCAGTTTACTTGCGAGACTGCTCCATCGTTGGAACGAACTACCCTAACGTACCATTCTTTCACTGTTTCTGCGAAAGTCGTCTCCATCTCTCCGTTGGCCCCATAGGCGCCCAGGGTTGGAGACAGCTATGATGTTTTGGTATCAGCCATTTCCCTTTCATGTGATGGTTTGCACTATCCGCTCTGGTATTCTCCACATGCTCGGAGATGGAGGATCCCTCCGTGGTTCTCACTCTTTCTCGGCCAGATCCAAACCACCAGGCACAAACATGTTTCCGGTGGTATGTACTGTCCGAGGCAGTGGTACTGTCAGAAGGACGAGTATTAGGTACCAATAGCTGAGCCATGTGGTCCTATGGCGTCGACGCCACTTTGGGTGCTACTTCCAGAGCTCTCTTGCAACTTGTACTTGGCAGGGACTACTAGGTCAGCTTGTTTTGACAGGGCTGTCCCTGCCCCCGATTGCCTATCTGGAAGGCAGAGTTACATAAGTTCGAATAAATTGTCCCTTAAAAGAATGTTCGTAGTCCTCATCAGATGAAGCTATAAAACATTTAAGTTTCCTGCTCCTGATGTATAACTTAAGAATTAAGACTACCCATCCGAAGTAACTCGTATTGTTGTGCACACTTCAGTAAGAGGGCAACGTTTGATACGCATAGAGGCACGTTGGACTAGTTTCGTTCAAGGCTTATCTACTAGTAAAGCTGATTTGGGCGCGAACAAATTAACCTGATCAGTGCTCTACAAGATATACTCTCCCTTTTTGCTGATATTTGTGCAATCAGTGGTAGGGGAGATATTTCTCATAGACTATCGACCTCGACTATTTTTTTAGTATAGTTATTATATTGGAAAACATTGTATTTGAACAATCATAAGACCTTTTTCCTGATATCTTGAAAAAAATTCAAATCGTAGTTGTGAATTATATGAATATTTACATGTTCAGTTAAAAAGACCTGAAATAATAAGTAATTGTAATAGTGGCAACACTGCGTTTGCGTCAACAGACATAAACCTTAAATAAATTTTGACAGATTTTTTGATTTGGATTAAACCAAGGCGAATCTATTAAAGGTGGTGTTGGTAAATCAGCTGATTTGTTTTTCTTCTTTCGCTGTATCCATGTAGCTGTCAGCCCGGAATGAAACAAGGCGAATTCATTATTTGTTTTCAAGTTTCCCAATACTTTGTTGTTGGTCTAGCGCCACCACCTTTAATAAATGCGCCTTGGAGTAAACTAAGAAAGTTTTTATTTTGACAGATTCGCAACGAATATCTCTTTAAATTTACAAAATTAAAAGTGGAGAAATCCAAATTTAAAAAAAACTGAGGTATTACAAAGATTTATTTATATTCTGCATTTTTTGTTTTTTTTTAAACCTTGATTACTCTTTTATCATTGTCATATAGTTTAAGTATAGGTATATTTTGAAACTATCTTTGAACGTAATGACCGTCAGCATCAACTTTAGCTTTTATTGATGTATGTACATATGTACGTACTTATGTATATACCTTCATATATTTGTCAAAATATCACTGAATAATTTACATACCGTCTTTGTTTCCATATACGATGGGCAGAATAGTTGATAAACATAGGAGGAATAGCTGAGGAACATTCATTACAACTTTTTATTTACTGCATTAACACACGTTTCGAATAAAAATTACTGTTATGCTGTGAAAGCAGCGTTATAAAGATTTTGTTTGGAAGCGTAACAATAGATAATACCGAATCATACGAATCAAAGCTGTATAACACTACACCACTTTGTATCTTGGCATTGTATTAAAAAAGTCACAATACGTGTATTTGCCATACACACACTTTTATATTTTGCTACATTAAAAATCGTTTATGGCAAAGTCAAATACAACACAATAAAGTTAAATTAAATCTCCTAAAAGCATACTAACATTAACCTCATTGCTGTTCCTATGAGCTATCTATTGCGATTACTCTTCCGAGCTGAAAATAATATCCGGGTACTTACACTTACATGTGTGTATAGATGTTCACTTTATGTCTGAATCAAAGGAAAATCTTTGAATGCGTTTAATCCAAAATTATCCCATTCTCAGCTTCATTGTGGGTGTTGAAAATATTTACACATTTTTTTTTATAAAACAAACACAAAACACAAAATCATACAGAAAAAGTTGCTTTGACGATATAATTTAAAGCTAGAAACTTTTTAAAGCAATTTATGCTGAAAAAGCCAACGAAAAGAGAATATAGAGGTGCCGACAAAGTGAGCTTCTGCTGGGTTTTGTTTAGATTTTGAAATAAGATATACTTTGGCAATTATTATAACAGCCACGAAGCGCTGGTCGATTTTCGATGGAGAAAGGTATATGCCGAATGGTAAATGATTCTCGTAAACTTATTCCTACTTTAAAAATTAAACAGCAATTGAAACGCGGGGAATATAAATATAGAGTCAGTCACAATCCGAAAATTGGAAAACATGTCTGTGCACACTGTTTGGAGCTACAAAAGATAAATGGTACCTCTTTGCTTGGGGGAACCTGTTATCCCTATAGGGCGCGTCCCCAGGTGGTGGATAGGGGAACGCCTCCCAGATATGGAAGGTAGGAGAGTAGGTCTCCCGCGAACCCACACAGGTCGAAGACGTAAACTTCGTTAAAAAAACTCCCTCAACCCAAGGTGTGATGCGACCCGTGCCTATTGGGTGGGTTTGGCAGCCGGGGGACTAAATAAGGCTGTCTTCGTACGGAGCCCTCCTGATATCAGGCCGCCTCAGGTTGTAACGGTGGCCTTGCCATGGTATGGGGCGCTGCCATGGTCGACCGCAGCTCCCTCGGCGGAGCAGGTGACCGAACGAACCAGTTGAAATGAAAAAACAAAAACTTAAAAATTCGGATGACGGGAAAACAAACACGGAACAAACGGACAAAATGACTGACGCATCGACAGCACGGACTGATAAAAAACCAAACATGCGGACAGACCTACAGGACAAGCAAACAGACAGACAGGAGGAAGTGACGGACGCACTTAAAAAACAGTCAGACAATTGGACAAGACGTACGAGCAAGGACGAACTGAGGATGACGGGGTCTCCCTCAGAGGATGAGCTCTTGGCCTCCAGCCAAGAAACAGGTGAGGGCAAAGCTGTGGGCCACAGTACGCCAACAACAAAAATCAACCAACAATATCCGCTAAAACCATGGGGCAAAAGCGTGGCAATAAAGGTCCTTCGAGGTATAAACTTTACCAGAGGTCTCTCGCTATCCTTGGCAGGATTCGGAAAAACGAGACCGGAGGTAAAGTTCATCCCAAAGATGAGACCAACAAGGCAAGATGTCAAAAGGTGGTTGATGAATACTTGGCATTCCAAGCCGCCAACAGGACAGATGCCAAAAAACGAAACCGCTCGCATGACGAAACTGGGAAGGCAACAAAGAAGCACAAGATATCGGATCAGGGTGCAGTTGCCTCCAAACCTATCAAGTGATTTAGTGAGGTGGCACGGGACCATCTCCAAATGGCATTGGTAGACGAAACCTCTAACCGCGGAAAACCAGTGCTTGACAAATGGTCAGAGATTGAGGCACGGTTGTCTCGCATAGTCGTTGACCATGTCATGGCGAGCCCGGAGGGTTTCGACTCGGTTGAGGTAGTCCGCGGCTACCGTGTCATTAAATGCGATGACCAATTCTCACTGCATTTCTTGACAAACGTGATTGGTGAAATCCAGAACAGCTGGGAAGGCTTGAAACTCAAGCTAATTCCGGCTAGCGAGATTCCACGAAGGCCGAGGGCTCGCATCTGGGTACCAAAAATGGAGTTTGATGCCAATCAACTAATCCCCTACCTTCTGGCGCATAATCGCTCGGTGCCGATGACCGATTGGTCGATCATCAAAGCGGAGGCTTCGCAAAGGCACAGCAGGTCATTCCTCCTTCTAATCACAGAAGAGAGTCTGGAACCACTGGAGAAAGTGGGAAACAAACTTCAGTTTGGGATCAGGAAGACCCAGCTGAAGATATTCCGTTCTGCAAACCCGGAAGAGGAGCAGGGTGAGGTCGATGGTGCCAACGATCTGCTGACTGGCATGCAGCTAGATGACACCGAGTCCGAAAAAGGAAACCAGTAAACATGGGTTTAAAGGTTGTCCAAATCAATCTGCAGCATTCACGGTGTGCAACGGACAACCTAACCGTTCTCCTGGCGGAGGAGGACGTGGACATCGCACTAATTCAGGAACCCTGGGTGCGGAGCACCGAGGTGAAAGGGTTCACTGGGAAAACCTACAATATCTACTATAAACGGATAGAAGGTAATCCCAGAACATGTATTGTAGCTAAAAAACATTTAAACACATTTTTAATTCCATTGTTTAGTTCACAGGATGTGACGGCTGTTGAGGTGGAAGCCACTGACGGAGTCAGAATTACGCTTGCCTCTATATACATGGCACATGAAAGACCAGCACCGCCTGAGGAGGCTTGTAAACTTGTGCAGGAAAACCCGAACAAAACCCTGCTTCTCGGATGCGATGCCAATGCAAGGCATGCTCTATGGGGAAGCTCCGAAACAAACGACCGAGGTGAGTCTCTTTATGATTTCATAATTAACACTAACTTGTCGGTATGTAACAAGGGTAACACTCCCACTTTCACCTTTCCAAGTACGGAGTACTTCAGGGGATGGGGGGAAGTGATAAAAGGTCTTTTTCGGATCACAGCTGGATCCTGTACGATCTGGATCTTAGTGTTGATCCGCCCTTACCGTATAGAAATCCACTAAGAACCAACTGGAAAAGGTTCAGAAACATAGTCAATAAAAGGATAGGAGAGATTCCCATCCACAAAATCACTCTCACCGGAAACCTTGAGAGTAGGGTCACAACACTGGAGAAGGCATTTAGTAGGGCCTACAAAACGTCCTGCCCCATAAAATTTAGTAAAAAATCCCATCCCCCTCGGTGGAGCAGTGAGCTCTCAAAACTAAGGGAAAAATCTAGATCAACGTTTAACCTCAGCTACTCGACAGGAAATTGGCAATTGTACAAAGACAGTCGGAGACAGTACAAGAAGGCAATTAGGGCCGCCAAGAAAGAGAGCTGGAGCGAATTCTGTTCGTCAATCGAATCCACCAGGGATTCTGCCAGGCTTAGCCGTGTTCTGTCCAAAGATCATTCAATGGCTTCTTGGGTCAAGAAGCCTGATGGTACTTGGACAGCTACGACAGAGGAATCGCTAGAACTTCTGCTAAACACGCATTTCCCGGGGTGCAGCGTCCACGAAAGTGGGAGGGGAAGTATCAGGCAGAGCCAATATAATCCACAGCACCTTGCAAAAGAAATAATTGCAAAGGAGAAACTTGCATGGGCAATTAAATCTTTTTCACCTTTTAAATCTCCGGGGCCAGATGGGATCATCCCAAAGATGTTACAGGAAACCTTGGACTGTATCCTACCATGGCTAGAGGAAATTTTTAAAGCGTGTTTAAACCTAGGTCATATTCCAGATAGTTGGAAACTAGTCAAGGTCGTCTTCATTCCAAAAATAGGCAGAAGGGGATATGAATCAGCGAAGGACTATAGGCCAATCAGTCTTTTGTCTTTCCTGTTAAAAACCTTTGAAAGACTTTTGGATATATATCTTAGAAGCTCTTTGGAGAGCTCTGGTATATCTACTGCACAACATGCGTACCTTAAAGGCAAATCTACGGAGACAGCGCTTCACGAGGTAATCCGAACAATAGAGAGCTCTCTAGAGAACAAACATTATACCATGGCGGCATTCTTGGATATAGAAGGCGCCTTTAACAATGTTAGTACAGATGCGATCCAACAGGCGTTGATAGACTTAGAGGTGGACAATTGCATCAGTAATTGGGTCATCTCTATGCTAGAAATCAGGATCATCAAAGCTAATATGGGTAATATCAGTATAACCAAGAAGGTCCACAGAGGCACCCCACAGGGGGGAGTACTGTCTCCACTTCTCTGGTTATGCGTTATTAGCAAAGTCTTAATAAAACTTAATAGAGGTGGGGTAAAAGCGGTGGTACGGCGTACGCTGATAATGTGGTGTTAATGGCGTCAGGACTGTGTCCTAATACGATCAGTGGGATCATCCAAAGGGCATTAGGCGAGCTTAACTCTTGGGCCACAGGCTGTGTAGAGCTTATGCTTTTCACCACCAGATATAAGGTACCACCTTTTACCCTACCAAATATTAACGGACAAACTCTCTCACTATCACCCAGCGCAAAGTACTTAGGGGTAATTCTGGACTCCAAACTAAGCTGGAAATTAAATGTTGAAGAACGGGTAAGGAAGGCAGAAATTGCTTTATATGCCTGTAAACGTATGCTTGGAAGAAGATGGGGTCTTCAACCTAAGCATACATTATGGCTGTATAAGACGGTTATACGACCTATTCTATCGTATGGTTCGGTAGTCTGGTGGAAGGCTCTAGGGAGAGAGTACAATACCAAACTACTCGGCAGAATACAAAGATCAGCATGTGCAATAACGGTCGGTGCAATCAGATCATGTCCTAGAGAGGCTCTCAATGCACTGACACACGTTATTCCAATAGACCTACATATTAAGAAGACGGCAACCATGAGTGCATTTAGGTTAAACGAAGCGGGTCGCTGGAGAGAAAAAGCTTATGGTCATGCTAGTCTATTATTGCGACAAACTCAGTTAATCTCGGTGAGAACTGACTACATCGTCCCGACGGTAACTTTCAATAGGAATTTTGCCACTCTCTTTCCAACTAAGGAAGAATGGAATAAGGGATTCTCTCTAAACAACTTCGACACTACAGTCTATACTATACGGATGGAAGTAAAATGGGCTGCGGTGTTGGAGCTGGTATATATTCTCACAGACTTAAAATTGAGAAATCTGTGCGTCTCCCTAATACCAGCAGTGTCTTCCAGGCGGAAGTACTGGCGATTGGGGAAGCTTGTAGGTTACTAATCGCAGATTTCTCTTTTAAGGGTAATATCGCTATTCTCTCGGATAGCCAAGCTGCAATCCAGGCACTGGGTTCGGCCACAACAACCTCCAAAGGGGTGGAACAAAGTAGGAATAGCCTCACCATCTTGAGTGAAAACCATAAAGTTACCTTAATCTGGGTCCCGGGACATCGGAACATTGAAGGTAACGAAAAAGCAGATGAACTGGCAAGAGGGGGATCTGCCATGAATAATGCTCTTGCAGAATCGGTACTCACACCATTAGGTGCAGTCAAGAGCACAATTTCCCAAAAATACCTCCGAATCGCTGACTGTAGGTGGAAAGTCCAGACGAAATGCAAAATTAGCAGAACGTTATGGCCCACCTACAAGCTCAAGCAATCGTCGGCATTAATAAGAATGAAACGACGGGACGCCTGGAGACTAACGGCAGTCATAACTGGTTTTTGGTCTATCGGAGAACAAGCAGCCAAAATGGGTATCCCTCACAATTGTCACAGTTGTAAACAACCGGAGAAAAAGGAGACAATCTTCCATTTCCTCCGTGAATGCCCTGCCCTAGGGAAGGACAGAATGTTAACCCTGGGCCAACCGCTGTTCGAGAATCTCGAACAACTATCTGGCTTAGACGTTAACAACCTAATAAGGTTCCTTAACCGCACAGACTGGATATAGTTATGCTGTAAAAAACCGTTAAACAAGTTGGCAACGAGGATGTGGCATCAAAATGGCGCGGAAGCGCTAGTTGGATTCTGGAAGAATCACCACTTTGACCAACCAACCAACCAACCTCTTTGCTACCGAGAAGGTATTTTATTGGTACTGCATCTAATACTTTCAGAGCTGAAGTGTTTGTTTCCATTCGGACGACATGACTTAGACAACGCAGCCGCTGAAATTTATTCGCTGCGCTATGTGTATGTCGCCGTAAAGATCATACAGCTCATGGTTCCATCGCCTGCGTTACTCGCCGTCACCAACGTGCAAAGGTCTAAACATCTTCCGCATAATCTCTCTCTTAAACACTCCAAGGGGCGCCCTTTCAGCGCCATACGTTAAGATGGGCATGATGAAAGCCTTATAAAATATTAGTTTTGTTTGTCGAGAGAAGACTTTACTACTGTGGCAACTCCCAATAATTGCTATTTTCTCTTTCTCACTGTGAACGTCAGCTGTTCGTTTTCACTTCCGGTCGTTTGAGTCGGCCACATATTCTGTCTCTTCTGTCTTCACGTGTCAAGGTGACAACAACGAATTCCGCAAGCGCTCCTGCTTTATATTAAAAGATTTATTCATTCATTCGTGTACAATATATTTAAGTAAATAAAAACAGCGTCATCATTCACGCACCAAAATTGGTGACCCCGCATAAGAACATTTAATCGATAATACGTTAGTTGGTCGTGAATGACGAAAAAAGATGCCTAACAATGAGGAGCTTTCAAAAGAGATTGAAGCGCTTAAAGTTCAACTAAGCGAGGCATTGGCTATCAGCGCCCAACAATCAGCAGAGCAGATCAACCCATCCACTTCAAGCCAAATTACATCGATCGCGGAAGTCAAATTCAATCAGTTCTACGAAAACGATCCGGAACTGTGGTTTGTTATCGTAGAATCTCATTTTGAGGCACGAAAAATAACCTCAAATAAGTCGAAATACTTACATACCGTTGCAAATTTATCCAGCAAGGTCGCATTACAGGTAAGGGGATTGCTTCTGGAGCCATTCTGCGATGAAAAGTATGAAAAATTGAAGCAGCAACTTATTTCAATTAACTCCGAATCTGCGACTATTAAATTTGAGAAGTTAATTTCAAACGAGCCGCTAGGTGATATGAAGCCTTCTCAGGCACTACATAAAATAAAGTCACTCGCTTCCAAAGATGTTGGAGACGACTTCATCAAGAACTTATGGTTAAAAAAATTGCCGCAAACCACGGGATCAGTCCTGGCCGCATCAAAAGATAGATTAGACGATTTAGCCCAAATCGCCGACCGAATGTGAGAAGTTTCCGACAGAGTGTATATATCCAGCGCGGAAAAAGCTCCTCCGTTGGAAAGGACGCTGGAAGCAATACAAATTGAATTGGAGAAATTATGCTCATGACTCAATGCAATCGAAACTCAGAACCGTACGACGCGTCGAGAAACAACACCACGTCGACAGCGTGGCCGTTCTTCCAGTAACAATCGAATCGGAAAAGAAAGAAACGACGACAATGATTTGTGTTGGTACCACCAAAAATTAGGAGATCGCGCAAAAAAGTGTCGTTCACCATGCTCATTCAACTTACAGTTAAAAAACTAATTCGTGCGGTGTCAACTCAGGCGCCGACACCATGCACGTCTTCAAAGCGCCTGTTTATACACGACATACTATCGGAGCATAACTTCCTGACCGACTCAGGTGCTGATCACTCAATACTGAAACCAACCCACCGTATGAAGGAACTCATACGCAGCAGCTACAACAAAAACAACACAGAAGAGTATGCACTATACTACGCCGCTAACGGGTCGCCGATACAAACATACGGTAAACGTTTGCTGAGCGTAAGCCTGGGATTGAGACGCGAATTTCCATGGAATTTCACCATAGCAGATTGCTCAACATCAATAATCGGTGCAGATTTTTTAAACGAATATGGTTTGCTTGTAGACATCAAACGTAAACGGGTAATCGATCCATTGACTGCAGTGTCATCCAAAGGTGAAGTAGTTACTTCGATCTCACCACAGGTAACTACCATCGATGTGACTAACAAATTTTCGTTTCTTTTATCTGAGTTTAAAGAATTACTTGACGATAAACCTTCGTTGCGAGTTAAAGAACGGGCGAATGTAACGCACTTCATTGAAACTACGGGACCAACGGTCACAGCAAAAGCAAGACGATTATCAATAGAAAAACTAAAGATTGCCAAACAGGAGTTTAACGAACTGCTCCGACTTGGTATCTGCAGACCCTCAAAGTCCAACTACGCTTCGCCGCTGCATATGGCACCAAAAACTAATGGAGACTGGCGTCCATGCGGTGACTATCGGCAGTTGAATTCACGTACAAAGCCGGATAAATATCCGATTCCTCACCTCCAAGATTTTGCAAATATCCTGCACGGAAAGCGTATCTTTAGCCGCATCGACTTACGAAAAGCTTATCACCAAGTCCCAATCGAAGAGTCTCATATTCCAAAAACGGCCATCATCACCCCGTTCGGATTATTCGAGTACGTTTTTATGTCATTCGGACTGCGAAATGCGTCACAAACGTTTCAACGATTAATTGACGAAGTGTTGCGGGGAGTTGACTTTGCTTTCGCGTACATAGACGACATTTTTATCGCATCCGAATCTTATGAACAGCTCGTCGAACACATTCGAAACGTATTCAAGCGCTTGTGTGATTTTGGACTAAGGATTAACGCTGAAAAATGCATATTTGCTGCTAGCAAAATAACATTTTTGGGTCATGAAGTCACAGCTGAAGGTGTTAAACCGCTACCTGAAAAGGTGGAACGAATATTGTCTTTTAACGAACCGACTGTCGCGAAGGAGTTAAAGCGTTTCATGTTAACGATTAATTTCTACCGCCGTTTTATTAGAAATGCCGCTGAAACGCAACAACGATTACAAGTTTTAATCAATAATAATATAAAAAACGATAAAACACCTTTATTGTGGACTGACGATGCAAGACAGGCATTCCAACAATACAAAAAGCAGTTAGCAAATGCTTCATTATTGGTTCACCCAGCTCCAAACGCTAAGCTAATTCTGGCAACGGACGCGAGTTCAACGGCTATTGGAGGGGTAGTCCATCAATATAATATTTGCAAGCCGCTTGGATTTTTTTCAAAACGGCTCAGTGACACCGAATCCCGCTATCCAACGTACGACAGGGAATTACTGGCGATTTATCGAGCAATAAAATATTTCGAGCACTTACTGGACGGGCGCGACTTTGAAGTTTACTGCGATCACAAGCCACTGTCATTTGCATTCACTAAATTCAGCGAAAAAATTATTCCACGTCGTGCAGCGCAATTAAGTTACATCAGCGAATTCACAACTACCATTCGCTACGTTCCAGGAAAGAACAACATAGTTCCGGATATGCTGTCAAGAATCGACTCTACGACAACAAAACGACAAATATCTCAACTCACTGCGCAACAAAGACAACAATACGAGTATTCAACTTAGTCGAATCACAGTTCCTGGCACCAATACCGAACTAACATGCGATATTTCTGGTAACCGTATCCGCCCATTTGTTCCTAACAAATTTCGAAATCTCATTATAGGCAAACTCCACAGCTTAAGTCACCCAGGGGTGCGAGCTACAACGAAGCTAGTTCAACAACGATTTGTGTGGGACAACATGCGACGAGATTGCAAACAGTTTGTGCGTCATTGCCTTGCATGTCAGAAAGCCAAAGTTCATCGCCACACACGATCACCTATCGAACATTACGACACCAGATGTGATCGCTTTGAGCACATCAACATCGATCTTGTGGGGCCACTACCCGAATCTAAAAGCTTTACATACTTACTGACTTGCATCGATAGGGCAACTCGCTGGCCTGAGGCGTTTCCCATCGCGAACATTTCTGCCGAAACGGTTGCGAACGCTTTGTTATCTGGGTGGATCTCTCGCTTTGGCGTACCTAAGCGCATTACAACGGACCAAGGTCATCAATTCGAATCCGTTCTATTCAAGGAATTAAATTCGACGCTCGGAGTGAAGCATCTCAGAACGACACCTTACAATCCAAAAGCTAATGGAATAATTGAACGATGGCACCGTTCGCTGAAAGCTGCGTTAAAAGCAAAGTTAACAGACTGCGATTGGGTCACTGAATTACCTCTTATTTTACTAGGGTTACGCTCAGTTGTCAAGGACGATCTCAATGCATCTCCAGCCGAACTTGTTTTAGGAAAAACACTCACATTGCCAGGGCAATTTTTCAACGACCCTATCATAAGAACGAGCGACAATGACTTCATCACTTCATTCAAACAATCGTTAAGAAAAGTAAAGCCTCATGAGACATCTTTTCAAGATTCGCCGTCAGTTTTCATACAGCCAGAGCTGCCGGAAGCAAGGTTTGTTTTCGTTCGAATTGGCGGTCACAAAACACCATTACAAGCACCCTACAACGGCCCATTTAAAGTTTTAGAACACGGAGCTAAACACTTTAAATTAGACATCAACGGCGAACATAAAATTGTATCAATTGATCGTCTCAAACCAGCGTTTGTTGAGAACTTAGTCGACGACTCAGACAATCGATCAGCAAATTCTAAACCGATGGCAATCGAAACACAGCCAATCAAAACTACAAGATCGGGTCGTCGAATCAAACTTCCTGCTCGATTGTGTAATTAGCGGGGGAGTCTTGTGGCAACTCCCAATAATTGCTATTTTCTCTTTCTCACTGTGAACGTCAGCTGTTCGTTTTCACTTCCGGTCGTTTGAGTCGGCCACATATTCTGTCTCTTGTGTCTTCACGTGTCAAGGTGACAACAACGAATTCCGCAAGCGCTCCTGCTTTATATTAAAAGATTTATTCATTCATTCGTGTACAATATATTTAAGTAAATAAAAACAGCGTCATCATTCACGCACCAAACTACTAAATTGCCTACTAAGTCCAAAGTAGCACTTGTTGTTGTTGATTATCATTCACTTGGGAGTGGCCAGGACGACTCTTCTGCATACGGTTCAAGCAGCTCACAACTTCCGGGCTTCGCCAAAGTATGTCCTGGATAGCTCCGGGACATGCGTTTGAGAGCGGGCTAATGTGAGAAGGCGAATCAATCCACATCTGGTTATGCGCTGGGCTTGGGACCTGCCATGTAAAAATCTCTCCCCAATGAAAATCACAATAAAGCATCTGAAATTTCAGTGGTAACTTTCTAGTAGATTTTTAAGCAACTTACCGATGAGATAGAAACTTAAATTTGAATTTAGCTCAAACCAGGCTGCATGTCAATATTCACCATTTTTTCAGGTTTGATCGAGTTTTATAAAAATTTTACACTTATTATAACTATGATGAAAGAGAAAATTGTAAGGGGAACTTCGGCTGCCGAGCCCTCCGTGGCACGATAATTTCACATGCATACATACACTCGTCCGTCGTTATTCAGAAGGCAACGAAGTGACATTGTGTTGATTTTGTATTTTACCAACAGAATCTCAGTTTTTTTGTAAACAAGCTGATTCATAACCCCGGCTAAGTCAGATCATTAGCTGATTCTGAGAGCAGGATAACGATGTGTTATTGGCCTCATCTTCCCAATTTGTCTTGCCATAGGTTGTTCCCCTTCCAGCGCCGTTATTCCAGCGTTTGCGAGTAGCGTTAACTCGCAGGAAGTCACCCTTAGAGGTATGGTTCTCCCTATCACTCAGCTGTCATTAAATGTAAGTTCAAGGCTCAATTGTGGTCAAACTCTGAAAATGAGACCGGCAAACACTGTTTTCGCATTTTCGCGGATGGCTCCAGGACCGAGCACGGCTCTGGCTCTGTGTTCTACGTGGAATGCAGAGGAACAAAACTGCTCTTTGCTCTTGCAATGCATGCATCTGTGTTTCAAGCGGAGGTGTATGCTGTTCAAGAAGAGATGAACTTTGTTGTGGAAGACAGATGGAGAGGCAGATGGAGAGGCAGATCTTTATGTGTCTGCAGCAACAGCCAAGCTGCGCTCATGAATTTAAACATCCCCCTAATCACATCAGGGGTAATCGAGTCCTATAAATGAACTATGTCGGTAGACATCATAGCCTGATGCTAACTTGGGTCCCGGGACACGTGAGTATCGTGGGTAAAGAGGCCTCTGACTCCTTAGTTAGGATGGGCTCTGAGGCCAACTTCTTTGGGGTTACTACAACCCACAAGCGAGCTTGGCAGGCTGAGAGAGGCTGCAGATGGACTAAACTGATGTTACCTGTCATGTCCGACCGACTGTCGCAAATCCTCCTGCCATTAAGCAGAGTAGACTGCAGACAGCTGGTTGGAATGATGACGGGCCACTTTCTGTGGGCGAAGCACATGGAAAAGGTAGGCATCTCAAACAGTGTACTCTGCCCAGCTTGTGAAGAGGATGAGATGGAGAACCACTTCCTGTGCGTCTGCCACGCCTACCGACACGCCAGAGCAATGAGCGAGCATCAGCCGTCGTTGACATCTCCTATGCCAGAAGCAAACACGTAAGCCATCATATACAACAATATCATTTACGGAAAAACGAAAATCGCAAATTGGAGATGTTGCCTGAGTTCATTGGCTGTCTAGAGAATTGACGGCGTAGTGTTTTCTATTATAAAGCGTGACTAAAGAAGGCCCTAAATCAATCACCCACAAGCGGCAGTTGCTTTTGGGGCCATATAGTGGCGCTGTGCTCAAATTGATCACCTCGATCATTGCCATTTAGGTGTGCCCCTCTGAAGAATTATTGAGTTGGACTGTATACAGGCTCGGCTGGGCTGTATTTGAACCGACAGCAACTGCTCTGTCCAATGCTCCACGGTGTCTTTTAGTCACCAATGACAACCAGTGAACATGAGCTACACGACCTAATGGCTGATTATTCCACATAAAGCTTGGATAGAATGGCGTGTATAAGTGGCTTCCTGGCATCGAAAGGAAAATGCAGCGTTAAAATACGTTTTTGTAGAGTTTTAAAAAGAAATAATGGGCTCCTACATCGTCAAGGACCGCGCCAGCAGACTTCAGATCTCCAGAAGCGATTTCCTCAACCCTAAAAAATCATGAAATTGAGGCTGGTTTTCGATGCTGCTGCGGAAGCAGATAGTGTGCCACTTAGTGCTCATCTCTTGAAGAGACGTCAATATGATTCGCATTGCCATTTGTTTTGTTCCATTTTTGGTAATGTAACGAAAGACCCCGGGGTTTATGAGATACATGTGATGATATTCGTTGCTGCTTCCCCCAGGGTGCGCTCAATTTGTGAGAACAACCAACGCTATTGAGTATACTATTCACCCCGCACGACTAAGTTCATGCAGCTTCAAAAGTAAGATTGAGGATGAGCAAAAAACTTTGTATCAAATTCGGAAGAGGTGATAACAGCTTCGTGTGCCAACGACGCCACGGTTCTTACCATTGGTGCAGTTTGTCGCCGAAAAGGTCTTAGGCATGTATTAGCAGCCGTTTGGACACGAAATATTTGAACATATAAATAAAGAGATGTCGTTGTCGCCGAAGTGTTGCGGAGTATGCTTTGATTTCACAAGAACTGGGTGCATTTAAAGGATTCTTTTTCATCACGCCCAGAAAGAAGCGTTTTCCCTCGAGCTTCAGAGTATTGGAAACGGTTTGTATGTATCGTATAAAGATCAAAAAGGAATTCTGGACGTTCGGGGTCGTATAGATGCTGCAAAGTGACCGCTGGGTACCTTCCAATCATGCTCATACGAAATTATTGTTACATCATAATTTTCTGTTCTCAATCATCAGAACACTCATTATTTTGGGCTCATTACGGTTACTATAGGACGTCGATAAGAAAAGGGGTGGGCGGCGTTATTCACTACCTGCTAGTTGGTCAAGGAATTAAGTACGGATACGAGCAATTCGAAATTTCATTAATCCGGCACGGTTATTGGACAAAGAGAAAAAATTTCGTCGGCGAGAATGAATAGGCCAAAAAGTTTGCTAAAATTTTTGATTGTAAAAGCGTACAGAAAAAAATTGGTTCCAACCCTTCTGAGAGAGGTGCATGAGGGAAAAACTGGTGTAATGATTGAAGAGGATGTTACGTCAAACGCTTACACTTAATATTTCACCACCGAAGCTGAGAATATCGTCAGCTCGCGCTCGCTAACAGACCTTTCCATCGCTTCAAGCCAGGAAAAGCCGCTTACTTTTTACTAGGTTTGGCAGACACAGCACAAACACCAAGCATCAACATCGACAGGATGTGTTTGCTCTGAAAGCAGTGGTGCATCACTATATGACTTCACGCGACTTTTTCAAAAAGTGGATCCTTGAATACATCTCCACTTTATCTCGACCTCCCAAAAAGTATCAGACCATAGGAAAAGATTTTTAGAGATATACTCTTTAGCAGACCGTTATTTGGCTCTGAGTGAGTCTGACGGAATCAGCTGTGGGACTGACGTCACTTGGGATGTGTTAACCAAAAACTGAGACTGTGTTGGTGATATCAAAACAAAAATCACCCAATGGCACTTCGTTGCCGTCTAAACAACGACTGATTGGATGCAGTGGTGCATCACTATATGACTTCACGCGACTTTTTCAAAAAGTGGATCCTTGAATACATCTCCATTTTATCTCGACCTCCCAAAAAGTATCAGACCATAGGAAAAGATTTTTAGAGATATACTCTTTAGCAGACCGTTATTTGGCTCTGAGTGAGTCTGACGGAATCAGCTGTGGGACTGACGTCACTTGGGATGTGTTAACCAAAAACTGAGACTGTGTTGGTGATATCAAAACAAAAATCACCCAATGGCACTTCGTTGCCGTCTAAACAACGACTGATTGGACGAGTGTGTGAATATGTGTGAAATAATTGTGCGAATATCGACTGACGATCAGATTGTGTTAGTGACATATGAAAAAAATCAACACAGTATTCGTGTGAAATGATCGTGCAGAATTCGGCGAAGTTCCCCTCACAATTTTCTTTTTCACCATAGTTTAAGAGCAAATCTGGTAAATCTATTCTTCTTGGTGCCAGATCACAAGTGCAAATGTTCTGAGAAGGCAATAGGGACGTGGAATCGACGAATAAGTATACCAAGAGCGTCAATAAATTGGCGGTTGTTAACGTGGCTGCTCTCTATGTCTTTATTTGCAATGTGGCAAGTTTATAAATCACGATTCCATTTTCAGCAGCAGGAAACATTGAAGTTTTCTGTTCGATTGCTACAATCGATTGAACTACAAGTCAAAACAAAAAAAGACTGAACGGTGCATTTGTTGGCAAGAGGCTGTGTAGGAAATTTTTGGAAGTGAGCCAAGCTGAAGTCGGTGGACAAACATGAACTACCTCTGCAGCCGTGTACCCATGTCTGGCTCCTTTTTAAACCTTTCGATCCGCAGGAGAAGGAGGAAATTCTCTGCTTTCCAGTTCTAAAATTTTAGGGGATTTTGGCCTCCGAGAGGGAGGCTCCTTGGGGTCGAAAATGAATATTCTTCAGATAAATCTTTAGCGCTCTAAGGCGGCGTCCGCTAATTTACCTATCTACCTTGAGCAAGTTGAAGCTGACGTAGACCTAATAGAGGAGTTTTGGCTGGGTAGTAAGGGTATTTCTGGAATCAGGACGAAAAGTTATTAACAGATAATGCACATCCATGTAAGTAAACCTAGATTCCGCATACTCATCAGAAAAGAACTAAAAGTATTTACTTTCATGATGGCATTGTTACCGTAAGGCTGGAGTGTCATACCAGAAACCTCTGGCTGGTCTCAGCCTACATGACACAGGGAAGCAAGGTGGAGCTGCCTTCCATATTGGAGAGGGAAGCCCCAGCTGAGACGAAAGAAAGCCGGCGTCATCATTGGCACCGACGCGAATTCCCACCTCACTTGTTGGGGAAGTATGAGCTTTAATGGAATAGGGGAGACGCTTGACTATTTATAACAAGAGTGGGGTATATTAAAAGTGGAGTGCCTGACCTCACTCTGGCCTCTTCCTCACTGATGGGCCGAAAGGAGGTTGGAGAGTGCTTAATAGTCATTCCTGCGGAAATCCATAGGATCTTCCGAAAATTTGGATCTTCAGCGGCATCAGTCGATGAATCGGTGGTCATATTTCCCTGTGCATGTAAAAGAGCCCCCAGAGCTCTTATCCACAAAGGGTAGGGGTCCACATTTATAAGGTATTTAGGTGTTGGACGATGATCAGTAAGGACATACTCAAAATACTTCCCTACACCCATTTTCTGACAAATCCGATATCCCAAAATGCCAGTTGGAGTTGCGAGCCAAGCCCTCTTTTCATCCGTAGCAGCTTGCTGGATGAGCGCCGTGTGGCTTTAGAGATGAGTTCTTTCAAACCCTTCAAGTGAGGTTCTTAGGTTAACAAAACTGCAGCTGCTGAATGTTATGCGTGTTCTTTTCAGACATTGTCCGCTAGGTATTCATGCGCTGATGCTTGGTATTGCTTCAAATCTTTCCTTATCCCCAGTTGTCCTGCTCTCACTAGGGTGATATGCATACATCTTGGCACTCAAGCTTCTCCTCCTATTGGTGGCGTGCGTTTTGATGTTGTTCCACAAATGGAGGGACCTACAGTTTTATGCTGCCTGCGATCGGCAAATGATTTTTTATGTTGAGCTTTTTTCTAACTGAAATACACTCGGAAGTTTGCCCTTATCTGCCAAGGGGCGACCGCTATTAAAAATATGTTTTCTATCAATTGGTTTCGAAACTGTGCTCTGTAGAGAGATTGTAAAAACTCTCCACAAAGCTCGCGAATGCAAGAATGAGTATATGTAGCACTGTTTGTTCGGGGATGAATTTAGCGAAAGTATCACATACGACTGGCGGCAAAGAATACCTTTGTTATTTAGAACTCGTCCAAAAACCATGACAACCTTAACCTGAACCATTGCAAAGTGGAGCAAGAGCTGCTAGAACAGACGGTAGTAGAAAAGAATATTGTGGCAAAACACGAAAGTTCGCGAGCCGCCTGGCAACAAAAACCGAATGTATGAGATACTAAAAACAAAACATGAAAAAAGTTGTGTCAAAGACAATTTCAGACGAACAACAGTATGGATCTGCGCTAAAAGATCTCTTCACTATTCCCTACCTCCAAGCTCTATTCTCGAAGAATTTCAAGCAGTCGAGGATAAATTGGCTAGTGACGCAAGAACTAGATTATCTGTGGTAATTGCCGGTGATTTTAACGCGAGTTCCTTGGCATGGGTAGCAGTAGAACCAACGCCAAAGGCAGAGCCCTTCTCATAGTGTTGTTCTTTCTAAATAGTGTTGTCCCTGCTAAACACTGAACAGATGAATCCACGTATATTATATTTTCAACCGCTAACAGCTAATGATAACAGATATTAAACTACGAAAGAGTCATAGGCAAATTCTCTCACTGCAAGTTGGATGCATATTATTAACTCTCTTCGCGAACTAGAAATCTAAATATGTATATCTCTGAAGAATCATATGAACGGTAATGTACGACACAGATAACACTGTGTGACAAAAAAAAATTATATATACTTTTATGGAGACCTAGCACAACTTGTGGCTATAGAAAAACTAAACAAAATGGTATAGGAGAAATTTCCAATACACCCCCAAAATCTCGTTTTATGGCCATAAAACCGTTTTTCAGTAGGTTGATGTGAAGAATCACTCCTAACTTCGCCAATTTCCATCCGATTTCGAATTTGTTTTTTTAGTTCGAAAGAACAAAAACAAGCCTTTTTGACAGTGTGTTGACAATTTTTCTGAAATGACAACTGACGAGACTGTAGACGGAAGTATTTGGAATTTTTTTTATTTTTTCTCTATTTTTTCAACTTTGACATAATTTTTACGATATTATCCGATATTGAGGATTTTTTTTAGTACACTACTGTTATAGTAAATTTAATTTTGCGTCGAATGAGCTATATTTGACTGTAATTGAATTAAAATTAATAGACTTGTGTGAGTTTTAAGATTTTTTTTTTTTACTAATTTGGTATGTAGGCATCGAAGCATGAAAATGATAACAAGTGTCATTATAAACACATAATATTTATTGGAGTATTGTGCAGTGCAGCACTGTACGGTATGGTACGGTGCGGTACGGTGCAGTACACAACGGAACTGGTTCCAAACTTAAAAATGCATTGGAAACGGCCCTTTGGAGTTTAGTATGGTACGGTACATTTGTCATTCTCTTCATCAGTTTTGAATACTTCCATTGTTCTTCCATTGTTTAAATCGAGAAGCGAGCGTTTCAGATTGTCTTCCCGATAGAAGTAAATCACAAGAAAGATCCTGAAAATCTGAATTTGATACAATGTGTCGTTCTGAAGACTTAGAACCAGACGGAAAGTACTCTTCATCATCAGGTTTATTGTTATCAGTTTGAGGATCATCAGCAATGAGTTGAACTTCCTTCAGTTCCTGCAGTTGAGTCAATCATATCGTCCAAGACTACGGGGTTCTTAACAGTTGCAACATCAGCATACTTTATTACTTTATGTGCTTTCGAGCTTTATAATGATGACCGTTTACGTCCGTTTTATAAAAATAACAATCATTTGGTTTATGATAAGGCTGATGATGCCACATCATCGGAGAATATTGAGAAATTCGACTTTTCTGGCAACGTTTTGATTTATATCTCTTGAATTTCAATGAAACAAACAATAAAACTTTGACGTTTTAATAAGGTTAAATTATGATAACAAACTTCTTTTGTTAATCAATGTACAGTGTGAACTTTGGTACACTTGGGAGCTTTTTCATATTTCTATTGAAAAAAAAAGTGTGATAATATGTCAGATGTTTTCGTAAGTTTTAACCAGTTCTGTTGTATGCAGTACAGTACATATATACTCCAATAAATATTACGTATCTATAATAACGCATCAAAACACGTCCTTATTCCCATTTAGCGTAAGTTATACCTACATACCAAATTAGTAAAAAAAAAAAATCTTAAAACTCACACAACTCTATTAATTTTAATTCAATTACAGTCAAATATAGCTCATTCGACGCAAAATTAAATTTACTATAACAGTAGTGTACTAAAAAAAAATCCTCAATATCGGATAATATCGTAAAAATTATGTCAAAGTGGAAAAAATAGAGAAAAAATAAAAAAAATCCAAATACTTCCGTCTACAGTCTCGTCAGTTGTCATTTCAGAAAAATTGTCAACACACTGTCAAAAAGGCTTGTTTTTGTTCTTTCGAACTAAAAAAACAAATTCGAAATCGGATGGAAATTGGCGAAGTTAGGAGTGATTCTTCACATCAACCTACTGAAAAACGGTTTTATGGCCATAAAACGAGATTTTGGGGGTGTATTGGAAATTTCTCCTATACCATTTTTCTTAGTTTTACTATACCTACAAGTTGTACTAGGTCTCCATAAAAGTATAAAATCACTGTCGCACAGTGTAATTTAAGTAAAGAACTTAAAGTCTTTGGAGGATCATCGAAGGGATCTATTCTGGGTTCAAAACTCCAGAACATTATGTACAATGGTGCACTTCGATTGCAGCTACTTAAGGGCAGCTCAAAGTGGCCAAATACACAAAAAAAAAAATTACCAACATAGCAAACTGCTTAATCCGCAGTATACAATTATAGTTGGCAGAAGCAGGACTCCAACTAGCTTAGTACAAGACCAAGGCTGTCCTGTCCTGTTATGAAATAGCTTCCTATTAGAAGTTAAAATTAGTTATATACCATATTCGTGGACAAGTTGACTCAAGAGCAGTCGAGTAAAAAAAGTTTCACGAGCACTGAAGAGAATGATGCTGAACGTGGGAGGCCCCAGACAACTACGTAGGTAACTGTTCGTAAGTGTCGTACGTAATATCCTCCTATAGGTCCCGCAAATCTGGTCCGATGCTGTTAAGGTCACTGGATCAGGGGAAGCAGCCCTGGGGGTTAGGGGGTTTGTCTCATTGACATAGTGCCGAGCGAAACAGGGATGCACGCGTTATAGCAAGAGTGATGGGACTACTTACTTAGCGGTCGTTGAACATACCGTCTGATTTCTTCGATGAAGACGTGGGTAGGCAGAAGATATTGGAAAGTGGATTTCCACCTGACCCAAATGCTGACGGAAATCATGTTTATATATGTTCAGCATGAGGATAACCCTTACGGCACCTTCTGAGCAGGTGATTTTTTAGAAAGGGCTGATCATTACTTCTTTGTCTATCAAGCCATTGAAGGTAGAACATCTGGTGGATATTATGACTGAATTAATAGTTGCCGTTGTTTGCTACACGGCAAACACTATTCTAAATAAGCTGCGGCGCGTTGAACAGTTCTGCAAGATTTCACAGAAAGGCAATAGGTTGCCCCACCTCCACGGAAGGAAGGAAACGGAGCAGGGACGGGTTTTTAGTGCGGTGAGTCGGAAGGGAAGTCCCACAAGCAATTTAAACGCAAAGATTGAAATACATTTGTTGCTCACTTTCTAATTTTCTTTTCACAAGTAATTCGCCATAGAAGTTATCAGCCGATTTTGACATTCAAAATGCCAAATTGAAAAAACAAAATAGGCAAGTGTAAATGTTGTTGTTGCTCTAGCGATTAGATTATATATATATATAATTGGTGCGTACACCCTTTTTGGGTGTTTGGCCGAGCTCCTCCTCCTGTTTGTGGTGTGCGTCTTGATGTTGTTCCACAAATGGAGGGACCTACAGTTTCAAGCTGACTCTGCACGGCAGATAATTTTATGAGGAGGTTTTTGTTGGCAGAAATACGCTCGGAGGTTCGCCATTGCCTGCCGAGGGTGACCCGTATTAGAAAAATGTTTTTCTTAATTTCGATGTTTCACCGAGATTCGAACCTACGTTCTCTCTGTGAATTCCGAATGGTAGTCACGCACCAACCCATTCGGCTACGGCGCCGCAAGTGATTAGTGATTAGATTAGATTATGGAAATAATAGAGAAGTAGTAAAGTCCTCTCTCGACGAACAAAACTAGCACTCTACAAGGTTCTCCTCATGACCGCCCTAACATATGGCGCAGAATGGTAGACGATGACAATATTCGATGAAGCGTCGCTTGGAGAGAAGAAGAGATTGAACCTTTGCACGTTGGCGACGTCGAATATTTCAGGAGACGGAACGATGAGCTGTATGAGCTCTACGACGACATGGACATAGCACAGCAAATGAAAATCCAGCGGCTACGTTGGCTGGGTCATTTCGTCCGATACAAACGCTCCGGCTCTGAAAATATTCAATGCGGTACCAGCTGGTGGTATCAGAGGAAGAGAAAAGATCAGGTAGAAAGATCAGGTGGAGAAAGATTTGGCACGAGAAAGAAACTCGGCGAAAATCGCGTAAGCGGTTATCGCTTCATTTAAGAAGAAGAATAATAGAGAGACAGAATAAATAGAGTTGGTTTGAAAAATTGGGTTGAGGTCACTGTTTCGCATGTCTTTTGGATTCTTTGATGAATCTAAGGAGATCTTGAAAAGTATGGACTTGATCCATACTTAGTACATCCAATAGCCTAATTCTGATTAAAGAAAACGCCGGTCAGCTACAGAGAAAGAGCTCAGCAGTGCCCTTACTTTCAAGGCAGGATAGGCATATTAGGTCACCAATGATTTCCATAGTAGCCATATGCTGATCACAATCGTTTTGCTCTGTGATTACACCCATCAGTACTCTCAAGCTCTTCCTACTAAGTTTTAACCGCACGGTCGCTAATTTTATTTGTCTACTCTGCAGCAGCCCAAATCAGACCAACGTCTTCTATGGGTAAATCTCATGAAGTCATCAACGCATAGTTGTATTCATGCATAATTGACGCCTAAAAAGGATTCAGGGCCTAGTGGTATGCTTGCAAAACTTCATTAGCCAGCTTATCAGCCAACTCGTTCCCTGTAGTACCAAAAGGTCCAGGCATCCAAATAAGTTCAGTTGTGTCTTACTCTCATCGACTAATTTCGAAGAGCAGCGTGGGTTAGCAAGGGCTCTTAGTGCAGATTGACTGTCACTACAAACTCCTATACTGTTGCCCCGCCACTTTTTCTCAATTAGCCAGTACGCCACATTCAAGATGGCATAGACTTCCGTAAGGAATACCGTGGCCATCTGTCCTGCGGCATAGGAGTACTTAGTGTCTTCGTCTAAGTACCATCCAGATCCGCTTCCAACACTGGTTTTGGGTCCGTCGGTGTAGAAAGTGTGCTGATATCCCGTTAATAGGTTCTCTGGACTTAACCATTGATCTCTATCTGGGAGCAAAACGTCATACTTCTTACCGAAGCTAACGACAGGCACCCGATTGTCCACCGGCATCGAGAACAGTGTGCATCGCTCTGACAACTGGTGGTATATCTGACATTGGTCAGTGCTTACTTCATTTCCCCAGACTCCGTTTAACTTGAGCCTGTACGCCGCCTTCATTGCTTCCTTTAACATTTGAAGATATAGAGGTTGCAAATTCAAGGTTGCATTAAGAGCATAGCCAGATGTCGTACTCAAAGCACCGGTGACACCCAAACAGACACATCTCTGTAGTCTAGTTAGGGGATTTATTCTGGAATTAACTATAGTAGCCTTCTTACAGCTAGACTACAGCATTGTTTGTAGTAATGAGTCTAATCAGGGTGATGTACAACTAGTTTACTATCACCGGTCTTAGACCCCATGTCTTGCCAAAAGCTCTATTACACTGCCAGAAGACTTTTAGTGCTCGAGATATCATCTCCTCGACCTGCGTCTTCCAGGTCATCTTACTATCTGGGATTACCCCTAAGTATTTGACCTCAGAAAAAAGTTGCAGTGTTACTCCTTTCAAAATGGGTAGTAACAGACCTTCCATATTGTGTTTCCAGTGAAAAGTACAAGGTAATTTGAGACCATGCAGTTTGCACCAATGCTCAATCTTGTTTAGAGGTTCCTGCATTTTATTGCATAAAACGTTTGTGAGCCGGAAAGTATGTATTCTGGAGGTTACTTTGAAGCCGTGGGCAGACAAAAATTTCGTTGGCAGACCATGAACGTTTCAATAGGACGTGGCACCGTCTCACACAGCTCAAGTGAACCAAGAATGGCTAAAAAAAACTTTCCGAGCTTCATAACGTCCACACAATGGTTCTCAATTTCACCAGACGCGAATACGATGGATTATTCTCTTTGAGCCATTTTGTAGATCAAGGCCCGAATTAAAAGATTCACCAGTCTCGAGGCGCTGAATAAAGCCATGGTCCGCGAGTGGGCCAAAATACTTGCAAATAACATTCGGTCAGGTTGCGATTCGATTCTGGAACGTGTCAAGGCCGTCGTCAAGGCAAACAGTGGTCATATCGAGCAAAAGTAAATTGATTCTTAATTTTGTATTATTTTCACACATTTTTTACTTTGAATTGAACTAAAGTAATTTTCCAAAATAAATGTATGGCCTTTTTAATTGGTTACACTTCGAGTGTCGGACCCTGTATATATAAGGTGTTTTTTCGAGCTCCTCCTCCTATTTGTGGTGTACGTCTTGTTGTTGTTCCACAAATGGAGCGACCTACAGTTTTAAGTCGACTCCGAATGGCAGATATTTTTAATGAGTAGCTTTTTCATAGCAGAAATACACTCGGAGGTTTGCCATTGCCTGCCGAGGGGCGACCGCTATTAGAAAAAACTCTTTTTTATCATTTTTGGTGTTTCATGCGCGGAGATTCAAATATACGTGCTCCGAATGGTAGTCTCGCGCCAACCCATTTGGCTACGGCGGCCGCTTATAAGTATATCAGAAACTTTTTGGTAAAGCATAGTTGGTTTTGTGAACTTTGACCAAACGCGACGATTACTCAGCGAATTTGCCTTGACAGAAACGAACAAACTTACTTACATCAAGGAAAAAGCATGAAAAGGTAAACTGAAAAAACTTGTGCAAGTTTTCCATTGTAGGCAATTAAATTGATTTTTAACCATCCACTAAAATGCATCAAACAGCGTTGTAACCATCATCGAAAAGTAAATTTGGTGTCCGTCAACACTACCACCATTAACATCGCCAGCATCAACCGCCACCCGCAAACGGAAAGGTTATGTGCACACGTATATTTTTTAAAGCGGTTATATGAATTATTTCAAATTATGTATGTTTTATTATAAAATTATTTTTATACACGCGCGCACTTGAGCACAGAGGTCGGATAAAACGGCGCCCACTTCATACATTTAACGACTAAAAAAAGTCTTTTTGTCACTGCAAATATTTAATTGCTTTCAAATGTTTAAATGTAGAATGCATTGAAAATAATATTTATAAGACAGTCAACGTTTACACACAGATATATTTTATGGACGAGTAAACACAAAAACCATTTCAAAATAAACAAAAATATTCTAAATTATAGCATCCGTGCATATAGTCGGAGAAGCCAGTTATAAGTAATTATTTTGACTTATTTCTACCAGCATAACAGCTCATACTAATATTTTAAAGTAGCACAAATTACTAAATCAACTGCCCTTTGCACACCATCCCCTCAACAAATATTGTGTTTGAGTACTTTATAGTATAAGTAAATTTTGCGTACCTGCTTCTGTCGTCAAGAATTAAATACCATGATTGGGCACCCTTAATAAAACTTGCAGAAAAATCAAAACCATGGGTAACGCTGGCGTTTAATGCGTACTTTTATAAGCGCACATATATTTCCAAATATTTGTGCACATAATAACCCTCAAATTCATGCACGTGGCTCTTGACACGTGCTTAGCATCCAGGTTAAAGTTGCGATTATATTAATCGCTGATTAGTAATGGGACGTAATAGGAAGTTAAATAAACACTTCATTCACAGATATGAGCTCCTCTTTCTTTTGCCAATATGATATATTTAAGAGATTAAGCTTTATTTTTTAATACGAAAAACGAAGCAAATCGATGAAAAAGCGAATTGAATAACATGCAGATATACAAACCTATATTTCAACATTTTAACATACGTGTATAAAAAACCACAACAACAAAAACATTTTTTTATTTGACCAATTAAAAATATATTTAAGACATTGGGTTATGCATCTTTTTTAACGGAAGTGAAAATTAAGAGTCAATTCATATTTAAAATTATGTCTAGGCCGATGGCTACTAGTGCCTTTCGCAATGTAATATAATTACTTATAATTATATTTCTAGTAAATAAATAAATTTAAAATAATAAAAAAAGGGGGAAATCTAGGTTTACCATTTAACCCCCCTTGCAGAAGTGGGGACTTTTCAAAAAGGAGACTGTTGAGCACTTTTTCTGTAAATGTCCGGGCTTGACAGCTTCTTTCTTCGACGGCCTTGGGTAGTGCGCCAACCTAAATCCTTTCAATCTTCTCTAATACATCAACAGCTCTGGCTGACTGTACATATCTGCCTGTTGGAGGCCTCATTATGGTATCAAAACGGCACTTTAGTGCTACTTGGGGAGTGCCCGTGTGGTACTTCAACATTTCATCTACCTACCACTCGTATTTATATTCCTGTCAACGCTTGTTCGCAATTCTGCTCGTTTAAGAACTACCCATATTCAGCGCGCGTTGCTGCCGTCAACGTAGATTAGTTTGTGCGTTGAAAGCTTTTTTGTAAACAAATAGAATAAATGTAGGAATAATATCGTTGCAATCCTAATCGATAGCATAATCCTGGAAATTCCTGCTAAAACAATATTTGCGCATACTATATATTTATGTATGTACATCATGGTAAAACCATTCCTTCATAAAAACAGTCGCGTTTTAAAGCCTGGAGAAGAAATTTGCAAGCAGACAAACCGACATATTATTGATTAATTTTTACTTTTAAGCTATGTGCATATGTGTGGCGACCGCTGCAGCCGAATGGGTTGGTGCGTGACTACCATTCGGAGTACGTAAATTCGAATCTCCGCATATGAAATACTAAAAAAAAAAAGTTGTTTCTCATAGCGTTCGCCTCTCGGCAGACAATGCCATGAAAAAGCTCCTCATAAAAAATAAAACTGTAAAGCTCCTCATAAAAATTAAAACTGTCGGTCCCTCCATTTGTGGAACAACAATAAGACGCACGCCACAAATAGGAGGAGAAGCTCGGCCAAATACCCAAAAAGGGTGTAAGAGCCAATTATATATATAGAAATACATATATGCCTATAGTTTTGTAGGTTAGGTTAGGTAGTGCTATCTGATCTGTAAATAGATCTGACTTAGATCACTAGGGTTAGAAGATATCATTTTATATAATTCATAGTGCACGTCTTCGCGAGGTTTAAGCCGTTCAACCTTTTGTCAGCAATATCCTTCAAGGATGAAAAATATGTTCATCCTGGGCACATTTTTCGAGTCCTACAGAGAACAGGGCAGTGGCAAAGTAGGTGTTCTAAAGCACCCTTAGCATTCGCTTCGTTGCATGTGTTACACGTATCGCTTCGGACTAATCTCATTTTGTTAAGTGGAGTGAGACGGTGTCCCATCAGTACTCCAACCAATATTTTGCAGTATTTCCTAGCCAGTGATGAAATAAAGTTTGCAGTTTGAGTATTTCAAGTCCTGGCAGTTTTGTACGAAGTTGAGTGTCCCCATATTGACTGCGTTTTCAGAGCTAGTTCCTCATGTAGTTCCGTTTTCAGAAAAGAGAGTGATGGGCATACATATGTCTGACGTGCTCAATCTCGGCAAGAGAATACTTGCCTCAGTGTGCTCATCAGCTCCCTCATTTCCTTATATTTATTTCTTTGTGTACTGGTATCCAGTAAATAGTGCCATGCCCATTTCGGCAGAGTTCACCTATTTGGTATCTGCATTGTTCAACACATCCCGATTTAGTGCAAGGAGCCATTGAGAGCTAAGTATTAAGAGAAGTTAATTTCAGCTGCTTTTGTTGTGGCATCGATTTCAGCTTGAAATATACTACAGTAATTTGGGAGTCTGAAAGACTTTTGGAGATCAAATTGCGGATAAAATACAGCCGCTCCTACTCCTTACGCCATTTTGGCACTATCTATAAAGAAATTGTATGAATGGTATTTGGATTCCAGATCTTTCGGCCATCGATTTGGCTCTATAATGACCCTAGGCTTTTTGCCAAATTTAACTCGTGGAATCACGTAATCTGATCTTCCGGTTGAATCCAGAATATGACTGTGACCAAAAAGCCTATGGGAGAATCGTCCTGACATGTTCAGTCTTAGAGCAGATCTTTTGACTGAGTTTCTTACTACTAGTTTGATTGGATGCCAGTTGAGAATTTTATCTAATGCCGCTGATGGATTTATGCTCATAGCACCGGTTACACATATTCCTGCAATCCTTGCACGCTTTCTAATCTTTTGACGTAAATCACTTTATTGCACGCCGCTCATCATACTAGCGAACCATAGAGCATTTTTGGTCTATTGACCGCCATGTATGTCCAATGTGTGAGTCGAGGAGATAAGCGCCAAGTCTTGCCTATCTCTCTAACTGTCCTTGTGAGTATTTCCTCTGTTAGCCTTTACCGATATTATACTGGACCCCCATTCGCCTATCACATCCGATAGTTTAATAGGCTGCCGATCCAGTGTTGGATAGCAGGTTCCACACCAATTGAATCCAGGCCGTCTATCAAAGCTTCCGTAAATACATTGTTGACAGATTTGGTGACAGTAGTTCAGTTTTTTCCTTAATGTACAAACCAAGGAGTCTTTCGAGCATTTTCATTACGAATGATGTTAGGTCAATTAGCCTATAGTCCTTGCGATACAAGTGGCTGCTTTTACCTGGCATAAAGACAACCATAGCTAATCTCCAGCTTCTAGGGATGTAGTTTACCCTCAAACAGTATAGGAATATTTCTTTCAGCCACGGTATCAGCTCAGAGCTTCCTTTCTGCATCAGTGCTAGGAAGATTTCGTCCGGACCCACGGATGTAAAGGAGTCAAGAGACTTCAGTGACCAGTCCAACCTAGTTGTTGAGATCAGGTCTTCGAAGTTCTCGTCACTGCTTGTGTGGCGTGTAACTGTAGAGTCATTGGGAATGGCGCTGAAGTTTTTTCTAATAGCTCAATCTGCAGTCGCACGGTCGGCTTCCGTGGTTTTGGATTTCTTTAATTGCGGTATTGCTATTCGTAGCGCGTCATGGCCAGGTAGCGGAGCGACAGCCTCGTCATCAACAATTGGGTCAACGGAATTTTCACATTTTCTTTGACATCGTGTCGGCCCGTATTTTAAGTTCTTCGTATTCACGTTTTTCCGCCTCTTATACCTTTTCTCTGATAATATGTTCGCAGCGCGGCCATATTTCTGTGGCACCGTGCATGCTGGCTTGTTGATCAGTACTCTCTGGGAGAAGGAGTAAGTGTCGAGTGGCGAATCCTGTGATTGTCTGCTGCGATTGCTGTTGCAATCCGATGCTGCTTACAACTGCATTTTGGGTCACGGCGAAGTCGATCAGTATCAGCCCGTTAGTGAATGTTTTTTTTTTTTCATGTAGGCTAAATTTTCCGACTGTGTAAATAAAAATCCCTTCCTTATATATCATTTGAAGTCATTAAGCAATATTTTTATATCGTGCCGAGGGCACTACTCATAGAAACGCGCTAGGCGCTCATTGAAGTAGTATTGGCCGCATCGTCCTTCCCCTTTATCGGGACATGGGCGCAAATGAGCGAGTTGTTAGAGAATCTCGCATTGATATGGACTATTGCGAGAAGTTCGGCCCCCGTAGTGAACGAAAATACTTGGCGCCGAAGTCTTTCCCATCTTAATTCCGATAATGGGTCTTGTCCCGTCCATCACATCTCTTTAATGGCTAATGCCCATGTGGAAACAAATTCGGACAGAGGCACCTTCCCCATTAAGGGACCGGACATTCCAGTTACATGCCCTCAAATCGTAGTCACTCACGTTGCCTTCACACGTTTCCGTACTCCCAACCGGATGTTCGAAAGCTACCTAAGGGATACTTGAGTGTAACCCGGAAACTTTGATTTGCTTCAACGCTGCAGAAAAACGCCTATTTCAAGAGTTATTGACCAACACTAACACAATTCCAGTTTTTGCCACACGTATTGGTGTTTTTAGGCGTGCAACTCTATTTTTCTAAAAAAACTTGTTGCTCAGCTTGGCTCTTTTGACGGTTCATTAACATATACAAGCAGGTCAACTTGAAATTGGTTGTTAAACTTAGTTTATACTAATTGAAGGTCAGTAAAGCCAAATGTATTAATTTAAATTTCAATTTACTTGCTTTCCAAAATACTTCGGCCTTTCCACAGTCACCGAGGGCACCGTGCGAAATGTATTAAGTAAAGATGAAAATTCTGTAGCGAGTTGTCCGATTCCACTACGCTACGCACTGTGGTAGACTCACTGAAAATCGAGTGGGATCTATTTAACTTTTCCCTTACATGAAAGGCTGTTGAATACTACGAAAGACTGGTTCAACGGAGACTCCGTAGCACGACCATTATACCATAATTTCATGTTCGAATCCTACATGCTCTATCATACGGAGATCGTTAAGGATTACACGACAAACGGACCTGCCAGCTATCCCCCATTTCATATCGCTTTAAAGGCATCAAAAACTACGACTAAGTAACGTGTCGTGTGCTAGTGAATATGGATTATCGTTAGAGAATTGTTTGTACACTAGTTCAAAACTGCAGAAGGATCCCGATCTTTTTGTCTCTCCAATAAACGATTGTAGATGGTTTCAGTTTCCAAATCTGTCAGACATGGAAAGAAGTACGATTGTAAACAGCAATGCCGTGTTCTGGAAATAGTTCTGCGGGATAGTAGCACAGAAAGTGTCCTGCGATAGAAGTCATTGGAGGAACAATCCTATACGTTCCTATGTATTTCTATTGGGAACGCCCAGCATGTCGAAAGTCACCGTACTAATCAAAGGCCGGTCTAGATTGATGAGGGGCCTAGTTCTGTGTTCACACCTTCTAGACCTGTCTAATTACCTCATGCATAAGCTCTGTGGTTCATCTACTGTTGTTCAGCGTGATGTAAATCGACCTGATCCAGATCTTGCTTGAGAATAATGGAATGTCCACATATTGGGCAGAGTTGACTGATTTAAGATCAGTTCCCTTCCAACTCATCCATGATGCATTATCCAGAATAGAGTCTGTGCTCAGCGAACCAGAACATGTTCGTGGTGTGCCGCTCAGCTAGCTCTTTTACAATACTAAATTTAGTCCTTATGTTTCTATCAAAGTAATGAATCGAAATTTGAAGAGCATAAATAAAGACGCTAAACTGTGGAAGTTCGTATATTGTTGAATTACGAAGTACTTGTATATTAAATGCAAAAGGGTTCGACCGTTAATATTTGAGGAGACAGCTTTGTGTACGCACATGCACAGGCTCTGAAAATTTCTCAATTTTCTCTTCATTTTGTCTTAATGTATTGAAATTCAAGATTAAATAGGAATGTCTGTTGTCCGACAAACAGCTATTTCGGATGAAACTTCGCGGTATTTCCAATACATGCTCATATACATATATGAATTGAGAGTATCGACGTACCTCCATTCTCGGAGGTATTAATACTAATACTGCAGAAAAAACCTCAACGGATAATAAAGCTTCGCGACATCTGTGAGGAATTGCCGTTTGGTGGATCGTCTAAGTCCTCTTCTCACGAATATCTGTAAGGTTTGCCTCTACTTTTGCCACATACCGGAGGGTTGAGCAATGGCAATAACGGTCTTCATACCCAAAAGAGTCAGGACTTTTCATATGAAGTCCACTATTGTCAGGTACGCAGTAAGAGACACTCTTCTGCGCGTGGCCCTCTTTCCCCTACTCTGGAATCTTACAGTAAACACTCTAATCTTAAGATTGCAAAATACTGGCTATAATGCCATCGCTTATGCGGACGATATTGCATTAACGGTAATTAACAGGAAAACATCTCCAAGTTGAGCGAACTGTAACAAAATCTCTGCATTCCCCCTGGGGATAGCTGGTGCAAGGAGAGTGGACTGAGTGCCAACCTCACAAAGCATAGTGCACTGATGGTACACTGTGATTGTGAGCTCATCTTCTTCTGCGGGGCCACTGCTTGATGGCCAACTTTTGAAAAAATGGTATTCAAGAGCAGACTGGAAAGAGTCCAAAGAGCAGCATCCAGACTTATTACAGGAGTGCTGCTCTTTATCGCCACTAAGGCTCCTGATACTATTATACCTTCTCACTATAGAGTTATTAATGCCAAATTTCGGGTTAATTGCAACGCAATCAAATTTATGCGTACCTACCCTGTAAATATTGTAGATTTGGGCACTCGAAAATTCTTGGAACTTCTTCGGGAAAGCATAGGAAGATAAATTGCACACTGCTCTACAATTCTGTTTTGAAAACAATTCTTCCTTACGAATCCCAGAAGGAGGCGAACGTGTCTTCACTGACGGCTTGAGACTAAATACTACGGTCAGGAGTGGCATCCGTTCAGAAGTGCTGGAATTAAGCCCACTGCTACCCGACTACTGCAGGGGCTCTCAAGTCTAGTTTATAGATATAAAAGGGGCTGCATTGTGGGTCAGGAACTCTTTTGGGGTGGCACAACCGATAACTATCTACTCTAATAGTAAAGCTGAAATAAAATCTCTACAATGCAACAATAATTCTAGAAAAGTGGTAACTGAATGTATGTAGAGCTAGCTATTCTATTGTACTATTTCACAAATCGCCCTTCTTTTCCTCTCCATTCTCTCGTGCTGCCAAAATGCAACCTTGAGCTGAGAGAAACGTCGTCTAAATAAAACGAATCTGTTAAAGGTGGTGTTGGTAAATCAGCTAATTTGTTTTTTTTCTTTCCCCGTGTCCATGTAGCTGTCAGCCCGGAATGAAACAAGGCGATTTCATTATTGGTTTTCTAGTCTCCCTATACTTTGCTTTGACAATCAAATGTACAGAACATTGTTGTTGGTCTAGTGCCACTACCATGAATGCGCCTTGCGTCGAAACGACCTGTTTATACGTATTTATATCACCTTCCATTACTGCACCATGGTAAGTATCTTACAAATGTTACTTACCTGTGAATATAAATTATGAGAGGAAATAACATGTAGATATGGTTTTGATTCAAAAAATTTTATTCGAGAGTTTGCATACAATTTTTTTTAAGTCTGCGAGGATGTTTATTTTATAACAAACAAATAAGTTCGGCCAGAACCGAGCTTTATATACCATGCACACCTTTCTATGAAATGTAATTAGGTCAGCATCGTATTTTTAGCTTTAAAATTATTATACGCATACAATTGGAATTCTATAAGTAATAGCATTAGATATATCACATTTTTAATTTTGAAAAGTTTGTGCTATGGGGGCTACTGTCATATTTTATTAATGTTAAGCAGTGAGTGGTTTTATGAGATTAAAAGCAATGGGGGTCAAAGTTATATTGAGTCGTTGGAGTGTTTTTGCGATACAGACATTTATTCCAAATAAAAGACGTCGCGACCGTATTATTTTATATACATATATGTAATTGTATTTTTGCAATCATTTCCTATACCTGATCTAACCAATTTTTATTTCTTTATTTAATTTAAAAAAAAGCAACCTACTATATAAGAAAAATAACAAGAGTTTCATTAATATTTGAACATTTACTCATGTCATCGTCTGCACGGACGGACCGGACGTACGAGCGGACAGACGTACATGCCTCGCCATCCTGGGCATCCTGGTAATACAAATGTTCGTTTCTATCGTGAATCCGTTAGGTTTTTGCAAACAACCGGACAGGATTGAATAGATACATGTCATACACATATACATATAGTACGTAATTAATATAATATTTTTTCTTATATATTTTACCACGCTCTGCCTTGTAAAGGCAAATACCCCGTGCACTGTTGCTGATGCCCGTTTGAAATAAAATTATTCTGATTGCGATATGCCATTGCTAAGCTGTTTGACATTAAAGAATTATTACAAGATTGTTGCTGGATTTGATTGTGACCAACGATTGTCCCATTGTAACTGGCAATGAGCGCATTTGATGTGTCTGGAGAGTGGGAGTTAGTTGTTTCTCCTGTAATAAGGTTCAAACTACTTGAAATGCTGTTATTTACTTCCGCGGACCCATTGTTTTCATTTATAGTGTTATTGGTATTGCTATTAGAACTAGAATTGCCGTTGCTGGCATTGGTACTAGCTTGCTGCGATTGTGGTCCACTGTTATTACCCGCGCAGGGCTTACCATCTTTTACCAGTACAGGTACCGCAACACGTCTAGGCGAACTTGAGGTCTGTAATTAAAAGAAACGCAATATACATAAGGGGTCACACTGTAAAATATTGTATTTAAATAAAAAGTGCAATTTAATAGTAGTGCTTTTCTACAACATTTAATATAGTGCCCGCTCTCGGCTTTTCTTAAAAATGGCTAATCTTCTGTAAGAAGCCTTATATTGCAGAAACGAGCGAGATTTGCCAAACGAGCAAAGTGCATGCCGTAAGGCGAGCACTATTAAACAAAATCTGTTCTAACAATTCCAAGTTTATTTTTGTTAGAGTTTGAACTCAGGAAATTCCGCTGGTAACTCACATACAGCGTCTTGTGCGTTTTACTAGGGTACCTGCCGACGCCGGCTTTACCTCACAGCACTCAAAAGTCCAGCAGAGCAAATTAATTCATTGAACAGCGCCCCAAAACGCTAAGACCATTTATGGTACCATGAAATGGGCCCACGCGTCTCCTTGATGGCGTTCGAGGCACATCTAAACATCTGCCTAACTAACTAAGGTTCTAATTGCCTTTCTGCGTTAAACCACAATCACCACGACACTCTTCGAAGAATGGTCTTCACGAGCAGGTTGGAGCAAACTCCTATTCCTCGTGGTATCGAATTTAAGTCTCCGTCAGCCTTCGTATCCGAAACTTTTACATTTGAACCTCTACACCCCCAATATTCTCTGAGTATATGGTCAGTCGCCTATAAATGACATGTGTCAATATGATAACATTAGCGCATATCAAGATTCCACAGTTTCTCCAGATTAAAGAAGAGAACAAAACACTTTTGGCAGAAAATTTACAACGAAACCTCCGATAACTGACTGAAACCGATCGACTTCGCCGCGGCACAAAGCACTATAGTCTGCAGCACCAGATACTCGTTCTTTATGCATTGTCGCCGAAGAACAAATCAGATTTTGGCGAGCGCAAAAGAAAGGATGCTGCTTATAGCGCCACGCTTCGACCACGCCAATGCGAACAGTGTGGAATCACTACCGGGAGCTGAAAAAGGAATAGAGACGTACTACAGAATGAAGATACGAGAGGCCGAAATACGTGAGTGCGAGGAGCTTATGATGCTGCCCGATAAGAAAAGTGCACGAAAGTTCTACCAGAAAGTTTGGCGGCTTACAAAAGGTTTTAAGACACTTGCTGAATAGCGGCAACTGTGGATGTGCGAATATAAATGTGAATATTACGATCCCCCAATCGTTGAAGACGGGATTGCCATTCCGCTCTACGACCATGATGAGACTAGAAGCTTGGACGATGACAATATCCGATGAGGTGTCCTTTGGATTGTTTGAAAGAAAGATTCTGCTGAAGATTTATAGACCTTTGAACGTTGGTGACGGCAAGTACAATGAGCTGTATGCGATTTACGGTAACATAGACAAAGCACAGAGAATAAAGATCCAGCGGCTTCGTTGGATTGGTCATGTCGACCGAATGGACACAAAAGCTCCATCTTTGAACGTATTCTATGCAGTACCAGCTGGTGGTAACAGAGGAAGTAAAATACCTCCTCTGCGTTGGAAATATCTGGTGGAGCAGGACTTGGTTTCACTTGGTACATATGTCCAACTGGCGCCGGTTAGCACTTGTTAAATTAGGCCAAAATCGCGTAAGCGATTATCGCGCCAAACAAGATGAAGAAGTATCAAAAATGTTAATTTTATGGTGTTGGGTGTGCCCAGAATCGATTTTACAAAGTTCTTCTCCGAGTAACACACGACATTGCACCCAGAAGTATGAGAACTATGGCGAGGCTGATGACTGACCGAGACATTTGACTAGTAATACGGCGACATAGCCGTCTTCAACATACATACAAAGGTTTTTTATTAGAGATTTTTATATAATTCATTCTACAAGGTTTCTGTAAGAGGAAGGAGGAAACGACAACGTTTTTTATTGTTTAAAAATATTTACTTATTATCAGAAGTGATTTAGTTAAATTTTTATAAGTTAAAGTGGAAAATATTATATTAGAAATACCTGGTTTTGTTGACTTTGTTCTGCCATGGCCTTTTCTTTTGCTTGCCTTTTGCATTTATACCTGTGATTTTGAAACCATATTTTAACCTGAAAATTGCAAAACAATAGATTATATACATAATTTAATAATTTCATTGCTTGTTTTAGCATTTGAATATTTTAATAATAAGACACAAGCAACATGAATACGCTTCATGCTACACAGTATGAATTATCAGTTTATGGCGAGTTTCGGCTCCATACATCCGATGGAAATCAATGTTATTTGCGCTATCATTTTAAATATCTTAAATCACAAGATTATTACATCCATAGAGAAGTCACCGGAAAGCAGTAAAAATTAAAAACTACCTGAAAACCTGAACGCTTTATCGCTTCGTTAGGGGTCTAGCTCCCTTGCGTTTCAGACCCACTGCTGTTTGTCCCATTCTTTAATTATACTCGTATATGTAAGTGAATGCTTCCTTATGCCATTGTACTGTATGCGGATGATCGAAATTGTTTGCAATCTCGACTTACTTTGGACATAAATAAAATGGTTCAGAGTGTCTTTGGCGAGAACCAAAAATGCCCGCACTACGTCATATTGTATTTCAAATAATATCCTGAAAAATGTTAATGAATCTAAGGGCGTAGGCATTACTTGTGTCACCAAGCTCAGCTTTAATAGTCACATGCGAATGCTCGGGTTTCTGCGTTGTAGCATTATGAAGCTTATTGATCCATACAAGCTGAACATTTTATTCACGACTTTCATCCGTTCTCTTCGAGATTATGCAGTCTTTGTTTGCAGAGCTTACAATCAACTACAGATGACAAGAATAGAGCGGATACAGAAGATGCTTTCCATTTCAATTCAACCGGGCTATTCGGGCCATGTTCTTCGATTTCGATGAAACTTAAATATGTTGCTCTCTGGTCAAAATAATGAGACACGTATTTTTTTGTTCGCCAGAAAAAATTTTTTTTCAAGAGTTATCGGCAATTTTGTTGTTCGGCTCAAACTCGATTTTTTTTAATTGTATAAGAAAAAATTTTTTTTAAACGTAGTCAAATGTGAACCGATTTTAATAATTTTGGGTTCAAAATTATTGTCATTACTTACACGAGCGATTTCATGTAGAAACAATTGCAAAAAAGTAGTTGAAAATTGTTTAGTTTGCAAAAAACAAAAAGTGCGAAACAGGTTTTTTACTCAAAAATTCATTACTCAATAACAACTCATTTTAGCTACTGGGCATTCAGCTTAATTGAAGTTTGAGGTGTCCTCTTGATTTGGAAAAAGTTATAAAAAAAAAATACACTTTTTGAAATATTGAATTTCGAAAAAATTTCAATTTTTTTTCTTTTTTGCTAAATAAAAAATTTTTAACTACTTTTTTGTAATTGTTTCTACATGAAGTCGCTCGTGTAAGTAATTACGATCATTTTGAACCCAAAATTATTAAAATCGGTTCATATTTGACTAAGTTATGGGCGTTTAAAAACAATTTTTTCTTATACAATTAAAAAAAAATCGAGTTTGAGCCTAACAACAAAATTGCCGATAACTCTTGAAAAAATTTTTTTCCGGGCGAACAAAAAAATACGTGTCTCATTATTTTGACCAGAGACCAACATATTTGAGTTTCATCGAAATCGAAGAACATGACCCGAATAGCCCGGTTGAATTGAAATGGAAAGCATCAGAAGTTATTTCTCAAATTTTCTTTTTCTTTTCTGAATTTTGAAACTTCTATGCAATCATACACATCCCGCCTTATGTGAGGTTAGGTTAGTTCGGTTGCTTGTTTAAGACAATACACTCCCTGGTCCTTGTGATACCTGAATTTGTTTCCCTTCCCCTAACTAAGTTGTTTAAACCACTTAGATCTTTTTAAGAAGGTAACTAGTCGCTCCAGTGAGACATTTTGCAAACTTCCCAGGTCCTCAAAGAAATAATTGGCAAGATTTTTGGCACGGCTTCTTTGAAGTGCAGGACATTCACGGAGAAGGAGTGGGTCCGACTCAATTTCTTCTTCATCTCCGCAGAAGTGCAGGGGCCCGATATAACACGTATGAGGACGCTGGTAGCTGACTGTTGAATCCAATAGACATTTGGTACTTTTAAGATTCAGTTTTGGTCACAGCGCTTTGGTGACCCTAGAGTTAGTTATCAAACACCACCTTCCATTGGTTTCCGCGATTACGCTCAGTTCAATTGCCGTATATAACTCGCTTAGAGGAATGCTTGTGTCCTCTACCACATATCTTGAATTGATGCGCGTTGAGGCCAGTGCCTTGATCGCTGCATGACTATCAACTAAAATGGTAAGGATTGCTGGAGGTAATTCTTCAGTCTTATCGTTTTTGCTGCTTGGTCTATAGCGTAGATTTCAGTTTTGTAGCAGTCTGGGAGTCTAAATGAGCAATTTAAAATAATTGTTCCGAGTAAACTCTTGATCCAGTGCCATTGTCCATCTTTGAACTGTCAGTATAAATATGGTGGGCACTATCATCTGATTTTACTCTGGTCAGCCAATCCTTTCTGTCGGGTATTCGTAATTTATACTCTCTTTTCAGATCTTTCTTGATAACCAGAAAGTCTGTTTTCGATGCGTCTTGCAAGTGTTTCGCAGACAGTAGGACTGATGCATGACCGTGCGTGTTTTCTTTTAGCATGCCTGCCGCTATAATCCTGGAAGCAGATTTGGCCGTTATCCCTTTAACATATTATATTATATATCAATGGGTCGAATATGTAGTTTATGTTAATAAACTGAGAACTCTCGCAAGCCGTAGACCTATATATATTATCATAAAGTTTTGTCTACAGTGTTATTAAAGGAATAGTTGGCTATCGTTATCTCTTAGAAAGAACTAGTATTAATGCTCCGAAACGCAGACTCCAAATCTCTTATCCCCTCCATAGAGCCAATGTTCAAACCAAGTTTCCGAGGAAAGGGAAGGCATAGTCACTTATATTGCGAACCTTCAAAATGATATGTACTTATCTATTCAAACACAACTTGGCAGCGTAGGATAATCTATTGCCCAGCACTAAGATTTACTGGGGCTCCGCACTAGCTCCTGAAGAAATAGAAATGATGCTCGGTAATAAGGAATTTACTTTCCTTTCTTTGACATAGGACCTTAGAGTCTTGTCGGCATTCATCAGCTGATAAAGCTTTGGTGCGGAGTTTACTCGAGAATAGCCGCGAGTTAACAGAGATAGAGTGAAAGCTACAATGAAGGATTCTGCAGCTATGTAATGGCGAGTACATCGTGAAATACGTCAAGTCCCGATTATTCTGAGATGGTTGCGTAATATAACGCGCATGACAGATGGCGCCCCCAGAAGTCAATCGTGTCATACAACTCCGTAGCACCTAACTAAAGCACGAGGACATCCAAGACTAATATGGTTTGAATAAGTTTGAATGGACCTGAAAACAGTGGCTGTTAGAAGCTGGAGAACTATTACCGTGCATCAAGACGCATGGAAACGAATCTAGAACGAAGCTAAAGTTTACCTCGAGTTGTAAATCTGCTCGATGATGATGATGAGCATTTCTTTACTAGGGTTCATGATTTCTACCAAATTTTAGTAATTTAGCTTACTTTCTAACAGCGATATCACACTTTTTTGGTTTAAAAATTAACGTTATATGGGTGGTGGGTATGGTTATTGATCGATTTCTTCCATTTTCAATACTAAACTACCTGGGATAAAGAGTAAAATGTGTACCAAGTTTCGAGGCGAAATTGACTCCTCTCACCATTCTGAGCATTTTGGTATATCTATCTCGATTCTTTGATGATTTTACTTGCAACTGTTATGTGGATCAAATTATAACACCCTTGTGCGCAAGTGCGCGGGTATAAAAAACGGTTATTTGATTTATTTGTTAATCCTAATTTGACGATTTTAACGCTATGAAACAATATATGCTTAATTTGGGCTTACATTATTCTCTAATAGCATATGAATTATTATCTTATATGTGTAAGTATGGTGCAAGGTAATGTAAAATGTTAGACATTGCTTTTCATAAGACATTGTCGTGGTACATCCATTATGTATAACTCTCAGAAATGGAGCACGACGATTTGTGAAATGTTTTAACGAAGCCAAAAATCTTTTCACTCTATTCACTCCATTCATGTCTTTTCTGCAATTATCGGAATTTTGTAAAACCGAAAAAGCATTGTGAATACACTAACCGCATTTATTTGTTTTGTTTCTAGCACTTAAGATATGAAGTGCCCTTCTATAACACACTTTACAGCATCCCCTAACGGAGGCATGGCAGTACAATAGGAAATTTTCAATTAATATTTTAGGGTAGTTACGAATATTTATTCTGTCCTTGGGTTCTTCATTGTCCTTCGGAACAAAGAAAAATTAAAAAACTAAATTCTGGAGACGTGATATGACATGCAGAAAATTTTTACAGTTTTATTGTTCGATCACGTTTTGGCTGATGGGGATATTTTCCACATATGTATGTATGTGTTTATCCATACGGAATATTTGAAGCATAAAGTAATCGAAGCTATTATCTTGTGTCCCTAACCATCATCTAATGAAAATTGTATGTTTTACCTTTAACTTGCCCTTATTTATACCTATGTATATGAGTGTAAAAATATATTTGTATGAATAAAATTGCCAACCTAAAACAATATTTCATTGATCATTTATAGGCTGCATCAGTTAGAAAAAAATTAAACTTCGAAAACTAAAAATAATTATTTAAGCAGCTCCACAGCTAATTATTATACAATTACATTTATGTATGTATGTATATATGGAAGTTGATGAGGATATGATATACATACATATTTGTATGTATAATAATATAATGATATATTTTTCTAAACCATTATTTGATGTTATTCTTCTGAAATTCTGCTCCAATTAAATTTAGCCAAATTATTTTTGAACAGAAATGCATTTTTAAAGATAACATTTAATTTTTTTTTATATCTTAATAACAAATATTCCGGTTGCTCTGCTCTGCCGCTAATGCAAAGTATGTAAGTCATGGGATGCACCATTTTTATTTTTCTCCTTGTTCATTCCTCTCGGGAGCATAGGGCCTCGGCAAGACTCTTCCGTCGTACACGGTTCTGTGCTGTTGTTTTTGCACCGTCCTGTGAAATGTCGGCATCTGCAAGTTCGCACATCATCGACCTTCTCCAAGTGTTTTTTGGTCGACTGCGACCTCTGAAGAGATCGTGAGTCCATCGAGTTAGTTATAGTTAATAATTTGGGTTTGTCTGTGTTGCTGCAAAGTTGGTCTCAAAGGACCTGAAGTTTATGCAAAAAAGTGATCGAGTTGATATCGCCAAAGATTTTTGGGCTTATGAGAATGACATGCCATCCAAACATCAGGCGAGTGAGTGCAGAACTCCGAATGAACTCTTGTCGTTAGTCAAACAAGAAAGCGATTCTAACGGTTTTTATATATAACAACGCGTTGTACACCACAATTTTTTGCCAGAAGGTTAGGCAGTTAATAAGGACTATTATTTGAGTCTTATGAGACGTTTGAGCAACCCGTGAAGCAATCCGCCAAAAAAGGAAAGGATTTGTGGGGAAACAACTCGTGGATTTTGCACCATGATAACGGACCGTCGTACAGTGGCATCATTATTCGTGTGCCACCAATTGTCCAATTATGAAACGAGTATCACCCAAAAGTTAACGGATTCAACTGATCCGGCTCCTTTCAATTTTTTCTATGTGATCGAGTCAAAAAACCCTTACGGGGAACGCGTTTCAACAGCCGAAAGGAGGTAATGGAAAACTCAAAGAAGGCTCCAGAAACGTTTCGAAAGCTGGATCAAGCGTTGGCATAAATGCGTCAATTCTTACAAGAGCTGTACTTTATAGACTAAGATCTTTGCGTGGTGTTTTCCACGTAACCGAAGGGCATAGGCCAACAAGTTGAGATTAACGACGAATAAACATTTAGGCGTCTTTTTCAGCACGTCGCTTTAAGAACTCCGCGAACAGACTCATTTTTTTTCAAAGTAAATTTCCACGATTTGGAATAGTTTTTCTAGCGTTAAACGGTTCGTGATGACTTCCCAAATCTTACTGTATAGAAATGTCAACATAGTTTGACATTCTCAGCTGTCAAATTATAGTTACCAATATAGATATTTCTCATGCAGTAAAAAAAATTTGATATAACTGGCCATGCAAAAACACGGATTTTCGAGATTTATTTATTTGAGTCTATGGCTGCAATTCGTTTCGGTTGAGATAAATCCTATCCTACACTTCATAAGAGCGTCTTAATTGTTCCATGATAAATAAAGGCTGAGGTTTCCGTGTCACACAGTGGTACCACAACGGGCCTATATGGTCTAAGTGAGTTGGCCACAAAAACCTTACCTAACCATGGCCACAAAACCTTACATACTAACGGTACAATCATGCACGTTTTCTAACTAAAAGCTAAAACGAAAGCAAATATATAAGCCTTTGGTAAAAAGGCATAAACCTTGAGAATATATGGTTTTGAGAAGAGCAAAGCTTAGGCCAGTAACAGCTCTTGTAATAAGAGTAAAATTTGAATAAGTTAATTTAGTAACTTTTACATAAGACGGAGGAATGAAAACGCAATACTCTATGAGGAATGTTCAAGCGATTCTACTCTAGAAAATCAAGACAACTTACGAGACCACAGACAATGTCGTAGGTAAACATTACGGATTTTAAAGCGCATCTCGAACCAAGTGAACTAAAATCTATGAGCACACACCGAGAACAGTTGGACGAAAGAGGTTCTACCAAATTAAGCGGTTGAAGAGCGAAGCGAATAATTCTACACTGAAGTCTATCGATGCCAAGCTATTGGTACATATTACAACTTTGACCTAATCAGGGAATCGTGAAGAATTTAAAGAAGTATTGAAATCCTTAAGAGTATAAGAATCTTTGAAGTCCTTAGCTTAACTAGAGCAGGCCTTCGGTACAATAAAGCTAATTTGGTTAATAAACCCTGAATCACAAACGGCCCTAAGGTCCAAAAATTCATTGACAATAGAAAGCTGAGTGTTAGAAAGGGTATAAGCAGAGGTTAGTACTATAGAAAATGTTAATATGTCTATGGATAAGTTCGTGCGGTTTTACAACAGATGGCGTAACTTGATTATTATTCCATCGATCCACATTTCCAAACATTCATTGGAGAGCTACTGTCGTAAGGCACAAACGTCAGTATAAGTTTTTTATTTGAAGCGTAAACAACAATATTTTTACCACACTTGAAAATGTCGAATTTCGTGCCAAATAATGTGTTTTTGCGGGGAATTCTTCTTCATTATTTTAATATGAAGAAAAAAGCAGCCGAAAGTCATCGTATCTTGGTGGAAGTTTATGGTGAGCATGCTCTAGCTGAGCGAACGTGCCAGAAGTGGTTTGCACGCTTTAAAAGTGGTGATTTTGGCCGCGCCGCCAAAGTTCATGGATACCGAATTGGAGGAATTGCTCGATCAAGATCCGGCTCAAACGCAAGAAGAGGTTGCAAAAACTTTGGGAGTTGATCAATCAACCATTTCCAAACGTTTAAAAGCCATGGGAATGATCCGAAATTCAAATTTCAAAAAAAACCGCACGAACTTATTCATAGACCTATTGGAAAAAATTATTTATATTAAGAGTTTATTCATTTCTAAAACACCAGTCCAGGCATTTTCTGATACTAACGACATAATCTCAGTATCGATACGTTTGTTTCAATACTGGGTATATCGGTATTCGATCCAATATGCATATATTTACTACTCCTTTATTGGCAGTAATCTATCTGCACAATGTGTTTGGATTCAGCAATCAAAGGGAGAGAGTTTAGATGCGAAAGTTCGTTTTGCGCATGAACAGGTTTAACATGTATTAGTATCTGTGAATGTATGTGACAAATCCATTGAAGTGAGTGAATTCAAATGCCATTTATGACATACGATTACTTGGTTTTCCTTTTATTTTTTTTTTTATATATCTGTATTGTATGTAATGGTTGCTGACCGCAATTGTTGATACAGCCAATATCCTTCATATGCGCCCATTCGGTTATTTTCTTTCGTTACTGCATAAAATCCTGCCTCGTGATTATTTGTGCTTTCATTACCTTTCCTTTCGATATCAATACTAATATTTGTTTTTGATACATTCTGTAATATTGGAGCCTTTGCCTTTAACACATGGGCTGAAAAGTCTTGTGGCTAACAAAGAAAGCACTTTTTTGCTGAAAATTAGGTTTATGCATCAACATAATTTCCATCAAGAACAACGCAATCATTCCAACGCTGTTCTAACATTTCAATACCACCTTTGTAGAACGATTTACCTTTTGCCCCAAAATAAGTCTAAGTTTCAGCGATAAAACCTCTTCACTCGAGTGAAATTTTTTACGGGCCTGCGAACAGCCAGCATCCGCTGGAAGCCAAATTTGGCGAATAGAGTGGATGTGGGAGCACTCCGAAGTTCAATTCATGTAGTTTTGAACTTCTGTCCGAGCAGAAAGGTTGTTTCTAATAATGGAATACAGGACCCGTCTGCTAAGGGAAGAATGGAACAATTTCTGTTCTTAAGTAACACTGAATATGGCTGAATATATTTTTATAAGAAATAATTGATTAAATTTTAAAATAAAAATTTCAGCTTTAACCCTTTAATCCCATGTCGATGGGTCGTTCGCGCCGGATGCTTATTTCTGCTATATGACTCCAACAGAAATTTAGAAAAAAATCATAAGGTATCTTCTAAACATATCCAAAGAGTTTTTTCCAAAATTTTTTATTTATATAATATTCTATCAAAAACAAATGGTATGAAACATGCACCGCGCAATGGTTTCATGAAAAATTCATGATTTCTCAACGAATTGCCCGGTCACGAACGACCCATTGACATGGGATTACACCTATTAAGGGGTAACACCACTGTACACGCGTAAAATAAACACGATTTTTAAAGAATTTTTTTGTATAGAAGGAAAGGGGAAACAATCACTCTGATTTGGGAAGTTATTACTTATATACTAAAATACAAAACTACAAACTTTGATCGAAAAATTTTACAAAATGGCGGCATTGGAGACATTTCTGTAATGTGGTTTCTCTTGAAGGAGCTCCGCGGCACGCAGCACAGAGGGTGCAAATTTTAATCTGGAACAAAGAAACATTTTTTTTCTTAATCTTGATAAGAATATCTAGAGAAACACGTAGGAGATTTAAAAAATATTTATTTTTGTGGAATTAGCAAGCATTTGAAGGAAAAAACTCTATTTTGGACTAAAAAAACGGCACTTAAATAATTATAACAATTGTTTAAATTAATCTATCGAAAATCCCCTACGCTCTTCTCTTAAGAAGGTTATTATACAGACGTAGTGAAAAACCTGATTAAAAATATTTAAAATTGTTTGAGTTATGCTGCGTGCCAATTTCAGAAAACGTGTTTTGAGAAAAACGCGTTTAAAGTTTGGAAATTTGGAGAAGTCGTTAGGTAGCAGTCACTAACGCTTGGTTAAAAGCTTAAAATATTTATGAAATAGACTTCGGTAACGTATAAAACTTTTTGTTCTGTATTTTAAAAGGTTCAAAGAATTTTTTAAGCTTATAAAAAAAAACCAATTTTTTGAAATTTCTACAGTGGTGTTACCCCTTAATCAGTATATTTTCAGAAATTTGTGGAAAAGGTTAGCATTAAGTGGACCTTTCTTTGGATTTTATTCTGTTTTCTATTTCTGTTTCTTTATTTATTACGTACAATTTTATATTCAATTGCAGCCGTCGTTTATACTTTTGCATCAGAAGGCCAAAATATCGATACTTTACTTTCGATACCAATCGAAATATTAGTAACGATATTCATCTTCTAATACATATTTGTTAGTGGTACCGTTACTTTTTGTTATCTCACTTGATGAAACATCCGACAAGCTATAAGATTCTACTAAAAACTTCCGAGCCATCTGCATAAAGCAAAAACGTTGAATGATGAAAACAGGTCCCAATGTCATTAATGAAAATAACAAATAAAAGTGGACCAATAATGTTCCCTGGGGAACTCTAGAGGTGGCTTCAAAACTAAGCGATTTAGTATTATCTATTTCAACATACATACGTACAAACGAGATTCTTTTTGAGAGACATACCGTAATCCAAGTAAAGAATGAGGAATGAGCGCCTAGACTTTCAAATTAACGCAATAGAATATTATGAGAGACAGTATCGAATGCTTTTGAAAAATCTGCATGATATCGTCCTCTGAAAATCCATCCTTGAAAGATACAATGCAAATGCAGAAAATGATGATAGGTTGTCTACTGTAGAACGTACACAGACAAAATCATGCTGGTGTGGATTGATTATATCCTTGGTAGCATAAATTCATTTTTCTTCCACCACAATTTTACGCCACTCTGCATTTGTGGTGAATGTACACGTGCTTTGTTTATTGTAATGTGAAAAAAAACAAGACGGATCACAGTGTGGCAACTAGAAGAAATTAGCTGGACAAAAATATTCAATTAGCATTTTGGACAGATAAGGTCGAAATCAAAAAAAAAAAAAAAAAAAGAAATTGCTTTAGGGTCAGGGTAAGAGAGGGTAAGTGTTAATTTATTTAAAATTTAAAATAAATAATAAATAAATTCTAAAACACCTTATGGCGCTGAAATGAAAAAAAAAATAATAATAATAAAAGAGTAACACCCTTTGCATAATGGACAGTTTGTTTCAAAAATATAAACTACATTGTTTTACATAAAAAAAAAAAAAAATATTTATATATGTATGTATATACGTATATCAAAGAATATCGGGAATTTTTCATTTAAAAAGCGCGTATGTGTAACATATGTCTAAATTTTTTTTGCTGAAACGTTGGTACAACTGTCCCCCATAGGGTCGCAGAGCTTGAGCATAATCTGTCAATTAGCTTGTTTTTGGCATTTAATTATATCAGTCAACCGCAGGTGTGCTCTGCTATTTTCACTATGGATAAAAATATCGAGCTAGGAATTTGCCTCAAATTTTGTGTTTTGAACGGGATTTCGTATGCCGAATCGTTGAAAATGTTGCAGAAAGGCTATGGCGAGGGTGCTTTGGCAAAAACACGGGTCTACGAGTGGTATAAGGCCTTAAATGGTTAAAGCTTAACGCCTTCAATGGATGAAAACGTCGGCAAAGTCAAGGAAATGGTGCTGGAAAATCATAATTTAAGTTTGAGGGAGGTAACTCGTAACCTTAGTGTGTCTCACGAATCAATTCGGAAAACTTTAAACCAGCAATTGGGCATGAGACGCGTGGATTTTCGACTCGTTCCAAGAGAGTTGAATTTATTTAAAAAAATGCATACACCTTCGGCTGAAGACGTGCTTGAGTAAGTGACTTCGGACCCAACGTGTATCCAGCGCATCAGCGCATCATAACAGGTGATGAGTCGTGGCGCTATTTACATGAGCCGAAACCCAAAAAACCACGTCAAAGTCGGTCAAAAGAGAAAGTTATGCTGCTTGATTCTACGCTAAATAAAGATCATCGAACAACCACCGTATTCACCGGATTTAGCCATCTGTGCCTTTTTTCTTTTCCCAAAACTTAAATTGCCACTCCGCGGAATTCTGAATCTTCATAGCTTTCTCGATCTTCAAAATTCTATCTAAAATCTATCCTATCTCTAATTACAATGAGTATTTGTGTATTGGCTCAGCAAATAAGGAGAATTTTTTTTGATGACTTTCTCAAAACCTTTATAAGAAGATTTGACATAATCTGTAGCATGAACAACAGATCTTCGTTAGTAGTTATAGGCGAACACTTTCCAGTATTGTGAAGCCGATTTTTTATAAAATCCTTATTGCGAGCTTCCTGAGGTTCTACTGACAATTTCCTATTGGTATTTTACCACCTCATGGCTACGAAATAAAATTTTGTTTAACGTGGAAGGCATGTAGCTCCAATGGTATTGTTTTAAATAATCATTTTTGATTTAACTAGTGATTTCTTTCAACTTTTGTAAACATATTTCATAGCCTAAAGAAAGGTCTTTAATGATCTCTACATCTGTTACTGTAATTTCAGAATCTAGCGGTGGATTTTTGAAAAACCTGCTCGCAGTGTTGCTGTCATTTAAAATTCCATACGCTGCATTTATCTGTAATAACAGTCATTTCTTCTTTAAATCTATAAGTAGATTCATCCACATTATCTGCTTTAAATCTCGTTCCGTATTTGTTACTCTTTAGTGCGTCCTTTGGAGCTTCTGCCAATGGTGGTTAGAAATGCTGATATTGTTATTATTCTAACCGATTAATCAGAGGATTAGATTATATTTAGAGTGCAAAGACTTATAAAAATCTTCTCTTTGCTTACCGTTTTGTACTTTGGAACACTTTTCGTATAGTTCGCATTCACTAACGCACATTCTGAAAATTCGGGTTTTGAAATGGTTGTGAATAGAGGGTTTAGCTTATAAATAAAAAAATGAAAAATGTACGAATACAGCCAAATACAAAAACTCAGATCTATGTCAAACATTTTCACCTCTATGAGAGTTAAAAAATTGAGAAAAACTAAAACATTTTCAACGGGTTGAGTATTGTTCGCTATAACAACACAAATTCTAGTTCATTGCCACGAATTAAATTTGAAATATCAGCACATACCTTTAACTTTAACACTAGAAATACAGAGTTGCCCATATTCGACGGACCCATCTGGCACCCTATATCTTTTGACAGAGACATCAGATAGCTTAATGACATACCGCGTTGGAAGCGTCAGTCCAAGCAGATTTTTACCATGGAACAGTACACGCCCCGGGAGCGCTCCCAAATTGTTGAAATTTACATTCAACAAAAGAAGTCAATTGTGAAAAGACGAAGAAGAAGAAAAGAAGAAAAGAAGAAAATTGTGATGCCAATTATTCGTCGAAAGCGTATGAGGCAGTTCTGGTTTCAACAAGACGGCGCTCCACCACACACAGCTCGCACCACAATCGATTTTTTGAAGAAATGTTTTCCTCGTCGTTTGACGTTGAAAAATGGCGATTTTGACTGGCCACCGCGTTCGCGCGGTTTGCCGCCACCTGACTTCTTCTTGTGGGGATATTTAAAATCAAAGGTTTATATTAATAAGCCAAAGACCATAGAAGAGCCCAAGAACAAAATCCGTGAGGAAATAGCTGCTATTCCAGCCGAAATATTAGCTAAAACTATGGAAAATGCGGCAAAACGGGCACAATACGCCGTACAGGCTCAAGGTGGCCATTTGAGAGATATCATATTCAAAAAGTGATGTCAACAAATCTATTTGAACCAAATAAAATGATTATTATCGTCAACATCAAAAAAATTGTGTTTTTCTTTGATTTAAAAAAACACATGGGTCCGTCGAATATGGGCAGCCCAGTATAATAACGTAAATTTTACGTATATGCTGCATCATCACAATGAATTGCTAAAATTTCCCTTTGTAAAATAATCTTTTAAGTTGAAGTGACATTTAAATTCATTTTAAAGTAGAAGTGATTCCACAATACCGTCAATTGAATTGTAATAAAATTACTATTTGAGTGAAAACAAAAAAGTTGGCATTACTGATTTCGGCAAAATTGCATCGGTGATTAAATCAGTTTCAATGAAAAAACTGTAATTGATTTTCAAAATTCAAATGACTACGATGAGCCAAATAACAAACAAAATATTGAAGAAGCTCTCTACAGTCCCACCGTGTCAACGGGAGCCTCAAATAAAGAATATCCAATTGTTATAGTCTCTGAAGATATTGCAAGCGAGGCAAAATCAATCATCTAATTTTATTTCTGAATAACTTTTGTACTAAAAAAAAGCATAATCCTTATTTTAAAAAGTGGCGAAAAATTAATCATTTAATTATATTTCTGAATAACTTTTATACTAAAAAAAGCATCATACTTATTATAAAAAGTTGCGCAAAATTGATCACCTAATTTTGCTTTTGATTAACTTTTATACTAAAAAAGTGATTTTAATTGATGGAAATCTTTACTTTAATCTTTCCCCGCTCCATTGTTTGTCATTTGTATACTGCAGCTGTCTAGCTCACATTTGCAAAAATTATAAATCTTCCGAGGGGGTGATAGGGATCCACAGTTTTAAGCCGACTCCGAACCGCAGGAGGAGTTTGTTCATGGCAGAAATACACTCGGAGGTTTGCCATTGCCTGCCGAGGGGCGACCGCTACTAGACAAAACTGTTTCTATTATTTGGTGTTTCGGCTACGGCAGCCGCCGATTTTTAAGATGCTATTATTTACAGGTAAGTAACACTTGAAACTGCTTTTCCAAGTTTCATAACACTTATTTTCAAAATGACCTCCCCACAATGTCTCTAAGTTTTAAATCGCTGTCTGAAACTGTTTGCACATTTTACCCAAGAAATTATTTTCAGCATCATCTCCTCCGGATGAATCAATTTTAATAAGCGTGCAATCTATTGCATCTATGAACCAAAGAAATCGTGAAATTTTTTAAAATTTTAGCTGAGGACTTTTTCATTCCCTCATTCGTTTCACAAATTTTGATTTGTATTGTCTATGCAACGAAGCGCTTTCATTTGATACTTTGTTAATAATCCTGCAGCTGAGGAAGTTGAAACACGAATGAAATCTGCAACTGCTTTTTGCATACATCTGAGGGCATGAAATGTAAGCGTAAATAGAATTCGATTCACTGGTTTAATACTTCCACCCCTGCAAATAATTTTGTTATTATAATTAAAAGTATATAATTGGTGCTTTTGAGGGGTTAATTTTTAGTTGGTGTCGCTATCAAACGCTCATCTGCTGCCAAGAGTGGTTGGCTTTGTTATTCTAAACCCAGTGAAAAATTCCAACTCATCAAATTTCAACCAGTAATTTCCCGGTACCAGCAGCCGGCTTGCAGGGCGGCACAACGCCAAAATAATTGAATTCCAGTACTTTGAAGCCTTGGAAACATGTTTCTTGCAGCTGAATAAGGAACGTGCTGATACCGGAAGGTTGGCGTTTATTGAAAAAACAATAAACAAATTTTCTATTGATTCTAAAAGTTTATTTTTTGTAAACTGCCAACAATGTCCAAATTTGATGTGGCTGCCGGCAAAGTCACCAGACTATAAATCTATTGAAAATTTGTGGAGCTGAAAATGAAATGAATGAATATTTCGTCTGATCTTCAAAATCGTCAAAAACTGATGGCATCAATGCCAAATTTGTTGAAACCTGTTGTGGACAGCAAGGATTATCATACTAAGTATTAAAAAACTGAAAATCGTGTTTTACTCTACTGTTTTTGAAATTATAAATCCCTGCGTGAAATAAGCTGTGACCTGTATTTAGACAGTATTTTAGGTGGCGTGGGATTCGCAGCACTTTAAGCGTCCTACTTTTGTTATTACTGAGGCCAAAATGTTTTTGATATAGCACACGATAAGATAGAACTCCATCTGCCTTGCGCTTTTGTAAGAAAGAAATTGTGCATTTTCCCTTTAATAATAATCAAGGGGGCACCGATGTCTGTGATGGGGACAATTGAAACCGGCAAGCTCATTGACAATTTCATTCCTCTATGTTCCTATGGCCTGGAATCCAGATAAGAGAAATGTTTCCTGCACAGCCGAGCTCCTCCTCCTATTTGTGGCGTGCGCCTTGATGTTGTGCCTCTAGCGTTTAAATTTTGCACGAAATTTAAATATCAAAATTGTAGGACTCAACATGCTTTTGATAATCAAAATTCAATACAAACTCATCTCCACCGTTGGGTTCCTCAAACAACAAAAAAAAAAAATAAAAAATAAAACACCTTGATAGGCCGCTCAATAATGTATTTACCCTAAACTCGCCCACATTCCACAACCTATACCTTGAATGCACAGTTTCAGTAAACAGTACCAGCAGCCACGTGGATGAGTGGATTTTGGTGGTTGGTTATACTTGTAAAATTGATTGTGTCTGAATAGATTTTTATTGACTACGGATTAGGTGAACAGTTTTGTTGGTAACGTTTATAACGGGGTTGCGAATTTCTGTATTGTATTGGCTGTTGGTTGGCGGCCGCCGTAGCCGAATGCGTTGGTGCGGTAGAACCAAAGGGTAGTGACCAGGTTCGAAACCCACTGTGAAACACAAAGTGATAGAAGCAGTTTTTTCTTATAGCGGTCGCCCTTCGACAGGCAATAGCAAACCACCAAGTATATTTCTGCCTGGAAAAATCTCCTTATAAAAAGCAATTTAGCGTTCGTAGGCGGCATAAAATTGTAGGTCCCCCCTTTGTGGATTAACATCAAGACGCACACCACAAATTGGAGGAAAAGCTCCGCCAAATGCCCAAAAAGTGTAAGTGGTAGTGTTGAATTTTTCGTCATATTCTCATATGATTTACGCAACATCTTCGCAGGGAGTAGGGCAATATTTTTGTAATTTTGTCATATACTCGTAATGGGATGACATTTCGAAAAAATAATTAATTAATAAAAGAAGGTGAGCGGCGTACTGTTTGTTGTTCGAAATGTATCAAAAGTAGTGTACAAGTGTTCGCGGCACAAGAAACCAAGAATCATAGATTTATGTATCACGTTTGCTCTTTAACTATGGTGAAAAAGAAAATTGTGTGGGGAGATTCACCTGAATTATTCATCCGAATCCGCTCAACATTAAAATCTTTTCACCAAGCAAGAAACATAGGTGCAAGAAATAAATATTGTGCAAGCGCAAAAGCAAACGATCTTGTAAGCATGTGGAAAATAATCGACAAGGTGTGGCCAATATCAGACCGATAACCGACTCTCAGCGAATTTTTCATTGCGTCAGCTGATTGGCTGACCCCGCCGGGATTATGACAGCATTCTGCTAACGAAAAAACTGAGACTGTGTTGGTTATATACGAAAAAATTAACGGCGTTTGACTTTCGTCTAATCGAATGGGCGGACCGATGTCGGTTGCCGAGTACCCGGTGACGTGGCACAATTTTGTTCTACACCATTGCAAATTGGCCAAACCTGGTTATCTTCGTCCTTGCTTCTAAGTACGGCAAGCAAAAACTAGATGAGGAATATAAGTTCGATGTGTCAATAATTTGCTCGTCGCAACAATAGAATTCACCGCCACCAGTCTAAGCTCTTTTTGTCATAAATGTAAACTTCTCTGACCCAGATGTTAGCTTTTGCAGACAATAGATTTTCAATTGTGCTGATATATGCAAAAAATCAACAAATTTGCTACTTATTTCGATATCTGAAATTTTATTTTACTTCTCCTATCTCAATAACAAAACATATTTCTCACAATTATATTTTGTAAGTGCTTTCTTCCCATCAATTGCATACTCTAGTGAGTTTCCATATGTTGCCCACTTGACCAAAGAAAATTGCCGACGGCGCTTTACACTTGTTTTTGTTCTTCAACACATAACATATATAAGTAAATTATTTCCAAAAACAATGGTTACATATGTAATTACCTACATTGTATATTCAAGTGTAAACATACATACATATATTTGCACAGACAAAGCTGTGCCCGTCGTCTGTATGCAAAAATTCTAGCAAGAAATATGTAAATACTTGTAACAAAATCTACCAATGCGTTTACATATATGTTTCCATAGATGCAAGGATAACAGATTACCAGGTTTGGTCATACGAAGAATAAATGAGAGCGTAACTTCGGTTGGCACGTCATCGAGAACTCGGCCACACTCGTCCAATTAAACGTTGTTCAGTCGGCAATGAAATAACATACATAAGTGGAGGATGCGTTGATTTTTTCATATAACACCAATACAATCTCAGTTTTTTCGTAAGCAAACCGCCGTCACAACCCCCATGACGTTAGCAAATCAGCTGATTCCTTCAAAATCGCTGAGAGCGGGTTAACGGTCTGATGTTGACCACACTTCTGCATTCTCGAGATATAGGTGTGTATGTACGAGTATTTTCACCAGCGAAGAAATGACGCGAAAGGCCAACAAATACATGAAGTCAATTCCATCCATTGTTTGTTGATTAACGTTGAAAGTGTGTCTGTACACTAACAGCAAAAAAATCTCTCTCTTGTGCCAGAGTAAATTAGCGGCTGTATATGTATGTTCTTGTGCTATTTTTATTAATTGGTGTATTCCGCACGTAAAGGAATATATTAATTTAATATTTGTCTACTAGGAGGAAACACAAAATAGTTTAGACAGACATTTTTTATAAGTTACTTTTTATAAGAATACTTGTATGGTGGCTATCAACTCAAAAGGCATCTTATACGAAACTTCTGAGCAAGGTCCCAAAAACAGCGCTTTTATGCATCACCGGCGCTTTAAGGACCACCCCTAACAAAGCGCTAGCAAAGGTGCTAGTCAACTTGCCTGCTCTAAATCTGATAGCAAACCACGTGGCTGTGACGCTTCTATATTACATACTATGAATAGTTTTAGCCAAGAAATCGACTACTCTTTCCCTAAACCCACCTTTGGCATACTCTTCAAGACTAGCATCCCGTCAAGAAGAGAATGGCAAACTCAAAGACCATGAAGAAGAGGGGAAATAAATTCTTACACGGCTGGATCCAAGCTAGAAAATAAAGTAGGCTATGGAGTTTTTTTTTAAGAATTAGGGTTAGAACTATCTGTCTAACTTTCGGAGTACTGTAGTGTCTACCACTACGATAAACATCTTCTCAGACAGCCAGGCGGCCATCGAATCAATGCAGGCGATTAGACGAAGATCAAAGATTGCTCAGAACTGCCTGGCAGCTCTAAATGGTATTAGCACCGTCTTCAAGGTTAGCCTTATATGGGTTCCGGGACATAGAGATATATTCTAATGCTGATGAACTAGTCAGAAAAGGTACTAATCCTTCACAGAGGCAATATTGCGAATTCTATGGCAACTTGCAAATTAAGAATAAAAAATAATATTATCCAGCGGGATAATAGGTCATGGAGTGAAGAAAATACTTGTGTTACAACCAGGCTAATTTGGCCGCAAATACAGGGTGGCTGATGAAAGCCGCTACCAAAAAAAATTGAATAACTTTTTTTCTTTTTAAGTTATCTGTTCCATTTTTGTTTTAATTTGCAGATTGATCTTTAAAATTTATTAAAATGGATAACTGGGACACGCAAACAAGAATTTGGATAGTCCGCCGCTATCACGCACTGGAGTCCGTAGTTTTGGTACAGAGAGAGTACAGGCGGATGTTTGGCGGCGATCCCCCGAGCAGATGGACCATAATGAGACTGGTGAATAATTTTGCTGAGCAAGGAACAGTCGCAAGAAGGCCTTATCATCGAAACCCACCAGTTCGGACGGAGGAAACGATCGCTGCTGTAGCTGCAGCTATACAAAGCAATCCAAGGGTTTCAACAAGAAGCTTATCTGCTCAACTTGGTGTCAGCCGACAGTCTTTGCAAACAATAATGCACAAAGATTTATACTTATTTCCCTACAAAATTCAAATGGTTAACAAACTGAATGCAGCAGACTTGCCGATTCGCTTGGAATTTTGCCAGAAGATCCTGCAAATGGTGGAAGAAGACCAAAACATGTTAAACTGCCTTTTCATGTCTGATGAGGCCCATTTCGATTTAAACGGCAATGTGAACAAACAAAATTGTCGAATATGGAGTACTTCTAACCCACAGATACTCCACGAGACGGAATTGCATCCCCTTCGCGTGACAGTGTGGTGTGCGGTTTCTTCACGCTGTATTGTCGGGCCTTATTTTTTTGAAGAAAATGGTCACACCGTTACGGTTACTGGAGAGCGTTATTTGAAAATGCTGAAAGAATTTTTCTATCCAGAACTACGCCGAAAGAGAATTCCTTTCAACTCTGTGTGGTTTCAACAAGATGGGGCAACGTCTCACATAGCCCAGACTGTTATGACAGAGTTGCGATGAAAATTTCCCAATAAACTGATTTCAAGAAACTCCGAATTTCGTTGGCCCCCCAGGTCGCCTGACCTTACTGCACCTGACTTTTTCTTGTGGGGTTTATGTAAACAAGAAGTTTATAAAACAAAGCCAACAAATTTGGATGAACTAAAACAATCCATTCGGGCAACAATTGCGGCTATTCCTGTCGCAACTCTCAAAGCAGCAATGAACAACTTTTTACTAAGATGCCGCACTTGTGTCAACGAGCATGGGGGGCATTTAAATTCAATTATTTTTAAAACTAGTTAAGCTACATTTAATAAAATTTAATGACCTTCAACTTGAAAAAAAAAGTAAATGAATTCCATACACTAAAAAAAAAGTTATTTGAGTTTCTTAATGTAGCAAAATTCATCAGCCACCCTGTAGATAAGAAAAGATCAGGAGAATTGCTTAATCTCTCACGAGCAAACATCTCGAAGGTCGTGGCTTATGTCACGGGCCACTGGCTGTTAGGTAGGCACTCTTCTAGACTAGGATGGGGAAGCAGAAGAAAGAGCAGAACAATTCCTCTGTAATTGTCCAACCTTAACTAGGAGTAAAGCAAGGTTTTCAGGTTGAATACCATTTTGACTCTCTTATGGAACTATCCGGTGTTGGGATAAAACCTATCCTACGCTTCATAAAGGAGTCTAACTGGTACCATGAAATAAAATAAACAATAAGATTACCATGTTACACAGGGATCCACAATAGATCTACATGATCTAAGTGAGTTGGCTACTCCAAGCCGACTGCCACAAAATCCTAACCTAACCTGCTTGTAGCTGTTTTTGTGCATCTTAGCGTATGGTTCTGCGCTCACTTGACACAAAGCAGTTAAAACAATTGACATTCGTTGGGGGTGTCGAGCATTTAATAGACATACCCTACAAGCCGAGACACTGCTGAGCACTTTAGGCGCTGCGGTGTTTGTGATTACAACAAGGAGCATTTTTTAAGTCGGCAGTAAGCAGTAATTACATTGTAAGCATAGAAATGATGAGTTGCTTTGTCTTTGTGAAGCAATGAAAAGCTCTTATATGTAATTGCTATGAGAGGGAAAGAAATATAATACCACAATGCTCCGTTGACTATTTTCTAGTGGTCGTCAGTGATTTCTTCAATTTTAGATTGGGAATTTTTGTCAGCGTCAAGAAGAATTGACATATGGACGGCTCAGCTGGGTGAGGGAAGATGTAGTACGCTCGTTTTATGAATGAATGTGCATACTCTACTTCTAGAAATACGAGCATGCACTCATGAATGAATTTGTTTATACAAAATCTTAAACTTTTCAGCGCCATCGCGACCAAAGAAATCATGGCCACTGGGTTTGCGCCTATGAATGAATTTTTTTTTCTAGTCGCAAACCTTAGAATTTTAGCTTTGGATGGTATACGCATGTAGAGGCATATTAGTAAGTGCCCTTATGTGCGATTATATTATATTATATGTGCCTATGTACATTCATATGTGTAAACGAATGAGCATTGTTTTGTTGGAAGCTTGGAATACAAGGCATAAATATTTGTATTTGTGCACACGCCCATGCATATGCGTACATTATTTAATGGAACTAGGCTGCTCATCAATGCGGTTAGAGCACATTTGACTGAGTGTGCAATTTTGACTGGCTGTGGTGCTGGAGAAAACGTTTTTATTAAAAGCATCCAAATAAAACCGACGGACCTTCCATTTCAATTTCAACGACTCTAGTTCGCAATCAAAATATGTTTTGCATTGACAATAAATTCAGCTCAATAGCAAACACTTAAGGTCGCGGGTTGGATATTACTAGGTTGGTCAATAAGTTTTCCGGTTCGATAAGAAAACCACAATGTTATGGATTGAAATAAACTTTATTATTCAGTTTAGTCTCCCTGAACATCAATACACTTATTCCAACGAGATTCAAATTTATGAATTCCATCCCTGAAATCAGAATCTAGAAGGGAAGGCCTGAAAAGACGCTTCCACAGCTGTTATAATCTCATCATTTGATGAAAAACGCTTTCCACTCATGCATTTCTTTAGGTCTGGAAACAGATGGAAGTCGCTAGAGGTCAAATCTGGTGCATACGGTGGATGCTTCAACAATTCCAAGTTTAATTCATGGATTTTAAAATCTTGGTAATGTTCTTGTGACACGGTGCGTGGTCCTGATGAAAAATAATGTTTTTCTTTTCCAAACTGGGTTTTATTTTAATTTTTTCCCTTCAGCTGGTCTAAAAGTTTACAATATATACAATATATATATATATATATATATATATATATACATACATATATATAGTTGGCGCGTACACCCTTTTTGAGTGTTTGGCCGAGCCTTAATGGAGGGACGGACAGTTTCAAGCTGACTCCGAACCGCAGATATTTTTTATGAGGAGCTTTTTCATGGCAGAAATACTACTGTGGGCACAAAGTAAGAATTTATTTGTCAAACTTCGCGGGATTAAAATTTCGCTCTAGTTATTTTTTTCATGAGTTGGCAGCACTGTTGATAACATCTGAACCAACTTTCATGTCAATGTCATTATCAGTAATATATTTACGCTTGTGTTTACCAAACGACCAAGAGTGCATTTTTCGATTTTTACAATGTCTGATTTGATTGAGCAGAGAAGTGCCATCAAATTTTGTTTGCGGAATGAAATTTCGGCTGCGGAAACGTTTAGCATGCAGAAGGCATTTGGTGATTCGACAATGTCGCAGAAAAATGTTTATAAGTGGTACAAAGACTTCAAAGAGGGTCGAGAACGTGTTGATGACTTGGAGTGCTCCGGACGACCATCGACGTCAACAGATGACCAACACGTCAATAAAGTGAAGGAGTTAGTGCTCAAAAATCGTCAGTTTACTGCTAAAGACCTTACTGATATGATCGGAATATCAGAAGCATCTGTGAAAACCATTTTGAAAGACCATTTGGGCCTACGAAAAGTCAAATCTCGTTAGGTACCGAAAACTCTCAATTTCTTGGAAAAAAGTCGTCGCGTTGATGTGTGTGAAACAATGCTTTCAGACTATCAGGACAAGCTCAAATGGATCATTGCGGGAGATGAGACTTTGATTTATGCTGCTTACGACCCTGAAACAACCGACCAATCAAGCGAATATCATGCTAAAGGCGAGGCCAGACCGAAAAGAGCACGTCAAAGTCGTTGAAAAATAAAGGTCATGATGACAGTTTTTTTCGATTTTCGTGGTGTGGTGCACTATGAATTCCTTCCACCTGGCAAAACTGTTAATAAGGAATATTATTTGAGCGTTATGCGTCGTTTACGTGAAGCAATTCGTCTAAAAAGACCAGAATTATGGGCCAACTACTCTTGGTTTTTGCATCACGATAATGCACCGTCTCACACTGCACTCGTTCTTCGTGACCATTTCGCCAAAAATTCCACGCATATCGTGCCGCAACTACCGTATTCGCCTGATTTGGCACCGTGTGACTTCTGGCTATTCCCAAAACTCAAGAGACCACTCCGGGGAACGCGTTTCGAGTCCATTGAGGAGATAAAAGCTGAATGGAAGAAGGTGCTGATGGCTATACCGGAAATGGACTATTTGGCATGCTTCGGGGATTGGAAAAATCGTCGGCATAAGTGTATTTCATCGAGAGGGGATTATTTTGAAAGGGATGAAATTGAATTACAAGAATAAATAAAGATTTTTCATTTTACAACCAAATTCACCTTACTTTTTGCCCACAGATATACATTCGGAGGTTTGCCATTGCCTGCGGAATGGCTACCGCTATTAGAAAAAACTTTTTCTTAATTTTGATTTTTCACCGAGATTCGAACCTACGTTCTCTCTAAATTCCGAATGATAGTCACGCACCAACCCATACGGCTACGGCGGCCACCCGTAACCATTACTTCAGTAAAAATATTGCTTACACTGCCCAATGAGATGCCTAGGGATTTTACTAAATATCTTTCAGTCATCACTCGTCGGTTTTCTAATACAATGTCCTGTATTTTTTCTACGATTTTTGGTGTTGTTGCTGTTTTTGGACGTCCATGACGTGGATCGTCGTCAAGGCTTGTGCGACCACGATTCTACAATAATTGATAGCGAAAAGTCCTTATACACTTTCAACACTCGTTCATAAATTTCTTTTGCTTTTAAACCTTCCATAAATAACTCAATCACTGCACGACTCTTGATTGTTCCATTGCAGAGAATACTGTGAAACGGCCATACTAAATGGCTTGTAAACAAAGAACCAACATAACAAAAACAAAACAAACAAAAAATACGATGCTTGCAGGAAGTGTAATTAGCCGGACAGAAGAGAAACCCTGGAGCACCTTCTATGTCACTGTCCGGCTCTCTCGAAAACTAGACTATATTACCTGGGAGCTCTCAGTTTTGACAAACTAGAATCTCTCCCTGAACCGGATCTTGAGCCACTCCTAAAATTCGCGAACAGTGAGTCATGGATATTTTCGCTAAAACAAAAAAAAGGACCCTAATCCTCAGAGACCATTCTGTGTGACTTCAGCCAGCCAATATAGCTTAACCTAACCTAACAAAATGTGGTCCAATGTAGGCTAGTAGCAACGCACTCTCTTATCGGACCCCCTAGACTTATAGATCTCAATGTTTTACACATCGGAAAGTATTTGTAGCTTTGCTCATACTTTTAGACATCGTTTTAAAAAGTTCAAAAAAATTAGTTTTTTATTATAATTCCTTGATTATAATTATATTCTTATTTATAAATAACCGTTTATTTTATGATGAAGCTGTGTGAAACAAGATGCGTGTTGCTACCACTTAAGTACTTGTAAAGATAATTTATTTGTTAAAATCATAGAAAATATTATCAAATGAATGACAAATATCGTTACATATGCATGTATGTGTATCCATAGTCTCACATTAGAAAACTTTGATTGATGTTAATCGCTACATTTTGGCGACTTGTCTCAAGTTCGGCTTGTGACTCTTCTAAAATAAATATTACCTGAGTTGGTGTTAAGTGTATGAGGCTGGCTAAGTGTTCTCTTTCTGGTGCGGACAGGTACCTTTGCTGCTTAAATCGTCTCTCTAATTCATACACCTTAAATAAGAAAAATATTTTAATGTTATAAAAAGAGAAGTCAAAATTAATGGCTTAAAAAGTGTATATACATACATACATATATGTTAGACCTTTACAGCAAGACACGGAGGAGGAAAACTCTAGTTAATGCATGCAGAACAAAAACTAATAAACATAATACATATATAAATACATATATATGTATGCCTATTCTTGCTTCTCTGTGCAATTGAATTTTATGCATGTGTACGAGTACATCGATTTTGAATAATTTATGCTAAATTCACCTTCTTCTCTTATGGTGAACATATGCCGGATCAATTAAAAACGTGTTTTACTAATAAGGCACAAAACGTTTTTTGCTTCAACCCACACTAAGGGAAACACAATGCGACATGGCAAGACATAGTCATAATTAAGAAACTGCTCGATCCACAAACCCAAATTTTTTATAGTCGTGTGTGTGTATGTTTTTTTTTACCTCACTCTTCGTACAAAATCGGTGCACCGTAAAACGAGGGTGTGCATTAATTCAAATAGTCAATGATGGCGAAACGCGCCCGAAATTCGGCATAGCACGTGTCCATCGCACTTGGTTGCAGTCAGGGGTAACAAACTTTATTTTAGCGTTGCACCTGACTGATAGCTGCCAACCTAAGTGAGTAACTGAGGGTTTGCTGTGCTTCTGGTGCCTATGGTACAGCGGAAATTCTCTCTTGTGAGATTCTATTACCGACAAAGCAACTATAGGAAAAACAATCAAGCGGATGGGTTCGCAAAGCGCATCTCAACTGGCAAATCTAGTGGAGCTACATATCCAGGATCGCCAGGTACTAAATCCTAAATGGAAATCAGCAAGACGAACGCAGGACAAATGTATCAAAATACTTGATAAATTGGCTTGGAACTGACAGAAACTACGATCCGTAAAGTGCCAGACTTACGGGCGAAAAGTGCACGCAACTGGACTCCATGGATTCTTCTACATCCAAGCAGAAGGTTTTGGGTCATACCAAATCTCCTCCAGGGGTGAGAAAACGCAGCGCTACTGAAATCAGCTCTTCAAATCCCTCCCTACACAAATACTCTCACGGCAGGATGGCAGAGACGGGTTGGGGAACTCCTCATAGAGGAGATGTATAGGGAATGCAAATCCGAACTTAAATTCGAAGGTACAGTTTCGACCAGACATAATACTAGCCTACTATCCAACTGAAGAAGCTGCCAACTGGTTGCGTGAAACGGTGTCAAAACCATCACACTGAGAAAGGTGAGATTTAGTCACAAGTGACGAGGACCATATGCAATGACTGCGTACCCACCACGAGGAGCAGACACAAACCAACTTCTGGCCCCTATCATCACTCAACACAGGTGTCTGTACACACACCAATACAGTATTCAGCAGCAAGGAGCTGAAAACAGGGAAACTATTAACAATAGGCATCGTCGACCAATCATAAAAGTAATCAGGAAAAGCAACTGTAGGATATCCTCCAAATTCGGCATGATTCCTCTCCACTGCGTAAAAACTCTCGCAGATGTTGCAGAAAGTTGGGATACAGAGAAAGTTTTTAATATGTTGAAAGAAGTTTTTTGCCAAAAGGCTACAGAATTCATTTGTTTGGCACATATCGTCTTTGAACAAACTTATAATTTTTTATAAATATAATGATTTTTTTGGTTGGAATGCAAAATTTCAAAACCCTTTTCCATCTGATATAACACATGGGCTGAAAATTCCCGGGCATAATAACTCCCAGCAACCACTGGCTGTTAGCAGATCTAAAAAATTGCTCGCTGGTAAGAAATTTCCCTCGAATGAAGAGGTTATCGCTGAAACTTAGGACTATTTTGAGGCAAAAGATAAATCTTGCAAGCACGAACATACAGGTTGAATCCGAACCAACATTTATCACACGTATCATCAGTGGAGACGAGACGTAGGTTTATGAGTTGGACACGCAAACCAGACACCAGGCGAGTAAGTGGCGAGCTCCGAATGAACCGAGACAAGAAAACCACGTCGTTTTCAGTCAAAAAAGAAAGCGATGTTCACAAGCCAGCCATTTTTCCAGGTTCTTGAAAGAGGATCCTTTCAAGGGATGTTGTTCAGATGTTGGGTCACCCTGATGTTATATGTACTAGTAAAACTAATATTCGCTAATAGTTAGCTAACAGCATTGCTAATAAATCATTCGAAAAGATTTTCTGAAGAAAATGTTCGTGTATCCTATTTTCGCTTGCCATTATTTGTTTTTTTTTTCTTTTTTTAACTTTGACAATTGCTTTTTACATCGCCCATAGTCCGCATATGCATATAATTTCACTTTTTCAAGGAAAACCCATCTTGACCCAACAGCATCTATAATAATAATAAAAATACTGGTACTTCTACAATAAATTAATAATAATACAAATAATAATAATAATAAAATTTTTTTTTAAATTTTAGTTCTTTTACTTTTCGCTGGAAAGGTTGACCAGATACCAATGATAGTTTTTCCAATTATTAAGTCGAAGTTACCAATGACATCCAGCTGTCAAAATATACAATAGGGTTGTAAATTTGGCAAACACCATTTCACGTTTTCCGAGCGTGGAAGAATTAATAATAATTGGCCCTCGCACTCTTTCTTGAGTGTTTAGCCGTGCTCCTCCCCCTATTTGTGCGTTTTGATATTTTTTCACAAACGGAGTGACCTACAGTTTCATGCGTCCGCCGAACTTTTTCATAGCAGAAATACAGTCGAAGGTTTGCCTTGACCTGCTGAGGCAACTGCTTTAGAAACAACTTTGGCTACCATTGGGTGTTTCATGCCTGGCGTTTCGAACCAGGCCACTAACGAACGTTAGTCACACACCAACCCATTTAGTTACGGCGGCTGCGTGTAAAAATTATTAAAATATATAATGAAATTTCGGCCCAGTTATATATCCGGAGGACCAGTTTTAAGCCGAAAATTCTTCTTCTCAGACGTGGCCCGTATTTATCAAAACGGGTATGTGAATATGTACAATGGGAATGTATACAATCCAACCACTAAAGTTGACTGTCTGGTGCGGCTTATGGGTGTCGGTATAGCGTGATGGTAACCACTTTTCTGTGCGCAAAGCTCGACTCCTTCGTACGAGCTCTGTTCTCAATAAGATAGCGCTACGTGCCATACAAGCAAGGCAACGTTCGTAGCTGTAACGACTGGATCAATTCAAGGCGAGCATCCATCAATTGTCCAACGAGATTATGCGACTTGGCACTCCTTAATAATTTTTCTTGGTGCTACATTAAGTCTTTAATCTATACTAGCAAGCCAACAGCTCTGGATGATCTTGAAGCCAATATTCGAGATGCTATTACTAGAATAACGCAGCACATATTGAACAGAGTCATTACAATTACATGACCCTCTTGAAGCACTGCTAGCAAAGCAGAGATGGCCGCTTGAATGACGTATTGGTCCATACCTAATGGCTTGAATGGCGGCCACCGTAGCCGATTCGGTTGGTGCGTGATTACCATTCGGAATTCACAGAGAGAACGTTGGTTCGAATCTCGGTGAAACACCGAAATTAAGAAAAACATTTTTCTAATATCGGTCGCCCCTCGGCAGGCAATGGCAAACCTCCGAGGGAATTTCTGACATTAAAAAGCTCCTCATAAAAATATCTGCCGTTCGGAGTCGGCTTAAAACTGTAGGTCCCTCCATTTGTGGAACAACATCAAGTCGCACGCCACAAATAGGAGGAGGAGCTCGGCCAAACACCCAAAAAGTCTGTACGCGCCAATTATATTTATATATATATATAATGGTATGAATGTAGCTACAAATTAAAGCCGGAATTGATTTGATAACTCAATTAAATTCGTTTCCTATCGTTCTTATCTGGTCATCCTATAGGTAGTAGTCCCCGTCTAAGAGAATCACACATAATTGAATTTCCCTTTATTAGAACAAAAATTGATGAACAGTTTTTTTTCATAGAAAATATACTTAATTTTTCCGCATAATAGAATCCCGGTTAACTCAATTTCTGTGTTTAAAGAATCAATAAATGTGTATTATTACTAAATACGCATTGTATTTTTGCGTTTGATTTAACTTATATTAAAGTGCATGCATCATAAATAATTTAAGGTTTCTTGTCTGAAATGTTATTTAGTAGTGGTAAGTGGTTTGCTTTATTATTATTCCATAATTGAATTGGTTCACTAAGACATAATAAATAAATAAATTTTCTATTTTATAATTAAATATTTCATTCTTTTAAAAAAGGCTTTTAGGATGGGGGTTAAAGCATTTATCGGTTTACTGAACCAAAACATCGGTTTTATATATATAATAAAATTTATATTATACATTTTATATTTGGTAGAAATGTTGTTACAATTACCTGAGCCTGTGTAAATAATACTCTTCTTTTCCTCCGTTGTGTCAATGGAAATTGCAATGGCTTGGAATCGGAAACACTGCAGGTTGCTAAGCTTCCCATATTTCCCATATGCCCCATGGAGCTAGTAGCTGATCCACCCATTAGTCTCGTTACTATGAAAAAAATGTAGAAAAGGGGCTCAGCATCACTAGGGAAAATATTTTGTTTAACTATACGTTTATCCATTTCTTTATTGCAATCTGCTTTTTAAATATTATGCAATATTTTTACTTAAATTAATTTTATGATAAATAATAATCTAGACTAATTTATAATGATATGAGGTCTGTTGCAGACTTTCTCTTTGGTAAAGGCAGACTCTATTGCTATTATTTCTGTGGCAAGAGCGTTTGAGCGCGATTGGAGTCGAGTGTTGTATGTGGATACTTTGAGATTACGATGAATTTGTGCATTTGTGGTATAATAAGTGACATTTGAGATTATTTTGAGGGTTTTCGACTGGAATCTTTGAAGTTTTCGATGTTTGAGTTCGCTGCAGTAACGCAAAGTTGAATACCAGATGTCCATATCGGTTTCAGGATAGCTGCGTAAGTGAGACCTTATTTTCGAGGGAAATATGAGAATTTGGATGTAGTAATCTATAGAGGCTACCGAATTTTATTTCCAGGCCCTTCCGTTTGGTGAAAATATGGGTTTTCCATATAAGTTAGCTATCAAGACGCATGCCGAGATATTTTGTGACGTTACATTGGCGGATAATTATATTATTGAGCTCAACGGGTGGACAAGTTTTTCGATTTAGTATAAAAGTGACTTGCGAAGTTTTTGCCTCGTTTGGCTTAATGCGCCACTCTTTCAATAAATGAATTATTTTATCAAGTACTTTCTAGGGGTGGGAGTCAATTGTGAGTACGACAGGGTCATTCGCAAACGTTCCAATTATTGTTTTTTCAGAAGCTGGTAGATCGTACGTACGCTAGTCCAGACTGTTCTTGACCTTGTTTGACAAAAAAATATCGGTTTTCGAGATAGATCTTAATAAAAATGTAATAATTTATTGGTAGAGTGTCTTTTATTTTGTAGTGTAGGCCATCATGCCAAACGCGATCAAAGGCTCGAGATATGTCGAGAAAAGCCGCTGTGCATTATTTTTTTGTTCAAATGCTGTAGGTATGTATTTATGCTAAGTATAAATAAATTCAAATTAGTGCTCTTATGAGTTGTAAAGTACTGTTGTCCGAAATATTAATACTTTTTTAAGTGCCAAATATTTATAGAAAAACTATCTATTTCCTTCCGAATTTATTTACTCATTTGCATTGAAAGATATAAACCGATAAATTAATAATTGAAAGGTGGAAAGAGTAGATTTTAAAAACAAATTTTATCTCGGCCGCCAAATATAGTGAATGCTTAATTTTGATAAAATATGATGACACTTAATCCCTTTTTGTGTTAATATTTATAATAACCACGCTAGCCAACTTAACTCAAATCCTATAGTCTATAGCTCGGTTTATTGTCTAAAACATAAAACCGACTAACTTTAATTTAAAAATGTTGGGCGTAAAACATAAATCAATTATTTTCATACAAATCCACTCAATTTCATTCATATCAGCTCAATTTGAAAATATATTTACAAATATATTTAACGCAGAATATCTAAAAACTTCCCTCTAAAGTTATCTACTTTGGTGCCCACCTTGCCCCTTCTCCTTTCCATCTCCTCCAGTAAGTCGTTAACGACAACAGTCCAGAGTAATGGTGAGAAAATACCGTCTTTGTATAAATTTGATAAGGTAATTTCTTATTCGCGCTTTTTCCAGAGACCTCTTGATTACCTCTGGGAGGGCATTGTTAAAATACCATTCAACTGCTATGATTGATCTGCATTTGATTTACAGTATTCACACCCTCCGTATGAATCAATCAGTCTCTAACGGCTTTCAACGGAAACGTGACAATTTGATTGGCCGGAAATCCTTAGGAGATACATGAGTGGTCTTACCTCCCTTGGGTATGAGAGTTACTTTCCCAGCGCTCCACGATTTGGGTATATACCTCTTATTTATGCATTTCGCATAAATTTGGAGCAGCCAGCGACAAGACACATCCGCAGATTTCTGTTCACTTTGACAGGTATAAAGTCATCGGGATCGAAAAGCTGGTCGGATTTGTCAAAATATGGGCATAGAGAATCAACTTCAGTGACTCCTCGCTGCTAATCGTTTAACAGCCCGATCCATCCTTAGGTACCCCATAGACCAAAAAGTTCTCGAGAGAACGAGTCTGAGCCTCATGGCAGCATTCCACGTTTTCACAAAATTTCATGAGTCTCACTTAGTTTTACTAATTTCGGATTTGTACATTCATAGTTCCCATTCCGAGGGAGACTTAAACCTTTTTGCTTTATTACCATCTACACGAAGCCCTTAGTTTAAAGAGTTCAGTTGTCCATTAAGGCGGCTTTCCCTTTTTAGAAAGCGGTCTTAGTGAACAAGAGTACTCGAGGGTCATGCTACATACTTATTCATCTATTGATTCCTCCAAAAGATCTAAAATATTCTCGCAGTATTTCCCGAAGAAGATCCTACAGATTTCTACAGTATAAATCCTCCAATACGTACTCCTGGTTTCATTGAGAAAGAATACCATTGAGAGAATAAAACTGTGATCCGAAAAAATGAGCATACATTCGGTACAGCAGTGAGGAAGATGCCAGAATAAGATCAAACAACTCCCTACCCCAGTAATGAAAATGAAGACCTTTCCCCTATCACCAATCTTCTAATCCAATCTTCATAAAATGGAAAATTGGCTCACCTTTGGCAATAATGTCCATACTTCCCCAACAAATGTGATGGGAATTCGCATAGGTAGCAGTGGTAACGCCCGTTTTCCTTTGTCTCACCTCAGTCAGGGGTCCCTTATCTACCAGAGTTTTCCGATAGGGCCTTCCAAGCTTACAGTAGCAATGTTCTCATTGCTGAAATTAGGCGAGATAAATGCTGTTAGTTATTTTCTGAAGAGAATGTAGGATCTAGGCTTACCTGTACCCTATCTACCATCAGTAAATAGCTTTTCGTTTTGATTTCACTTTCCGTCCTTCTGCTTAGCCACGACTCCTGGAAGAGGGCTAAGAGCGCTTCACCTTGCTGAAAGTGGAGTAGTAAATTGGAGGACGCTGTCTTAGACTGCTACGGATTTATCTGAAGAAAATTCATCTTCAATAATCCTTTCCAACACCACTAGGTCAGTGTCCTCACTATCCGAGGCCCGAAGCCTCTCAAACAAACTTGGAGGGACGGAAGAAAATTTAGTCCTAACATACGAAAATGTGCAGTTTTAACCGATCTTAATAATAATTATGTCGGATCTAGCTAATGTGGGGTGCAATACATAAATATACCAAGTTTGGGCGAGTTTCATTAAGTCGTGTCGCGATACAGGCTTTACTCAATTTAATACTAACCTACCTTGGATAAAGGGTAATATGTGTACCAAGTTGCATTGAAATATGTATATATGTATAGTATGTAATTACATACATTTTTGTCGATTTTTCGTGCGCCGCCACCACACGGCTAAATCAACTCCACGTCTCATTCTGAGCATTTTGGTATGCATATGTCCTAGTATATCTTGATTTTTGTATGCCGTTACACACAACCGTTTTGTAAACAAAATTATAATACCCCCGTATACAAGTGGGCAGGTATATAAACAGGTTAACTACATCAGCGACTGATGCTCTTATACAAGCACGCATTGTAAAAGTACAAAAGCTTAACCTTAGGAGTTCCCAAATTTAAAAATAATAAGTTAGTAGTGGTGAGTAAATACAGGTATGTATGTAGATAGTAAGCTGTTTTGTGTTTCGTGGGTATATTTTGGCGGATAAACCTGTTGACAACCATAATAAAATTATAATTGGCGTATACGCTTCTATTAGGTATTTGGCCGAGCTCATCCTCCTGTTTGTGGCGTACGTGTTGATGTTTTCCACAAATGGACAACTATATTTACATGAAAAAAGTATTCCATTTATTAACATTAATTTTATTGCCATTTTCGGAAGCTAATGGTGGATCCATAATTGGTAGAAGACTTAGGAAGACTTTGAAATTTTAGAAACTTTTATGCAGAGCCATTTGAGGAATCTTTTTGTTTGAGGTTTACTGTAGGATTTCGAGTGCATTGCCGTTGGTATATTGGACGATGAAAAAACTCTTCACGTGATGAGATGAAAAAAATTAGAAAATAATAAAGATTTTTGACTTTAGTTGGACTTTTAGTTGAAAATAGCATATACATATATAGGGTCCGCCATATAACTTTACGGAATTAAAAATGCTATAAAAAATAAACTATTCAATATTTTCCCAAACTGTTTTTTTTTATTTTAAAGTACAATCCTTCCGGTTAATGATGGAATGCAACTTCATTCATATGGCTGCCTCGGCTAGCCATGCACCATCCCATACGATCGGTCCAATTTTTCAACACATTTTCGATTGTATGCGGCTGTATTTCAGCTATGACATCGCGTATGTTGGTCTTCAGTGCATCAAATGTTGCTAGTTTGTTGGCATAACACTGGTCTTTGACGGCACCTTAAAGATAATAATCCAACGGCGTCAAATCGCAGCTCCGAGGCGGCTAAACGATATCAGAATTTCGGCTGATAATGCGATCTTCGAAGACAGTGCGCAAAAGATTGATCGTAGCATTCGCTGTGTGGCAAGTAACGCCATGATTTTCAAAGTAATGTCGCAATATTTCCCAGCGTTCTTTGAGCGTATATATTATACAACCATTTTCGTTCAGCGGAAGAATAAAACTAATTTTCTGTCAAATCAGATGACAGCTAATTGTTACCATTCTTCAAATAATACCTAGTTCAAATCCGTAACGATAGATGGCGGGCCCTTTATAAAGAACCTATAAACATCTTGGCTGTTTGATGGACGCTTTAGCCGAGCAGATGACAACTATAAACGGCTTGGTACTGAAGTTCGAAAAAAACCATGGAAGTCAAACATAAATAAAGAGTGCTATTTTTTGCTATTGAAGTCGGAGAATTGAATTTATTTTCTATGTCAAAACTCATTCTTGACTTACATAAAGTGCACATCATAAATCTTGGTACCCTACCATTTCTAAGCATAATTTTAAAAAATTTTACACATTATTATAGATTCTGAAAAACTTTATTAATATAATATTTGCACTCAATTGTAATAAACAAAAAATCAACTTAATCTGCTACATCAACAACGGGAAGCAAAAATGTAACTGTAATGGTGATCACACCCACCAACGTAAACGAGCGCACATATCAGCTGACGCGATGAAACTAATGAGAGCCCCATGTAAATGAATTATCAACACCGGTCTGTTCCGTAGTATCGTAGATCGTTGTTTAATATCATATGATACGGGCGTACGTTTTCGTATGAAATTCGTACAGCAAAAATGTTGATACGCTCCCACTTTGAAGTCGGTAATTTTGATTTGCGGTGCGTCGAAATAATATTTGTTCGCAGACTTTTTTCAGTATAACTGACGAAGCCCATTTATTTGTATATCTGTTTACTTTTTTACGCGTCCAATCATGTAAGAATTGACATTAGAGGAGAGAAAAATTATTGTACGCATGCATAAAGATGGAAAATCATACTCAGAAATCGGGAAAACCGTTAGCAGGAGTAAAGCAACTGTGCAAAAGGTAATACAAAGAATAAAAAAGGAGAAAACGATCGAAAATAAATAGAGATCAGGTCGCCCTATAAAGTTAACAGAGAGAGATAAACACCTTATCAAGAACACAATAGAAAAAATGCTTTCGTAGGTGCTCCAAATATAGCTACTGTATTGCATATATGTATCTCTAAACACCATTGCTTCATCGGATATAATGCGAAGGTTAATCAAGAGAAATGGATATAAGGCATGAATTGTTAGAAAAAAGCCCTTTGCCAGTGATACTAATAGAAATAAAAGGCTCAAACTTGCTAGAACTTATAAATTCAAAGAAAATGACTTCTGAGGCAGAGTAATTTTCTCCGATGAATCGAAATATAATATTTTCGGATATGGTGGACGACTTAAAGTGTGGAGGATGCGAAATGAAGAATTAAATCCAAAACATCAACAATTTAAACGGTCGAGCATGGAGGTGGCGGAGTCATGGTTTAGGGCTGCATGTCCACATCAGATGTTGGCAATCTTGTTTTTTTTTTGTTGATGAAATAATGACAAAAGAAGTATATTTGAAAAACCTTCAAGAAAACTTGTCACAAAGCGCTGAAAAATGGAATTGTCAGGTGAAATTTATTTCCAGCAGGACAACGATCCCAAACACACCGCGCACATAATGAAGATGTGACTAATACATAAAGTATCTCATTTGTTATCAACGCCTCCACAGATCCCAGATATGAATCCTATAGAGCATTTATGGGATCATTCGCAAAAACGATTAAGGCAACACCTCATAACTTCGAAAAATCAACTTAAAAGCTTGCTCCAATTTGAATGGGAAAATATATATGCGGATTATACAAAAAACTTGATTCACTCAATGCCTGAATCAAATTTTTCTCAAATTGTTATTAAACTTTTTCATACATAAATACTTTATTGCAAGGGTATCAACACTTTTGCTGTGCGAATTTTCAAATTTTCTATGATTTTTTCTTTCTTATTTGAGAATGAGATAGTTTGCATTTCACACGGGAACAATTGGATTTATTTAATTTTTAATAAAATATTAAAATACGTGAATAAAGTAAAAAAACGTTCCTGATATTTTTTATAAAACATCTTCGCAGTGGTAGGGCATCAAGACTTCTGCTTTTCTAACACAAATGTTGGCAATCTAGTTTGTTTTTGTTGATGAAATAATGACAAAAGAAGAGAAACCTTCAAGAAAACTTGTCACAAAGCGCTGAAAAATGGAATTGTCAGGTGAAATTTATTTCCAGCAGGACACCGATCCCAAACACACCGCGCACATAATGAAGATGTGACTATTACATAAAGTACCTCATTTGTTACTTTTGCTGTGTCCATTTTCAAATTTTCTATGATTTTTTCCTACTTATTTGAGAAGGAGGTAGTTTATATTTTGCATTTCACACGGGAACAATTGGATTTATTTAATTTTTAATAAAATATTAAAATACGTGAGTAAAATAAAAAAAATGTTCGTGATATTTTTTATAAAACATCTTCGAAGTGGTAGGGCATCAAGACTTCTGCTGTGCACGACAATACATGTATGTATGTAAAGGGTTTTTCAATAAAAGGTGTTATTTTGATATTCAAAGAAAAATGCTATTTTTTAATATAAATGATCGGATATGAATGATATTTCATTATAAAGAGGAAGGTATGCCGTTAATAGTGGAAAATAACATCAGGCAAATGACCACCACGACCACGCTTAGAAGACAATATCCTTTTCATGGAATTTTCCATAACCGAATTGCAAAGTGGCTGCCCTATGTCCTCAATAGCCTTATGAATTCCATCTTTGAGGTCTTGAATCGACTCTGGGCTGATGGCGTAGACCATCTCTTTCACGCGGCCCCAAAGAAAAAAGTCACAAGGTGTTAAATCACAAGATCTCGGTGGCCAATTATCGCTTCGAGAGATAACACGGTCCGGAAACTTTTCCCGTAAAAGATCAATGGTTTCGTTGCTTGTGTGGCACGTAGCGCCGTCTTGTTGAAAATAAACGTTGTCCAGATCCATGCCATCCAATACCGGCCATAAATATCGTTAATCATCTCTCGATAACACAAACACAAAATAACACCTGTTATTGGAAAACCCTTTATATAAAATAATGAAAGCAATACTCTCATACGCTTAATAATCTACAGATATCAGAAATTCAAAGCAATCTTGATCCAGAGGCTGCCGTAGACAAATGGGTTGATGAGTGACTACCATTAGGGAGTGCGTAGGTTCGAATTTCCGTGCATGAAACAGCAAAATTGTAGAAAAAACTTTTTTATAGAGAAAATAATGTTATAATTTATTAAAAAAAAGTCTTAACAAAGCACTTAAATAAAATTTTATAATAAATTTATACGTAAAATCATTTCAGGTAATTTTTAGTATTTTTTTTAATTGATTTAAACGCCATCTCATTTAGCCCCCTTTGCATTTAGAGAGGAAATTTTGCAAATTCTTTTTTTTTTTTGGTTGTTTTTTATTCTTATCTTGTATTCCCTTTTTAAATTTCTAAACAATTTTATATCTCTATGCTGAAGGCACGAGCGCACTTTCAGGTTTCACAAAGCAATCATCAACTTCAAGTTTTTCTCTCATGAAAAATGCCACTCTGGCCACATTTTTCCCCTCTTGCATGTAAAGTACAAAAAGAGCCATATGATCTGTTTTACACCATTTTATATCCAAATCAAAAATATTGAAGCATTTGCATATGTATGTACATATGTATTAATAAGAAAATTTTGTTTGTAGTAGTTTTTATCATTCAATTCTTGAAGGGTCAGTACTCCGGTGGGCAATAGGTTCAAAAAGTGCACTAAATGGTAAAGAAATATTTAAACTGCTCTGAATTCTGAGGGGCATATGTACATATGTGTGCATGTGTGTAGATACTCGAACGTACATACATATATGTATGTATATGTATTTTTACGTACACTGGCGGAGCAGTTTATTAAAACAACAATGACCTTGTAAAACATAAATATTTAGCCATAGTGGGTTTTTGTGTACAGCAACAAATATCTAGTAGCACAAAATATTTATTCCGAAAACCCGACGCTTGCATTTATGAAAGGATCAACTTAAATAAACAGTGATTTAGCAGTTTCCATACACATATATACATACATATGTACAAATCTACATTATTACTTTGCATTATTCTTCCGCATAGTCATGATGACAGAAAGAAAATATAGCGAAGGCAGTATTTGAATAGGCATGATTAAAAAATGTTATTCATTTAACGTTTGTATGTGTGTGTGTACATCTACATATGAACATATTTCGTATAATTTTTCAACGACATTTTCAGGTGAATTACTTCGGTTTGATTTTAATGAATTTGATGTTTGTCAGCACCTTTCCAAAAAAAAATTAACTAAATTTTACAGGCAGCAGCGCCGAACCAGCACCGAGATGCAACTATCAAAACTTAAATTTAGCTTTAGTCCCATGACTGTAGCTGTGAAATCTATCCAATTTCTTCTTATTTAAGCAGAGTACTAAATAACGACTTAAATTAGAAATATTTTGAGTTTAAATTATTTTTGGAAGTAAATAAAATTATAAACTATTTTCTCATAGAAGTTTCCTGACTTATTATAATACAGTGCGCTTATCAGTGGACAATTCAAAAACATAACCTCGATAATAACCGATTGCAATCGGTTGTGTGTGTGTGTGGCGATGATGATGATTTCTGTCATTTCTTTTGAGATTCCGAAGTATGTAACACTTGAGCGGATAATCATAACATTCTTAATAAACAATACTTACGGGTTTGAAACCCCGGGCATGAAACATCAAATGATAGGGAAATTTTTTTCTAATATCATATTTCTGCCATAAAAAAGTTCCTCATAAAAACACATATGCAGTTCGGAGTCGGCTTGAAACTGTATATCCCTCCATTTGTGGAACAACAACAAGCCGCACGCCACAAATAGGAGGAGGAGCTCGGTCAAGCACCCAAAAAGGGTGTAAGCGCCAATTATATATGTATGTATGTATGTATGTATGTATATATATCTACTCCTATTTCAAAAGCAATACATATTTCGCATATTTACATATGTATGTATGTATTGTGAATGCTTTCTTTACAGGATATGGATACTATTGCGATTTTTCATGTGTTGCCCACTTGACCAAAGTAAATTGCCGACGGCTTTTTATATTCGCTTTATGTTTCCAAATTCATATATGTACATATGTATATATGCATATAAGTAAGTTATTTCTAAAACACTGGCATGCAAACACAATTACATACATTCAAAAACATACATATATTTGCGCAGACAAAGCTGTGCCGTCATCCGTATGCAAAAATTCTAACAAGAAATATGTATGTAAATAAGTGTACTCCAATGCGTATACATATATACATATCTATGTAAGTATGTATGGATGTATTGTACATGTATATGAACTATCACGTTAGCGTATGTACACTTGTCGAAGAAATAACGCGAACCGCCCAAAAAATCATGAAGTCAATTTCATCCATTGTTTGGTGATTTAGGCAGATTAAGGTTGAATGTATGAATGTACACTAAGAGAAAAAAGTCTCGCTCTTGTTTCAGAGTACACATCTAACTTTGCTGCTATAAATGTATGTATGTATGTTCCTGTGCTCTCTTTATTAATTGGCGAATCCTGTATGTAAAGGGATGTATTAACTTAATATTCATCTACTAATATGGAACAAAAATTAATGCTTTCGAAATTTTCAATAGTATAGACAGAAATTTTTTATAAGCTTACTATGGCTATTTTCGTGCATCTTAGTGTATGTTTCTACGCGCATTTGACGCACAGCCCTTAAGACAACTACTGCCTTGCATTAAGAAGGCATACTCTACAAGACACGGCGGAGCACTTTAGACACTTCGGTGTTTGTAATTACAACAATAAGCTCTTTTTAAGTCAGCAGCAAGCAGGAAGCACATTGTAAGCAGACAATGTTGATTTCATAGAGAAGCTTTAATCCTGACCCGGCCCTCATTTGGGGGAGGAACAGTACCTGTAACAAAGTACAGCTCGAAAATTATTTACTAAATGTTCAGCACAATTTAACAGCAGGAGATATGTTAAGAGGGAATAACAGAGTTAGAGCTGAAATAAACTGTATGCTTACATTTGATGTTAGATATCTTTTTGTGCCATCTCTTTATTTACATATTTGATTATCAATCTGATTTCTTATGTTATATTAGATGAGAACTAATTTAAAGTTTTTTTTTTTTTGTGTAATATCCACTACCTTAATATTTCTCATAATATTTAATTATTTCTCTTTATTTTCAGATACAGTTATATTCATTATAATTATAAATAAGGTATGTCATGGTGGGCTACTAAACAAAATAAACGCACTATTACCAAATCAGTAGTGCGATTCACTAACTTTGAACGATTCAACAATTGCTATTTTTGTTTGCAGTATTTGCCGTTTGCACTAACGATTTTGCTATTCACAAAATTATGTTAACTAACACTGAACTTACTGAACGGTACTTTTTGATCATAGCGTGTGCTAATGGACGACTGACTCATGGATATTCGCCGTTGCTCATCTACGGGTCGTTGATAACATCAAGTTGCAAAAAATCGCAATGCAGCTAGAGCCTTGTAATATGAAGGTAGAATTCAGAATTAAATTAGCTTGAAGATTTACCTATTTTTCAGTCGAAATCGATGTTATTCTGGAACCTCTAAGATGACTGTCAACCTGAGAAAGTATGTACCTCAGTCAAGTCTGGAGTTAACCGGAATAGTTATTGGAACTTCCCTGCAGCCAAGTGAAAAGGATTGCCCATATCCCGGAACAAACTTCAATCCACTGCTTGATTGTTCACTACCTCCTCTCCATTCGTTAAGCCATAGACCAAAAACTCGAAATATGTATATATTCGCGTTGTTTTAATAAGTTTTCGTTATAATAATTTCATAGTTTTTATTCATACCACTAATTCTTGTTTTCTCGTTTAATTTAACCACTCTCAAATTAATTAATTGATTAATTTGCAATCATACAAACAGCTGATTTTGTTTTATCGATTATCGTTATGAAATGGGTTACCGAATAGCAAAATTGTTAAAGTTGTGGTTAAGGAAAGAAAACAACGCGAATATCGTTAAAATATGTTAGTGAATCGCACTGCAGAACTATCTCATTTTACGTTCTTATTTATCCGATCGTTACTTCAAAGTCAAAGAAGAAGATGCGTATTCAGGGCTCAAAGAAATAAAGACTGGACTTCCTCAAGAAAGTGTGCGTAACGCTATCCTGGATTTACTGTTCACATCTGACCTGCCATGCAATCAAAACTGAGTAAGAGCAGCATTCGCTGATGATACAGCAGTAATTTCAGCTAGCAAGACTGTAAACGAATCGACCTCGCAATTGCAAATCGCCATAAATAAAAAGAAATGGCATATTCGACTTAATAAAACTTAGTCTGTACACGTAAACTTTACATACAACAAAATACTCGCGCAATACCTGCCTACATATACATATGTATGTGTATGATTATACATGTGTATCATACATACATAAATAGGACACAAATTCCCTAAACAAATACAGCAACGTACTTAGACATGGTATTGGATGCTAAGCTCAGCTCAGAGAACACGTAAAGAAAGAAAGAGGAGCTTGAATTTAAATATAGAAATACGAGGTGTGTTCAAAAAGTATCGTGAATTTTGAATTTTCGCAGGTTACGTTTATTCGAATTTCAATTTTTTTGTGGCGATATGTTGGGACTCATGTCTCTCACTCATGCCGACGAGTTCGGCCATTTTGCTACTTGGACCAATGCAACGTTTATCGATGGTACAAAATGTTCTCAGAAGGCCGCGAAAATATGAACGACAAAAGCATGCCGGACGCCGGAGCACTTCAACAACAGACGAAAAAATTGATGAAGTGAAGAAAATGGTATTGGCCAATCATCGAATCTTTGTTAGAGAAGTTGCTGAGGACCTAGGCATATCGATTGGCTCGTGCCACTCGATTTTTTTGAATGATTTGGGCATGAGACGGGTCGTCGCAAAATTCGTACCAAAACTGCTCAATTTCGACCAAAAGTAGTATCGCGTGAACATTGGTAATGAGATGTTGGAGTCTGTCCGCGACGACCCAAATTTGCTCCAGAGGGTCATAACTAGTGACGAATCGTGGGTTTATGGTTATGACGTGGAAACCAAAGCTCAATCATCTCAATGGAAGCTGCCGCACGAACCAACACCGAAAAAAGCGCGCCAAGTACAGTCGAATGTAAAAGTTTTGCTTACCGTTTAATTCGATTGCAGGGGCGTTGGGCATCATAAGTTCTTGCCACAGGATAAAACGGCCAATAAGGAATATTACCTGCAAGTTATGTGCAATTTGCGCGAAGCAACCCACCACAAACACCCAGATTTGTGGAAGAACGAAAATTGGCTCTTACATCACGATAACGCCACTGCTCACACATCGTTGCTTGTGCGCGAATTTTTGACCAAAAACAGCACGCAAATGATGCCACAGCCACCATATTCCCCCAGATCTGCCACCCTGTGACTTTTTCATGTTGCCGAAACTGAAGAGGCCCATGAAGGGGACAAAATAGGTATTGAATTAATTGAATATTGCTTTGGCTGGAACAATCCCATATCTGAGCACCATAAGTCCATATAGGTTTTAGTATTTGCTTGTACGAAATTATCTTGCTTTGGGTAAATACTCATAGTGGTGAGTGCTTACGCATGAGCCATAACATACGAGGTATCTTCAAAAAGTATTGCGAAGTTTGTGTTTTTTCAAAAATTATTAATTTATTCATTCAAATTTTTCAAAATAAAGTGATAAAATGTGCCGTTGGTGCTCCTTCATATATCCGTAGCTCTGATCTCGAACGTGACCTCCCGCTTGATTCAGCTCCACACACAATAAAGAAAATTCTCATAAAGAGAGACTAAATAAACACATAAACACAGAGGCCTCCACCCTTGCTGACACAAATAAATGGGGAAGAAGGCTTAAACGCAAAACTCCACAAGACCTGGCCAATTAAAAAACAAAAAAAATCAAAACCCGTTTACTTATTTCCATAATATTTAAGTAGAGTATTCCAATACTAATTTGTTTTATACAAACTCACTAAAGATTCTTCGTTAGTTTTAAGTATTTTGTAACTTATGGTAATGAAAACTTAATCAAAAAAATTATAACTTTAATAATTTACAAAATGAAGAATAAATAATACAAATTAATTAGACATTCGTTCGTTGCTATGTCATTAAATTTCCTCAAACAAAGCAAATTTCTATCTGCATATGAAAAATCATCGTCACACGTCTGTAGAGCATAACAAGACAGACATGCATACAAACTTACACACAGCACCTAACAAAACAATCACCATTCGTCGAAAATAAAGTGAAAAGATGGCATATTTTTCTTTATTGTTTTCGTTAAAAGTGCTCAAGGAATGCAGCGCACATTCATAGCAACAGCATTGTGCCGAAAAGTATAAATCATGAAGCATCAACAAAATTTTTTCATACTTTACTTAGACACCTTTTTAGGCCTTTGATATGTATTACATTATTTTTTGGTATACTCGTATGAATTGTTATCTTAAAATTAAATTTTAATTCAACAATTGCGGCTTGGAACCCTGTTGTTCTGAACACATTTTTACATACAAATGCTGCAGGCACTCGCTGTGACAAAAATTCGCGATTACCAAATATTAGCAAACTGGCAAATAATTATAAATAATAAGAAATAATGCAATATTGACTTACTATCGAGTGGCCGTTAGTGATTTCTTGAAATATACATAGATTTGGAATTTTTGTCACCGTCAAGAAAAATTGGCTCAGGGGTGTGAGGGGAGATGTAGTGAGCTCATTTTATAAATGAAAATAGTTTGATCCTAGAAATATGAGCCCGAACTTATGAATGAATTTGTTTGTGTTGTACTATATACATATGTATTTATGTATGTAAGTACAATATTTCAGACTGTGCTGCGCCGACGCGTCTAGTGAATCTGCTACTGGGTCTGCGCCTATGAATGCTTTTTGTAGTATATTCGCAAGGTTTAGAATTTTACTCTTACGCATGCAGACGCATAAAGAGAGTGTCCTTTGTATGCAGGTATATATGTGCATACACACATATACCTACATATGCATACGAATAAGCATTGTTTGGTCGGATGTTTAGAAAACAGGTATATGTATATGTATGTATGTATTGCATTCATGCATACATTCATGCATATATTTACACGCATACTGTTTAAATGAAAAGTGTTTTTGCATTTGTTAGGAAGGAATTCGATCATTTGTGTATTTACTCTTGAATTCTCGTCAATATGCAAATGAGATGTGCTGTGTGGTAGGTCAAGATTTTTTCTGCTCACAAACTTATGTGCATACATACAGTTAGTCACTTAAGTATGTACACACTAGCGCTGTCTTTCGAAAAGATCGAAGTTAACGCGCTTCCTGATTTGTAATCACAAATTTTTACGCACACATACATACATAGCAAATGCGTTTTGGCGCACACATTCCCATGTACACAAATTTAGCTGTAAATTTTAGATCCCGTTGGGCATGCTTCGCATGCTCTTTGGTGCGAGCGAAATTAATATCACAAAAGTTAGTATACAGTGGGCGGTTGTTTAATGAGCATAACACGATTCTTTCGATTTGATTTATGTAGAAAGTTCAAATAATTTGCAAAAATTTTCAAAGCGAGTATTACAATTTAAAGGTTTGTGTTTTATCTGAAATGGTTTAAACAATATTAAGGATTGCACCAAAAGATGAAGAATTTGATAAGAAAATATCATAAAAAACAATAAATCATTACGCAAGATCGGCCATTAGTGGATCAGTGGATAAATGTTATATGTACTACAATTTAAAGGATGGTAAATAAATATAAAAATGCGCAAAACACCTTTAAGCCCAAAGTAGAGGTGCCATAATGGTTATGCCATAAATTTGCTGATCGAACCAAAAATGTGCAACTCTGTAACTGATTAGTTTTAGCCATAAACATAGAGGCCAATTGAATTTTGGTTTTTCGCCGTAACCATAACCAGTTTCATGATTTTGCGTTGTTTTGCATTGTGATTTGTTGCATTGTGGTATACTTTTTGTTATCTTTTCTTGAGTTTCTGCACTTCGAACTGCACAGATGCGATAGTTTATGTAAATATCAGCTGCCTATGGCTATGTCACTGATAAACTGATAATTTATGACATAAATATCATTATGGTTAATACTATGGTTATTAATATGGCGTTATGGTAATATATGACACCTCTTCTTTGCGGTTTAATAAGGCTCCAGTCGGTCACGGGTCTTCAGTGACTGGAAAATAGCGTGATCGTACGCAAAATAAGCACAAATCCCAAGATAAGTGCGCCTAAATTGAGAACTGATATGGAAAATGGGATTGGAAAGCATTGTAGTGCTCAAACTATCTGTCGAGTATTGCCTAACGTTGGTTATCATGGGCATAATATTAGAAAGAAACCTTTCCTGAGTAGTAACAATTGATCATGAAAAATATGATCAAACATTTTGGAGCAACGTCATATTTTTAGATGAATACAAATTTAGTGTTAGTGGATCCGATAGTTGTGATAAAATATTGAGAAACGTAAACAGAGAATTAAATCCTAACAATATGACCGACACTGTTAAGCATGGGCTTAAGGTTAAGGAGCTAGGTGATGGTTTGGCAATGGATGGCAGCAAACGGGATGGGAAATTTTGTGTTAGATTTGGATTTATTGGAGGTTTGCATTTCGACCTCATAGTGTTCCATTCAGACCCAGTTTACTTATTAAACTTAAGGACCCGGTGGTCTAAAAGTTTCAAAAAATCGATTTTTTTGTTTTTTCGATATTTCGAAAGTATAGTATCTTAAGAATATACTGTGAAATTTTCATGCGTAAATTCCCAATATTATAGCTTCTACAGCCCATGTACCTCAAACTTTACACTCATTTATCTCGAAACGACTTTTTTGGCCTCTTGTTGTCAAAAAACAAGCAGACTATTCAACTGAATCGTCTGAAATTTTAATATGTTGTTCACAACATCAATGGCTAGCGCCCGTACTACAAATAGAATCATATTATAATATTATTTCAATTATTTCGTATTTTTTTGATTAAAAAACTGTTTTTAGCGTGTTAAATTCAAAACCGCGCCATTTTGTTAATTTTTTTTTTATTCTACTACGGGACTGATTAATAATTGTTTTGGTTTTTGTGTTTCAAATAAATAGAACAGTCAAAACGAACAACACCGTCCAGGTCCAATTTTTCGGGAGGGTCAACTTTGACGCCATTTTTAAAATCATTAAAATTAAAAAAAAAAATTTATTCATTTTTGTATGCAAAAGAAATTAAATAAAAAGTCTAAAAAATTTAAATATTCCTGAAAATACCCTAGACCATCGGGACCCCTGAAGATAGAGCTGAGTTAGACTGCGCGTATGTGCCTTTCTTCCGACTGCAAATAGCCGAGATGTCTGAACCTTCTCCGCGTTATAGCGCTACATTCAAGGAGAAGATACATTGGCTTTTTGAAATTTTACAAAATAATCTGACACTAGCTGAACACACCGTCCCAATCACCAGGTGCAAATCTAATAGAACATTTGTGGCAACAGTTAAAGTGTCAAATATGTAAAAGTTCAATACGAAGTAAAGAACAATTAAAAAATGTTCTTCTAGAAGAGTGGAATAAAATAAGGCCAGCAGCAACTGAAAACTTGGTGAAATCAAAGTCACCATGACTTAAAGCTATTATTAAGTCCAATGGTAATCCAGCCAAATGTCAAATGCCTTTAATTCAAGAATGGTCTTTACTTAATTGTATATCACATATTTCATTGTATAACAACTTTTGTAATATTATTTTGATGCTATAATTTTGTAAATAATCTGTGTAGAAGATGATTTTTATGCTCCTTTCATGTGAATAAAAACTTATTATAATTTGTGTTATCTCAAAGAATCAATAGCGGAAGTAATGCAGATATATGTATCTAGTGTATACTTAGGTACTTAAGTGACTAACTGTTCATATGAATGATAGATGTTGAAATTGGTATTCAATTTATAGATATTATATATTATTTAAAGCAATACTATTATTCAATGCACGTGAATGGTGTACGAAGTCAGCGCTTTACGAGGGTTGCCTTTTATATTTTATATATTATATCCGTCAATTGATAACAAAAATGGCTTTATTGTTTTTCAAAATATTCCCCTTGGAAGTCAATACACTTCTGCATTTGGTTAAATCTATTTTCAAAGCACTTTTGCCACTCAGAAGTGAATACCTCTTGAACGAGCTATTTAAAGGTTTGTCTTCGCATTTCAGTTTTTATGTTCCGCAACAAAAATAAATCATTAGATGTCGAATCAAGCCTGTAAAGCGAATGACCCATTAATTCGATCGTTTGAGCGCTCAAAAAGTGTCTTATGTGAGCTTAGATCTAAGATTCGTCACCTGTTAGATGTCATAGATTGAACAACATTTCTTTACACCAGTCGACACGGGTCCTTTTTGGGACAATTGTCAAATTATGCGATATCCAGCAAGAACATATCTTCTTGACGACGAAATGATCACGCAATATTGAATGTGTGCCGGTCCCACTAATACCCAAGGATGACTCTATATTGCGATATGTTACGTTATCTTGCGTTTTCCATTGACGCACAGCATCCATTGTTTCTGGCACAACGACCGGTTTTGGACGGCCTTCATGAAATTCACCCTGCAAGGATCGACGGCCACGTTGCAACTCATTGTACCAGTGTTTCACAGTGGCTAAGCGTGACGCTTCAACGCCAAGAGTCGAAGTAAGGTGATCAATGATCAATGTACTGCTGTCTCGATAAGCCACATCGCAAATCGTAATAAATCATCGTACGAAAATGTTCATGAGTTAATTCCATCTTTTCGGCGAGCTGAATTTTTCAACTCACTAAAAAAAAGATATCTAAAACTCGTAAGTGAAGACGTTATATGGAAATAAGTTTATGCTAAAGTATCGGAGTAAAACTCATGATAAATATAAGTATGAAAGGCAACCCTCCTGTTTATACGACTTCCATAGTAAATTTTGGTCAAATGTTATACCCAAAAATTCTACTTTCCTTCGTGAAAACTACTTCGGAAACAATTTTAGGTAATACTTCATGCTTCTGATCTTGACGCTTTTGAATTTAAGAAGTGGTTTGAACATGAATTTTAATACTACTTAAACTAAGGAACACATTGTGTAATTTCCTTGTAATATAGGAGCGGAATAAATCGACTTTCTATTTGTAATTAAAAGTTGTATTTCGACTTACTTGCAAATCTGGGATCATTTGTTGTAGATCCATACCAAGTCGCTGAACTTCTCATATCTGAATAGTGTCCCGCCAGAGAGAGGTTATCTGCTGGGCCGCAGTAGCTTTGAACTCCTGGGCTATGATAAAGTGAACTCATGGCGTACGGGTTTGCCATGGTGGCAGATCCTAAGGTACTGGGTGAAGTCACACTACTTCCGCTGGAATTTGTTCTGAAAAATAATGTTTTCTTATTAATAATTATTATTATGATGGGTCTTGAATATATTAGTTATTTTAAAATTTCGCAAGAATAAAATAGTACCTACAAAATAAATTGCAGATATAATTAAATTTATACAGAAATTGTTGCCCTAAAGCATCATCGGACAGTAGTAAATTATTACACTCTGGTAAATCGATAAATATTTGTATTGAAAGGTATTCAACCCAACAATGTTTAGGAATAGATTTATGTATGTCTTACGCTGTTGCTGCTTCTAACACCGAAACTGCAAACGCAACAGTGGACACGCGAAGGAGCCGCTATACATATATCCGGCAAGTAAAAATTAGCAAAAAGAAGAATCAGGTTTAAAATTGGCGTGATTGGTCAATTATACGACTGCCTTCCAAATAACGACTTCAAATTTCTCGGGCTACGTACTTTCACTTATCGAAATTTTTACGCAACTTTAAATCTTACATAAATGTTCGGTCAGGTCCGAATTTAATACTTCTTACTTGTTTAGTTGTGGATGAACGATTAGCAGGGTGTAATTGAAGTGTGCATTTGTAGCCGAGCCGCCAGGTATCTAGCCTCTCTCACACCAACACCGCAAAGTGATGAGATGAGAGATGCAAAATTGCATCCTTCACAGGGCCGTAGAGAGCATACCCGGGCCCCGGGGGAAAATTGCAAATGCGGGCCTTTTCCAATGATGTCTAATTCATATAAATACGTATAATCTCGAGTCCGGGCCCCTCTGAAAACTCCGGGCCCGGGGGAAAAAGTACCCGTCTTCCCCCCCCCTCTCTCGCCGGGCCTGATCCTTCAACGTACTAACCTTGTTTTTCACAGAATAATACGAGTCCAGATCCGCGGGATGCCGAATGTACCCTCTTCCCTAATCTCGGGCGTCATGCGTTTCTGTGCCTCCTAGATGGTTTCTAGTCAGGGGCGCCCGACTGTATTCTAATAAAGCTTCCTTCCACCGGGAGTAAGGGTGGACTTGCTGTGGCATGGAGCTCTGTCATAGTCAATCGTTTCCTCTTCCCTTAGTTTTACCTTGCTAAAAGATCTCCTCTAAGTAGGTGGCCAACGCACCATATATGATGAACGAAAAACACAAAAATTCTCAGAACCGTGGACGGAAAAAATTTCCAGCACGGCGAAAACTCTATAGCTGCCTCCTCGTGAACCACTCTGATGGTGTAAAGACCCCTCGGTATTATGTTCCCAGAAGAAGCGAAGATAAACCTCTGGAAGGGAACTCGCTACCAGGTGAAACCGGGTGGACTAAACCAATCGAGGGACTTCAACGAGTCTGGACCAGCCACTGGTAGAACTCATACGGTTACTTCTATTACGTTATATGCAGCGCGTAGCATTCCTCACAGAGAGGTCATCTCCTCCTGCTCAGGATTCTTACTATAAATAGCCTACTCTTAAGATAGCAAAATACTCCGTGTAACGTTGTAGCCTATGCGAATGACATTGCATTAGCCACATCTCCATGTTCTGAGTGAACTTTTTCAAAGCGCTATTTATATTGTGGATAGCTGGTTCTGGGAGAGAGGTCTGAATGGCAACCCACAGAGATCGAAGTTGTGCTACTCACAAACAAATATAAAATACCCGCTTTAAAGGTCCACTTAGTAAGTAAATTAGGTGAACTTGCAGTTGATATCGAAGTAAAGTGCAACGATATTATTCTAGATCCTAAGCTCAATGGGGACCGAAACATAGAAGACAAGTACAAAATGCTGCAGGTAAAAGATGAGGTTTAAAACCAGGCATAGTACACTGGTTACAGGCTACGGTTAAGAGGCCTATCCTTTTAACACGGTATATGGTTGCTAACGTTTGAAAATATGAAACGGGTAAACAAGGAGCGCTTTCCTTTACCCCTTAAGGGCCGGCGAAGTAACCATTGGTTGCCACAATACCCCGGTCTAAGCACCTTGTAGAGTGGCGATGAAAGTAGGCTTCAAACGGACAATTGAAACCTTAATCTCGCGGTTGTTCACTTCGACTACAAAATACTTTTACATACATAAGAATGTGTTGAATAACTCTGAGCGAACCTCTGTATCGTGGCGATGGCGATGGCCGTACTACATAGATCGCCTCGAATAAAAAACGGTGTATACGAAAACTTTCTGGTTTGTATCAATTAGCCGCAGATCTCTTATACACGTACCATACGTTTGACAATATACATACAAATGTTTCGTTGCTTGCTGGTGTGCTATCTTTGAAGAGCTCAGAAGGTAGCCGTAAATTCTCGCCCTCCGCTAGATGCGCTGAAGAAGTGTATGTATGTACATCGTAAACACAATCAAATGAGTGGCAAATATGAAGCCCACTGACTAACGTTGAAGCATAGGATTGCTGTTTTAAAAGTACGATGCCACCTTTCACATATTCCATTTGTTTGGGGGTGATAATGCGTTTGACGAAAATGGCGAATGCTTTGGACACAGTCGGCAGCGCTTCTGGCGTGTGAATCTGCCTACAATGGTGAGGGTGGGAACGGTCTACCTAGTTCGATATGTAAGTGCACACACCGATGAATGGGATTTTACTGTCCGCTGTAGCAAACTTCGGTCATAACGAATTGTTTTGTTCCGCTGGCACTGCAGACAACTATGCGCGTAATTTCTATTATCACGTTGAACACCAGGCCAAACAAATCACTTTGTCACCAGACGAGTAGTGCCTGATATATCTGGATGTGACAGATTGTGAATTGACCGTAAAACCGTTTGTCCAAACTTTTCAGTTACGCTGAAAAAAAAAATACCAGTCTAACGGTTAGACGCGATAGAAGTGAAACCTTCCGTAAAACAAACTGAGAGAGAATGAGACGAAAGCAGCATTAGGGGCGGGATAATTATAGGTTCATTATAATATTGCTATAAAGTTCATATTTTATTTTCTTCATTTTATTATTATTCATCCTCAATGTTTTCAATTTCAACAAATGATACGAGTGGCTTATGATAGCTAAAATATGATACAAATGCTTTGGTTTCGATGTTGTCAACATATCTTTGAAATACCGCGTCAATTGTTGTTTTTGATCGTGTTGTCGATTCAGTGCGATTGTTACACATTTTTAAATTGAATGTTGTATTGAGAAAGTCAATTGAAGGAACCGCTGTGTCCAATGCAAAATTTACGTTAAAATCGCCACTTAAAATCATTGGAACTTTATCGTAATCTTTTCTAAGTATCCGCGATACTTCTGGTGTATACTTTATTAAATTTTCGTGAATGAATTCCGTGATGCTATTTATTGATTTTTTTTTCTGTCGATATTCACGACACTTTTCTGCATTGTTTTTCGGCATAATTGCGGTAAATATTTAAAAATGAAAATATTTACGAATATAAAAATACACACGCGGTTGCTATTATGAGCGTCCCCAGCAAAATCTGCGTGACCGAAACTCTAACACAATTACATTTTTTTGAATGTTACAAACGCTTATGCACGCAGGTTTTGCTGGGGCGTGACCGAAACTCTAACACAATTACACATATGCACTCGTATTTGTTTGAAAATCGACTTTTTTTTTTTGGTTCTCCGTCACCTTTGGAAAATGTGTAAACAGTAAGCAAACTTTATTCAAATATTTTCCCTCATTTTTGCATCAGTAAAATTAAACAAACGCCGTAGCCGAATGGGTTGGTGCGTGACTACTATTCAGAATTCACAGAGAGAACGTCAGTTCGAATCTCGGTGAAAACACCAAAATTAAGGAAAACTATTTTTCTAATAGCGCTCACCCCTCAGCAGGCAATGGCAAAACACCGAGTGTATTTCTGCCATGAAAAAAAGCTCCTCATAAACATATCATAAAATAAAATAAAATAACTGTTTAAAAAAAATTTTTTTCTTGTGATCCGAACCAAGGATTTTGGATCGGAAGCTCACATTGCTAGTCGCTCGGCTACCGCGCCATGCTGTCGGCGCTGGCCTAAAAGTTATTTAGTTACGAAGCGTTATAGTATATGTTGATATAAACGTAGCGACGAACTAAATAACTTTTAGGCCAGCGCCGACAGCATGGCGCGGTAGCCGAGCGACTAGCAATGTGAGCTTCCGATCCAAAATCCTTGGTTCGGATCACAAGAAAAAATAAAAGTTATTTAGTTCGTCGCTACGTTTATATCAACATATAATATAACGCTTCGTAGCCAAGAAGGTCGCTTTTTCGTTTCACTTTTTCTCAAATCACTCCCAACGATTCTAAAGAAGTTTTCACTTCAAAAAACCCCACAATCAAATCAAAAACATTTTGAAGTTAAATTAAACGAGAAGTGTTGGTTTCAATAGCAAAGTTATTGCTGCAATATTTTCAGAGAAATACTGTAAATCCATGAATCTTTCAGGTCACAGAGCTAAATTCCCTCATAATAATAATGAAAATAAGGACAACTTCATAAGGGGGGAGCAGAAATAGAAAATTAGCCCAAGAGGAAGATGATAAAATTCACATTGCGATATCCTAATGACCATGACCATGTACTGTCGCTCTGGGCTACTCGGTGGACCACCACAGTTTAAAAATTAGTCAATGACGTTACTCCATAGACCACCATAATTTCAGAAATGACGAAATGCAGAGTATTATTTTCTGTTTGAGACATTTTTTTTGAGCATTTTAAGGATCACATTTTAAAAATAATTTATTAAATTATGATTGAATTAAGATTAAGGTACATATGGCAATAAATGACAAAATGCACCATATATTCAATATATTGAGTTTTTTTTCCTTGTTCACTCCTCTCGGGAGCATAGGACCTCGACAAGACTCTTCCGTCGTACACGGTTCTGTTCTGTTGTTTTTGCACCGTTCCATGAGATGTCGGCATCTGCTATTTCGCACAACATCGACCTTCTCCAAGTGTTTTTTGGTCGGCCATGACCTCTGCTCTCTTGAGGGTGCCAGTTCAGTGTCATTCCCGTGATGCTATCTGATGGTTTTCTCAATGTGTGACCTATCCATCGCCACTTTCTGCGTTTGATTTGCCTACGGATGGGTTCCTCGTTCGTTAATCTCCACAGAGCGGAGTTACTGATGGTGTTTGGCCAGAATATACTGCAGATGATGCGGAGGCATTTGATGATATTTATTATGAAAACAAAAACAATTAAAAAAAAATCGCATCTTTGAAAAAAGAGAGAAAAAAAATTAAACCAATCACATATCCGTTATGAAATTGAATAAATCATATAATTAATCATTAAACCAAGCGTATATAATAAAACACATTTAATTTTTTTTTTAATATGATAAATTTGATTTAACTAAAAGCTCATCACATCATCGCACAATAACAAAAAATAATTTGTTAAAGAATAAAACAGAAAATTTAGTTTACCAACTTCAAACTAAATGTTTTTGAGATTTTAATTTACTCATTTAAACTAACTTTCGGTTACAAATAAGGCGAACGTGTCCTTTTTTATAACTTGAAGAGCACCTCGTAATTCTTTTTCAGTATTGAGTAAATTTTAAACTGCTGCAGCTGAAATAAATTTAACGAATTAAATTATAAAATACATTTTTCAAAATTAAAATACAAACCTAAAACTATGTTAAAACGATTTTTTCTGTTTCTCAATGTTTTTTTTTTCAAAGATTACATCCGTTCCATGGCACAGGGTCCGGATTCTATAGTAAGTTCTTGTGTTTTCATCAAGCACATGTTTCACAATGGATATCTGCAAAATTAAAAAAATAGATGCATGATATATGTATGTACAATATGTAGTAAGGTTTTTAAAATTTAAAATATTTCACAACAACAGTAACAATTACATATGTTCCTCATTGTGTTCGCTTATTTCCAAATCGATTTTCAGCAAATCCCTTTCAGTTTTTACCGAAATTTTGAGTCCAGTGCATTTACGCCTTACGTTTTGCGTTTTGAAGTATGATATACATACATACTATATGTATCCTGTATGTTATCAGGTAGAATCGCCATTAAAAGTACTTTATTTTGATATGGCAATAGCAGAAATTTGCATTACGAAATATGTGAAGTCTACACTCATGTTGTGTGTTCATTGTTTACATATATCACTAACGCAATCTTATTGCCAGCCGAAATCTGCACGATCTTTACACATATATTTATTCACACACTCGTCCACACACCTATTAACACACTCGTCCAATCACTAACACATTTTTAGTTTTTTCGTAAACAAATTGATTCATAACCCCGGCTACGTCAAAGTATCAGCTGATTCTGTCGAATTCGCTTTGCACCAAAGTAAGCCCGCATTACTCTGTCACTTTCAATACATTCAGCATGCGTGGCACACGTGAGTAAAAAATGAATCATCCAAATTTATTTTTGAATAAACAAAAATGATTTTAACTGATGGAAATCTTCTTTACTGCAGCTGTCTAGCTCACAAGCTCATAACGTACGACGCCATCTGCGAAAATTATAAATCTTCCGATAAGGGGATTAATTTTGCACCACCTCAATACAATATAAAATATTTTCATGTTTCTGAATTTCGGAGTGTTCAAATCAGTGGGAACCATTTTGGTTTGGTATTTTGCTTTTGATAACAAGATGAAATTTATTTTAATTTATACAAATTTTAATTGAATCAAGGTTAGGTTAGGTTATGGTGGTAGTCGGTCTGCACGACCAACTCACTTAGACCTTACAGGTCCGTTGTGATACCACTGTGCTGCACGGGAACCTCATTTATCTTCCTTCGTGGAACCATTTCGTGGCTCTTATGAAGCGTAGTATTGATGCCAACCCCACGCCAGACAGTTCTGTAAGAGAATTAAAAAAGTATTTACCTAGACAACCTGCTCTGATTTTAGCTAGGGCTGGACAATTGCAAAGGAAGTGCTCAACTGTTTCTTCCTCTTCCTCATCTCTACAACTTCTGCAATATTCATGGGAGAAAACTCCTAGTCTCGAGGAATGCCTGCCAAATAGCCAGTGACCGGTTAGACAAGCCACGACCTTCGAGATATTGTCTCTTGAGAGACTAAGCAATTCCTTTGTTCTTTTCTTGTTTATTTGCGGCCATAGTAGCCTAGCTGTTAGACACGTATCCTCATTTCTCCATGACCTATTGGCCTCTTGGATGAAGTGGTTTTTTATCATTAGTTTACTCGTGGCCATGGGTATTCCGATGGTACTTTTATCACTAAGCAGTTGGAGAGCAGTACCCTTTCTGGCTAGCTCATCTGCTTTACAGTTTCCCTCAATATCTCTATGTCCCGGAACCCAAATAAGGCTGACCTTGAATACGTCACTAATGTCATTTAGGGCTGCCCGGCATTCCTGTGCAACCTTCGATCTTAGTAAAGCCGCATTCATTGATTTGATGGCCGCCTGGCTATCCGAGAATATGTTTATAATCGTTTTTGTTACGGCGTGCGTATTTAGGTATATAGCCACTTCTTTTATAGCTAGTACCTCTGCCTGATAGACGCTGCAGTAGTCTTAATTGAATCAATATTAGAAATAATTTTATAAATAATAATATAAATATGAGTATTTAACGAAACATATGCGGGTATATTATTAAAGTTACTGTGAATTTCAATATAAAGAAAAAAAGGTTTGGCAATATGATATAATAATAGATATACATATATTAAATCCAGCCATCGACTGCCATTTTCGGCGTTCGGTTGTCTTGTTTCGCTGTGCTCATCGCAGTTGTTTTGCCTTATTCATCTCATTTCTTCTATTGCTTTGTTTTGATGTGTTTTTATTACTTGTCACCGTGCGGGGACCTACCCTACACATACCCTTACATGGGTATACCGCGGGCGTATCTGTGAATTTGGATGGATTTCGAGGAGTAACGGTCTTTAATTTAGTCGCAGAACAGAGATATGGAAGTGGTAAGTGCAATGGGGAAAAGAAACCAAAATAAACTAGGATATAGCATCACAGGTGGGGACTGAGGAGCCGGTAAAGTTTGACAACTTAAAGTTTCCAGGCTACTCCGATGTATCCGAAGATGCTTAAGGGGTTATATATAGTTTGAATTTTCAAAAAATCGATTTTTTTATATTATTTTCTTGATGTGCATAAATTTAAGAACACACACAGAACGTTTAATATCGTTCCGGTGAATATTTTCGAAGTTACACGCAAATTTGAAAAAAAATTATATTCTATGTAAAGTGCTTTTTAAACTTTAAACGGGTTTTTCTTGTTTTCAAAGTCGGTGATCAACATTACTCGAAAACGGCTAACTGATTAGTCTCAAGTTTTAGCTTTTTAAATATATTTTTTAGTAATTAATCGAAGATTTTTTCTCACCTATAAATTTTTTTCTATAAACAATTTAAGGCCGATTCTTTTTTTTGAGAAACCGCCATTTTGTGTATTGTATGTATTTTGCTTATTCCTTCGATTAATTACTAGATTTAACATTACTTTAACGAAATATTTTTTTTTAATTTCAGAGGTTCCAATTCAAAGATATAGTGGTCACCGCAAAATGTCTGGTTTAAGAGGAGCTCCCGGGGATCAGCTGTAGCTTTTTTCCAAATAAATACTTTTACTAATACTATGTCTTAAAATACAGTTAAAAAACAACATAATATGTGTCAAAATTTTTAGATCAATAAAATTAAAAGTTTTCTCAGAAAATTCGCTTTTTTTCGGCCTTCTAACTGTATATAACCCCTTAAGTGGGGGAGCCAAGTTAATGTGGATTGTTATAAGAGTTTTTGGGACTTGTCTGGCATTTGGCCTCCACTCTTTTGAGGAAAATTGTGGTAGTTTTCATTCCCAAATACAGGGCAGGATAACTATGCAGTATCGACCTATGCAGTGCAGACCAACCAATTTGATATCCTTCATACTGAAGAGTCTGGAGCGCACGGTCTAAAGGTATATTAAATCAAAGGCTTTGGTGGGCTTCCGACATCTTGTGATTTAACATTTTGTGACTTTTTTCTTTGGGGCCACGTGAAAGAGAAGGTCTACGCCAACAGCTCAGGGTCAATGCAAGACCTCAAAGATGGAATTCGGGAGGATATCGAGGACATAGGGCAACTACTTTGCAATTCGGTTATGGAAAATTCCATGAAAAGGATATTGTCCTGTAAACGTGGTCCTGATGGTCATTTGCCTGATGTTATTTTCCACTATTAATGGCATACCTTCCTCTTTATAATGAAATAAACATCCGATCATTTATATTAAAAAATTGTATTTTTCTTTGAATATCAAAATAAAACCTCTTAAAAAACCCCCCTTTAGTATTATATTGATGTATTTAAAAATCTATTTTAAAACTTGTATAATTTATTATTTACTTTAAAGGTGGTAAATAAGTTATATGAATTTTTTTGTTTTTAATTAGAAATTAGAATTATATTCCATATAAACCACGTGGTAAAATAAGATAATCTTTATTGCTTTGCCAACTGAATATTTTAGGTTAATATTACATTTTAAGTCACAAATAAGGCTTAATAAGCTATGCAGCTCGGTATTTTTGGACTGGCTCTCAGCTAAATCATTGTGATTTAAAACAACACCAGAAGTGATTATATGCGCGGAGGCAAATCAGCTGCCATGTTATCTTCATCGCATACTCGTACATGGCGAATATCCGTAGTGATTTACGTTGTAAAATTAAATAAATAAAAATTAATGAATTTGGCGATCGGAAGCTTTATCAAGCTGTTGCTAAACAGCATAAATCAGCGGCTTGTGGACAGTATAAATGTGTCAACGTGGACCTTCAGTCAGCTATCTATCGTAAGTCTGTTTTCTGCGGAAATAAATCAGCACGAGCAAAAGCCTAATGTTTGCAGCGTCCCATTAACGACTTGATACTATGCGGCGCCATCAGAGAAGTTGGAGCCGCCCACCCATAGGGAAAGCTCTGCATCATGGAATGAATGAGTGAGTAGCGCGCAGTTTGCTGGTTGCTCGATACACGCATTAAAACAATCCATGGCTTCCGCTGAGGATACAAGTGGTGTTGTATCTTTTCGGCGATTTCCACGAACTAATTCAAAAAGGAGAGTTTCAATATTTAGTGCATTTGGTAGCTGAAAACAGCAATAGGAAATAAGTTTTGCTCAGAATCGCGTAAATTCCTTAATGATAGCTGGTTTTTTTAAATGTATAATGCGATTGCATAAAATATATATAGTAAGAAGTCACCACCGGTATTTGACGCATTTTCGCTGACGTATCGTACATGCGCAACTGTATGTCCTTGCTGACCTAAATCTGATTTTTTTTTTTATTTAGCCCATTTTGTGCAATGTTTTTTTGCATTGCTAGAAAATTAATAATTTAGTAAAACTATGCCAATTTTCTAAAAAAATATTCTAATTTTACTCCAGATCAGTTAACAGTAATATTTTTAGCAACTATTTTTGACTTCTAGTGCATACAACTTTCACGTTACGGTCGCGTTGGTTTTGCTTTACCTTAGCTCGGCTGCATACATCTTGGCTATAAAAAATATAAAGGACTTGCAATTCTAAATGCATTAACTTAACTTTATCATTGAATTTATACCTATCCGTTTGTTATTCGAATTCTATCGCGCTCACTTTTTAATAATTTTGTTTGCCTAATATTGTTGGTTAGGCATAACACAAGTAAACGTACTGTAAAAAATAGGACTCGCTAAAATATATCCAATTGCGCAGAACTCAGCTGATTTGCTGACGTTACAGGCGATGCGACGACGATTTGTTTATGACATAACTGAGATTGCACGAGCACGAGGCGAATTCATTAAATATGGTAGCAGTAAGCCAACAACAACGTTTTCGCATGCATGTCATGACAAAAGAAACTAGAAAAGAAAAATAAAAGGACGAATTAAATTGAAGAGCCGGAATGCAGTTGGAGTTAACCGATGTATACGACAATGTTGCGAATGGAACGGCTCTTCGCCATTTTATTTTGTGCTGACATCCTATTGTACACGGCGAAAGAAAACAAACCAGCTGGTCTAGTGATATTACCTTTAACAGAATTGTGCTGGACAAGCGTAAGAAAACGTGTAAAATGAGTGACAGAATTTTGCTGCTGAATTCTATATGACGTGGCCACCGAAATTATTATCACAATTTTGCCTCAGTTGACCAATCCTTGTAGTATATCGTCCTTAATCCGGCGATATATTTATTTGAATGCAGGGGCACCAAGCAATGGAGGAAGGAAGGAAGGGATGATGGGCTGACGTAACCGAAATTATGACAACGGTTAGTTTACGACAAAATTAAGATTGCGTTGGTGATATACAAAAAAAACCAACCCTACCAATGTTTAAATTACTTCGATGCCGTCTGAACAACAACTGATTAGACGAGTGTATGAGTACGAGTGAAATGAACGGGCAGAATTGTGCTGCCGAGTTCCCGGTGACGTGGCAGCCGAAGCTACTCTCACAATTTTACTTCGGATGGCCATAATTTGTGATCTATCATCATTGATTGTCTGTACTGCCTTCTCATAAAAATCGTGTGCACGATGAAAGAGACCCGAACGCACATAATAATCAGCCAAAGAACTCTAAAGATGTCCAAACCGGTCCGTATACCTAAATTTAAACACATACACAAACTATATACAACAAAAACAAAAAATTTAAATTTAAACATAAAATTCTATAATGAAAAACAAAATAGGATACTTACCGGCTTGACTGCAATGTTTTTGTTTCTATTTTTTCACGAGTAATTCGCCTTCAGATGTAGTCAACTGATTTTAGCAAAAATAATCACTTTTACGAAAAATATAATACGTGTAAATGTTATTGCTGAAATTCATAACTTTAGTAGAGCATAACAACAGCATCGTTTAAATGCACTTATTAGGCGGATAGTCTTAGCTACACGTGTTTTTCGTAATGTAATAAAATTATTCATAATTCATAATTATATTTCTATTAAAAAATAATAAAATAATAAATGCACTTATTAATCTTAGCTGTCAAAGCGTAGCGTACGCAATACGCCAATATTTTTGATCTTTCCAAAGAGTTCAGTCTCTTTCTTTTATACTTTTATACTTTTATAATTTATAAATTATTTTAGCTCTGTAAAGAATACAAAGTTGGCGCCACCCACAGTGCCGCTACTTTATTCTTTGCGAATTTGACAGAATCAGCTATTTGGAGTGATGTCAACATAGAAAATAAACAAGCCCTTGTGCGCAAAGTAAATATTGGCACTGTAGATGCGGCATAATCCAGCCCCTCTACCGAAACTGAATGAATTACTTCAATTTTACTCATATACTCGTACTTATGTACATATATTTTATACATAATTTCGTATATAATTAAAGAATTTCGTGATGCGTCTAGAAATATGGCTTCAATGTGGCGTTTGAACTATACGTGTGGCGGTAATGACTATGCACCTACTTTTCGTAATATATTTTTAATAAAGATTATAGTTACCTAAACGGTGAAGGAGGGCTGCAAGTTAACTCCAGTTTCCGATATGATTCCTCAATTGGACTTAAAATATCTGTTACACTAAATGGCGTGGAATGGTTGCTATTAAATATGGAGCTGTGATGTTGATTATGTAAGCTTTGCATATGGTGAATACTAGAAAAATTATTCTGATGAACCACTGAAGTCGCTGCTGCCGAAGCAGCATGTGGTGATGGTCCCACAGAAATATTATGCTTTAATAACTGTTGCTCCAATTGGTGGTGTTGGTGAATTGGTGTCGAAGAGGATAACTTTGGGGATAGACTCATAACCAAGTCGACCCCATTAAGTTCCGTCAATATATCACTGTCGTTCTCCGTATCGGGATCCTCCGCAAAGGATTCTGAGTTAATTGGCAATGATAGTATTACTGGCGCTGACATACGCAATATAAAGCATACAACCGTACGTGGTAAAACAGCTCTCTGAAAAAATAAGTAAATATATAAAAAAGAAAACAATTAAAATTGTTCAGTACATTTTTCGAAACGAAAAGATAAGCACAGAGTTTAAAGTTTACACGCGTTAGAAATGTTGGTTCATCGGGATATTTTTAGATGAATACCAAACTTTCTAAACCACATACAAATGTTCTAAATATCATAATTTATTATTACTGTTATTATTCTTTTTTATGTTGTTTTCTTCCGAATAGGAGAGGAAATGCTTTACGCACCCATACCCACTAAAACCCTGGCTCCTACCGCCCGTGCGTTGATCGTCATCCACAGTTTCACAGTGCAGGCAGAGCGGAGATTTCAGTTTGCCTTTCTATGGAGATACTTGTAGTGGTAACCGTGGAACCTTGCGGAACTCCATCAGGTAAATATCAACCTCCCCATGAGGTCTTTTGGCCGAGCTCCTCTTCCTATTTGTGGTGAGCGTCTTGATGTTGTTCCACATATGGAGGGTCATACAGTTTCAAGCCGACTCCGATCAGCTGATATTTTTTATGAGGAGCTTTTTCATGCCAGAAATACACTCGGAGGTTTGCCATTGCCTACCGAGGGGCGACCGCTATTTGGTGTTTCACCGAGATTTGAACCTACGTTCTCTCTGAATTCCGAATGGTACTCACGCACAAAGCCATTCGGCTACGCAACTAGAATTGGCATCGATAATAATGTCAGTTCGGAAATCCAGAATATTTCTTACCAAGAAGTGATACTTTTGATTAAGTAAACAACTAAGTAGTAAACCCTTTCTTTGACGTGATGTAATGCAGTGAATAAAGATCCAGCGGCTACGTTGCCTGGGTCATGTCGTTCGAATAAATACAAACGCTCTGGCTCCGAAAGTATTTGAGGTGGTGCACAATCTGTTGGTAGCAGAAAAAAAGAAAGGTCTCCTTTGCATTGGAAATTACTTGGCTTCACTCTCTGTGTCTAACTGGGGCCAGTTAGCATAAGGAGGAAACGATTGGTGCTTTATTAAACTGGGCCAAAATCTCATAAGCGGTTATCGCGCCAATCAATAAGTATAAGGAGCCTGCATTATCCATCATTTCCGCAATATTTTATAAAGGCACTCTTTTATTTAATTTTTTCAACAACATTCGAATACACGGATCTTTGTAATTTTTGTTGTGTTTTATTATTATTTTGCCTACGCACACATGTCTAATATTTTACCCCGAACAATTTCTATCAACACTGCATGGGAATAAGAATATCTTACATCTGATAACCCAACAACAACACGCTTGCGCATTGTCTTCTTCACCTTTGTTCGCGTTTCGTTTGTCTTGCGCGATGCGTCCACTTTCACATTTTATCTATTCAGTTCCATCAAGTGGTTGAATTTTTCTATAGGAATTATAATCGTTTATGTCAAAATATACGAAAAACGAAAAATCTCTAAGTTTATTATGAAAATATGTATTCACCAAAATTACATATCTACATGTAAATTTCTGTGCATTTTTGTGATTGGGTTTTGGTTAACCATACAAATAAAATATTTACTTTTAATAAAAATATACCCTATTGGTGTATTACTTATGATATAAATGTGTGTAAATATGTATTTTAGGAACTGAGTGACAAAAGAGGCTGTAATAAGCGAAATCTTTGTGGCTTGGCGGAAAAAATAAAAATTTATTATTAGTAAGTTTGCCGGTCCCGCTTAGTTCTCTGTTGAAGAGAAGACTTTAAAAGATGGCACAAATTATGCGCATGCTTTGCAAGCAGAAGATGAATGACTTCCAAGTGAACTTGGGCAATGGCGCACAAACACAGCGAACACCTATTGAATATTTTAGTTAACGCCAATGTATGGAGACGTACTCTGTTGTTGTCAATACCAGCCTGCCAACTCGCTAACAATGGTGTGACAATAGTAATGACAAATAAAATTTGCCTAGGCGAGGGAATAGTTCTTTATGAGCTCATAATATGAGCCAAATAATAGTGCATATTTTACTTTTATTCAAATCCTACACACTGCATAATTTCCAGAATCTCTCAAAAAAAGTTTGTCATTTTCAGAACAGAGTTTACGACAAAAAAAGTCCAGTCGACAAATAATACTATTACAGCTCATAATGAAGCAAAAACCCAGTATCATATCAAATGTTTCATAGCCAAAACCAAATACTAGCTGGCTTGAGAAAACTCATCAATGAGGATTTGCAGAACGATAGATATTTTTCGATAGGAACTAAAGGGTGATCAGATTGGATGTACTTTTTCCAATAGGGCTCTTTTTGACCGTTCTCGCGTCAAACGAAATTCATAATTTGTTCAGTATTCATTGACATTTCATCATGCAAAGACGCCTTAACAACCTTTACAAATCGTACAACTATGTTTATTGTGCGATCAGCGCTAAAGCCAATTTTTGGCTTAGTGACTACGTCACCATTGACAAAATTACGTATAATTTTACATCATTGGATGATATTCGACCGATTAAACCATATAAAGGTCAAAGTGAATAGAATCTTGCGACTGTAAATGGGATTTTTGTAGAAGAACCAGAAAATATAAGCAAAATTGTCGTATTTGGGCTGAAGAGCAACCCAAAGCCATTCAAGAACAGTCATTACATCCATTGAAAACAACAGTTTGGGCTGGAGGAATCATCGGCCCATATTTCTTCAAAGACGAGGCTGGCGCCAATGTATCAGGGAATGGCAAACGTTATCGCGCTATGATAAAGGACTTTTTGATGACGGAAATTGAAGTCCGTGATCTCTACAATACTTGATTCCAACAAGACGGCGCTTCTTGCCATACAGTCCGTGAAACAATGAACCAGTGGATTGGCCACCAAGATCGTGTGATATCACACTTTTGTACTTTCATTGGTGGGGGTATGTAAAGTCTAAATGCTTTGTGGATAAACAAGCTTCGATTGAGGCATTGAAGGCCAACATTACTAATGCTATTCACGAGATACCGACCAAAGTCCTCCAGCGAGTCATTCAAAATTGGTGTTTATGAATGCCCGAATTACGACGCAGTTGCGACCAACATTTGAAAGGGATTATCTTAAAAAAAATTGCCATGAATGGTTCTAAACAAAAATAATAAAGATTGCCCAACCAATTTCAATTTTCATTGTTTTATTTTAATTTAAAATCCGATACCTCTGAATTGTTCACCCTTTGTCAAGGGACTGGAAAAAGTTGAAATTGACGTGCAAAATGATTTCACTAAATATGTAAGTATTTAAATTATATGAATTGCAATGTAAGTTTTTAAATTATATAAATTTACATCAGCATGGGCAAAAACTCATACAAACATACATATTTGAATTTCGCTAAACGATTAGAGAATGAAGAGAAGAAGTCGTTCGTGCGTGACGCGTACAGTCTTGTCAATGAATTTGAAATGCAAATTATAAGAAAATAGAGATTTTTTATTATGTAAATAATATGAAAGGTAATGTGAAAAATTAAGTTTTTCACTTTGGATCACTAAACATTCGTCTAACAGACTACGCACGAATGAGGTTTTGCGAATTCGACATATTCTCGTCTCACCACCTCACTAAAAAAACTTTCATAAATACTTATAATGCAGCGGTTTTGATGAAAAATTGTCCGGCTTGGTCTATCCCCTGAAAATTATATTCAACAAATCTTTATTGTTAAAGAGTTTCATGGAAGCTCTCTTCCACTACCTTCTTCTGTAAGAGTAACAATAAAAAGACGTTAGAAATTATAGACTTATTTTAAAACTATCGACTATTTCCAAAATGTTTGAGCACGCGATCAATGCAAAACTGAGTTTTGTGGTTAAACCTTTAATATGCACAAACCAGCGAGGGTTTGTTGTTAACAGATCTACAATATCTAATCTGACTGTTTTTAGTGAATACTGCATCGATTCTTTCTCGGCTGGTTTCCAAGTCGACTGTATTTACACTGACTTTTCGAAAGCCTTCGACAAAGTTTCTCATAGAATCTTAATTAAAAAATTCTGCTTTTCTGCAATGGATAAACTTTTATTTGAGCAATACACGTTGTGTTGTGACAACTGGTGGTATTTCATCTACTCCCTTTGCTGCCACCTCTGGTGTTCCGCAAGGAAGTATCTTGGGCCCGCTCTTATTTGGGTTACTTATTGATGACATCAAAAGCTGTTTCTCATTTGCTAAATTTTTGCTTTATGCTTATGACTTTAATACCTTCTCAGTGATTAAGGCACAAGATGGGGCTTGTTCGAGGCACATAATAAAAGCGGCAATACTGCCGCGCTGATGACAATTTGCAGCACTGTTGTAATTGCTCAACTGATACTTTTCTGATGTTCGGCAAACAAAAAATTTTTGATGCCGATTTATTTGTATTCGCGCGCAACATTTGCCGAATTTTTGACACTTCGGACGTCATGCTTTTGACAATTTTGCAAGAATTTTAAATCGAACGTGATACTTTCACAAATCGTGCAACACTGTGGTTGTGATTGAAGCTCGAACACGTCCATGATGTCATTAAACTTCAATCCGATATGGATAGGCTTGACTTGTGCTGCCAGAATTCACGTCTTTCGCTGAACTTATCCAAGTGCTTTCAAATATCTTACTCGAAAACATCTAACATTGTGTGTACTGAGTAGAGTATCCCGACTTGTGTCCTACAGTGTGTTAGCGAGTTTAAGGACCTTGGCATTAAGTTCTCTGATCCTTATACCATAAAGTTACTCTATACTCGACTCTATCATTTGTTAGGCCTAAATTAGAATATTATGTTTTTATTTGGAGACCAAGTAGTCAGCAAGCTGTCAATAGAATCGAGCATGTGCAAACAATTTTTATCAAATATTCCCCAGTCTCTGAATTTTAATGATCCCATGGCAGCATATTCTACTCGTCTCATGCGTATAAGTCTCAAGTACTTAGAAATTGTGTAGGTCTATAGGAGTCTGTCTTTTATTCAAAATATCATTATTATAATATTATCATGTTTAGATTTTTATTGACATTTTAAACATATCAAACGAATAACAACAAGCAAACAACAAATCAAAATGCATTTATCTTCAAATTTTGAATTAATTTTTTTTTATTTATGTACGTTCATATTTTATAAGGTATGCCCTATGTTCCGACTAGGAGCGATATAAAATGCATTATGATGTTTTTTAATTTTTTTTGAATTGAGAATGTCATGTAAATAAATAATTTATTAAATAATAAAAAAATTTAAGTCCATAATCATTTCAACACGTTAAATCAAGTCCGAAATGTAAAAGCAAGCTCACATACACTCTTTTTAACTCACATGGGCATTTCATCATCTTGAACGAGACCAAAGTACACATTCAAACTGAAAAAAGCGTCATCTAAAACGTTTTTTTATTTTGTAAAAAGGCTTAGCTTACAGCTCTTGAATAGCGCTATGATTGATATTAAATTGGTTTTCGTTTTTAAGATAATTGCGAAAAATCAAAGCATTCCCCAGGGACAAAAAGCTGAGGCGGCTTTCGCGACCTCCTATGTACAGTCTGTGTCAAAAGAAAAGATCCGGTTTATTTCTTGTAACTTCAATATATATTTCGTTCTGCTTTTTGCTGCGTAATAGTCCCACCCAAGGGCTACGACACCAGTGCTAACTCAGGTTAGTGTCATTCGAAACTTTCCCGTAAACGCAATCAAACAAAAATGAGTAAGAAGTACGTGAAGCGTTTTGAGGCGGTATTTTTATGCACGCGTTTGAAAGGGCCAAAATTATCTTACGCCGCGGCTGCAAAAGTAATTAAAAAATCAAAAAACTTTGTTGTGGTGTAGAATCAGCGGTATAAGGTGTACAAAAATGTTGATGACTTTTCCGAGCGCGGCTTGAAGCGAGTAACGACAAAAAACAGGATAAAGTGATCGCCCAACTTTTTAAGCGGAACCCTTCTTTGTGACTACACCAAGCACGATCAGTTCTTGCTAAAAAGGGAATAGATGTGAGTATCAACACCACCGAACGTCGACTGAAGGAGGTGAACATATCCTACCATCCCACATCATAAAAACCACTGCTCTCAGAAAATTACATTGAGAAAAAACAAAATAAGAAAATGGCGTACAGTATTGAACAGTATTGAACTTCCTTCCCAGTCCCCAGACGCCAACCCCATTGAAAATATGTGGGGAACTATGAAAATGCTTCTTGACAGAAGGGGCCAGTCCATGATTTAAAGCAACTCGTGCGTCAAGTTTGCAAAATCTAGTCCTGTTTGTCAACGAGCTACTCAGAAAAGCTGGTTCAAGTTGTTTTGTACATACATATTTTCATATAAATAAAATTTTAAATATATATATTTAATACTTCATGAATAATTGTGGTTCTTTTTTTCTGGCACAGGCTGTAAATGCCGATATCAGCGAACCTACGGTAAAATTTCAATGTGACTAATTTTGGAATGTTATGTATATGTACTTTGGTGTGAGTTTACCCAAAAATGATTTATTCCTTTCTTTTTAATTTAATTTAATCAATATCGCACGTGACATTTTTTGCCACCACAATATTTATATTGTTTCTTTACTCTTTTTACGAATTTATTTACATAAGCTTAGTAAAGGTGTTTTTAAACCAACAGCAGTATTCAATGTATTTCTTTTCACATAATAACAACAAACTAAACAAAAATATGTAGTAAACACAAATACATTTAAATGAAAATAGTAACAGGAATGTTATTATTGCTTTGTTTATATTTTTTAAACAAAATTTCAAGTACATACTTCGAATTTTTTTTCTGCATGCCTTCTGGCAACGCATCCTCAACTCTTTTACGGCTTTTGCTAACGTTTGTTTGCATTTGTAAGGCTTGTTTGTTTTGCATTTCGCATTTTTGTGAACTTCTCCCGCCTTTGTCCCTCACGTATGCAATCATTTCATTATTTGCTTCAGCCAACTTTTTCCGCTTTAGCCGTTTCCAACTCTCTTTATTTCTTTTGTCTCTGTTGCTGCTCACCTACATTTAAGTAATTTAAAAGAATATACAAGCTTTCTTGGCAGCTAGGAATAAAATAACTAATGCCTTCTGTTCTTAGCAAATTCATCATTTTATTTTCTTAAACTTAGTGTTTACAATTATTAAAATGTGGTCGTGTGTTCTCGAAAGGTACTGCCCGCAGTTGATGGTATAATTCGAGTGTAGCTTAGCAAAACAATTTTTATGTGTACAGTACAATTCCTCTTAACCGGTCACCTCGGGACTGCATACCTGGCCGGTTGCCGTTTTGGCCGGTTAATCCGAAGTGTACTTGTTAATATATTGTATACATACCTACATATAAAAAAATGGAGAAACATTTTTTACATATTTACCTATTTATTTCATATTTACATATGTTAATGTGTTACATCAATAAAATATAAGTGTAATAATAATTTTTTGAAAAAATCTGTGATTTTCTTCTGTTTTTTAACCTTCAGTGAATTTCTGAATGCGACATCCCTCCATTTTCTAATCACCAAAACGTCTAATGCTGTTGACTCATGTGGCTGCTCAATGTATTTCAATGCAATTTCCATCACATTTTTGGCTTCTTCAAGAGAAACTGTTTTCTCCTCTTCAACGTCCCTACTCTCATCATCTTCCTCTTGTTCTTTGTTTGCTAAATCTATCATTTCGTCATCATTCAAAAATTCATTTTCAAGGTGTTCGTCACAGTTTATCATCCAATTTTCCACATCTTCTGCCTCTAATGATTCGTTACCCGATAACTTTTGAAGGTCTTGTAAAGTAGATTTGTTTTCTTCTTCTTCAGTCCCTGCAATATTCGAGATCACAATTAGATTCTCAACATCTGGCCAAAGTTTTCTCCAAGACTTAACAAACGTTGAAGAGGGCATTTCTTGAAATGCTGTAGCTAACATATAGATAACGTCCTTGATATTGATCTTCTAAAGACCTTTGTCTTCACTCTCCGAATGTTGCAGAATTTCAGAAACAAGTTTACGCCTGTATCGTCTTTTTAAGCTTTCGATCACTCCTTGGTCCATTGGTTGCACTAAGCTTGTCAGGAGGAAGATAAACTAATTTTATGTCATCTATAGCGCAGTCATGAGGATGGGTTGGAGCATTATCTAACACAAGAATTGCTTTAATAGGCAAGTTTACACTTTTTAAATGTTTTTTAACTTTTGGAACAAACTCCAAATTAAACCACTCTTTAAACAAGTCTGAATTCATCCACGCTGATTTTTGTGACTTATAATAAACCGGAAGGGAAGATGGATTCAAGTTTTTGAATGCAGACTTTCCAATAACGAAAAGAGGAATTTTATGAGTCCCTGCTGCATTCGAACAAACGGCCACTGTAATACATTCTTTGTTCTTTTTGAAGCCAGAGGCAGACTGTTCATGACTGCCTAGAAAAGTTGTTTCTGGTAACATTTTTGTGTGTAGCCCGGTCTCGTCCATATTATAGATTTGTTCTTCAGATAATTCCTCTGTTTTAACCATTTCACCAAACTTAGTCTTGAATTCTGTCGCACCAGAAGTATCAGCAGACATTTTTTCTCCACTTACATGTGCGAAATGAATTCCATGTCGCTTCTTTCATCGATTAAGCCAACCATCACTTGCCACAAAGTCACCTCCAATATTAATCTTCTGGTGGACAGCCAAAGCTTTTTCTTTCAAAATTGGGCCGCCAATCGGTGTACCTCTTCGGCGTTCCTGAAGAAACCAGATCCACAAAGCTTCATCGACGACCTCGCAAATCGGTTTTTTTCTCGTACAACGGCTACCCAGATTTCTATCAGATTCCATTTTCGAGCAAAACTCCTCAATGGAACGCCTATCTCTTCGCCAGTCATTTACAGTGCTTTTCCCAACATTAAATTCTACACATATTTTCGCTACGGATTCACCATTATCAATCCGTCTTGACACTTTTAAACGTGTATCCATCGAAACCACAATTCGTTTGCGCTTTTGCACTCATTGTTAAGGAAAGAACTATGTTATGTCCGTAGCCACAGCAAAAACAACCCAAATTAATCAAAACGACAAAATCCTATCTAACATAGTTTATAGTTTACTTCACCGGGATCTCCCCGTAATATCGGGGGAATCCCAGCCGCATCGCCTCGCCGGTGAATTTCTTGGAAAATATTGCATTGCGCTCGGCTGTTGTAAACAGGCCGGTTAATCCGTCGACCGGTTAATGCGAAGCCGGTTAAGAGGAATTATACTGTATATGGTTATGTCCAGACTATGAATAAGAAAATAAGAGAATGAAAAATATGTAATAATGCTCTAAGTAGACGAATATAATGCAAGAATAGGTGCCGGAGTTCGGGAGACCATTCTTCTACAAAATCAGCTGCTGTTCCGAACATCCTCCCCTACGTTGAAAGCTCAGGGTTTTCAACAGATTTTCTAAGCAAAGAAGTCACAGGTCATTATAGTCATAACTCGACGGGTATTGTCAGTGGATGTAAGCCAGAACCTCACCGTCCTCACTGATAATGATTTCGTAAGAGGGCACTTCAGAGGCGCCGCATTTTCTTCCTTTATGTATTTGATATAGTTGACTTGGGATGGGATGAATGGTATTCTTCGCTCTACCGTTTCCAAAATAGCTGATTGCAGTTTAGAGCAATGAGAAAAAGGTCTACCGTTAAAATGCTAAGGCCTTCTGGATTTTCTGAAAAAGGTACGAAAGGATGAGAGTTAATCGTAGCGAAGATTTGCCATACCAATGTACGTAGTTCACAGAATCCAAAAATTGAATAACCAAGAGTACAATATTGGTGTTATTTAGCCATTTTTCCTTTGGCCTCTCACAAGCGGCCGAAATGCAGCGCAGGTCAAATTCATTATTGAGGCAGTGAACGCGGTAATTTTTGATAATGAAGTGAGCGTTTAAGTCAAATCGTTCTTAGCACTCACAAAATTGGTTGCGTTTGTCAGACCAAATACAGATTGGCATGCCACGCGGAGCTTTGAGACGCTTGATAGCGCCCAAGAAAACATCAAGGGGCAGTGATTGAGAGGAAATGCCTCTCGAAGAAATGATCGCTTCGATTTTCTTTCAGGGCAACCTATTCTAACTAAAGCTCCGCTCTCTGAACAAGGAGTTGAGTTCCATGATATATCTTTTTGTGTACGTACCCGTTGCGTTGCATCATGACGAGCAGTGACATTTGGTTGAGATCAACGAACTCCTTTATAAATTCTGAGTACCTTAACTTTAATCAAGGCTCTCAAATCGGCGCCTTGCTTGTAAGTTACTCGCCAAATGTTTCTACTCCAAGTTTCAAAGGAAGGGAACCAAATATTACCCTGAGAGTAAAAAGTGAAAAGTTTTTATGGACATGCGGCTAACCGTCGAGATCGTGCTTTGCTGTTTTAACGATTGGCTGAAAAATATGACCTCCTTCCGAAAAGACAGGTACCATATCATCTGGTCGAGTACCACAGTCGATGACCTTTGATTGACCACAAATGATGAATGCTTAAAAGTGTACTGGGCACCACCTGTTAGCACCCACCCGAGAAGATTTTTTTAAAGAAAGCACAGAAGTCGTCCTGCTCTCATGACCAACATGAATATTGAAGTTGGAACTAGCTAGTTGGATGTTCGAGAGGACATTTCAATACGTAATGCTCACTGAAAATCCAGACTTATTGTTTGCACTACGGTGTAAGCTTGCGCGTTGAGAAGTCTGAAGTCGGCACTTCAGTACAGCATCGTCTGAGCAGCCTTCAGTTTATAGTTTCAGTGTCTAGAAGCACAGCATCAGATGATATCTCTCTTTATCCGCGGACAAAATGAAAAGCGTGATGAGCACACTTTAGGTAATTAATACAATTGGCTTTTTTCTGGCGAATGCTTGGCGAAAGCTTGAAAAATCGCTGACAACCGTCAAATATGATGGTCAGTGCAGGGACAAAACTCGCAAGCATCTACCAAGGTATTCGAACCAACAAATGATTTTCTTTTATTTGTACTCACAGTTTTCCCGTTCGTGCCAGCTTGAGCCCTTTAAGTTTGTATAGTATGCTCCACATTTTCGGGAGTACAACACCGCTTCTCCAAAAATACAGTTAATTGACTCCACAACGGTAGCTTGTTGTTCGAGGAACTTTCTTCCCATTTGTATTTTGCAGCTATGCCTAACTTCTGAATCAGAAATTCAACTATGATGCAGTCAGCAATATGTTCCCATGACTGAAATGACTGCAGCGCGTGTAAATGCGATGTAACCTTGTCCGTCAACTTCCGCACCTTGCTTACGTACGCATCTGCGCTGTTCAGCCAAAAATCTGTCTGATATATGCCTGAAAAATAACTCGCTTGTTATCAAAATCGTTTTTTAGGTAAATCTAATGCAGTTTTGTAATTCGTTTCGTTTATCTCCAGTTTTGTAATTAGCTTCGTTTTATCACAAGCAGGAACGCAGATACTGCCGCTTATCCCTTTGCATTAGGCCGCCATCATTATCGATGGCAGAGGTGAACATAGAGAAGAAATTGATCCACTCGGTGTAGTCGCCACTAAATTTAGGCAATGAAGTCTTTCGGTGTTCATATCTGTTGCTGTATGTATGTATGTCATTGTTTTCAACTTCAAAAACGACATATGATGAAGATACCACCAGCCAGGCTAAGCAACATGTTGAAGGACCGGAATTAATAACTTCAATGGTGAGGTTATATCGATAGCGTACGAAATTAAAAGGCAACAAAGTTCTATGTATACGGAAACCCTTGGAAAGAGTTGCTTCATAGAAGCGGTACAAACTACGGTATCTTTATTAACTCCGCGAACTTGCCGTGTAGATTACTAAACGGTTTTTATTTTATAGATATGGTTTAACATATACGTTTAAACATAAAGTTTAAGAAAATAAAATTGAAAATTCGCCAATTATTATTTTATTCAGCAACAAAACAGGTTTTTAGATGCAAATTTTTTGGTGACCCCGACGTGATAGTTATATATTTTTTATGGTTTTTTGTGAAACTAAACTTTTTAGCTACCAACCTTTTTGTTATTTTACCAATTGACCGTTATTCAGCCAAGAAAAGTGGTTCCACTTAATCGCGTATATTTTACGAACAATTTCAACAAACTTTGTATGGAAAAATATAATTAAAAAGCTTCTCATTTAAAATATTTGCGGTTCGGAGTCGGTTTAAAACTGTATGTCCTTACATTTGCGGAACAACATCAAGACGCACGCCACAAATAGGAGAAGGAGCTCGGCCAAAAATCTAACAGAAGTGTACGCGGTACTTATTATATTTATCATTATTAGTATTAGCTTGGGCTCAAGCACCCTCTATCATTCCCAATGCGGTGAAACCACTTTGTCTCCCAGATTAACGTTAAAATGTTGTCGAATGCTGCGAAAAAAAGTTAGAAGTGGTATTTTTTACCCAGTAGCGACGAACGCCACGTTAACGTTATCACACTTGCGTAATGCAAATTTGGAGTGCATATTGTGCAAGTTTTTGAAGTTCTTAAAGCTTTATGTCGCCTCCCAACAGCACATGGTTTACCATTACCTGCCGGAGACGACAGGGTGGAATATGAAACCAAGATCTTTAAATGCATTCGATTACTGTATCGCTTAATCCCTTGCCGTGCTGTTACGAGTCTGACTCGTGATGAAAATTTTGGCCCAAACATGAATATGACGAGCCAAGCTCGTGAATAGATCGTAATGTAATGAATCGATTTCAAATAAATAATAAATACAAAAAGTATTAGGGTTTATTTCCACCACAGCAATATTGTGTAAAGTGTCTATATCAGAGGCATTTACTTTCGCCCTATGACCTTTCTCGCGTATAAGTCTGATCTGTTTACCACGCTTTGATACTTGGGCCCGAGTTTCGTCGAGCTAAATGGCACGGCAAGGTATTAAAAATCAATTATAAGTGCCTAAATTGATATAAAATCATTTACTTGCAAACTGCCGTGTAAACAGTTATAAATTAATTTGGCGGACCATAAACCATTGAATCCCGGGTAGTGTTTTCATGATGGCTTGCTCCCTTCTATAACGGAAAACATCCCAGTAGAAGCGTAGGCACTCCGATTCTATTAGGTTTTTACATAATGCTTTTACATTCTTAACTATAATCGTAAGTAAATCTTTTTTTTTCTTAATTTGCGAACCTTCTGTGTGATTCACACAACACAAATTCTGTGCAATAAGATAAGGATAATACGTTTTTTAATAATTTACTTTTGCAATTGAATTAGAATAATTTTCAATTTCATTTGCTCGACTGTTCATCCATCCATATGTCCGCTTGCCTACATAATAACAAAAATGTAGACATTAAAAAAAAGTTTTGCAGTGGCGTCATGAAAGAGCTTATAAAATTAATAATGTAATTGTTGGCAAGGAAACTTCTTAGAGATCAGAAAAAAACTCTACCCCAAGCTGTTGCCGTTAGGATCACATTATTTAAAAGGGCCACAAAGATGAACCAAATTGTGTATGTATACAACTGTCTCGCACATACATCGCATCGATCAGCATGAATTGAATGCATTATATTATATAAGAATTACGTAATCAGACGTTTTGACCACATGCGGCTTCATTTCCACACAAACGCATATGTACATACACTTACGAGTACATTTCATTGCATACTTACAAGCGCATTCATACTATATATAACCTCAGCAATAGGGTACTTTTGCGAGCATTCTCTATCATACATGCCTGAGTACATATGTGTAAATTATCCTTCTGTGCATTACGTCATTGTCTTATCCCAAATTAGAGCGATTCTGTACTTTATGTATTTTACAATTGAGAGCATTTCGACAATTGCCTAGTCATGTGTAAGTGAGCAACAAACGTTGGCTTTAAGTGTCGTTTTCCCTCTTTGTAATTTTCTATTCATACAGCGATAAAAAATGCAATTTTTGTATATACTCTTGAATAACAATTTGATGTCATATATGGTGTGCATGTAGTAGTACACGCAGGACGGCTGCGCGACCGCGTCGCATCAAGCTGTTATAATAAGAGCTACTCCGCGAGTTACAGAGCCACAAGACTGAATGAATTTTTTTTTAGTTTTTTAGCCGCACCACACTGATATGCGCTAACAAATCTTATGAGAATGAAAGCTCAAATAAATAGAAACATAAAGGAGCTAACCCAGTAGCTAAGGTTCCATTCCCGCTATGACATAGGCTAACCAAGCACGCTCACAGATATTTTTTAGAGAAATTTCAATAAGAAGACAAAATAAAGCGGATATTTCCAAAGCAAAAAAAACAGAATAAAATATAGTAAATACAATGTTTAATACAAACTTTTTCAAAAAGTCGTTCGTTTTCTATTTGGCAACAAGTATTTTTAAATGAAATTCTGAAATGTTTGTTTTATATTTGTAAACGTGTATTTTCAAATAGTATTCCCAAGAAAGAAGTTTTCAATTAAACTTCTAACATTTTTATTTTAGCCTTTAATAAGAATATTTATAAAAAGTCTTTTAATACGTTCGTTAAGAAGTATCAGTAGAAAATGCAGAATTCTATTTTTTAAATCACTTTTACCAAAAAATTCCTTCATTCAAAAAGTTTCACACGAAACTCTGCTCTGCCTCCATTGTTGTTTATGGCATGTTTCATTCAAATATTTTGGATGGTGATATTCCATTCCAGTGTCTGCAAACAAAATTAACTAATTAATTAAATTCATCAGTTAATTCGTTTAAATTTTTGCCTATCGGCTAATGCCGAATTTCTCCATTTCCTTGTATTGTAGTTTTCTTCTTTCGCACACTTGCACAGCACCACTGAGCAAAATCAAATGAAATGCCAGTGGCAGAGAAAGGGTAGCCTGTTATACAATTTAAATTTCTTTTTTTATACTATATAACAGTTTAGTGCATATCGACAAGGGCGGTTACTGAAAATATTTCGTATGTATTTTAAAAGTGTTGCGTTTTACTAACAAAAATAAATAGTTGGTCTTAATTTTGAAAACTTTTGAATATTAGCTTACAAAGTGATTCATTAAGAACACAAATTTTCTTTTCTAATAGAAGACCACAACAAAATGTGTCGTTTTTTTATTATGTTTTTCAGTCTACGATTTTTTAGTTTACATTTATGCATAAAACATAATGCCCACCATAACTCCCCGAACAACTTTTTAGTATAGTTCGAGCTGTACATCGTTTATAACGCATATGATTTCATTTTTCAGTTTCGGAATCGTTTTGAGCTTACGAGGGGTGCCTTTTATATGTCGGGATTAGAGAACAAAAACAAATTTTAATCATCGAAAATCACTTTATTGTTTTTCAAAATATTCTCCATGAAGATCTATACACTTTTGCATATGTTTGAACCAATTTTCGAAGCACTTTTGCCACTCTGAATGAGGTACCTCCAAAACATGCATTCTGAATGCCACAACCGCTTCTTCAGGTGTCGAAAAACGTTGACCTCTCAGTTTGTTTTTTACGTACGGGAATAAAAAGAAGTCATTCGGTGCCAAGTCAGGACTATACGGCGGATGACCCATTAATTCGATGTTTTGGGTGCTCAAAAGTGCAGTTGTTTGAGCCGATGCGTGAGAGCTCGCATTGTCCTGGTGAAGAGTGATCCGTCTTTGGCGATTGGTTTTCCTAATTTCTTGGAAGACAACTGGCAAACAAATGGTTGTGTACCACTCAGAATTTACTGTTCTCCGTTGTTCTAGTGGTACGGTTGCGACATGTCCAGTTTTTCCGAAAAAAGAGGCGACCATTTGCTTGGAAGTGCTTCGTGCGCGAACAACTTTTGTTGGATTTGGCTCATCTTGAAACACCCATACAGTCGACTGCTGTTTACTTTCGGGCTCATACGCGTAAATCCATGATTCATCACCTGTTACGATGTCATAGACGTGTTTCGAAGCCCCGCGATCGTATTTTTTGAGCATTTCCTTCGACCAATCGACACGAGAATTTTTTGAGCGATTGACAAATTGTGTGGGATCCAACGGGAATAAATTTTTTCGACAGTCAAATGTTTATACAATAGTGAATATATGCTGGTCCCACTAATGCCTAAGATTGTCTCAATCTCACGATAGGTCACATGACGATCTTGCAATATCAGTTCGCGCACAGCATCAATGGTTTTCGGAACAACAACTGATTTAGGACGACCTTCACGAAATTCGTCTTGGAGTGAACTACGACCATGATCGAATTCACCATACCATCGATAAACACTGGTCCTTGATGGAGCTTCATCGTCAACAAATGAATTAGGTTCATCCATGCAATGTTGCTGAGTTAATCCACGTCGAAAGTTGTAAAAAATAATCGCAGGAAAATGTTCACGATTTAATTTCATTTTTGGACCGAGATGAATCTTTTAAGTTACTGTAAACAACACAAATAGCGCTGGTATTTCAAAACGTTCTGAGTACGTAAAAGCCAAAAAATGTCAAACTTTGCGATACAGCTGTCAGTTGCCAGATTGCAACACCAGGGTTGCCAAATCCCGACACATAAAAGGCACCCCTCGTATTTCATACTTTTCACATAGCCACACAGAAAGAAGAAAAGCAAGCAATTGTTTTCACACCATAAGTTAAGAGGCAGAAATTTAAAGAGGCAGAGATTCGATCCAGTGTAAGAAATGTGAGAGGAGGCTTATACTTGACAACTGAGAGAGAAAGATTTTTGAAGGGCCCTGTCAAAAGCCGTCGTAAAACCAGATATACAGTATCCAGTTGATGTCCGGATTTGAAGGTCGTTTAACAATGATCGGTGAATAAACCTCATTTAGTGGCTGTAGATCTACCTTCAGTGAAACCATATTTTTGAAAAAACGTGTTTTTACCGCTACTTCTTTTAAAAATCTGACGTGTTAGCGCACGAAGTTACATCGGAAATCAGGCTCATATTAAAAATAAGTCAATTTTGTAGGCCTGTGTAATTATTAAAGTCATTCGTATTGCCATCTTTAGAAATTGTGCTATTGCTTTTTCCACCCATCGATAAGTACTTCAGATGAAAATGATTTATTGGGTATCTAATATCTTGTTCAGACCAATATTTAATCTCCTCAAAATAAAATTAATCTCTTCGTTGATCTGGACTATTCACATTGCCGCTAGAGAATTATACAACAGCTGTTTCTGACTCATTGCTTCTTGCTTGTTTCGTATTGTTTTTCAATATTGCGAAAAATTTTAAAATTTCGTATATAGTAATAAAAGTTTAATTATTGTTTTTAAATATTCTCCACTCATTTCAAATAATGGAGGAATTATTTGATATTAAGCGCCAAGGAATGAAACGATGCACAAAATAGGTAGCGCATGTGAATCAAATTCAACAAAGTAAATTTGGACAAATATTTACACATTTGAATACAAATGTTCTTAGTTTATTTAAAATAACTATTGCACATAATAAGATTCGTGATCAAATGCACTGGAAAGTTGATTGCCAGTGGAATTCAGATGCATCTTTTAAAAATAGTTTCCGAATGAAGCCTTCATCTTCAAAAATTTTCATAGTTCAAAAATTTGGTAATATGGGAGAAGAGAAACACCTACTGCTGCAAAACAATTATATATAGATAAATGTCACGTATACCCTTTTTGGGCGTTTGGCCGAGCTCCTCCTCCTATTTGTAGCGTGCATCTTGATGTTGTTCCACTAATGGAGGGACCTACAGTTTCAAGCGGACTCTGAACAGCAGATATTTTTTATGAGGAGCTTTTTCATCGCAAAAATACACTCGGAAGTTTGCCGTTGCCTGCCGAGTGGGAACCGCTATTAGAAAAAACTTTTTCTTCATTTTGGTGTTTCACCGAGATTCGAACCTACGTTCTCTCTTGATTCCGAATGATAGCCACGTACCAACCTATTCGGCTACAATGGCAAAACAATTATAGCACATTGAAAAAACGAATTGAGTTTGTTTGTACGTGGTTGGTTCTTCGGCGGCATACCGTACAATAGCAAATGTGTACGAAATCGGTAAAAACACTGTTTGCTGCATTTTAATTGAGTTTTTCCATGAGGTCAAGAGATCTTTGTGGCCGTTTAAATAAATTCCCAATGAACAAAATTCAATTAAGGGAGTATTTAAATGCTTTCGAACCACTGGGTTTCCCTCAAAGGTGGTCTTTATAGGGACCACATAGAAGTTCATCCAGCGGCAGAGATAATTAAATCAAATCATCAACAAATTATTTCGCTTTCTTTCGTTTGGTTTTAATTGTTTGGCATTCGGTGATTGTCAGGATCGGCCGTAATGGATTTTTTCACAAACAGAAGAATTTCATGTGGATTAAGTTTTAGCCCGCTCGTTGACGAGAAAATCAAGTCATATTTGTATATGGCGAAATCTTGCTAAATCAAGTGAATTTCCAGATAATACATTTAACACCGATAATTACGGTATTAAATTTTCGTCCGAATATAATATTAGAGCCTCGGCAAAGCCATTATATTTTTTGGGCAATATAAAGAACATACCATCAGCATCGGTTTCTGTAGAGGGTTTCAAGGATACGATACGCTCTTCAACGCTACTTAACTGTAAGAGACGAACAATCAAAAGAACAGGCATAGACTTATAGCTAAGAGACTTAGCAAATGAATAAGCCGCATCCTCTATTCTTTTGGCTGACTGGTATTGGAAACAAAAAGTAAGATTTCCGATTGTTCTACCGCGATTTCCCTAATTTGGTAAAGTTCCAGAAAACTTTTTGACTACTTTTAATGCACAACTCATAATTATGAATAAATAATTTGTGCAACCTTTAGTCCTATTAATTTTTCACTGCAATTTTTTAAATTTTGCAAATTATCTTTGTATAAAGTAAAATGACGAGGACTATTTGTCAACTTAAGCTTCTTGTGGAGCCTATTCTCTAAGTTGTTGGGCATAATGGCTATGAGCCGGCGAGATCGGCGGAAGACACTTAATAAGCATTCGCTGAATATTTTGCGCAATCAAAACTAGATCTAATGTGCGACTCAGTTAATTTGCCAAATTATTTATCTATAAAAAATGCATAATTCCACTATATTATTAACATTTGTTAGTATTACGATAAATGGGCTCCCTATAAAAAACCAGTTTACATTGTATACTGTAAACGTCATCCGATTTCATTCTCATCCCAGAAATGTTTAGAAAATAAATATTGCACGCTTTTGAGCAGCATTTAGAAAAATAAATTTGGGCGAGAACTAAGCGACTATGGCTGGATGGTAGTTTTTACGTTGGAAAAATCAAAATGGGCGCACTGTCGCAATAGCAGACCAGACTTCAAGGTTCTTCAACTTATAAGCGATTTTCTGCAACACCCATTTTGAAATTTACCTCTATTAAGGACTCCACTATTTTAAAAGATTTGCCGTTCCGATCCGGCTTAAAACTGTAGGTGCCTCCATTTGTGAAGCAACATCACACCACAAACACGAGGAAGAGCTCGCCTAAACACCTAACAGAAATGTAAGCGCCAATTATTTATTTAAAATTTATGTCATCAAAAGAAAAACGATGCTGAATGAATCCACTTCATTTGAACAGTAACTTTTAGTTTAGCATTTGCACTGGAACCAACAACACGCGAATAATTTTTTTATCGCCTTTCTTATTTGACATTTTTAAGGAAATGAGGCTGTAGAAGTGCAGGGATCGGCTTTCCACTACTCCTAGAGTTTGCGGTCAGATTGTTCGCGAGCGTTGCAGTTGGATAGCCTGCAATGCAGGAAAAATACAGAAGACAGCCTAGATACCGGTGAGGAGGTATTACTAACAACAGTTAATTGCTACTAAGAGGTGAAATATTAGCACAAAGCGAATATGCTTTAACAGCAATTATGGTATCAGCGGCAATCAAAAAACAGGCGGACAAGGAAATGTGTGAAAAGGGCGAGTAAATACAATTAGAGGTGGAGGGATTACAGAAGATGGCCAAGAATGATATAATACAAGAATGCGCCAATCAGAGAAGAAGAAGAAAAATGCACAAGTGTACGCCCATCTTTAACCGCAATGCTGCTTGCATTGTATTTGACAGAATCCGCAGTGTAAAGAATACAGAGGTGATGACAGCCGTGAATCGCTGTCCTGCTCTCAGTGAATTTGGCAGGATTAGCTGGTTTACTGACGTGATAATATTTGTATTCATTTTATTGTTGCATTGTTTATCACTTATTATTATTCATGAGCGAAGTTTCCCTACAACGCCGTTCTCTTTCTAGTTTTTTATTGTTACGTCACAGCCAGATTTACTTTCATGGTGGAAGCAATCTTGTAATCTATCATCCTTGGGTACATTCAGCTAATAAGTTTTTAATTTTTATTGTTATTAGCTAGCGAATCTCTTTTACTACGCCGTTAGCTTTCCTGTTTGCCGATTGTTGCGTCACAGCTTGAAATACTCTCACGGATGTCGCAATCTTGTAATCTATCATTCATGAATTAGCTGCACTAAAAACCTCACGTATGAGTAGACCTGCGTTATTTTCAAACAGACCAATTAGTTGAGGCAATCAAGCCTTAAATTACATCCTTCACATACAATTTAGCTTGCACACCTAATTAGTATTTGATAGCTGTAGGCATTTTGATTTTATTGTAAAAAGATTCGGTGAGAAAAATAAAAAAAAATTTTAGAACGATTTTTATTAGTTTATAATAGATGTGTTGAACTTACTCAGTAAATACAATAGAATTTTGATTGCAATCAGGCTTCGTTCAGAAAAAAAGAAGGAAACCTTTCTAATTCTTTTAAGTTTAAAGCGGAAACAGATTTTGCTCCTTGTAGCATTAAAATAAAATGCAATTCAAAAAGTGATTTGAAAGCTGATAAATTAAATTAAAATACGTTTTTTTTTCTCTGCACGATTTTAATATCTTTCGCTTTCTTGTCTCTTCATTTTTACGACGTTTCAGAACTTATATCAGTTACGCCAAATCAAAAAACCTGGGCTAAAGCCCATTCTTCTTATATGCAGTTAGAATTTTCAAAAACTCGATTTTTTTTATTAAGGTACATATATTTAAGAATACATACAGAAACTTTAATATCGTTCCTGTGAATATTTTCGAAGAAGTGATTTTCAACCTTTAAACGAGTTTTTTTCAAAATGGTGTTTTAATTGGCTAAACCGATTAGTCTCAAATTTTAACACGAACTTCTTAAATATATTTTTAGTAATTAATCGGAGATTTTTTCTCACCAATAAATTTTTTTCTATAAACAATTTAAGGCCGAAATTTTGGTCTCAAATCGATTTTTTTTTTTTTGAGAAACCGTCGTTTTGTCAAAAAAATTTATTTCGCTTATTCCTTCGATTAATTACTAGATTAAACATTACTTTAACGAAATCTGTTTGGTTTTTTACTTTCAGAGGATCCAATTCAGAGATATAGCGCTCACCGCAAAACGTCTTTTTGGAGAGGAGCTCCCGGAGATCAGCTGTAGCTCCTTTCTAAATAAATATTTTTACAATACTAAGTCTTAAAATACAGTTAAGAGATAACATAATACGTGTATAAATTTTTAGATCAATAAATTTAACAATTTGCTGAGAAAAAAATCTAGAAAATTCGCTCTTTTTCGGCCTTCTAACTGTATATAACCCCTCAAGGCTATTAATCTTTTTGCAAATTTTTATAGCCTCGCGCCCCTGATTTTGCTTATCCACTGTTATTGACTTTCAATGCACCTCTCAACCGGAGCGGGTTTATTGAAGCATGGAAGGAGATGCACTTTACTCCTATTTTTAGAAGCGCCTATTTTCAGATTATTGTTGAACGTGCGTGTTGTGCGTGACTACCATTCGGGAGTGTGTAGGTTCGTGCATGAAACAGCAAAATAATAGAAAACGTTTTTTCTATTAGCGGTCGTCCCTCGGCCGGCAATGGCTTACCTTCAAGTGTATGTATCTCTGTCATGAAAAAGCTCCTCATAAATGAAATATCTACCGTTCGGAGTCGATTTAAAACAGTAGGTCCCTCCATTTGCGGAACAACAGATAGGAGGAGGAGTTCGGCTAAACACCTAACAGAAGTGTACGCGCCAATTATTTATTTTTTATTGTTAAACGTTTTGTAATTAATCGGATTTTTACTGTTAAACAGTGCGGCTTCGTGACTGGTAGATCAACTACTTTTAATAGCTCAAATTGATACTTCGGCGATTGACTTTTCGAAATCGTTTGATAAAGATACATGTACGTCATTTAATCTTAATTTCCATTTTTGTGGTTGTAATCATGCCTCACTATCCGCCATTGCGTGGTGGTGGTAGACAATGTGTTTTTCCATACATTAATTGCGCCATCTGGCGTGTCGAGGGAAGTATTTTGGGTTACCTATTATTTGGAATCTTTATCAATGACATAAAGGCTTGTTTTAACTCCTCAGAATCCCTTTTGTACGTTGATTAAAATCTACAATGCATTTAAATGCACTTATACACATTCAATTTACCATCAGATACTCGTATTGACAAAGTTTTCGCTTGGTGTAGCAAAAATAGATTATCCTTTAACTTACGGCGTGGTAGTAAATTTTAAACTCCCTGTTTTATCTCTATTTTTATGTGTATAAAAAGCCTGTTGAAATGTACTACCAATTTTCCAGAGTACTACAAAAAGTTTTAAATATTTTCTTTCTTACTAATGTAATTGGAGTTAATTTCGATTGGTTTATTTAAATAGATTGGTTTATTCATTAACATATAACACAAAAACTTCTATTTAATTAAAAGAGAGAAAATGGTGTCAAATTTACTACCACCTCTGCATATATGTATGTACTGTGCATAGGATAAAAAATTTCACCCCATAAATTAAGGGTGAAATTCAAATATAAAAAAGCGTTTTCATATCTCAATCTCCAAATTTCGTTCCCTTATTACCTGCTTCATAACATGTAAGTGGGTCTAGTTTAACCATAATTGGAGAAATTTCTCATCTGGGTGTGACGTTTGACTCTAGATTCTTATTCATTCACTAATCCGTATAATATCTGCTTTACCTGAATACGAATTGCCTTTTACGTCATTTGTAAGTTCTATTTTGGAATAAAAAAAGATTGGCGCGTACACTTCTGTTAGGTATTTGGCCGAGCTCCTCCCCCTATTTGTGGTGTGCGTCTTGATGTTGTTCCAAAAATGGAGGGACCTACAATTTTAAGTCCTCTACGATAGACTAGGAACGAGAAAAACACTCGGAGGTTTGCCGAGGCGACGACCGTTATTAGAAAAAACTCTTTCTATGATTTTGCTGCTTCATGCACGGAGACTCGCCCCTACGCGCTCTCGAATGGTATTCCCGCACCAACTCACTCGGCTACGGCGACCACTAAGTTGGTGTACAACATCAGTAGACCCGAAAGAAACCTAAAAGTTGTTTGGTTCAGTTCCCTCTTATAATGCCAGACGCATGCTCGTTAACCTTAAATCGGGACACAATAGAAGCATTTTACTCTCGCTGAATTTGGTTTTTATCGTAGTAAGTCGTGATGTTGGATCGCCTTTCGTACTCGAACGCATTTATTTTAATATCCCGCAGAGGATATTTTAAGAATTTATTCTCCTGATTTTTCTTATACTAATTTCAATTTAGCTTTCACTGATTTGTTACAAAGCTCAAAAAATGTTTTTAGTAAAAAATGCAATATTTTCTATATTTTAAATAAATAAACAAAAACGAGGACTATATTCCATATCCGGAAGTCACTTTACAGAAGATTAATCCAATAAATTCAATGGAGACAGATAGATACCAGGTAGTAGTTAGTAGTAGTAGTAGTTAGAACTCTCAGTCCGTCTTTAAGCCAACAGTAGCAGTTTTCCTGCTTCTGCCCGTTAAACCAATTTGTTTTAACTGCAAGCCCATTGGTGTGGCTGCCATTTATATCCCTAAGTTCATCAGTATCATTTAAGTACGTTGAGTCAAAGCATCTAAACCTAGTGGCATGTTATGTAGGTCAGTGGCAAAAAAAATGTCTAACAAACTCTTAATCCTCCTCATTCTAGCAGCATCTTCAATGGTCAAAATGAGGTAAATTGAATCTTTAAGCATGTTAACCTAGGAGACAGCGGGCTGTGATCAAAGCAACTAACATAGAGACGTTTTCCCTTAACCGATTAAGTAGCGCCTGACGTCCCATTTTGGCCACATTCTTTTTCTAGCATTACATTACAGACAATCAACCCATCTCGTGTTGGCTGTTACTTATACCACGCAGTTTGTAGGTTGAGAGGGATATACCTACGATCTCCTTACCAAAGGGATACGACAGGGGACAGACAGGGCCAAGGCATTTAGAGAAAGTAAAGGCAGAAAATTGGCAATTTGAGAACAAACTTTTTCTAGCAACTATTTTTTTGAAAAAAGTGCCGAATGGCCTCAAACTAACTTATTTAGTTATATTAAGTTCGGAACGGGCTTGTGCGTGACTTTTGGTATAGCCCAGGTTCGAAGCATCGAATGCCCAAATGATATTCAAGGTTCAATATCAATGGTCAACCCACAAGAGCATTTTAGCGACAGAAAAGCTTCTCATAAAAAACCATCTGCCGTTCGAAAGCGGCATAAAACTGTAGTTTTCTCCATTTCTGAAACAGCATCAAGACGAACACAACAAACTGGAGGAGGAGCTCGGCCAAACACTCAACAAAAGACGTATGTATGCGCCAATAATATGCACTACCCTATCGGAAGAACTCAAATGTTTGCAAATGACGTCGTACGTCAATCATATTTGACACTTATGAACTAGGCAGCTGCAGTATACAAACAGACAAGCAATAGAGCGCGTAAAGATAAATCGCTCAAAATATTTTTTTTTTATTAAATAAAAAAGTTATTCAAAAACAAAATTGGATGGATGATTAATTAGGTATGTATACGTATATAAGTTTCGGAAATGAAGAATTGCGTTAAAAAATGCGTGAGTCAATAAGATTACAAAAAAGTATACAATTTTAATAATTAGCCTTTATTACGGAGGACAAGTAAGTGCCACCGCACACGCTCCGTTCTCACTTTGCTGAATACAGCCGTCGGGTGTCAACTTACAGCTAACTTCACCTGACAAGCATTCGTGTGCCTTTTTTGTTCCTACGGCTCAAATTACCACTTCGCGGAAAGTGTTCTGAAACAATTGATAGTGCGATGATTTATGAACACAACGCGCAAAATGTGTCAACGAATACGATTAGTCCTATAAATATATTGCAACAAAAATTCTTATAAAGAGTCTTATAATAAAACTATCAGGTCAGTCCATAAGTTCGTGCATTTTTTAAAGGTGGTTTTAAAATTAATAAAAAAGATATTTAAAGTATGATAGAACAGCCAATTTATGGCAAGCTGTTGGATTTTATACATTGATGCAGATAAAACCATTTCAGTTCTTTGATTTAAGAAAGTATCGCAAATATCAACAAGGATAATGACCATGGAATGATAATTTGACGAATAATGGCTCATAGATCCCAGTTAAGTGCAAGATAAGGGGCCCACCGCTAAGTATTCTAATAACTCGCCAGTGCTAGTTCAGAGTTATTATTATTATTAGTTGCTGCCGCGCCGGTTTTGCGTGCAATTTGCTCAACGATAAGTTGTTAGCCTAGGGTCCTTAGCCGCATGACGGATAGCCGTTTGCTACAAGACAGACACTATTTTGGGCTAAATGCTTACTGAAAGGCGGCGCCTCCTCACCTTGTCGGTGATGGATTTGGTTTTGCAATTTTTATAAGATTGTACAGAGCCTACTGCCCAACCTTCTACGTCCGTATCCACCACCCGCTGCTTGCTCGAAGACAAAAAATTGCCTGCACTCTGTCTAAAAACCAACATGTAAATACAAATTAATATCAGAATTAAGTATTTTGGAGGTGTCATAAACAGAAGTTTTCCACTTAGGTATCGTTGAAGTTCTATATAGCTGAAGCTGCATGCATTGCATCCAAGAAATCAAATATTAATTTTTCGAAAAGATATTCATCTACATACTTGGAAATTACTACTGCAATAAATGACGAGTATCGCGTATTTTTTTTAGCTGCTGAGAATTAAAAAATTAATCAGCTAAACATAGAAAACATTTGGTTACAATAGACGGTGCAGCTTGCCATTCAGCTCGCTTAACAATCAATTCATTGAATTGGTCGAATGGACCATGTATGTAACTCGTAGCTGCGCGGACATATCATATTCAAAAAATAAATAAAGGGCTGATCACCCTGGGATCATAATTTTCTCAGTATTCATTGACATTTCATCATGGGAAGACCTACGCCTCAACAACGTCTACAAAGCGTACAAGCGTATTACGAAAATCGACGCTCTGTGAAAAGTCTTCATCGCGCGATTAGCGATGAGACCCATTTTTGGCTTATTGACAAAATTACGAATTATTTTACATTATTAGATGATACTCGACCGTTTAGACCATGTAAGGTCCGAAGTAAAGAGAATATTGCGACAGTAAATGGGAGTTTTGCCGAAGAACCGCTTCGGCACCGGTCTCAACAACTTGACCTAACTTATAGGACTAAAAAAACAACTAGCTCAAGATTTGAAGCCGGTTCATTTTCCAAAATGTCATAATTTCAGCCGTTGAGCTCTTGGGACACGAAGTTTGTTCAGCGTTGGGGCCCATTTTCGGCTTAACGGCTACGCCTATAAGCAAAATTGTCATATTTGGGCTGAAGAGTAACCTGAAGCCATTCAAGAACAGCTACTACATCCATTGAAAACAACAGTTTGGTGCGGCCTATGGGCTGGAGAAATCATCGGCCCATATTTCTTCAAAAACGAGGCTGGTGCCAATGTAACAGTTAATGTTGAACGCTACCGCGCTATGATAAAGGACTTTTTCCTGTCGGATGGCGGAAATTGAAGCCACAATATTTGGTTCCAGCAAGACGGCGCCTCTTTTCAAACCTCCCCCCAGACGAAGTTTTAAAAAAATTTTTGACATGAATCGATATGAAAAAATAGGCACTCAAATAGTAATAAATATATAGTATATGTTCAATTCTTCTTCTTCTTAATTGGCGCTATAACCGCTTACGCGATTTTGGCCGAGTTTAACAAAGCGCGCCAGTCGTTTCTTTCTCGTGCTAACCGGCGCCAGTTGGACACACCAAGTGAAGCCAAGTCCTTCTCCACCTGATCTTTCCAACGCAGTGGAGGCCGCCCTCTTCCTCTGCTACCACCAGCTGGTACCGCATCGAATACTTTCAAAGCCGGAGCGTTTGTATCCATTCGGACGACATGACCCAGCCAACGTAGCCGCTGGATCTTTATTCGCTGCGCTATGTCTATGTCGTCGTAAAGCTCATACAGCTCATCGTTCCATCGTCTGCGATATTCGCCGTTGCCAACGTGCAAAGGTCCAAAAATCTTACGCAGAATCTTTCTCTCGAACACTCCAAGCGTCGCTTCATCGGATGTTGTCATCGTCCAAGCTTCTGCGCCATATGTTAGGACGGGCATGATGAGAGTCTTGTAGAGTGTTAGTTTTGTTCGTCGAGAGAGGACTTTACTGCTCAGTTGCCTACTTAGTCCGAAGTAGCACTTGTTGGCAAGAGAGATTCTACGTTGGATTTCAAGGCTGACATTGTTATCGGTGTTAATGCTGGTTCCTAAATAGACGAAGTCTTTTACAACCTCGAAATTATAACTGTCTACAGTGACGTGGGTGCCGATACGCGAGTGCGCCGACTGTTTGTTTGAAGACAGGAGGTACTTCGTTTTGTCCTCGTTCACCACCAAACCCATTCGCTTTGCCTCTTTATCCAGTTTGGAGAAGGCAGAACTAACAGCGCGGTTGTTAAGGCCGATGATGTCAATATCATCGGCATACGCCAACAATTGTACGCTCTTATAAAAAATTGTGCCTGAGCGATTAAGTTCTGCGGCTCGTACGATGCTCTCCAACATCAGATTAAAGAAGTCACACGACAGCGAGTCACCCTGTCTGAAACCTCGTTTGGTATCAAACGGCTCGGAGAGGTCCTTCCCAATTCTGACGGCGCTACTGGTGTTGAGCAACGTCATCTTACATAGCCGTATTAGTTTTGCGGGGATACCAAATTCAGACATCGCGGCATACAGGTAACTCCTTTCCGTACTGTCGAATGCAGCTTTGAAATCGACGAAAAGGTGGTGTGTGTCGATTCTCCTTTCATGGGTCTTTTCCAAGATTTGGCGTATTGAGAATATTTGGTCGATGGTAGACTTTCCAGGTCTGAAGCCACACTGATAAGGTCCAATCAGTTGGTTGACGGTGGGCTTCAGCCTTTCACACAATACGCTCGCTAGAACCTTATAGGCGATATTTAGAAGACTAATCCCGCGGTAATTGGCACAAATTGCAGGATCGCCCTTCTTATGGATTGGGCAGAGCACACTTAAATTCCAATCGGCAGGCATGTTTTCATCCGACCATATTTTGCATAGAAGCTGATGCATGCACCTTACCAGCTCCTCGCCGCCATGTTTGAATAGCTCACCCGGTAGTCCGTCGGCGCCCGCGGCTTTGTTGTTTTTTAGCCGCATTATCGCTATTCTCACCTCGTCATGATCGGGTAGCGGAACGACAATTCCGTCGTCAACGATTGGGGTATCGGGATCTTCACTTTCTCGGTGACATGCGCAGCTGTCACTGTTCAATAGGTTCGAGAAGTGTTCCCTCCATAATTTAAGATTGCTCTGTACGTCAGTCACCAGTTCGCCGTCTTTGTTCTTACAGGAAAACGCCCCGGTCTTGAAACCTTCTGTAAGCCGCCGAACTTTCTGGTAGAATTTTCGGGCGTTGTTCCTGTTGGCCAGCATCTCAAGCTCTTCGCACTCACGTATTTCGGCCTCTCGTTTCTTCTTTCGGATAATACGTCTCTCTTCCTTTTTCAGCTCTCTGTAGCGATCCCACATGGCTCGCGTTGCGCCCGATCGCAGCGTGGCTCTATAGGCGGCATCCTTTATTTCTGCGGCAGCATGACATTCCTCGTCGTACCAATTGTTTTTTCGGGCTCGCCGGAGTCCGATTTCTTCTTCGGCGGCGGTACGTAGAGAACGAGAAATGTTGCTCCATTGTTCGTGGATGCCGGTTTGTTGGGCAGTGCTCTCCGAGAGCAGGAGTGAGAGTCGAGTGGCGAATCTTCTGGCTGTCTGTTGTGATTGCAGCTTTTCGATGTCGAACATTCTTTGCGTAGGGAGATGCACGTTTTTTGCTGCACAGAGGCGTGTGCGCAGTTTGGCTGCAACAAGGTAGTGATCCGAGTCAATGTTGGGTCCTCGGATCGTACGTACATCTAATACACTAGAAGCGTGTCTTCCATCTATCACAACATGATCGATCTGGTTTAGTGTTTTTCGATCAGGAGACAGCCAGGTGGCTTGGTGAATCTTCTTATGCTGGAATCTGGTGCTGCAGACTACCATGTTTCGGGCCCCGGCGAAGTCGATCAGCCTCTGTCCGTTACCGGATGTTTCGTTGTGCAGGCTGAATTTTCCGACTGTGGGACCAAAAATTCCCTCCTTGCCCACCCTGGCGTTGAAGTCGCCAAGCACGATTTTTATGTCGTGGCGGGGGCAGCGCTCATAGGAACGTTCCAGGCGCTCATAGAAAGAATCTTTGGTCGCATCGTCCTTCTCTTCCGTCGGGGCGTGGGCGCAAATTAGCGATACGTTAAAAAAACGTGCTTTGATGCGGATTGTTGCGAGACGCTCGTCCACCGGAGTGAACGACAGTACTTGGCGACGAAGTCTCTCTCCCACAACAAATCCGACACCGAATTTGCGCTCCTTTACGTGGCAGCTGTAGTAGACGTCGCAAGGTCCTATGGTTTTCTTTCCTTGCCCCGTCCATCGCATCTCTTGGATGGCAGTGATGTCAGCCTTTACTCTCACGAGGACATCAACCAGCCGGGCAGAGGCACCTTCCCCATTAAGGGACCGGACATTCCAGGTGCATGCCCTCAAATCATAATCCTTAGTTCGTTTGCAGGGGTCGTCATCAGTATAGGGAGGTCTCATCCGAGGCTTTTTTAAAGTTTTCATTGGGGGGGGATTTTTAAGTGGCGGGTCCCAAACCCAACGCACAACCAGCTATCCTGGAATGTTTCGCCTTCTCACTTTAGCTCACTCCCGAACGGGTGTTCGGAAGCTACCCAGAGGATACGTGGGCTAATCCCGGCCGTTGTGAGCTGCTTGAACCATATGCAGAAGAATCGTCCTGGCCATTCCCAAGTGAATGGCGATCAGTAACTTTCCCCACTTGCGTGGACTTCTACACATGGAACCATCCTCCAATATGTTCAATTACTTCTATAAAATCTGATAATAGCTAATGAGATAGATCGATTAGATGTACAGAGAACAAAACAAATTATACGAGTATACAAATAAATCATGAGAACATTGATGAGTTATTATAAAGCATATTATAATAAATTAATTTCAATCGTTTTTTGATTATTATTTATCTTTATCACCAATCAATGATTCATCATATCCAAAACTGTGACTTAAGCGTGTTCTTTGTCATAGATTTATAAACACAAGCAAAGTTATATCAGACTGCAACAAAAGTTGGACCCCCCTAAGTCTGAGGATCTGCGCACGGGCCTGTATGTAACACTTATCCACCAACTCCTTTTTTATTACTAGCATTCATTAAATGCTTTCTCTTCCAGTGCCACCAACGTATGTTTATTTATGCCAACTGCTTTAGTAATTCGCCACTCGCTAACGCATGGCGAATCGGAAACGGCTGTTATTATTTTAGCTGCTTTCGACTAACCACCTAGCGAGTAACGAATAAAACAAAAAGTGTGCCATGGATCTAACGTTGCATATGATTTAGCTACACTGCATTTTTTACTAGTTTTGTTTTTGCCAAACTGTTAAGTAATCCCATTGCTTTTCGAAGCGTCCTACCTGAAAGTATACAAAAAGGTTTGATCCCGTCGCAGGACGGCCAAAAGCTAAGCGCGTTGCTCCGCATCACTTGTAATTCAATTGCTTTTCGCAGCATCTCGCCTAAGGTATGCAAAATATATAATAAACAAATATTCCTGCTTATACCTGGCAGCCCTGGCCTACGCATATCGCCTATGAGCTAAGGGGCTATTGTCGCTTGACCATCACTAAACTGTTGTTGCTTTCACACACAAATTTTCTGGTTGGTGAGCAACGGAATTCGCTAGCGAGCAGAGAAGTTATTTTAGCATATGTAACTAATATATATGTACATACATATATATATATTTAAATATGTATTTATATAGTGCACTCGCTCTTAAGCGGACACCTAAGGGGCTGCAAAATTTGACCGCCTATAGGAGCTGGCCGCTTATGAGAAAAGTGTAAAAAAAGTTAATAATATGTTATGGAAGGGTTAATGTGGTATGACAGAATTGTCCGCTCAAGAGAAAAAATTTTTTAAAATTCTTAACAATCCGTTGGACATCCGGGTCTGGCCAGACTGGCTTTTTCGACTTTGGACGTAAATTTTATATATTTCTATTATTTCTAACGACTTGAGCTTCCAGACAGCTTTCTAAAATTTAATTTTCTATTTATTTATGGATATAACCTTTTACAAAGGATTCTCGAACAAGCCCAAAAACAGGCCAGGCCCTCGTGCCTAACCGAAGGTTTTGAAAAAGGTTTCCAACGGAGGGTTAAGGATTTGTGGTATGTACTGAAAAAGAGTCCGTTAATGGGAGGTGTCCGCTTAAGGGAGGTGTCCGTTAGAAGAGAGTACGCTGTATATATTGTATTACACCCTTTTTGAGTGTTTGATCGAGCTCCTCCTCCTATTTGTGGTGTGCGTGCTTATGTTGTTCTACAAATGGAGGGGCCTACAGTCTTACAGTTCTTACCTTCTTTCTATCATTTTGGTTTTTCATATACGGAGATTCGAACCAACACACTTCCGAATGGCAATCATGCCGCCGGCTTAATAAATTTATATTTATAATTTAATATAAGGTGTTTCCGGCGGCTCTGCCAGATATATAAATGTTTTTTGTTATCATAAGGAAGGCAACACATTTTCTGTCGAACACAATTTTTCATTATATCTTTATTCTATCCAGGCCCGACGAGAGGGGGTACTTTTTCCCCCGGGCCCGGAGTTTTCAGAGGGGCCCGGACTCGAGAGTAATTCGAATTATACGAATTAGACATAATTGGAAAGGGCCCGCATTTGCAATTTTCCCCCGGGGCCCGGATATGCTCTCTACGGCCCTGATTCTATCCCCTATCCCATGAACTCAATTCGTATCTGGTCTTATCTTGCCTACGTAAACCTATTATTTCTAAGTCGAATGCAGCACCTCTAGAGTAAAATATTTTTAATTTTATTTTAATATGAGTATTTATATGTATATAATATAAATGTTTAATTGCCTTATAAATAAATGAATTAGTATTATTCTTAAAGGACTTTTTTGGTTAAGAAAAATGGGGTTTCGCGCATATATTTTTTGGGATGTTCCCACCAAAACGGGCTTCCGTTTACTATAAACCCAAATTCACAATAATTCATATAATTCAATAATAACGGAATTCACTTTTTGTATGTCCGTGGAAGTAAATTCATCCGACATGGCACTTTCATAGAGATCGCAAAGGGAGTCTTACAACTACGGATACTGATTATGTTCATTTTGACTTGAAGATCAATTTTTAATCATTTTATATTTCTGGGAGTTATAATTCAAAAATATTCAATCATATTCAAAAAATGTATACGAGTAAAGAGTATACGAGGTATAAAGCTTCCTTTTTACTCACCCAAACCTACTCGGCTCAAAACGCATACATACATACATATGCATGTTTCCCAATTGAGACTAGAGTCGGCAAAGAATTTCATTTTCTTGGAGGTTTTATGGGGGCATATAAACGAAACCCTTCGTGCTTTAATGAATTGGACAGTTAGTACGATTTCTTATGAAATAAATGTAAATTCCGAATACGACCTGTATCGCAAATTTCTTCAGAATAGCTCGATCACGATCATGCACCAAACACCATAAATATGATTTTTTTTTAAACATCTTTTTTAAGTGACTAATATATATTTAACTTGGTATGTCCAATTGTCTCTGGTTAGCACAAAAAAGAAACGACTGGTGCGCTTTGTGAAACTCGGCCAAAATCTCGTAATCGGTTATTGCGCCGTTCAAGAAGAAGAGAAAAATATATTTCGAGTAATAAATACGATTTTGCGGAATATCTCGACCAACGCGCCACCTAACGGGCCCATTTCTCTTAAGTAATTGAGACATATTCCGAGTACAAACCAAATCGGAACATAAATGAAGGTTTTGGAATAACCCGGCCACAGCGGCTCCTCACCAGTAAATTTTTCCCAAAATAAAAAATGTCTTTTAAGACAGTTAATATATGTGCATTCGTACCAAGTATTTTCTGAATCGGATCATATGTAAGGTATATACATATAAATATCTAGAGTCAGCGGCACCTAGCGGGCCCAAGCAAACTCGTATCCGCAGAAGACTCACCAAATTGTCTTCATAATCACTTAAGCGTTTAGGAAATAAATTTAATGTGGAACACATTTAGGAAATAAATTGAATATGGAAATAAATTTTGGAAATAGTTCAGTTTTGGTAACGAAAAACCTTCCGAAAATATGGAACACAATTTAAGAATATGCATAAAACATTTACCTTATAGACTCGACTCCGTGAAGTCCACACTCAGGAGTTGTGTTTGGTTTTTCTTTTTTTTTCTTATGTGACCACAAAGTTTTTATGAAATAATTCTCCTTCTTTAAATTCAATATGAATAACGAAATCGCACAACACTTTCACTTGCTTTCGTATAATAACACTTTGTATAAGTATAAATAATTATATTAAATAAAATATTTGTTTTTATTTATGTAATAAAATTTTAGTTCCAAAAGAACAATACTCGATCTTTATAAGTATGGAAATCAATATTTGCTAATACACTTTTCTCAATGTGTGCAATTAAATAGTATTTACGTCTATTAAAAGCATGTTTACAAAAACACTATTAATATCGCTAAATTAAAGCTGTAAAAATAGTTGATAATACTAATTACAGTACAGAAAAAACTCGTATAAAACAATTGTTGTATTAGGCACATAGAAGAAGAACCCACATCAGTGAATTTATTATGAATATCCACTCGACACGAATCCGTCAAATGAAACAAGAGGTCTGAACAGCACTGACGAGTGCTTCTCAGATGGCTTCTGGATAGCCCTCGAATAAGTTTTTCTATTAAAGGTAAACGCTGCATTTTGGTTGGACAGCCAACGGAACGTATTTTTTTCTTTCACCTTATTGTAGCTTTTTTTTGTGCTCATTCAATCTAACATATACATAACAGCCGCATGTCCTCTTTCTCGCTTGCTCTAACACTGAAACATGCATGAAATCGCCAAAGGCTTGTGATAGGCTGTGCTATATCCAATCCAAGCGTCATTTACTTAAATGGCAAGTTCAGTTGATAACCACCCCAGTGTAAAGCGGTTGCTGTAGCCTGTTGGAACAATCCCCATATAACATATACCACTACATATACGGCAACAGGACGAGTGTAGTACTACAATATATTAGACCTTTGTATCGTTTGGTCTCTATCTTACTTACATTCATAACAAACGTTTTTTTTTTGTATTTAAAGCATGTTAGCACGAACGTATTGAATAAATATACATATGGTTGGACACTTAGTGCACAAATGCATGTAAATATATATGCATGCTGTGGTATGTATGTAGGCATTCATATTAGGTATTACATTAAATGTACTATGACAACAAATAAGTGGTACAATTCCTTTCCTCTTATTTTCAAATATGTACATATAGAAGAATGATAATAATTGCTAAGTATGGCATTTTCACACAGTTTAACAATACATGACATTTTTTAGTCACTGGTCTGATTGAAGTAAATTTCTAGTCTAACAAAAGGTTGTTTATATATTCTCTTTTATTTTTATATAAAAATTACTTGCATATTTTAAAAGTTTACAACCAACATCGTTGCAGTTGTGTAGGTAGCTTTGTATTATCTTATGAAATAGAAACTTCTTTAAAGCAGTACCACTGATTTCGAATTAAAAAAAATTCAAGTTATGTATTATTATTCAAGACTGGTCTATTCAAAAACGTTGAAGATCGAATAAATAAATAATAATAATGATTTACCTAAAATAAACTACTTAAAAGATCTTTTGTGGCTGGATTGGCAGACCACAGTCATAGCAGATGATACTGGTCAACATGTTTATACTGACGGCTCAAAGATGGATTGGGAGTGTACTCGGAACAGTTATTCTTAAATTGCTCCTTTAGACTTCCAGACGGGTATAGCGTCTTCCAAGCAAAGATCTACGCTTTAGACAGAGCTGCAAAAGCGGCAAGCCTAACTATTTTTGTTGATAGTCATACAGCGATCAAGGCACGTCCCTCAACGCGCATCAGTTCAAGATGTGTTAAGGGGTTAGGGTAATCAGAGGCACGACAAAATGATGATTTTCAATCATTTTTTTATGCTAGTCAATTGCTTTATTTTACAAAAAATAATACAATAATAACATACCATTAATGCATTATTTTTCAACTAGACTTTAGCACAATTTCAAAAAAAAAAATTATTGTAGTAAAAGTTATCGCTGTTTGTGTGGAGCCCGTTTCTCCAGAAGCCCCTTGGGGTGATCATCACAAGTCCTTGGAGATTCATCTAAAATCAATCGGACAAGAGAAATTAGTTTTATTAATAGATAATCTTATGCCTGTTCGAAGCTTGTTTTTTTAAAGTTAACATGGCGGCTTCAACGACCGACAATTAATTGTTTAAAAAATCGAAATTAAAAAAAAAAACCTTCGATCAGGCTCGAGCTTTTCATGTTTTTCAAAAGCAGTATAAATTTTATTGACATCTACCAAGCGGTTTCAAATTACAGTGATCACCAGTTAAAAAACAAAAACGCTCCGGAGCGCCCTTTGTTAATGGTTCAATAACTCGAAAAGTATTTGTCGTATTTAAGAAAATAAAAAAACTAAAACTAAAAATTTTATTTTTTTTTAATTCTAACTACCCCTAATCCCTTAAAGAATGTAGGAGGTCACTCTCGCTTATCCAAAAACACAACATCACACTTTGTTGGGTTCCCAGCCACCCTTGATTCGAGGGAAATAAAAGAGAGGATGATTGTGCAAGACAAGGCTCGGAGCTTGATCTTCAGCGAGAGGTAGAGGACACAAGCATTACTCTAAACGAGTTATACACGGCTATTGACCTGAGCGTAATCGCGAAAACCAATAGAAGTTGGCCTCTGGTTACTAACTGCAGGGTCTCCAAAGCGCTCTGGCCCAAACTGAATCTTAGAAGGACAAAATGTATGCTTGGATTCAACAGATAACTACCAGCGTCCTCATAGGTGTTATACATACTATATGAACTTATAATTTAAAATTTAAATAAATAAACTTAGTGGGGCCACGATTTTCCTTACAACTTCAAATTAGTGTACAAATTGCTTTTATCCGGTGTTCTAGTTCGGACTTTGCTGATCCATATACTTTAAAGCTGTTGTATCCCTCTCTGGTGTGTTCGAAGCTGGAATGCGCCGTCTTTATATGCTTGCCATATTAGTAGGTTTGAACGTGTCCAGGACGCTTTTGTGCGTTATGCTTTGCGTCCTTGAACTTCACTGATCCAATTCCATCCTATAAAAGCCGGTGTTTGCTCATTCATTTAAAAACACCAGATATTTGAAGGACTATTCTTTCTCCCTCACTTACGTTTGCGATTTGATACGTAGGGCGATTGACTTCCCATCGCTCCTCAAGAAAATTAATTGTAACATACCTCAGGAAAGCTTACGAAATCCTTCTTTCTTAATTGGCGCGATAACCGAGTTTGGCCGAGTTTACGAAATCATGATATTATATTTTCTGGTTAGGGATGGTTAGAAGTAATTATTTCGCTAACGGTCTGAGAGAATTTAATTCGCTTTCAAGTCATATTGGCCTAGAATTTTCTTCATCAAAGAACCACTTCAAATTGTTACTAAATGAATTGTTGAACTAAATTTCAAACATTATCTAATACTCTTTCTCTGTAAATTATTGGATCTGTTGCATTTTCTTTCATTCATTACAATGAAAGAAGTAAATTATAAGTGTAATTTATTTTTGACTGAATTATTTAATATTAATCTGTTTTTCATAGTCTGTAAGAATTTTTGCTTTTTTAGGTTATTAAATGAATAAATAAATATTGTATGTAAATAAAAGGAAAAGTTTTCAGATTCCATTGTAACTTTGACACTTTTATTAATTACAGTTTAGAGCCCCTAAAATTACGCATAAAACTGCTAAGAAATTTAGCGTTTGTATCTATTCGGATGGCATGATTGTAGATACAGTTTTTTCAACGAAAAAAAAATACAATATTTTGTATGTTTTTTTATATAAAAATATAATTAATGCATCAATCGGATCGGGATCCTGACGTCCAACAATGCTTTGGTGGTCTTCCTAGCGGTCGGGGTGTTTTAAGTTGACCTTTCATCACAATCTTTGCCAACCGATCGTCTCCCATCTCTTTATATGTTGCATCTATTATATTCTTATCTTGCGGCTCCATTTTACTACGTCAGTCATTTCGCACGTCTCTCGTATCTCCTCGTTTCGTGTAAGACCGCGCCCTGTGTAGCCAGCTATTCCTCGCAGCGTTTGCATTTCGACGGTGGATATTATTCGCTCTTGTATCTGCTCTTGGCACTTGAATTTTATTGAAATTTTATAAGTCGGGCCAAGAAGCACCGAGAGATTTGGTAACTCCTAAAACACTCAAGTTAAAAAGCCAATTGTATTTAAAGCTCTGGAAAGTGAAAGGGTAGATAGTCAAGGAGGAAAGGAGAGAAGTAACAGAAGGGAAAAAGATAGAATAGAATATATAAATAGTGGTAGTTAGACCTGTGAGAATTTTCCAGATTATTTGGTAAATCTGAAGGTATCCCCTAGTTTGCAAATTTTACTCGTTCTCATGACACCGGGATCCAAAATTCACAGCCTTACTCTAACAAATGCAGAACACTCACAGAGAAAATGTCCATAGCTATCCACCTCCTCTAAGTAAGACAGGTAAATCGGGTCCTCAAATGTGTTCTTGCAGTAATACCCAGAAGAAAGTCCGACAGTTTTCTGTTCGGGCTTGTCACAAAATACTTTGCAGTTCTGCAGCGTTCTAGAACGGGCCATCGCTCTTTATGTAAATTGCATACAGAATCACTGATCCACTTCATGATTCCTGCAGAACTTATTCCGATTATTGGAGAAACCGCTACACAGTGGAGAAACCGCTACACAGTTGGCCAATTGATCGGTAATTCCATTCCCTTGAACAAGTACAAGTACTAAGTATAAGCTCATTCTATCTTGCAACAGAATTAAGCTTCTTGCTTCTCTCTGAGGTTTGCTTTGCGTTCACCAGAGCCTTTAGTGCAGCCTGTCTGTCATTAAAGACTCCAATCTGTTTCCCGCTCCATACTTGGCATTACGCTTATCTTATATGTTTATGCGAACTTTGCGCTTGATGCTCATTGATTTGATTACCATATAATATCGCGTAAACACCCGGACACCTGTGCGAATTTTTGTGTAAATAATGTTTTTCGAAAACTAAAAAAAATATTCAAAATTATCGGATTTCGCTTTAATATAGGTCCTTAAACGGACGGCTCATGGTGGCATTCCGGCACAAGTATGTATGGTTTCATTTGATGTTTAGAAACATACGCATACCTATTTTACTACGTTTGTACAACCTCACTTTCTTGTTTATCCAATATTTCAGTAACAAACTTGGAGTCCATTTTAAAACAGCTTTCCGATGAGCTACATAGACTCTTAAACCTTTGAGTATTGCTGAAAACCCGGCTACAATTCAATATTTAGCAATTTGTTTAAAATTTCGTCGAGTTTTATAAAAGATGTAGATGATTTCTGTTCCACGTTTATTTTGTCATGGGTTACGCAGTTAAGCTATGGAGTTAATACACATTTTTGTAGTCAAATCAATTGATATGCGATGCTTTATAATTGCCGTGGAAATATGGTGGATAAACTTTCTTTAGCGGTTCAGGCTGCAAGGAAAAACAAGTATCAAGAAGCTCTTACCAATTGTCACTTTTTCCCAAGAGTCCCAGAGCCACAAGGCGCAATAAATTTATTCAAAGGTGTTTAGTCGCACCATACTTGTGTGCGAAAGAAGAGAGGTTTGCAGACATAAATAAAATATTTGTTAGAATGTTGCGTCGAATAGTTGTTAGGTTGTGTTCATTGACGTTTTGCCCTTTATTGCTTATTATTCAATGTCGGTGCAAATCGGCGTGCGATATCTAAATGTCTAGCCACCACATGCGCAGGATGTAATCATGTTGCGAACGGTTTCTGCTGATAGAGACAAGGTTTCACAAGCATAAAGAAGGACAGACTTAACAATTGAATTGAAGGTTGGAAGTTTGCTAGGCACGCTAATTTGTTGGGCAGCCACACTGGTCAGAGATTAGCAAACGCGTTTCTTGTTTTCTTCAGCCTTGTGAAAGAATCACTATAGCATCCTCCGTCTGTCGTGATTTGGCTTCCACTACATTGAAGGACGCGGCATTCGCATTTATCGCCAAATATTTTGTTTCCTTTGCATTGACTTTGAGTTCACTAGTTTGAGAGTATATTACCCAGTCGTTCAGTTTATCTGAAGAAGCGGTGATAAGATGCAGTCCTGCTTCACACCAGCTTCAGTTCATGTGGGCTCCAATAAGATCCTGTCATGCAAAATTCGACATCCAAAAGCCTCGTATTGTGCCTTAATTAAGGCTCTCCCAAATAGGGCATACCATATATTACTGTATTTTAGTCGGTCAAATGCCGAGGAGGAGGAATGTTATAGTGTTAATGGGAGCATGCCCCACATACCATTGGTGTGACGGCACCTTTGATGATGTTTCAGACATTTTGACTTACACCTCCTGACTAAAACAAAAAAAAAATAAAGTCGGTCAAATGCTTTCCCTCAGTAATGAAAACGAGATACAGATATTCTTGTAATTCGCTTACTTATTCGGTGATAATGGGGAGTTGTTACTCTCGATTTTTGACTGCAGCAGCTAGCTTGTTGGGGTCTCAAAGCAACGTCTATCGTAACTTTGATTCTGTCCAGAATAACTCTGCAAATCACATTTAGAGTAACACATGGAAGCATATTACCCCTCCATTTATCTCATGAAGTTAAGTCTCCTTTCTTTGAACTTTGATGCCGTATTCCAAATTTCCTCTCTGCATTTTTTGTAGCAATTTTGCTGAAAGTTCCGGATTCGCCTTGAGCATCTCTGATGCTATTTGGTCGCTGCCGTATTAATTATTTGATTTCATTACCATAATTGCTGCTATGATTTCGCAATGTCTTTAGTGCTTCAGAGCTTATGCGCGAGATGCGTCGGATATTAGGTTGGTCAGCTGGTACATTAATCTGGCTGCTGAACCTTGGTGCTGTATTTTTCTCTCCTTAGTCCTTATTTGATTTAACCGCAGAGTTAAAAGATTGTCAGTGCATCTTCGAAAGGCTTTTAGATATAAAGAGATCATCATGAATTAATAACAATCATCTATGAAATAAATCCAGCTATCCAACCATGATTTTCTTCCTCCCCAAGAATTTCCTGTGAAATAAAGTTTATGGTTCTACACATACGAACAACCCGATTACGTCCAGTTCTGGTCACGATCTAGAGAGTACAAGGCGGCACAAAGCTCTCCTATGTTCTTGACGAATTTTGACATTTCAACGACATCTGCACTGAATATAAGCAAACCTTTGTGTGGAAAATTATTTGTTTGTGAGTCAATTATTGAATAAATATTTTGATTTTTAAATTAAATTAAACGAAATAATAAAAATTCAGTGCTGTCTATTAAATTGTAAAAACGAATGCATACAAAGCCTCTCAATGCAGTTTTATTCCTTGCTTTCCATCGTTATTCTTCCTATTCGTTTCGTTTCTTTAAAAATACTACCTTGATCAAAAAGTACCCAGAATATATTCAGAAAATTAAAAGTACAAGTTTACCATATTCCTCAAAAGTGGTATTATCGCCTTCAATGTACTACCCATTAATTGCAACGCACTTATTCCAGCGTTTGATCCAACTCTCGAAACATTTCTGGAACTCTATTTTCGATATATCCATCAAAGCTGTCTTCGATTCTTCCATTACTTCCTTTCGGCTATTAAAATGCGCTCTTCGTAGTGGTTTTTTGACTCGGTCAAACAGAAAAAAATCGCAGGGAGTCCAAACAAATGAGTACGATGACTGTTGGTCATCTTCTTGGTCAAAAAGTCACGAATAATAATGGCACTGTGTGGCGGTGCGTTATCATGCTGCAAAATCCACCAGTTTTTTTCTTACAAACTCTTCCTTTTTTGGCGAATCCCTTCACTTACACCTCTCATAACGCCCCCATAATAATCCCTATTAACTGTCTAACCTTCTGACAAAAAATCGTGGTTTACAATACCGTTATAATCCATAAAAACCGTGGCATCGCTTTCTTTACTGACTGAAAACGACGCTGTTTGGTCCTGGTTCATCAGGAGTTCTCCAATCACTAGCCTGATTTCTGGATTGCGTATCGTACTCATAAACTCACGTCACGTTTGATGAATGTTGGGATTCAGCCTTGGAAATCATGTTCATGGCAATATCAAAATTAACTTTGCAGCAACACTGCGCAAATCCAAATCAACTACAATGTCCTGAACAGATCCATAAGCCACGTTCAAGTCTTCTGCCAGCTCTCTGGTGATATTTTCATCAGTTTTCGATTCGACGGCCTGCCACTAAGTTCGTCATCTCCGATGGACTTACGATCTCTTGTGAAGCGTTCATACTACTCGTAAGCTTTCGTTTTTTTTAGACTATCATATCCGAAGCAGTTTCCCAACTTTTGTAAGGTTTTCGCACCATTGAATCCATTTTTAATGAAAAATTTAATACAAACTCTTTGTTCCAAATTCAAACCCATTCGGGGATATATTTGCAATGGCGATAAAGAATTACATGTAAAGAAAATAGTACAGAAAAAAGAATTCAAACACATTGTTGCACTTAGATTTACTAAGTAATTAAAATTAGAAAGTGTTAACATATTAAATTTACAACACCTTCAAGGCGCGTTAGAAATGCCAACAATCAAAAATAATTTATTGTTTTCAGATTTTACATTTCAAAATACAAAATTAAATACTACATTTAAAATTTAAAAAATGTTGCGTACGCATAAAGGTTTGCAATTGTAAATCAGACAAACATTTTCCGAAAATAGACGCAAATTTTCTGCAGTAATAGCCTTATGAACATGTCGGCAATCATTTCATTTGTTGGCAGGTACTTCAACTCTATTTCTCTGTCGCCAATCTTTTGGTGAATGAATTTGGATTTGATGTCGACGTAGTTCGTACGTGAGTAGTACGAGTTGCTACATAGTTACAATATGGATTGCGCACTTGTTGTCACAAAATTAGGTGGTCGTACTCGCCTCCTGTGGAATGAGCTCGTTCTGCAAATCTTTTAATCATATTAACTCTTGTATCGCTGCCATAGCGAACACAAATTCAACCAAAGTTAATGCTAAGGCGATCGTTTTCTTTTTTTTTTTTGTTGACAAGGATGTGGCATCGGACTCAAGTGTTACGACATGGCCAGTTGTAGTGTCGGTCGTCTACATCGCCAGCACAGTCAGCATCGCATTATGCTGTAATTATGCTACTTTCACGTTTCTTGTACTTAATGCCTTTGTTGATGATGCCTTTGAGGAATCGCATTATCTCTTTCAGCGCTTCACAGTATGTATTCCTAGGTTTTGTAGCAAATCTGCTTAGGGCGTGCACCGCTTAGCAGAAGTCATGACTGATAATCTGGGCTGCGAACAATAAACAGCCTGTAGCATATACGGAATATTGGTCTTTTTTTAATTTTATTTTTATTTATTTTTCATTTACATATTTATTTAGTGAATCTAGAAATGCAACGTTTCTTAAAGACTACATAGAACTAACAGTATTTGTAACAATTACATGTACATTCTTACATCATACATGGAAGGACGGAAGGCCCTCATTAGTCGATTTTGAAACAGTTTTCACTGTAAGTAATTCGGCTATCAAGAATAGATGACGGCTCGCCCATATCTTTCATTCCAAATTCATTTACTATTCTTTTCTTTACACATTTAGTCGTTGGAAAATATAAAAATTTCCTCCATATACTAGGTTGATGAATAAGTTATGTTGGTACACTCTGATCGAATTTTTACTTTTGAAAGGCTTAAAAGCAAAGGAAATTTATGAACGAATGTTGAAAGTGTATAAGGACTTTTCGCCATCAATTAGTACAATAGAAAGATGGGTTGCTGAATTTAAACATGCTTGTACAAGCCTTGAAGACGATCCACGCGAAGCATGTCCAAAGCAGCAACAACACCAGAAATCCTAGAAAAAATGCAGGAAATCGTATTGGAAAATCGTCAAGTGACTGAAAGAGATTTAGTAGAAGCCCTAGGCATCTCATTAGGTAGTGTAAGCAATATTTTGACTGAAGTATTAGGTTTCAGAAAGCTGTGTGCACAATGGGTGCCGCATTCGCTAACAATGGAACAAAAACACATTCGAATGCGACTTTCTCAACAACATTTAGAGCGTTTTCGAAAGGATAAAATGGACTTTGTGCGTCGATTCGTTACTTTGGATGAAACTTAAATCTATCGCCATGATCCTAAATCAAAACAAGAGGCTAAAGAGTGGTGTTAAGCTGGTTCTTCGGCTCCGAAACGAGTTCGGGTACAAAAATCGGCCAAAAAGATGTTAGCATCAGTGTTTTGGGATTTGGGACGCGAAAGGAATGTTGTTTGTGGATTGCTTGCACACTGGTAAAACAATAAATTATGAATATTATTGTAACCTTTAGACCAACTGAAGCAAAAAAACGTCTTTTTCATAAGGGCAATGCACCGTGTCACAAGAGTATTTGACAATGGGTAAAATCCATTAATTAAAGTTCGAATTTTTGGAGCATCCACCGTATTCACCAGATTTGACTCCTAGCGACTTCCATCTGTTTCTAGCCCTAAAAAAATGCACGCGTGGAAAACGTTTTTCATCAAATGATGAGATCATAACAGCTGTGGAAGTGTATTTTGTAGCCCATCCAGATTCCCACTTCAAGGATTGAATTTATAAATTGGAATCTCGTTGCAACAAGTGTATTGATATTCAGGGAGACTATACTGAACAATGAAGTGTATTTCAAACCCTAAATTGATTTTTTTTTTTATCGAACCGCCAAAGTTATGGAACAACTTAATATGTCGATATTATCAGGATTCTAGAATCGAAACACATTCGTTTTTATTTATTATTAAATTCAGTTCCAATAGTTCACCATTTACAGTTTGCTACCAAACAACTTCCCATACCGTTTAAGTCCATATATTGTTTTATGCAATCTATATACCTTTCAGAACCGCCGTCAAAACCTTTGTTTATGGCGCAAAGTGCACCATTCAAATATGCACACACGGGCGAAAATGTTTGAAAAAATCAAAGCCGGCTTGCTGCGAATATCCTTTAGCTACGAGCCAACCTTTCTGAGTAATGATTTCCCACCTGAATCGCCTTTCGTCATGTACACCTTCTCGAATGGCTTTCTTGTCAGACGGAAAGCTTATTCTAACATCCACGTAACATTTACGACTAAACTATCTACTCCACAGCGCCGTAGTCGTATGAGTTGGTGCGTAAATCTCCGTGAATGAAACACCTATGTGAATGATAGAAAAAGCGGTCGCCACTCGGCAGGCAATGGCAAACCTCCGAGCATATTTCAGCCATGAAAAAACTCCTCATATATCTCAACTTATCTTAGTATCTTAAAATTGGCTTGCTCAAATCAAAATCAGAAAAATCAAATGACGCTTAATAACAATAAATGATTTCATCAAACTTATAGTACACTTTGCATACTTCTTATAGTATTGCGAGCTTTGTCCCAGATGAAGGACCTTGGCTTTGTATTTGATTCCAAGCTGACATAATCTAACATATCATGCTGATTATATTCTTTAGCGCTCATATTCAATGTTAGCTTTTACAAGCCGAAACTGCCAAACGTTTACGAATTCCTACACTGCAGCCTCGGTAGTCTAGCGTAAGTGCACCAGTCTGCCATCCCAGAAGTTGTGGGTTCGAATCCCACGTAAATCACGGTCCTCGCATTTTGCAAATTTACCTACTTTCCCTGTAGGGGAACCCCAAAAATGTATCCTTTCCATCCATACTCGCGCATTGCATTGTGGCTGCTAAAACAAGCAAAAAAACAAAGAAAAACACGCAGTTACACATTGCATCAGTGGCGCCAGCAAAAGGAAGCGGGTGACTGCGGTAATTGCGTAGACACACCAAATTTAGCAAAGTCCTCAACCACCTGTGCGATCCTTCTGCCAGAAAAATGTGAGACACAGATGGCGCTCCAGGCAGTAAAAAGGCGTTGTTCCTAAGCAACGACAGGAACTGACAGCGGTAGGCTAATTACCCTCCCAGTCAGAAATCAAAAACAGATCAACGAAACCAACGCAAGACTGAGTCTTGTCGCGGCCCTATGCTCCCTAGAGGAGTGAACAAGGAAAAAAACACACTTAAATCTCTGTATTGTGCATTGGTTAGGTCAAGACTGGAGTATGCAACGTTTATTTGGAGACCTTACACAAAAATTATATCTAAGCGCTTTAAAAAAATTTCCAATTTTTATTTTTTATTTGGTTTCCGCTCACTAAATTTTTCTCTACCACCACCTTCTTAATATTCCAACTGTTAAGCCTTACTACACTTGCGGACAAAAGATCCATTTTGGCGTGCTCATTTGACTGACCTTCTCTTTTAGAAAAGATTGCTTTTAATATTCCCTCTAGAACTCTTCGGCATGCGGTATTCTTTAAAATCGCTTTTTCTAGAAGTAGTTATGGTGTCAACGCACCCATATCTTGGCTGAACTAAACTTAGTCTTCAATATTTTAGATTTTGATTTCATGCAATCAATACCTTCTTTAGTTAAATATTTACGATTTTTTTTCCTGCGCCACATCACTAGTATTTTATTTTGGCTCATGTATTTAATAATTGTCCTAATTTTTAAATTGATCCACATTTAGATTAATGTAGCAGTGTAGATTGTAGAACATTTTGTACTCCAAGGCTCGAAGTAAACATAAGTAATATGCAATATGATATGTATTTTGTCTGTAAAATTCTTGTAATCATAGACTTAAATAAATAAATATATAAATAAACGTGATTGGGTGATTGTCAGCAATTTGCATACCACCTAAGGTGGCATATACTTGACGGCAAGTTGTTCAGATCGACGTATCCCCTCATCGTAGTTAACATTACGTGAGTTTACATTTTCTGCAAAGTATTTATCACCGTCGCCACTTGAACTAATATCAGACATCTCCACAGTGTCTTCAAACTCGTTTGGAAGTCTTCATCAGCTGAATTATGTTATTCGGACTTCAATTTCACGGAGTGGGTAGCTTCCCTTTAATTGGCACCTTCGTAAGCAGTGATTGTGTCTGGAAAAAGAGAGGCTGTTATTATCATTTTCTACGTTTTCAAGCTTGTTTTCAAAGAACAAAACATTAATTATGATGGTTTCATTATTCTTAAGGTTAAAAAATCGATACGATTTGATTTGTGGGTTACGTCCAGTCATAAAGCATTTCACGGCCTTTCGGCGTTCTAAAATTCTGGTCCATTGCCTGTGCGCAAAACTTGTGATTTTTCATGAGCACTGATTTTCGACCACAACTTTAAAGTAGAAACGGAATTCGGCGGGGTAAACATAATTACAAAGTTGAAACAACGGGATAATGATGTTGCTGGATTTTTAGTTCCTATTAAATTTCATCAGACTCCTCCAAAAAATGTGTATGTGAGAATCATTTTTCTTATAAATATAGCTGATATGCATGATTCAATTATTAGAGGTTTGCTCACTTGTGATATTAGAGTAGTGACACTCCCTTGCAAATGTTACATTTAAGAAGGGTGAAGAACATGGAAAAAAATTAATCCCTTTTGGTAAAAATATAGCAAAACGTGATTTTTTGCAATACTTAAATGGAAACAAACACCAAGCAACGATTATTCTTACATTACTAACTACGATCTGTACTTATCGAAATTAATTATTATTATTTATTTATAGGGATTTGAATTTTCTTTTTTGAATTAATTTTTTTTTAATTAATTGATACATTTTTGTTTTAGAAAAAGCTTATTGAAATCGCTGTTGCCATTCACGTGCTGTGGACACTTTATCCATCCATGAAAAGGTACAATGAAGGCGAGAATGTAATCCAATTGTGTCCTCGTGGAGACTATCCAACTCTTCTCCCTATTTTAGCTTTTTGTTAAATGATAGCTAATGCTTTCCATTTCAATTCAACCGGGCTATGTTCTTCGGGACATGTTCTTCGATTTCGATGTAGCTCAAATATGTTGCTCTCTGGTCAAAATAATGAGACACGTATTTTTTTGTTCGCCCGAAAAATTTTTTTTTTAAGATTTATCGGTAATTTTGTTTCTCGCCTCAAAATCGATTTTTTTAATTACATATATAAGAAATTTTTTTGTTTAAATGCTCATAACTTAGTCAAAAACGAACCGATTTTAATGATTCTGTGTTCAAAATGATCGTAATTACTTACACGAGCGACTTCATGTAGAAACAATTGCAAAAAAGTAGTTAAAATTTATTTATTTAAAAAAAAAAAAGTGCGAAACAGGTGTTTTACTCAAAAATTCATTACTCAAAAACAACTCATTTTAGCTACTGGGCATTCAGCTCAATTGAAGTTTGAGGTGTCCTCTTGATTTGGAAAAATTAAAAAAAAAATACGCTTTTTGAAATATTGAATTTCATAAAAATTTCGAATGTTTTGTTTTTTAGCAAAATAAAAAATGTTTAACTACTTTTTTGTAATTGTTTCTACATGAAGTCGCTCGTGTAAGTAATTACGATCATTTTGAACCTAGAATCATTAAAATCGGTTCGTTTTTGACTAAGTTATGAGCATTTAAACATTAAATTTTCTTATATAATTAAAAAAAATCGATTTTGAGGCAAAAAACAAAATTACCGATAAATCTTAAAAAAAAAAATTTCGGGCGAACAAAAAACATTATTTTGACCAGAGAGCAACATATTTGAGTTGCATCGAAATCGAAGAACATGTCCCGAATAGCCCGGTTGAATTGAAATGGAAAGCATCAGCTAGTTGCAAAATATGAATTACTTCAGAATCACCTCAGAAGTTGTCGGGCGGAGGGGGTGAAATAAAGTCTTTTGCACTGTTTATGTCCAGGTCTAACTAGAGCGAGACTAAGCTCTTTTGGTAAGCCTTTCCTACAGCAAATTAATGAAATCTCAGACATAGAGATAACAAGTTTGCTGCTATACGATCTCACGAAATCGATATTATTAAAAAACAAAAAAACGCCATCACACGAGAACAGTGGTTGTAAAACGGCGCTAGTCGCTGATCAGGATTACTCGTGTTTCAGTTGAAATACTAAACCACTTAAACGACAAAAACAACAACAGCATCAGACTCAGATTATTAAAAAGTCCACCTTTCGCACGCATTGCCCCCAAAAAATGTCCTATGATATCCTGATTTAAGCAGTATGCCATGATACATTCCATGCCATACTGGTCCTGGATATACCGATACAAATTCCTGAGCGAGTTTTTTCAACAAATTTCACTTTTCCTATACTAAAACTCAAATTTTCTAAAGTTTGCAAACCTTTTATTATTGACTGAGGGTTGATATGGCTCAATTGAGAAGTATTTCAGATAACTGATTTATTAAATTAAAGAGTAAATTGTTCATTAATTTTAATACAAATGGGATAAATCATTATTTCTTCTTTTTTACATTTAACAAAACTATAAAATATTAGATATAATACTATGGTAATTGTCTCTGTTTCAACCAACTGCCCAATAGTCCTTAATCCTGCCAACTCTCTAATGTTACGTAGCCAAGACATTTGCTTCCTTCCAATTCCTCGTTTCTAAGTTTCGTTAAGACTTCTTTGTTACTAACTTTGTCTGTCCCCGATATATTCATCATCCGCCGATAGCGCCACATCTCAAACGCCTCTAATTTATTAATACTCGTAATCTTTAGTGTCCATGCCTCCACCCCGTACAAAAAAACAGACCAAACGTAACATTTAAGGTACCGAAGGCGTAATTTCATGTTCAAGCTTTTATTGGAAAGAACTTTCCTGTAATTGAAAGCGATCCTCGCTGCTTCAATCCGACAGAAAATTTCACTCTCATTTGTCCATGTTTTGGGAGGCCAACATCCTAGGTAGATACTTAAATCGGGATACTCTTTGTCATATACATAAATGGTTGAATTGATGATTTGTTCAGAGTTTTTTGAAACATCCACGAATTTGGTTTTTTGGGTGTAAATACTAAGGCCGTATTGCAAACTTTTTCCGCTGAGTTCTTTAAGGAGATATTGCAGGTCATTAATTTTGTGGGGTCATCGGCAAATCGTATGTTATTTATTAATTCGCCGTTGACTTTTATTCCTAAGTTGACTGAGGCCAAAGCTTCTTCGAATATATATTCCGAGTATAAATGGAAAAGCATGGGTGATAAACACATCCTTGGCGAACATTGATTGAAATATCACTCGTCACATCATTTTGTAGTCTCACGTTCGCAGTTTGGCCTCAATACAAGTTGAAAATGCACCTAATTTCAATTCATTTATGTCCATTTGCCTTAAAATGTCATATAGTTTTGTGTGCAGTACCTTATCAAAAGCCTTTTCATAGTCAATAAAGCATATAAAAATATTTTTACAGTTTTGTACTAAGACTTGAAGGCTGAACAAAGCTTCACGCGTTCCCATAGCTTGTTTGAATACAAATTGTGTACGACCCATCGATTGTTCGCATTTTGTAAATAAACGGTTGTGAAGGATATTAAGGAATATTTTCAAGCCATGACTTATTATTATACATATATAAATTTATTGAAATGAATTTTTTCGTTCAAAATTTATATTTTTAAAACTCTTTACTATGACATCCAAATTGATATATGTATATCATTTATTTTATTATTTTTTGTGGCACTTAATTTTGCAAAAATATGGCAACACTCTTCAAAAATATTTCCCAACTTAAGTCAAGTCTCGCTTAATCTTATTTTATTTTTCATTAGACAACTTTATTGTAATATTTTAGTTAACTTATTAATTTCATTTAATTTAACTTTTTAACAGGTGGCAACTCTCTTGAAAAAGTATCCTATTTCTTAATCGAAGGCCATAATCTATAAACCGTGTGCAAAACTCCATGCAGATCCGTCCAGTCGTTTTCGCGCAATAGCCACAAACCCCCAAAGCATACAAGCTTTAATATTTATATTATCAATTTTCAATAGAAAATAGAACACATCGTGACCCAACAACACTAGATCTTATAAGAGCGAAATAATTAAAAAAAGGTATTTCCTCCCAGCGACGTCACTTTCTTGACGCCATACTTTTGTTTTTGTCAAGAACTACGAATTATACTACGAAAGGAAAAAAACAAGCATCAATGATTACTCAGAGCATGAATAAACATACATACATATATTACATATTTATTACGCAAAGATGTTTAAAATTTAATAAAACAGTGGTTTTAAATCAGTGATGCCCAAAAATTTCTTATGAGTGAGCAAGTCTCATACATTGGAAAAATGTGTACATGTATTTCTGTGTTTATGTATGTGTTTTCAAGCACATTTTTCATTCAAACCAAGCCAACCCAGTAAAAGCTTGGGATGTTTCAACAGCCGAAGCTACCACGCTAACACCCTTCTGCGCTCAACTAAACTAGCTTCACATCTGCTTCCAGTTAGAGCAGTACATGGAAGCAGCACTAGTAGGTAGTATTTGTAGTAGTTATTGAAAATAAAAGTAAAATATACAAAATTTTGATAATTACTTATTCTAGTATTAAGAAAAAAAATGCTTACAATAATTTAACGACAGTGGCATCAGCCGTCTGTCGATTTATTTTTCGTGCAAAACAATTATCCGGTTTTCGGCATTTAAAGTCAGTTAAACTATTTTATTAAGTAATCTCTGCATCTAAAGGCATATTTAATAAAAAGCAATAGTTTATTCTAATGAATACCGCAGTATTTGCAAGTGTATTCGATGAAAATATAGAAAAAAAATTAAACAAAAGGTTGTAATTAAAAAAAAAAATTGAGTTTGGTTTACCGAATGGAAGAGGGCATTCATTTTGGAGAGATATGGACAAAAATAGCTTAGATGTATTAGTTTAAGCACATATTTCACGTGATTTTGCTCATAATAAATATTTTAATAACATACAAGAGAATGAAAATGATCCCGACCACCCCAAAAAGGATTTGGCATGGAGTCAAAGGGCATGGAGAGAATCGTTGGATCGAAGTCCATGCCTTCTCTGTTTTCCAATGCCGGACAGGGACCGTAACAGTTCCCATAGTGTTTCAGCATGCAGATGGCCTTCAAGGCATCTCCTTGGATGAAAACATCAAGTAGTGGTAGAGCAACCAGAGCATCTAATGCCGGGCCTGAAGTAGCACCGGTGCAACAGATGGCCACAGTGCGTTGTAGTCTTGAAAGCTGTCAGAGCTTTGGATGTTTCAACGTGTGACTTCCAAAGAAGTTTACTATCGAGCATTACTCCAAGATATTTGATTTCTTTGGATAGCTGGATTGTGACTCCTTTTCGCTTGGGCAAAACGAGTCCATCAAGCTCCCTCCTTCTGGTAAACAGGACAATACAAGTTTTGTGGGGTTCTGTACATTGCGTTAAGGAGCTCTTCCTAGGTATATACGAGCGTATTGAAAGTTCTTCAAGATATTTGCGGCTACTGCACATGCCATTTTCCAATTTTCTTCGCTTTCGCTTATATATATATATATTATATATGGGATACGATTTGGCTCACTTATGTTTTCACTAAACGCTCTCTCAACAATATTTCGCTCATTAATGATCCGTGGGCATTGAAACAAGATATGCCTCGCCGTTTCTTATTTTTCGGGACTGCATGCAGTACGCGTCGTTCTCAAGATGAAATCTGTGTAGGTATGCTTTGAAGCAACCGTATCCAGTAAGCAATTGCGTGATAAAAAAATCGATTTCTCTGAGTTTTTGCTAAATTTACCTCGAACTATTTGGAATCAGTTCAAGGATCCACCTACATTTCTCAGATTGCTTCCACCGTTTCTTTCATTCTTCAATTGTTCGCAGCCTTCCTTCTTTCTTAGCTGCGCTAGACGCTGCACGGCAGAACCCGCAAATTCCATTTGAATATATTCCCAGGTTAGAAAAATAATAATTCAATCTACCATGTCCTGTTATGTCTCATTTAATTTCATACAATGTCAGTCCTGGACAGTTGCTCGACTGAGAAGAAGTGTTTCACAATCTCTGTGCTTTCTATTAACGTTTTTCACGGAGTATGCGTGCACGTTCCTTGTAAACCTTTCCTGCCCATATCGTTACTTCTTAACAAGTGTCTCGCATATAAGTGCACCGAGTGTGACATACTAATCATTGCCCCCGGGCCGCCCAAGCTCGAGAACAATAGGTTTACTCTGCTTGCCTCAGAACCCCATCATTCTCTTTTTAGTCCTAGCCATGGTCTCTTAGTTCTGGTCGGCCCTCCTCGTACGCAATCTCTAGATTACTCGATACAGGGTTGTCCGTTCGTTGACTTCACTTCGCTGCATATCATTTTTAATAGTGGTTAGCCAGGATTTAAAGGGTCGGGCATGTCCCATTGATGGTAGCAGCTGTGTTACCAATTTTTATGTTGCGTGCTGTTCCGGTCTTCTCATAATGTGTCCATACCAGCGCTTTTCTCTAAAATTTTCACTTATTGGAGCCACATTACAACTACCTCTGATGTGTTTATTGCTTATCTTTTCCAGTTTTGTTACGCCCGATGCCCATCGCAGTATTCTCAAATCCGCCACATGGTTTAGCAGAGAGCGGCCAGCATTCTGAAGCATACTCCATTGCAGGTCTAACCTTAGCTTTATAAATTTTACCTTTGAACTTTATTGGCATCTTTTTGTCACAAAAGACCCCTCCCACTGCGCGCCAACTTTGGCAGCCGGCTTGCATGCGGTTCGTCACTTCGCGGTCTAGTGAGCAATCATTGCTTATAATGGAGCCAAGATATTTGAAACTCTGAGACGTGGATAACGCTTCAGCATCGATATGAAATTTTCGAATCTGGTCACTATAAAAGCGAAAGTGACGTTTCTGCCTGCTTATGCATAAGCCACTTATTTCCAAGACTTCAGGTCACTGTGACAATTTATTCTGTAAAGCGTCAGCATTCTCAGATAGTAGCGCGACATCATCGGCGTACAACAGTATCCAATGCAATGCGTCTTGTAGTTTGCGTGTCAGGATATCCATAACCAACTTGATAATAAGGGCCGATCCCTAATGTACCCCTACGTTTATGGAGAACTTCTCAGATACACCGCTAGCATATAAGGCTTAAGAAAAAATTCGTCATACACCCCGGACTCAAAAAGCCCACCTTAAATTATTCCTATTTCGTAGCACACAAAGCTACGCAGTGTCAATCTTCTATTGCTTGTTAAAAACAATCAAATTGCTCAAACGTTTATATCAACCAAAAAAACTTACTGGTGTTTGTGAAATTTATGTCAAATATCCTGACAGCCTTAATAGGTAAAGGTAAAATTTTACCCTCTCGTCCATCTCCATGCTCCCGCATAATCTGCGCAAGCTGCTCGGGCGACCACCCTTCATCTGCTAACACTTGCTCAAAGTATATGCAAACGAAAAAAATACTCAAAATAAAGGGTGAAATGTTCCATGCGCGAATTCCTCTTTTGCGAAGTTGCCAAAACGACACAAAAACCAACCAACCAGCATTTACCAACCAACTCCAAATCTCTCCCCTTACCACCATCCGTTTTATCAAACAAATCACACAACCCTACATGAACTAGTTTCCTCTTTCACACCTGTTTCTCAAGGAGGATAGACTTACAAGGTTACCTCTTTAACTATAGTGCAAAAGGAAATTGTGAGGGAAACTTCAGCTGCCACGTCACTTGGGATATTCGGCAGCCGAATTTTGCATAATCATTTCACACATGTTCGTACACGCGTCCAACAGTCGTTGTTCAGACGACAACGAAATGTCATTGGTTAATTTTGTTTAGTAACTATATCACCAACAGAGTCTCAGTTTTTCTGTAAACACATCCCAAGGGACGTTAGCACTGATACTGATTAACCTAATAACAGTCTGTTAAATAGCACACCTCTAAACATCTTTTCACCACACCTCTTTCGCAAACTATCTTGCACGCATGCATTCAACCTCGAAGTAACATTGGAAAACACCATTTCACAAACCAACTCTTATCAAAACTCTCACTCTCTCTCTCTCTCTCTCACTCTCATTGCAATACCAACTGACACCTCATCTATAACTTAGCACAAAAAAGACTACATTATAACAAAAAAAAAACAAAGAGCTAACCATGCCAACCGCCGACTCTCATTAAACACATACAACTCAACGTAGCATACTGATTTTGTCTCAATCCTCTTCTATACTCCTATGGTTAAGATCTTACAGTGGAATATACCTGGATACTACAACAACTAAACGCCACTCGAACTTCTGTTAAAAGAACATACACCAAGTTTCATCACTCTTCAAGAGACGCGCATTGCTGTCAGCAACTGTTCCGAATCCATACCAAAGCTATTTTCATAATCTGCCTCAAAATGCCACAAACAAGCAGGGTATTGCAGTTCTAATAAAGATATCCCCACCCTAAAGACAACTCTCTCTTACATCTCACGCACCGAGCTTAGATACATCTTGCGATCAGTAACTAATCCAATCATAATTGGGGCTCAGCTCGTACCAACAATAAAGGTTCTGTTATAGAAGACCTGATCCTATCACAAAATCTTGTTCTACTGAACGATAAGAAACCTCCGCACTTTTCCACTCACAACACTTTTACTACTATAGACCTGACAATCTGTCCCTCTAATATCGCCTCTAAGCTAACCACAATCAACCTCCAGCACCTACACGGTAGGCACCACTTTCCTATCGTTATTGTATTCTCCAGTCCCCCTTTTTACAAATCCAAACCCAAGCGAAATTTCTTAGCAGACAGAGCGAATTGAGAAAAGTTTCAACTTGTTGCTAGCAGTTTATACACAAATCTGCCATGTTCCGATAATGTCAGCAAAGGAGTTGCCACAGTTACAAAACTAATAAGCACCTTCCCTCATCTATTAATTCTACAATCCAGTAATAAAATCTTTACAAAAACAGTGCCGTACTGGTCTGTGTCAAATAAACACAAATATCTAAATAGTAGCAATAACAACAATCTCAAATATCACTGGCTGCAAGATAGAATGCAATGAAAGAGAAACCGCAACAATCCTAACGGTCCGGCAAAACTCTTTCCAAAAGAAACCACCTCTCGGTGTTAAGCATAGATTTCGAGAAGCCTAAGCATAGACATTGTCTATGGCAGTTGGAAAAATGGAATCTTAGCGGTAAAATATTCAAAATTAATCAGATCTTTCTCACTTATCGTAAATTTGTGTCCAAAGTAAATAATAACTTTTCAGACTTTTTTGTTTTGCACAGCGGCATCCCTCAGAGCTCTCCTGTGTTCTGTTGATTTGTTCAGCTTTCAACGATATTAGCCACATTATTAATAAATATGAAAATGTTTTTTTAACACATGCTGTGCTGTGCATAAAGCTTTTAATACAGGAATGGCTTGCAGAAACTTGGTATCACTTCCGCCTCAATCCGCCAAAATGAACTGTTTCCGCCTTGGCTGATGAGCAAATCTTAGCGGAATATAGTAAAAATCACGCTAGCACCATAGTTTACTAACGTCTTTTTCGGGAAGTTACATCTCCTCTGATTCTCGAATGGAGCTTAATTTTCTAACTAACAACTCGTTCGCAGTTGTCAACTAGAAGGAGAAACAATCATGGCAGGTAATCCACCCAACTATGCCTATGCGATTACCTTCGCTGTAAACTCCTTATTGAGAGCAGTAATTTGCACGAACACAATGAATAAGTCACACATAACCTCCTGTATCCGGAGAAAATTATTAGAAAATAGCGACCGCATAAAACTCATGTGGGTTCCAGGCCATATGCATACATATATAATTTCCTTTAACCCCTATTTGCGGCGTAGGGCCAGAACAAAATTATTGAAATCATTTCGATTGTGAGCAAGTTGTTTAAGGAATTCCAAGTAGAGTTTGAGTTTAATAGATCCGTATCCCCCATGCGTCGCCAGGAGGTCTTTACTCTTCCATGGTCCCTTGTACCTTGCGCATTCCACCACAGAGCAGCCGTGCAAACTTCGCCGGCATCCTTGGGAGTTCGTTGGTCGAAATAAGCAAATCCTGGTTTGAGATAGCACGAGGCCACCATCTTCCAGGCCATGCGGGGATAAAAAGAAACTATCTAGCGGGCGAACGGGTTATACTCGAAAGAACCACTTATAGCTTTTTACTACATTTCGAAAAAAAAACGTATACAAATTTATATTTCACAGGCATTATAATGCACCAATCGTCACTTGGAGATCCACTTCCCACCATTATATCATGAATAATCCAAACAGAATAAAACCAACTAGACACTAAATTGTCGTTTCTATGAGATCAAGTCCGCCTACAACTAGGGCACACAATCGCCACCCATTCGTGCTGCCAATCATGCCACTCATCGTCTTTAACGGTCTGCCATCTACTCAAAGACTGCCCACATTTTGCACCAATCTGAAAAAGTATTTTCCTTAACCAAATACCTTCTACACTGTTAAAAACTACTTCCTCAGAAAATATACCAAAAATATTGAACCAATTTATTTGATGTTTTGTTCTCTTAGGTAGTTATTATATATTAGTTCTACCAAGTCCTAATTAATAAAGTTTTCTAGTCTAACTTTTACATGTAAGACCATTAAGCTTACATCAGTGAGCCGAAGGTCCTGATAGGCAGTGCTCGTTTTTTACGTGTAAGAATAATTGTATTATTGCCTATTTCACGTTTGTAAATACATAAATAAATAAATATTCCAGACAATTTTTAAAACGGTTTAGATTAGGTTTGATGAGCAATAAACCCGGTAGATTGTCCCAGTAAGATCTTCTTTGTATTTCCTCTACTTCTTGGCTAATTTATCGTCGTTTGGTTTCCAGCAACCCTGATTGTTTCGGTCTAAGATAAGCTTATTAAGTGATTCTAGAACTAGTTTTGATGTAGCCTGGCAAGAGTTTAGAGCCTTGATTACTGCATGACTATCAGTAAGGATAGCAATGCTTCTTTCGTTATGGTTGCGGTTTTTGGTAGACTTTCGCTTGGAATATATGTATCTTTATCTTTTCCCTTATCCGCCTTTAAACCTTTCTCGATGAGAGATCCATCCATGTTTTATATAATATTATCATGTTTTTAGACAACCCTTCCCAGAACACTTTTTAGAATGGCCCTCTTGCTTGTGAGGAACATGAGACATGTAACGACTTACTTTACATTTATTCTCCACTCTTTACCATAAATCAGCTGGTTTACATTAAACTGCCCTACACTGTTCTACATGCACTCATTGTATACATTGAGGATTTATGAGTAGTTGCGGAAAAACGACAGCACAGCAAAGCTACACAAAAATTCGTGCAAACATTACTTTGACAGTTTGCAACCCTCCAAAATTATGAGGTGTACTACCTACTCAACCTAAACAGCGTCTGCGTTCTGTGTTCATATTGTACCACAAAAACAAAATAAACCAGTAGATACAACAACAGCTATGGCAGCAGTTCCGTCTGCTGGGTTGTTTTTGCTCAAACATTGTTTTTGTAAATTGAAATTTTTGGTGAGTACATAACTTTATTGTCATACTATATGCTCGCCTCCACTCCCCTGTACAGAATAACTTCTTATTAGAGAGTATAGGCGACCAATAATTTTGGAAAAAGAAAGCCTACGAGTTTCACAAAAACAAAACGATCGCTCAAGTCACTGCATTATAAGTTTAAATCAAAATTCTCTCGTCACTTTGTGTTTTCGCACTCTACAAAAATCACTTCTTAATAGCAAACAAGCCCACGCCAAATATGTAAACAAAGAAATACGGAAACGAGAAACATGAAGTGAATGATGTTACGTACTTTTCCCTATATTCCATTACAAATACACGGTCTTCTTCTTATGTAATCTGGTATAATTGGGACATGGAACACACTGCCACTTACTGTTAAACATAGGATTGTTGTCTTGCGATCAGTGCTTTTTGGACACTCAGTCAACATACTTATATCACCCTTCTAAAGCGTCACTAGAAGGTTCTGCAGCTTTAAAATAATTTCACTGAGAGCTGAATAGCGGTTTGCGGCTGTCGCATTTCTTCATCAGCAGAATGCAGAAGTACCGGCGCTCAACGATTTTGAAATAATCAGCTGATTTGCTAACATAATGGGGGCTATGGCAGCGGTTTGTTTACGAAACTGTGGTTGTCTTGCTGATATACAAAAAAAAAAGCATAATCGACTCATTTACGTCTGAACAACAACTGATTGCCGAATAACAGTTAAAAACATTAATTAACATTGATTAATGGGAGAAACGCGTGGAATTTTAAGAGGAACTAAACTGACTTTGGTGCATCGAGATTATAGATTTACCAGGTTAGCCAATAGCTTGGTGAAAAATAAAATTGTGCGAGCATCTTCGGCTACCACGTCACAGGAGCACCCGAATTCTGCCCGCTTATTTTACACGTATTCCATTCAGCCGTTGTTCAGACGACAACGAAATGACATTGTTTTGATATTTTTCGTATATCACCCATCACATCTTTTTATTCATTGGAAAAAATAGGCATATGCAATGCAATATGCACACGTGTGTCATTTGTTCGCATTTTCCCATTTCTCTTATGCAATCGCACCAGTGTGACGTCACGCCTTTCTGATGGGTGCAATCTTGTATTCTATTATTCTTGCACGTGCCGATGATATTTCCATTTCCATGTACATACTCTCAACCTTGTTGTAAGACAAGTTATATGATATTCCATCTGCACCTGGTGCCGGCAGTAGATCCCCCTCTCCATTAGGCATTCGAGAGACAGGGCAGCTTAGTCAAAACACAAACTGAACTTACCGTTCTCGCCACTCCAGATGGCATGAGAACTCAAGATGGATTAGCACCCATGACAACGTCAGCGCCAGCAAGACCACATGGTTCAGCCAGTGATTTCTAGACCTCGTCCCTCTGATACTATCACCGCCCCGGGTAGTACCCATCTCCGTTAGCATGTAAGGCACAAGAAAAGACTCCAAAATGTGGGCCGAGTCCTCCACTGCCGAACGCCAGGGCAGCGCCTAAATAGGCTCCACCTAATAAAATCCCAAGCAATCGTATGAAGGATATCGATTAAAGCCAAAAAATTAAAGCTATCAATCTTACCGACACATGGAGCCAATAGAGTGATAAAAACTTTTTTCGCAGAAACAGCAAAAGAATGCTGTATAGGGCCTTGATTGATCGCAGTTCCCGTGAGGATCCCTCAACCAAGTAAACTGGGATCTCATAAACGGGAGCATATGGAAGGTTTACGGGGATATTCCGCAAGAAAATTCAGGACCTCCACCCAATTGCTCGAATGCGGATCGGTTACAATCCCGTGTCAAATTGATAATGTGCGTGGACAAAACTGATGTTACCTGTCATGTCCGGCCGACTGTCGCAGTTCCTCCTGTCACTAAGCAGAGGGGAGTGTAGGAGGCTGGTTGGACTGGTGACGGGCCACTTTCCATGGGCCAAGCACATGGAAAAGGGCAAAATGCATCTCAGACAGTGCGCTCCCCAGCATATGGAGAGGAGAATGAGACGGCGGACCACTTTCTGGGCGTCTGTCCCGCCTTCGCTCGAAACAGGCTTGAAGCCTTTGGCACTGATGTGTTAAGAAGCGACCACCTGGGCTCCTTAGCACCACAAGATCTACTCAGATTTCTTCGGAGGTCGAGTAGATTTAAAGAAAATAAAAAAGGGAATCCGGGTGTACAATAGACTTAATTCTGTCTGAGTGCTGTACCTGTCCCGACAAAAAAAAACGGTGCATGCACTTATATACTCGGGCCATTTATCTCGTAAGGGAGCTCCTGCCTCAAAGTGGTCCGTCGAGAAGACAACCCCAACTTTTTAAGATCTAAATTCTGGATACCAGACTATCATGTAGCGATGATTGACGAGGTGGCGACAAAAAAAGGCTAGCGGTCATCATCCTTAATGTGGAATCACTGACCCCAGTCGCTATCCAAGCCTGGAATATCTCCTATGACTTCCAGCCTTGACACTCCCCGATCAAAGAGACAATATATCCAGCAAGAACATCTCATCCGCAAAACGGTGATTCTCCCAGCAGTCGGCAGAGCAGCACAGCTGAGATTATTTCACCTCATTATCTAGGCAGCTACTGCAGAAATTACCGAACGGACAATATCCATTAAGGGCTACCTCAAAATACCATAGCTTTGGCTTTGTTAGCCTTAGAATTCCCCTCGAGCGCCTTCGATCGCCAGAAGGTTCTCGCAACGCTTGTTCCTACACTAATCCATAATAAGTGCCATGTCATCCGTGTAGAGAACCACTTTACAGGAATCCTCTCCAGTTCTTCCAGAGTGTCGTTAACCACAATAATCCAAAATAATGGTGAGAGAACTCCGCCAGGCGGGAGGAGCGAGGTGCTACTTATCTGTGGATAAACCTGTTAAGGTCAGTTATCCAGAAATTGAGGGCTAAGCACCCTCCAATCAGTGATTCGGTCCATTAGTAGTGAGGAAGAAGCCAGAGTGAGGTCAAGCGCCTTCTGATCGCAGTAATGAAAGTGGAGTCCTTTCCCTTTTTACATATAAACAAGTCTTCACTTAGAATAAAATCAAAAAGTGGCTCACCTCTTGGATTAATGTCCGTACTTCCCCAGTACATGTGGGGACAATTTACACCATGTTGACTGAGACCTGCCAGAACTTTCCGGTACAGCTTTCCAATCTTATAGTAATAATCTCCTTACGGCTGAAATTAGGTAAAATAAAAACTTTTAGTCCTGTAGAGTTTGCGGGATCTAGGTTTACCTGCACTGCTACACAACATAAATAAATAGCTTTTCCTGCTGATTCCATAACTACCACTACTGGTCAGCCACGGCTCCGCTTCACTCAAGCAGGAAATTGGGGGACGCTATCTTAGAGTGCTGAAGATTTATCTGAGGAATATTAATCTTCGCTAAACCTCTCATTCGCCTTAGTTCAGCACCTGGAAATGGCTCCATAATTGAACCTGCCTGTTTAGTTTCGCAAAATGATTTGGGCGGTCTACCGTCAGTCTGGGTTCTTTTTACCAGGGAAGTTTACGTTTCATAGGAGCGTTGTTGCTTGCCCCCGATTCCAATGGTGGTGTTCTCTCAATCTCAACGATTTTTGTAGTCATGATCTTATCAGCGAAGGTCTTCCTGTTTTGGCGTGGCTGCCATTTTACTGGTACTGGACATCCCACCCAGCCTCCCTACCTACATAAATGAAGTCGATGCCCACTCAAATCTCCAAACACAATGCGGAACCTTCAGCAGAGTCTAGCACGGATATAGATTTGAGTGTCGATTCTGATGCTCTTCCTTGACTTATCAACACTCGAAGCTGCACCAATCGAGCCACTGAGAAGAGAAAATTTTACCCCTCTATTCATAATGAATGGGCTTTACTCTGAATCCCCGCTTCCATTTAAAACTTTTGAATTTTGTTTACAAAAAGAATCCCAACTCGTAGCTGATATCAAAGATCCGGAAAGTGTAGTCGTTCAATAATGATATCATGAGTATATATGCTAAAGCAGGGTGACCATGTGAGGGTTGACAAACGCTCTTATGAGGCATGTGCTCAGAGCCAGACCAGATGCTAACATGCGAGTAATTTCAACCGCACCTACCCCACGAACTGAATGAAGGCAGGTTTGGAAAGTATCCTGAGATCAGCCATAGTTTTAACGGAGAGCAGTCACTGCATTAACCCACCAGCTGTTTCAGCTAAGTTTCATCCCAGCGTACTCAGGTGGCAAAATACCGTAGCCACCAGCACAGGGATAAACACTCAAATAGCCGGGTCAATAAAATGGTTATTACAAAGAAAGGAGAGATCCTTATCGTTCAGATTTAGAGAGAAGTCTTTAAGGTGGCAGGTTATGTGGCGTTACCCAGGGTACACCGCGTGGAGGCGGCCTTTTTAGGCCCCAGGATCAGGAGTACATCCGAAGAAAATGGATTTAATACTCTTTAGCAAGAGACATAAGACACCTGATCTTAATCACATATCCCTCACCGGAACAACCCTCAAAGTAACAAAAAGGGTTACTAAGAGAAAAGTGAGAATGGGACAGGGTATGATAGAGTGAATCCATTCATGTATATACACATATGGCGCAGATTCCCCACAACTGAGTGTTCTTGCACCGACTACTGCATTTTTCTTCACTGATGGACGATATTTGCATTTTCACTGATAGCCAAGTGACAATAAAATTCCTTACAAAACAATCGAAAGCCTATAAGGGAGCCATGAAATGCTGCACATTTCTTAACGGGATGGCAGAGTTATTTCACCTAACATTAAGAGGGACTGTAGAGCAGATTAACTAGCGAGACTCAGCACAAAACTGACTAATAAGTACATAGACTTGTTTGAAAAAGCAAACGAAAAATGACGTCAAGAACTCACCTGTAGGACCGCCTGACAATTGTGGCCGACTCTAAATACTAAACAAACAATTATCTATGTGAGAGCGCGTCCTGGAACTGGAACTGTGTACTTCGCAGCACTATCAATCCCTGGGCTGATGAACAGATGATAGACGAAAGCGCGGACTGCTAGAAATAATACGAAATGGGGCTATTTATGAAAATGTTTATTTAAAAATATTGTTACTTTAAAATTCAAATAATTCTCACACACTAATCCCTCTGAGTTCGATCACTGGATTGTCGAATAATAGTTGCAAATTATTAGCAACACCACTTGCTTCACTTTATTTCCAATTCTTTAACTCCTTTACTTTACATGTACACGTGCACCTTATAACTGATTTTCTCTTTTACTTTCCGCTTATTCGCTTACAAGTTCGACTTACAACTGAATACCCTATGCGCAAGCGCCTCTGCTTTTAATCATGTGCTTAATAACCAAGGCGAATTGAATATCTAAGGTGGCGTCATTAAAAAACAGTTACTTTATTTTTCGTGATTTTGCAAAGTCTGACGTCAGTTTTGTTCGCATTACAAAACAAACAAAAGTAGGAGAAACGACATGTGAATTCAGTGAATGGCTTTGCAGTTTTGTGACTTGTGAGATTTAAACTAATCAATTTAATGAAAACGAAGTGCCGTGTGTTAAATTGTTAACGCACAAATTAATATAAAGCCTCCAAATTCAGTTAGTTTGCGTTTTTATGCGGAAGACGCCGTGGAAAAAAAGTATATGTGTGTGTGTATAATTTTCTTGCGTTGTGATTGTTCTTGTAGCAGCTTACTAAACCCATTTAACGAGAGACCCAGAAAGCGTGCTCTGTCTCGCCATCTGCTGTCGTCATCAAGGCGAATTCGTGTTTTGTTTTGACAGTCGGTTCGCGAAGTTTCACTATTCGCAACAATATGATCAATTGAAACGAAACGATTGAAATTAAATTTTTAATTAAAGTTTGTTTTTAAAATTTTCGCAAAACTTCTTATTTTCTTTTCGACTTTTAATTCATCATGAGTGCATATGGTTTATGCATTATATTTAGTATGTATACTGATATACAAAAATCAGCTGAACAACGTTCACCCTCACTCTTTGTAGAGAGTAGAAACTGTCGCACATTCACCTAGTGCGAATACAACAGTTTGAGAAAAGAAAACTCTACACTATGAATAAACTGAGGAAAGAAAACCAAAAACTCTGGCACAGGGTGAAATAAATGCGACATTATTGCGAGAAAAGAAAACAGCATTTAATTTAGAATTTTTGTCTTCGTCGAGAAAAATTGGTATATGGACGGCTCAGGCGCTTGAGGTAAGATGAGGTGCGATCGTGTTATGAATGAATATACTTTATATCCAAAAACGTGAGCTTGCACTTATGAATGAATTTGTTTTTTTATTTATAAAATATTTTAAATTGCTGAAAGCCTTCGCGATTAACGAGTTATGATGTATAGTCTGCGTCTATGAAAGTATTTTGTTTTTGTAATCGCAACTCTAACGCAAGTAAAAATTTATTATTAAAATTTATTGCTTATTGTTATAAATACTTTGAGGACAACAACTCTTCCACATAACGATTGCAAAATTTTTTTGTTCGCAAATATCGCGTTGAAGCCAGCTTCTAAAACATTTTCAAAATAGCAGCGGCATAGCAAACATAGGAAACGTAGCCACTTAAAAAATTTGACTGCTATAAAGTAAAAATATATTGTTCGAAGTAAAATTTGGTGTGGAAAAAAAGAGAAAATAAGTGGATTTCTTTTTTTAGACCGATTTTTAATACAATAAGGCTATATCAATAGTTTTAGACTTGTTAAAGTTTTGAAAAATTCTATATTTCAGCCATTGTCCTGGCTGGCAAAACAAGAATGCGTCCACTCTTTTAACGATTAGGCATCTTCTATTCGCAGTTTCTCTGCTCACTATCTCTCTGCTCGACTCACTTGACAAAAAATTTGGATTGAATTTGAAAGCAACAACAAATTTATGGAACGAAATTTGCCACAAACGAGTATGGTTATACCTCAAGAATGATAGAGAAGCAGATTGTGTCTTCCGAATTCCCCGTGTCGTAAGAGCGCATAAATAAACAAGCAAAAGGAGGGGGAATTACTTGTTTGTGAAGAGGAAGATTAGACGAAACTAATAGAAACAACCAAACACATACACACACCTATATACTTGCCTGCCACGGCGTCTTCCGCATCAAAACGCAAACAAACTGCAAATGGAGGCTTCATATTAATTTGTGCTTTAACACACCGCACTTCGTTTTCTTTAAATTGATTAGTTAAAATCTCACAAATCACAAAACTGCCAAGCCATTCACTGAATTTTCACAAACACGTAATTTTTCCTACTTTTATTTGTTTTACCCGTCTGTTTTGCATTGCGAGCTGAACTGACGTCATACTTGTCAAAATCGCAAGCAATTAAGTAACTTAATGCAGCGAAGATTCAACGGCACCGCTGGCTAGGTCATGTCGTTCGAATGGATGCACACGCTTCAGCTCTGAAATTGTTCGATGCGGTACCAGCTTGTGGTAGTAGAGAAAGAGGAGATCTACTTTGGAGAACAACTTGACCAATTATTATTGATTTATCTTGTGTCCTATATCATATTTCTTTGTTGCAAGTGGCCGCCGTAGCCAAATGAGTTGGTGCGAAACTACCATTCGAGAGCGCATAGATTCGAATCTCCGTGCATGAAACTACAAAATGGTAGAAACAGTTTTTCTAATAACGGTCGCCCCTTAGCAGGCAATAGCAAAATTCCAAGTGTATTTCTGCCGTGAAAAAAAAAAAAATAAATAAATAATTGGCGCGTACACTTCTGTTGGGTGTTTGGCCGAGCTCCTCCTCCTATTTGTGGTGTGCGTCTTGATGTTGTTCCACAAATGGAGGGACCTACAGTTTCAAGCCGACTCCGAACGGCAGATATTTTTATGAGGAGCTTTTTCATGGCAGAAATACACTCGGAGGTTTGCCATTGCCTGCCGAGGGGCGACCGCTATTAGAAAAATGTACCGTGAAAAAGCTCCTCATAAAAAACCATTTACCGTTCGGAGTCGGCTTAAAACTGTGGGCTGTGGAAGAACATCAAGACGCACGTCACAAATACGAGGAGGAGCTCGGCCAAACACCTAACAAAAGTATACGTGCCAATTATTTATTTACTTTTTTAAGAGATAAATAAATATTAATATTTAAAGATTTACGCTTCATATCTGCAATGTTGTAACTTTCAACAATGAAGGCAGCTACGGGAGTGTATATGAATATGTTTTAATATCGATAAATTATTGTTAAGATGCCATTTGTTTTCACTTCTATTTTTTTAATAAAACTAAGTTTTTTTTCATTGGAAACACAACATGCATTTGTTTCTTTCTACTACTTTAAAAAAAATAGAACTATGGCCCAAAATAAATTTCCATACAAAATTCCAATACTCAGAATATTAATTGTACATTATTTTGTCTCTACAGAGTTTTAAAAAAAAGGAAAGGAGTTTAAGCTGTTTAGAATTTGTTTCAAATTATTCCTAAAAAAGATTATTATAATGCAAAATTTAAGACCGCTCCGAATCCTACAATTTTTGAATTTACTGTAGAATTCTTGTAGATATGCGAATGCTATAAGTGGTTTGGTAGTACATATGTATAATTGAAACATATAGTATTTACACTAATGTAAGAATATGTATTTTTATGCTATAAACAAGTATATAGAGTATCTAATTTTTCTTTTACTATTTTATATTTTATTTATTTTAAATTCAAAACATTTATGCAAACTAGCAAATCGTTGTGTTATTTCCTGTAATATTTTAAAAAGGAACATGCAAACACACATAATTAATATTCATTGCAAAAGGCCGTCGGCAATAAGTCAATTTGATTGCCTACAGGCCATGAACGAATTAGAAGGGCTTAAAATGCTTAAAATTAAAATTATATGACCAATTTGTTTTAGCTACCTCGATTGTACTGCCTGGAGCACAACGTTTCGGAGAATCTGGCAGAATATACCTTTCATAAGCTGCACTCTCAACTTCCCAATAAATCAGGGTGGTTTAGCAAAGCCCACTCCAACAGTGATGAGAGTCAACTGCAAAAACGCGTGGAAGCGAAATAATTAATTGGAATTAAAACGAGAACGCTGAAATATGTGAATTTAATAAGATTAAATAGTATATCTATGTTATACAACATTAACTTGCATATATTGGTAATATTTTATTAATTTAAAACATTTATTTCAGCATTTTTCCCAATTTCCCCCCAACCTCCAATAGAACAGAAGCAAAAGTAAAAATATTATATATTACAAAAATTTCGTCACATTCCATTTGAATTAAAATTGCAATCCGTCGAAAACTCGCATCATTGCTAGAGTGGATTTTGATGAACTACCTTCTGTGAGTTGATTTACCCAACAGTAAACTATTTCAACTAACACGGCCATCGCCTGCCGTTCTACCTAGTGAAAATTCGATTAACAGTATACCATCATATTATCTGCTAATGTCACTACTGTTGCTGTTCCTGTTGCCGATATGCGCTCTGCTTGTACTTACGCTTCGAATGAAAGTGGATCGACAAAATGAAATGACGCAAAGTATTGTAGTTTCATTTGCACTATTGTATGATTCTAGCTCCAACTAACTGCATGTCAACGGTTCAACGAAGTTTATCATTTTCTTCCCTACTTTTTCCTAATATAAAAAATTTTTGTTGGTCTAGTGCCAGTTGTTTTGTGCGCAAAAAGGCTGGAAGGAGGCATGGGTTCTTTTTTTCAAGTGCCCAATTTGGTAGAAAAACAGTTGGTGTTTAGCAGAGCTTGTTGTATGCAGTTTACAGTGCAAGCCTGAGAGAGGAAAGCATTTATTGCTGAACGCTGTTACATTGCAAAATATAAGCTCCAACTTTATGCCGATTGTGCAGAAGAGATTAAACAATCTCAAGCTAAAATACGTGACAAATTGAGTTAAATTCACAGATAGTTTTTTTTTAATAGAACGGATTTCGGGCTTTCAAATGCTCAGGTTACTAAAGCCATTGATATACAGCCCTCCCTTCTCAACAACATTTCTCTTGTGTTGCCTACGAGTCTTTACGAAATTTTAAAATCTTTTATTAAGCTCATCTTCATCAGGGTATAAGTGGAAAATGGCGCCCTCGAGACACACATCTTTCTGTTGTATGCTAGCCTGCAAAGTCGATCATCGGGAAACTAATTCATTGGTGATACAATTAACCTCTTAAATTGGGTTAAACGAATTCCTAAAATGAATTACAGTAGGTTCTGTTTTTATGCGGTAGATACGTTCCGCAAGAAACAGCATAAAGAAAAAACAGCATAAAAAAAGCTACTAGTTCTATAGTAAAACTATAGATACGTTTCAAATGCTAAAACCGCATAAATCTGAAATAATCGCATAAAAAAGGGCACTAGTCCCATATTATTACTATAGATACGTTCCATAGACCGCATGAATCTGAAATAATTAAATAAAATCGCATAAACAAAATATTGTATCTTTGAAAATTATATCTTTATATATCTTCCATACTTGTAGGGTTAGCATTTCTGATGCAATCTGTGATGAGTTTTTGCTTAGCTGGTTTAGAATCTTGTTTATATGTACAATTCCCCATAGGTCGACATGCATTTTGTAATTTAAAAAAAAAACCGCACTATTTCAAAACCGCATAAAAAAAAGCCGCATAAAAACAGAACCTACTGTACACAAAATAGAAAATTTGTTAGAAAATTTGAAGAAAAATATATTTATTTTAAAAAAATGTTGTGCTCGGCACTAAACTTCCAATACTGATTTCATTATGTCATGCCGCCGTAGAAAGAAAGTGCTGTAGAAAGAAAGGGCGTTGCTTATAGGGCCGCGCTGCGATCGGGCGCAATGTGAACCATGTGGGATCGCTACCGGGAGTTGAGAGAAGACGAGAAGAAACGAGAGGCCGGAGTATGGGAGTGTGAAGAGTTTCAGATGTTGGCCTATAGGAAATGTAAGCTCAATCTATAAGAAGTGTGATCCTGCAATATATACCAAACAACGGGGAATTAGTAATCTAAATATCGCGTACAAGTCTCTATCGAGCGCATTGTGCGAAAGACTGAAGCCCACCATTAACCAACTGATTGGACCTTATCAGTGTGGGTTTATATTTGGAAAGTCCACCATCGACCAGATATTCACAATACGCCAAGTCTTGGAAAAGACCCATAAAATATGAATAGAAACACACCATCTTTTCTTCGATTTTAATGCCGTATTTGGCAACACGAAAATGAGTTGCCTAGATACTGCGATGCCCGAATTCTCGCAAAACTAATACGGTGAAGCAACACCAGCGGTTCGATCAGAATTGGGAAAGAATTCACCGAGCCATCTGATACCCAACGGGATAACTTTCAAACGTGCGATTTCTTACACCGATGTTGGAAATGATTGTGCGAGCCACATAACTTAATCGCTCAGCACTATTTGTAATAAGAGTGTACAATTGCTGGCGTAGGGAATGATATTAAATACATCAACTTAAACAATCGCGCTGTTGGTTCTGCTTTTTCAAAGCTGGATAAAGAACCAAAGGAAGTAAACGAGGACAAAACAAAACACATCTTATTATCAAACAAACAGTCGGCGAACTTGCGTATCAGCATCCACGTTATTGTTGACAGTTATGATTTTGAAGAAGTAAGAGGCTTCGTTTAGCTAAGAACCAGTATTATTATTCTTATTATTATATTTTGCCCCCTTCGTGTATTCAGAGTATTTCTCGGAGTCCAACTTCCTCAATAAAGTTTAGTGCTTATCCTTTTTTATTTAGTTTCATTTCCTCCTCTGGTAAAATATGTTTATCCAGGTGTTTGCCCCGCTTATGTAATAGCGTCAGTGTAGCCAGTCGGATGGTGTTGGCCCCGTTTCACGTCCATAGTTTACAGCTTCCTCGTCTTCTTCGATTTTAAATTTGGATGTGCATCCCTTATACATCTCCTCTACGCGAAGCTCCTCTGCTCCTCCCGTGTGCAGGGCAAGATTTGGGTAGAACCCTTAACTATGGTAGCATAGCTAACATCAAGTTTCTTAGAGCTTAAATTGGTTTTCTGCCCAGCTTGTGGCCAGATTTTTTGCAAGTTATGTCCACCTTTTTGGCACTATTGCTTTCAACTGGACTGATTTCAGCTGTGTCGCATTTCCTCTACTCTGTGTACATTTGAGATTTCGTAGATACCGTTTGGTGCCAGCGCCACTCAGTCCAGTCATTTTTCTATTCTCCCCAAAGCTGGAAGTTTGCACGGACGTTTGTCCAGTACTCATGCGTGGGATAGCCTCGTTAAATGTGCCTAATTTAGGGCCTAATTTCCTTGCACTTTTCTTCCGTAAGTATGCCACTTTACTGGTCACAGTTTCTGTAAAATTTATCATGTATCATGTGGCGATCGTGGACATACAGCTCCCCTAGATCGGGCCGCAGGGATGCGGTTTGTGAACCATCATGCTTTATAATTTTGTCCATATTTTTTGGTTCCGTGAATTATGAGGAAAGGACGTCCGTCATTGGGTGCAGAAGACTTTTCGGATACATGGAAATTAACATGGCATACCCCAATTTTCAAAAGTGGCAAAAATAATGATGTTGCTAGCTATAGATCAATCTCCAAGCTGTCTACAATTTCGATAGTATAGTGAAGCGTATAGTTAAGAGTTTAATCTCACGTCACCAGCATGGCTTTGTCGCTAAACGATCTACGTTTACCAACATAGCGATTTTTAGCGAATACTGCATTGACACGTTTTTATCTGGGCTCCAAGTTAATTGCATACAGATTTTTCCAAAGCATTGCATTCTATTGTGCAAGTTAGTCATGTTTGGTTTCCACTCTATATTTCTGAAGTAGCTGAATTCCTATTTAAGTAATAGATGCTGAGTGGTCTCAATCGAAGGTTTTTTGTCTATTTCTATTATTGCATTATCTGGCGTATCTCGGGGAAGTATCCTAGGACTTTTACTTTGTTCTTTTTATTAATGATATAGGCAACTGTTTTTCGTTTGCTAGACTCTTACTTTATGCTGACGACCTAAGAGTGTTCTCTTCGACTAAGAGTTCTGAAGTTGTCTCTAAGGTTCAATAAGTGATCTATATATTGCCCTTCTGGTGTTGTCGGTCTCACCTACATCTCAACATCAATAATTGTTATAATGTTACGTTTTACAAACTACATAACGTAGTACGATGGTCGTACAGTAGCTCTGATACCAACCCCTTGACGAGATCAAAGACCTTGGTGTAATCTTCAATACCTCTTTTTTTGTTCAGTAATCACATACATTTTATCATATCTAAATTATATGCCGTTTTGGGCTTTGTTCGTCGAAAAAGTTCGAATTTCACAGTTCCCTAAGCTCTAAAATTACATTGGACATCTTTTGTTCGTCCAAAGCTTGAATAGGCTTGGAGGCCTCATCATAAATTTGTTATTGATAGAATTGAGCGTATTCATAGGGTTTTGCTTCAATATACCCTTTCTTCCCTAAATTTCTCCACTCCCATCCCTGCGTACAATTCTCACCTGCTTTTGATTAACCTTAAGTCCTTCGAAAGCAGAAAATATTTCTTCTTCCTTGATTTTTGTGCATGGCTTGGTGAGTGGTGTAGTCGATTACTCCGCTTTACTGCTAGCTGTTCAATTTCTTCTTTCAGCTCGAATTACGCTAGAATCACCCCATTACTGCGTTCACTTCGAGAAATCGACAAGATTTCAAATAACAAAACGTCTCTGACGAATATGGTAGAAATCACTTGGCAATAATATTATACGTGCATAAATATTATTGATAAGTAACTCCTGTATACATAGCCTTACGACCAAGATCGAAAGGCGTTGGCTGGTAAGGATATTGCCCTCTGTACATCAGTTGACATTACGGGGGCATTCGACAATGAAGAAGGTATAGTTAGGAAGGAAATAGATAGACTAATCATAACGTGGGTTTCCAATATGCTGAGGAATAGAACGACAATCTTTGAAACTGGGCGAAAAATATTATGTGTCAAGTCAACCAAAGGATGGCCCCATGGACGCGTTTTATCACCGTTCCTTTGGGTATTAATCATTGACGAGCTCCTACAGACTATTAATGATTTCGGATGCGAAGTTCAGGGCTTTGCTGACGATCTAGTCATCATGGTTAGAGCTAAATTTGACTCTAGTATAACTGATCGCATGCAAATAGGTGTCGGGAGAAAGGATTTTCGTCTAGGGACCCTTAAACAAGGGGACGCTGATTTAACTCTATCTAGGGACATGAAATATCTGGGAGTAATCCTTGATAAAACCTTGACCTGGAAAAATCACTTATCGTTCATCACAAATAAAGCCTTGAGAGTATGCCAAGGCTTTACGGTAAAACATGGGGCCTGCGGCAAAAATGATGGCGTGGTCTTATAAGGCAATAATAGTGCCCATGACCACCTATGCCTCTCTGGTATGGTGGCCAAAAGTAGACCAAACTAAGACTCAGGTAACACGTAACAAGGAATAGCCTGTCTGAGCGTAACGGGATCAATGCGAACATGCCCCACTGCGGCTTTTGGAATGTTCACTAGACTCATTCCATTATATCTTGTAGCCATAGGGACGGTAATCAGTGCAGCTCTAAGGCTTCCTAATCTATTGCATCTCAAAGAAGGCAATCTTACAGGGCATGTAAGGATTCTGGGTTCAATCTTGATCTCTCCGTGCCTGACAGTTCATGACAAGATGGAAAGGAAACTAGAATTCTCCAAGAAATTCAAAGTGATCAATAGTGACCGCTCAGCGTGGAGAAACAATGAAATATTCTGAAAACAGGGCGCACAGGTGTGGTTTACTGATGGGTCCAAAGTGGAAGACGGTAGAGCCGGGGCTGGAATTGTCGTATCACACTTCAGAGAACATAAAACTTTGAACTGAACAACTAACAGGACACTGTACACTTAATTATCACTTGAAAAAGATAGGAAACGATTCCTATAGACTCTGCAAAGAGGCACGAGAAACAGCAGAACACGTTCTATACGACTGCCCAGTAGTGGCACGTCACAGATTAAATGACCTGGGAAATGGGGCTATAGATCCAAACCTCCTGGTAGAAATTAAGCCTACAGCAGTTATTACAGGATTTATTAACAGCCGTTATTACTGGAAAAGCAATTGTAGGGAAATTATAACTTTCTGCATTTTCATTATTTAGGCATGTTCGACTCTTTATGGATGTCGGACACAAATTTATCTTCGCATGCAATCAGTCGATATCGAGACTAATACGACACTTATTCTGAGCTTACTTACATAGATAAACAGCAAAGTGAGTTTCTTAGAGCCTTATACTCGTGTGACAGAAATTTTGTATTATCTTGGAAAACGTAATTGTCCTAATTCTAGTAGTCAACAACGGCTTTCATAAAAAACATTGGATTGTTTGACAATATAAAAGCTTTATGCACATATGTATCTATGAAGAGATATTACAAATAGTATCGTCTATAGGTCAATAAATATTTTCTGAATTGTTTTTTTTTTTTTAATCTGTCGCTTCTTAACATATCAGTGCCAAAAACGGCTTGTGGTCTGAATTTTTTTTTTTTAGAACTTTTTTCTCTCTTTTCTTTAAAGAACTTTTTTTCATAACTATTGGGAAATGTTCCCATAAATACTAATTTTATTTTATTTTACTGATATTTTTTTCGGATTGGAAAAAATCTTAAAATTTCGATTCATGCGTAAAACATTTTTCTGCAATGGGTAAATTAAATCATCTAATTTTACTTTTTAAATCACTGAAGAAAATTGATAGTGTATGAGAGGTTTCTAGATGTCGATCAAAAATATTTAATATAAGGAAATGCTTAAGTTGAAAAGTCCGAATTCGCGTTTTTTTGTTTTAATTTCCTCTTTCGACTAAAGCTATTTTTTTTATAAATTATGGTGAATATCAAGTAAAATTCTTCTCGGGGTTGTTGAATTGGGTTTTGAGTAAACTGCTGAACTTCTTGGTATACAACAATTTACGTAGATATATGTGCATACGTGAGTGAAGGCAAACATACAAATGTATTTAATTAAATATGCATAAGTAAAGAAACCATTGCTGGAATATCACGCCCTAACTTATTTTCCTCTTCAACACAACAGTAATTTTGCCCAATTATTGACAAGGCGTGGCTTAACTATCGATTCGCTGTCCGATTGGCTAGTTGACGGTGATAAATTACGCTTTCCATCTATATTGTGCCGTTTCGCTCAATCGCATCAAAACTACATATAACTTACTTTTAGAAAGTTGTAGGAAAATTACTAGCCTGTGTAACAGCGTATGAGCAAAAATATACTCGATAGAAAATCAGTGCTTCATGATGTCTCTCGGAAGGTTTCACTATCATCTCGCGTTGAAAATATAATCATTTATAAAAGTTTTACCACTGGGAAAATTTTTTTTTAATTTTTATTAATAATAATTTTATTTTTCGTGGATGCAAAATTTGAGTTAACTAATATATTTTTTTATTAAACTCAGCTGCACAGCAGTATTTTTTCTTGCTAATTACGAATATTTGGATATTTCATTAAAATATGTACATACATACCTATGTATAGCTGGAAAAATTACTTATTCGTGAGCATACGCCTCGTAAATGTAAAATACATTCTTTATCGTGATTTCGAATAAAATTTAATGAGTAAAGGGTATTCCGACTTCAAAGGAAAATTCTAAACTTTAATTTAATATCTTGGGTTTTCCAATACTCAACATAAACATAGTAGCAAATATCGAAAGTGATTCAAGTGGCGCTATAGCTAAGAACGTGTGGTGCTACTTTGTAGACTTTTTTATAAATAATTAAAACTTTAACCGAATAACATTTACTAACATCAACCAAATTTTTGCACTGCCTATACACGAATTCCAAATTTTTGACACCAAGATTAATAAATCTGTAGTATGATAATATAATTTGTAGGAAAATATCGAATGGTGAATCTTTTATTCCGTTGTTTTACAACTCAATTGTGAAGAGATGAAGAAACTATTTTTAATTTGATAATTTTGTTTTTTGCAATGGATCGCCTTATATGTAGGTACCTATTGGCAAGCTGTTTCTGGCCAGGCAACGCCACATGCCACACTCTCTAAGACTATTTTTTGTGAAGCCCCGCTGAAATTCAAAGGTAGTGGATATTCCAGCTCTTATAAAAACAATGCACGGCGTGCTATGGCAGAGCATAGGCGTCATATCGTGTCAGGTAGGCGAAATAATTATTGACTATTTTATTGGGTATGGGAATAAGTTTCCGTCCTTTCTTAGCTAAAGTTACGAATTATTTATGTGAAGTATGTGCCATTGGAAGCTACAACTTTACTCCATCTTTTAGGCAGCATACGGATTCCTCTGACGAAAAATTCGAGCTCTTTTGGCTTGATCCATTCATTGAGCCAGTTTGCGACGCTCTCGTAAGAAGTAAACCCTCCTCCAAAAAGGGCTGACTGCATTGATTCGAACAGATGGTAGTCCAAGGTGCAATGTCTGGGGAATACGGCGGGTGGGGCAAGATTTCCCAATTCAGTCCCTCTAAATATTTCTGGACCGATTTAGCAACGTGTGGCCTGACGTTGTCGTGCAGCAAAATCAGTTTATCATGTCTACCGTCCCATTCCAGCCGCTTTTCTTTGAGAGCTCGATTCAAACGCATTAGCTGCAGTCGGTAACGATTGCCAGTGATAGTTTCAGATGTTTTAAGCAGCTCATAATAGATGGCATCCTTCTTATAACCCCAAATGCACACCATAACATTTGAAACATGAATATTTTTTTTCGCTGTCGATGGACCTGGTTTACCTGACAGGCTCCAACATTTTCGACGCTTGGGGTTATCATAATAGATCCATTTTTCATCGCCAGCGACGATGTGATGCAGAAAACCTTTTCTTTTCCGCCGTTCAAGAAGCACCTCACTCGTCACCAAACGTCTCTCGATATCCCTCTCCTCCAATTGATGTGGCACCCAGTTACCTGCTTTCTGGACCATTCCCATCGCGAGCAAACGTTTACCGACGGTTGATCTGACAACATCCATCTCTTTAGACATGTCATCAAGGGTTCGACATGCGTAGTTGAGTATCTTCGGATTTTTTCGGTGCCCCTTCGCGATCTTTATCACTCACGCCGATATTGCCACTTTGGAAGCGTCGAAACCATTCTTTACAAGTTGTATTTGATGGAGCGTGATTACCGTAAATATTGATCAATATACGACATGTTTCAGCTACACTTTCCTTTAAAAGGTAATAATGAACGTCAGGTAAAAAAGGATATTTACGCTTCATACAAATGTCAACTATGTACTGCGATCGAGACCTCACCTCTGTACTTTCATATCACCAGTATATTACTAGAGCGAACACAAAAATAGTATCAACAGCGACACCCCTTTAAACATTTAAAAATTAAGTTTTTAGAGAGATGATTTGGATTCCATTCCGTTCAACCATCTCTGTATCATTGTACGGCAAGATATTTAGTTTTTCATTTATTTAATAATAAACCAGTAAGTATTACATTTAATCAGCTTCTATGCAAAAGATGGTCGGATGAAAGCATGCCTGCCGATTGGAATTTAAGTATGCTCTGCCCAATCCCTAAGAAGGGTGACCCTGCAATCTGTGCCAATTATCGCGGGATTGGTCTTCTAAGGTATAAATAAGGTCGAGCGTATTGTGTGAAAGGCTGAATCCCACCATCAACCAACTGATTGGACGTTATCAATGTGGCTTTAGACGTGGAAAGTCCACCATCGACCAGATGTTCACAATACCCCAAATCTTGAAAGAGGAGAATCGACAGACACCATCTTTTCGTCGACTTCAAACCTGCATTCGACAGTACGAATAGGAGTTACCTGTAAGCCGCGATGTCAGAATTTGGAATCCCTGCAAAACTAATACGGCTATGCAAAATGGCGTTGCTCAATACCAGCAGCGCCATCAGCATTGGGAAGGAACTCTCCGAGCCGTTTGATATCAAACGAGGTTTCAGACAGCGTGACTCTCTGTCGTGTGACTTCTTTAACCTGATGTTGAAAAAGATCGTGCAAGCCCCAGAACTTAATCGCTCAGGCACAATTTTTATAAGAGCGTACAATTTTTGGCGTATGCCGATGATATTGACATCAACAACCGCGCTATTCGTTCCGCCTTTTCCAAACTGGATAAAGGAGCAAAGCGAATGGGTGTGGTCGTGAATGAAGACTAAACGAAGTACATCCTGTCATCAAACAAACACTGTTGACAGTTAAGGTTTCGAGGTTGTAAAAGACTTCGTATATTTAGTAACCAGCACTAATGCCGATAACAATGTCAACCTTAAAATCCAACGAGGAATCTCTCTTTCCCACAACTGCTACTTTGGACTAACTAGACAACTTTGCTATTCAGTTGCCTCTCTCGACGAACAAAACTAACACTCTACAACGCGCTCATCATGCCCGTCCTAACGTATGGCGCAGAAGCGTCGCTTGGAGAGTTTGAGAGAAAGATTCTGCGGAAGATTTTTGGACTTTGGCGCGTTGACGAAGGCGAATATTGCAGGCAATGGAATAATGAGCTGTATGAACTTCACGACGACATAGACATAACCCAGCGGCTACATTGGCTACGTTGGCTGGGTTATGTCATCCGAATGTATACAATCGCTCCAGTTCTGAAAGTTTTCAATGCGGTACCAGGTTGGGATAGCAGAGGAAGAGGAAGATCTCTTCTGCGTTGGAAAGCTCAGGTGCAGAAGGACTTAGCTTCACTTGGTGTGTCCAACTGGCGCCGGTTAGCACGAGAAAGAAATGACTGGCGCGCTTTGTTCAACTCGGGTTAAAACCTCGTAAGCGGTTCTCGCGCCAATTAAAAAGAAGATTACATTTAATATAGATTACAACGAATTATAATTTAAAATTATAAACCAACTAATTATGTCATTCCGTAACAATTGGAAACGGTTTTCTGAGTGAGAAAAATCTAGAACAGAAGAATTTGAGAAGAATTTTACAGCGCTGAAAATAGGAGCATTAATAGTATAAGTCGATAGTTTTTAAAATTTCCAAAGAGAAAATGACATTATTTCTTAAGCATCTTTGTGGAACAGCGAAATGAATCCGAGTAAGTATGGGCAGTCTACGGTAGCACAGCTAAGTTGTAGACTAAACTAAGGATAATAATATTCCTACCAGTCGCAGTCACAGTCCATAGTGAGCCGGCGTAAAAACACCTGACGCTGACGATTATCGACAGGGTACCCTGTTGGAAGCATACCTCCAGACAACTGGACATCAGTCTTAATGGGTACCTCTAAAGTCTGGTCCAGTACCGGTTATCAGAGGGGCCGGCTGTCATCAACGCTGAGTCAATCTTGTATCGTGTGCCAATGAGTGCTCGGTCAAGCTTTGCAAAGAGGTAATTTCCTCTTTGAGTCAGACCTTGGGTCTTTTCATAGGGCTGACATCCCTAACAGGTCGCAGTCCTGGGCCTGAGTGAAAGCTGAATCATCCAAGCAGGAAGATATGTTAGAGCTTGTCCAACGTCTTAACGAAAGACTACCCACCAATGACTAGATGATAGTTCGAGTTGGCGAGTTCAAGGATAAGTAACGTTATGTTGCTTTTGCCATCAACGAAGCTGCGCTCTAAGCTCTCGCCCATTGTGGGAAATAATAAACTACGGCTTCTACTCCATCACAATGAAGGCCCTCGGTACATTTTGTCTGAGGATCAGCTCCTGGGATGGGAACGCTAGAAGCAGATTTTGACTCTACACTCACTGCTGCAACTGAGGACGAGATCTCAGGCACAATGGAGATTGATTTCACTGTCTCTGAAGATGGTACGAGTTCTACAGATTAGCCTACATCACTCAAAGGTAACATCCGCTGTTTTCCTGCTGCGGGCTTACAACATTGCACAAAAGCTCGTTTTTATCCAAGAACTCTTTGTCGTAAAGAAAGGGTTTTGCAGATCAAACTGAGATACCTACCAGGTGGTGACAATACCGGCCTAAGGTTGGACCAGTGCTTGTATTCGCCTTACAAAAAACCTTTCTAATTTTCCAATCTCTCAATACAATGTGTATCAGCGCGGTGCTGGTAATGATACCCATCTGGCTGATGTCACCATACGACAGCCAAGATTTTCCTCCGTTAGACTGCAAGGTATAGTAGAAGAGGCAAAACTTAGGAACATCCCCACTGTGAACAGCGCTGACTTCAACTCGCACCATTTGCTTTAGGGCTCAAAGAACACTGACACTCGAGATGAGTCACTTCCAATATTATATTAATGCATAATTTGAGAGAGCATCAATGGCTGACAATTTTCTGAAGAGTCTTCTCCGATTATCTCTATAAGAACTCTCCGCACGGTTAGCATACCGTTTTAAATCTATGGAGCGTATCTTTCTAAGAGCAAATATGTTTCTCTCGCTGAGCTTGATCCGTCGTCTAAAATTAATAAAGTGGTAAGCTTTGTAACCAAAATATGTATGTATGCATGCTGTCGCATGCATCATGCCCTGAACCCATTCAAAAGGTAGACGGAGATCACCGTTGTGAAATCTGGAGATCTTTGCCTTGAGTGAAAATAGGTAGGTAGGGGAAATGGTTGGATTACGACTCTAAAACTCCCCAAGTAGCAAAGCTCCGTTTGATACCATATGAGACCTCCAACAAACAGATATCTCCAGCCAGCGAAAGCTGTTTCTGTAATGGAAAAGATTGATGGGATTTTGGTTGGCCTAGTTGCTTTAATCGTCTAGCTGCCAAACCCGGACATTTACAGTAAAAAGGCTCAACAGTCCCCTTCTCTGAAAGGTTTCCACAGATTCTGCAATGGGGGTTATATAGTATGATAAATCTAGCTTTTACGCATGTGAACCGATCGTCCTATGACCGTTACACAGCTACGAGTTTGGAAATGGAATTGCGTGGAGTCCCAGGACTTTCTGTGTCCTCGGTCTATTGTACTGGGGCTAAAGGGTTATCGAAATAGCTCTTGAAGAAATGGAGTCCCATCTTTCTTACGCTTTTCTGAGAAATAAACTGTGCAAACAGTCAAGGGGGTACCGATGGCCGGGTAGGAGTTCTCTGAAACCAATTCCGTCCCCTTCCCGGCAACCTTATCAGCAATTTCATTCCCCTCTATGTTCCTATGTCCTGCAACCCAGACCAGAGATATGTTACCTACACACCCAAGGTATTTGATCTCCTCTTTACAGGAGTTGACTAGTTTGGATCTGCACCATGGTGTCGTCAGTGTCTTTATTGCGTAAATGAATCTTCCTAGCATCTAATCTCATAATAAGTATTTAGGTCACCCGCATTCAGAAGAAAATTACACTTAGCAAGACAATAATATAAGTAATGCATAAATAAAAAGCAAAAATAACAAAGAACCTAAGAGACCACCCTGAGGAACACCAGAGCAAGCCACATGCGAATATATTACCAATTACAACAACACTCTTTTTCTTCTTCTTGATCGGCGCGATAACCACTTAAACGAGTTTAACAAAGCGCGCCACTCGTCTTTCTCGTGTTAACCAGCGCCAATTGGACACACCAAGTGAAGTCAAGTTCTTGTCCACCTGATCTGATCCTGACGGATAGCTTCCTCTTCGTCTGCTTCGACCAGCTAGTTCCGCAACGAATACCTTCAGAGTTGGATCCTTATGCGCTTCATTAAGTCTATGCCGGTGTAAAACTCATCGAAAATTGTACAAGTCCAAAAATCTTCCGCATAATCAATCTCTCAAAAACTCCAAGGGACGGCTCATCGGATATTGCATCGTCTAAGTTGCTGTGCGATACAATAGGACGTTCATGATTAGAGACTTAAAAAGTGTTAGTTTTGTTCGTCGACAGAGGATTTTACTACTTAATGATCTACTTAGTCCAAAGTAGCATTTGTTCACTTCAAGGCTGGCATTATTATCGGTGTTAGTGCGGGTTTCTAAATAAACTTCAAAATTATAACTATTATTATTAACAGTGACGTGGGTGCCGATACGTGAGTGCGCCGACTATTTTTTGGTGATTTCCGGTGCGGTTTAAAATCGACGAAAAGATCTAAAGCAATACTGACTCGGTGTTGGATTTGTTGTGGGAGAGAGACTTCGTCGCCAAGTACTTACGTTCACTCCGTTAGACTAGCGTCTCGCAAGAATCCGCAACCTCTCGCTCATTTGCGCCCACACCCAACGGAAGAGAAGGACGATGCGATCAAAGCTTTTTTATGGGTGCCTGGAACGTTCCTATAAGCGGTGCTAAAAATCGTGCTTGGCGACTTCAATGCCAGAGTGGGCAAGAAAGGAATTTTTTGTCCCACAGTCGGGGAACTCAGCCTGCACAACGAAACATCCGGTAACGGACAGAGGCTGGTCGAAACATAGCAGTCTGCAGCATCGGATTCGAGCATAAAGAGTAACACCAGGCTGCGGGGTTATCTCCTAATCAAAGATGTCCTACTTCAAATGTGCGTACGATCCGAGGACTCAACATCGACTCGGATCATTACATTTTTGCAGCCAAATTTCGCACACGGCTGTGCAGCAAAAATTGACATCTGATTACGCAAAGAAGGTTTGACATCGGAAAGCTGCAATGGCAAGAGACAACCAGAAGATTGGCCACCCGACTCTCACTCCTGGTCTCAGAGCTTACATCAGCAACATTTCTCGTTCTTTACGGATCCCGGCGAGCTCGAAAAAACAATTGATACGGCGAGAAATGTCATGCTGGCGCGCAAAGCAGAATGCCGCCTATAGGGCCACGCTGCGATTAGGAGCAACGCGAGCCATGTGCGATACTCTCCGTCGCCAACGTGTAAATGTCCAAAAATCTTCCGCAGAATATTTTCTCGAACACGCCTCATCGGAAATTGTCATCGTTCATGCTTCTGCGCCATACGTTAGGACAGTCAAGAGAGGATCTTACTACTCAGTTGCCTAGGTAGTCTAAAGTAGCACTTGTTGGCAAGAGAGATTCTCCGATGGATTTTAAGGCTGACATTTTTATCGGTGTTAATGCTGGCTCCTAACTAAACGAAATCAACAGTAACATGGATGCCGATACGTGAGTGCGCCGACTGCTTGTTTGATGACAGGAGGTACTTCGTTTTGTTCTCGTTCACCACCAGACCCATTCGCTTTGCTTCTTTATCCAGTTTTCAAAAGGCAGAACTAACACCGATACTTCATCCGACATAATGGGTGGGAATTCGTACTCTGGGAAAATTTCCCGATCAAGTGGTGGTTGTGGGAATAGGTGGTGCCGATTTTTCCAACTTTTTGGTCACGTCTTTGTATTCCAAGCGCCAGGAATCTTTGTCAGCGCTGTCACATAGAGATCTGTAAAAACTGATGCTCTATTTTAGCTCTCTGGTAGTTTCACCTCTACTTTCATGCTACACATTAGGTATCTTACCATGTTTGTGGCTCCCTCTGGTAGTACGTCAGCCAACATCAACTTTAATACTTCTTCAACAATGATGCGTAGTTTTCAGCCATTTGGTTTATCCCTAGGTTTGTTAGCTTTATTAGCATATTTCTTAATCGTGAAGATGATTGCGTGGTGGTCCTTATGCGTATACTCTGCACATGCCTAGTAAGGTCTAAACCCATCTTTTTCAATTGTAAATTGGTCACCTGTGTTTAGGAATATCACATCAAAGGTAGAGTGCTGTAATGAGAGCATTGCCCTTAAAATTTATCCTACGACTCCCCATTCACGAGCCCACACATCAAAACCGCCTCCAATTACCACAGGAGGCTAGGGTTTTATGATAAGTAGCAACTGTATGACACCAGTTCCGAAGCTCCTACACATACAAAACATATGTCGACTCTTAGCTGTTCTATTTTAATACGTATTTTAGCACTGCTCCAAACAGTGGGCATACGTTGCGTAAACCCAAAGATGGCATCACAAGAACTGCACTACACTGGAATCCCCAAGGGAATCGCAAGCGCGGTAAGACCAGCCAACACGTGAAGGCGAAAAAAACGCCCATTCCTGGAGTCAAATTAAATTCCTAGCTCTAAATAAATCATTACCAATTTGTTTCTTAAGGGCCTATGTTCCTCCTAGGAACTATAAGAAAATATTATACACCTAAACATCAATTGACGTCAGCAACACACAGCTGGTTATTTTCAGTCTTATTCTGCTCACTTAAACGGGCGATTTTACATTCTTCTCAATTACCATATTCTCCAGAAGCTCTTGTGCCGCCTTGCAATGATTTAGGTTCAGTTGCAGAAACTCCATCGTGCACGTGCTTTTCTTAATGCCTCTATGCAGTAAGAACATTTTTTCCCACCTGTTTTGTGCTTCGCCAGGAATGAGTTCCTTCAAGAGCTGATAGCTCACCTTTACACTCAACGCCTTTTTGGGTCGTCTCCCGCAGTTGAAACATGATATTTTCATGTCGAACGAGTTGTTACAGCTCGTCTGGTGGCCAAACTTGAGGCATTTAAAGCATTTCATCGACTGGATTCTCACACATATTCGGCCAGTTACCCATTCTGCCTGACTGCACCTGCAGCTAGAATTTGTTAGCTACAGGGACTGGCAGCAGTAGAGTTGCCGTTTTCCACTATAGGCATTTCTAAGTCTTTATACCATCGAACTCTTTTTCGAGGGCATTACAAAGCTCTTGTTTAGTTGTAATCTCATCAAGATCTTTAATCTCTATAACCACTAACGCCTAACGCTTTTTTAACCACATGTTGCTAGCTGGAAAAGTAGGTATCCGCTAGAAGGTTTGCGACTTAGATAATGGCTTCTCTAACTTTTTAAGTTGTGGATCACTCATAACTTGTTCCGAGTACACCTACATACATACGATCTCCCACTATTGCTCTTTATTATTAGCGCATCTGGGAACACAAGTACATATATACGTAAATATGTCACGACATGAAATGTGCTAAGGGCACTTCTGTCATGAAAAAATACTAAATCTAGTACTTAAAGCATCACGATAGATCTACTTTACGTGCGGTCTACACGCTGACGGCATCATCGGTCCTTATTTCTTTCGAAATTGTTCGCATTGTTTGCAGTCGAAGTTCTTCGAAGACTTTCATCATTGGTGGAAAGGGGTTTGATAAACCACCTTCGATGAGGTGATCCACCCATCAAAGTTCCTCCCCTCACATTTCCGGATATTCAAGAAGGGAAATTACGTGTTTCGGTAGAAGAAGAGTCAGCGAAAGCAATGGGAACTGTCAAACCCAAGAAATTATACATACACGCATGCTCTTCTGCCACGGCGTCCTCAGCAAAAAACTCAAACAAACTGCATTTGGAGGTATTTTCATAATTCGTGCTTTCTCAATTTAACACGCTGAACTTCGTTTTCATTACATACAGGCCGCTCGCGCAGCTGATGCACGGGCCGAAAGACGCGATAAAAGAAAATCAGTAATGTATGTAATTCAAACGCAATAGTGTGATTGCATTATATTTGGCTGGAAAATTACAACCAGCGATTGTTCGTGAGCTCGAGCATTTTAAAGTAAATAAAATTTTTGTTTATCGCACCATTACTCATTACAATGATACTGGTAGCGTCGCGAAACGTCATGGTGGTGGTCATCAAAAGACTGGAATGTTCATACAAAAATTTGAGTCATCGATTGGCCCCCAGGGCGTAGAACCCGCCACTGATAATGGTTTGGACCGCTCTCTAATCGTTTTCATCTAGCTTGACGTCAAGGTAAATACGAAATATTATCGCGAAACGGCAGATATATAATATTTTTTAAGGAGCTATTTCATAGCCGAAATACACTCGGAGGTTTGCCATTGTCTGCCGAGGGGCGACCGCTTTTATAAAATAAATTTTTCTTCATTTTGGCTTAACACCGAGATTCAAACCTACGTTCGCTTTGAATTCCGAATGTTAGACCAACCCATGCGGCTACAACGGCCGCGATTTCGTTTTCATTAGGGTGTTTAAAGTCACAAGTTAAAAGTCACAAATCTTAAAATCACAATATTACAAAGCCATTCATTGAATATTTACAAGTAAGTAATTTCTGCCCCTTTTGTTTCGTTCACTTCAAGCAATGACGTCAGGCAGTGGTCAAAATCGCGAAATATAAAGTAGCGGTCTTGGGAAAGCGCCACCTTTATTTTTTGTACACAATGATATATGCCCCCTTCTGTGGGTTTTCGTCGTTCGAATATAGGGCCGCAGAGTTTCATATCATGAAGCAAACATTTTTAGAGATGTGCTCTTTAGCATACCGTTATTTGGCTTTGAGCGAATTTGATAGACTCAGCTGGTGAGCTGACGTCACTTGGGATGTGTTTATGAAAAACTGAAATTGTGTTGGTGATATACGCAAAAAAATGAACCAATCAACTTCGTTGCCGTTTGAATAACGACTAATTGGACGAGTGTGTGAATACATGTGATATGTATGTGCAATTGTATTAGTGATATACGGAAAAAATTAACACAATCTTCACTCATTTTGCTTCGTTGCTATCTGAACAATGACTCATTGGACGAGAATGTGAATACATGTGAAATGATCGTGCAGAATTCGGCTGCCAAATCTCCCAATGGTAGTCGCACACCAGCTCATTCAGCTACGGCGGTAATTGACCATATAACTGACAGTTTACTTAAAAATTTGTTGTATTATAATTATTCTATCGTTTATTATTGCTTCATTTCTTTTCTATAAATTATAACATAACAGGTATGACTCAAGTTAATCTTGTCTCATTTTTCATTTTATTTTTACCATATAATAAAATAAATCAAAAAAATTATTCAAAGTATTGAAGACCGTTGTTAAATGCGTGCATATTAATGCGTAGCTTCACTTGATTTCGCACTTGTTCCGCTCTCCTTTTGTACAATTCGTATCCTTTGGTATTCACATAAAATGGGGGGAATTTCTTCTTATTTAAAATAATTTTATCACCCAAAACATATTGAGTATAGTCCAAAATCTCATTTCTTTCGATTTCATTTGGTGTTCTACAATAATCTGGCTTTGCTATAATTCGTGGCTGCAGACCAGTTTCATTACGAAACTCTACAACAAGCAATTGTTTTTCTCCTGCGATTTTCTCATGCGTTTTCTGTTGCAGTAAACCCAAAAAAAATGCTTTCACTATGTGCTGCAAATTTGTTGAGCCTTCTATTCTGGCGTGTAAATTTTGGATTCCAATAACTTTGCAAATGGTTTGTATTGCACGGTGACAAACTAACCCATAGCCTTCAGGTTTTCTTTCTACAAATATCCTTGTTTGCCCAAATGCAGAAGAAAAGTCGTGAAATACTGTATGCCCGTCACAGAGATTTATTTTCATAACTTTTTGAGCTGCTCGATTTTTGGATTTTCTTAAAGCAGTTCGAACTTCAGGCGCTTTAGCAACAGCGAAACCAGCCAAACCCTGTCCGTTTCCAGTAACTGAGAGAACGGAGTAGCGCCTCTTTCTCCCCATATTTCCTTTCATAATAAATACAATTTTATTTTCAAGCACTCTTGTGTCGAAGTTATCAAAATTTTCTTCACCAATCGCGTCTGGTGGTCCAATGCTTCGACCAGGCATTTTTGCTCCAGACCAGCCACGATCTATTGGGCTTAGCTTCATCATTCGATAACTGCTCATTTGGTCCCGAATTTGATTAATATTTCTATCAACTTTTTCAGGTAAGCTTTCGTGCTGCGTTAAAGCCTTTCCTCTGACGATGGGAGCATTTAATCCAGGCCATAGAAAACCTTTGGTTCCGACACCTATTGTCTGACCTCTGTTCAGATCCTTTGCTATTTTTTTACCAGAACCCTTTCCTCTGCCCCTTTTCTTGCCAGCATTACTGACTGAAGTGACACCACGCCAAATTTCATCAGCCGATACTGAAAAGATTAGAAGATAAAGTAAAAGATTACATTAAGCTGATTTTTTGTTTATAAGAATAACAATTCTTCAGCACTTAATTACAAGCGCGAGAAAATCGCTAAAGGGAACTCATAGAAGATGAGTTCGCTAAAGCAACAACACATTTACATGTATTTTGTTTCTGCAATTTGGTTGTTGGATTGTCAAAATTTCAATGAAAATGTAAACAAACAAATAGGGCAACAATAAAGAAGCAAGTCCAACTAGTAAATACCAAGAAAAAAACAGATCAGTTACTACAGCGAAGCCAGCTCGTTTGGATACGTCTCAAGTTAAGCCGTAGCCGAATCACATTCAGAAGGTTTCCGGCCTACTGAGATAATGAAACATCAAATCATACAGGGTAGATACAGCGGTCGCCGTAGCCGAATGAGTTGGTGCGTGACTAGCATTCGAACGACATACGTTCGAAAGTCCTACAGCAAACAGCAGAATGAAAAGCAAGTGTTTTCTAAAAGCGGCTGCCCCGATGACAATGGCAAACCTCCGAGTGTATTTCTGCCATGAAAAAGCTCCTCATAAAAAATATTTGCCGTTCGGAGTCGGCTTAAAAATGTAGGTCCCTCCCAACATCAAGACGCACACCACTAATAGGAAGAGGAACCTCGAGCTCGGCCTAAAACTCAAAAAAGGTGGAAGCGCCAATAATATATATTATAATTTCCATTTTATTTATTAATTCAAAATCCATCCATCCAAAATACAAATTTTCCAAGCACTGCTACGGTAAGAGCATCAACAACGACTACAATACGCTATTCGTTTTCCATTATTAGCAACGCAAATTGATTTTTAAATAATGTTTTTATATTGAATAAAGCGCATTTCTACTTAAATGGTTATGTTAACAACCAGAACTGCACTGTTTGGTGCGTTGTAATGGTCGAAAAAGTTACCGGCCGGCCAGAAACAATTTCTGGGGTTCTTACTTTAAAATGCTTGCATCCTCTTTTTCTTCTTCTTGATTGGAGCAATAACCGCTTACACGATTTCAGTCGAGTTTAACAAAGCGCGCCCGTCGTCTTTCTCGTGCTAACTGGGGCCAGTTGAACACACCAAGTGAGGCCGAGTCCTCTGATCTTTCCAACGTAGATGACGCCTTCCTTTGCTACTACCAGCTGGTACCACATCGAATACGTTCAGAGCGTTTGTATCCATTCCGACGACATGACTCAGCCAACGAAGCCGCTGGATCTTAATTCGCTGCGCTATATCAATGTCGCCATAAAGCCCATCGCCTACGATACTCGCCGTCACCCACGTGCAAAAGTCCAAAAATCGTCGGCAGAATCTTTCTCTCAAATATTCTAACGGACGCCTCATCGGATAAATGCCTACATCACCCTGAATTAATCAAATGTGTAAATTATTTACCCAGCGTTGATGGAGGCTGAAATAGTGTGAATTCTCTATACGTAATCATAACTTAGTTCCTAAGAATTTAGAGGTCAATACTCAAATTATCAAATCATCTTCGTATACAGCCTCATGACAAATAAATAAGAGCACGCAATTTGTTCAAAGGTTCTTTTTCTCAGTTCCAGTGCTTGAAAAATTTTGCCAACAAAAAGTCGTCCCTACCTCCTAAAACTCTAAACTTGGTTTCTTTATATTGCCCACGAATTTATACCGTTTCATTGGATCGATGGACAACAGATTTGCGTTTATTGCGGGTATGGATCTGTTGATTTTCTCAACCTGCCTGTTGCCTCCAGCTACCGCAGTTGTTGTTGCATGCTTCTTGTTGTTACATCGGCATGAATGCAGCGCCTTTGTCGCTGACCAAACAGCTTGGGCTTCCGAATATGTCGGACCACTCACTTAAGCGTCGAGTTGTTTCGGGTTGCCGTTGTTTTTGTTGGAAATAATCAGACAAATTTTGAGAAACCTTCGACATTTGCGAAAATAAATTTGCAATTTTTAGAAGTGGAATCCATTTGACCAAGGTAATTAGCATGCAACGTATTCAGTGGACTGTCGATTTCATCGATACAGTATACCAAAATACCGTTCTTTTCCCCATCTTCTTGTTAAATATAATACACCTGGCATCAAATAAGGAATGAAATAGTTTTGCCTTATGTTATGCATCGTCCTTTGCGTAGCGAAATGGTCAGTATTGTGTTCTTTCCGTTTTATGTTCCACTCCATAAGTTTAGGTACTACCAACAAATTGTTTCCGTCGACCCTTTCATTGGCCCACCTTTAACTTTATAATCTTCATACGGACCAGTCTTTAAAACCTCGAAATCGCCCTCACATGAGTATCGAAGCTGAGTCTGCTTCAACCCACATTGCTCCAAGAATCTTCGTGTTGCATTCTCCGCCCGCGCGATCTTAAATTTTATAGTTATAATCTTGAAGATATAATACAAACTTAAATTCTGTACCCAGGAAATACAGTCGTTTTACTTTCGCTTCTTGCGATGTCGTTTTTTTTTACCATAAGAAAACTGCATGCATTTCTTTATTTGCCATTTGGAGCTAAACTGCATTGAAACCCTCAATTGATGAATCCTTATAAACCTTCTGTCATAAATCCGCAGTACTGCTTAAGCGTTACTTTTGGCACGCGGGTCGAAATATCTAGGAGCGGAAGAGTGTCGGTCGACCTCGAGCTCAAAGATATATCGGGTCGGGACTCTTAGGAGATGAGACGGAGTCGACTTCCAGCATTGTTCGCGGGAGTGTGAGAGGGCACCCGCTTCAGTTATGAAGAGAGCCACATTCGGAACCGTTGCAGTGAAAGGCAGAGTGGGTTCGAGAGCAACCAACAAGCGTCGTTGAAATCGCGGCTCAAGCGGCAACGTTCTCAATAGAAGGAATGTTCTATCACAACAGCCGCTAAGCAGACCGGCCTCCTTTATCCCTGGGATAAAGAAGAGTAAGACTACGCCATATTTGTGGGGAAATGAAAGAAAGGGGCGTCCACGTCGTGTTATGAGTGTGGGAAAGAAGAACCCTGAACCTCCACCGGGTGACACTTTGGTGCATTCAAGCGAATTGTATGCGTCGATGAGCGTTCGGCTTGTATGTAAAGACCACTTTCCCGTTCCCCAATTCAGCTTGAGTACGGTGAAGCCGAAGTAGTCCTGATCCTGGATTCGAAGCTCAGAACGAAGAATCAGAAGGAACAGCTATTTATTGCTGGTGCATTTCTAGCAACCACTTTTTTTACCTAATCTCAACAATGAGCACAATGACAAGGTGGAGCCACTCCTTTGTTGCTAAGAGAGATCCTAGCTGAGGCGAGATGAAGAAAGACAGGCATCATCATTGGTACCGACGCGAATTTCCCCCACACTTGTTGGGGAATTACAGGCAGTAATGCAAATCACTTCTTGATTTTGCCCTAAGTGAAGTTTTCATTATATGACCTCAGTCCCTTTCTCAGTGACGTACCGAATATCAGATTAGAGGGTGCTTAACGCTCATTCCAGACTGAATAGATCTTCTATAGGAACCTTAGGAGTACGGACCGAAACTACGGACCGGATATTGTAGAAATCTGCAGAATCGCCTATCGGAAACACCGGTGGAAAACTTAAATATTTCGAAGAGATCGATAGATGAATTGGATGAGTCCGTCGCCTCTGCGTGTAACAGGGCCCTCAAGAGCTCTTGTCAACTAAGACTGCCCCTACAAAGTAAAAGGCGACTTGGTGGTGAACTGAACTCCCTAAACTCACGGCTTCGTGTAGACGGCATTGTAATACAGAAAGAAGGATAAAGCCACCTTCGGGATAAGAATTACACAAAGTAGCATTAGGAATCTACAAGACTGAAATTAAGAAAACCAAAGCAGACTCATAGAAGATTCTATGAAAGCAGTGAAGTTTACCATAAGTCCACGAGGCTCAACGTTTCTACGCCCATGCGACTACTTGGAGTGTTTTGAACGATAAGCAGCAATAGAGTGCTCTAGTTGCTTCTCGATCCCAATTTTTCGACAGATGCAAACAGAGCAATAACAGCTAGGATAGCGTGCTAAACCTTCTTCGCACCCAAAGTTGCTTGCTGGAATTCGCCGCCTGGCTTGGCCGCTTTGAGTCCTTGTCTGATGAAACCCTCTGGAGAGGACGACGTTGGTTAAGAAGCTGTAGAGGGTCCACAGGTCTGCCCTCATTGGAATCTATGCACGCATCGGACGAGCGCTAGAGTAGGGCTTAACGCAATGCAGAATGTGGTACCAGTGAACATTAAAGGCAAAACTGATACTAACGAACGCAATCAGATTAGCTGTTCAGGCCACAAGGTAGAATTAAGGTAAGCCCGCCCCACTATCCTTAAAAATGTTAAGTTTATCCGCATGGTGACTGATGCACATTTTCTCTGAGTTTAAGTGAAACCAAATGATAGAAAAAGGTTTTTCTAATAGCGGTCGCCCTCGGAGTATATTTCTGTGACGAAAAGGCTCCCCATAAAAAACCATCTGCCGTTCGGAGACGGATTACACCAGGAGGTTTGCCATTGCCTGACGAGGGGCGACCGCTATTAGAAACAACTTTTTCTTCATTTTGGTGTTTCACCGAAATTCGAACCTACGTTCTTTTTGAATTCCGAATGGTACTCACGCACCAACTCATTCCGGTACGGCAGCCACCGTGACATACGCCATAATTTTCCAGCGAAAGCAGCTGTTCTAGCAAACTAGCGTGGACACCTACGCCAGGCGGATCATAGGTATCCTCGAATAAAGGATTTCAACTTAGAAATTCGGACCTAATAACCCAACATAAGCGGACTGGATGGGTTGAGCACTTGAAGACCTGAAACTTTGTCGTTCGGTCTACCGTAAGGTCCTTGCCGAACCTGACGAAGAACAATGACAGCGTGGCAGTCATTTTGGATGGTTGCACTTCGGATCAGAGGAGTTCAGCTACTTTACGGGCAATTTATAATGCATTCTCCGGTCGACAGTTCCAAGCGTCTTGCTACTAGACGTACCAAACAATTGTGTATGCTTCTTTTCTGCAGACATTGGTCCGACGGTATCAACAAGCACTTACAATTTGACCTTGGCCCTACTCATTATTCCTGGCAAATCGAAAACAGGGAGAGGTGCCCACTATTGAAACCTGGAAAACCCGAAAAAAATCAGTCTTATCGTCCGATAACTCTCCTTCCAGGTTAATCGTGGGCTTAACAAAAACCAACCTGCGAGAGGGCTGTCTTAGTTGCTTTGGGCCTATTGTAAGCCCCCAGTGCGGGAACTAACTAGCAACTCGGGATTCTCTGCACAGTCTGTTCCGGGCGTCAGACCAGAGTATCTCGGAATCTGACATGAGTCAAATGCAATTCCTGCAATGGCTGGTGCCATTTTCGGAGGTACTCCAACCTAGTTTTATTATCGTCTCGATTGAGAGATCTGCCCGCTCATTTCCACGAAGCCAACTGGACCGGCTTCGTGAAATTTACCGAAAACACCTTCGCCGCTCTCCCCATCCGTATTGATGTGCGCGTAGACGACCGCGTATTCAGCGAGCTGCTGAAAGGATCCAGGATATACACATGATTCCCACATGAAGCAGCCGTTTTAGCAAACGAGCATGACCTTCTACGCCAGGCCGATCCCGCGGATTTAAATTTGGAGATTTGGCTACTGGTCACCCAGCATAAGCGGACCACATGGAAACAGCATTTGAAGACCTGCAACTTTACCACTGGTTTATAAGCTCTGATCCACCGTAAGGTCCTGTCGAACCCAACGAAGCACAACCACAAGGTGGCAATCACCTTCAGCAATTGCACTTCGTCAGACCCGAAGAGATCCGCGAGGTATTTTAGTCGGTGATTTAGTTTGCATCCTCCGGTCGACAGATCCAAGCTCTATGCTCTCAGACGACTGCACAAACTGCCGAACAACAGTGCGCCACTTACTTTCTCCAGCGAGGAGGTTCAGGTGGCCATCAATAAAGCAAAAACTTCTTAAGCTATTGGCCTTGACGGACTTAACATGCTGATGCTGAAAAACTTGGGTCCACTGGGAGTAGGATTCCTACCAAGGGTACTCAACTTGTCTATGGCAACTCTCATAATTCCTGACAAGTGGAATGCAGGAAGTGTGGTCGCATTACTGAAAACTGGGAAAACTGACATTACACTCACCGCCATAAACACCCTAATTAACCAAAGGCTTAACCAAAACCGCCCCTGCGAGAGGACTGTCCTAGTAGCCCTAGACCTGAAGAAGGCTTTCAATACAGGCAGCCACTCCACGTTAGTATATGACATTATATACTTGACCCTTCCGCCGGGGCTGAAGAGTTGGTCCGCAAACTATATGAGTGGTCGGGATTCGTCAGTCATCTATGGAGACCATAACTCAAAACAGAGGAGGATAATGCAAGGTGTTCCGCAGGGTAGTGTCCTATCACTCTTGCTTTTCAAATTCTACATATCAATGCTTCCCGTCAGGGAGCACAATAAAATGCTCAGCAGTTTCTGCTTGGATGCTACCGAAGGTTTCACCCCTGCAGACAATTGCTAGAACTTGAGCCACCTCCCAGGCGCATCGGGAGACATCTCTTCGACTATTCTGCCGAGATCCAGGACAAAACGAGCTTACAACTACTGGACCGGACAGTATACAGACAGAAGCTTAATGACAATCATCGGGAGAGACTTACCACCTTCATAAACTACCGACCAACCATTACCTATTGCAGATGAAGACCTTCAGCTGCCTCGTGGGAGACGCGTTACTTCCCAATTACGTTGCAGAAATTGTAGCGGGTTAAACTCCTACCTATCCAGAAGCAACCCCGACATACGCAATATATGCTCGACATGTGATAGTGCCCTGCTCGATACCCTATTCACACGACTCCTTGAGCCCACACACCTAGCACCCCTCTCCCTTTGGATCCAACCGGACGAAACAGCATGTTTTCAGGTCCTATTGTTAGATGAAGAAGACAATGATGACATGTTACAACACCGTACTAGCAGGCGGCCGTCAGGCACGCTTCAAAAAAATAACCCTCATAAATTAAAGAGGCATATGCGTCAAGTATGCGGTACGATAACCCCCATCCCCATCAGGTCTGTTCATATAAAAGTTATCCAGTAACTTGCCATTAATATAATTTCCGAAAATTCACTCTCAAAGAGAAAAATATCGAAAAAAGTACTTGAACACAAAACCAGTAACAATTTGCAAGTTATACGAACAGCTGATTAAATTATTGACAGGAAAAATCACAAAAATTAAATTTTTTCCTCTTGAGCTACCTCATATTAATTAAAAAAAAAATAATAATAAAGCAAATGGAATGCAAAATAACGAGCTTCGGAATTACATGATTTCATTTTGTCCACAATAATTTGTTCCATTTCATCATCGCTGTAAGATGAAGAACATTTCATTAGCAATTGCAATTCGCTAATTTTAATTCATGCTTATTGTTACTTTGTGATAGCTGTTTTTCTCATTTGCAAATTCTTACAGTAAAAATAAATCCAGTAAAAAGTAACCCCTCAAAATGAAATGGCATTTTACACTCTCACTTTCCCCTACTTTGCAAGTTTTTTGGGTACATGAACACCAAAACGTTATAATTTGTAACAATTGTTACAAACTATTTGCTTCATGAACAGGCCTATCATTAAATTCAAACCGAACTGTTTAATTTGTTTGCATTTTTATTCTCATTTGCAGGCTTTTGACAACACAATATTATTGTCAGAACCAATGAAATATTATTTTCGTTTAATATTGGAACGTGATGATATTAATAAATTGATTTACATTTAATTTTCATTAAGGTATTTTTATTATAAATACGAGTGTAAACACGTGTGTGGCTGCATATTTTATGAATTGAAGTCTATGTGCCAACCTGTAGTGAAGATGCTGAAGGCATTTTAGAGGAAAACAATTACAAAACTATTATTTCCGAAACGATGGGAGTTATAAAGGTTATTCAGGAACCCCTTCTCAACATTTTCAGAAGTTTTATCACATAAATCATTAAACTTTTAGTAGTTCATTAAACATTTATTTTCAAAGTAGAATCGGAAGCGATGTAACCGGGAATCGAATATTACGCAATATTTACTTACACTTGTTAAAAAAACTAGTATGCCGCACAGAATTTGTTAAGCCACTATTGTTAGTCCCAATTTTTGAAACCAAATGTTTATAGAAATTACACGCAGAATACTGTAACACTTGGCGAAACATATTTGCGCTAGGCCTACAATAATACTCGTAAATATTTTGTACTCGATTTATTTCTTTCCATTTATAGTAGTTTTTTATCGATATTTCTCTAAAGGGTGAAATGTATAATACAACCGTTTTGTACTGAATGGTACCGTCATACACAAACCATTATGCATCACAAGTACAATTCATGTTTTCTTCGTTACACACCAATAATGATAGAACAGAAGATTGCGTCTCACCATGGGCCTTTCAGCCCAAGAAATCAACAAATGAAAGAAGAGGAAGATAAAAACAGTAAGTGGAAAGCCAAGAATATAGGAAAATAATGTTCGCCTAGTTTCTGCACTGATGTTGTTCAACTATTAAATTCGCTAAAAATAAGGCAGCGACTTTCGCCACTTTCTGTATTTTTCATATCATGGTCGTACACAAAAAAATAGTATAAATATAATTACCAGACTAAGAAGCCTGCAGTGTGCGCACGTAGAGAACTAATTTCCTGATTAAGAAGTCAGCCGCTAATTGGCAGACTTTTTAGTTTCACCGCTTTCACTATTTAGCTGACGCCGATTAAGTTGGTGTAGTATACGTATCTTCAAATCACGTCATGTTATTCAAGAGAATTTTACTAAAGAGTTGGCCGATAGTCCGTAGTGAGCTAAAATTCTGCTCAACATATTGTATGGTGTGGTCTTTACATTATATCGATATATCTAAATGGATGATATCGATAGTTTTTGAATTGTTTTCGTCTCGTGTAGTTGCAATTTGCCAAAGTTTATTTTGAGTTTCAGCGCTATGATTCGAAGGCAAGCACGTTTAAGGCGAGAATTCTTGCTGGAAAAAGCAGAAAGAAGCCGCATTGAAAAAAAAACTTCGAAAAACAAAAAACTAGAATTATTGAAGGGAAGTGTGGCAAATAATCCTTTGTATTCGGCTTCCACAAAACAGAAGCAAATTAAATACGGCGGTAAGTTCTTAACAGAGAAAATTGTGTAGAGTAAGTCCAAAACGCTAAAGAAGAGAACCCTCCTACAGACAGTTTTCCACTTTTTTCATCATTGCGGCTAAACTAAATCAGATAACGTGAAATCGAGTTGAAATTTGAGTTTGTTGTTGAGGTTTCACAAAACGTGTGATACATTTTTTCAGTTTGGAAAGTTAGAGGGTTAATTTAATGTCGCTACAAATATTTATATTTAGTTAAATATCTACTGTGTTGCGAAATATAATTTTGGAAAAAAAATGTTTCTTTCAGATGTGGTTGAAGCTGATGACGAGTACAGATATGCTGGTTCTTATAGTCCAAAAATTATGATAACAACATCGCATGATCCATCTGCAAAGCTAAAAATGTTTGTAAAGGAATTGAGGTTGATCTTTCCAAACGCGCAACGAATGAATAGAGGCAAGAACGATTTGAAACAATTAACGCGGGTGTGCTGTGCTAATGATGTGACAGACATTATAGTGGTCCATGAGCACAGAGGAATACCGGATAACATCGTTATTAGTCACTTACCAAACGGTCCTACAGCGTTTTTCAACGTTTCAGATGTTGTCATGCGCCATGATGTACCTTTTATTGGCACTATGAGTGAACAAAATCCGCACTTAATCTTTCATAATTTCAAAAGTAAAGTAGGAGAGCGGGTGACGAATATACTGAAGCATCTCTTTCCCACTCCCAAAACAGATTCTAAGAGAGTTATAACATTTGCTAACCATGATGATTATATATCGTTTCGTCATCACACATATAAATACGAAAAAGATGGATTAGAGCTGACAGAAGTAGGCCCACGGTTTCAACTTAAATTATATCAAATTAAATTGGGAAAATTAGATGAAATACAAGCGTCCGATACCGAGTGGGTACTAAGACCTTACTTGAATACAGCTGTTAAGAATAAAGTTTTATCGAATGAAAGCGGTTGGGATGGCGATTAAATAAAACATTTTTTATGCAGTTCATGTGTTTTTTTCTTAAATTAGATCCCGTGAGCGGGTTCGGGGTGTAGGAATCATATTATTTGTCATGCCAATTATCCGGCACGGTAACCACTTTGCGTGCTTGGAAAAAGAAATGGAATCATGAGGGGACTTAGCACTGCGGCCTGAATTCCTTTAAAGGAATATATCGTGTCCAAGGAACCTACAAACATTCCTTTAGGAAGGTGAAGGACTGGTGGATCGTCTCAGAAATGGAGCTAGATGATGGCTCTACATAGAGCTGCGTTTAAAATTGCAACACATTAACCAAGGTCGTTGAACAATTTCCTTAGGATGAGTATACAAGAGTTTGATCATATTGATTAAGATCCTGACGGTCGTCTCATCCAATATATTTGCAAAAAAAAAAAACAAGGAAACCAACATCAGTCGCGGAAAGCCTGGAAGTGATTTACCGTTATTTAGTAACCAGCGATAGTTTTTCTTGCTTAATGCGGGTTTTTTAAGTAAAAAATTCATTCATTTTAGTCTCGTGATACTCATCGCATAAAAGCTGCAGAAATACCATGATGCAATAACCAGAAGCAGTGTTAGTCAAGACTTAAATTTAATTTAGTTTCAATAGAAACTTGGAGGTTGTTATGGTGCTCACACTCAGCAACGTAAACGTACACCTCTATCAGCTGACACGATGAAACAACGATCTACGATACTACATAACGAAACGGTAATGAGAATTCATTTACATGGGGCTCTTATTACTCAGCACGTCATATCGATTGTACCAGGGTTGTTTTTCATCGTCTACGTTTACAATAGGCCTCTTCTATTCGCCATTTCTCCGCTCGCTATCTCTATGCCCGATTAACTTGACGAAAAATTTGCATGCGAAAGTAACAACAAAGTTATCGAGTAAGATTCACCGCTAGCTAGTATGGCTATAGCTCATTAGGCCGCACTGCCTTACCAGCACATGTAATTTAAGACAGCTCTCTTCTCGCGTTGCCAAGATATGTGCATTTGTTTCGTCTATCCGCTACTTACTAAGTCTTGGCGAAAAAAGAGGCCTAATGTTTGTGTATTTGTTTAGTTTGTTTTTATTTTCGCTTTGACGCGTTGCCTTGTGTTTTATGTTTTGCAAAAAATAAATTTTGTATAGCATTTTAAAGGAATTTTATTCTAATTATGTGTAAATAGGTGCAAAAATAATATGACAAAATTGTTCCTTCACGGCTTTCTTTGCAATTAGAAACTTTACTTATGAACCTAACACCTACAGCTTTCTAAGTTTATTAAGTTAAGTTTTGGCTAACGGAGTACTGTTTAATAGGCAAGCATGCCCGGAAGATGGCTGTGGAAACACTTGAATTCTGCAGAAGCTGTTTAGATTAAGAAAAGGAAAAGACGATCTCGCACCTTCTGTGCCATTGTACTGCTCTATTCAGACGTATATTTACCATTTAAAGCTCAAAGTAGAGGTGCCTTACCATAAAGTCATGACCTTAACCGTAGTATTAATCATAACGATATTTATGTCGTCAATTACACAGTCCTGCGAGGGTGAGTTTCTAGAATGGCTGTACTTGTTTCTTGTAGTTTTTTATGCGCTGAAAACGAATCTGACCTTCAAAATGCTCCATCACGTCAGGATTTTTGGTAAATGAAGCCTAAAAGGTCAAAAAATGGCCATTTTAGCCATTTTTGATAATTTTTTTGGGATAGGTCGCATAGTGCAACTCTTTAGCTTTAAAACCCATTTTTTTAAATTATTGTACGATTTTTTAAAAAAAAGTTATGACATTTTGAAATTAACAGTTTCAGTTACGTATACGTGGGGTATAACGTCTACGGTTGCATTGTGATTTGCTGCATTCTACACTTCGAAATGCACAACTATGTGATACCATATGTAAATATCAGCTGTTTATGGCTGTGGCACCAATAATTGATTAGGGTTATGGTGTTATGGATGGCATCTCTACCTTGAGCTTTGGGCTTTAAGCCTAAACAAAAAGCCTTAAGGCTACCCGTACACTGCAGATTTGCCTGTCAACTATTTGGTCGATTTCTCTTGAAATATATGAAGCGATAAGAATATACCCGCAGTACACCAGCTTAATTGCCGACGACTAAATAGTGGGGCTTACAGCCCGATTGCGATCAATTATTGACTGACAGCTTGATTAGTAAGTCGTCCTCTACGTGCGCACATCGCATACATACAAATATGCCCATATATTTAAAAATTCTAATTTTCAGAAACAGACAGGCAAGGTATGTAAAATACGTTATATGGAATTTTATGTAACTTTACTCTTGAAACGTTTGAAAATCGCTGACCATTTTTTTGTTATTTAATAACAATCTCCGATTATACATATACTTTTTGTTGTGCTACCCTGTGTTATCGATAATTACTATTACAAATGTAAGGAGAAACGTACAAGTAACATTCAACACATTTTTTTTTTAATTTTAGTTCAATAAAAATTTGGTATTTTATTTTCTTTAAATGGGCATTTTAGCAGGACTAAAACCCCGAGACTAAATAAAAAAAATGCTAAATCAAGTTACGAAAATAGTAATCTGGTCATACTGGTGCTAATACGACGTCACTCATTGTCAAATTTGCTGAGAGCAAAGTAACGGTACCACGATAGGCGTCATCTCATTATTCTTTCCATCATGCAGTGTAGTGTAGTACGCTCCGCTCTTTGTTTGCAAGCCCTTTTGCTCAGATGCAGAGCTATTGTGTAGCGGATTATGTAGCGGAGTTTTACATATGTGAATGGTTTAAAATGTCAAATGAACGAACTGTTGTAGGAGTCTCAGAACCAAGGATTGAAATAAGTCGCAAAATGGCTCCTCGATAAGAAGGTCGCATAGAACTATCGAGTAAAATTAAAATGAACCAAGAGTGTAAACGTGTAAATGAATAGACAGACGAAAATAACCTGCCGTAATAACGGAACATACGAGTACAGTTTTATGATAGAGAAATAAAGAAATGTGGAATACCCTGGCATTTTGTGGATTTTCATCCCGCTACTTAAATTATAGATAAAAAAGAAGGATTGAAAGATATGAAAAGTGAATTGTTGGCAGAGCAAAACGGCTTAGAAAGGCAAAATATGAAGAAGAAAAGTAGGGATCACTGCGAAGCAGTTAAATCATAAGAAATAAAAAATAAAATAATTATGATAAATAAGAATAAAGCCATACGAATTACACACAAATGTACATATACACTGCCGTTATATAATTTTAAAATTAATAACTTTGTCTCGATAATATTAAATTTCTTGTAGTAGTCCCTTAAATTGCGCCCAAAATAATTTAAGTTTGTTTCTTCTTTCGAATAGGTTGGTGCGTTCCTACCATCTCGTAGCGCTCGGGTACCAAACCCATTGCGGGTATAAACATCAAATGATAGAAAACGTTTTTTCTTAATAGCGGTCGTCTCTCAGCAGGAATTTGGTATCCATTTGTACCCTGAAAAAGGGTCTCATAAAAACCTCCTGCTGTTCGGAGTAGGCATACTGTTTTATGTTGCTCCATTTGCGGCCCACCGATTGGTTGTCACGTAAAAACTCACTCGGCTACAACGGCCAACCGGATCATTACTTAATAATAAGCTCATAACAAATTAATTCTATAAATATTTTTGTAAAGAAACTGTTATCCCAATTAAAAAATTGAAATCAGCATCTAAATCAAGCACAGATTCAGCCATAATTATAAAATCACTAGTTCCCTGCATATTATTGTTCAACAATTTTCTTCAAGCTAATTATTACTCAAATAAATGTTAGTGAATTTATTATTATTTACATAAAGTTTAATAAAAACCAAATTCTGCAAATATGTTTTAAAATATTGCTCGAAATTTTTATAAAATGATTGCTTGTGTTTTTAGTCATTGTAAATAACTAAATTATGAAACATATCTGATGAACTCAAAATGCATAAAAGATAAAAATGTTCAAGCAACAAATTATATTGATTCTAATTCTGGGCAACGTGATTCTCGCATATCATTCGTCTATAAACAATATGTCTTATATTTCGGATCAGAACTTGAGCAACACAACAAATATTTTAAAGTCAAACAGGAGCGGCAGATTTCTTTTCGATGCAATATTTCGAATTAGCGCAGGAATTTCAAACGCATTTGGCTATGAAGCAGAGGAATATGCTGATTATAACGAAGATGTCCATATTAAAACCTGTGAATGTGGTAAGTGTTTCTTAAAGCACTTTGCAACTTTAGAAAGGTTAGCAGTAAGTTTGCATAAATAATATGTAAGTAGTATCAGTTCTACCCAATCGAGATATTTTACGGGTAACAATCAGAATGGAGCCATTCGCAGTCCACAGTAAATTATTTGCATTTGCAAAGTGTTACAACATATTAACATAATACACATACATATGCACATATGCATTCATTGGCATTTGCGCAGAAACGAGTTTTGAGTTCAGTTAAGCCTCAAATCAGCTGTTTGTAGAAAAATGAAATAAATCCGAATCAAAGCAACAAAAAGATTTTTAACAAAATTGAGACAAAGCAGATATCTTTCATACAGGTCGAGAGATCATGTTTTAATAATAAAAGGTTATGTTCAGTTTGACAACTGAGTTCGGATGCTACTTAATCCTTTAATACAATTTGGAAGTAAAGAGCAAATTGGCATACGTTTATCCCCTTTCTGAAAAGGTAGTAAAAAATTGAAAAAAGTCGATGTAAACCATAGAACAATTTTATGTTATTTTATGAATGGTACTTAATTATTTATATTGTTAACTTAATTATTTCCATGGTTTTGTCACATACAAAAGTATTCACAATGAGCCTCTTCTTTTCGCCAAGCGGTCACACGTGGCGAATAGATGAAGCAACTGGTATAAATTAACATATATTGGTAACGTGGGAATAGAGTTACCTTAACTTGCATGTGTTTGTAAGATGTAAGTTATACCAGTTTAATGAGCTATAACCAGAGAACGTAAATTCATAGAGAAGGCTCAGGAACGAATGGGCAGGTTAAATGCCAAAACACATCAAAACGAGGGTAAGAAGTTAACAGAAGAGAGTTAACATAGCGGAGCGTAGTCAACAGAAATAAATATAGCGTTTGCATTGAAATGTAAAACGCCATGATTTGGTGTTAGGGAAAAGAAAATAACAGCAGACTTGTACATTTTTCTTTCATGCTTATTTGCCGTCGGCATTTTGCATGCGCAAATGGATTATTTCTTGTGAGATGAATAAATTAATTCTAAGTAACGCAATAGCACCGTAGGCCTAAGTAGCTAGTTTGCTCTATCAATTAGTGTTATATTTCATATTGCTCTAATAAATAATAATAATAATAATTCTAAGTATATGCATGGATGAATATGAAATTTTAAGTATCTAATTGACTAAATTGTATTGAATTTAGGTCTATTATCAAAATTATTCAAATATCATAACACAAAAAATAACTTTGTAAACCATTCATTTACATCAAATTTATTATTCAGCAATATGTTGTACTTTTTTAATTATTATATACATATGTATGTATATTCATATACTACAAAGTGTTGAATATATATGTATAACATCTACCATCCAAATCTGTAAACATGCATACAAATCATATGGACATATCAAATGAACAAATCTGTTCTGTACGCAAGCAAATGTAAAGTACATTTTTTCCTACTTGCCTATCACTCTCTCCCTCTCATTTCTCTCCGGCAGCCATATTAATTAATTTCCTACTGTTAACTTGTGCTGATTTCATTTTCCTACCCGTATTTTGTTAGGAGGAACGGGCCGGGACGGCGCCTTCTCTATGAATTTACGTTCTCTGCTATAACCATACCCGCTAGCGGCCTATCTCACCCGATAACTCTGGTGTTGTCTTCGCAATAAAAACACAAAATTAATCTGCCCGTTTACATATGGTAGATTACCTGCAAAATTGACAATCAGCTGTCAAGACTGTTTTAAAAGGTTTTTTTTTCATAAAAATTGCTTTGGTGGAATATTTTGGAGTTGTTTGTTTGTTTAATTATGATATGATATGAAGAAAAGGTAAAGGGAAGCAATAGTTAATTTAATTGCGCAATTTTTTGCTAATAATAAATAGTTGGAGGAAATCTGTAAACGACGTTTTCTGAGGTTTCAAAAAATTATGGCAGCAATACTCATATGAATTTCAATATTATGTTTTATAATAAGTAATAACAGGACAGACGTTTATGGGACAGCTAAGAGTAAAGTGGGCGGAGGGCAAATGTTACCTTTTGAATCCTTGATGTATGTAGTCTACTATTTCCTTAAAAAAATATGGGTATCAGAACTTTGGAAATAAGGTTGCTTGCAGCTGAGTCTATAGAATCGTCAAATGTGTGAAACGTCTATATTCGAAGACTTATAAAAAGCAGAGCATTAAACGATGCTTTAGTTGCTTGAAGAACGATGCACATCTTTGACAGCAATTAGATGTATCTGATATGTTAATTTTTTATCATTCAGACAATTGATACTACAGGCTTTAGCAAACTTACTCATGGGGCGATACTCAGTTGAAACATTTTATGAAAATGGTCGTTTTGTAAGAAGTGCCTGTCGCAAATTGATTTATTACCCTATAAGGTACATTTTCACCTAACCGGATACGTTAGTAAGCAAAGCAAACTGCCACGTTTGGGGTATTAAAAATACACATATCGATCCAGATATGCGTTCATACTAAGTCATATGTGCTGAGGCAGAAAATTTGAATATCCTTCAATACTTTAGTTTGCGAACCAGTTTTTGGGATTTACAGATGTTTAACTTTTTTTACAAAAACCGCAATCCATTTGGCATACTCGTACATATGTTTAATTTTCATATAGTTTACATATACATGTATTTAATTATAATACTATTATTCGCCAAATTTGTTATCAACCTTCTAAATGATTACCTTTTTCTACATAGATTGTGGATATCCCAACGAAGAAATCAGGATTATTGGTGGCAGACCCACAGGTGTAAATCAATTCCCGTGGATGGCACGCATAGTCTATGATGGAAAATTTCATTGCGGTGGATCCTTACTTACCAAAGATTATGTTTTAACTGCCGCGCATTGTGTTAAGAAGCTACGAAAGTCTAAAATAAGAATTATTTTTGGTGATCACGATCAACATATTACTTCAGAGTCAAACGCGATCCAGAGGGCTATAACTTCTATAATTAAGCACAGAAATTTCGATCCTGATAGCTACAACAACGACATAGCTTTGCTAAAACTGCGAAAACCGATGACATTTTCGAAAATTATAAAGCCCGTATGCTTGCCACGTTATAACTACGATCCAGCAGGTACACTAAAATTAAGATAAGTCTAATTTATTTCATTTTTTGTTTAACAAAATATGCATATTAGGGTGACCGGGTAGAAAAAATATTACATCGGAGTGCTTTCTAAAAACGTAATTTTATCGATAAGAGACATCAGGCTGAAAATCGGTTACGTAAACCTATTCTAAGGTATTCCGCAATGTCTCATGTGTCATAGCAATATTATGTATGTATACGCGTAAAAATCGCTATATTTAAACAGAAAATCAAGATTGAGCACTCAGCGCCTGATCTTTTAGTGTGTTTTATATGAAAAAATAGAGTAGCCTTTCGGCACCTCTTGGAATTGGTCCACGTATTCAATTTTGAGCCTTGGAATTTATACCCAATGTTTTTTCTACGTTTTGATGAACGCTGCAATATAATCGAAACGATTTTTTCGGACACGCGCTCACTATAACATAAATATACAAGGTGGAGTCCAAAATAAAGAAGACTAAGCTAAAATAAAATCGACGGGAGCGTTGTTCTGATAACTTCAGGTTATTTATTCAAAATACTCTCCTCTATCCTCGATACACTGTTTTGCGCGATTTAAAAGCTTTTCGAAAGAGTGTTTCAGGTCATTGACCGGAATGTCCTTCAGGTTGTCGGTATAAGCCTTTTGGATGGCCTCTACGGACGCAAAACGTTTTCTTTCATGGCCAAATGCAATTTTCCGAATAGGTAGAAGTCACAGGGAGCCGTATCAGGCGAATACGGTGAGTGATTGATGGTTAAAATGCGATTTCTAGTAAAAAAATCAGTCACAAGAGTGGATCGACGAGATGGCGCATTATTATGCAATAAGCACCAGCTTCCTCCCTCGCGGTATTCAGGGCGAATTCAACGAAAGCGATACAACAAACGCTTCAAAACGCCAAGATAAAAAATTGCATTAACGGTTTGGCCCGTCGGCACGAACTCCTTGTGGACAATTCCCTTGGAATCGTAAAAATATCGATGAGCATCGAATTGATTTTTGACTTCTGATGGTACGTCTGGGGCCTTCCATTCGGCACTTTGACGCTTAAATTCAGGTTCTTGTTGGAAATACTACGTTTCATCACCAGTTACAATGTTGTAAAGGAAGTTCTCGTCTTTTCTCGCCTTTTTAATGAGGTCTTTCAAATGTTGAATTCTGAGCAATTTTTGGTCCTCAGTTAACTTGTGCGGAATGAAACGTGCACAGACCTTTCGTACGCCCAAATGATCAGTTAAAATGCGATAAATCGATGTTTTCGGTTAATTTTTGATAAATTTACAAACAATTTCTGTGGAATTTTCGGTGATTACTGATGTTGGGCGGCCCGTATGTTCATTGTCATTTGTGCCCTCACAATCATCTCTGAAATGTGTAAACCACTCATGAACTCGGGCACGAGATAGACAATCAACGCCATAAACTTTTTTTATCAATGCAAATTTTTCGGTAAACGTTTAACCGATTTCAAAACAAAATTTGATATTAGGTCTTTGTTCTAAACTCATTTTTGTACCGATGACATGAACATACTGACACTTTGGTTGCAATAACTTCGCTTCCACTGAACCGAGCGTCACCAAGCTTTCACTGGAAGTAAGCTAGGGATGTAACTTCTAACGCACTAACTCATTAAAAAGATGGCGCTATCAAAAATATTCTTATGACGCCAGTCTTGTTTACTTCTCCTCGTACATGCGAGTACATGTGGCTCCATGTGACTTTTTAATGTTTCTCAAGCTCAAGTTGCCGCTCCGTGGAAAACATTTTGAGACAATTGAAGTCATAAAAGAGAATTCGAAGAACACACTCGAGCTTGACTTGTTTACAGTAGCACAGAAAACAAACTATGTGACATATCACGCTGAAATTTGCCATGTAAGCTTATAACAGTCCTACCAAAAAACAAAAAATTTTTTTTTGCCACATGTCATCCGCGGACCGTTTTATTGATAACGTCTCGTCCATATTTGAGCAGAAGTTATATGTATTTATTTTTAATTATGTACAGGTTACACACTTCGAATTCAGCTTCAGAAAACCAATCAAATTTAGTATTTTCCAAACAAAATTAAACTTTTTTCAAGGTAAATTAGACAAATTCACTCTACCAGACTTTAAAAATGGGCGTTGATAACCACACCCTTCTGCCATATACGGGTAATTTTCAAAACAGAAAAGAACGTGATATCTCTGTTGTAGAAAAAGCAAAATTATTCAAATTAAGAACAAAAATTAACAAACAAAAAAAAAAAACGACTTACAAAATTGCTTGCAAAATAGGCGGGAGTACGCCCACTTTGGATGAGCGTGTATACCTCGATACCGACTTAATAAAACTTTTTACATGCATATACCGTACGCTTGCTCGGTGCATGGCAAAAACAAATCGACTGCTTCGCTGCAATGATTCAATAATATTAGGCTCTTTATTTAAGCAGCTTTTTCGCTTCCTCTTGGCATATCGGCTCCCGTAGCGTGTTGGTGTGAATTTTATAAAATATTTTTAAATAGTAGGAAGAACCACACCCCATAAAAAATGGGGAATCGGCATAACTCATTCGTTTTCACTCTTTTTTTTCGTCGATATTATTTCTTCAAAAGGAGTGAATTGAGTAAGTATTTATAAGAAAATCCAAATATTTCGTAATAAAATTATATATTTTCCATTCACTAGGTCATAAACATCTCGTTAGCTGCAGTATTCCATTCAGTCCTTACGATTTTCGAGCTGTTCGTGTTAACATCTGATTTCTGCTTTTTCTTTGGATATAATTGCATGTAGGTAAGTTGAAATCCGGTATTTTTATTATAAAATTGTTGATGAATCCTCCTCCTTACATATGTGATTTCCTGCTGAAATGTAATGTCACCCATTTGAGAGTCTTCATTTTTTCCGTGCACAACCTTTGTTCGAGTTTTCCTGAATTAAAACCCATGAAGCAATAATTAAAGGTGATGTAAGTAGCCAATTTTCACCCTGTGTTAGCCATCTTGAAGCTACTTAATAAATCCGTGTTGTCCTCTTGGAAAAGCTACTTTTTATTTCAGAGCAAATTCTAAAGAAAAAGTACTCAAAAGCGTAGAAATTAAAATTTTTGCTGAAAAAGTTAGCAGGCAATACTGTTTTGCCTATTCCATTTTGCTTAGACTTTCGCATCTTTCAATTCTATTGAAAGTTCTGTGAAAATTATTTATTTTATTTATTTTTAAAAGCTTAAATAACAATACAATTGCTAAATAAACAAAAAGATAACGCAGCGCTAGCAACGGAGGCTTTCAGCTGGCTGGTGCAGAATTCCTGGTTTATATACGTCGTAGAAGATCAGAGTCCTTCAGAAATTTATAGATTTTCGAAATGTTGGAATCGGAAGGGTTAATTAATAGCGATAGTGCATCATGACCGTCAAAATTCTGCTGTCTTTGTCTATCTAGTCCAGGGCAAAAGGCTAACAAGTGCAGGATACTGACTGGAGTATTACAAAATGGACATTGGCTTGGTTGCCTCCCTTGCAGTAGATATGCATTGGTGATTACACTGTGACCAATGCGTATACAAGTGTATGGCGTAGTATGTTTAGATGGGAGGGATGATAGATAAGTTGATTTAGTACGATTAGGATTAATCCTGGAGTAGTGATGGCTACAGTGAAACCAGTCAGCTACTAGTTTGGTTTACCTATGCTTCTCTATAAGTCGATAAACATAATTTTTACATAAAAGGTTTGATGTGATCGTAGGAGTAATGCTCATATCCTTGGCAGTATTATCAGCGATTGTATTGCCGTTGATGCATGAATACCCTGGTACCCACATGATTTTGATATTAGAGGGTGAGAAATCAGGATTTTTCTTATGGTTCCAATAATGTGGTTGGAATTATTATAGTTCTTTATGGCCTGAAAACAGGACATACTGTCTGCGCATATAATGTATTTCCCCTTCGATTTTGACGAATACTGCATGGCGTAGAGAACTGCTGTTGCTTCTGCGGTGAAAATTAAACAAAACGGAAGTAGTAGTCAATACGATATAGGCTCTCCATTCTCTTTCACGACAGCAAAGGAAGTGTAATTCGCTTTGGAACCATCGGTGAAGATTAGCTGCCAACTAGTGCTTTTAAAGCGAGATGAAATTTCTAAAAAATGTGCGCAATACGCTACCGATGTCGTAGTAGATTTTTGCATGTAACTTAAGTCTCGTCGATAATAGTCTTAAGGGCAGTCCATTGTCTTTTGCAAAAGAGGCGCATTTGGAAATTGATGAAGCTATCTAAGGAGCCCGTGCACGCACGTCTGCCGAGTGAAAGCATTTTTGTAGCAAAGCATTAGAAGTGAGAGCAAGCTTAGGATAAAGCTTCCTTATATTGTCCTCCACATTGTCGATTAGTGATGGTAGACCTGATTCTGCCAAGATGTTTTTTATTGGCGAAGTAGGAAATGCACGTAAAGATCGTCGGACAGCAGTATGGTAAGGAGACGCTAGGAGCTTGATGTTATTTTTAGCATGTTGGCCATATATTTCTACGCCATAGTTGATAGAGGATAAGAGGAGCGCCTTTGGAATCAGCGTTTAACCAGTTCAACGGCAGGGAGCTTTACGGTGGGATAACATTTTTACAAAAATTGTTCAGATTAATGAGCATTCGATAAGATAATTGTAAGTAAAGTATGCAATGCTTTGGGCGTCTACTTGTGTTTCTGCGTATATATGAATTTATCTTTTTTTTAACACAGATTTTATACTTGTAACTTTGCAGGTAATCTCGTTAAAAAATCAAATGTATGATTAGCGGACGTGACGAAATAAGAGTGGTTTTTCCTCGTTAAGAGTTTCCACTATTCTCAAGTTGTTTTATTATATTTATTACTTCAGTGTAGGTTTACAAATGGCACCTATAGATTCCAATCCGATGCATGGTCAAAATATATATATATATTATATGACACAAATCCATGGGAATAGTTAAGTTAAAAATATAAATAATTAAGTACCACTTATAAAATAACATAAAATTATTCTATGGCTTACAACGACTTTTTTCAATTGTTTACTACATTTTCAGAAAGGGGATCAACTTATGCCCTTTTTTCCCTTGCTTCCAAATTGCATCAATGGATTAAGTAGCATCCGAAATCAGTTGTCAAACTTTACTTAACCTTGTATAATTGAATCATGATTAAAACCTAACTAGCAATCAATTTGAGTCAGATTCTCTATGCAGCCCTGTGAGAAGTGTGGCTATGTTATTGAATGAGAAAACGAAATGGCAGAAAAACCAAAGATATTAAATTCAACAAAAAAAAAAACGAAAGCCAAACAACGATGGCAGAAAAAATTGATGGTGAATTTAAACCAATTCTTTAATGAAGGGAGCTCTATAATAAACAAAACTTACTATACTATACCATTTTGTTTTAATGCTGCCTGTTTAAACTTTGAAGAATTAGACCGTTATCCCTCTTTTTTTCTGATGAAAGAAATCTATTTTAAGTTAATAAAAATCGTTCTAAATCGCACACTTGCCACACAACATCTAAAAAACAACAAGTCACTGCGACCACTTCTTGCCATCCAGCCAAAAGATAGTATTTATTTTACTTTTTTTTTGTGTTTCGTTTTTTTGTTTTTTACGAGGAGAAATCCTTTACTCCGTCAGTTACTTTACCCATGTGTCACGTTAGCTTAAGACTCCGTTTCTTTGTTGGTTTCATCTGTTTAGGTATCGCTTACCTCGTAGACGGATGCTTCACTCACTTCTGCGTGCTTTAATGCACGCTGTATATCGGTGATTGCTGACGAAATCTTATCCCACACATGCTTTGAAGTTATCCTGATGTCGACTGAGTTTTTTTGTACTATCGATCTTCTGATCGGCTAAATCGTGCATGCTAGCCGCAAATCGTGGGCACACAAAAAACATATGTTATGCATCTTTCCCCTTCATGACATACTAGACACTAGACGTAAAAGTGGCTCAGGAAGCCCAAAGCGATTTAGGTACTTCGGTTTGCAACCATCCGTTTTTTCCGCTGCTATGGATAAGCCTACACTTCAATATTTGCTTTGGATTCAATATCGGACACTAGTTTAACTACAATTACAAGAACCATGCCATCCGCAAAGCCAATGATGTCTGCCTACATCTGAGGCGAATGGGAGGCGAAACACTTATCGTACATAATGTCCCACAACATGTGGTCTAGCACTGAGCCCTGCGGTCACCTACTGTAACCTCATACTTTTTTATTGTATCAAATTTAGGCTGGGACAGCTAGCTTTTCAGGCGCGTTCATAAGGTGCTCCCAGTCTGCTGAGTTGAACGCATTTTTACCCCAGGGTCATGACTGCACAGTGGTCACCATCTACCCGTGTGTGAACATATATGTGGCTGCGCGCTTCCCACAGAAAAAATATCACGATTGCCTAAAAATTCTGAAGAATTTCCATGCGTTGTCAAACGCAAAATGGATATGTGAGCACACGGTATGTACACTGCCTATAAATAACACCACACTTTTGTTTCAAAGTAAAAGACAATCCCATACGTAAAGGTACAATAAATATTTATCTACTGTGAGAGAACAAAAAGAAGTGAATTCGAAAATTTCAATAAGCTGAATTCGGTTTGTTTGCATGTCAGTGCAAGTTTCTGCGCGAACTTGACGTACAGCAGCTAAACCAATCACCATTCGCTGCGGCGGCTGCGTCATGACAAAAATATCACGATTCGCCAAATATTGGTAAATAATTCTAAATAATAGGAAATATTGCGATGTTGACTATTTTCGAGTGGCCGTGAATGATTTTTTCAATTTTAGAATTAGAATTTTTGTCGAGGAGAATTAGCTTGTGAACGGCTCATGTGCGTTAGGGTAAGGCCGCAAGTGGGGATTTAATTAAGTTCACAAAACTAGTCGAATTTAGTTAATTGTTAATTGCAGCAAATCACACTTGCAGTTATTCAATTATTAATCTTAGTGTTAGTAATCAATAATTAATCAATTGCTAATTTTTAATTGTCTTTACAATTAAAATGAGTCCAACGCTCGCTGCCAGCCATAGCTAAATACGTGTTCAAAAATTCAAATACGATTTCTTACGTTTTTCCGTAAATACTAATATCATTGCACATTTATGGGCTATTTTTTTCTTTAACCCTTTCGCTCCGACTTTTGCAGGCGATTTGCTTAAACTTTATTTTTGAGTTTTTGAATACCCATTGGTACTTTATGTGCGTAGAAACTAGATAACGGTATTTTGAGGTGGGACATTTGTGTCCCAACAGTATTTAAAAATGGGATATATTTTTCCCAACAGGGTACAAACTACACCTAGAAAGTAGAAGCATTTTTTTGGTAATAACATATGATTTGCACTTTTATTTATTTTATGAATGTGATGAAGCGAAAAATTGTATACAGAATGGCAAATTACAAGCCCGGCAAATAATTTTTGTTCTTTTCTCGACTTTTCGATTGGGGCATGCTACGCACCGACGTCTTTTAGACTGCTCTATGGGTAAATGATCCCCCACAGTTGTCATTGATTTGCAACTATTCGATGATCTTCCCGACTGGCGGGATCGTTTATATGCGGTAGATTCCTTTCCTTTTTCAATTAGCGACTCAGCAATCTCGACCAGCACTGGTAAGAAGGCAGGTTTCTTCCCATTCAGCTCCGAATATATAACCCAAGTGTTTACAGCAGCCATCATCATGCCACGATAAAATACTTTTTTTCACCATTTATTTGATTTTCTGTTTATATCATACAATCCCGACATTTGATATGCAAAGACCACACTGCCCATTATTGCGCGGTACGTCTTTACGATGTCAGGGCATGGAAACTCTGCCTCATGGTTATACGACATGATAAACATGCATCCAAGTACTCGTAATATATCAATTTTACCGGAGTCCGTCTGAAGAAGTTTTTTTTGTTTCGCTCCGTTATGGGTATTCTCCTGAGCCTCTCATTAGTACATTGGGCAATGTACAAAGACATGCTTCTCGGAAACAATTTGCGAAAAATTTCGTAGGGGGTTGAGTGGCGCCCAATATTTACTGCAATTTTGCATTCGTGGTGGTTACTAACCGATTTTCTTGAAACAAACGACTCATTCGGTATGCTCCAAATAACCGTGCCTGAGGCTTCCTCACCTCGTGCAGGTTGATCGTCTATGCCACCATTCTCGTCACTCAATCCAGTCTCCCTTGAATCAGTGGAAGAATCGTCATTGCCAGTGGTTTTATCTAACTCAGGACTATAAATATCATCACTTTCGTCACTAAAATCAGTTCCTGATTCCATGGATTCATCATCATCTTCTTGAAGTAATGCACTAATTTGATCGCGATTTAATTTCGACATTTTTGCTGTCTACGAGGTTGCAAAAATAAAAAAATTAGCTGTGTGATACATTATGTACAACGTACTGCTGAGACATATATGTCCCTATATAAAGCCCTGCTGGGACACATGCAACCCAAAATTAATTTTCGCTGAATATTTTTCACAAAACTCTTATTAAAATATATATTTGTACTTACCAGTAAAAGGGCAATATTTTTCTTTAGAAAAATCAACACTTCTTATAAAAATACGTATTATTTCACCAAAATTACGCGTAAATTTGATGCAATATTAGCGACTGCTCACAAACAACTGATCAAAACTAAACACGATTGAAACAGAGCGGAATGCGCATAACGGTAAATTGTAAGTATTGTTCGCAGCTACTGATTGGGACATTTTGGTTGAGTTTCGTTTGAAAATTGCAATTTTCAGGGTGAAGTGAACATGCTGTGGGATATCAGTGTCCCAGCAGTAGCGAAAGGGTTAACCCATTCAGGACCAAGGTGACGCATACGTCACGACACCATAGGCCCTCTTTATTCGCCGTTAAAAATAATTGGCTACTGCAGATTTAATTTAAAATGCAACATAATTCCATCCGAAGCGTTGCGATCGGTATTGCACCAGTTGCAGTTGAGTTTTGCTTGTGAATAGATGCACCGGCGTTAGTTTTGTTTTGTGTGTAAATTTACATCAAGAAAAATATTGAGGAGGACAAAGTCTAAAAAGTAAGTATATTTATATAATATTTTTTTACTTTCGTACAACTAAAAAAAAAGTTGTATGAACTATAAATTACAAATATGAGTAGATAATTAGTTCAAAAGAAAAAGCGATAAATTAATGTTTTTACTTGTGTTTGATTAAGTTGTTTTATCGCTGTCACATACAGGTTACGTTGGTTCGAATACTTTGATTTGTTTATGTTATTAGATACCTTAAAAATACGTTTGAAATGCTCGATTATCTAGAGAGCTTATAGAGTGATGATGAAGATGTTGATAAAGTTTACCTAAAGCCGTCCGATGAATGCCTGGTGTTCCATGGAGATTCAGATGAAAAAGACTGTGAAAGATTTTCGTCAAAACATGTTTTTCAAAACATTAGAACAAATTTATTGAGGGCATCTCCATCATCATCAAATCGACGATCCTATGAATTTCTGGTCGAAAAATTAACTATGCGTATGTCTAACAAACTATCTGTGTCTATGTCTAACAGACCGAATTGGCCTCAGAGACTTTCTACCTGGTAATTGGTGCAGAATTAGCTCCATTTCTTCATCTGCTATTTAAAAAACTCTTTGACCCCAGTAGAGTAGACGGAAGACTTTGAAAGTACTGGGAACTTCACGCCATTCAATTTCCAAACTCGTAGCTGTGTTCATCGGTCTTTGGACGATCGACACATGCGTTGAAAAGTTAGATTTGCCATTTAATTTCGATTGCTGAAACTGGAAGGACCGTTCAGAGAAGGAGGCTATCAAGCACTGTCTCTGTAAATATCCAGGTTTGCCAGTTAAACGATTTAGGTCACAGGATGCTTCTTCGACAGACTGGGGTAATGCGCCAATCACAATCCCATCCATCTTCTCCATTACATTAACACTGGCCGTAGATATTTGCCTGTTGAAGGTCTCATAATGATATCAAAACGGCGCTTTTGTGCTACTTGGGGAGTGCCAGAGTGGTACTTCAACCATTTCACCTACCTACTTATCTATGCCTAAAAAACCCCTCCAATGCTTATTCGGTTGAAATGGAAGACCAAACTCTGAGCATTACCATAAATGACCATAATACTATATTAATAAACAACAGTATTATGTGTGCCACCGAGTATACATTTATAAAGTAATATTCTATTAATTGGTTGAGTGCAACTAAACGAATATGGGTTAATTGATTCCGCGGTTATTTGAACCAAAAATTTAGCAATTTTTCATGTGCACTTAAGTGGAGAATATTATATTCCTGTTTTCGATTTTTCATTGGGGTCAGTTTTTCTGAGGTCGGTCACAAACCTCGCAAGCAACCCAAGATGTTGCTTCATCTTCTCACTATCCTAGAGGATACATGGGCGAAGCCTGGAAGTTGTGACCTGCTTGGACCGTATGCAGAAGAATCGTCCAGGCCACTCCCAAGTGAATGACGATCAGGAACTTTCCCTGCGTGGAAGCATCCTCATCCAGAGTAAAGCAAAGTACTTGCTGTCAACATACAAAGAGGACTCTTTACTCATCTTGGACAACACGTCACTGTTGGCAATCACGAATTTAAAGTGGTAAAGGACTCTATTTATCGAGGTACCAGTATTAACAGCCAGAACGATGATGAATAGCTCTTGCCAACAGGTGTTACTTTGGGCTCAGTAGCCAATTGAGACGTAGAGCCCTCTCTCGAAAAACGAAATCAGCGCTGTACAAAAGCCTAATCATCACCGTTCTTGTATATGGAGAGGACGTTTGGACGATGACGACAACTGATGAGAAAGCACTGGGAGCGTTCAAGTGAAACATTTTCTGAAAAATCTTTGGTCTTCTTCGCGTTGGTGAGAATGAGTTTCATATCTGATGGAACAGCGAGCTGTATGAGCTATATCGAGATGTGGATATAGTGAAGCGTGTTAAAATATTGCGGCTGTGTAGGCTTGGCCATGTCTGGAGGTTGAACGAAAGTGGTCCGGCACGGCAGTCGTTCGAGAAAAAATTCAAGCAAAGTTTTACTAGTTCCAAAATTAGGCTTGTCGATTCTCATATATGCCTGGTTTTATATAATATAAAAGAATGTTCGCTTTGCTTCTGTTGTGTTTTTAAATTTGCCATTACAGCGTCTCAGAGCATTCCTACTTCTCTCCTAAAAAATGATCTTTATAAATATTGTTGTACGTAAAGTTTTATCTTCAGGTTGAAAACTATCATTGCTTTGAGTGATTAAACATTTCAAGTGATTTCTTATGAGCCATCGTGCAGTCGGTCTGCACAATTACTTTCGATACATTTTTGAACCCTTTCTATACACGAAACTTGCGAAATTGTTTGACAGAATACTGATGTACTTCAGAATTCTGAGATCCTTTTCAAGTACAGGGTGATGCAGATCTTTGACAACAATAATTTGTGCTATGCTAATTTTTTTAATTTTTTCCAGGCACTTGGTTCTACAGATGTGGGCAAACTTGTTCATGTAGCGAAACTCAGTTGAAGAATGCGTAAAAGTGATCTGAACGTTTTATAAAAATGGCTGTTCTGCAAGAAGTGGAGTTTGCGCATTCAGCTAAGAGGCACATTGTCACCTAAACATTTGGGATACGGAATATCGTATTTGGTGTGGTTTATGGATTGCGGAGTCATCGGACAGTGGTTCTTCTAAAATTATCTCGGTAATGCCGTTACAATGAACCGTAAACATTATCGTGGCAGGATAACAAACTTTTTATGATTTGAATTGAATGGCATGGTGGCTCCAACATGGAATTTAAAATCCCGCCGTGGTTCTTCACAAATTGTGGGTCTCACAGCTTTTGGGGCCTCAATATGGCAGATAATTTTTTATAGGGAGTTTTTCATGGCAGAAATACATTCGAACGTTTTCTATTGCTTACCGAGAAGTGACCGACGAAAATCTATTTTATCATTTCGAGAACGATCGATTACAGTGGATCCCCATACCATAGCAAATCCGCCGTAGACCGGCATCTGACACCGTTAGAGAACAGTCAAACGCCTCTGACTAAAAGCCAACCAGTGGATACGGAAATGCATATCGTCCTGGATTAGAGAGAACGGATGAGAGAGCATTGATATCCTGTGTAAAACAGGAATACTTGTAGGAAGCGATTCTTCATCGTGCACTGCAGTTTTGATGTGAGAGGGGCTAGGCAGATGGACGACCCGGGAACTGCGGAATGCTCCACTCTAGGAACAAACGATTTTATGACAGCAGAATTTCCGATGACTAGTGTGCCTCAGTTATAAAATTCTATTATAAAGCTGATATGGATGTAAAGTATACAGCTTTGGGTCACTACCGGCTCTACTAACATGTCTTATAAGGATTACAAACCAATATATTTACAATAAAACAATCACAGCAGTGCCAGACTACGTTAAAAACTCAAACATACACAAAGATCTTCAAATGTCCATGGTCGATGACAAAATCAACAATAACAGAGAAAAATATCCCAAACAATTGCAGACCCAAACTCTCTTGATACTGTTCTCGCACAATCGGCTTATCACATCTACATACTTTAGAAAGGAAACGACCGCCCCGCGTCAACTGTCTAACAGGCAGATAAATTAGATACAAATTTAAAAACTTACTACTAGGCTTAGATTTAGTTATAACCGGTTCATAAATAAATCCTTGTAAAAGAAGTAAGGAACTAAATTCGGCCAAACCGAACTTTATGTATCTGATACATATGTATTAGTAAAACCTAATTCATTTTATTTATTTATTTAATTTGAACTATTGGTTTCAAATTATACAAAGTGGGCGCTCCCATTAATAATTTTGATGAATGAACAATAAATGAAATACGTAAACCAAGATTGAGCGAGTTTTATTAAGTTGCTATCGAGGTATACGCATTTTCCCAAAAGTGGGTGTGGACTTTCAAGATTTTTTTCGTATTTCTTTTCTTGCATTAGAGTAATTTTGTTTTATTTCTATCAGAGATATCACTTCTTTTCAATTTTAAAATTAACTTTATATGGGTGTGGACGTGGTTATTTACCTTGTACCTTGTACAAAGCGGCAAAAAATGCATCATCCAATTTTGTTTTTGAATAACTTTTTTATTGAATAAAAAACAATTTTTTTTTGTGGTGAAAATCTTTATTTTGACCTTTACGAGCGTCAATTGCTTGTCTGTTTGCATACTGCAGCCGTCTAATTTATAAGCGTGAAATATAATTGACGCACGTTGCCATACGCAAAAATTATAAGTTTTCCGACAAGGTGAATAATTTTGCACCACCTTGAATTATCAAAATATCTATTTAAGTTTTTTCTCGATCTGAATTCGATGAGGAGCAATATGCGTACATGATCCCAAAAGTGGGCGTGTCACTGCCGATTAATCAAAAATTTACTTGCGTTGCATTTATTTTTTTGAAAAATCCACGTTTTGCATGGACAACTGCTTCAGACTTCGTAAGAATTGTGTATTTATGTTTCAAATGGGAAGAACAAAAATGTGTTTATCCGTTTGCGCAAAAATAATAAATCAATAAAAATAATTGGTTTAATATTCTTCTAAGAAAAAAATCTTTTTTACACGAATTCTTTTGTTTTAACACGATTTTGAATATTTTATGAATTTTTCTTGAATCTAATAGAGCAAATAGAGTGAGATTTTTCGACGCATGAGCGAAACGTCTCTGAAACTCCGTAGATTTTGCGCTCGCCGTTTATTAATTTATTTCTTATAAAAAATTTAATAATTTGAAATATGTAATACACGAAATAAATTCTTAAGTGAACTCTAAAAAGAATTTTTTAATATTGTTTTCACCTAATTTTCTTTTTACACGAATTTTTTTGGAACGTAGCTATAGTGTAACAAGAGAATTAGATGTAATTGATTTTACTTTATCTAATACCCACACATGCCGAGTTGGTTGTGAAATAAAATAATATTTTTCTATATATAAAAAAAACATTATAAAAAAAATGTTTGTTTTTCATACTTAAATATTAAAAAAAAATTTTAAATGACACATCGTTCTAATTCTTCACATAAAGCTTCTAAGTATAAAAAATAATTAAATCTGTAATGCACACTTTTTTCTGACAAGAATAAAAATATACATTTCTTGGATAGGATAAATTTGATACAAACCTTCTACAATGTACGTAAATTCATAACATAATGAAAATACTTTTTCCGTACTTTTTACCTTTTTTGGCGCGTTCTCGTTCTGAAACTCTAATATACTTATAAATAAGTGGTGTCATTTGTTTGTACCGCTTGATTTGTTGTTTGGCAGTTATCATGTTTAATATTGATATTTTTTTAATTACATGTTTTACTTTCATTTATGCATATCCATACATATAAACTGTACATGTAAGCAGTACTGTCCTTCCGTTACTTAAGATTATAACTAATATATATATTTTAGGTCGAATTGGAACTGTAGTTGGATGGGGTCGTACTTCGGAAGGAGGGGACTTACCTGCGATCGTTAACCAGGTAAAGGTGCCTATAATGTCGATTACTGAATGTCGGAATCAAAAGTATAAAAGCAGTAGAATAACAACCAGTATGTTATGTGCCGGAAGACCCAGCATGGACTCTTGTCAAGGCGACAGTGGCGGCCCGCTTTTACTATCAAATGGAGTAAAGTATTTTATTGTTGGTGTAGTTTCTTGGGGTGTTGGCTGTGGAAGAGATGGATATCCTGGAGTTTACACACGAGTTAGTAAATTTATACCATGGATAAAATCTAATTTACGAGACAGTTGTTTGTGCTCTTAATAACATAAAACATGGTATATGTATATGTACTTGCATATTTGAGAGTAGACACTAATGAGTGTATTGTAATTATAGAACTGTAAGTTAAATTTTAAAATAAATTTCATCGAATAAATCCGGAGAAAGAACCACTTCTTGGTGGCGAGTTAACTTAAAAAATTGTTCACTTAAATTTCTCAGTTTCATTCTTTTGTTTTCCAAAGCACCAAAGAGTTTTAGTAAGTAATAATTTTGTCTCTTAATGGCCAATAATTGCAGAATATTATAACCTGCATACAACAACAAAATTACAACGAAAATCGACAAAAGTCTACATACACCACCTAATTTCGTTGATTTGAAAGTCTATTTGTGTCAATACAAGTTTGTTTGAAACCTTTTTCTTATCACAATAATCTACAAAAATCCATTCTTTAACATACAATAAACAAAGTTACGGCGAAAGAACGCAAAAACCGCGTTGACCAAAGTCTACATACAGAGTGAACTTCCAAGCGTTCATATGGTGAAGTTTTAAAAAGATTAAACTTGTACCATTGTAAAAAAAAAAAACTTTAAAAAGATTGGGTCTATCGAGGAAACTATTCCGAGGCATCAGTTTGATACTCGAAGAAGTGGACGAATATCCAAAAGTTAATGCTTCAAAATTAGCCGAACTTATAGCAAGCACATAAGAAAAGCGTGCCGATCAAATAGCAATTCGATGAACTCTAAACAATAATGGTTTCTACAGTAGCACACCACACAAACATTTTTTAATTCCTGGAAAAACAGTAAACCTGGAGTTCGGAAGCACATAAAGAAACGGGGATGGATTTTTGCCGAAAAAGTTTGTTTACAGAGGAGCCATAGATGAATATATTTGACAGCAATAGAAGAGCAAAAATTTGGAGAAACAAAAAATACTGCACTTAATCCGAAGAATTTGGTACCGACCGTTACGAATGGTGACGGCAACATAATGGTTTGGAGAGCTGGCGTTGGAAGAATAACATTAATTGAGGGTAACATGTGTCCTTATAAAAACAAATGCTTACTGGAACATAATTTGAAACCTTCGGTGGATAATTTGGAGCTTCGTGCAGGTTGGATCTTTCAACAAGATAAGAATTGGCAGCTTTACTATGCAGCAAGCCAATTAAACATACCCCCGAAAAGCTCACATTTAAATATTATTGAAACATTTATTGGAAATTTGGAGCGCAAAATCAGGGAAAACCAACTTTCTATCTATTCTCCGATTTTTTTCAGTTTATTGTGATTAAAAAAAATGTTTAAAATAAAACTATACCAACACAATTTTCAAGAAATATTTTGGACTTGTAAACCATAGGGGACTGTGTAGACTTTTGCCTATCATGCCGTGTATATGAAACTCTGCTGGAATCAAGAAGCATTTTATTTGCCCCTTATCAGACCGACATAAAGCTAACTCTCCATTATTAAATCGGATTTCACAGTTATTTTAAGTCGGAAGTAATTATGACACAGTAAGTATATACAGGGTGGGCCATATAGCGTTTGCTTTTGGAACCACCTATTTTTTTGAGAATGGCAACACAAATGACGTGTCAAATGTGTTCATAATTTACTTAAAGGTTTGACATTTACGAAATGGGACGCTATGGACGGAAGTAATGTAAGTATGTACATACGAGTATATGGCAACATGAGATCGGCGGATACATAACTCTATATAAACCAAAAGTTCTATTTTACTGCCTTGAGTGGCTCTAAAGGAGAAGATGTACCGTACAGTGTGACTACATAAAACCTCTTTGTCAGTTAAGGTTCATTATAAAAAGTTTAAATTTAGTCGTAAAAAGATAAATTGTAGAGCAAACACTAATCAGGACAATATTTTCACACAAGAGTCCACCGATATCCATTTCCTCACACAATTTTAATTTGGAATTTTAATTAGCAGCAGTGAGAAACTAAGAGAACCGAAACTAATATAGTCAAAGAACCAAATCGGATGCAGCATCACCAACATCTCGACAGAAGTTTAAAGAAAAACAATGTACAAACCCATTTGATAAAACAGGGCAGTACAGTAGTTTTGCCTAATTAAACTAAGAACTCTTGAAGTATGTATTTTCTATATTACTACTCCCTACCTACCCCAAGAAGACAATGCACACTGGTTGCGTCCATAGGCCAAAAATCAAAAATTTCATCACAGAATACTTGGACAAAACGAACACAAATTGACACTAAAATATTCAATCTTCAAAATGCCAAACAGGTTTTTCCGCAAATCTAACGGAACTTTTTAAAAATAGCATTGAAAGAATGAACTTGTGTTCATTTTTGCAGCCCGTCTGAGCTTTGTTTGTACTTTGTCATTGCAAATTCGTACTTCAAAGTGATCAAACGTTTGATAAAGTGGTCCGATATTAATAATTTAAAATGGATTTTGTAATTGAAAATATTTACAGTAGGTTCTGTTTTTATGCGGTAGATACGTTCCGCAAGAAACAGCATAAAAAAAAACAGCATAAAAAAAGTTACTAGTTCTATAGTAAAATTATAGATACGTTTCAAAGTGCTAAAACCGCATAAATCTGAAATAATGTAATAAAATCGGATAAAAAAGGGCACTAGTCCCATATTATAACTATAGATACGTTCCATAGACCGCATGAATCTGAAATAATTAAATAAAATCGCATAAACAAAATATTGTATTTTTGAAAATTATATCTTTATTTAAGAAACGTCAGAATCGAAGAATAAATTTAAGTCAGAAATAGAATCAGAAAATACCCACATGTTGCGCGTTCGTTTAGGATTTGGCGTAAAATCACTTTCGTCACTTGAGGAAATGTACACGTCTGATCTAGATAGTTATGCAGGTGGTTCCATACTTGTAGGGTTAGCATTTCTTATGTAATCTGTGATGAGTTTTTGCTTAGCTGGTTTAGAATCTTGTTTATATGTACAATTCCCGATAGGTCGACATGCATTTTGTAATTAAAAAAAAAACCGCACTATTTCAAAACCGCATAAAAAAAAGCCGCATAAAAACAGAACCTACTGTACTTTAATAAATGTTTATTTAAAGGTTAATTTGATCAATTCAAACATTTTTGTGTGATTTTGAACGTCTTAACCTTTTTTGTGCATTTTGTGTACGTTTTTTTTATGTTTACTAAAAGTTTTAGTTGTGTTGCCCCCGGATGCCCCCATTGAGAGTGCCATCACTGTATTTGTCAATGTTTTAAGGTAATAATCATGAAAAGTTTAGTTGCTAAAAGTTGCTAATTACCTTATATTCATAAATAAACTAAAGTGGTCTTATTTATTTTCATGGGACAAATATCCACCGTTATCAGTTGATCTTTGTGTTGTTGGTTTCGTTTTCGTCGTTTGTTTTGTACCTTTTCTTACATTAAATTTACTGTACTAATTTATGTTTGCTTTGCACATTTTATTTTCTTTGTATAGGAGCATCTTATAACTGTGTGTTTTCACGCATCCACATTTTTGATCTTTGGTGCAAAGAAAAAGGCACGAATGCCGAAAAAATGCAAGGCATAAATAATTTACTGGCACTAAAAAGCAAAGGCTACGAAGTCAATACGATTGACCTTAAGAAATGTATTCAGTACATTTGCAAAAAGATAGTTGCCTTCTGGATTCAGTACAAAAGAATTAGAAGTTTAGTTGTACAATACCAATCTGAATGGCTAAAAACTAAAGAATTTATTGTCCTGAAGCCTACTGGTAGTGCTCAACAAATTGATCTGAGTTCTAGTCGTGGACGGCCCAAAATGGATTTTGTTGAGCCCTCAAAAAGGACGAAACGTCGCCGAATAGCCCTACTACAAAAGCATGATGAGTCTGCAGCTTCTGTTTTGCGCTCATCTGATTCTCAGTCAAGCCTTAATGCAACTGAAATAAATATTGAAAAGGTCTTGTCGCTTGTCGTCGACATTGGGTTGTCCAAACACCAATACTTGGTCATTAGATCATTTATAAATTCAGAAGTTTCCTTTAACTTATTGCCAAGATACGAAAAAATTCTTAAGTTCAAAACATTGAGATATCCAAATAATATTGTTGTAGACGAAACATATGCAGAAGTGGAACTACAAAGTCTTTTAGACAACACGGCTTCAAGTGTTTTAGAGCTTCAAAAGAGTTTAATTGAAGAACGTTTGGATGAAACTGAAGAAACTCTAACTTTAATTGGAAAATGGGGATTCGATGGCAGCACTGGCCACAGCGAATATAAACAAAAGTTTTCCAATTGTATTAATGACGAGAAAAGTTTATTTGTCACATCGTACGTCCCACTTCAGCTTGTAACCGACTCTAGAGTAATATGGAAAAATCCCAGGCCATCGTCTACCCGATATTGTAAGCCACTCAGGCTTCAATTTAAAAAGGAGACCGCCGCACTTTCCGTCGAAGAAGAGCTCTACTTCAAGGAGAAAATAGCTAACTTGAAAACAACAGAGTACAAAATTTGCAATACAACATTTTCTATAAAGCACGCCCTTCAATTAACCATGGTGGATGGTAAAGTTTGCAACGCGTTAAGCAACACGTCCTCGATGAAATGCTTTATATGTGGAGCAAAGCCTACAGAAATGAGTAATATTGACGAATGTGTTGGAAGAGATGTGCAAGAAAAGTATTTTGAATTCGGGCTATCACCACTTCATTCATATATCCGGTTCTTCGAATATTTCTTGCACATTTCGTACAAGCTGGATGTAAAGCTTTGGCAAGTACGATCGGGAAAACTCAAGTCTATTGTATTAAAGAAAAAACATCAAATTCAAGCGGAGTTTCGAGAGAAAATGGGGTTACTGGTCGATACGCCAAAGGATGGAGGTAGAAGAAACTCCAACGATGGCAATACTGCCAGGAAATTTTTCAGTAACCCAAGCTTAGCATCTCAGATTACAGGCATTGATGAAGAAGTTATTGCCCGATGCGCTACGATACTGCAAGCCTTAGCATCAGGATACAAAATAAATATAAAAAAATTCGAAAAATTCGCACTAGATACAGCGAATAAATTAATTGAAATGTATCCATGGTACTACCTTCCAGCAACAGTGCATAAAATTTTAATTCATGCACCAAAGGTTATAGAGCACGCTTTGGTTTCGATTGGAGAGCTCTCAGAGGAAGCTGCAGAGTCAAACAATAAAGAAATAAAAAAGTGCCGGCTGCAGCATACTAGGAAGATGTCTCGAATACTGACAAATACAGATTTAATTAAAATGCTTCTTTTGAAATCAGACCCTTTTATAACAGGTCAAAGAAATCTGCCAAAGAATCAGAAATCCACTTTTTTATCATCTACATATGATTTATTGGATGACGTATGTTAACCTTGTTTATTATTTATCTTTAATTTTCATCATTTTTATTATCTTATAATTAAATAATATTTGCTGTTATATATGATTGAAAAAATGGAATCACGAATTTTTTAAATTATTTATTGCTGGAGCGCAGGGGGGGCGGGGGGGGGGTCGGGGAGTTTCTCTTTCACAAATATTTACTGCATGCTATCTAAATTCATCTCTAATACCCAGAAAAAAATTTCAGCTCTCTATCTTTACGGGAAGTATTTTTGGCCACCAGCCCCATATAAGCGCAACCAGTGTGCAATGGCAAACCTCCGAGTGTATTTCTGTTATGAAAATCTCCTCATAAAAAAACTATTTGCCCTTGTGGAACAACGTCAAGACGCACTCCACAAAACGAAGGAAGAGCTTGACCAAACTCAAAATTTTAAAACCAACACTAATATAAAATATTTTACTTTTCATTTTTTAAGAGAGGTAGTAATTTAGTTTCTTAGTTTATAAGAAATATATAGGTACATTGCGGTTTTAAAACAAAAATTGTTAGGTTAAAATGCGTAAGTTAATGGGTTTTTGCATACATAATTTATATGTAGTTGTACACTGTCAAAAAAAATATTTTTATAATTTATTTTTTTCACTTTGAGGTTCTACCCTTGCTGTAAAAATATACTTGTAGCACATATTTTTTAGAAATTGATACGTCGAATGAAAGTACATTAATTATTCTATTTAACACGATAATGCTGTGTAGCTTACTATTTCTTCAAGAATTTATTTTCGCTGTCAAAAATACTAGTTTCAAAACCTTTATTTTGACCTCTTAATAACCAAAAACGGACATTCGTAGGTCAAAAGTTTGTATAAGAGTGTATTTTTCACCAAAACATTATTTTAAGAGGTCCGAGTATTAGTCAAAAAAGCCATACACCATTTTTTGATACATTTTTCAGCTTTAAATCCAAACTGACAATTTTTTTTCCAATTTTATTTTTCATTACCAACCTATATGAAAATTTGAGGGTTACAAAAATTAGCACTTTCGCAATTATAAGTGCTCCAATGTACAACGAAATGTGTAGTCAGATTTTTGAACTAAGCGTAGCAATGTCGGATATTGGGTTGGGGAATAAGTTCATATCGTTTTTATATTTTCTTTTATTTTACAACGATTTGTTTGCTGTTTGGCAAAGTGTAATTATTTATTCGATAGAACTCTTTCCGCTCTACAAAACTATGTTAATGGTATTTTTCAGTTATTTAATTTTTTATTAGTTATGAGGCTTAGAAATGGAATACCCAAAAGCCAACATTTTCGACAACTGCTCTTCTTTGCTTTTTATCGAGGTCAAAAATCTGCCGAAGCAGACCGCGACATTTGCGACGTGTATGAAGACGGTGAGTCTACAGTACAGAAATGGTTCGCAAAGTTCAAAAATGTCGACATTGACGTCGATGACACGTCCCGCAGGGGAAGGCCTTATGAATTCGAAAAAGAATGTCTCAAGTCGCTTTTAAAGGAGAACGGTCGCCAAACCAGTCCGTGAATTGGCGGAAAAAATGCACTGCCATCATAAAACGATTTTCAATCACCTTCATTAAATGGGATTTACCAAAATATTGGGAGCCTGGCTGCTTCACGAGGTCAACGAAAAAAAAAAACAAAGAAAGTCGCCTTCGAATAGCTTCTGAGCATCTCGTCCGACATCAAGCAACACGCGGTCATAAGCATTGCTTTTTGTACCGAATTGTCACGGGAGATGAGAAATGGTGCCTATACATCAATAAGAAGCAAAGAAAGGAGTGGGTGGCTCGAGGAGATACGCCAAAGCCGAGAGTCAAGCCGGATCTTCATCCAAAGAAGATCATGATGTGTGTTTGGTGCGACTGGGACGGCAGCTATACCGCATGAATGAGGCTATTCGACTGAAAAGATCTAGTCGACATGGTCAAACCATATTCCTTCACGACAACACCAGGTCCCATGTTGCTCAAGTCGTCAAAGCCGCACTCGCCGAGCTCGAATGGGAACTCCTTCAGCATTCGCCATATTCTCCGGACCTTGCACCGACCGAATACCACCTTTTCCGCTCCTTGTCAAGCCATATGAAGGGCGTTACCTTCGATAATAGAGGGGTCCTTAAAAACTGATTCAACAACTTTTTGACACCAGACTAGGCAATTTTTGGTGGAACGGCATCATCAAATTGGTCGGGAGGTTGTAAACAGCAACGGTGATTATATAATGATTCACTTATTGATATAATTATTGTTTTTTGTTTAAATAAAAGTCTTCGATAAAAACGCTACGAACTTATTCCCCAACCCAATAGATGGTAATGGTAATGGTTGTACGGGTTAGGCTAAGGCCTTTATGCACTGCGACCAGATTGAGTAAGTAATTGTGCGCTTCTAATTATTGTACTTAATTATACATCATTATTTAGTATACCGAGGAATCGAAGCAGCTCCTTAGGAGGGAGCAATTGTAGGTCTTTCTCCTCTAGTAGGTACTCTGTGAGTGTCCTGCCTTTGCTAGAGCGCGACTACGGGTATTGGGTTCCGATGTCATGGGAATGAGTGATATTCGTTCTCTAAAACTGGAGGATATTTACAGATTCGCCAAAGAATCTTGAAAATTCTTACAGGGCTAACTAACTCTATCTCTGTCACTATTCTTTCCTATCTCTTTCTCTGATACTTTTCTCCCTCCCTCCTTGACTATCTACCCCCTTTCCAGAGCTTTAAATACAATGGGCTTTTTAGCCTGAGTGTTTTAGGAGCCACCAAATCTCCTGGTGCTTCTTGGCTCGACCTCTTCAAATTCAAATTCAGGTACGAGCCCAGGATTCTGTGTCTCCTGTGGCCTAATGCCTCACAGTTGGTGATTTAGTGTTCCATAGACTCCTCTTCATCACAGCAGAACCTGCATGATCTTGTACTAGTTAGATAACCCTGTTGTGTTAAAGTGTTTATTACAGGCAAAGTGACCTGTCAGTGCTCCACAGAGTAATCTGAGGCCCTTTTTATCTAGGGTTAGACCAACTTTTTGGAGCGATTAAGGCCGCTTGGGCCGTTCCAGTGTTCCCTGATTTTAGTTTGGATCCATTTTTCGGTTTCCTGTTTCATATTATTTTCGTTAAAGCCGAAGAATGGAGTTGGTCAAATAAAAGTCTGCCTTCTCGGTTCCTTCGTGCCGCCTCATGACCAGTTTGTTGATATATATTTGTGATGTCAGCAAAATAATTTAATTTGAGCATAAAATTGAATAGTGAATAGTAAAGTAAGGCACTTATGGCTTGAACCCACTGCGTATTATACCGTCCACATAGAACGAATGCACCTTGGCAGGATTTTGACAAATCAGAATAACTTTTTACAAAAACAAAATACTTTGAAATGTTATTATTGCTCAGATGCTATCGCCATTAGGACTAGGACTTGCTACCAACAATCATATATTCTAATATAAAAAAAGTTTCCTTTTAATGAACTCACTCATTTCCACGCATTCAATCCTCACAATTAAAACACTACTTAAGTGGAAATACCTTTCAATATAAAGAGGAATTCAGGATAAATGAATTCGTATTAAATAACATTGTCAAACTAGTACAAGATTGAGAGCTAACATGTAACAGCTTTTTTATATACCAAGTGGAAAATTAAAGACTTTCAGCGATATTAATGTAATAGTTAAATAAAACAAAATTGTGCCAAGTATATTCACTATAGTAACTAAAACAACATCAAATAAGAGGTAGTATTACTGTTGAAGTTGTAAAAAGGTGTATTAAGAGAGAATGAAATTATTTGTACTTAAAGTTACCTCTATTAGCTAACAAATAATATCCTTTAATAAAGTTTTATTCTATTAAAACTGAATTCTGAATTCGGCAATGTACATATGAGTGAGAGTAGTTGATAAATTTCTACACCAAGCAGAGTGAGCTTATCAACGTGTAGTGTTTTCACACGTATAAGGACGAAGGATGAGTTGCCGTATTGATGAGTTGAGGGGTGTTTTCTTTAACCCTTCGCTTGGCAAATTTTTCGGTGGTTATATGTCCACCCAATGAGTTTGGCCTAACTTTAACACATTTTGTGCGGAAGTTAATACAATGTTACCACTTCGTTTTCTGTATTTCATGTAATATTATTTAAATATATTAATTTCCTATTTAACCGACTCGCAATTTCTCGAGTTTTGTTGAAAACTGAACAAAGAAACCTATTTTATTAAAGTAGTACTAATTTTTATTACTATTAAAAATCCTTGTGCATGTACTTACTTTTACTTTCCACTGTACTTCATGTTTTTATACATGTATACATATACATACATATAAATATGTGACCACTTAGGAACTACTTGAAACATATGTTTGTATGGGTTGTGATTTATTTAACGAATGAAACCTATGTCAACAGTGACATAAAAGCTTCTGTGACAAGATATGCGAATATTGATAAGAAATCTCTCCGCTGCCACATGCTGATTAAAAAGGACGATCAAATAGACAAGTATAAACGAATCAATTTCAAGTTGGGTGCTTCATCAGTATAATACCCGAGAATTTTAAATTCTCTGTGACTATCAGTTGCAAAAGTTGAGCCATTTCGTTTTTTCCAAAAGTAAACCGTTCAAGTACAATCAATATACGAGTACAACCAGTATACAATCAATATGACCGCTAAAACTGTTGTAAAAAAACGGAGTGTTGTACCGATTGGAAGTAAATACCTAGAAAAATGTAGCATCATGCATATAGTTCGTAGCACCAATTTTTTGCTCAACAACAATTTCGAGAAGGTCGAGTATAAGGTTGTTGGAAAGAGCTATTAGCTCGTCTTTGGCAGTAAGTGATCACTATGCTGATGTAATTGAGAAGTCAAAACACAATACTAATATTTTCAAATTGCTGACAGCGATAAAAGCAGGCTTACACCATCAAGTAACCTTAAAATTGCATAGGAGTTTCGTTAGGACAAAAATATAGTAGTGTAGAAATACGATATAAGTAACACAAAAGCAAAACCACAATTAGAAAAATTACAACTTTTCAAAACTCTTTCCTTCGGAGAAGTTTGGGTGTCCCCCGTCAACTCCAGTCAACCTACTCTATATGCTCGCGCACAAGGTCCCTACAGCTGAGACAGGAATGTGACTCACAGCCAAAGAAATTATAAAGCTAAAACAATTCAATTCAATATGAAACAATCGCTAACAATCCTGGCACGAAACCCAGCGCGAACACACTTTTAGGTGTTTGGCCGAGCTCCTCCTCCTATTTGTGGCGTGAGACTTGATGTTGTTCCACAAACGGAGGGACCTACCATTTCAAACCGACTCCGAACGGCAGATATTTTTTATGAGAAGCTTTTTCATGGCAGACATACACTCGGAAGTTTGTCATTGCCTGCCAAGGGCAACCGCTATTAGAAAAATGTTTTTTCTTCATTTTGGTGTTTCACCGAGATTCGAACCTACGTTCTCTCTGAATTCCGCATGGTAGTCACGCATCCAGTTACACTTGTGTATTTAAAAAAATTTTGGACGTTTTAGCAACACCGAGATTAGTGATTAGCCTCCTTTCGAGGCTGTGGAACCCTTCAGCCAAACAGCCTTCAAGCTCTTAAAAAACAATTGAATCGCTGAATCGCTCTGTTTCACGCGAGGCTCTCCAATCAATTCTCAAATGTTTATGTGGTGTGGTCTCCGAGTCATTCTGGTATACCAATTAATGAAAAGGCAGATCAGATGCCGAAGCTTTGAGCATGATTCACAGTAGCATTTTCTCTGAATGGTATAATGAATTTCTGTCATATGCAAGTAATCGACCTAAACTTTTTGCATAAATTTTCACAAAGTTACCAGTCGAACCAGGTAAAAAATTGTAAGTTCGATGTTAAAGATACAAAACTTATCAACAGAATATTTTACAACCAAGTTGTTCATTCTGCCAGACTTAATCTAATAAGGAGTAAAATGAACTATTCGATAACTGTGAAGACTTTAAATCAGTGTTATCAAATACAAATGAAAAGTACACGTAAATTTGCTTTCGTTTATTAGAGCCATAAATAAGTGTTTTGGATAAGGGTAATCGTCTCTGTTAAAACGAAACAAAATTTTTTTATAGAGATATATGTATTTACTTGTAAACGAAATCGATAGGTGACGTGATTTATACCCACCGGCCCAAGAATGCGGCATAGAATTTTACGTTCAGTATTATATATTAAGTTTTCCTTCACCCGCCTTACGCTTCTCCCAGGTTTCAGAAGCATAAGTAACGCCAGGTCTAATTATTATTTTGCAGAGTTTCTGCTTCGTTCGCTTAGAAAGAAACGAAGAACCTAGACCTTTCAATAACAGAAAGAAGACCAGGTTTCCCGCCTGGAGCTTCGCACTCGCTTCTCGTTTGGATTTTGCGTCCGCAGAAATGATAGATTCAAGATATTTAAACGTTGCCACCCGCTCAAAAGGGTGACTGTCGATCAATATGGCAGATTTACATTCATTTTGAACTTTAGACTCATCAAAACTTTATGTTTACGACGTCTGATAATGTAATCAACAAAATATAATATATTATAGTGCTTGTCGAGGGAGGCAACGTGGGAGTTGAAAAATTGTAACAGCACAAAACAGTGCTAAGCTACTGTAAAACTAAAAAAAAAGTAAACAGAAATCCGATCTCCGAGGTAGATCCGTAATGAAATTTTTAGCTCTTTTTAACAGGAAATTTAGATATTTGTCAAATAAAGGTTCAAAAGGGCCCATTATGCGACACAACATGGCAGAAAAAAATGTTTGCCCCTGAAATTTTATTTTATCATCGCTTGTAGGTTTAAGCGTAGTTTCTAATATTTCTTAGCAACTTTGGTCACAAATATGAATGAAAAAAATGTTTACCTTCAATAACTCACCAAACGTCATCGCTCTGTAAAGGAGTTCCCCACTTCTATTTTTCACACATTAGAATGAGCAGATAGTATTTTTAAAAATTTTCGAAAACCTATTTTTATTTATGTACTTTGAAATATTTTAGAATATGATGACATACAAATATGTATGTATGTATGTATATTCTCTCTATATAGTATAGTTGATGCCTTTAAAACAAAGCTTGCATTTTTTCTGTAGTCAATAATTAACTTATGTTTTCTATTTGAATTTAGAAAACGATTACATGCAATTACATTATAAATGACAGTACCCGCAATGAGATCCCGAAGTGAGCAGAGAGTAAAAGCATGGTTTTTATCAGCGTTAATGGTGCATAGTGCTGTTGCAGGGAATCCAGATGCAAAGCGGCTTTATGACGATTTGCTGAGTAACTACAATAAACTTGTTCGGCCTGTCGTAAACACCACAGATGTGCTCAAAGTTTGTATAAAACTAAAGTTGTCGCAACTGATTGATGTGGTGAGTACGCAAAACCAGAATGTTTGAATTGTTAAAGGTTCGAAGATATACCATTATTAAGTGAATTGTTTATTTTGTACATTGAGGCAGCTCCAATAAAAAAAAATTCACTATTATTATAATTAATTTTAAAACCGATACCATTGGTAGTGTTAATGCTGATTCCAATGGAAAAAAGTTCCTTTACTACCTCTACTTCTTCTATCTGTTAATAGTAATGCAGTGACACGACTATTTCTTTGATGACACGAGATACTTATTTTACCCTCATTCATCACAAAGCCTGTTTATTTCGTTTCTTTATTCATGCTGCTGAAAGCGGCTTTACAATCGACAAAGAAATGGATTTGCGTTTTGTAATAAATCTACAAGGTTTGCTCGTTAACTATGGTGAAAAAGAAAATTGTGAGGGGAACTTCGGCTATCACGTCACGGGGGTGATTCACCAGCCTAATTCTACATGATCATTTCACACCTATTCACACACTCTTCCAATCAGTCGTTGACAAGACGGCGACGGAGTGTCATTGGTTGATTTCTTTCGTATACCACCTGATTCTGTCAAATACGCTCAAAGCCAAATAACGGTGTGCTAAAGAGCCCACCCCTAAAATCCAATCAGTTAATTCATGGCGGGCTTTAATAATCGGCAGGCAAACATTCATAATCTGTATGTTAGTTGCTTCAATTAGCGGAGCAGCTTTTCTCCACCGTATTTCAGCAGTACGTTGTTCGTTAGCAATACTATTCGTATTTCGTCATAGTCGGGTAACTGGTCTGTAAACCCATGATTTTTTTATTATATATGGGACTGGTCTTCCATTTATTTTTGTGCATTGAAGACCATTTTGGTGTTCAAAAGCTAAAATTGCAAAAAAAAAACAGTTTTTACCACCGCTTTTTTAATATGTGCCCATTAGACTAGCCGTAACTTTTTTTTGTGGAAATCCATAAATTTTCGGGTCTTAAAACATGAGGTTAGGAGTAATGAAAAATGGTGTAATTTTTTAACCCGATCCGATGATGCCTAACCGTGCCCATTTGATCCCAAAGTATGGAATTTCAAAAACTCACAATTTTTACAAAATTTTTTTTTGTTTCCAATTTATGTACAATAATTTAATTTAATTTAATATGTATATACGTAATATATATATAATTTAACTTTACATATTTATATAATTTATTTTAATTTAATAAAATTTTAATTAAAGAATTAGATTGTCTATTTAATGAGACATGTTTTGGTGTAAGACGGATACAATTGCCTGTAGTGCTCAACAACTTGCAGTAAGTACTGTTTGTCTTCTTCATTATAAGTAAGCGATCTGTTGTAATCTGTGATCAATTTCAATGCTCTCTCTGCAGCGTCATTAACTACAGACAAATGCTGACAAATTCGTTTTCCCGCTATATAGTCTTCACTTTCTTGCCATGTTGAAGGATCTGATTCCAAAAAACTTGTTTCAATTCCTAAGCGGGTAAAGAATGTTTTAGTTCTTGATGAAATAAAATCATTTATATTCTTGCTGGCGTAAACCGTTATTTCTAACATTGTTGCAACAACTCTCTTTGGAACAGCATCTTCCTTCTGGTTATCGCTAGTAATTGCTTCCACCATTTTTCGCTTAATATGTGAAGGAATTTGATCATCAAAAAATGAAAGGCCAACCGCCTCTTCCGACAAATACCATAAATGATTTTTAATTTTATGTAAAAAGGCATTGGATACATTCTTATCGAAACATACAATAACATCTTGAATGAGCTTAAGGTCATTTTGTGGAGCAGCTATTGGATCCACACAACGAAACCAATATGGAACGTAGATGCAGGTTAAAAAAATACAAACGCTTCTTAGACTCTTTATCTCTGAAGTCGTTAACATGAATTGCTCGCGAAACAGAAACATTTTGTAGCAATATAATTAGGTACTTCGACATAAACCTTGCGTGTGATGTTGCACCAGGTGACCGTACTTGTGAAAAATTTAGTACGTCTTCTCCAACAAAGAGCAACGATAATTGTAGTCATTCTTTATAATCGGCACGAGTGTGGTGACTATTTAAATGCAGTTAGACAAAAATTCTTAAATACTTCCACTTCAGCTATTGTAAAGACTTTCCGAACTTCATTTTCCGATATTCCACTTTTGAATGACTTAGAATTAATGTTTTTCCAGCTGTTAGAGAAACGATTCTGCGTAAGATTTTTGGACCTTTGCACGTTGGCAACGGCGAATATCGTAGACGATGGAACGATGAGCTGTATGAGCTTTACGACGACATAGACATAGCGCAGCGAATAAAGATCTAGCGGCTTCGTTGGCTGGGTCATGTCGTCCGAATGGATACAAACGCTCCGGCTTTGAAAGTATTCGATGCGGTACCAGCTGGTGATAGCAGAGGAAGAGGAAGGCCTCCTCTGCGTTGGAAAAATCAGGTGGAGAAGGACTTGGCTTCACTTGGTGTGTCCAATTGGCGCCAGTTAGCACGAGAAAGAAACGACTGGCGCGCTTTGTTAATCTCGGCCAAAATCGCGTAAGTGGTTATCGCGCCAATTAAGAAGAAGAAGAGAAACGATTGAATAAAGGAACTTCCGGTGGTGATGATTTGCCAAAATTTAGTTCGAACACTGCTTTGACTAGCAACTCACTAACATGGTGACGAAACGGAAAGAAAAGTAGATTTCGGCCCAACCTTTTTTGAAGCAAGAACGCTGCTCCATTATTAACTCCCGTATTAGCAGCTGTTGTATCAAATGATACAATTTCCACTAAATCATCGAGCACAAAAAATTATGTATTTCTGCAGCTACTGCATCTCCCGTTGAACTTTCAATTCCCAGCAGTTTTTCCATATTTTCTCCTGTGACAACGAGAGACAATCTATCTTTCTTTTCTGTGCCTCGTGTTTCTGCAAGCAGCTTGCCATCCCAGTGAAGGACAAAAACGTCGGGAATCTACAAACAAGTAAAAAGAAAGGTCAAGAATCCAAAATCTTATAAACATATTCAGTAAAACCATTACATTGAATCCATTAATAATCTCTTGAGCTTGTCTGCGACAATAATCTCTCCTCATCGAATGTAATGTTGTTCGATTAAGAATTAAATCTTCCATTTTTATTGACGGCGTTCCATTAACACTTTGCATGGTATTTATAAAGGCAGCAACCGTTGCACTCACCAAATGCATGGCATCTCTTGTTGAGAGGTTACATTTGTCCATGCATGCAAGCATTCTATCATCAATAAAATTAATTTTTCCTCGATTTGCCTTTTTCGGTAGTAAATTAATGTTACTTCCGTCTGTATCTTCGCCTTCATTCATATCTTTTGCTGCATTTTCTTCGCCAGCTGAAATATCCTTTTCAGCATCCTCGGTATCAGAGACTTCAAGAGGATAATTAGCTTCAAATGGTATCAAATATTAAAAAAAGAACCAGTAAAGCTTAACTTTAATGAACTTACTACGAACTAAATGCTTTTCAACGCGCTTTCTTTCTTTTCCATTCGTTGCTCTTTGCGTTTTTCTTTTCTTGTGAGTACAGTATCGGCCCCATATATACTACCTGGACATCCTCTATTTCTTTGGAGCAAAAGAAAGTCTTTATCTTCCTGCATTTTCATTATACCTAGGGCATCCATGGCTGCAATGTCAAATATGAAATTTTCAATTTTATCCTTAAACTCTGCTTCATTTTTACGACACTTCTCGTTAGGAGTCTTGGAATGTTTTTGTAAATTTCTCCATTCCTCGTAAAGATTTTTAAGTTTTTTAATACAATTTTTTTCTTGCTCCGAGGGAATTTGAGCTTTTTTCCAAAATTCAATCGTGCCACCAATCGTGTATTTCATACTGCTTTCCAAAGTCAAGTTTTCGTGCCTCATTTTGAAAACAATAATTGGAGCACCTGTTTCATTGATGGCAACTTGGCCCCCAAAATAACACTTTCACATTCACCCACAAGAAATATTTTTTGCTCAGAACGTAATCTTTTTTTCGGAATGCCGGATAATGATTTTGAACTCATTTTTTCACTAACTTATTACTTTTGTACTATTAAACGCATAAGACAGCTGAAACTGAATAAAAATGCAATGCCATAGCCTACCAATTCAAATATCGAGAAAAAAATGCACACTGAATAAGAATACAATGTCAAAGCCTACTAATTCAAATGTCGAGTAAAAATTCAAAACTTTTAGCGTATTCAGCGAACACAACAATCATCAACAATCATCACCGTGTTGATTATGAAACAAATTTTTATTTTTATTATTATAGTGAAGTGTGAAAAATTATTTAAAAAGTACCTTTGCATAAAATTTAAAAATAATTATTTCATTTAGCAGCTGGCTCAACACACCGTTCATAAAACACAATTTCTATTACTCAACTGACGGTGACATATTTTCCACGTATCACTAATCTGTTATGTGTGCTGAAAGCGCCTTTTGTCAGGTGGATTTCGCGATATAAATTGGGCCATGCCGCAATAAAGTAAACAAGATCATTAATTAAAATCGCATCACATCAATAAATATAAGATTCGAACAAAAAAATTGGAAACGAAAAAAAATTAGTAAAAATTTTGATTTTTTCAAATTTTCCATACTTTGGGATCAAATGGGCACGGTTAGACATCATCGGATCGGGCTGAAAAAATATACCGTTCTTTATTGCATCCAACCTCATGTTTAACGACCCGAAAACTTTTGGATTTTCAATTTTTATTTTTCTCCATACAAGCTGCGGCCAGTCTAGTGCCCATACGCCAGAATGCATGTATTATCTGATAAATTTGTAATTTTCCGATCACTGGTAGTGAGCATCGTTAAACTGTTGCTTTAACACAAATTTAAAAATTTTATTAAAAATTTATTTGTGTTTATAGTAAAATAGTCGCTTTTAGTTATCCAAGTAACATAATGTAAAGGTGCGAAGATATTGACGGCTAACGACCGATTGATTTAATTTGGTATGGAGTTACAAAAATTATTGATAAAAAGAACAAGCCTCACATGGGATACAGAGTTGCATGGCAGCACTAGGTTTCATATGTTAGTTATGTCGAGTTATTGCCCCTCTGAACGAATTATTATATTTATTATAAAATTATTGTTTCTGTAAATTAGTCCACTAGGCTTAATCTTAAAGCATAAAATAAAAATGAGCCAAAGTTGGAGTACAGGGTACGCAAAGATTTACTTAGGGGAGCTAATTTCCAAGACACTCAAAACGACGATTGCCGTTTTAAGTTGCTACGTGGACATTTAAATAATGACATTATAATAAATAACCAACCTTCAAAATTAAAATAAATATTTAAGAAGAAATTACAAAAGCCAAGTTTTTATATCTTTTGTTTTAATTATTATTATTATTAAACTTATTTAGTTCACTGACAATACCTTAAAAATAAATGTACTAAAAAAAATTATTTTCTGCAGAATCTCAAAAACCAAATAATGACAACGAATCTATGGGTTGAGCAGGTGAGTATTTACGTTGATAATACATAATACATAATACTTCTATAAGCAAGTGTGTCAACAATTAGGAATTATACCAATACCCGCAGGGTTCGTGCAATACTGCACTGTGAGCACGGAGCAATAAAATTATAGAATAGGTTTTGCTAATAGCTCCCCTCCCCAAGCAATGGACAATCTCCCAATGATTTATGATGTTACACCACAACTAAAACGCTCTTGAGTGGATTACATTAGAAACTTCCCCACCAATCATAGTAAATTTTAAAGTTTGCTCAACTTCAAAAGATTTTTCATCATGTACTTGTATGAATAGTTTTAGACTATCTAAGGTTTCTTATTTCTCCACTAACTCTGTATTTTTCTTGAAACCTCAGAAGTTTTCGTAATAAATTAAATTTTCAAAAAACTCTGCAAGAGCGCGTTAAAGATTATTTTCTTTACGCAGACAGTTTTTTGAAGTCTGCTCTTATTTGCCATAAAGCGTGGACACTCAACGAGGGCATGGTGGACATCCTCGTTCTTCCCTTTTCCGCAGTAGTCGCGAAGTGCTTCTCTCTCCTGTTTGCTCCCAAAAATTGGATCAAATAGAAATCCACTTCCTTTTTACCGGGACCTTAAACTCTAGTATGCATTGGCCAACGGCCATTCAATGAGCTGCCTCATTTCTGTTGCCATTTTTAGATGCTGATTTGTTACTCGGCGTTGCTTGCTGAGCTACATTTACTGAATGTAAGTGGCTTGACAATTTAACCACCTCTTTAGCCAAGATACTCATAGGGATTGGACCCGGGATCATTACTTTTACAGTTTTAAACGCGCTGCATACGTCGTTGTGTTTGGCCGAGTTCCTCCTCTTATTTGTGGTGTTCGTCTTGAAGTTATTCCACAAATGAAGGGACCTACAGTTTTAAGCCGACTCCGAACGGCAGATATTTTTTATGAGGAGCTTTTTCATGGCTGAAATACACTCGGAAGTTTGCCATTTCCTGCCGAGGGGCGACCGCTATTAGTAACCGCTATTAGTAAAAACTTTTTCTTTATTTGGGTGTTTCACCGAGGTTCGAACTTACGTTCTCTTTGCTACGGCTACGGCGGCCGCCTCATAGAGGCTTATTTGTTCAATTTTTTTGTGGCCCAAAGTAAAGACTCTCTTCTATTTTATTCCGCTAGACTAGGCCTATTATTTTCTAACCACTGGATAGTCATAGCTACACTTTCGCATTGGCACGTATTTTGTTCAGTTGCTTCAATTTTACCCAATACCTTCCTATGAGTCTTAAGAGAAGAAAGGAATTTCAGAAATTTCACCCAATTTGCTGTATTAAATACGTTTTTAACGTTAAACGTAACGAGTAGACAGCACTTCCAGATGCTTGAAAATCACTTTTTCTTGTATTTTTCCTACTGAATCCAGTAGCCAAATAGATCTATAATTTGAAGCGTCCAAGTTTCGGAAATGAGCCTTCTGCGAAACTAGTGTTATCAAAGTATGCAAAAGTGAGAATAATACCAAGCTTCGATGCGTTCTTTGAATGTAGAAGGAGGAGAAAAGAAGAATTCAAGAGTCCAGTTCAAGGCGAACCCACATAAGGTGACTTTTCTATAACAGCTAAATTTGTTTTCTTGCGATTTACTGGCTAGAATTATAACGTTGGAAAAATCGCAATTATTACAATAGGATTTGTGAGATCTTTCCCGAAATTGTCGCTATTATTTTTGACTGATCATATTAAAGAGTATTTCTACATTTTGTACTAATGAAAATGTGTTTTTCTAGTCTTGGTATGACTACAAATTACGATGGGAACCAAAGGAATATGGTGGAGTACATATGTTACATGTACCCTCAGATCACATATGGCGTCCAGACATCGTTTTGTATAACAAGTAAGTAACTCAAACTTTATTTTTTACGTTTATATATTACGAGATTCTAATGTAACCAATGTCGCGGAGAACTATGAATGCAGTGTAAATTTTCTAAACGCATTTGACATTCTTGGAGGCGCTGATCACGAAAATTTAATGAGCATAACATATTATAATTGTGGTATTCACACCGGGACTGTTACTTTGGTAATTCGTTAGTAGGTATTTCAGTAAATATTTTAACTGTGAAAGCACTTTTTATTCCCAGTTGATTCAGTTTTATTGAAAAGTGAAAATCCCCAGAAAAAATCCAAATTGTTGAAAGCTTAACTGCAAATGATGTAGAAGAAATCGCGTTTATTACTGATAATTACTTAAAAAAAACACTTTATAACAATACAATACAAACAGACAAGACTGGGTCTGGTGTTTTGTTACTCGGTAGTGCGGAAGTTCGTTAATTTATAAAAGCAAAATACTCATAATAAGTGCCGACTAACAAATTAATAAGGCCGGTGTGAATACCACTAATATAAAATAAAGTCACTATGCGCCAGAAATTAATTAAATTTAAAATGTAGTATAAAGACTTCACTCGTTAGTGATATTTATTTGTGTGAAATTGCCAAGTTTGTAAACCAAAAAACAGTTTTCTCGATTAACTTGCCAATTTTCTGAGATTTAGTTATGTTTGGTAGGAAAAGTCTTTTATGATATATGGTAAGCGATCAAGAAAAAATGTTCAACAAGCCACAATCAGTGTTGCATATCTAATAATTGTGAAAGCTTCTGAACAAAGAAAATTAATACTGGCATGAAACTGAAGCCTTTCAGGAATATAGACATATTTATATCCCGAGCACTTTTGAATAGGTTTGCCACATTTAGCTGCTGATAGAAGTTTTACCTGTAAGGAGTTGCTGCCATTTTCTAATAGAAATCTCCAATTTAGAAGGGTTATTGATGTACTCCAATGAGGATGCCAAAAGTATGAGTCGGCGCTATCACCTTGACTGGATTATGTCCTCGTTTCAATGCTCTGAAATTTAAAGGCGAAGAGAAGCGACACTTTGCTCGCCGGATATAAGACATAATCAAAAAATTGCCTTATATGCATCAAGAAACCAAACTCATGATTCTAAATGACGCATTTAGCACAAGGATGATAACAGCAGAAATTTAATACATACATTATATAAGGGGTGATCAATTTAGAGGCATCGGATTTTAAATTGAAATAAAATAACGAAAATTGAAATTAATTGGGCAATCATTATCATTTTTTAGTTTAACTATTTATGACCATCCGTAATTCGACCATCCGTAAACACTAATTTTGCATGTCTCCTTGGAGGACTTCGGTCGGTATCTCGTAAATAACTTTAGTAATGATGGCCTTCAATGCCTCAATCGAAACTGGTTTATCCACAAAATATTTAGACATATTTACATACACCCACAAATAAAAGTCCAAAGGTGTAATATCTTACGAATGTGGCCAATCCACTGGTCCGAGACAAGAGATAAATTGGTCACCGAAACGACGACGCAGTAAATCCATGGTTTCACGGGCTGTGCCGTGATGGCAAGTAGTACCGTCTTGTTAGAACCGAATGTTGTGGAGATCACGGGCTTCAATTTCCGGTCGTCGTTTATCATCGCGCGATAGCCTTCGCAATTCACTGTTACATTGGCATCAGCCTCATCTTTGAAGAAATATGGTTGACCGCACCAACGCTTATTTTCAATGAATGTAATGTAAGCTTCTTGAATGGCTTCGGGTTGTTCATCAGCCCAAGTATGGTAATTTTGCGACTTAAGCCAAAAATGATCCTCATCGCTCTACAAAATTCGGGTCCCATAATTCGGATCTTCGGCGAGTTTTTCAAGAGCCCAACGACTGAAATTATGACGCTTTGGAAAATGGACTAGCTGTTTCTTTATCCGCTTTTAGATCAAGATAGTTAGTCCAAGTTGTTGAGACCGGTCTTCCGGTTCTTCGGCAAAACTTCCATTTACAGTCGCAATATTCTCTTCACTTCGGGCTTTACATGGTCTAATCGGTCGAGTATCATCCAATAATGTAAAATTATTCGTAATTTTGTTAATGGTGACGTAGTCACTAAGCCAAAAATGGGCCTCATTGCTAATCGGGCGTTGTACGTTGCAAACGTTGTTGATGCGTAAGTCTTTCCATGATGAAATGTCAATGAATAATGAAAAAAAGTATGTATTTAGTTTGACAGTATCCCCTGGTGATCTGTCAAAAGTACTTCTAATCTGATCACCTGTTACATATATGTATGTATCTGTAGTCGTATGGTATAGTAGCTTAAGCCGAAAAGAAAGACCAGTAAGCAAACTTAGCATTCATTTTATCTATAAATCTAAATAAGAAATAAGGGGAATAAATACAAAATTAAAAAATTATGCGATATAGTATTTAGAACGCTAAACAACAATTTAGTTTTTATCTTAAGTCTTAAGACTTCAGCTACTGTGGTGTACGACCCCATATACGAGTATACATGTACGCATGTAGATCCTTCATTGGATGTTTGGCGGAGTTCCTCCTCCGGTATGCGCCTTGTGGTACGTCTTGATGTTGTTCCACAAATGGAAGGACCTACAGTTTGATGTTAACTCCGAATGACAGATGGTTTTTTATGAGAAACTGTTTCATGGCAGAAATACATTCAGAGGATTACCATTGCCCGCCGAGGAGCGACAAGCAGAAACCCATTCGGCTACGGTCTACTATAATCGACATGGTGCCATCTGATACACACAAAATTGTTCTTACGTCTGATGATAGATAGATAGATGATGTCCTGTAATTCCAGCTGATACATACATACAATACATTCAGTGTTATGATATTACATCTCTGGTCACCGTGTAGTAGGAGTGGGCATTAATACAAATAAATTAAGTTACATATTTGATTTTTGCAAGCGATGGACAGACATGACGTAGGATCAGAAAACTTAATAAAAGTTTTCAAATTGCGTTACCTTAAGCCGTACAGGAAGCCCAAAGTTGAGCAGACACGATGAAACTCTAGTTATGAAATGTATAGTCTCTTAAGAAATGGTCTATCTAAGTTAGTTTATCATGTATATGCTAAAGTGGTATCCCAAAACATAGGAATTGATTTTTTTTTTTCAAAAACTCTTGTTCCCATCCTTTACACCTGGATATACATGAATTTTTAAATATTAAAAAAAAACGTTTTTCTTAACTTTAAATCCAAAATAAAAAAAACGTATTTTTTATTTGAACTAACTTATGACTTATCGAATTCTGTAGTCAGTTATGGAATTCACTTGCACCTTTTACTTCAATATTTTCCCCCTCATTTAACAAAAAGGGCAATTTTGTAAACACAATATTTATACCACTTTTGGCATTGAAAAAAATGTGTAATGTAAAAGATACTAATCCTCAATATTTCTTTATATTATAGAAAGTAGTGTCGTTTATCAGATCCAGAAATAAATTTTAGAATTAAAACTTTTTTATTTAAAATTTTTAAATGTACATGATGATCCCAAGCACGTTTTTTTAAATTATTTTTTTACGAAAAGAATATATGCGCTTTCATTCATTATTACGTATGATCCGTCCTCTTTTGCTATACTCGTTTTTAAATGTCTGTCTTACGTATCTTTCAAAAATTGAGAAATTTTAAAATGCACTATTTTTTCCAGTTGCCCTGCTTGTTTGTCCCACATTTCATACGATAATAACTATCATTTCAGTTAAGAATATGATTTTTGCGATGTCTTTTTTGTCAGTGCAATGCAGCGATTGATCATTGAGCAAAATTAGCAAAGAAACTTGTAAGTCTTCCACAAATTTGCTTGAATACTTCAATAAAAGTTCCCAAAGGCAAGTTTAAAATTGCAAGAAAATCCCGTTTTTCATCATTTTTTCGCTGATGGTCTTCTGGCCGAGTTTAACGAAACGCGCTAGTTGGATACACCAACTGAAACCAAGTCCTTCTCCACCTGAACTTTCCAATACAGAAAATATCTTCCTCTTGACATGAAGACATGAAGCCGCTGGATATTTTTTCGCTGCGCTATGTCTATGTCGTCGTATAGCTCAAACAGCTCATTTTTCCATCGCCTTCGATACTCACCGTCGCCAATATGCAAAGCTCCAAAAATCTTCCTCAGAATCTTTCTCCCGAACACTCCTCGGGACACTACACTGGATATTATCATCGTCCAAGCTTCTGCGCATGATGAAAGCCTTATAAAGCGCTATTTTTGTTCGTCGAGAGGGGTTTTGACTGCTCAATTGTCTACTTAGTCCAAAGTATCATTTGTTGACAAAAGAAATTCTCCGTTGGATTTCAAGGCTAATCGTGTTATCGGTGTTAATGCTGGTACCTAGATAAACGAAGTCTCTTACAACCTCGAAATCATAATTGCCAACAGTGCCAATACGCGCCGAGTGTTTTTTTGATAACAGGAGGTATTTAGTTTTGGCCTCGTTCACCTTCAGACCCATTCGCTTTGATTCTTTATCCAGCTTGGAAAAGTCAGAGCTAACAGCGCGGTTGTTATCAATATCATCGGCATACTCGGGCGACTTGCACGATCTTTACCAGCATCAAGTTAAAGAAGTTGCACGTCAGTGAGTCACGCTGTCTGAAACATCGTTTGGTATCAAACGGATCGGAGAGGTCCTTCCGAATTCTGACGGCCCTTCTGGTATTGGCCTGAAGGAACAGCTCAAATGGATCGAGCACATGTAATATATAGTCCAGTTTTCTGGGGTTAATGCCAAATGGCACTACGGTATTGTCCCAGCTATCGATGGACAAAACGGTTATGCAAACTTCGTTCCACCTTCAATTCATGACCATCTTTAAAACCTGATGTGAAAGTACAATCGAGCAGCCAGAGAGCTTTGTTGTAGGAGATGCTACTTTGTTGTCACAGTTGAAAGAAATTAATGTGGAGGGAAAAATCCTATCCTGGATTCTTCCTGATTTAAATTAATTTAATGTAAATTTGTTTAAAGTGACTTTATTACTTTATTATGTGCCTCTATTTATAATAATTGCCGCGCGTAAGCCCAATTGATTGCGTTCTCACCGGAACTCTATATCTACTATGCGGGAGTACTCGTATATGTGTACGAATAGTAAAAACAACAGATCTTCCAGTCCAACAGTGTCGCAGATGACTACACCACTGTATAACAAACATGTTTCTAGAACTTCTAATTAAAAGCTTTAAAATTTGATGAAACTTTGTTGGTTTCTTTAAATTTTTGTACAAAGTTTGAAATTTGGATTTATATACTTTTATACAAAAAATTAAAGGAAAATAAAAATAGTGAAAACTGGTCAAAATGTTGAGATGCAATTATTTTGAGGTGCGGAGGCAGCATAGAACTGTAGGTCCCTTAATTTGTGGAACAACATCAACGAAATGCAAGGTGAAGTTCAAAATTAACAAGACTGGCGTCTTAAAAATGTTTTTGATGGCGCCATCTTTTTAATGAGTTAGTGTGTTGGAAGTTACATTTCTAGTTGACTTCCAGTGAAAGCTTGGTGACATTTGGTTCAGTGGAAGCGAAGTTATTGCGTGTTAGTATGTTTGTGCCATCGGTACATAAATGAGTTTCGAACAAAGACCTTATATGAAATTTCGTTTTGAAATCGATAAAACGTTTGCTGAAACATTTGAATTGATGAAAAAAGTTTATGGCGATGATTGTCTATGCCGTGCCAGAGTTCATGAGTGGTTTGCACGTTTCAGAGATGATTGTGAGAGCTTAAATGACAATGAAATCAGTAATCACCGAAAATTCCATCGAAATTGTTCGAAATTTTATCAAAAATGATCCAAAATCGTCGTTGAAATTCATGGAATCGGAGTTGAATATCTCCAAAACATCCATTTATCGCATTTTAACTGATCATTTGGGCTTACAAAAGGACTGTGCACGTTTCATTCCGCAAAAGTTAACTGAGGACCACAAATTGCTCAGAATTCAACATTCGAAAGAGCTCATTAAAGAGGTGAGAAAAGACGAGAACTTCCTTTACAACATTGTAACTGGTGACGAAACGTCGTGTTTCCAACATGAACCTCAAACTAAGTGTGAAAGTCAATGTGCCGATTGGAAGGCTCCACGCGAGCCACCACCCAAAAAATCGCGTTTGGAGAAGTCAAAAAACAATTGGATGCTCATTTATTTTTACGATTCCAAGAGAATTGTCCATAAGGAGCTCATGCCAACGGGCCAAACCGTTAATGCAATTTTCTATCTTGGCGTTTCGTTGCAACGCATTAGTCGAATTCGCCCTGAATTCCGCGAAGGAGGAAGCTGGCGCTTATTGCATGATAATGCACCATCTCTACCGACGTCCTGAAGGACATTCCGGATTCCGGTCAATGAACATAAACACTCTTTCGGAAAGCTTTTAAATCGCGCAAAACAGTGTATCGAGGCCAGAGGAGCCTATATTGAATAAATAAACTCGAAGTTATGAGAACAAAGCTCCTATCGTTTCTATTTTAGCTCAGTCTCTTTTATTTTGGACATCACCTTGTAGTACTGCTCAGTTATTTATATAAAATTAATATTTCTGAAAAATAACTTTTAGTTTTATGCCTAAGCAGCAATTGCTTAGTTTATCTATCACCTTTACCATCAAACCCCCCTATCCCCAGCATGCGATTCAAATGAGATCAGAAATTTAAAGAATTGGCCCCAAAGGTAAAAGAAGTTCACCTAGGTTTCACCGAAAATATCAGGAATTAAATATATATACCATATATCTAAATACAAATGAAAAGAAAAATCTAATTAATTCTGTAATTTACATCCGTGTATTTCAATGCGACTTAAAGAAAGCCTTTGTAACAAATTTCCTTAATTTTGGTAAGGGTTTTTTAAAATACAACGCTCGCTCAAATTTACACAAATTTGGTACAAATGATGAATCTAGGAAAATTAATACAACACAAGCAAAATTTTGAAAAATGGGCAGTGCCACGCCCAATTTTTATTAAATGCGTGTCTCTCGATAACGGCTTAATAAAATTCGCCTCATTTAGATAATTAAATCGGATAAAAACCTCGCCCACTTTATATACATATGTAAGACTAAATTTCCGTCCGCCCATTTGATGTTGAGATGAAGCTACAATTCACAATGCCGATGAGTTTAAATTTAAAAATTAACAGCCGGTCCCAATTAAATTTTACCAAAACATATGCGGGTAAATAAAGTTCGATCCGCACCGAATTTGCACTCCTTACTTGTTAATTTTTTATTTCTTAGCACTTTCTTGTTGACACTTTTGTTGGTATGTTTCTATCGATTATCTTTGTTTTTATTGTTGGATTGTATTTAAGTCGAAATTTCTTTGAACAAGAGCGAGTCAGTGCGTCTCAAAGGCTTCAATAGGAACTCCATTCTATTTATAAAATTAAATTGAAATTCATCGAAGAAGCCCAGTACAATGCTCCGATGCCAAGAATTTGGCCACACTTATTTTGACCGTGTCTCTATAAATATAAAAATGTGCTGACCAATTCAACCGCTCTTGTGACGACGTACTTCTTAAATACACTCCATCTCGCTATTTCCAGAGTAGTTGCAAATTAAAACCTGTTTTTATCCTGAAAATGTTACTTTTTTACCTAATAATGTGTATAACCATAACTCCTTACAATTACTTAAGAAATTCTATTTGGAATATATTCATGAAGTGATATAAGGTAGTTTAAAGAAATGGTGGACCAAGCTGCTTTAATTGCATGGATTGATAAAATTTTAGGTTCAAATTGTTTTTCATTCTCTTACATTTTTTCATTCATTTTTTTCTTTCATTGCACGTAAATAAAGAAGGAATCGGGAGGAAGTGATAGGGAAGCGGCTAATCATATCGATGAAAGGGCACAGTATGTGCTGTGCATTCTCACAGAAGATAGAACAACAAAACACGTTAAATTCATTCTGAAAGATATTCTGAAATTATAAATATTAGGAACTCATTTTTTCTAGGTAGATTCGATTTTTGTTTATTATGTAATCTTACCATATTGTAGTCATTGAACATGGCCTCCTACGATATTTTCCTGATCCCAGAACTTAAAAGACCCATGAATGGAAGGAGATTCAATACAAAACGCATCACCAAAATAGATCAAACGCTTGAAACAAGTAGATATCTACAATACTTTGTGGATTGGAAAAGGTGCTGGCAGTGTAATACAGGGTGGCTGATGAATTTTGCTACATTAAGAAACTCAAATAACTTTTTTTTTAGTGTATGGAATTCATTTATTTTTTTATTCAAGTTGAAGATCATTAAATTTTATTAAATGTAGCTTAACTAGTTTTAAAAATAATTGAATTTAAATGCCCCCCATGCTCGTTGACACAAGTGCGGCATCTTAGTAAAAAGTTGTTCATTGCTGCTTTGAGAGTTGCGACAGGAATAGCCGCAATTGTTGCCCGAATGGATTGTTTTAGTTCATCCAAATTTGTTGGCTTAGTTTTATAAACTTCTTGTTTACATAAACCCCACAAGAAAAAGTCAGGTGCAGTAAGGTCAGGCGACCTGGGGGGCCAACGAAATTCGGAGTTTCTTGAAAACAGGTTATTGGGAAATTTTCGTCGCAACTCTGTCATAACAGTCTGGGATATGTAAGACGTTGCCCCATCTTGTTGAAACCACACAGAGTTGAAAGGAATTCTCTTTCGGCGTAGTTCTGGATAGAAAAATTCCGCACACCACACTGTCACGCGAAGAGGATGCAATTCCGTCTCGTGGAGTATCTGTGGGTTAGAAGTACTCCATATTCGACAATTTTGTTTGTTCACATTGCCGTTTAAATCGAATGATGAGGCCCATATCAGACATGAAAAGGCAGTTTAACATGTTTTGGTCTTCTTCCACCATTTGCAGGATCTTCTGGCAAAATTCCAAGCGAATCGGCAAGTCTGCTGCATTCAGTTTGTTAACCATTTGAATTTTGTAGGGAAATAAGTCTAAATCTTTGTGCATTATTGTTTGCAAAGACTGTCGGCTGACACCAAGTTGAGCAGATAAGCTTCTTGTTGAAACCCTTGGATTGCTTTGTATAGCTGCAGCTACAGCAGCGATCGTTTCCTCCGTCCGAACTGGTGGGTTTTGATGATAAGGCCTTCTTGCGACTGTTCCTTGCTCAGCAAAATTATTCACCAGTCTCATTATGGTCCATCTGCTCGGGGGATCGCCGCCAAACATCCGCCTGTACTCTCTCTGTACCAAAACTACGGACTCCAGTGCGTGATAGCGGCGGACTATCCAAATTCTTGTTTGCGTGTCCCAGTTCTCAATTTTAATAAATTTTAAAGATCAATCTGCAAATTAAAACAAAAATGGAACAGACAACTTAAAAAGAAAAAAAGTTATTCAATTTTTTTTTTGGTAGCGGCTTTCATCAGCCACCCTGTACATCTGAGGGGGATTACTTTGAAGGGGGCAAAATATATACTTAGTCTTGCCATAAAGACAAACTTTACAATGCATACGTCGAGAACGAATTCGCAGAAAAAAGTTCTGTTATTTTTGCTTTTGTTCGTATGCATTTTTTACTCATAAATTATACTCAGCGGTCGTCCTCGCGTGGTTCGAACCAGTGCTGCCATTAAAGCTATTCGTGAAAGAAACCCCCTTGGAAAACAGAAAATCATGTCCAGGGAATTGAATGTAACGACCAGATCCATGTCAAGCCTAATTAGAAGCGCTCTCCACATGAAAGATTTTTGTCACTCACCTGCTCATCTTTGCCAACGCGCTTGAAGAAAGTTTGATTCGACAGATACAACGGCCATGAAACTAATATTTTCACAGATGAGAAAATTTTCACTGTTGAAGAAGCTTTTAATAAGCGAAACGACGAAATCTATGCTAAAACTTCTAAAGACGCAAAAAATGTTGTTCCAAGAGTTCAGCCTGGCCAGCGTCCAGTCTCCGTAATGGTTTGGTGCGGAGTGTCTTGTCTCTTCATTTCTGCGAAAAAGGCATTAAGACCCGATCAAAACTTACCAGGAGCATGTTTTAGAAGGTGTGGTGAAGCAGTTGAGCAGTACTCTCTTCAATGGAGAGCTTTAGATCTTCCAGCAAGATTCCGCTCAAGCCTGTAAGGCAAAAACCACCCAGCAGTGGCTCAAAAACAATATTCCTCTGTTCAAAGCCGCAGAAGATTGGCGATCTTTCGAAGGCCCCACAGAAATTTGAGAGTCTGAAACAATCTTTGGTTCGAGCAACGACGTCTATGTCCATGGAAACGGTGCATGTTGCAATAACTGAATGGTCTTATCGTTTGAAGGCTTGTATAAAAGCAAATGCTGACTATTTCGAATGATAATTTAAATGTTTTTTTTGTATTTACATGATTAAATAAAACTAACTTAATAGACTTAGCTTCTAACAGAACTTATGGCAGGACTAAGTAAATATTGATTAATTACAATAATTCATTAATTATTTGCTAAGAAAAATAAAAAGTCACTCCTTTGTTATAAAACAAATCTCGTACACTATCAAGGGTATTATTCGAAAATCCGTGTCATGCGCCTTGGCTGTAATGAAGTTGAGTTATTGGCGCAAGCCAAGCAGACGCTTCGTTCATTTCGTCAAGTTGCATTCCTAAGTATGTAGTTAGTAGTTTCGTCCACTGCTTGCCGTTCTTTCGTGATTTCGCCATTTTTTTAAATATGTTTAGACCACACCCTAAATTCTGTTAATGTTGGGCATGGCCCGATTCTGGCTACTTCAGCGCCAAAGCCTTTAAACACTTTTCCCTCCGAACAATAAAAAAGTCAAGGCCCTTCAGCAGGCTAACTTTCTTTTTAAAGTAAATATTATATATCACTTGTTTTTGAGACTGATTTTAGGAAGGACTTTTAACCACCAGTAATCTCAGATGAGATAATTCGTGCGTATATACACATTCTACATGAACACATATACATATTTCCTAATAAAGTGATAATACATTTGCTTATAAAATCAATTTTTTCATATAAAAAAATATTGAGGCGCCGGCGAGAGCCACACCAATTTTTGCGTCGCCACTAAATAACAATGCATATGAATATTATTTAAATAATCACAGTTTTTTTCAATTCGTCATAGTTTAATTTACTACCACTCAGTTCCCATATTTAGGAGTTCTTTTGAGAGCAAGTGAAAAAATCTTTAGTTTCTGTGATATCGAATGCGTTAGATATTAATGATCAGTGACTTCAAGAATATCAAGATTGAGACGATTTAGCCGATTTTGAAAAGGCTTTGGGCTTTGTAATTACATTATTATTGTGTTCTACTACAAGATATTGATATTTATTAAAACGTTTATTGAGAGAAATTGTACATAAAAAAGGAACTTTAACTCAATTATATTTAAAAGAATTAAACTTTAAATATTTTAAGTTTGTTTTTTATGTGATCAAAAAGTAAGGTAAAAAAGCTTGTTACTTTTAAAACTTTTACCCGCTTTCTAAGTCTATTTCATCATCTTCTGAGTAATCCATTTACATTCAATCCGGAATGGCCTTTTAGGCGCGCAGCGATTCAGTTTTTAAGCCTTAGCCTCTTGAAACAGGCGAATACGGTGGTTGTGGAACGATATTTATGGAAAGTTCAGCGAAATGCTTTCGAAGAATTAGTGTTGTGTGAGTTGGCGCATTTAGTGTTTTCGGCACTAAGCGAGATAAAATTTTTTCAGGCACAAAATATCTTTCAAAATAGTTTGATATGACCCAAATGAAATGTTAACCGTATGAATGAGATCTCTAATTGTCAATCACCAATTCGTTAGCATCAAATTTGCTGTCTTTTTCATGTTGTTCATCAATTTCTTTATCTACTCTTAATTGTTTGTACCAATTGAATATTTTTTGTAACATTACCGAAGACCTGAATTATTCGCAATATTTCAGCGGCATAAATATCTTTCCGCAACTTCTTTGCTCAACACAATCAGACACTGTTACAATCGCTAAATTTATTTTTATTCCTCAAAAAACGGACGCGCAGTTTTGAACTTGAATTTTTAAAGTAGACACAGATATTAATGATAACTGGAAACACAACACTTTCCGGATTGAAGAGCACGCGTATTTTACTCCTTACTTTTTGATCCGATATATTAATGCAGATAGTCTTTAATGACACAATAGCCGTATTCCATTTAATTTAAAATTTATCGAAATTTGATTGCTGAATATAATAACAGTGCTGATGGTAACTTCGAAGTGACACTAGCGACAAAAGCTACAATTTACTCCGAAGGATTAGTCGAATGGAAGCCTCCCGCTATTTACAAATCATCCTGTGAAATAGATGTAGAATATTTTCCTTTTGATGAGCAAACATGCGTTCTCAAATTTGGCAGTTGGACGTATGACGGGTTTAAGGTAGGTTATCTTACAGTTTTTTCATTTAACGCTTTTAACAATAAGAATGGAAGCCATGTATCGTGAAGCTTACATTCTCATCAAAAAGAAAAATATATTCTTCGTTCTCATCAACGATTATAGGCAGTCTTGGACCCATACATGTATCTATTTTGATAGGCAACCTTTGCTGCCTCTCTTGCAACGTAGTAATAAACTAGTAAGGAAGTCTTAAATTCGGTCCGGACCAAACTTATGTAACAACATACATTTTAATGAAATTTTATTTGAGTGCAAGTATAATAATTAAGTAAATGTTTCATTTACTATTCTCTGTGAGTTTGTTTGATTTCTAAAATTAAATTTTAATGAAATGTGCACGGCTATATAAACTTTTGCTCCCACAGAACTTAGACAATTTTTACCTGCTTAAAAATTACTGTTAAATTGTAAGTGGGTGTTGTTATTGATCGATTTCACAAATTTTCAATAAAAACTTATCTTGTACTAAGGGCATTGTCCTTCTACCTAAAACAAATAACGAAAACTAAATTTAGCCGGTGTCAAAATATACATGACCGCGCACATTTTAATAAAATTAATTTTCGGCTGACTGTTAATTTTTGAAATCAAAACAATTTATCGACAATGAGAGTTATTGCCTGTCGGATCAGATGGACAGAAGGAAAATTTATCGGGATTCATTCCGTACTGAAAAGTGAACGATGCACCGCAAATTTTCCAAAATTTTACTTACTGCGTTGTATTTCTTTTTCTGGATTCATCATTTGTACCAAATGAAAGCGATTTTGTTTCGTTTATAGCAGTGGTATAAAATATTTATTTTATTTTTTGAAATATAACGTTATATGTGAGGTGGGTGTGGTTATTGACCGATTTTTAAAATAAATTTCCCTTGACCTTGACCATAAATGACTCATGATGGCTTGTATACTACATACTATCAAGAACTCATCCCGAGGGTAATGGCGCAAGCAATAAAGCGTCGTATCTTTCAATAACTAACAAGCTAACAAGTTTGACTTGTGCATGTATGCAAGAGCTTATCCCGCTTCTTGATATTCCCAATAAGAGCAAGATTCATTTCAAGAACTACCGAATAGGACTCATGCTTTACATATAATTTTCCGAATAATGTTACGAACTCTGGGAAATTATAAAAATTGTTAACTAAATTTAAAACATAAACAGCTATATTTGCCACATGCCATTTGCAATCAATGCAAATTAGGCATAGAGTTAAGTGATGAAGTGGTGCACTTGTCGCACTAGTGTCTGAGGATTTTGCTTAAATACACGATTAAATTAATTTATGATTAAATGATTTGGTTTCTAACCTAGAATATTCTTGTCACTTTGTAAAAATCGCTGCCAATCTACAATCTCATTTGAAATTAATTGAAAAAAAAGAATATCGAAGAGAGATTCGAGATTCGTTCAAAGTGCGATTCGAAATTTGCATGAAGAAGTAACAGAAATTAAATCAGTGATAAAACTCCTAAGGGTCAAAAAAGCGTAGAACGATTGTGCATTGCGGGAAATCAGCGTTTGTACGGACAGATAAACGGCTGTGAAAACAGCGGTTCACATTGCTAACAAACTCGTAAAAGTTTTAAACCTGATCATATTTCTCATACGTTCGTAGGGGGCAAACTGCTTAAAATTTACTAATAGCAACGCCAAAAATATTGAAATGCATGGAAGATGATACTGGAGTCGATACGGGAATCGATGGTCCAAACAGGAAAATGTCCAAACCAATGGGCAAATGGACTAGCGCCAGGGTCGGCAACTTACGACTCGTGAGCCGCACTCCTCCTTGTTCACTCCTCTCGATAGCATAGGGCCTCGACAAGACTCTTCCATGGTACACCGCAGCATCGACCTTCTCCAAGTGTTTTTTGGTCGACTGCGGCCTCTGCTCCCTTGCGGGTTCCGCATGCCATACGCGAATATTATTTATTTTATCAAAAAAACAAACATTTAAAAATAGTTCTGGAGTACTGCATGAATATAATTAAAAGTAAAGTAAGAAGCCAACTAACAAATAAAATTTAGAGTCGGGTTTGAAACTTAAAACAACAAGTTATAAGCCAAATTTATCCAAACTTTCTAAAACCATGCAAAGCCATCGCTCCCATTGAATTTGTTTGGCCAATTGTTTTTATTGAAGCAAAAGTTAGTGTTGTAAGTAAATGTTTAATTATTTTAATTGTTTACATAAAAATAGGTAATAATCTATAAATGACATCTACACTATATATTATCTAATTTGCTGTGAAAAACACTACTTATATACGAATAAGTAGATATTTTTTCTTATGAATAAATAAACTAGTTTTATTTTATCAAAAAAACTTTATTTATGCGACCACGATTTATTGTTAGCAAGAACAAATTTTGTGGCTCTTTAAAAATTTTAAAATTTCGTAAACTGTAATTTTAGACTCTTCCGATTCAAAAGGTTGCCGGTCCCTCGCCTAGCGTCTTTAAGGCTGAAATTCAAACAATTTCAATTTGTGCGAGAAAAAATTATAAGCGGGGCAATAAGGTTGCACATATAGCTATGTATATACTCGGGACAGTCAAGCTGCATTAAAAGCACTAGCTTCACATGCTGTGAAATCGAAACTAGTGTACGAATGCCTTAACAACCTAAACCAACTTAGTGCAACAATAAAACAAAATAAAGGGCGGGGTCGGCAGCAGATTTTCTGAACCATACTATGGTATCAACTAAGCAGAATCTAAATGCAGGGTAAGCAGTAAGTTGCGAAGTCACGCAAGAACTCCGTCAAGCCAAAAGGCTTATAAGACCTTTTAAGGGGGAAGTCTACTGTGAATTTTTCAAAAAATCGATTTTTTTTATTAGCTTAAAAAATACTTTGAACCCTCTTAAATAAGGTACAATATGTGTTACAGCTGGCTAAATTTTTCTTCGTTGAAATTTCGACATTTCCCGAAGCGCTCCAAAGCGCGTACCTGCGGCACCTGAAACTTTAAACGCATTTTTCTCGAAACTAAGTTTTTGTATACGGTGTACACGATATCTCGAGTTCTGATAAATGAATCAGCTTAAAAATTTAATTATATATTCTCTGTAATAGTGTCTCTCGTCTGACATAGGATTTTTTTGATATCGTTATTTGTTAAATTGTTATAAACAATAGTAACATCAATTTTAGGCAAAAAAAAAGAAAAAAATTTCAAGAATTTTTTTTTCAACGCCAAAATTTTTTATCGACATAATCCTACGTCAGACGAGAGTCAATACTATGTATATGATAACAATATTTTGTTTTTTTGGTTTTAGATCACCGAAACGTAAGATTTCATGTACACCGTTTAGGCACCTAAGAAAAGCGGACCTGCGCTTCCAGAAGTGCCACAGCGGCCATTTTGAATATTTTGACTTAAAATTTTTTTTTCAAAATCTTAAATATATAATAAAGATAAGAGTTTAAATAGATTTTATGTACGAGCAATATTTTGTTAGAAATAAAATCCGGAAAATAAGCCTGTTTTTTCCCTTGTTACAGTAGACTTCCCCCTTAACTGCAATAGGGAATTGCATAACATGCGCAAAGTAAACATAAAGAAAATAGTTGTTTTTCTGACACGTCACGATTACTTAAATTAAATATATTACTTACAATATATATAAATTTTATATATAATTGCCGCGTACACCATTTTTGGGTGTTTGGCCGAGCTCCTCCTCCTATTGGTGGTGTGCGTCTTGATGTTGCTCCACAAATGGAGGGGCCTACAGTTTTAAGTCGACTCCGAACGGCAAATATTTTTATGAGGAGCTTTTTAATGGCAGAAATACACTCGGAGGTTTGTCATTGCCTGCCGAGGGGCGACAGCTATTAGAAAAATGTTTTTCTTAATTTTTGTGTTTCACAGAGATTCGAACCGACGTTCTCTCTGTGAATTGCGAGTGGTAGTCACGCACCAACCGATTCGGCTACGGCGGATACTTAAATTACATCTCTCAAAAATGCACATTAGGAATGAGACAGAGTGTAGACCTTGTCTGGAGGGGGATGAAACCACAGAGCATATCTTGTGCAACTGTATTGTATTGGCAAAGATATAGATCCGAATGAAATTAAGAATGCTCTTGTTGCAGATATTCTGAAATTTGTCCGCAAGGCGGAAAATTTACTGAAAGTATTTGGCTTCCTATCGATGCCCAACCTGAGGCAGGGAACATCTAGGTCAAATAAAACCTGATGTAAAATATTTAAGGTAGCAGTGCCAGTCAATAGGACTAGTATTAACTACTTCTAAAACATGTATAGCATGCAAAAGCTCCTATAGGTCGAAGTGTCGTCCATTGGGCACAAAACATTTTACAGTGCGTTTAATAAATATAGAAAAGGGACTTACTTGGCGTTTACACGGAACAGTTTTGTTACTAATGTATTCACAATTCTCTCTCTGTCTATGATTTTTTCGAATTTGGCAAATGAGTATTTGGCCAATCCGTTAAAGTATAAGTTACGCGAACCGTTTTTCTTTTTGACAGCTTTCAATTATCTTGAGATCATTTTCTTGTGTAAACTCAAGGTTATTCACAAAAATTGTATTATTTATTTCATTTATTTAATTTTAATATTTTTTTTAATGAAAATATAGTTCATTCTTCTACAGAATTCATATAAATCCAAGCTTCAAACTTTGTGCAAATTAAAAAAAATTACACAAGTTCTCATCCAAATTTCAAACTTCTTCTGAACAACGAATTATTCGTTTATTGCAAAATATGTTAAAAAATATGCTCTAAGAAACATAGCTCAAAATATATATATATTTTGAAAAACGTTTACAAATTACAAACACATCTTCAATCCACCGTTATCGCTCATTGATGCGAACTTAATTAGCTCAAATTACTAAAAAATTGTACCATCGCTGACTAGTAAAGAACACGTAGATCATTGCCTGCAGCCATATATGTACCTTAAAGGCACCGATTAATTGTCAGGTATTACAGATACTCAAAAAGTGGTAACTTGTGGAAAAGGTAGAAACTATATGATGTGATACTACCTTCTAATCTTGAAAGGTCGCAAGGTGCTGGTGTAATTTTAGTGCATATGGGAGGTCTTGTTCTGACTTACATTGTAACTTAATAAAAAATTGTCTCCTCTAGTAAAGCAGCCGACTTGCTCGAAGAAAAGAAGAATAGGTTTGCTGCTCGAAGAGCATTATTTACGGCTGAAACATTGTGCTCTAATGCACTCGGCCAGATATAGTCAGGTAAGGTTATTCTGGCGCAAAATGTATCTGATCCAAACTAAGAGGAATGGAACGAGCTAAAGCCCATATAGAAGTATTTGCACGATACAGGAAATTTATTTTTGTTGCTCGGACGAAGCAACAATGAAAGCAAACTCCTCGGTTAAGAGGACTGGAACCAGCTAGAGACCATATGGAAGTAGATATTTGCACGACACACAACTTCTTTGCAACTTCGAAACAAATCTACAGGATCCGGCACTCGAGTTGTAACCAATTAAAAAGGCCATAAATTTAGTTTGGAAAATTATTTTTATTCAATTCAAAGTAAAAAATGTGTGACTACCTTTTACTTTGACTATGGCCTTGAGATGGTCCAGAAACGAATCGCAAGCTGCCCGAATGTGACTTGCAGGTATTTTGTACCACTCGCGGACAATGGCTTTTTTCAGCCTCTCGAGACTGGTGAATCTTTTAGTTCGGACCTTGCACTCCAAAATAGCCTAAAGAGAATTATCCATCGGATTCGCGTCTGGTGAATTCGAAAACCAATGTGTGGACGTTACGAAGTTCGGAACGATGTTTTTTAACTATTCTTGGTTCACTCGAGCTTTGTGTGACGGTGCCGAGCCCTGTTGAAACGTCCATGGTCTACCACCGAAGTGTTTGTCTGCCCATGACTTCAAAGCAACCTTCAGAATACTTTCCCGATAATATTTCGCATTTACCTTGATGCCAGGTTCGATGAAAACGAGTGGAGAGCGCCCATCTACGGTTACAGCAGCCCAAACAATTACCTGCAGCGTGTGCTGCCTCCTGGTGGCCAACCGATGACTCAAATTTTCGTATGAACGGTGGTCAAATAAACCGTATCGATTTGGGAGTTTACGAATTGCTCAATTTGAAAAATTTTCTCGTCAGAAAACACAATATTCGGAAAGTGACTGCTTTCGATCAAGGGAAGCAACTACTTCGCTCTCTCAAGTTTGACTTCTTGCTACTTTGGTGTGAGATCTGGCGCCTTTTGGGTATTGTAAGGCTTAACTTTGAGATCACTTTTCAATATGCTGCAAATGCTACGGTCGAATATTTTCAATTCTTTCGCCATTTGAAATATAATGAAATCCAACTATTACGTTTAAAATCCATTACGGATTTTCTTCTTTCCTTACTTAAAGACTTAAATCGACTTTGTTCAAGAATAATCAAAGCTGAGGCAGATCGACGCACATAGACGTACGTTACCAGTTTGTAAGCGACTGTCCAAAAAGAGATTTTTTTTTCAGCAATCGACCGTATCAAATTACCAACGAAGAAATGTTGTATAGCAATGCATTCAAATGTTTACATTTCGATGTTTGGCAATTCCGTTCTTAACTTTTGTAGTCATGTGTTAGTGCTAAAATAATTTAAGAGAGGGCAAATACAATAAATGGCAGTTCATATCAATCCCATAAATGTCACATCATCATCTCGCTGTACTGTTGCCACTGTAACTAGGGTTCGTACTTGTGAAATACTGAGTTGTGTTCACTGTTTTGAAAGTTTTCCATACAGATATTTTCGTACTAAGCAAAATAATGTCGCGACATTCGCAATTTAGTTTATTTCGAATATTTATGAAGCACCATGCGAAAGAAAATATTAAATCTACATACACATTTTTTTACCATATGTCTTAATATCATACATATCTATAGATTATATTCAAAATTAACAAATTATATACATACTGTAGTTATATTAAGCTACAAAAATACAACGTATTTGAACTAGCTATTTAGGAATACTCAACTACTCAACATATATATATATATATGTATATATATATATTTTCAGTGCTGATGGTCACTATGAAGTCACGCTTATGACAAAAGCAAAAGTCCATAGTAATGGATTGGTTATATGGCAACCGCCTGTCGTCTATAAATCGTCTTGTTCAATCGATGTTGAATATTTCCCATATGACGTTCAAACATGCATCTTAAAATTAGGAAGTTGGACATATGACGGTTTTAAGGTGCTCGTAAAATTTTTTAGTAAAATATCGATTATCTCATTAATAAAAATACTAGATTTATTTTTTAAACTGATTTATATATGCATTAATGTTTTATAAATTAAGTATCTCCGATGTATGTATGTACTTATGCACATATATACTTAGTGGATAACGCCAATATACTTACTTACTTTTAATCTTTTAGGAAGGTTGAAAAGTGTTTTGACATTAGTAAAAACAAACGAAATACCTATGCCATTTGCCATTTATACACCAGTGTACCATTTTAACTGAAAATTGTGGGAAAATTTGGAAATTTGGATGTGACGATATTTTCTAAACCAAGAACTTGACAAAGCTTACACAATTACTTGTGTGAGAAACATATTGCTTACACTTACATCAAAAATTTAAGAAAAATGCAATATGGGCTAAAACTTGGAGAGTAGATCGAAAATTTTGGTGCTGTAAATTTTTATTAACTACAAAAATACTCTTGTGATTGACATCGGTGACGTTGATGCGATGTTACTAAAAAATGCTAAAATATGGTCATGAGGAAATTACACCTAAGCTATATAAATTATTTTTAAATATAATGCGCGCAACCAAAGTTCCACAGGAGTGGAAAGAAAGCATAACAATCCCAAGACAATCGGACAATTATTGTTGAATAACACTTCTGAATACGGTACAAAAACTATTCACCACGATTGTGGCTGAAGAAATTGGAAACAAAAGAAAACAAAGAAAGAATTTGATCAACAACTGACGCAATATTTATATTAAGACAGATAGCTAAGAAAGCCGGGGAATACAACTATCCTGCGTTCTTTTGCTTTGTAGATCTAACAAAAGCATTTGATCGAGTCTTGCTCCAGCGCGTAATAGAAGTCTGAGACAGAAAAAAGTGCACAGCAACATCGCCGATCTGAATGCAAACAATACAACGTACATTAAATCCAACGGACAATTAAGTACGAATCTACACATTGCAACTGGTAATCGTCAGGGCGACAGTTTGAGCCCCATACTATTTAACCTCGTAATGGATGGAATAATAAGGGACGTTAAAAATGTTTCCAGAGGATATAAATAATCAAACATGGAAATAAAGATATTTTTTATGTAGACGACGCCGTACTTATAAAGGGTTTTTCAATTGGCGCGGGTCGATTTTGGCGCCCTGTGGCAGCCATTTGGTTTTGTTGACATCTGTCAAATCTTTTGTTTATTATTCAGTTGTTTATGTCAAATTATCATGGCAGGTAACACGATTGAACAGCACGTTCAAATGATAAAACTTTATTATCAAAATGAGTGTTCATTAACGCAAACGTTGCGCGCATTGCGCCCATTTTTCGGTAGACGGGGTGGCCCTTCCAATTTCTTATGGCCCATATTGAACCATATGGACCTAGATGACATGTGGTTCCAGCAGGACGGGGCTACGTGCCACACAGCAAACGCCATTTTATTCCATTTCAACATCTACCCGCCCTTATTGAAAAACCCTTTATCAGATTCAGAAGATAATTTGCAGAGGCTACTTTTTGAATTCGAAAAGGCATCCAGTATACCAGTTTGCCCAATAAGTTTTGCGGTTCGTTTTTTTCCTTTTGTTATGTTGGTGCACTCTTCACACGTATGTGAAATTTTATTTCAATCTGTTAATTCATTCTTTGATTACAAGCCATTTAGTATCGACCACTCTCAATATTTTCTACAATGAAAAATTCAAGTATCGTGCGGTGACTGGATTTTTATTTTTGGAAGGTTTAAAAGCAACGGAAATTTATTAACGACTGTTGAAAGTACATATATAAGGACTCTTCGCCATCAATTAGTATAATAGAAATATAGATTGCTGAATTTAAACGTGGTCGTACAAGCCTTGAAGACGATCCTCGCGAAGGATGTCCAAAGCAGCAACACCACCAGAAATCGTATTAAAATCAAGAGCATACAGGAAATCGTATTGGAAAATCGTCAGTTGACGCAAAGAGATTTAATAGAAGCCCTAGGCATATCATTAGGCAGTGTAAGCAATATTTTGACTGAAGTATTAGGTTTCAGAAAGCTGTGTGCACAATGGGTGCCGCATTTGCTAGCAATGGAACAAAAACACATTTCGAATGTGACTTTCTCAACAACAATTAGAGCGTTTTTGAAAGGACTATGGATGAGACGTGGGGTGGTGGAGGCTAAGGAGTGGTGTGAACCTGGTTCTTCGGCTCCGAAACGAGTTCGTGTCCAGAAATCGGCCAAGAAGATGTTAGCATCAGTTTTTTATGATGCGAAAAGAATTTTATTTGTCGATTCCTTGCAAACTGGTAAAACAATAAATTCTAAATATTATTGTAATCTTTTAAACCAACTGAAAAAATTCGCAGTTTGTAAAAGAAAAGAATATTTTTCATTAGGACAATAAATGAATTAAAGTTCGAATTGTTAATGCTCTATCTACCGTATTCACCAGATTTTGCCCCTAGCGGCTTCATCTGTTTCCAGACCTAAAAAAATGTATGCGAGGCAAGCGTCAAATGTCGAGGTCATCACAACAGCTGTGGAAGCGTATTTTGCAGCCCTTCCAGATTCTCACTCAGGGATGGAATTCATATTTTGGAATGTCGATGGAACAAGTGTATTGATGCTCAGGGAGACTATACTAAATAATACAGTGTATTTCAAACCCTAAATTGTGGTTTTCTTATCGAACCGCAAAACTTATTGAACAACCTGGTATAAAATATGATTATTTTCATAACAAAGACGAAATCGCTTACTATAGCGTGTTATTCATTACGGTGTAAACTTGCTACATATGGCTAAAGTATTGAACAAGTTATGGAGTTTAATTACTTGGGAGCAAAGATCACATTTTCAAAACTCTTGATAGAATAAGTTCGAAGTCAATGTAATGAGCACAAAAAGCAAAGAGAGGGCTTATAAAACTTGCGTTCGAGCACTAATGACGTATGCCATTGATACACGCGCAGACATAACAGCTACAGAACGTTCTATCTCAACTATCGAAATGCGAACTCTTTGAGCTATAACCGGCCACACTCTACGAGATCTTATGAGGAACGAAAGCATAAGAGAAATATGCGAAATACTCGATATAGTAAAATGGAGCCGTAAAACAAGAAGAGACTGGAAGCAACATGTCCTTAGAATGATCGACGACCGCTTGGCAAAAATTACCGGGAAACCAAACAACACATACCCACGAGAGAGGCCACCAAAGAGATGGAAAGAGTCCTGGGTATCGGGATCAAAAAAGATAATAAACATAAATAAAGATGAAGAAGAAGATATGATCATGTGAAGTGCAGAAAGATATTTAATGAATTTCGTATGTGAACAATTTATGCAGCAATTATACGGTTCGACACTCAAAAATACCGGGAAAGTGATATTATTTTTTTTGTAGGTGTGGTCGAGTAAAAGAAGAATGAAAATATGAAATTTGTCAAACATCACCACCGATTTTCCATTTCTTACCTTTTTGCATCAATTCAGGACTAAGATACCTTTAATAGTGTGTAAAAATAATGGCAAAGTTGAAGAAAGGTCAAAAAAGGGAAAACTATTGTGTTTGAAATGAAAATACACACATATTTCTTAAGTTTTCTTAATAAATGTATAAACCATTGGATATTTAAGTTCGCGGAGGTGCGATAATCTAGTTTTTAACCATAAGTTAAGATTTTGGGGATGTTTGGCAGATATTTCTACCTCATACATTTTTGTAGAGCTAACTATAGCTTTCCTCACATATATCTCCTTTCATATCTCCAATAATTACTTTGAACATAAGATAAAACGAACTATAAATGAAATTTTTCCAAATATCAGGATTCTCATATCACAAACTGGACGCATTCTTATTTCTCTTTAAGACAGTTTATTAAAAAGTTATTTTAGAATCAATTCGATACCTCGAAAAGGAAAGAAAAGCCGTTTGATACTAAACGGAGTTTCAAATGAGGCGACCCTCTATTGTGCGAGTTCTTCAATCTGATGAAAATAATGCGACTTGCAGAACTGAATCGAAGTGCCATAATTTTTATAAGAGGGGGTAGTTACTGGCGTAAACCGAGGACTTTTCAATCTGGATAGAGAAGCGTAAAGGGAGGACTTGGAAGTGAAGTAGAGCAAAACGAAATATCTCCTGTTGTCACGTGTCTCGGCGACCCCGCCACTCTTGACAGGTATAAATTTGAAAAAGTGGAGGGCTTCGCCTACTTAGAAATCAGCATCTACAACGATAACAACACCAACCTTGAGAGCCAACGGAGAGTCTATCTTGCCAACAAGTGGTACTTTGGACTAAGTAGGCGATTGAGCAGTAAAGGCCGGTGAACTAAAATCGCATAATAGTATATAGGTCCCTCATCATAACCATCCTATTATATAGCGCAATATAATGGACGATAACAACACTTGATTCAACCGCCATGGGGGAGTTCGAGAGAAAGATTCTAAGAAGTATTTATGTAAACGTCCATAGGTAACGGTGAATATCGAAGGTGATGGAACGATGAGCTGTGCGTAGGCATGAAGACGGTGCGCGAGTTAAGATTCCTTGGTCCCGCTGGATAGGTTCGACTATGAAAGTATCCGATACGATGCCTGAGGTGGGAACTAGAGGAAAAGGAAGGCCTCTTCTGCATTGGGAGGACCAAGTGGAAAAGGACTTGGCTTCAGTCATTTCTAATTGGCGTCGGTTAGCACGTGAAAGAAATGACTGGCGCACATTGTTGAACTCGGCCAAAATCGCTTAGGCGATTACTGTGCCAATAAAAAAAGAAGATATGTTTGTTATACAACTGAGCGTAGATTTTTTGTTTATCAGGTAGATGTACGGAAATTTAGTCTTAATATATAAATATATAAAAAGTTAGCGGCGTTTTTTTGATCTCAGTAATATTTTTAACGAAACTTTATGAGGTGGAGAGCAGCACGTGTACCAAGTTTTATTATTTCTACCAAAAGTGAAATGCTTCGATTTCACCTTATGGAGAAAATCACAATGACGCTTTGATACGTATAGTGGCTAATCGTGGGAGCAGTGTAGTCCTTCTCTTTTAAAAATCTGTGTCCCGCAGATCCTATGGAAAAGGTGAGTCTTCGCGATCTCGGTTACGATTACTCCTAACTGCAGAAATATATTCAGTTCTGAAATGTTGATCATTGCAGTGATCCCCGTCAAGATATATCAAGCCCTCAGTACTACAGCGATAAGTCCCAGGTTTCGATGCAAGCAAACCAATTTGTTTTTTCCTTAGATATCCCAGTAGTTGAAAGTTTCCGGTTGTAATCTCGTGTTTGAGATTACGAGGCATAGCTCGATTTATTATAATCGTTTGATTGTAGTTTGTAAGTGCTTTGTTGATGATCTGAAGAATATAGGAAGGATTAAAATGGTGAGGGATTAGCCTGCCTGCACGTTGTCAATGAAGTTGTTAAGGAAAACGGTGTTCTTTTTATGACTTCAGCGGATCCTCCTTTAAGTCAGATCCAATAGCCAATTCTGGCTATTCGGTTTGCTCACAAACCATTGCAAAAGTTAGCTGCAAACACGGTTGCTTAATACGAGTACGGTACCTTTCACATTTACTATTAAAAATTATTTTGTATCTAATTCCATTATTATCCTGTGTAATAAAGTGATGAGAGCATGCCTCTGTTACCTTAGGCAGGGCTTTTAGTGCAGATAGATGTCTTACGATATTCGACAGCTTCGATAGCGTTGCTGTATCGGAAGACGTCGATCTAAGGGGTGCTTTTTTTTAGGGGTTAGGTTTTCAAGTTGGCACTACTTTTTTCGTAGATGGTCTTTTTGACAGCTGTCACTTGATTTATGCTCAGTTTGGTTTGCCATTTCATAATGAATAGACTTACACCTGAACAACGTTTGCAAATCGTGCAAATTTATTACGAAAATAATGGTTCGGTTCGCGCGACGCATCACAAGAAAATTTTGTTCAGCGATGAAGCTCACTTTTGGTTGAATGGGTATGTCAATAAGCAAAATTGTCGCATTTGGAGTGAACATAATCCACAAGCCATTGCTGAGACGCCGTTACATCCTCAAAAAGTCACTGTTTGGTGTGCTCTGTGGGCAGAGGGAATCATTGGCCCATATTTCTTTAATAATGAAGCCGGCCATAATGTTACAGTCAATGGAGAGCGCTATATAGCCATGATTAATGACTTTTTCGTGCCTGAATTGGACGATGTTGATGTGGACGACCTTTGGTTCCAACAAGACGGCGCTACATGCCATACAGCCAACGCAAGAATCGATTTATTGAAGGAAACTTTTGGTGAGCGCATTATCTCGCGCCGTGGACCTGTGGCGTGGCCTCCAAGATCGTGCGATATAACACCGCTGGACTATTTCTTGTGGGGTTATGTGAAGTCGCTTGTCTACGCAGATAAGTCCGAGACGATTGACGTCTTGAAAGAGAATATTCGGCGCGTTATTGCTGACATACGGCCCCAATTGCTGCAAAAAGTGGTCGAAAATTGGGTCTCTCGGCTGGAATTTATTCGAGCCAGCCGCGGCGGCCACTTGCCCGAAATCATTTTTAAAACATAATGGCAAACAATTATCTTTATAATAAAGCTAAATTCTTCGCCATAACATTAAATTATATACGTTGTATTTCATCTTGAAAACCTAACCTCTAAAAAAAACACCCTTTAGCTGTGAAGCTGAGTAATTTCCTCTTTACTCAGAATTTTGGTATTAACGACACAAGCCATCTCTACTCTCTGTCCAAGGTAGTTAGGTATTTGAAATGGGTGAAATCGGTTAATAACCACACACACCCACACCCACATAATGGTAATTTTTAAAAAAGAAAAAAAAAAAAGATATCTCTGTTATAAATTAAACAAAATTACTAAAATTCGGTATAAGTAATGAACCGAAGAAAAAAATACGATAAAAATAAAATTAAAAGTGGATGGGATCACGCTCTATTTCGGGTAAATACATACCGATATATATATGTATATATAATTGGCGCGTACACCCTTTTTGGGTGTTTGGCCGAGCTCCTCCTCCTATTTATAGTGTGCGTCTTCATGTTGTTCCACAAATGGAGGGACCTACCATTTCAAACCGACTCCGAACGGCAGATATTTTTTATGAGAAGCTTTTTCATGGTAGAAATTCACTCGGAGGTTTAGCCACTGCCTGCCGAGGGACGACCGCTATTAGAAAAAACTTTTTCTTTATTTGGAGATTCGAACCGACGTTCTCTCTGAACTCTAAATGGTAGTCACGCACCAACCCATTCGGCTACGGAGTCCACCGCAACAACTTAATAAAACTCACCCAAATTTGGTGCACGTATTGCTCTCCACCCTAATTAGATCCGACACAAATGTCTGCCTGTCTGATGTTACAAGCTCTCTCATTGTGTATAGGTTAGTTTGATTCATAAATTATCAGCCAGCACAATTTTGCTGACAGTTCGCGTGCACTAAAGTTCGACCTAGACCGCGTTTAGCCTTCGTTACTTGTTTTATACTTCTAAAATTTTAGGTATCTACTTGTTGTTGATTTCTTGAAATTAAACTAAACACAAATATCAAAGACAAAACACATAGACAACAGAACACGCATAGACGAGATTTATTAGTAAGCAAAGAGAACGATAGGACGTTAGAGAATCAACGAATTTCATCGACTCTAATATATTAATACATACTGCATGAAACGGTCTTCCGCGTATTCTAACCTGTACCAAACTAGTTCTGGTACAACAGTTTGAGAGTATAGGGATCAGAAAACGAAGAACTAGAAACAATATAAATTATGTGGGTGGTGAAGTTGAGCTTGGAGTCGAAATAAACCTTAGACTAAGTCCTTTAATTCACTAATTGCTTTTATCAGCGAGTTTAATATGTAGTAAGATATTGGAACAACTAGCTCTACTTTGGCTAGTTGCTATTGACGAAGTTCTGATAATACTTAATAAGGGTGGGTTAAGGTAGTAGCATACGCCGATGACTTGGTCCTAATGGTATCGGGACCATTTCCCTCAGTCATAGCTGAGAATTTGGAAAGGTCATTGGCTGTACTCAGTCGCTGGGCTGCCACTTGCGGCCTCCGAGTCAACTCCGACAAAACGGAGCTGATGCCATTTACCAGAAAATATAAATCTCCACCCTTTCGACTTCCCAAATTAAACAACCACGTTCTCCCGCTTTCATCGGAAGTTAGGTATTTTGGAGTGATACTTGACTCCAAACTCCATTGGAAGCTACACATTGAAAATCGGGTAAAGAAGGCCAGCATAACCTTCTACTCCTGCAAATCTATGTTCGGTCTATCCACAGGTCATGCTGTGGATGTACAACGCCGTGGTTTTGCCAATTTTAACGTATGGATGCTTGGTTTGGTGGGAAGCTCTTCGGAAGGGCTATAATATCACTAAACTTGGGAGCGTGCAAAGTACTGCATTCATTGGGATCACCGTAGCATGTAAAACTTGCCCCAGTGCTGCCCTGAATGTCGTTTTGCACTTACTTCTCATCGACTTTTACATTATTTCCATCGAAGCTCAAAGTGCCATCAGGTTAAAGGAGGTTGGCCTCTGGAGGCAATCTCTCAAGGGACATGGTAGCATTTTCGGGCAGTTAACACCGAATTTCTCCCGAAACTAGAGTTTGAGGGTCGTGCCAGGGCAAATCATTCCAAATATACAGGATTGGATCGAGGGGAAAATCTGCACCGAAGCTTGCACGTCTGTCCTCACTGACGGTTCCAAGATGGAATCAGGAGTCGGAGCAGGGATTTTCTCTAAATCAACCAATTTATCTATCTCCTTTAAACTGCCGAATGCTGCTAGTGTTTTTCAAGCAGAAGTCTTTGCGATCCTGCAGGCATGCAAAATGCTTAGGGAACGCGGGAGCGAGAGAGATATTAACATTTTCTCCGATAGTCAACACGCGATCAAGGCTCTGACGACGCCATAGTGCAAAACGAAATTACTAAACTCCTGTAAGGAGGAGATCAAATGCTGTACTGTACTGTACCATAGAAATTTCTGATTTTAAGACGCTTGTTATTTTAGTTACAGCAGAGATAACTCAAAGGTTTGAAATATGCTCGTTTTCGCGATCGATCGCGGCTCACATTTGAATGCCTACGAGTCAATGCGAGTGAAACAGTTGCACTGCGAATCAGAAGCTTTGCCGATCTTTCAAAAGTAATAGCTGTACTCGGAACGACAACGAGCGACAAGATTTATTCTGTCCAAGAACTGTCACTCTAGCAGCATTCCCCGAAACATTTATGGGGAATGTTTATGCTGATACAACAACAACAACGAGCAAGCGGAATTCGCCTTCAGTTTCGTATCTCTCGGTTACTAGTAGGATTGACTTTGGATGGAAAGGCAGCTTTGATAAGAAACATACATTTTGTATTTACTATTAGAGTCACAAATGCAAAACACTCGAAATCTCGGCAGCTAAATATACTCGTAAGGTATCTTGTATTGCAAACCAAGTTGCGCTGCGATCGATACATTCTAGGTGAGACTGATCCCATTTGCTGAAGTGGTCGGAAATTCAGCACAGTTATGACAAGAGACAAACTGAAGCCGTGTTGAAGGAATGATAGAAGCTTCTATTATATTCTGTCATTCATAGCCGTGGTGCGTTGGGCTTACAGAAATTGGCGAAGTCAATAATGACAATGAAGGGAATGAAGTTGTCAAGTGATCAATGGAGACCAGCCAGGGAATGTGTCTACCGATCAGGAAGAGCCAAGTTCTCAGCTGTCAATTTGACAACACTCACATAACCAATACATTCTGATATTTTTCTGTTTGCTATGTACGAGGTGTGTTCAAAATTATCGCGAAGAGGCCCATGAACCTCTTCAGTTTCGGGAACATGAAAAAGTCACAGGGTGGCAGATCTGGGGAATATGGTGGCTGTGGCATCATTTGCGTGCTGTTTTTGGTCAAAAATTCGCGCACAAGCAACGATGTGTGAGCAGTGGCGTTATCGGGATGCAAGAGCCAATTTTTGTTCTTCCACCAATCCGGGCGTTTCTGGTGGATTGCTTCCCGCAAATTGCGCATAACTTGCAGGTGATATTCCTTATTGACCGTTTTACCCTGTGGCAAGAACTCATGATGCCCAACGCCCCTGCAATCGAATAAAACGGTAAGCGAAACTTTTACACTCGACTGCACTTGGCGCGCTTTTTTCGGTGTTGGTTCGTGTGGCAGCTTCCATTGAGATGATTGAGCTTTGGTTTCCACGTCATAACCATAAACCCACGATTCGTCACTAGTTATGACCCACTAGTTATGACCCTCGAAATTGAGCAGTTTTGGTATGAATTTTGCGGTGTCCCGTCTCTTCCCCAAATCATTGAAAAAAATCGAATGGCACGAGCCAATTGATATGTCTAGGTCCTCAGCAACTTCTCTAAGGGTGATTCGATGATTGGCCAATACCATTTTCTTCACTTCATCAATTTTTTCGTCTGTTGTTGAAGTGCTCGGTCGTCCGGCACGCTTTTCGTCGTTCACATTTTCTCGGCCTTCAGAGAACATTTTGTACCACCGATGAACGTTGCTTTGGTCCAAAGTAGCTTCTCCGTATGCCACAGTCAACATTCGGAATGCATCCGCGCACTTAATTTCGTTTTTTACACAAAATTTGATACAGGTTCTTTGATTAATCTTTTTGAGAATAGGTTAACATCGAAGACGAGCCGAAACACGTGCAAACAAAGCAACTGTCAACAATTAACTCAACATTCAAAATGTCCGAACTCGTCGGCATGAGTGAGAGACATGAGTACCAACATATCGGCACAAAAATCGAAATTCGAATATAAGTAACCTGCCAAAAATCAAAATTCGCGGTACTTTTTGAACACACCTCATATTTATGAAAATATTGAGAAAAAGTTTTTGAATTGTGGTTGAACGGTAAAGACATGCGGGTCGCACACTGAGCGCGTACAGTAAATATCTGCATGTATCTATTTTGACTTAATAAAATGCCTACAAATTATTTTAGAATAGACTAGTGACAATATTTTAGTAATTTAGGGAATCAACATTTAATGTTTCGCATAGTTAGTAGAGAGATTGTTACTGAGATAATATATTCCACGTAAAAGCTAAACATTTGTCCTATTTATATTTCTTCACATAAAGGTTGACCTTCGACATATGGATGAACAACAAGGCAACAATATAGTAGATGTAGGCGTAGACCTATCGGAGTTCTATATGTCTGTCGAGTGGGATATTCTTGAAGTTCCGGCTGTCAGGTAAGGTAATTGTAAACTATAAAAAAAAGTCCATAAAATCTCGTTTGGTCAGACTCTCTATAAATATTAGGCCGAGTTTCCATTTTACTTAGATGAAATAATAGTATTTTCACATATTCCTGCTTTTGCAGCTTAGGCAAATTTTTTTTTTTTTTGTCTTCACGGGAACTACAGAGGTCTCAGAGGAGTTACAGAGGTCTCTGTCGATGCACAGAGAATTCACTCTTGTTTAGTTGAGACGTAAGTTAATGCTGTCTTGGATATTTTCTGATGGGATAAAATTCCAGAACAAAATGTACTCTGAAATGGCAAAACAAAAATGTATTTATTCGTTGTTTTCCAACCCAGGCTTTAAATCAAAGTGCACAAAACGCACGGGAAAGCAAGGGACGTAAGTCTTATGATATGTAGCTGCTACTCGTATTGTGGAACTATAAAAAACTGTGGTGGTCCACTTTACGAATGGCCACCACACAGCAGCACAGATTAATTAGTTCTGATCCGTTATTTCCGACTAATTTTTCTTGGAAATGAAAACTGGACTGCAACATACAACTAATCGAAGTAAAAACACTAAAATCTTTTCTCAACCTACAGCAGAACACAAATAAAAGTAAAAATGTAGAGTGTGGATGACGTCACAGCAGTCAACTGTTTTTGTTTACAAATGGCGGCCGTAAAGCATCGTTGTCTGTAATATCTTGTTCATGCAATAAATGAGCTAAAATTTTATTACCGGAGATCGATGAAATAGACAACGTTCAGAGGCATACCTGTTAGCAGCTCTAAAAGCCACTATATGTATATGTACATAAAAAATATAGCTCCAGTAACAGTACGGCGCGGCCACCACAGACAGACGAACGGACGGACAAGCGCGGCTAAATCGATTCCTCTTATCATTCTGAACCTTTTGGTGCATACATACATATCTCGATCCCAGTACGCATTGCGACAGCAACGTTGATGATGTCATTGATGATTCCGAGTCATCGTCTAACATCTGCACTGGTCCCTCTCTAAATGCATCGTATGTGCGCCAGAGATAATTTTGCCATTGCCAAATATCTCATCCGTTAGCTCCTCATACAGACCGAAGTGCGAACAGGAACTCGTTCGATTTTTGTTATCCTTCGTTGTTTTATACACCTGCAGCAAGGTACGCATCCTGCCCTTCCCCGCAAACATAAAGATGTCCTCTCTGAATCATCCTAAAAAAACGTATATTATTAATTACTTTGGAGCAATAATAAGCAAAATTATTACTTACTGCTACCTCCCAAGAACCCAAGTCCTTCAAGACCTAAACAAACCTCAAATTCTCCCGCGTTCACCTTCTTCTTTCATTTTTTGCCTTCTTAAAAAAAGTGTTCGCTCTATAGATTTCAAAAAAAATTTTATTCCATGGGTTTACTTACTCTTCCATTCGTATTTTAGTTTATTTGTTTTTGAGAAATATTTTCATATTTGAATCGAGATATTCCAAGTTCTTTAAATGAACAATCAGCATAATTGAACTTTGCAGCACCCCACACCAAGTCGTATAGCGATGTTGTTGCTTTACATGTAAATCGACATTTAAACGAATGTTCTTTTGTAACTCAATACTCGTACGTAAGAATACGACTACTGTCTGAAATATTCTGTGCACAAGTAAACAAAATTATTTGGCTGATTCTAAGTTTGGTTCCTTTAAATGAAAAATTAAAGGTACTCTTTGAGCAGAAGGATTAGGCAGAATAAATACAGATTGTAGGAATAAGGCTATTTAGATCTATACCGCACATTTTATTGTTAAATATCGTTATCTATTTATTTATTATATTAATTAAGAATTTAAAAAATAATATTTTTTTATAAACTTTTTATTTATCATACAAAAATGTATTCCCGCAGAAATGAAAAATTCTACACCTGCTGTGATGAACCCTACTTGGATATTACATTCAATATAACGATGCGAAGAAAAACTTTATTTTACACTGTTAATATAATAATTCCCTGTATGGGAATTTCTTTTTTGACAGTGTTGACGTTCTACTTGCCTTCGGATAGCGGAGAAAAGGTAATTTAATTCATCAAGTGACAAAACTATAATTTTTTCTTCGACTCAACACCTTTTTGTTAAAACCAAACTTTAATTTGAAAACAAGTTTTATATTTTAAACAGTAATAGACATACTAAAATAGATTTTAGATAAAATAGAATTGAAAATAAACGTAAAACGTATATAAAATGAAGACCTATGAGAATTTGAACAAATTCCCCCTGTGCGAGATGACTTTTGTTTTCATATTGGGAGATGAGGCACTAGGCTGACTGATATTGGAAATTCCCAGTTGTTACTAGGTTCGTCAATATTAAGAATTTCTAATAAATAATAGCTTTTTTCGATTCACCAACCACCTAGTGAGTAGTCAGTAAAACAAAAAACTTCCATTGAATTCAACGTTGCATCTATTTGACAGCATTGCATTTTTTTCGTTTTGACAAATCGTTATAAAGCGTTTTTCAGTAAGAGCGCTTCAACTTTTTTTTTGAATAAAACACAAACGGTTTGATTTTTTTAACTAATTTTTTTTTTATTATCGAGTTTGAAATATACATTTGAGTATGAAATTAGATTTCTTTTGCATGATCACCGCGTGCACATCTTACGAAGTCCAATCGTTGAACCCAATTTTCGACCACTCTTTTGCATAAATCGGCCGAAATTCCAGCAATTTCGCGTTCAATATTGGCTCTGAGCTTACAAATCGTCGCCGGCTTGTTACTGTAGACCAATGACTTCACATAACCCCAAAGGAAATAGTCTAGAGGCGTCAAATCACACGAGCGCGGCGGCCATTCGACCGGTCCATTTCTGGAAATAATGCGCTCATCGAACTTACTCTTCAACAAATCAATTGTAGCGTGTGCTCTGTGGCTTGTGGCCCCGTCCTGTTGAAACCACATATCGTCTAAGTCCATACCATTCAATTTCGGCCAAAAATAATCGTTTATCATGTCGCGGTATCGATTTCCATTCACAGTAACGTGGCGATCGTTCTCGTCAACGAAAAAATGTGGGCCAATTACGCCGCCGGCATGTAAACCGCACCAAACAGTGATTTTTTCGGGATGCAACGGTGCCTCATGAATCACGTGTGGATTGCTTTCTGTCCAGTAAGGCATATTTTGTTTGTTGACAAAGCCATTGAGCCAAAAGTGAGCTTCATCACTGAAGACCGTAAAATGGCCGTAATGCTCTTAAAGTAGCAGCAACAGAACGATTATTTTCATAAAAAATTTGCACAATTTGCAATCGTTGCTCAAGTGTGTAGCGTTCCATGATGAAATGTATACTAATAAAGTTAACAAATGACAAGCGAAAAATAAAAAATATTGCGTCGTTCGCCCTCCCTATCGGAAAAAAGTTGAAGCGCACCTATTGAAAAACGCTTTATAATATTATTCCATTCCTTTTCAAAGCATTCGGACTGAAAGTATGAAAAATGATTGATGATAACATGTTGCCCAAACTGTTGTGTCATTCCACTGCTTTTCAAAGCATCTCGCTTAAATGAATGCAAAATATAATAAAAAGAGGTTGTCTGTAAAGTCGGTTTACTGACGATAGTTTAAGTGACAACGTCATAAGAAAATATTGATGGAATGGTTGCAATTTTCAAAACAAAATTTTAATTTTATTTGTTTGATAGAATTGCAATGGAATAGGTCAAGTTACATTTACACAAACGTGAAAAATGACGAAGCATTTATCAAATTCATGAAAGATATGTTCAATTTCGATTGTGCATCAGACCTTAATAAGTCAACAACACTAAGAGGCATCATCGTCGATTTGCCTTTTTCAAGACACTTTACACTCGAAACACTCCCTTTCATTTCCTACTTTTTCTATCATCGTCCTATTCTCAACAGAGAATTGGTTCATTACCATGCACATAGGAAGAAGGCATATGCAAATACAAGTATGTGAATTTATATACAAATGCGCATATACATACATACATATATATGCTCACTCAAGTAGGACAGAGCCAGATGTCGAACGTTGCCGAACGCGGGGGCCGATTGTGCTCTTTGTCGTTCGTTCCGCGCTCTCGCTTGCAGTTCAAGCACATTAGCTTACATTTGCTTGCGTACGGAATAGATTCGTATATTTGATATGTCCATATGATTTGTATGCATCTTTACATATAGATTTGTTCTTTTTGAAAATTGCGCGAAATTGTATATGTATATGCATGTTTATATAAATATATTAGTATACAACATATCTTATAAGGTATATGGTAAATATTATTATACCATACATTTTTTCCTTCATATATAATAAAAAAATTAATAATAATAACATTAAAACAACAGGTATTATTAACAAACTTGGTTTTATTTTAAATTCTTCAAGTAAATCAAATTAATAATAATCAATAATCAAATACAAGTACGTGAATTTATATATGTACATATGCGCATATACATACATATATCCGCTCACTTAAGTAGGAGAGAGCATGATGTCGAACGTTGCCGCTCGTTTGCTTGGTTTGCTTTGTCGTTCGTTCCGCGCTTTCGCTTGCAGTTCATTCAAGGTAACGGCAATGAGCAAGGTAACGACAAATGAGCAAGGTAACGACACATTTTTTCGTGCGTGCAGCCGGCTAAATCGAATTATAAGACGTTATCACGTCAAAAATAGCCTTGGAAGCACTGGTCCAAGCATATCGCTTGGGAACTAAACGGCTATAAAGAAAGCGGCTTGAACTCGCTTGCTTCCTTACTGCTTTCAGATAAAAAGTTTTCGCTTAGCGAGTACAGCATTAGTGAATACTTCATTGCTTTATAAAAACTGCATTAGCCATAAAAGTCTACCACATCCAGTTCAAAGTTGTTTCGGCTGTGCAAGTATTTGATGAGGCTTCTCGCGGTGATAGGAGAATAAGATCAAGACCTCCTTTGCGTTGGAGGTCGCTTCGTTTGGTGTGTCCAACTGACGCCGGTTAGCACAAGAAAGAAACAACTGGTACGCGTTGTTAAACTCGGCCAAAACCGCTTAAGCAGTTATCGCACCATTCTAGAAGAAGGAGAATTTTTAAAGAGGTACAGAAAAAGGTTTTCATAAAAATGGAACCTGCCATTGTAAGTATTTTTATATACATATATGTATGTATATTGAAGCGGTATGAAATTTCAAAGATAACTTTTGAAGCTTTGATGTTAAGAACTCCGTTTGAACTTTCTAATTTTACTGAAAATGTCAAAATCGTAACTTCTTAAATTTAGTTGTCTACCTATTTTTCTATAAAGAAAAATATGAATAACTTATATCTATATTTATATTTTTTGTAGGTCACTTTGTCAATCTCGATACTTATCAGCTTGCACGTGTTCTTCCTCTTGGTAGTTGAAATTATACCTCCAACCTCGCTAGTTGTTCCACTCTTGGGAAAATATCTCATATTTGCAATGATATTAGTGTCAATTAGGTGAGAGATAAAATTTGTAATATAAGCGATAAAATATTTAAATTAAATTACTGAAATTTTTATGTATTATTGAAGCATTTGTGTTACTGTCGTCGTTCTGAATGTGCACTTTCGGTCTCCACAAACTCACCGTATGGCTCCTTGGGTAAAATGCGTTTTCGTCGATTTGCTTCCACAATTCTTATTTATAAAAAGACCAAAATACAACTTCGAAACAAGGTGAGTATTCAGTAAAATTGAACTAAAGAATAATAATAAATAAATAAACGGCGGGTACACTTCTATTGGGTGTTTGGCCTCCTATTTGTGGCGTTCATCTTGATGTTTCACAAATGGAGGGGCCTACAGTTTTAAGCCGACCCCGAACCGCAAACGGTTTTTTATGCGGAGCTTTTTCATAGAAGAAATACATTCGGAGGTTTGCCATTGCCTGCCGAGGCAATCAGTATCATTTAAGAACGGTGAGCTAAAGTATCTAAACTTAATGGCGTGCCACGCGTGACAGTAACAGAGTACATGTGTGGCATACTCCTCCTCCTCTTCATTTTTACAGCGTCTGCAATAGTCGATATGAAGTACGTTAAATATTCGAATGTGTCGACCAAGGAGGCAGTGGCCTGTGATTAAAACAATTCACATAGAGACGTTTTTCCTTGATCGATCAAATAGTGCCTTGGATCGCCTGACGTCACTTTTTTTGTAGCATTACATGTCAGACTATCAACCCATCTCGTGTTGGCTGAAGTGGCAATGCTACTTACACCACGAAGTTTGTAGGTTGAGAAGGGTATATTTACCTACAATGTCCATATCAAGAAAGATGCGAGTGCCTTACAATTCCCTGGTATGTCACTATGCCCTGACACCCATATCAAATGGATGCAGAAATATTCCGCCATGTCGTAAAGAGATGTTTGGCCGGCGCAAGCAATGCGCGAGTTGGTGGCAACACCGCCAAGAGATTTAATAGCTGCTGGGCTACCGGAATAAATACAAATTTCTCTGAAGGTAGTCACATTTTTGCCTAACCAGACAGCTACCTCATTAATGACTAGAATTTCAGGCTGGAGTACGCTGCAGGGATTAGAAAGACGAGCCGAAACGCTTACTTTTGACTTCGTACAGTAGACACCAAAGCCAACTCTATCGTCTATACTAGTACTATCCAAGATGCCACTGTTCAGGACGGCATGAAAACAACATCGTCGCCGTTTATGTCCGCGCGAATCTCCCATTTCCGCTATGTGCATTCACATTAACATGCACTCCCTAAAGATATTATATTTATGATCTTTTTTTTTTTTTTTTTTTTTTTTTTTTGACTAGCACATTACGTGCCTTGGTGCTTCAATTCAACACCGGCAATTGAATTTTTAGAAAAGGCTCTACAAATCATTAGTCCAAAAACTTTAGTTAGCTCCCCTCTAAAAAGCTCTTCATAACCAATTCTAAGTAGGCATATATTGGCAAACTTCTCTATTCGAGTAGTTCATTAAACTTACCTAAATAGTTTCAGCCAAAATATGATGCAATATTTTTACCTTATAATTTGAAGCAGCGGAAGCGGCCCATTTGGGGGAAGTTGCCAAATTCATGGATCTGTACCTCCTTTAACGCAGCATGCGGCAGAAGATTCAGAAACCGTGCCCGTTTTCAGTGACGTTACGTCTGAGATCAAGGTTCAAATACATAGAAATCCAGGTTTCTTACACGCAAAATGCCCGGCGAAAGTACATCGAAGCTGCTTCTGTGTACGGTTTATAGCAGAGCACACAAAATTGTTAGAGGATTCTACAAAGGTAACAAATTAATATGAATAAATACATAAATTAGGTATCCGCTTATTAATAATTTAAATTTTCAGGTTAAAGAAGACTGGAAGTATGTTGCTATGGTGCTAGATCGCCTTTTCTTGTGGATTTTTACATTGGCCGTACTAGCGGGAACTGCTGGTATAATTCTTCAAGCGCCTACTTTATATGACGATCGGATTCCAATAATTGAAAATAATGAAATTGATTTTTCCGGCATTTCAGCTGGCCGATGTCGTCCTTCACAATAAAATGTCATAGTTTGATAAATAATTCAGATTAGGCTACAAATTGCATATTATGACGCAATCTACGTTCTTCATCAATCTGAGATGCCAAAAGTGTGTAGCTACTATAGTTCATACCGTAAGAATTTCTGTTGACTTTAGAGTCATTTCAAAAGGCCGCATTCGCCTGAAGCAAAGGAACAACAAAGTTTATTGAAAGACTTGCACAGGCGAAGCACTTATTTATTTACATACCTTAACAAAAATAATATTTAAGTAAAGGAAGAAATTGTGGTTTTACGAATTTCGAATGTTTCACCATTCGTACCTTTTAATTATTTCTCACCACTTATTGAGTAAAAGACGTTGTTGCTGATTTTGGCGAGTTTAAATGCTTAATTGCCGACAGAATCTTCGAACGAAATAGTAGGTAGTAATGAGTGTATTTATATCTTTGTGGAACGTGCGTAGCGTTGGGCGAATGGCGTCCACAAATCCTTCCTAATAAATTGGTGGAATACTTGACTGACAGTGCTTTTTGGCTATTCCGGACCCGCTAGACAGGTTAACGGTCTAGAAAGCAGCTACTGCAATGTCTGGGCCACCTTGCTCAACCCGGTGAGATGACGATATTAAGGGCCGAAATACTGTCTCCGGTTGAAGGGCGGTAGTGGTCGAGAATATGTCTGTTTTACGCCGGTGGCGTAGATTACCTCGTGATGCAGATCGCTAATGTTGATCCGCGGACTCTGGAACACGACTACAGCACTGAAGTGTGCGTGCGGCTGGGTGGAGGTCAGTACGCCTTGGGATAGGGCAAAAAAGCGTATGACCTCGATTATGACAAATTTGTAACACACTACAAGATTCGCTTTCAGCTATCAACTGTCCAGTGTCGTTGATTCTCGGTAACAGTCGAATATTGTTAGCGAAGTATTGTTAATGCACATTCCAGACAAAGCATAGGATATCTGTGTCAGCTTCCTTAGCCTTGTACGAGACCGAAGTATCCAAGCGACCAATCGAATATTTATTGGTTACAGTTACTTTATATTACTGATCTTGTGTGGTATTTGACTGTAGACTCTCTTTTCAACGACATTACACCATTTCAATGCCATTTTCTGTACTTGCTTTTGTTCGCTGACTCTAATACTGTCATATTACCTCTCTAGTGCGTTCTAAGCTAGAACTCACTGTTTTTATTTGGATGCCATATAACCCATGTCATACTAGTAGACTTGAGCGTGTCCAGGAAGTCTTTGCCCACTATGCTATGCATTCTTTGCTTTTAACTGATCTAATTCCATCGTATAGAGGTCGGACCTTGTTCATTAATCTAAATTCCTTAGGCAGTAGAAGTACTATGCTCTGCCTCACTTTAGTTTTCGGGAAAATTAATTCCACTCGAGAAAATTAAATTAAGCATTTTTCAGCAAAGCTTACAGAATCATGATATTTTCAAGGCGCATTCAGTAAAGGTGGTGGCGCTAGACCAACAACAATATTTTTTACGTTTGATTGTCAAAGAAAAGTATTGGCAAAGTAGAAAACAAAGAATGAATTCGCCTTGTTTCATTCTGAGCTGACAGCCACATGGACACGGCGAAAGAAAAAAAATAAGTCAGTTTATTTAACGATACCATCTTTAATAGATTCGCCGTGGAACTAATTGTGCTTCTAATCTCCGATTTCTAAAACTTTGAAATGATTTTAATTCGCTTTCAAATCCTATTGGCGTTGACTTTTCTTCCACAAAATACTACCATGTTACTAAATGAATTGTTTAACTAGTTTCTAAGTATTCTCCAATTTTCTTTATTTGAAATCTGTTTCAAATGTTATGTTTTCGACATTAAAATGAAATAAATAAAGTATAAGTTGAAATTACTTTTAAACGAATTGTTACAATAAAACATATTTGTTTAGCATTAAACTGTTTTTTATAGTCTGTAAGAAATGCTGTATTTCTAGATTACTATTGAATAAATAAAGTAAAATAAATATCAACTTGCGCATTTGCACATTGGAAACTTCCATAATGACGTCCTTACTTGTTTCTGCAGCCGAATCGATGACTAGCAGAAGCTGTATATCGGAAGAGATTAATCCTTAGTTTATAGGCAGTACCTTGGAATTTTAACTGAGACAAGATCCGAATATTATTGACGAAGGCTAGTCAAATGGGCAGGAAGGTTTGAGTAACCAATTCATCTCAATTATGTTTCAGCAACAGCCATAATACCTGAAACAGAATTTTTACCGTGACAATCACTGATGCCAGGGCGGTCGAAGAGCGTGGGCACAGTAGAGGAAATTGTTCTTTACGTAATCGTAATACAGAAAGTCGTCTTGAATCTGGTTCCATTTGAGGCTAGTAATATAGGTATCGAGATTCAAGTCTTTGACAGGGTATTTGCTCCTGACTCTATGGTTTATGAAATTTGAAAAAGGCGAGCCAAGAAGCACCGATAGATTGGTAACTCCAAAAACGCTCAAAAGCTCATTGTATTTAAAGCTCTGAAAGGTTTAATGGTAGATAGTTAAGGAGGCAAAGAGAGAAAGAAAAATATCCTCGACTTTGGCAGAACGAATATTACTCACTCTATTGCATCGGAACCCAAAATTCGTAGTCTTGCTCTAGCAAACGCAGAACAAGTTTTAGAAGAAAGTTTGAGAGTTTTCTGCTCGGGCTTTGCACAAAGCACTTTGCAGTTTGCTGCATACTAGACTGGACCATGACTCTTTATATAAATTGCTTACATAATCGTTGATCCAATTCATGATTCCTGTAGAACTGATTCAAATCATTAGCTCTGGTCCCTGTGGGGAACCGCTGATCCGCAGTTGGCCAATTCATCGGGAAGTATGATTTCATCGGAAAATGTTTGAAATTTCTCACAAAAAAGCGAACGGACATACATAAAAGTCTTTAAAGAACGCTATCTCCAAGGCGAATCTATTAAAGGTGGTATCGGTAAATCAGCTGATTTGTTGTCAGCCCAGAATGAAACAAGGCAAATTCATTCTTTGTTTTCTACTTTGATTTGACAATCAAATTAACAAAACATTGTTGTTGGTCTAGTGCCACCACCTTTAATGAATGCCCCTTGGCTATCTCGTTCCATTTCCAAATACATATTCTTTAATATTCAAGACTAAAATTTTCATTTTATTTAAATATTATATTATATTTCTCTGGTGATAGAAGAGTTGACAAAAGAATATTTCCAGCGAATGGAAAAGTTAAACAAACAAGATAGCGCTATTGTTGAAACAAACTGGAAATAGAAACAGATTATTATATTTTTTTGCCAGGGCAAGGCAACAATAACAGTAACTCAGTATTTTAAGTCTGATATAAATACATTTGTACATCATCAAATATTTACATATCGCACTTGTTACGTTAAAGCGTAACAACTCAAAATCTGAACATTTTCAGTAGAGACGAAAAACTGTTTCCGTAAATATTCATAATATAGGTATTACAAGGGAAAAAATATGTAATTGCACGAAAATATCATTAAAAACAATATAACGGTTGTTTCATTCTTATTTGTTTAGTAGTTGCGCTAAAATAACAAATTTTTGAGTGGTTACTCTTTTCCTTTTCTTTTCGAGTTGTTACGCTTTAACGTAACAAGTGCGATATGTAATATATTTTCCCATTTTACTTAATTATAATATTATATTTCTCAGCTTACAAAATACGAGTAAAAGGCAAAAACTATTCACAACATACATACCGGCGATTGTTAGTGACCTCCGATTCCAGTAATTTGAAATGTTAATGGACTTAGTTCAATGTGAACTTGAACTGTATTAAGACAAGCAAGTATACCGTTACAGTTGAAATAAACTGCAAATATAGAGATATTAAATGATTTTACACAGTTCCAGGTTTTGTAGGTTTCACGTAGGTTTTGTCGCATTCGTTTTTTACTTTAGTGCATCGAGACTACGCGTATCTTAAAGTTTGACAAACAAGCCAAATAAAATTTGTTTTTGTTATACATTTTTAATGTAAGATAATAAAGGAATATTTTTAAAATTAGCCAGTGTTCTGTACCCTCTCATAACAGCTCCTCTAATATGGGTCCCTAAAAAGGATTTTTGCACCGTTCCGAGCATCTAAGTACAATATAATTTTAGCGAGAAATTTGGCTTACCGAAGTCAAAAGTTCGCGGTTAACGTTGACATATCCCTTCAAACTTACGATGGCTGGGTTCATTTCAATTGCAAAAATGAAAATATCGATTTCACTCTTCGCCTTCCTGTCAATCTGGCGCACATCGATCTCGAGCAATACTTTTTGAATGCCTTTTGCTACTCCGAGGGTAGCGTTGTGTGAGCAATCACAAAAAATAAATAGAAGTGTTGAACAGTACAGCCCATCAACTATCAAACCGATCTCCTTATACGAGTCAGTGGGCGATTCCGTATGGTCGAAAATCTCAGCAAAAGCTCCATAAACCGCTATTACTATATTAACAAACCTGCAAGTAACCGAAAAAAATTAAAATTTTAGATAATGTTACATTTAATAATTTCTCTCATGAATAATACCCAACCTATAAATTTATAAAAGTTGAAATAAATTTAAAATAATTTATAAACAAAAAAGTTGATGCAAGTACCATTTTATAAAGTATATTAAAACAATTTCAGTTGGTAGGAAAATTATGTAAATATTCGGCAAAGCCTTGTCTTATCTAGTAAATATGTACATAAATAAATAAAAATAGGTAATTCTAGAAACGCATAATTTTTTATAGACTACAAGAAACTTTTTTAAATAATAAGCGTACACTAAGTTATAATTTGAATTATTGCCCAGATAACAGATAATCAAAAGCCCAAAAAGTTGAAACTTGATTAAATTCAGCGAAATTTAGGAATTTGAGAGTAAAACGGAGGACATTCTTTTGATCGCATTTCAGTATATTAATGTGACTAAGGATATGGTAACCATGTGCACTTAATGGCAAACTGATGCCTGGAATCTTTTTGGTAAACATTATATCGTTAATTTTCTTACAAGCTAGCAATAGAGAGATCCGGACACTGTCTTGGGAAGCTTAATAGGAACATTCTATACCGACGGCTCCATGACTGAAAGTGGGACTGAAACCGGATGGCATTTGGGTAGTAACTTCAGGTACTTTACTCCTTTAGGTATGACTGTAGACTAAATAATTTTCGAAAAGTCCCGAGAAATGAAAATCAGGGTCTTTAGTGACATTCAAACTGCTCATGAACTTGAACCAAACATTGAAGAATTAATTAATAAATATAATATATATTTGGTTTTAATGCAAATGTTGCACTAACAAAGTATTTATGTACACAAATAAAAAATATTTATTTATTACCGTAAAACTTAATTATTTATTACAATTTGCGCTTAACTCAAAATTAAAGGATTAATGAATTTTAATTCAACTTTTCGTTTTAAATCTAATAAAAATGTTCAAAATTGTAGCAATAAAGGGAAATTAACTATATTAAGAGGTAAATTCGTCAATATGGTATAATCTCTACCTTGCTCATTATTTACACAACAAAAACATCCCCTATTTCTTATAAGTTGCAAATCAAATTCGTTCGCAATACGCAAATTGCATAAGACACGTAATCAAGCTGGTTTAGCCAAATTGAAATGTGTGATTGTGGGAATTTTAGCAATCAACTTAGTTTTTAGCTTGCACTGTAAGCTATGATAAAAAGATTTTTAATAGTGTGTCCAATATCAGACGGTTGGCCGGTTCTCAGTGAATTTGACAGAATCAGCTGACGGGCTGACATAACAGAGGATGTCAAGGATGATAGACTACCGGGTTTGCTATTTAGCTATGGTGAAAAGAAAAAAATTTTGAGGCGGAACTTTGTCTGCTACGTCACTTGGGAGATTCTGCAGCCGTAATCTGCACGATTATTTCATGAATACACACTCGTCCAACCAGCCGTTGTTCAGATGTCAACGAAGTGTTGTCGTTGGTTGATTTTTTTCGTACAATCACTAGTACAATCTCAGTTTTTTCGTAAACAAACCGCTTCGTGACCCAAGTGACGTCAGCCCATCAGTTGATTCCGTCAAATTAGCTCAGAGCCGAATAACGGTAACGAATATATTACCTTTTTATTAAAATACTTATAATTGCGTTCAATGTAACTTGTTAGCTTACATAAATATGCAATAGGTAGAATATGTTCTTGCATACGCGTTCCCCAATGACTGCAGTAGTTCACTTAGATTGAGCCAAAGCATTCGATATTTTGAAATTACGTTTGCGGAATAGCTGGAGAGAACTTCCTGCAAAAATTAGAGAAGAAAGACTGAAATACCGTAATCACTATTAGATATATGTACATACAAAACGTTGAATAAAGTTCTCTTTAAATTTTCAAAAGTGCTGGCGAAGCATAGTAAAGCCCAGTGAAGTAGAACAATCAGACTGCAACGACGCTGTTTACAAAATAGTTAACAGTACTTTGTTGTTCTTATTAATATACTCAGGCACTTGTACCCAAGGGTATAATAATATGTACACATAACAGTTATATACAACAGTATAAAGAATCGAGATACATAGATATAGAGTGAATCGAGAGAAATATATGTATATCAAAACGCTCAGGAAGATCAGAGGAGTCGATTTATCCATGTTTGCCTGTTCGTCCATCCTTCCGCCTCCGATTAAGGAAGAGTCTGCTGCGCTTGTTGGACGAGAAGGGCCGAAGATTGTACGGAGTGGACAATAATATGAATATTAGGCAAAATGCTTGCGAAATCAAAAGAAACCAATACTTTTGCCTGGATTGAAAGCGGTGAATATTCGAATGAAGATACGCGATCTATAAGCGTGACAGGTGCGGGACATACCACCTAACGAGAAGGCGAATGGGACAAGCATGGCAAGAATAGCCAATCAGGGCGTTTCAAAGCTGGTTTAGTTGCTTTGGCCGTGACTGTAGCCAGAAGTTTGACAAAAATTACACTGCGACATTTTCTCCATTACGTTATGCCACAATCCGCATAGTATTTTTTGGCGTTAGCTGCAGAACTTAAGATATAATATAGAGCACTCTAATCAGATGGATCTTTGTAGCGCGTATCGCAATAGCGAGCGCAACAGTATAGTATTCATGAAACAGCCTGAAAAGTGTATCAATAAATGGTTCCCAGATTGAGTGCTAAAAATCAAAGAGACGATATATGGGCTGAAACAATCCGGAACGCGTGGACCACAAAGCTGGACGAAGTTTTAAAGAAAATCGGTTTCGAAGCATTCACTACTAAGCGATACCTGTACAAATTGATTCATCACAATAATTAACGTCTCATAGCAAGACTTAATCGTCAGTTGACAAAAGAAAGAAGATCAGCTTGTAATTAGTCACAAATTTCAAACGGCCTCGAAAGTGTCGACAGAAGTTCTACCTTCTACTTCTTGGGAATGGAGATCATGAGAGTATATACATATGTACATAAAGAGATATTTGTGAGGTATAATATGACCAACTGTCGGGCAGCGCAAACAGTGCGGTTTGTGGGGCATTGCCTGCAATTGCATGTACAACGCGTTGATACAACAATCGCAGCGTATGTGCTGGGCGTAAGGATTGTTGATACAACAAAAGCAGCGTGTATACGTTGCTTTAGTATTTTTGTTTTGAATTATTACTTTTTCGGTTTGGGTCTTGATAAGAGCTTCTTTTTTCGCAACGAATGTTTTTAATAACTGATAACTAAAAATAAGAGGAAAACAATTGAAACTAAAATAAAAGTTCCGCGCCGCATAGATTGGTCGCTATATAGCAATGGCTGTTTAAGTTGCTTCGAGTTGGAGTTGAAGGGTGAGAAAAGTGCAAGAACGTAGAGTCGGTGTAGGAGCGATTACAAACGGCAGCAATTAGAATCTGGAAGCGCCGTATAAATTAAGAAAAACCCAAAGGTTTTTATTTGTGTGCACTGGTGATACATGTACAGTGCCCGGCACTCGAAGTGTAACCAACTTCAGACCGCTCGCGCAGCTGTCTGTTAGTTGGCTAAGTAACAGTCCATAGTATTGTTTACAAGCGTGCGGAAGCATTTTGTCAAAAGTAAACGCGAAAAAAGAAAATCAGTAATGGATTTCAAACGTAATAGCGTGATTACATTATATTTGGATAGAAAATCACAACCAGCGATTGTTCGTGCTCTCGAGCATTTTAAAGTGAATAAAATTTTTGTTTATCGCACCATTACTCATTACAATGATACTGGTAGCATCGCAAAACGTCATGGAGGACAAACATTTCGGCGGCAGACCATGGACGTTTCAACAGGACTCGGCATCGTGTCACAAAGCTCGAATGAACCTAGAATGGCTAAAAAAAAACGTTCCGAACTTCATAACGCCCACACAGTGGTTCTCAAATCCACCAGATGCGCATCCGATGTTTTATTTTCTTTGGGCCATTTTGGAGAGCAAGGTCCGAACTAAAAGATTCACCATTCTCGACGCGCTGAAAAAAGTCAGTGTCCACGAGTGGGCCGAAATACCTGCAAGTCGCATTCGGGCAGCTTGTGATTAGTTTTCGGACCGTCTCAAGGCCATAGTCAAGGCAAAAGATGCTCATATCAAGCAAAAGTAAATTGATTCTTAATTTTGTATTATTTTCACATACTGTTAACTTTGAATTGAATAAAAGTAATTTTCCAAAATAAATTTATGGCCTTTTTAATTGCTTACACTTCGAGTGCCGGACCCTGTATTATAGCAGTACCAGTCAGCAGTCGGCACATTAATATATCTTGCAAAATACCAATACTCCAAGTTTACGTAGCGAAATAAAGTGCCATGAATCGGGTTTCATGGTATTATGGTATCGGTGATGGCGCTAGACCACCAACAACATTAGATATTTCACGACAAAAGTAGAAATGAAAAAGGAAAGGACGAACTACGTTGCACAGCTGGCATGAAGTTGGAGCTAGAAGCATACGACTATAGGCCTAATGGAACGGCTTTTTCTCATTTCATTTTATGCTGACATCCGGATTTGTACGGCGAATGAAAAAAGCAAATCAGCTGGTTAAGCGATACAATCTCTAATAGATTCGCCTTGGGTATCAAACAAGAATAATATAATGCAAGATTTCGCCATCCCAAGGACCGTGACGTCAGTACAGAAAGCAAACAATTGAAAAGAAGAGGAAGAACAAGCGAAACGAAGTGGAAAGCCAAGAATGATAAAATAAAAAGTGCACTCGTAAAGAATTTTGTTGTGCGCGAGTAGTTCTCTCGGTAAAAATTGAGCTCCCTACATGTGTCATCAAAATAATCTCTTTATGAAATTTCAAATCCATTACCTTTTTGAAGCAGGCTGTTAAACTTGTCGAGGCTGTCTTAATTGCTCTAGAATTTATGTACCATAAAGCGCAATTCATATTAATCGTAATTATAATGTGGTAATAAGCTAGCGTGTGCCAAAGTGGATAGCCTGAAAAAAAATGCTGCACATATTAATACTTACATGCATTAACGTGGATTTGTGCAGAATTTATATTAATTAATAGTATTTAAACCAAAATCTCGAAAACTAAATGACGCAAAAAAAGTATATAGATTTTCAGAAAAAGTAACTAATTCTGTTTATTTTTATAAAAAATGGCTGAATTCTTACAGACTATGTTAAGCTAATTTAAAGAGTATTTCAAAAGACGTGCCTAGATGTTGTCTTGAAATAAAACATGTAAGCATTTAGTTTCTGTCAGGTTTCACTATTTTTATTCACAATATATGAAAAATTATGTCATTTAAATGCCCACCATGAGCGCATCTACAGGCCAAACAGTCTACCGCCAAACAACCGATTCGTGAGTGCTTAATTTTTGAGAACGTCGAGAAACACTTTGCGCTACAGCAGCAATGTTCTCAACATAACGTCCAGATTTTGGTCTGCCAGTCCTTTTTCTATCCTCCACAGAACCAGTTTTTTGAAATGTGAAAAGTTTCTATATTTTGACGCGTTGTTCTATCGTGCAAAATTGTACATCTGTCTACTTGACAAATATCAAATGACATAAAAAAGTTGCCATCTAGAAATTATTCACTACTGACATCTAGACGTCCCTTTTGAAACACGCTGTTAACGAGTGCTGTTATCTTCGAACATTGTTGGTGGATATTTCTGGTTAAATAATAGAGAACTGTCTTTTCAACAACTGAGAACTGTTAATGGGCATCTGAGTGTGTCTTACCGCGTAGCGGTAATCGCTTTGGGGTAATACATTCCGGGGTTCTGTCACATCTTCTTTGCAGCATAAAATTCGCACAGTGTTTGCGATTGTCATATCTACATGTTTCCCCTCAAATTCAAATAATTTATGATTGATCGTTTGGGACAAATGCACAATGGCCCACAAGGGGTCACTTAATAAAACTTTGAGAGAACTTCGTGACAACCAAAACCTTTTTGGTGAAGCCATGATTCTGGTGTTCACTGATTTTCGGTAGATTCTTCCAATTATTCCACGAACTGCAGCTGATCAACTAAACGCGTCATTCAAATCCACAAATTTGTGGCACCAAAATACAGATCTGCTTTCAAAGCAATTGTTGGGCATTCGGTTCAATAACTCAAAAGCCATAAATGGCTGAGCGAACGAGCAATGTTGGCGCCAAATAACAAAGATATCAATGATCTCAACGTGACCATCGAAATTTAATTCTGGTTCGCTCAGTCATCATCATGATGCTGAGCCTTAATCAACATCGTCTATGTAATGGAACGCGACTGACAGTGATAAAGCTAATGAATAACGTTCTTTTCGCCAGTCCAATTTGTGGTGTGCGTCTTGATATTGTTCCGTAAATGGAGGAACTTACAGTTTTGCGGCGTCTCCGAAAGGCAGATGGTTTTTATGGCAGAAATTTACTCGAAGACTGTCGAGAGCAAGTAGGAAAAAACTTTTCTATAATTTCCTGGGTTTATACCATGATTCAATTATTAACATTCGATTTTTGACACTCCCTTACAAAAGGTTGTATTTAAGAAGGTGCATAAAAAGGAAAAAATTAAATCCTTTTTGGTAAAAATGGTAGCAAAATAGTATTTTGTTACTTAAATGGAAACAAACTGCGAACGGTTTAAAAAATAAATTTTAATTAATATTTGAATGTAAATAATGGTATAGATAGAAGTGATTAGCGGAAATTGCCAAGTCTAATATTAAAACAAGAAATTATTTCACATAATCCAAGATTTTATTTTGTGAATTAATTTTTAAATTTAAAACCAATCGCGATGTTTCGCCAATATGAAACTATTTTGTTAAAAATAAATAAATAAATAATTATTGAATTATAATTCACACGTACAATTCTGTTAGGTGTTTCGCCGAGATCCTCATCCTATTTGTAGCGCGCGTTCCACAATTGGAAGGCCCTACAGTTTTAAGCCGATTCCGGTAGATGGTTTTTTATGAGAAGCTCTTTCATACTGGTACTGTGCTTTTCTAAGCCTCCTCTGGACACTTCATCCATCCATAGGAAGGTGGCTCATTGGAAACAAGTTCTGACAACTTTTTTATAATGAGGTCTGCAATGTAATCGATTGCGTCGGGACTATTCAATAATTCTCCCTGCTGTAACTCTTTAGCAAACGCTAGCTCTTTGCAAAACATGAGTTCCGTTTAAATCACCACATCATAAGAAATAAAGCTTTGTAAATTCTCCATCTCGATCTCGGATTGCGTCAAATACTCTATCATTTCCTGACTTAAGCGGTATGTATTCCATGTCATACTATCATAGTCCTGAACATACCGATGAAAACTCTTGAGCGAGTTGTTGCTCGTAAGCAGTCCATTTTAAAAATGAAATGTTTTTTCTACAAATTTTACTTTTCCTCCACTTTTAGTCAAAGTTTCTAGAGCTATATTAGCAACCCAGTGTCTTGCTAAGGGAGCCGATTTGTCAAGAGGGAATGAGAAAGCTGCTTACTGAGCAAACCTTTTATTATTGAATAATGGGTTTATACCATAATGGGTTTATATTAGAGGTCCAGAAAGATCCAGCAACGTAAAACAAGAGTTGTGATGAGACTGGATGATGCTTATTGTATGAAAGTTCGTACAGGAATAAAATAATGTGATCAGACAATTTTCTCTTAGTGAAAATTTATTACATTTATGCCATCGAATATATGTTAAATTGCTACCGTGTACAACGAAGTATATAAATTTCAACAGTTTCGAATCTGTGCCCCTGCGCTCTGGTAAAATGCATAACCAATTAAATTACTTTTATTTGAAACTAGGTTTTGTGGTATTTCAGTCATATTCGGACCAAGCTCTGAAAATTTTCCCATTTTCAAAGGAACAGAGTTCACGAAATTCGTTTTCCTCTGGTTTAGCTTCCATAATTCGGCACAACTGACTGCAATAAAATTGGTTTTCAGTGTAACCAATTTTATCAAAATCCGTTAGCCTTTCTATGAAACGTAGATTAATAATATTAAGCTAACTTACCTTCTAAGAAGAACGACAAAGCAAACAAAAAAAGAAATGCACAAAGTAAACATCCAATTGATACAACGACGATTGTAGATTTTAGACGAGGAAATTGCAAAGATGTGCCAGTTACTCGATAAAATATGAGCTGAAAATATGAAGAAAATGCACTTAGAAGATTATTTAATTAAATTTCATAAGTGATACTCTGTCACTGTTTTGATAAAATAAACAAAATTCAATATTAAATACATATAATCAGACGAGTGTGTGAAATGAGGGGTCAGAATTCAATTGCCGAGTACCCATGGTGAAAAATTTTTTAGATGTGTGACCAAGATCAGATCGTTAACTGGCTCTGAGCGAATTTTAAAGAATCGGCTATTTGGCTGACGTAACTAACAACGGTTTAATCAAGGATGATAGATTTACGAGGTGCGGCCAATAAGTATCGAAAAAACGAAAATTGTGAGAGAAACTACGGTTGGCACGTCACTTCAGTCGAATTCTGCACGGTAATTTCACATATATTCACACGCTCGTACAATCAGTCGTTCTTCAGACAGCAACGAAATGTCATTGGTTGATTTTTTTTCGTATATCACCAACACAATCCCAGTTTTTTGTAAACACACCTCAAGTAACGTCAGCCCATAAGCTGATTCTGTCGAATTCGCTCAGAGCCGAGCAGTCTGTTAAAGAGCTCACCTTTGAAATCTTTTCACCCTGCTTGGGCTTAACCAAGATTTACCAGGTTTTGCCATTAACTGTAGTGAAAACAAAGGAGTCAAGTTATTACTAAGAACTGTATTTATAACTTCGTTCTGGTAATTTTCCAAGCTTACATTTTCGCAAAGAAAAGGTTTGGGAGACAAGTTACGGCTAAAAATCTTATTTATAAACCAATACGAGATATATTTCAACTGTGTCAAGGCGCATTCATTGAAGGTGGTGGCACTAGACCAAAAGCAATGTTTTGTACGTTTGATTATCGCGGCAAGGTATTGGAGAAGTAGAAAACAAAAAATTATTGTAATTCGCCTTGTTTTATTCTGTGCTGATATCTACATGGACACAGCGAACGAAAAAAAAAACAACTCAGCTGATTTACCAACATCACCTTTAATAGATTTGCTTTGGATGATAGTCACATTTATTTTTCTGTGACGTTTCTTTAAAACATTAATATGTATGTTCCGCGTTGAATTTTACAAATTTTGCGAATTAAATTTAAAGTTTTGGTTCTTAATTTTGCTGACTTAATTCATAATTTAAAGGGATTACGAATATGGCATGCAGATGTAATTATTATCATACTTGTGTAATTATTGTAAGCGAAGTAAATATCTACTGCGACAGCCCAGCAGCAATTAGGGCTCTTGGCTCGATGATGGTGCGCCCAAAACTGGTAGGGGCTTCTCTTCCAATCACATCCAAATTCTTTATGCAGGGAATTGCTGAACAAATGAGTTGGCTAGACAGGTCCTCAGTGAAGTACTTAGTTTACCCGCGAAATTAGTGAACTGACAACTTATGGATCGAATGCGCTCGAAGGAGATTCTAAGAGCCTCAGCTCTTGAATTTTGAGGGTCTATTTACCGGTCATTGTTCGCCAGGTATACGTGCTGTGAGACTCTGCATTGCTTGTACTTTTTTTCTGTTCCGGCTGCATAGAGGTTGAGGTGGAATCATCTCAGCACCATCTACTTAGCTGCCCTGCTCAGGCGGGGCTGAGATTTAGGCATGTTGGCTCTCACTTCTTTGCTACACCTGTTTTGGAGGCCTATATATTGGCCACCTCATGAATTTCACCAGCAGCTTGATGCGGTTGACGTAAAATAATTTCGTCATCGCTCATACATCATGGGTGGGCGGAGGTGTATACTCCGAGCATCTGGGGATCTCCTTCAGTTTTCGTCTCCTCGACTACTGTAGTGTCTTTCAGGCCGAACTGATGGCAATAACGAAAGCCGCGACACTGGTACAGTGTGATGCGATATCCGGAAATGACATCTACATTTTCACTGACAGCCAGGCGGCGATAAAATCCCTCACAAAACAGTCGACAACCTCCAAGGTAGCCATGAAATGCCGCATATCTCTTAACGAGATGGCTGAGTCATTTCGCCTAAGGATAATATGGGTTCCTGGCCATCGCGACATTGAGGGTAACTGCAGAGCCGATGAACTAGCGAGACTCGGCACCAAGTTGACCGATGAGTGCATAGGCAATGACATAGGCATTCCCTTACAAACATGTAAGCTACTTATCCTTGAAGAAATCGTAAGGAAAGCAAACGCAAGATGGTGCAATGAAGCCACCTGCAAAATCGCCCATCAACTGTGGCCGACTCTTAGTTCTAAACGCACAGAATCTTTGCTAAGCCAAAATAAACACAATCTTAGCACACTGATTTTAGTCATAACGGGACATTGTCTAATAGGTAGACACGCCCAAAGGATGGGTGTAAAAGCACACGACTTCTGTAGAAGTTGTCTTGATGAGGAAGAGGAGGAGACAATCCTGCACCTTCTGTGCCATTGTCCTGCTCTATCCAGACGGAGATTTGCTATTCTAGGCAAACAATTTTTTAACGAATTGGAAGATCTCAGTTCCACAGAAATAGGAGATCGTCTAAAATTTTTGAAAAGCGCACAATGGTTTTAGGAGATATAGGGAAAGCTCCCCCACGCGGCATCACAATGGGCTATGAGCCTGAGTGTGTCCCACAAGACAACCGCTTCAACCTAACCTAACCTAACCTCATACATCATCCTCCCCTTGCCATCCCCTACGGCAGTCGCCGACACTGGTACTCGTGGGGTATATTTAATAGTAGTGTCTAAAAACTGGTCTTGAGAAAATTCTCGTTTTCAACGTAATTTATTACTTTAAAGCCTGTCGCAAATTTTTGTTTTCAACATCCAGCTCACTCAGTAGTTCCTTAATATTAGTGTTACTCGTTATTAACGTAATATTTGATCTTCTCAACTTATTCTTACTTTGCTTTGTTTATATCACATTATATATTATTTATATTACATATTAAACCATAGGTATTATGTATTATAAATTTACCTGAAATGTTCCCCAAGAAGATTTATATTCAGCAACTTCTGCAGCTACGCCCCATCCAACGAAAGGAATCCAGAAGTGGGGTATCAAATAAATTACAAATATTACGGCATATATATATTCATCGAACTGTTTTGTAGTATAAAGAATTTGGATCCTTTCTTTGCCGACAATTAAAACAACAATGGTCATGAAAATCCAAAAAATAAAAGCATAAATTGTCGCAGGTGATTTCCAGGAAAAAGTCATGCAGCCCGGTGACGATCGTAGTATAGGCATAACAGCAAGTACTCGAAACAATATCAATAGAAGCTTGTGATCTCTGTAAAACTTACGAAAGGAGAAAACAATGAAAGTGAATTGCTCCAATTTAATGAAGCACATTTTTATAAACCAATATGATTTTATTTTAGTCAGATTGTTTAAAAAATTTACATACATATACCTATATGTGCATTTAAATTTTATCAACAAATTAAAAAATAACATAAGAAATATAATAGCCGCGTTTTTTAAGCGCATATGTATCTCTGGTTCAAGCCGAACGTCAGATATTTTTTACAAAGAGCTTTTTCATGGCAGAAATACACTCGGAGCCTGCCTGCCGAGGGGCCACCGCTATTAGAAAAAACTCTTTCTTCATTTTGGTCTTTCATCGAGATTCGAACCTTCGATCTCTCTGAATTCCGAATGGTAGACACGCACCAACCCATTCCGGTTACAGCACTAAAAACGCACATTGACAATTATTCCAAAATTAATGATTGAGTTCTGTTAAAAATTCTGTTATATAAATTACTGTTACTGGCTTGGGGTTAGGTGAAGCTGCTGAAATAATAATTTTGTATATTCTTTGGTTTTAATATTTCTTGTCTTCCTTTCAACAGTTTCGAATTGGGTAAATGCAAAATATTTCATATTTTGCCACATGGGGCATCTGTAGTCAAAACTTCGTTAGACTAAAATACCAACGACAGCCGGGGTTGATCATTCAACTCAGGCCCTCTGTCATAACGGAATTCACATTACACTCAAATATTTTTACTGCAATCGAAAGATAGACAACAAAGATACTAACTCTAGAAAATTTAAATAAAAGTGGAGGAGAAATAAAATTTGTAGGAAAAACATGTAGTTATCAAAAGGATGTGCTCATGCAAGAAAAGTTGCTCGATATGTCCAAGATATCATAGAACATCTTTTGGGGGCAATGCGCGTGAAAGATCAACATTTTGACAATCTGAGCCGATGTGTTCAGGTTGCGGAAGTACTTACCAGATTGCTTTAAAAATACATAGTTTACCAACAAGAGTTCAGTTGGCAATATTAATCACACCCTCCGAAGAGGCGGCAGAAATACACTCGAAGGATTGCCACTGCCTTTGGAGGGGTGACTGCTATTGCAAACAACATTTTCTATCGGTTAGTGTTTCGTGCCTGAGGTTTCGAACCCGTGCACTTTCGAATAGTAGTCAAAAACGAACCATTCGGCTACGATGACCACCGTCGATATAATAATAATTAATTTACATAAATACAGGTAGTTTGTCAAGTAGTTAAGAATGTAAAAATAATCGTAACGTGGTGGTCAAAAGTCAAAACTTACATGGACAAAGCATAATAAAGTAAGCCGTGGGTATGTTCAAAGTTTATATATATATATATATATATATATATATTTGGCGCGTATACCCTTTTTGGGTGTTTGGCCGAGCTCCTCCTCCTATTTGTGGTGTGCGTCTTGATGTTGTTCCAAAAATGGTGGGACCTACAGTTTCAAGCCGACTCCGAACGGCAGATATTTGTATGAGGAGCTTTTTCATGGCAGAAATACACTCGGAGATTTGCCATTGCCTGCCGAGGGGCGACCGCTATTAGAAAAATCATTTTGTACGTAATTTTGGTGTTTCACCGAGATTCGAACCAACGTTCTCTCTGTTAATTCCGAATGGTAGTCACGCACCAACTCATTCGGCTACGGCGGCCGCCAAAGTTTGTTTATAGTCAACTAATTTATGTTGAATCCGCTCCTTCAATAGAATAGAGGCTAATAAGCCTCATAAGGCTCATACGTTTAGCTAACATAATAGCGTCATATTGGCGAAACCTCGCGCTCAGTTTTGAATTTAAAAATTAATTTACAAATTTATTTTTGGGATTAACTTAAACCATTTTTTTAAGCATACTTGGCAGTTTCCGTTTGTACCATATATTTATTTATAAATTAAGTAAAAACAAAACACTTTTATGTTACAATTTTCACCAGAAAGGTATTTAATTTGTCCAATTTCTTCTCCCTTCCTAAATGCGAACTTTTATAAGGCAGTGTCAGAATTCGAATGCCACAAGTGAGCAAACCTTTAAGGCAGTAGTCTGCTTTACAGGCTTCAAAAAATCGATTTTTTTGTTTTGTTTTAAATCTCTTCCAAAACTATCCAAGAATATGTCTTTAAAATTCCAGAGGCCAATTCGACATATTTTCGAAGCTAGAGCAGTTTTGGTGGCCGAGCGTCGAGCAGGTGCGAATGCTCAGGAAGAACTTTAAAGCGCGTTTTCTCGAGTTTTCATTTTCACAAGTGTTAGAAAACGGTGCCGGCGATAGCAAAAAGAATATATGTCCGATCGAAAAAAACCAAAGTGATCTAGCTTCAGTATTAAATTATCTTCTATTTGAACTAAAAAAGTTGGACAAAAGTATTATTTAAACTACTTGTTTTGTAACTTAAAGTCAATTTTTTTTCTTAAAAAAGTGAATTTTTTTTTCAAACTTCGAAAAAATTTGGAATTTTATAACTTCTTCGGTATTTTTTTAGTTCATAAAGAAAAGAAACTTATAAAAATTAAAAAAAAATTTGGTGCGACTGTTTCAGATGCATCGCACGACCTCCATCACCGGCACCGATTTACAAGTGCAGACTCCAGGCGCTCCAGAAAAATACTTACAACTTTAAAAAATTTCAATATTTTTTAAAAATAAATATTGTTTTTTAAACCTTAAATATAGTACACTATCGTCTTAAAATTCCGTTTACCGCAATCATTTCCTTCCCTTTCAAAAAAAATTGCTAAAAAAACGCTTTTTTTCGGCTTCTAAAGCAGACTACTGCCTTAATAATTGAATCATGAGCCATAGTGTAAAACTTATGAAACGAATTTTTCTATCAATTTGAATTTTCTCCACTATGGAAGTAGCCATTCGTATACTACATACAAATTAGTTTTTAACGTAGCTCTGCGATTGCCGTAGCTGGGTGAGTTTGTGCGTTACAAATTGTAGAAAAAGTTTCTCCTAACGGCGTTGGAATAGCAAACCTGCAAGTACATTTCTTTCATAGAGAAATATTCTCATAAATATCATCTGCCGTTCGGAAGTGCCACTTGTAGGACAACACCAAGGCACACAGCACTATTTAGAGGATAAGCTCGGCGGTTATAAGAGATATATTTATAAAATATGCACGCTCTATAATACATACATACATATGTATATATGTTCGTTCATACCTTATGCTATATAACTTACTTGATCATGCCGCTCAACATCTTCGTAGTCAATAGAATCAAACGAAAAATGTTTTGCTCTCGAAATGGACGCTGAATCTATAAAAGCATTTTTAACAAACTTAGCGTTTCTTTGCAATTTAGTGTCTGAAATTAGCAGATTTGTATCCTTCATTCTCAAATCGTTATTTTATTACTGACAATTTGCAATGCAAGCACAATTTTCATAGCTTGAGTAGGGTTCGCAGTTATGTTTACACTACCTGTGTACACATACAAATATTATAAATTATGCATGAATATTTTAGAGTTTTCCCTACCAAAACAGTTCATAGTCCCGTTCTCCTTAGTATTGTTCAATCGTTAGGGACATGCATGTTCAATAAATTTTATCTGCAAATGCCTGGAATGGACGACTTGACTTGAAGGTATGTATACATATATATATGGCATAAATATTTTGTAATTTTCAAATAATAAACACCTTTTTTAATTGAATTAATTCAATAAAAGATTATATTAACAATCCTTACAATAATCGCTGAGAATTTGATATTGATGTAATATTTCTGATTGATGTAGTTAGTCCGAAAGATTATATGTACATATGTATCAGGAATATTTAAAAACAAAATATTCTATGCATTTGTATGCCAGTTTGTCTATTTAAACACGATTATCTACGGAACGAATAAACTGAATTCAATGGAACTTTTACTGATAGGCACTGATATGTACATGAAATTAGTATTTTCCGGGTCGCACTGGCTTCAAAATATTTATTATATTTATATTTGCTTACATGCAAAAGATGCTTATATTGACTAGATGTAAGCAAACATTTTCCCAAAAACATCTAATCTAGAATACATATTCGTACATATGTACATATGTATATGTATGTTATATAGATCAGTGGGAAACTTTTCAAGTCAAAAGAAACATATAATACAGGGAGTGTCTGAGTCATAGTTATATTCAACAAATTAAAAAATAACATAAGAAATATAATAGCTGCGTTTTTTAAGCGCATATGTATGTATCTCCGGTTCAAGCCTACTCTGAACGTCAGATATTTTTTACAAGGAGCTTTTTCATGGCAGAAATACACTCGGAGCCTGCCTGCCGAGGGGCCACCGCTATTAGAAAAAACTCTTTCTTCATTTTGGTCTTTCATCGAGATTCGAACCTTCGATCTCTCTGAATTCCAAATGGTAGACACGCACCAACCCATTCCGGTTACAGCACTAAAAACGCACATCGACAATTATTCCAAAATTAATGATTGAGTTCTGTTAAAAATTCTGTTATATAAATTACTGTTACTGGCTTGGGGTTAGGTGAAGCTGCTAAAATAATAATTTTGTATATTCTTTGGTTTTAATATTTCTTGTCTTCCTTTCAACAGTTTCGAATTGGGTAAATGCAAAATATTTCATATTTTGCCACATGGGGCATCTGGCTTCAAAATATTTATTATATTTATATTTGCTTACATGCAAAAGATGATTATATTGACTAGATGTAAGCAAACATTTTCCCAAAAACATCTAATCTAGAATACATATTCGTACATATGTAAATATGTATATGTATGTTATGTATCAGTGAGAAACTTTTCAAGTCAAAAGAAACATATAATACAGGGAGTGTCTGAGTCTTAGTTATATTCAAACAAAAACTGATTTCTTTGATACGGATCATTATTCTTTTTAAATCATCATTCAGTTTAAGCACTACATCTTGATCAAGGCTGATTTGAAATCATCTTTTAACAATGACAATTATCACGGACAAAGATGCTGAAAATAGTAGGACCCAGGATGTGTAGCGGCACTCCGGAAGTGATTTTATTGTGACAGAAAAAGTAATCTCCACACGGGACTTGTGACATCTCTCCGAGAGCTAGCTTTTCAATTTTATTGATGTCGAATCAAAACCAAAATATTAGATAAGTATTGAACAGGGTGTCATGATTAACATTACCAAAAGCTTTGGATAAGTCGAGAACAATAGGATGGTAACTAATTTAATATCGAAAAAGAGACAGATATCTACAAATATTTTTGAAACAACTATTGACTAATTCTTGAGCCTACCAGGAGGATCGATAGAACCGGTTTCAGTTACCCTCATCTCAGATATCGGTGTTCCCTTGACCGTTGTTAAAAGGAAACTGCGCAATTCTTTTCTTAGAAAAGCGCAAGACAGATAGAGTTCTATCTTATCGTGTGATATCTGAAGAACACTTTGACCTCAGTATGACAGAAGCAGGACGCTTCACGTGCTGGAGATCCCCTGGCAACCAATTTCCAAACTCTTAGCGCATGTGGAGAAGCTTGGACTTTCGTACAGCCCTCCTGTAAAAAAGAGACTATTGAACACTCTATTTATAAATGTCCGGCTCTGGCGGTTAGGCGCTTGAGGTTTCTCAGTGTGCCTTTTGGGGATAGCCTGAAGCAGTTCTCCAGCCTAGATCTCTTTGCTCTTCTCGACTACATCAACAGTACTTTCTTCCTTAAAGTTTTGTAATTTTGAGACATTTGAGGGCATTGTTACTAGATTTTGCTAAATGTAATTTTTTCTTACTAGAGCAATTTTTTGACGCTGGCATCGATTCGACAACCCACCCACCAAGTAGCGTTGCTGTATATATCCTTCCAAAGACCTTTCGTAGAAAACGCATAGCAAAGGCCTCTATGTTCAACAAATTGAAGTTTGAGTTTAAAGCTGTGCATATTTCCTCTTTGGATGTGACTCCGTATAGATAGTGGATGTCCATTAGAATTTACTTAGAAACGAAAAGATTGAAGGTCAAACAGTTGACCAAGAGTGGTCTGTAATTATCGCTAATGCCTTTTAATATCGGCGTATGAATAGCCAGCTGAGCCTTTTACAAGAATTCCATAAGGGTGCATTTGCTTTTGGAGCTATCGTTTAGCGACCGCTGTCTACTCTTGATTATTATAAACCCCGCCATCTATCACGATGTACAGAATCCTGAGATGTTGCCAACATCAGACTGTTAATCGGCTCTCAGCGATATTGAAAGAATCAGCTGATTTGATTACGTCAGTGGGGATCTGACGGGGATTTGTTTACGAAAAAACTAAGATTGTGTTGGTGATATATAAAAAAATCAACACAGTCCCCACCCATGTTATTTCCTTGCAGTCTAAACAACGACTGACGACTAACAATTTTGTTTCGAATGATCAAACGTGGTAATCTATCATCCCTGACCATCTATACCTATCAACAATTCCTTGTTTGCTCTACCTTCTTTTGTTGTTTTTTCTTCTGCTTGTAGGACCCTTCCTTCAGAAGGCAGCGTTAGCTGAGTTGAAAGAGATACCATTCGAAATCGCTTTTCTATTGGCTGTGGAGCACAATCTGCCGCCGAGTGGCTCCCATTGGTAGAACTTGCTCTCTTCTCTGCTCGTTAACGTCAGGTTTAACTCCAGTTTGAATTAGTTGTTTTTTCATTTTCTTTTATTCCCCAACTGTTAGGTTTAATATATTAAAGATTTTGGATATGGTAGTGAAGTCACTCTTCATTTACTGATTTACATCCAGTTGGCCACTCATCATCTTTTTCATTTCTTTGATTGTTTCACCAATTTATTATCTATTATATAAAAAACTAAAGGATTGAGAAGGTTTTTGTAGTATAGTATACCTATATATATATATATATAATTGGCGCGTACACCCTTTTTGGGTGTTTGGCCAAGCTCCTCCTCCTATTTGGGGCGTGCGTCTTGATGTTGCTCCACAAATGGAGGGACCTACAGTTTCAAGCCGATTCCGAGCGGCAGATATTTTTATGAGAAGCTTTTTCATGGCAGAAATACACTCGGAGGTTTGCCATTGCTTGCCGAGGGGCGACTGCTGTTAAAAAATGTTTTTAATTTTAATTTAATTTTGGTGTTTCACCGAGATTCGAACCTACGTTCTCTATGCGAGTTCCGAATGGTTGTCACGCACCAACCCATTCGGCTACGACGACAATGAGTAATATATTATGTACCAAGGTTCATTGAGTCGAGCAATTAGCAGAGCATTTACCAAGCCTCTCTCATATCAAGACCCCAGTGTACGATGAGGATTCCCATCCCACAAGAGGTAACCCTACCTCGAACAGAACACTACGCCCGTATACCAGTCCACTCCCGGCAGTAACGGTGGTCTTGCAGCGGTATAGGGCTCTGCCATAGACGACCGTTCCGATTCCCATTATCCTTACTTCTACCTGAGCTAAGTACGTGGCCAAAGGACCAGATGAAAATTAACTCTAAACAAGAAGCATCGGATCCCCTCACGGGAAAAAATACCGCCGTTGCACACGGGGAGAAACCTAAATCCACTTCCTGGGAACAGCTTTGAGAAGGCCGAGAGGACCATCAACTCTAATAGCCAGACTCCTCGGCCCTCTGCGCCCTCAGGTAGGAAAGCTAAACCGCAGAAGACCCGACTGCATAGGCCCAGCTCGGGCGATTTAAATAAGCAGGTCAATGTGGTTCGCCATGAGTCCTTAACAGGCGAAAAGTAGACGTGGAGGCGTACAAGCGTTAGCTTCGTCGGAGTTCCAGCGGATGCCAGCCTCAATCAACCCCTATTGCTCCAAAGCCTTAGAGAGGCACATTCGTTCTGTAAAGACGCAGGGGGAACAACACGCCAGTCCCAAGATAGTGGAGAGGCTGAGCGTAATCCCGGGAGGCAATGAGAGGGCTTTTTTAAAATGGGGAAATTCTCGTCCGTCGAGCGACCAGCGCAAAGGGAAGCGACGGGAAACACATGCTTCTAACAGACAGAGGTTTCTGCACAGCACCCAGAGTAAATTCAAGACACATGAACACCTCCCTGTGACACCTCCCAAAGTTACAGTCCCCAAAGCCTCAAATAAGGTGTCGGAGAAATATCTGATGCAGGCGATTATCGACGGGACACACCCTGATGAAAACACATCTTCAAATAATTTGAAATCGGGTCTAATGGATCATGTAAAGTCTACAGGCTTTACTTACGAGACACCTTGGCTCGGCACCGGCCTTCACTAAGCTTGAATCGCGCGCCGATGAGCGATCTGTCAAGTTTTGCAAAGAAGTCATCTATTCTGTGGGGCAGTTGGGGTCTAGAGCAGACCTTCTGTCTGTTCAGCGTGCCAGCTCAACCATCCCCATTTGAAAAAATGTTGGAGTTTATCCAACATGGCCACGAAAAACTATTCACCGATAACTGAAGAATAGTCCGAGTTAGCATGAGAAGCAGCGCAACGTTGGTTTTATTTTCAACAAAGTTGCGCTCTCAGTTCTCGCGGACTGTGGTAACCTGCGGCTTTTACTTCATTACAATGAAGATCGAGTAGACAGAGTGAACAACGCACAGAGCAGACTTTCTCCTCCTTGACATCAAAGATATCAAGAAGTACCATGGTGGAACCTGAAGGTAATTTCTCAGGGGATGTCTCCTACATCGCCCCTTGCAGCGAGAGCGATACGTTCATGGGGAGGAGGCAGGACCTCGCATATGAAACCAAAAGATTTTAAGCCAATAAGCCTCACCTCTTTTCTTCTCAAGAGAGATTGTTGGACATCCATAACGGCATCGTCCCATCAGCACGCATACTCTAAGAACAGGTCCATACTCTACACGGTTTTCAAGTTTTGAATTGTTACGAAATGCTCTCTGCATTGTGCGAGGCCGTTACATAGAATACAAGTCCAGAAAGGCAGTCATTGCCCAATAAACATGCAAAATGGGTATAGATAAAAGATGTACCCTAGAAGGGTTATGATGTCTATGTTTGGAAAATCTGGCATTCAAGAACACTACTAAGCACTGCAGATGAATTCCCGTAAAGAAAGGATGGAATGGAATCCATTATCGACCTTACATTTATAAGCAGTGCACTCTTCCGATGCGCGTCTTGGGAAGTGAGCATTGAATATACCCATAGACATCACCAGGCTATTATACATATTTTCAATTTGCGAGGAGCAATTCAACCAAATTAGTAACTGAAAAGTAGACTCAGTTGAGGAAGAAGCGCCAGCAGTTGTGATATCTGACATTTAACTAGCAAAAAGAGCTCTGAATATAGTATATCATCTCATGGGTTGTGTTTTAAGAGCCTGCGACGCCTCGATTAGAAAATATCTGCAGATGTTGCGTCGGTCATAGAGTTTTTGCTCAAACGAGCTGAAGTTGAACAATTTCTGGCGCCGCCAGTATTTCCTAAGGTACAATAACTTCCCCAAAATCACCGTCCTAGGAGACCTCCTTGCTGTTAAGCGCTTCAAAGACAAAAAGTCAGCCGACCCTATGCAATCCCAAACCAGCTCCTTAAACTAATTGAGAGAGTACTTAATTGTCAACACATATGGGTGCCTTGCTGTGGGTACGTTCGCGAATATATGGAAACGTATCGAGTTAGAAATTTCAGTAATGGGAATAAAAAGATCTGATGTCCAAAACAGGAACTTTTAGGAGTAGCACTTGCAATACTCAAACTACTTTCAGGGGCTAGGGGTAGCCAGAGGCCCGAAAAAATTATGATTTTCAATATTTTTTTTTTTTTTTGCTTTATTTTACAAAAATAAAAAATACATCATGATTCGACTTGACTTTAGCAAAATTTCAAACAAAAAATTAATAATTGTAAAAGTTACCGCTGTTTGTGTGGAGCCCGTTTCTCCAGAAGCTCCTTGCGGTGATCATCACAAGTCTTTGGAGATTCATCTAAAATCAATCGGACGAGAGAAATTAGTTTTATTAATAGATAATCTTGTGCCTGATCGAAGTTTTTTTTTTTAAATTAACAATATGACGGCCTCAAGAAATATTTTTCAGATTTTCGAGAAAAATACCGACAATTAATTGTTTAAAAAAATCGAAATTTTTCAAAAACAAAATCATTCGATCAGACACGAGTGATCACCAGTTCAAAAAACAAAGTTTTGAGAAAAATGCATTTAAAGTTTTTGCTGGAACGCTCCGGAGCGCCCTTTGTTAATTGTTGAAGTATTTGTCGGAATCGAATTTTCACACAATATTTTTAAAATATTAAACTATAAGAAAATGCAAAAAAAAACAATTTTTTGAAAATTCTTACTACCCCTAACCCTAACCCCTTAAACTTTTAAAAATTAATAAAAGAATATTCATACATATTTTCGATCAAACCCGATTTTAAACCGAAAGAATTGCATCTGCTTTATTTGCAGATCAACTCTGCTATGCAAGTCTTTATTTAATTGAGGTAAAATTACGCATCGGGAAAAAGAAACAAGTAGAAAAGGGACAGGTTACAAACTAATCCCATTTGTGCCAAAATTTTACTAATAACCACCAGCTTAAACGAAGAACACAAAACAAATTCGCATTTGTCGAGGCATGAAGTTTATGCTCGGTAGACGGTGCATACACAATTAATTATTCTAAATTGCTGCATTTTGTAACTAAATATCTTTGTTTCGGGAAAAACCTTGTTTCGGTTCATCCCTAATGCAAAAAACACAGTAGGATATGTATAAATATGTATGTATGTGCATACGTTTAAGCGAAATGTAAACGAATCGAAGATGTTGACACAAACTGGTACGTTAGTATTATATTTTGACTACTGCAAAAGCAATGAAAACGAAATTTCTTAACACAAATCCAATTTGAATTTCTAATGAAAAATATCGCATAAATTTGTAACATAAACAACAACAAAAAAACGAATTTTCAAATGAACGTTTACAGAAACCCCATTATTTTTTGAAAATCGTTAAGATATAATTTGTTTGATGACAAAATCCGGAAAGTTTAGTTGTGATACGCGAGCGAGCTCCTGCATAAATAATTAAAACTACTTTGAGAAAGAAGAATATTCTTCAGAAAGTCTATTAAGTAAGTAGAACTTATTTCATTCAAATTTTGTTTAATTATTTAGTAATAATCGATAATAGTTCTGTATCAGAAAATATAAGTATTCACCAAAACCAAAACGGAAATAAAAAAGCCAAGTGCTTATCATACAAAAATTAATATTATATATACATATGTATATGTATTTGCAAACTCCTTATGTAGGCATTTTAAGCCAACAACGTTGAAACGTGCAATAGTCTTAAATGGGTGTAGTAGTAAGTAAAATTTTATGTTGACCATACATTCCACTAATTTCTGATTCGATACTTTGTCATTTTCTTTTCACTGCACTGGACTAACTTAATCAAGAGGTAAACTCGCGTGCCTGATACCTTTTGATGATTTGTAATAATTAATTTCTGGAATTTTTTTTTTCCAGCAGCAATTCGGCAGCAAGAAAAACAGCTAATCAAACGCAACTGGCTACAAAATATACAAATATTATTTCAGGGTTAAGAAATGTAAATATAAGTAATGTAATGTTAAGTAAATAAATCCACTTTGGACTCTACGTAACGTAACTGGAGAACATAGTATGGCCAGATTTTTTGCAATTTCCATTTTTCATATTTGATTTATTCGAGATACTTGCAACAAAAATTAAAGCAGTTACGTACATATGTACCTAGCATATACTTAGAATCTACAATAGTATTTACCAGTCTCTGAGAAATTCATATATGTATGTACATATGTATTCTACTTGATCCCTTACGTAATATGAAGAAGATTCATGGATAAAACTGTAAATGCCAGCACGACAATTTCAAATGACTAGCAGTACACATTTGCCCCTCTCTTGTCCCTCACTTTATATTTAAATGTGAAAGTTCACATGATTTGCTAACCTAATAGGAAATATGACAGCGGTTTATTTACAATCAAAGCGTATTCATTAAAGGTGGTGGCACTAGACCAACAACATGTTTTGTACGTTAAATTGTCAAACCAAAGTATTGGCAAAGTAGAAAAAAAAAATTAATTCGCCTTGCTTCATTCATGGACACGGCGAAAGAAAAAAAAACAATTTGATTTGCCGATACCACCTTTAATATAGGTACAATTTGCCTTGCTTACAATAGACGTCGGCAAAACACTGAGATGTTTGTTGGCTGTTAATTTCTAATTTTTAATTTGTGGAATCAAACAATCTCTTAAACTATTATATAAGAGAAATAGCTTGTAACATTAGACGGAGGGACAGAAATTTAGACTTTTGGTGGTTTTTGTCCGTTTACTATTCATGCCAGGACTAATTCATGTGAGGAGGATCAATGCGTGCACCAAGTATGGGCAACTCAATAAAATTATCGAAATACACTCGTTTGCCCAAAAGCGGGCATCGCTTATTTTCATGCACGATTTTATTGATGTGGCTGTCGCGGATGGCTTCGACAATGACTTCGTCAAAAAAGATGATTCTGACTTCTTTTCAACAAACGCACCGATTGGACAACATAACACTGGCTTTCGAAATATGTTTGCAATATCTCCAACGTTGCTTAAGCGAAAGGCAATATGGTACCGACGTTCTGTCAAGTTTTCCACCGAGAAGCGGCTATCACTGTCAAAATAAGTTAAGATATAAAAAACACTATATGAACCACCCTGTTTTCGTTGTTGACCGAGTGATCACGCGCATAATAGAATCTACAGCGAATCCTCATACGCTTGCTAAAACAACAGTATTGCCGAGACGCCAAAAAATACACGCATCGTAAAAAACGAAAAATTGGCCAAATGTATCATGTAATTTTTTTAATTATTAATGCAATAATAATAAAATTTGTTGCGCATTTTTTGCACGTCGGTTTGAAGAAACTTTCAGGATACATCTGAGTATACTGCACTCTCAGATTCCCAACATTAGGGAGAAAAATGCATACATGTGAGGAGGTGGAATTTAAATGGGTAAATCTCCTTACCGAAGGTGGTTTATCAAAGCCCTCTCCTGCAATATTGAGAGTCTTCGACAAATTGCAACAGATGGATGAGGGAAATGTTAAAAGAAGATCCATGCAGCAATTTACACCACTTCAATTGAACTCCTAATTCCCATACAAAGTGTTAACAATTCGTCTTAAGGTGTAGACATTAATAAATATTATAAACAAAATTAAATATATTGGCAATTTTTTTATAATAAGCTAGAAATAAAAAGAAAAACATCTGGAAGTACTTTTTATGTCACGCGTCTGTGCCTTCCACTTAGAATTTACTCTCGATAGTGCAGCACGTGAGTCAGTGTGGACGTACGGTTGCGCGAAATAGCTTCTGCTGAAGGTAGAATGAAAGATAATATCCGCAATGAAATTCATTATCTTCAAGTTACTTTTTCCCCACTTCCGCGATAATAAATGCTGGCTGGGTAAATGCATTTATAGCTATGTATGTTTTTATGTTTCATGTCTGCATATATCGAATTTCCTCGAATAACGTTGAAGGCGCAATTTTTTTATACCTAGCGCGGATTCGGTGATTAGCGTAAACGAACACATTATTTTCATACATAAAGATTTCCATATAAATGTAGGTAGGTACTTCTGAGTTCATTTCGAACGGTGCACGTTTATATGTGTACGTACACATGTGTGTTACATATACTCTTTTTGTTTTTTTTTTTTTGGTGGGTGAGGTAGGGTTCAAAATGCCTTCGCATTTACAGCGACTATCGTCTACTACGTTGAGTGGTATGGCCACTAAAACAATCCCTCCTCTCCTTCTGGAGAGACACCCTTCCCGGGACTACTTTCGGCATTACTTCGGGAGGGCCCAGAGCGGCATCCATAAAAGATCAATTTTACCCACCCATGTCTAGTTCAATCGTATGTCTAGCCAGCTTTCTTTGCTATAGGCTCGCTTTCTTGTGTCTCTGTCTGGGAGGCTTCGCTTTGTTGCACTGTGTCGAGGTCTAACTTTTTTTCCAATGTATCTCTTTGCCGCATTCCTGCTGTCCTCGCCTTCGAGCACTTTGCTGATTATGTTGCTCGGCGCGATGTTGCCAATCTGCTTCCTCAGAGCATCTCTTTTCGCGAGTCATCTGTCACAACTACAAAACGAGTGTTCAGGGTCATCGCTCGACGCTTCGTCATAGGATCGCTTACCTCGCCCATGCGGTATATGTATCTCTTGTATATCCGTAGCCCGAGAGAAACTGAAATAAGAAGTAATTCACTTCTCAGAAGTTCCTTTGGACCCCGTTGCCTATTGATGGAATGAGTTTCGTCGTCCATCTGCCTCTCGGTTCAGTGTCTCATCAACTTTGCCACCGCGGCACTGTTTGGCATCTTCTTGGAGTCCCACTCACCCATTCGTTCCGAACCATGAGGTCGATGGATATCTCCCCGCTGATCACAAAGACTGCAGCGCTAGAGACAGTACTGTAAGCTGAGGCAAATCTGAGCGCCGCTGTTCGTTGCACAGCTTCCAATGCTTAGCAATTTAGCACATCTTCCCATACTTCGGTGCCGTACTGAAGAATTGAGTTTGTAGACGACTTGATTAGCCTTTTTTGCTCTGAGTTGGCCCGCCGATGTTTGCCATTAATCTGCTTAGCCTTCCCGTGACCTTTGATGCTTTGGTGGCCGCATGCCATATCTAGGCCCAGAAAGTAAACTTGCAGTCAAGTTGAATATCTAGGTATTTCACTACTTTTTGGGTCACTGGGAACGTTTCGCCTATTCGCAAGCTGGCCTCAAGTGCCATATGACCTCGCATAAATGAACATAGTGACATGCAAATTTATGTATTAAGATAAACACGCGGTCAACAAAGAAAGAAATATGGAAATGAAAATTCGCCTGCCTAACTGTTAGCGCCAAAAGTATAATTCAGATTTGAGAGTAATTCACATTACAAAAAATGAGTGTACGACCAATATAGTAAAAATCAATAACAATAGCGTTGAAACGATACTGAAGGTACTGCGGGGTCAACAGCGCTACTTATAGGGTCCGAACGCATCTCATCTCTCAAGCTTCGCTTGGTCGGTTTCAGAAATCAGCAGAAAACAATTTATTGCAAATCAATACAAATAAATTAGATATCTACAATGGGGCCAAAAGTCTACGAAATGATCTAAAGATGTAAAAAATAAAAATGTTGTAAAAAAAACTAAAAACGTTGGAACTAATAATAATACACACCCATTTCATTTAAATCGGTGAGGTGGTTTCGGAGATTAGCGTAAACGAACATAGTGGCACAGGGTGTTTGCATACATTTTAGAATTTAGATTACAGCTAAAGCTAGAGCTGTGTTATTAAAATGTCCCCATTTCTCTTTCAGCCATCTTAGACATCATTTTTAACGATATCGTCACCAGCTGATGCAGACTACCGCCCGAAAATGTATATGTTCGTGGCAAACTACAGTGCAATTGCACCTGAATTGCGTTCATTCATCACGAGCTACTTAACCACAATTATCATAATATTGATTGCAGTTACATTTTATTGGCTTTTCTTGGTTCCTTGTAATTGGAGAAAGGTATGTATTTAAACTTTAAAGCCACGTTTCTTATTATTTTCAAAAAAATAAAACATAAAAGGGATACAAGTTTTAAGTTTTCGAAAGTAAATGCAAACAAAAATGTAAACAAGAACGATGACTATGAACAGTTTTTGTTTTCAAATAGCCAGTCAGCAATAAGAGCTCTTGACTCCAGTATTGTTACTTCGAGTCTTGTACAAATCAGTGGCTCCACTCTTAACTGCTTATGTCACATTGTAGACCTACGAAATCTAAGTTCACTGTACCAATCAAAGCCCTGTAGCCGGAATAAAAAAATCGCTTTAAAAAGAAATCAATAGTTAAGCTCTATCGTTTTTATTAGCCACATGTTCGTATGCTGTTCGTTGGTGATTTGTAGAGCCTTTACTACAAATTTTGCCGAATTAAAACTCAAAACCGAATTTATTTTAATTGTAGGAAATTTATTTAAAGTGCATATAATAACAGAGAGTATGCAAGAATGCTAGAATACAAGATTTGGCCATCCGATTCAAAATTGTAAGAACAACTTTAGTTGCTACACCATAGTGGACTTAGCCACTCTAGCACTGCAGGCAGAGTTCTGGCCAAGATCAGACCGTTAAACGGCTCTCAGCAAATTTTAAAGAATCAGCTGGTAGACATGGCATGCTGAAAAACATTCCGAATGTGTGACCAATATCAGACCGTTAACCGGCTCTCAGCGAATTTGAAAAATCAGCTGCCTAAAACGGGGTCATGACAGCGGTTTGCTTACGAAAATCTGAGATTCGTTGGTGATATACGAAAAAAATCAACACAGTCTTTACTCATATTACTTCGTTGCCGTCTGAACAATGATTGACTGAACGAGTGTGTGAATACATGTGAAAAGATCGTGCAGAATTCCCCTCAATCTTCCAAGTGACGTGGTAGTCGAAGTTTCTCCTCATAATTTTCTTTTTTACTATCTATCATTCTTGGATTTTTTCTGTACATCACTAACACAATACCTAAATAAACGAAGTCTCTTAAAACCTCGAAATCATAACTGTCGTAGGTGCCGATACACGAATGGGCCGACTGTTTGTTCGATGCGATGACAGGAGGTACTTCGTTTTGTCTACGTTCACCACCAGACCCACTCTTTTTGCTTCTTTATCCAGTTTGGAAAAGGTAGAACTAACAGCGCGGTTATTAAGAACAATGATGTCAATACCATCGGCATACGCCAACAATTATACGCTCTTATAAAAAAATGTGCCTGAGCGATTAAGTCCTGGGGCTCGCACGATCTTTTCCAGTATCAGGATAAATATGTCACACGACAGCGAGTCACCTTGACTAAAACCTCGTTTGATATCAAACGGCTCGAAGAGGTCCTTCCCGATTCTGACGACGCTGCTGGTATTGAACAAGGACATCTTGCATAGCCGTATTAGTTTTGCGGGGATACCAAATTCAGACATCGCGGTATATATCATAGGCAACTCCTTTTCGTGCTGTGCTGTCGTGTTAGCATTTAAAGCAAAATTTAAAGAAATGGAAACGCAGACTTTTTCTAATGGATTTTGAAGCCGAATACATGTTTTGTTTTGTTTGTATATTATTGATGGAATATTTATCTCTTTTATTTTCATAAAACTGAAAGCTAAATAGCCTTGAATGAATTAAAAAAAAAAATTATAAAAACTATATACAAGTTTTTTTTCAATGAGCTATTTTCGTTGGTCCTTGACGCAGACTTTTTGTAGCGAGAGTATGTAAATAAAAACTTTGTTCGTGTTAAATAAAATTGCATCAAATGAAAATCGTAACAACTCTTTATTATTTCAGTCTTTGCAGGGTGTAAGCTATTCAACTGTTATAAATATTGAGAGTCTTCGCAGAAAATTAAAATCTAGTAAACGAGACGATATAAACCGCATTCGTCGAACACGTTCAATCGGCTTAAAGGAATTGCCTCCTCCATATCCCAACGGCTGGTATTGCATTCTAGAGTCGTCTTTATTAAAAGCACAGAATGTGTCATATGTTTCATGTCTGGGAGAACATTTCGTTGTTTTCAGAACAGTTGACGGATTAGTAAACGTCCTAGATGCGTATTGCCCCCATCTCGGTGCAAATATGGGAGTCGGTGGACGGGTAAATGGAGATAATATTGAATGTCCCTTTCATAAATGGAGTTTTAGAGGAAGTGACGGAACATGTGTGAATATACCGTACAGCTCTACAGGCAAGTATCACCCAATTAGAGTATTCATAAGACCTCTCCTAAATATAATCTTTTATGCAGAGTTCGAAAGTTGTATTTAGTATTTCATGCGATATGAGTCCCTATTGACAGAAGGGGAACAAAAGTAAACCTTGGTTATATATTCGCAGTGTCGGTAGGACAACTTAGTCCTCAGTGTGAAAGCAGCTACAATTACGGATCCACGATAATTGGAAGCTCTGACTACTTGCGTTTAAGCGAATTAAAATTTTTAAGACTGGCTTTGCATGTCATAATTATGTGCAGGCTTGGAAGCCAATACAAACTGAGCGCTTTTTAGATTCAGAGTGAAAGGTTGATTTGCATACCTCAGAAGGAAGTAATAAATAGACTTTACTTTTGTAGAGGTAATTACAACAGAGCAATAGAACCATGCTGGCCTGGACATTTGACATGAAAAATCGAACAGCAGCTATTGTTCGGTTTGATCAAATAACTAACGAAAGCAGCTTCAGAGCACATTAGCCAGGTAATACGATTTTTGTATAATCAGTTTGAACCAATGTTACTCCATTGTGTACTGATCCACAAAGTATTCGTTTATAAAATTCATCGAACTCAGCCGTATTTGGTAAGCTCTCAGGCCAGCTTTCTAACATATATATCTTTACTAGCTTAGCTTAGGTTAGTTTGGTTGGCATTAAGCCACGCATAGACCTTTTGGTCCGAAGCGATACCAGGACCGACCTCTATGAATACTGAAAGTAGACATCATGTGGGATGTCAACGCTTTTGGCGAATCTAAGCAGAGCTGGGAGATCCGCTTTTGAGACATCTTCCAGACCCTCACACAGTGGGGCTCCGAGACATTTTAAACGCGTTTTTAATAATGCCGGACAATCGCACAAAAGGTGTTCTCAAGTTTCCTCAACATCCTCTCTGCATTTCCTGCATTTTTCCATATTAATAACTCTGCAGTCCTTTCGTGAGAGCGTAATCACGAATTGAGTCAGTTTTTTTGTACTTTGTTGTACACATGACTTTTGGTGTTTTGCACGTGGTCAGATTAGTCCACCTAGCTTCCACTCGCTTTTTCATGCAGTCGTTCATTTCCTTGTATACTGTAATTAGCGGTTTTTGTATGTCGTTCTCTTGTTCACTTTACTAGTTTAAGTGTGCCGACTTCCTTGGTAAGCTTATTTAGGAGTACAGCGTTTAGCATCTTCAAGTGCCACGTAATATATAGCTTCTACACGGAGCACCATAAGTTACTTTCATTTTCGTCGAAACCCAAGTCATCTCCAACTGGCAACTTGTAGAGAACACGTGTAGTAGCGTTGTTCGCTGACTTTTGAATTGGATTGTGTAATCGTATGCTTGAAGTACGATAGCCCAGCGTTAAAGGTGATAAAGCAGAGCTTGCCCTTGTCTGAATGGAATTGCCCCTCTTTTTCTGGAATGCGAACAGTTAGAATGAGCCTGCAGTCATGGTCCAGAGACTTTCGTCTTTCTTGGCATGCTACTATTTCCTTTTGCGCGCCAGACTCTTAGTTGGCAACTGAAGAAATTTCTAGAATAAACAAGCCATCGCCTGTCCTGTCACGCTTATCCGTTGTCATTTCCGGTGCAGAGTCGAAGACTAAATGATGTTGAGTACTCACCTGGCATTTCATCGCCTTCTCTTCAGCTGCCCATTTGAGGATCAGTAATACAAGGATTCTCCGTAGTCCGGCACTCTCCTAGCTCGCATCATTTTAACCATTTTTGGTTCCACCTTAGATGTTAGGGTTTTTGAGGAAGAAGAAGAGACAATCCACGTCTATCATTCAATCTCGGTTACTTCAGATTGACTTAGCGATAGTTAAGCTATCCATTGATCGAGTCAATGTGCTGTCATCCAAAGTATCCTTTGGTATTTTGTGATAATTTGCTAACGCCTTAACTTTGGCCTATGAATATGGATATGCGCGTCCGTTTCGTGTTTCTTGAAAAGTGCACCTACTGCCACTGAACACCTACTGCTTAACAGCCTCAATATAATTATTTTCAGATTTTTAACTTCAAGGGTTGACTTTCTATACAGAAACGGTTAAAAGCCTTGGGATTTATTTCGATTCAAAGTTTTAATTCCATGCATATAAAAACTCCATTATGCTGTTTTTTTTCGTCGAATAACTCAAAATTTCTGTAACCAATACACTTTTGAAACTTTATTCATAATCCATAATAACAAATTCATATAATATATGTAAGTCCCCTGGGGTCAGTGCAGAAGTCATTCATTCGATATTCTTTACAATCATTAAATTTTGCAGACCAAAACCTTATTTATCATGATGTCAACAAACTCACTTGATAACACTTCGTAATAAAGGATTAGTTCTTTAATTGACTTTAATGGTCGACATCATTTCCGGCAGAATTAATTGTCCTACCTTTCTTGATGAAGTAAATTGCAGAAATTTCACCGTTTATAACATGTAAGCGCCAATCACAAGAATACTGGCTGAATTAAACATCATCACGAGCCCCTTAGATTTAGGTCTTTTCTTACCAACAACTAAGTTGGACGCTATTACCTGTACTAATTTTTGTAATAATCCAGCTTTATTGGATTATCCAGCACTCCTCCTCTTGTCGGAGTAATTTTTTTATCACCTTTTTTATCTTCGAGTATTTTTTCTTCAAGGATTGGGATGAGGTTTTGTCGTGTACTGTTACTTTCCTGAAGTTTAATATTTTTGATTTTAAAAATTTTCTGCATTTTTTAGCAAATACACTAAACAGCAAAACCGGTATTTTTGCAAGTCAATTTCGAAAAAATATTTGTTCGCCGAATGTTAGGCATTTATTCGGCCTTACTTCGGCACTCGAATCCTAACGTATGATATACCGATGTTTTTATCACATTTTTGTTTGTTTCATGGGTCATTGTCCTCGAGTAACCCGTTCTAATATGAGAGAAAGACGAATCTACAAAAAATGTAACGTTTTTTAAATAAATTAGCTCTCTGCGCTAGATGCCTTTTTCGACCAGCAACTCGAGACGATTTCGGCCAAATTAGGTAAACATTTTACCGGTACGTCAAAAACATTTAACAAAAAAGCGTATACAAATAATAAAATTTCACGAATTTATTCATTTATATATCGAAAACAACAAACTTTGATCAATATTACACTCTGTAATTAGTTTTGGTGTGATAGTAAATATAATAAGTGAAACAATAGCCAAAATGCATCCTAGGTTTATCAGGACACGTATCTCCGTAATATGGAATTTCCTCCTACCTCCAGGCGTGTTACGACCAGAACAAACCTTGAATTCCCTTTTGGCCCTTTTGGCATTATGTAAAGCTTCCTGGAAAGCTTTCCTAGGAATGCCACGTAGACTCTTGTTCTTGTTGCTGGCGATATGACTTTCTCAATTGTTCGGCAAGTATTTTCAGAAATCGCAAATGGCTTAGTGGTTTTTCCCCTCTTTTGGCATTTTTTAGTTTAGCAGCGACGCATGATTGATTTAACACTTCAAATCACTCGGACGCTGTAGCACGACTGCTCAGGTTCACACTTGAAATCGACCTAACGCCTTATCAGCTTTGCTTAGTGCAAAGGATTAAAAGGGGTCATCCGCATTTCTTTCGCACAAAACTCATACACTGGACAGACACATTTTGTTTAATTTTCGGTTTGACTTCGAGAGCAGATGCCTACATTTAAAATCAGGACGACAGAATTACGCCAGTGTGCGACGTAGATAAAGCACTAAAGTTATGTTTGTGTGATGTTGTAGTTTTCAATAGTTTTATAATATTACGATTGTAATTTCAGAACCCAAAGGTATCAAAGTTCGAAAATGGATTTGCCGAGAAATAAATGATAATATCTTCGTGTGGTATCATACAGAAAAAGAAAACACTCAGTGGGAATTGCCTGTTATTAGTTCTATTGAAAAAAAGGAGTTAATTTTTCATGGTCGAAATGAATTCTACGTGAATTGTCATATCCAAGGTAAGATAATATTCATATAGTAATCAAATCATTAATTTACTTAAACGTCTATACAGCTTACTATATATATGTTTTGAAAATAGAGTATCAACGAAAGATTGAGGGCTCGGTCCGCATTTTGCGTTATTCTTCTTTGCTTTTATAGTAGAAGAATATAGTGGAAAACTTCTAAATTCAAAATGTATACTAATACGCTAGTCTTATTTCATTTAGTTTACATTATAGACTAATAAATAAGAGGATTTTGATCAAATTAGTAGTAAGAAGCACGAATTCGTACATAAGAATTTTGTAAATAATCTTTTTTAAAGATAGGAGAAAAATTTCAATAAATTCATATTAAAATATCCTTTCCAAAAGTACTAATTTTATCACTAAAGACAGGGCATTCGAAGTTTAATTAATTTATTTGATTACTTACGCCCATATAAAACCAAAAAAAAAAGGCCTTTGAATTACTGTGAATTTCTTAAAATTCCAATAACCAGCCTTTTGTGTCAGCTGGGTTTACATGCCCGCTGGTTTACGTTATTCACTAACTGCACTATAAGATATTATATAGGAGTTTTAAAGGTCACGCATTAAGAAATCACCATTTCCTTTTTCTTTCTAGAAATACCCGAAAATGGGGCTGATCTGGCCCACTTTTCCGCTGTTCACAGAGCATGCTTGCTTGCAGGTGTGGAAAATCCAGAGAAAAGTGCACTGGCTAAGTTTGGACAACATCATTGGCAGGCGGTGTAAGTATTTATAAATAATAAAAATATAATGTAAAAAATATGTTGTTCGTTTGGTAGTTTATTTCTGATTTTAAAAGAGCATACAAGCATTTATTTACCTATAAAAACAGAATGAGAAAGAGAAAAAACAAATAACAAATTGCACTCTGAAATGTGCAGACAGAATTAGCTGATGGGCTGACGTCACTTGGGATGTGTTTACAAAAAAATTGAGACTGTTAGTGATATAAAACAAAAAATCAACACAGTCTTGGTCATTTTGCTTCGTTGCTATCTGAACAACGATTGGTTAGACGAGTGCATGGAGCAAATATTTTTAGAGGTGGTCTATGTAGCAGACCGTTATTCGGCTCTGAGCAAATTTGGCATCACTGGCGTCACTTAGGATGTGTTTAACAAAATTTAGCTTGTGTTAGTGATACTCGTATACGAATGCCATGACATGAGCATTGGTTGTGTTTATTTTTTTTTTTCGTACATCACTAACACGAGCTAGATTTTGTTAAACATATCCCAATTCACATGGCAGCTGAAGTCCCCCTCACAATTTTCTTTTTCACCATAGTTAATGAGCGAACCTTGAAAATCTATCATCCTTGCTTCAATGTGAACCCTTGAGGGTTGCTCATTAAGGTGAATTTATTAAAGGTGGTTTCGAAACGCCAACTGATTTTTTCGTCGTGGTCAACCATGTCAATATATGTTTTTTACAATAGGTTATTTACTTTACCGCGGCCGCCGTAGCCGAATGGGTTGGTGCATGATTACCATTCAGAATTCACAGAGAGAACGTTGGTTCGAATCTCGGTGGAACACCAAATTAAGAAAAACATTTTTCTAATAGCGATCGCCATTCGGCAGGCAATGGCAAACCTCCGAGTGTATTTCTGCCATGAAAAAGCTCCTCATAAAAATAACTGCCGTTCGGAGTCGGCTTGAAGCTGTAGGTCCCTCCATTTGTGGAACAACATGAAGATGCACACCACAAATAGGAGGAGGAGCTCGGCCAAACACCCAAAAAGGGTGTACGCGCCAATTATATATATACATATATATATATTTACTTTTTTACTGATATTCGGCATTTCTTACTTGTGCGTTAAAATCCAAACTTATCAAGACTAATTCTGAGAACTTATAGGAAAATTTTAATTCTGCTTTATATTCCATTTATATTAAATTTTGTATTTGATTTTTATTTCAAAATTACACTTATTATTATATAAGTATAATATATGTAGGTACACATGTGGTATGCTTATGACTCTGACACTTCACTCCAAACATCCAGAGGTATATAAAGATGGGCTCCTTTATTAGATTAGGTTATTCTCAAAATAATAATTTTACTTTAATTATGCGTGTACATATCTATTTATGCAATTATATATTTACAGGTGGAAAACTTCATTTGTACCGAAAACACACATCGCATCACTGCACTTAACACATGCCATCCAATTGCTTCCAAAATATAATCTCTTGCAATTAGATGTGGAAGCAAAACAGGTAATACATTTAAAATTTATTTTGCATCTGGATCTTTTACTTAATGAACATCTTATTTCCTGAATCTTAATAAATAAAATTTCAAACCAGCAATGAATTTCAATCAATTTTTTTAGAGTCGCAATAATAAACACTACAGAAGAGAATACAGAATTCGGTCTTTCAGTTCTGTATAATACCTTTTCATTACATTAATCAATAACACGGGGCTGCAAAAAAAAGGTATTTGGTGCAAAATACTCGTACACTCTTATATAAGTAATACCTGATCTCTAGTAGCCTGATGCCATATAAAGATCCCATCACCCTTGGGAACTATTTCCCACTGTATATATGTTCTGCTGTAAACGAAAAGTTATTCGAAATGATTGGCGGCTGTGAAGGTAATGTTTTTGATGTCCTTATCACAGCCCAAATCTTTAAAGCATTAGACACGCTTTTTCACGGAGTTGTTAGCTTTCTTGGTCATAGAAAAACTTTTCTTTAGCACCAAAAAAGATTATGGTGTCCTTAATGGGACGACACTTGGAAAGTCTTAATACTCAGTTTTAAACATTTTTGTTAAATAAACTGAAAACATAGTTATTTTCTTTCAGAAGCTTCCACTGAGCTTTTCTAGTTTAATGCTGTGACTTAGCCTGATTCTTCCAAAAGAAAACAAAATAAAGGTATTTACTACTTTGTTGAGGTAACAATAAGTTAACAGTCTTTAAGTTAACAGATGCGATCTGATTATGTTCACAATATTTTATTTTCTGCAACCATCTGAATAATAAGTATTGTATACTAAATTTTCGTCAGCGGAAAAAAAGGAAATAAGTTGTTGTTGTACTAGTTTAAACATTCTCCGGGTTGTTCCGGTGATGTAGAACCAACTGCCGGGGGAACGAAAGGAAATAAATCTTGTTCTCTAGTTCCGAGACGTAAAAACTTGCACTTCTTGAAGCTCTTCTTCTTCTTTAAGGGGTTAGGGGTAGTTAGAGGCCCGAAAAAATTATGATTTTCAATAATTTGTTGTGCTAGTCAATTGCTTTGTTTTACAAAAATAAAAGCAACATTAATAAATCATGTTTCGACTTGACTTTAGCAAATTTTCAAACAAAAAAATTAATAATTGTAAAAGTTATCGCTGTTTATGTGGAGCCCGTTTCTCCAGAAGCTCCTTGCGGTGATCATCACGGTGATCAGACACGAGGTTTTTATGTTTCTCAAAAGCAGTATAAATTTTATTGAAATCTACAAAGCGTGACACCAGTAATCACCAGTTCAAAAAACATAGTTTTGAGAAAAACGCATTTAAAGTTGCAGCTGCTGCTAGCTACTTGCTCTCGAACACTCCGGAGCACCCGAGCGCCCTTTGTTAATTGTTTAATAACTCGAAAAGTATTTGTCGGATTCACTTTTCACACAATATTTTAAAGATATTATGCTTTAAGAAAATGCAAAAAAAAATCAAATTTTTTGAAAATTCTGACTACCCCTAACCTCTTAAAAATATTCGCTTGGAATGAGAAATAAATAGGTCTTCTAGTAAATGAAAACTTAAGAAAATTCCATTTATTTCGATTATTGTTATTTGTACCAGCAACATTACCAAACAGAAATAACAGCATCTGTTATTTTTTGTTTATTCCCTCCAAATCATGGGCATTGCAAATTTCAGCGATTCATAAGTACCTTTACCTCATATCTTTATATATTTTTCCTTAAACATTGGAGCATAGGGTGACTAATCGCCAACGGACACGGTTTTAAGCTATTTCTCCCATTCGTTCCACGTAAGACGAAGAAAGTTCATTTCATCTTCTATTGAGCGTCTCCAGGTGGTACGTCACCTACCCACTCCTCGGCAGCTTGCTGGAAGGGGTTCCAACGCAGAGCGTGCGTAGCAACATTGTCATCACTTTTTCTAAGCCTATCCACTGCCACTTCCTTTTTCGAATTTCAGTCGCGACGTCAAGTTGGTTAGCTTTTGTTAGCAAGTCCGAGTTCGATATTGAACGGGGCTAAAGAGTGCCCAAAATACGACGCAGGTAGTGGTTGATAACGTTTGCAGGTGTCTCGTGGTTAGGTTGGTATGGTTGCCCAGGGAGTGAGCAGGAAGTGAGGTGAAAGGGGAGGACCGATGGGATGTAGGGAGAGGGCGGGGAGATGTGGTGATGGAATGGTTACTGCGTGCGTACAAGTGTTATCAATTTCAACTCTTTCGGTAAAATATTTCACGTCAAAGAAAGCATAACTAAAGTACTAGTGGATGCATTAAAGAATCAAAATTAAGTTCACGAAATAGGTATACATTTTTCAACCCTCCTTGGGGTTATGTGGCCCACGATATACTTAAACAAAATTGTCAAAGTTGATAGTACATAAATACAAATAAACTAAACTAAAAGGGGATCTGGTAAAAGGGTATTTATTGACTACTCAGAGTAAAAAATATTTTCGCACACATTGCCACATAGAAAGCTGCACCAAATATAAGTTGCTTTTTTTTTTTGTACTCCGGTCTTATTCATACCTGTTATTGCGTAGTATATACATCTATACCAATTAATTAAATTACAACCTTTTATATCATAGATTGGTCCATCAGTCGTACACTTGCATTTAATGTCGTCGACATTCGGACGTATTGAAATACTGCAAACTGTAACACCTGTTGAACCGCTGGTACAGAAGGTGATTCATAGATTCTATGCACACAAAGCTGTGGGACCTTTTATGAAGTTACTGATTTTTGCCGAAAGCGTTATGGTAATAAAATTTCTTGCTTTTCACTGTGTATTATTATTGCATTTACATATCTATTTCAGTTTGAACGGGACATTGTTATGTGGAACCATAAAACGTTTCGCAGCAAACCACGGCTTGTAAAGGAAGATACTGCCATAAAAAACTTTCGCAATTGGTTCTCCCAGTTTTACACAGAAAATAGCAAATCTTTTGTGGATGCGCACGGATGTTTGGACTGGTAGAAAACCATTTTCATTTGAGTTTTCTAATATTCTTGTAATGAAAAATATTTTTCTAATAAATGTTTTCTTAAAAATTTCATTAGTACTGCTTGCTTTTACCATTCTACAGTCCAAATAAATGCATTGACACATATGTGCTCTTGAATAAGGCTTATAAATCGCGCTGAAGAACGATTGACTCGCGCGGAAACTAGGGTTAAACAATGCCTCGTAGAGATCCAGTGGTTCTGAGGTAAAGCAGTTAGTAAAATGGTGGTTGTCGTTAATCTTTGCGTCAGTGGTTTGACTATTTTCTTATAAAGTATTGTTAGGTCTAAACTTTACGCTTGATTGAAAAAATTTGGATCCAAATGTCAACTGGCAGTATACAACGCGTGTGTAAGCTCCTTTTTGGAACAATGTGGGTTCTCCGAAGTGAAATACATGCGAGACATCAGTGATTTGGTAGATAGCAGTTAGACGCATATTCAAGTATACCAAAAAGCTTTTCTAAACAAATGTTATTATAACTCTAATAGTAACCTACTATCGCTGCTGTAGTTGTTTTAGGAGCAAATTTGTCTTTGCTATTCTAGTGCTTGCTATATGGGAACTCAGTTAAAATAATACTCGTATTCCTTTGGTGACCGGCAATATTTATTATAAAATCTTTATTATTCATCGTATACAAAATTCCATTGACATTTATATGGCACGGGTTTCTTTTTCCAACCACGCCAAGGTAAATTCATCGCCTTCTTCACGTAAAATCGGCGACAAGGTTTCCCAAACCAGTTTGTGATAATCATTTAAAATGGTTACCTATAAAGAAATAAGTTTATTTAATACATAGATCAACTACATAGGTCTACATGTGTTTTCTTTTGAGATTAGTTCATATGAGATTAGTTTCCGATAAACTTTTTGTGCGATGTACAATGGCAGTAAAATCCCATAAAACCAAGTCGTTGGGTGTTTTTAGCTCCACTTTTGCAAATGCCTGATGAGCTAGAGACTTCAATCCATACTCACAATAAAGCTTAAATCTTGCACTACAAAGGCCATAAACACTCTTTTGGACGTCAAAATCGTATTCAGCGCAAAAAATTACATCGGAAACCAGTCTCATATGAAAAGTGTGGATTTGCTGGTCCTGTGTTATTTATGAAATTTACCTCAATGTCTAGAAGTAGATCTTTTGTGATCATCTTCGTTTGTTTTGGACACCATGTTATATTTTTAAACGTTAAAGCACCTCTTCCAGCAAAATTATAACCTTCCGTAGCTGGGACAATTTGAACAATATCCTCAATACGAATCCCAAATTCCTCACTTTGGTAATATCCAGGCTCTGCCAAAAAAATAATAAAAAAAAACTTTAAAACTTACCTATTTTGAGGAAATACCACATAATACCGTTTGATATAAACATATTTTCTTGTAAACCGGGGTCATCAGGCATAACACGAGTTCCCACTCCCATAGGACCTTCATGCACATTAAGAAATGATCCAACCCCATGCCCTGTTCCGTGTCCGTAATCTAGTCCCACATCCCAAAGTGATTTTCTTGCTATTGTATCGAGGACATTACCCTAATTTATATTATTAAAATATTTAAAGTATTTAACTTTTTTTTAATAATTATATAATTTTTTATAAGTACTAACCTTTACTTCTTTTGGAAAAATTGTGGATCCTAATGTCAACTGGCCCTTTAAAACGCGTGTGTATGCTTCTTTTTGGAATTCTGTCGGTTCTCCAAAATGAAATGTACGCGTGACATCCGTTGTTCCATCCCTAAATAATGCATCGTTTATTAGGATTCAAAGCTAGACGTAAATTCAAGTAGACCAAATGGTCTTAATACAAAAACTTTTAAAAACAATGCCGCTAATAGTCTGTTCTGAAACCAAGGTGTATTTCTGCTTTTTTAAATTTTCATATTGTCGGAAATTATTGAGAGGACATTTTTTTCGAGAAAAGAAAAAACGTATCAGAAACTTTCTTTCCCAAATGTTATCAAATTTTTCGCAGACCCTTTTTCAAATAAATGGTCTACTTTAACATTTTTTATTCTACTTAAAGTGTCATCAAACTCCTCCTAGTACTACCTAGGTAGGCATAGTCAGATCCTTGGAGAGATTCCGAAAACAAAAGCCAAACCATCTCTCAAGCCATGGTGTTCTTGGAATCGTGCTGAGGTTTAAATGGTGCAGGAAATTCAAACATGTGCATCGCGAACAAAGTTTTCCTAATCGACAGTTGACCATCTCTGTGAGTAACTGTACCGACAGTACCACGTTAAGGGGCGCTGCCGTGGTGGGCACACTATTTTGCGGTCGAGCTTTACTTCGGTCTCGCGAAACTCTCTTACGAACCAAATAAATCATGATCTTTTTGTTAAAGATCCGGATAAATTCGAAATACCCTTCTCGGAAGACGACATACTAATGGCTTCTAGCCAAAAAACCAGCCCCCAGTCATAGTACTCCCCAACCAGACAAACGCACAATACAATCAACAACAAAAACAAACACCGACTCGAGAGAATCAACCAGCCATAGGCGAAAGATTCATACGAGACCAAACAAATCAGACAGCACCGTCCTAAAATCGTAGTACTAGAAGACTAGTTTCATTCTAACGAGACTGCGAAGAATGAGGCCGCTTGAACAGTACAAGAGCAAGATGTTGATGACAAGGCAAAATACGAAAAAGTAGTGAAGGAGTACGAAGAATTTCTCGCCAGCAAAGACCGAAGCAGCGAAAATCAATCGTTCACAAGACGCAGACCATGCACCAAAGAGCAAGCCATCGAGTCGCAGAACAAGCCGTCAACATCAATACCCAGACTATTTAATGTGGCTTTGAGGTGTTTAAAAAAAAGAGTCTTAAGGTGGAATAGTAAATTTGAGACCATAAATATATATCTACTTACAGATACTGAGCCCCCGAATCACAGAGGTAGATTTCTTCGCTAACTATACGTCGATTGGTTTCTTCAGTTGGTTGATAATGTATTATAGAACCATTGGGACCACTGGCACTTATCGTTCCAAAGCTTAAGCCCATGAAGTATTTATTCTTCCTAAAATTAATATTTTTAAGTATAAAATATAGTTTTTCCAAAAAATACTTACGATCGAAATTCTTCTAATTTTGTAGCTCCAGAAATTTCAGTAACATTCTCGCCATTCTGAACAGAATCCTCTAACCAAGCGAAATATCGACAAAGTGCAACTCCATCACGAATATGACAGTTAATAAATCCTTCGATTTCGGTATTATTTTTAATTGCTTTGTTAAGGGCTATAGGTGTGATCTAATAAACAGGACACATTATTTTAGAAATTTACAAGTCCACCGTTATTTCTCTTTAATGTTCTTACCTCAAGGACTCTTAACTTTTTAGATATCAAAGAACATAAGTAATAGCTTGAGGTTGGAGAAATCCATATTTTCTCCTCTGATAATGAACTTATTATGGTTTCCACCTCACTTCCAATAGAGTCATATGGATAAATATCAATAAGAACATCATTCTGTTTCTGATATTCTTCAAAATTCTCCGGAAGTTTTGTTTTGTCAACGAATAACTTAATATTGTTCATTTCAACAATTAAATACGCAAAAAATACGGGATTATAATCAATATCTGACCCCCGGAGGTTTAAAAACCCTGAAAAATAAATAAATATTACATTTAATGTTTAAATATATATTTATTGTATAAATACAAGACTTTCGCACAAAGAGGGTTCAATAATGTTTTATAGATCCCGCTGCTGAAGAAGTGATGTAAGTAAGTAAAAACTTCTCCTTGAAAAAAAGTGGAAATATCAAAGTTCAATTTTCATTTGTTCATCTACCACCTTTTAAGTAAAACAAAAAAAACAACAAATTATTTTTCCCCAATGGGCAAAAAAAGTGTAATGTATATTGCACAAATGTCCGCAAGGATTGCAGATTAAGATTTTTTCTGAATGGTAAAAATCCGGGACGTAAAGGACACACCCAAGGCGAATTGAGTATCAAAGGCGGCGCCATTAAGAAACAGTTACTTAATTTTTTGCGATTTTGGGAAGTCTGACGTCAGCCCCCTTCGCAATACAAAACAAACAAAAGTAGGAGAAATTACATATTTGTGAAAATTCAGTGAATGCCTTGGTAGTATTATGATTTGAAAGATTTAAACTAAACAAGCAAGTAATTCCCCTTCCTTTTGCTTGTTTATTCATAGACTCTTACGACACGGCGAATTCGGAAGGTGCAACCTTGTATTCTATCATTCTTGGGGCACACTTATTTTATGTGCTTCAAATGCAATACCCCAGGCGGCCACCGTAGTCAAATGGATTGATGCATGAATACCATTCGGTAGTAGGCAGGTTCGAATATCCATGCTCGAAACACCAAATGGTAGAAAGTGTTTTCTAGTGGCCGCCCCTCAGCAGGCAGTGGCAAACCTCCGGATGTATTTCCGACATGATAAAGCTCCTCATATAAACATCATCTGCCGTTCGGTGTCGGTTTAAAATTATAGGCGGCGCAACATCAAGACGCACGCCACAAGTAGGAGGAGGAGCTCTGCCAAGCAGCAAAAAAGGTTGTACGCTCCACTTACATACTCTGTGTCCAAAAAATAAGGTGACATTGTATTTATTTTGAAAATTCTTTATTTATTCTTCCAAATCAATTTCATCCCCTTCAAAGTAATCCCCTCCCGACACAATGCACTTATGCCAACGTTTTTTCCAATTTTCGAAACACTGGTTGTAGTCACTTTCCGGGATGGCCTTCAGTTCCGTCTTCGTTGCGGCTTGAATCTCCTCTATCGTGTCAAAACGGTGTCCCCGGAGCGGTCTTTTGAGCCTGCTGAACAGCCAGAAGTCGCACGGTGCCAGATCAGGTGAATACGGTGGTTGCGGAACGATATGGGTTGAGTTTTTGATGAAATGATCACGAATTACGAGTCCAAAAAATTCAATGTTTTCGGTACCAGTCGAGATTTGACGCGCTTGAGGCCCAAAACATCCTTCAAAATGGTATTGACTGAGCCTTTCGATATGCCAACATCATCAGCAAGGTCTCTAATCGTTAATCGACGGTTTTTCAACACCAAATCTTTGATTTGTTGGACGTGAGCTTCGTCAGTTGAGGTTGATGGTCGCCCAGGCCGCTCTTCGTCTTCGACACGTTCACGACCGGCTTGGAACTCACTATACCACTTGTAAACATTTTTTTTAGACATAGCCTCATCACCAAAGGCTTTCTGCACCATCCTCAACGTATCCGAAAATTGATTCCGCAAACAAAATTTAATGCAAATTCTTTGCTCAACAAATTTCGACATTGCAAAAAACGAGAAACTCACTTTTAGCAGCTCACAAAACGACGCGTATCTCAAACAGTAAATGAATATTTCACATGAAATTTGACATAGATGTCACTCACAGTACTACCAACCTAAAAAAAAAAAGAATTCTCCTAATCCTTCAAAGCGCGCAGTTTAAAATCAAATGTCACCTTATTTTTTGGACACAGTAGTATATATACATAAGTATATATGAAAATATGTGTCTTAAAATAATAATTTTAATTTATTTTTTAAACCGTTCGCAGTTCGTTTCCATTTAAGTAAGCAACCCTTTAATTGTTCCCCTTTCTCCACCCTTCTTAAATGCAACATTTTGTCACAATACAGCAAACCTTTAATAATTGAATCATAAATATCCATCACAAACAAACGAAAATGGAACAACTATACTTTTCGCTTTATTTTCGTAACATTTCAAAAATAACTGTCTAATATTTAATATTATTCGAGCCATTTCCGGTTGGTTTATTTTTTCTAGAATTCAAACTGGTCCTTACAAAATACTTTCAACTGTCTTAGCAAGAATATCTCTATTAAGCAATTTACATAGAATTAAAACTCCCCAGAACTTAAATCCAAAGTACGAGCCTGTATTAGACGACTTTGTTCGAAATCAACACTGAACCAAAACTTGTACAATAAAGCACAACGAATGAACTCTTTTATACAGAGTAAAAAACTCGACAACGGAAATTTTAAATACTTAGATAGATTTTCCAAAATAAACTGACAAATCACCTTTTTTTGCATTTCAAACCAAACCTGCATTCGATTATTCATAATAGAGAAGCATGTAAATTAGCTTTAAAACGTTTCTCATTAAATTATTGATCCAAATCTAAGCTTAACTGGAAGTAATTTATTTTAAAATAATGTACTTACATGCAATTTCATCCAAAGCTGACACCACCAGCGCATGGGCCGTATTTTCTTGCATTTGATTCTTAATGTCTTTCCATTTCTCTGCAACCGTTAAACCAGAAAATGTTTGCTCTAATTGAATGATGGGATTGGAAGACTGCTTAGGTTGTTGATCTCCCCATATTACATCGACCAAATTTTCCTCTACAGAAACTAACGTACAGTCTATAAAAGATTTGTTATTATAGTTTTAGAAGTTGGCTGGTTAGAAGTAGCGGAAATTTATATTATGAGAGATATTGAACTTTGAAGTTTCAATACATGTCATTCCTGTGGCCACAAAAGTTGAATGCATTCTTTTTTATAACTAGTTGAGCTTTCATCTTTATTAAATGATTAGGTAAACTTAATTTAAGGGCCTGTAGAAAGAGGATTAGTCTTGTCTAAGAATTAATAATAATAAAAAATTCTTAAATCTTAAACTAACTTAACTTGATAATACGCCAAATAAGGTGTAAGTCAACGATATACCAATACCAACCTTCGACAGTTTGCTTTGCTTCTCAGCGCATACAACTGCAATTGCCACTAAGCTCCAAAACTACAACAAGGTCCTCAAATCTCTAGCGGGTAGCACTTAGTCGAAAAACAAAGAAATCTTGCTAGTGGCATTTAAAGCAATATGCCGATCGGTTCTGAATTACGCTACGCCTATCTGGTCTGATACTAGTTTCACAGTAACTTAAGCTTTAGACCTGTCAGAAAACTGACAGCAGAACAATCTCGGGATGTCTCCTCTACAACTTTTCCACAAGAGGCTACAATGCTTCCGGTTAAGGAGCATAGTAAGATGCTCAGCAAGCAATTTCCTGTTGGGTTGTTACCGTAGGAACCCAATCTGTTTGATCTTCTGATCTTGCTTTGAAAAAGTATTTTTTGGCCTCGTCCGGTGATGTCTTCAAAGTTTTTAGCTTCGGTACACCGATGCACCCATTTATTTATTAACGTTTTCGACTTCTTCAAATATTTTGCTGCAGATGCACATAACATTTTTGGACCTTTAGGGCGTGTACATAGGAACACTGCTTCAAACCGATTTTCATACACGGAACTAATTTTGTAAAAACAAAATACGCTTTTTAACTTTCTAAGAAAACTAACTAATTGTACAACGCGTATTGCGAGAAGAATACGCCTATTTTGACAGCATTTAAAGTTTTTTATAACGAAACTCTAAGTTAGAATTTTGCCACGTTTCTACATATAAGCAGACTGTATATACTTATACGTACATTCAGTGTTGTACAACTATGTAGGTATTTAGATTCAAAGAATTAAAAATAATAATTTATTTTAAGCAATTTAAAACAAAGATACTATATAATAATTTACCCATAAATGTTATTACGAATGAATAAATGATTATGAGTGAGAATATCTAACAGATTGTGGGCAAGCGTATAAATCGGGAAGAACAGCGATAAGAAATATTTGTTCTGAAAAGAATTATCAGAAATCTAATTTATTCTATGCCAAACAGTGGCAAGCAGTACGTCAAAATAAAATTAAATATTGATTACACTAGTTTACAGACAAAAAAACACCTACGAACAAAACCATACAATTCCTATGTAAAACAGGTCGCTGAGTCTGAAAAACACACCATTTTATTCGGAATATCGTCAAATAACAATTTTGGACTGAAGAAATAAGCAAAAAAATTCTAAAATAATTTATGTAAAGCAGCAAGTAACGAATGATAGCAAATTTCCTTAACTTTTGTTTAATATATCAATTGTTGTTATTTTTTTAACTTTTTTGCTCATCATCATCATTAAAAGTAACATACAGATGCGATATGGCAACATAGTAAATCGTCAAAATGTTTTGAACTAAACTATATTGACACAGGTACACAAATAATGAATTTCCTAATGATGGATTGAATAAATAAAAATATTTTTATACTCGCGAACTTGTGACCAGTTTAGGTTAAGTTACGGTGTTTACCACTCTCCATAAGGGTGTAAGAAGGGCCCTCTTAGTCCTGGAGGATATTATAATTTTGTTCACATAACGGTTAAATGTACATAACGGCATCAAGTAAACCCGATAGACCACTTTTATATATGTTAAGGTTATAACATACAGACTGATAAATTATGACTACGTGACCACTTAATGTTTCATACGACACAGTATGTACCTAAAATTCCCGGGAATTAAATACCATTAATATGGCACACTTTAAATTCGGCACTCCAAACAAGGAAATAAGCAACATATGAGAGATCTAACGATACTATCCCTCCTAATTAATTACCAGAAGCAAATGAACTGTGATATTACCTGTATTTGTCAATTCCGTTTGTATGGGTTCCCATTGACGGTATGAAAGAAGTTTCGGATCCACACCAACATCACTTCCTTTGGGTATATTGTTTGCAATCCATTTTCCAATAGAAGGAGTTGCTGGCAAACCATCTCTCATAAGTTCCCACTCCGCACCAATTTGTTTTTCGGCTTGTTCATAATATCTCGCGTCGGTCCACAATAAAGCCTTATCTAATGTAATCACTGCAGTTCCGGCAGACCCATCGAATCCACTAACAAAGGCTCTCCTCGCATCGTGCTGGGAAATATATTCATTTTGATGAGCATCGTCCGTCGGAATAATATAAGCCTCCAAAGGGGGCTTATTCTGTCTCATAAGAAACCGTAAACTTTCCACAATACTGCGTCCCATCTTTCTAAAGAATATGGAGAAGAACCTTCCTATTTAAATGCTTAAATCGTAATCTTATCAAAACTTACTTTATTACACTGCTAAATTCTTGCTGATTATTGCTTGGCAACCGCCAATATCGCACCCTAACCCCACATCTCCACAGGCAAATGTTTATTTCTTGTTACTTATAACAGTCAATATATTGCCATATGTGATCTTTCATTGCCATGTAGTAATAAATATATAACTTAGTGATATGTGTGTGTTCCTCTAAATTGTTACCTAAATAGAGTAGAATTCTAATTCACCGGAAAGTGACGGGAATGTTGTAAAGAAAATCAATTTAGATAATTTTTGGGCATACTTTTTAACCTAAATTGAGCAGTCAACGATTTTTTCCAAAAGCTTTTATAATATTCGTAAAATAACGGCAAAAAGTGTATTATATTGGTAAACAGTTCCGAAAAGCCGTCACAAAATTTACACTTGACAAAAGCAAACATATTTAAATTTGAAAACAAACAATTTAAGTTGTCAAACAAGCTGGCACAATTTAGCAGCTGTTTACCTTAATTGAAGCAGTGCTATAAACCTCACTTATTCTCTACCATGTCAGTTCCTCACATTTCCACAGAAGAAGTTTATACCTTTATACAAATTTCAAATTATAAATTGACAATGAAAAGAGTTCATTGCTCTAGCAGAGCAATATATAAATTATATGTTATGCCATATATTTCTTGCAATGAGCTTCCAGTTCAGTAGACAGCCACTTTTTCAACCGAGATAACACCATGGTCGATCAAATAATTTTATTTCGAAAACAGTATGATTATCTATGACAGTATGTTTGTGTATGGTATACTCAATTTAACCACATATAAAAAAAAATATTAGATACACCTATCACAAAACCACTTATTTTTTATTTTGTTTGTGATTTGCTGGTTGGAATATTAAAGAGCCCTTCTTCTTCGTTATTTTTTTTTTTTTTTGTTCGTTTCCACTCTCATTGAAATTTCGACATTCGAACGAACAAATTGCAAAAAGGCAATACAAGTGTAATTGGTGAGGAACAAGGATAGAACTTTGTATAATTATTATAGTGGTATTAAAATTAGTATGCACTACTTACAAATGGAGGCGATATCGATATAATGTAGCGAATTTTATTGGTAACATCTCAAATGCCTGCACAACAAAATTTGTTTTCATATGCACAGCAAGGGCTGTCAACTATGCTCAAACTCTCGCTAACTGCCGCCTTCGTTAAGCAGAATATACATTTCTGTTTTATCTACGTCTACATGGTTTGAGTGGACTATTTCAACGTCTTCTCGAAAATTACCTCGCTATTAACCCAACGAAATGTGAGTTTGGCAAAAGCGAGCTGAGGTTTCTAAGACATCTTTTTGAAGCGGTAGAAATGCAGAAATTTAGCATAAACAAGTAGTTGCAATCCAAGAGTTTTCGAAACCTACTACAGTTTCAGAAATAAAGTTTGTTTTTCCGGCTGATAAAAATTTTTGCAGCAGAAACTGCCAGCTTTGTCACTGTATTCTTTCATAAGAAATTATGAGATGCTTAAGATTTGCGTACGTTATATAGTATAGAATTATCAGCCCCGTGAACACGATATAGTGATATAAATAAAATGATTACTACGTTACGTTAATGTTGTTGTTTTTAATTTTATGTTTTGATTGTTTCAGATCCTTGCTAATGGCCAGTCTTTCAAAACCATACACAATAGTGCATTATGGCATATTTTGTCAAAAACCGTCATGTCCACAGAGTTTGAAATTAGATGAACGAACGCTGAAGGCGAGTTTCTTTCAAAAATGGAACAATCCAAAGTGCTGCCCACCTCAGTCGACTCAGACTACAAGTTTTCTGTGAATGTGGGCGAATTGAGAAAAACAGCAACCCAGTAATGGCGCTCAGATTTGGAAAAAAAACTGGAAAGTAACGGATTAAAAATAACTGGTCATAAAGAACCGCCAAGAACATACAGTGGCTAATAGCCAGTTCGTGCATTCATTTATTTCAAAAAAATTGCATAACATTTTTTATACAAGCTATATTTAAAAAAAAAACGTTAATTCTATATATAAGTACATTCAAAAATACATCAATATTTACAACAAAAACAAAACACAGCAGTAAACAACACCACGTTCATTTCGTGAGTTTTTATAATCTTCAAAATTTATGACGATTTTTACTAAATAATATTTTGTAGGATAACCTTTTTGTTTTAAAACGTATCTTAGCCTAGTCTGTGTAGAGCCTACAAGTGTTTTTATACATATATTCGAGTATTATTTTCTCCAACTCTTCTTGTAACGCCCTTTTAAGTGCTGTTGGTCGCTTATGTGATGCTCTCTTACATTTCGCCCAAGAACACTCCATAAACTCTCTATTACATTGAGATCGTTTTAACCACAGGATAAGCCTGCAGATGAGCCATAATTGAACAATATTCGACTTGTGTTTGTGGTCGCTGCTGGATCGAAATCTATTCCGAATACCCAAGTTTTAGCCCTTATAAGAGGTGTCGCTGCTGATACTATTTTTGTGTTCGCGTTAGTAATATACTGATGATTTGAAAGTGTATATGTGAGGTCTTAATCGCAGTTGACATGCTTCATTATTACCTTTTAAAGTAAAGTGCAGCTCAAACGTGTCGTATATTGATCAATATTTACGGTAATCACGCTCCATCAAATGCAACTTGTAAATAGTGGTGTCGACGCTTCCAATGTGGTAATTCTAACGTTTATCACTCACGTGCAAATGCGGCAAAGAGCGAAGGGGCACCGAAAAAATTCGAAGATACTCGACTACGCGTGTCGAACCCTTGATGATGGATCTAAACAAGGCTTTCGATACAGTCAGCCACGCTACTGGCCTATGCTTCACCCGGAGTTCTCATGGAGGCCCGGACTCGAGAGTAATTTGAATTATATGAATTAGACATAATTGGAAAGGGCCCGCATTTGCAATTTTCCCCCGGAGCCCGGATATGCTCTCTACGGCCTTGCTGGCGATACTTACAGACTGCAGCAAATGCGCTTGTATCGAGCTCTCAAAGAAAAGCGGCCGGAATGGACGGTAGACATGACAAACTTATTTTGTTGCATGACAACGCCACGCCACACGTTGCTAAATCGGTCCAGAAATATTTAGAGAGAGTGAATTAGGAAATCTTACCCACCGCCGCCAGACACTGCACCTTCGGACTATCATCTGTTCCGATCGATGTAGCCCGCCCTTATTGGAGAGCGGTTCACTTTTTACGAGAGCATCGCAAACTGGCTCAATGAATGGATCAAGTAAAAAGAGCTCGAATTTTTCGTCAGAGGAATCCGTATGCTACCTGGAAGATGAAGTAAAGTTGTAGATTCCAATAACAAATACTTCACATAATATCATGCATTATTTAATTGCTTAAATAATTCGTAACTTTAGCTAAGAAAGGACGGAAACTTATTCCCATGCCCAATCATAACCTACAGCCCATCCCTTCGCGGTTTTCGAGTTTTCGTCTCTAGGGAATTAGATAAACAGGAACGGCGAACTCAAGGTTTCTATATTTATTCGTAACTTTAGATTTTCAATAGCCTTGCTTAGGCTATTCAATAACTATATGACGCGGTGTATGCTATATATACTCACGCGTTAAGCGCTCAAGTTTAGTCAGGACTGGCCACACAGTTGTTAGAGCAGTTCTCGATTGTTATCATTGGCTTTCGGGATACAGCCTCAAGATTTTCTTATGCGCAAGCTTGGCTTTTCATTTTAGCTTAACGTCCACGATAAACCCTAGATAATTTACCTCAATAACGCCTAATTTGCGGTAGAGATGCATTTCTCACAAAATTTTCTAAAGTTTCCTCTTATCGATTGCCTAATCTCCTTAAGACGACTTCCTTATTTTCAACACCCGATGCATAAGGGTTCATTAAATTGCCTGAGGTGCAATCAAAAGGTAACAGTGGGACTGTTATTTATTATGTTGCCCGGTATGATCTATTGCCATACAATTAGTTATCCTGGAATAAAAGCCCATACTGGGCAAGTTTTTCCTAGCGCAATTCCTCCGCGTTCCTAGATTTTCTTATAGAACATTATTTTCTTTCGTGACCACTACTCACGCTACTTAAACCTGTGGGTTGGTAACGAAGATTCGGAGGCAACCTTCCCATGTAAAACAAGATCCATGTGATCCATGATCCTCCCTGTACGTGTTCGCATCGCACCATATGATGAGTGGCAGCATTGATCGAATAGTCTCTTAACACTCCATCCACCCCTCGTAATCCGGCCATTGTTTAGTAGTAAGTAAACACATTTCTGATCGCCTATTAAATGTCCATTATCTTTAAATATCTCAACGCATATTTGGTAAAAAGCCCCTAAGAAATCGTAAAATGTTTGCTAATTCATCGTTGATCTATATACATATGTGTCCACTACAATCAGAAAGTATTTTTTAATACAATTGGTTTGTGTTCTTTACTTATATATATGACACAGTCATCATCGAATTTATCTGACGCGTCCTAAAGTTCTTCCAAAATTATGTGAAATATCACTTCACTTCACGACTCCATTAATGAATTTTCTGATATTTACTAACCCAATGTCATATTACTTTCAAGTATTTTAGGAGAAATGCCTAATATCGGAGCATACGCAACAGGAGTAGTAACTATCGATATCGATACATCGATGTGCTGGAAGAGATGTGATATCCTAATAGTTTTCCCGCTAGTTTATTAAGTACTATGGAGTTATATTACGTTTCCACCAAAAGCAAACACCGTGTTTGCAGGAGTTGTGTTTGGGAGAACTGTCAACTGTTTCCACCGAAATGTGTTTGCAAAGTGTATGGTCTTTGGTATGGTAAGCAGATTTATGATACATTATTTTGCGGCGACAGCACAGCGCGATAGCCCAGCGGCTAGCAATGTGGGCTTCCGATCCGAAATCCTTGGTTCGAATCACAAAAAAATTTTTTTTTTTTTATACATTTATTTCATTTTGTTTTATGATATGTTTATGAGCAGATTTTTTTCATGGCAGAAATACACTCGGAGGTTTGCCATTGCCTGCCGAGGGGCGACCGCTATTAGAAAAATGTTTTTATTAATTTTGCTTTCACCGAGATTCGAACCAACGACCTCTCTGTGAATTCCGAATGGTGATCACGCACCAACCCACTCGGCTACGGCGGCCGTCAATCAAATGTCATATTGACAAATTGCAATCATTGTTGCCATGTTTCGATAAGAATGCAATAATAAATGAGGAAAATGAGCAACATTGCCACCACTTAATAATTAAATTAGACGCAAACCCAACAAAACACGCTTTAAATTAGACGCAAACCCACAAAACACGCTTTGAAAGTGAGTTTAGGTATGGAGTTGTGTTTTAATTTTGTATGGGATTTGACAGGAGTTTTGTTTCGTGTTTGCGCTAAGAACACGATAGCGGCAGAGAACACGATAGCGGCTGCGGTGGAAACTTAGCATTAAGCTGTTGATCTAACTTCATGGAACATTGCACATTTCAACTAACTTTTCTTTAATTTTCCATGCAGCAGCAAGCAAACAACAAATAGTCTATCTTTTCATATCCCATGTTCGCCTGGAGAATTTTTAATTGCACTATTGGGTAAGTAAAGTACATCAAGTTATATAATATTTTATAAGAGATCATTTCTATGATTCGAAGATCTTACTTATGGGGAAAACAACAAGAACAAAAAAAAGGAATGCGCATACATAAATTAAAATAGAGACGTACCTATGTACATATAGATAAACTAACACCGAGCGCTGAATATCGACTTCTGTGCGTAATTCTATTAGGCAGTTACTAACAAGTACCCGTTTTGCAGGAATGTCATCGTTCTTGCAGTCTTCAGAAATATGAGAATTCATTAGTTTCAAATTTATATTTGTAATATATGTTATGTGAGAAAATTAAAAAAGTGTGTGTGAAATGAGACAATTTCTTAAAACCTTTTTGATTTCTTACTTCGTTATATATACCCATATTCATGTGCTATCCAAATTTTGGTTTTTTCACGTCAAAATTGAACCAGAAAAATTCAGCATACCCTCACATCATACATTTCATGAAATAAAATGTATATTAAATATAATGAAATAGAGTAATTTACCTAGATTTGTTTGTAACAATAGAACCTTCTTTCGCCTGGTGAGAATATATCAGTTTGAAAAAAGAAAACGTAGCCGTGTAAACAGTTTGGAAATGCAACTCTGCTCAGTTTACTTGTCATAGGCCCTTCAGAAGGAATCCATTGTGTCGGTTGCAGCAACGGATATAATACTGTTACGAAACTGCAATGCTTTTCTTTTAACTTCTGACTAAAATCTACAAAACTTGCAAAACCGTCTATGTCGTATAATACGTATATTTTTTTGGGCGGCTGTTACCGCCGCGACGTTCCTAATTCGTTAAGACATCTGCCACCGAATGTAAGCCAACTAGCTATTTTTCTTTGACGTTTATGTGTATTGAAAGGTTAATATTTGGAATCCTCAATGAAAAATATAATCAATCAAGCAACAACACGAATTTTGAGATGAAAATCAGAATAACGGAGAAAAGTTTAATTGAAAAATAAATTCATCCATTCAATTAATTTTCAGTATTTTTTTTAAATCAAAGTGTTCTGTTTGTTCTTAACAGAGTTTTTTTTTGTTTGAGAATGTGCGGCAAATCGGTTGGTTTATTGGCTTAACTCCAATTTTGTTAACGGTGTTAGCACAAAAACGGATGAACGTAATACTGCTCCAATTAGAGTATATATATACCTTTAGCTTAACTTCCGCTGGAACGCACCTATTACTGATTATAGATTATATACACAATAGTGTAAGCTCCACGTAAAACACAGCGATAACAATGCAAGATTAGTGTAATCGGCATTACCGAAGGTATCGTTTTTTCCAGCTCGTACTTCTTTTTTGCAGATATTCCAAATGAAAGGTTAAAACGTTGCTAAATTACGTATTAATATTCTATTTTTCCTTTATTACATGTGGTAACACCATATAGTTTTCAAATTTGATAATTTAGTAAAAAAGAAATAGTGTCTAATACATTTTGTGCTCATACGCAACTTTCAGGTTGAAGTTATAATTCCAAGTGTGTAGCAGACAAATCTGAATATATTGACGGGTGAGTAATGCATTTATTGCTTCTGAACGACGGTATTACCTTGTATTTTTTTTCAGAAGAGTCGGAGTTGCGTTACTTTATTATTTTTGGTGTCTCCTTAAAGTTGTAAAAGGAAGTGGCACGTTTTATATCGTTTTGCGAAATATTGTTATCGACAAATTTTCGTCATATTGTAACTTGTGCAAGTATTTAATTTTGTACGGATGTGATTACGTTGCTGAAAGGCGTCATATCAGTGGTTTTGTGTTGTGGAAATCCCAAAGCTCTGCTTATTCTAATAACAAATCAAAAGCAAAGGCTGTATTTGGGAAAATTTATACTATCAATATTCAGGTACGTGTTTCCACTAAATGAATAGTTGCACATTCTTGGTTAAATATTGTTCCGCAAACTGTGAGAGGGTGGTTGGAGGAACGTGTTTAGTTTAGGTGGTGTGGGAACGATCGACGCTGTTTGGTGTCGAGTCATTTAAGGAGGGAATTATGTTTGTTTTAATTTTTAGATGTGGCTGAGTTTGTGGAGCCTCGTGGGTCTTTGTATAAAGGAAAGGGCGAGTTCACACAACTCCAAATCTATGTTCGTTTAAAAAATTCAGAAAGATTTACCAAACAAAATTCAGAGAATAATGGTAGAATTTTCTATGCTGATCATAACGGTACTAAAGTTTTTATGCGCTGATTAAAAATTCAGATTGAAAATCCATATCTTGTAATACATAAAGTGGTTTTTTCGAAAATTGTCGAAATAACATGAAGTAAATATAATAATAGGGTATGTTTAATTTCCTTTTTACCACACAATAAAGATCTAACTCTCATTAGTCCAACTCGATTATACGCTATCCTTAGTATTTTTGCGTTTTTCGGTGGTATGCACCCGTTTCAAAATGTTTCGAAAAGTTGGATCGCGTCAGTCCCACTCTGGTTACGCTATTATTGAACGTACAGCTCGAGACAAATGATAGCACATCAATACGTCTTACCAGTTCTATTTTTCCCTCAAACCCGGAGCCCAAATCAAGATATTAGAATATTGTTGTATGCTTTCGTTGTTCATTAGAATTTCTTTCTGCCCCGGTAGTAGCGTTCTTTTGTTTGGAATTCTCAAGTGGAGCGCAAAGGAGCCCATGTTACTTGTAATTCCCGTTGTAACCCAAATAGTTTTTTCGTGAGATAATTTTGTATAGTGGTTAACTTTCATTTTAACAAGTCAAACTACTAGTCCTCAAAACCAGCAGGGTCCAGTGGATTATAAAGCTCTTCTCCCTATTGGTGACCACGTCGGATGACTTGTTGTTTTAGCATAAAATTTCCCCATACACATACGAGGAATGCTGCTGAAGTGACAGTGCTTGGCCGGATATAAACCCGGCTCGTTCCGGTTACATAGAACCGACTGACTCGGGAACGTCGCCCGTCACTTTTTGTCGATTTAGAAAAACAAAACTATTAACTCTATTTTTATGTTAATATTTGATATGCCGCCTGCAGTACCTATTATCGATTGTAACCTCCTGAGTATTGATGAAATTAGGCTTTTAGGTCATATTCTTGTGGAATCTTTGTTGCGTTTTTGTTTGTAGGACATCTTTTTGGCACTTATTTTTCAAATGCGACCATAAATTTTCAATAGGGTTGATATCTGGGATTTGGGCAAAAGTATCTAGTACTTTTGAGCAACTTTATAGTAACCAAGACCTGCATATGTATGACATTTAATTGGGATCATTATGTTGTTATAATTTGAATAACAATTTATTTGGATTTTTTGGGCCAGTGAACCCAATTTTTGCACACATCGATTCAAATTGTTTGTAGAATGTTTACATACTTTCTTTTGTCATGTTGTGTGCAATAATCTTAATTGCACCAACACATTTGCTACAAATATAACCCCATACCATTGATTGATCTTGATTTTTAGGGCTTTTAGCGGCTTTCTCCGAATTTTGTTGTGTCCATAGCATTATTTTTGTCTCATAACAAAAAAAAAACATCGTCTCAATATTCCACTGAGTACGGAATGTGAGTTAGAGCTAAATAATGTCGTTTGTCATCGTTAGCTTGCGATAGTAATGGCTTTTTTCTTGTTTCGTGACCTACTTTCACACCCTGGCGTTGTGGCCCAGATATGTGACTAACATTCTATAGCTGCTCTGCAGTTTTTGGTCAATTTGTTTCACCACTTACTTTTCCATCCTTAGTGTGAGTTTTTTTGTCACTGGTGTGTGTTAACACTTAACTGATCTTCCAGGTACATTTAACTGGTAACTTTCATTGCATCTATATTCAAGTTTTGATTTCTGAAGTCTGTTTTCCAAAGTGGACTCCGAAAGCTATAAAAAACCTTTCCCGTATAAATATGCCAAATATGAAACAGTGTTTCTATAAAAAATGAGGATGAAAAATAAAGAAGTGACTTAATCAGTGGGCATATATTATATATAAGGGTATATGTATGCTATATAACAAAATTCATAACCCAAACAAACGCGAAAAAATATCTGCCATGCAACATCGTTGTTCTCAACTATATGGGGAAGATGTCGGCAATGTCCGGATTCTCATATTAGTTTAAAAATACGTTACTATACCTCAATTTTCCGAATTTAGTTTTTTTCCCTATATTTCAATTCTTCCGTTTGTAAGGACGTATCTACATATGTATGTATGTATGTATGGCCACATGTAGCCTACCTGTCCTAATAAAAACGCATTATGATTGGGGTTTCCCTTAATATACATACGTATGTTAATTTGTTTCACTTTCGTGATAAGTAAACCAAATCAGTTAACTATAATCCTGATGCGTAGCAAAGAAATACATACATGTGCACATGTGTATACATATATAAGTTTTATAAAATGATGGTCAAAATTTTAAAACTAAGTGTTAGTTATTAAATAATGAAAAAATAATACTATGATATAAGCACAATTCTTTTAAAGTGGCTCAAATTATTAATGAAACAATATGAAATCATACAGTTCATCATTAATTCACCAACAAAGATTCTATTAACCAAAATATTTATCTTTAGAATTATATTTAATGTACATTAATTATCTGCAAACCAAAAACAGAAATCATATTTACATTAAATAAAACAATATTTTTACAACAAAACCACAATTCAGACCAAATGTTATAATCGAACACAAACAAAAATGATAAAAAAAAAGCTTTTATTAAGGATGGTGTTAATATTACATTTAGTTGGAAGTCCTTTTTGTTAAATGACAGCTCTCGGCCGGATTGGCATCGACACCACCAACTTTTGACAGAATAGGGACAGGATTTGGCTCCATTCATCTTTAAAAGCTGCCAGCAACTCGCGTTTTATTATGTACGCTGTAATTTTTAAACTTTTGCTCCAAATGAGTCCAGACGTGTTCAAAGACAGACGATTGTGATGGCGTTTCATCACATGAGGGAAATTGTAAAGCAATCAAGATCGCACAACGTGAGCTTTATACTTCGGATCATTATCTTGCTGTAAATTAAAATGACTTTCTATGTATATCAAGTTTTCTAGCGCTTTCCTTCATATTTGTTTTAACTTGTTTTCCAAGATATTTCTTTGCGTCTGACGCTTTAGAGTACTTTTACGTGGATTTTTTTTAATTATTTGTGGTATCCATTGTTCATCCGACTCAGAAAAGATTTTCCGGCGACTTGGTTTAAACTTATTTTCAAAGTTCGTCGAATATTTGTATCGCTTAATGATATTAAAACCGTAGTCGGTGCTCGATTCGACATGAACTTTCATGGAGTCCCGCAACTCAAAATAATGGATTCGAACTGAAAATAAAATTGATTGCAATTTAAGCGGATAATATTGAACTTAATTTTTTTAAATATTTTATAATTTGTCATTATTAAGTGTAAATCAATTTTACTTTATAAATCGTAGATTATTTGAGTTAAATATAATTTTATTATTCTAACACTATGTTATAAATTTATAAATCCCTACTGTTCCATTATAACTTTGAGCCACTGCAAATACTAAATAAGTAGATAATAAAAATATTTCGTATTTTGCCTATTTTTATATTATATTAAGAAAGCGAATGGCGAACGATCGCTATTAATTACGTCTGTGAGAGACCGCTTGCAAAGATCTTTCGTACCAGCGCTTATCGGAGGAGCGTATTGCGAGCGATCGCAATCGAATTTTTCTGCACTTTGTTATATGCTATGATTAGGTGAGTCCGGGTTCGAGGCCTCTTTGGTACATAAATTTGTTAAATTATAGAAAAAATGTTTTCTTCCGGTGGTGTCTTTCGGCGACATCTTTCGCGATGTCTTTCTGTTAGTTTCATGCTCATAAATGTATCCACAGTGGTTTTTTTATGAATTGTCGTTTATTATGTTTTAAATTATATTAAGTCTATTTCGCAACCCGGATCACTTGACTAGAGGCACTTATTTTTATGAAACTAGATGCAAATTAAAAAATATGTAATTGACTTAACCACAAATGGTTTACAAGTAATTAGCAACTAGGCTGTACTTCACACGAAATATACTGAAAACTAAAAAAAAAGGTCGCAATAATTTTGCTGCTACACTGGCTGAAATAATATTTTAATGTTTACAAGTTTCGTGTTAAGTACAGTCTATTATTAGAAAACTATTTGTTGCAAGGTTAAATACTACTCCAATTTGCCGTTAATTTTATAAAATAACTGCTTCTATCAAGTGAGCCGGACTGTATATTCAGAGCTCGTATTAATATAATATAAATTAACCTGTATTTGTTTCTTTCTTTCCAGGGGCTTAGGACGAAAATCTCCTTGTTTTTGGAAACATTTAACTTCTGATTATTTCGTAGGTATTATTAAAGAAAAACATTATAAATCACGCATCGGCTATAATCAAATCACAAAAATTCGAAAAAGACTTCTCTGTACTTCAAAAATGACCCTACCAAGCGCTGCCCGAGTCTATACAGATGTGAACGCACACAAGCCAGACGAGTATTGGGATTATGAGAATTATGTAGTAGATTGGGCTAACCAAGATGACTATCAGCTCGTTCGAAAGTTGGGTCGCGGCAAATATTCAGAAGTATTTGAAGCTATAAATATTACATCTACTGAAAAGTGTGTGGTTAAAATCCTGAAACCAGTGAAGAAGAAGAAAATTAAGCGTGAAATAAAAATTTTGGAAAATTTGCGTGGTGGCACTAACATTATCACGTTACTGGCGGTTGTGAAAGACCCAGTTTCACGTACACCGGCTTTGATTTTCGAACACGTAAACAACACTGATTTTAAGCAATTATATCAAACGCTAACGGATTATGAGATTCGCTATTATTTGTTTGAACTGTTAAAGGCTCTAGACTATTGCCATAGTATGGGTATTATGCATCGCGATGTAAAACCTCATAACGTTATGATTGACCACGAAAATCGCAAATTGCGATTGATCGATTGGGGTTTAGCAGAATTTTATCACCCAGGTCAAGAGTACAACGTACGCGTAGCCTCGCGCTATTTTAAAGGCCCGGAGTTGCTTGTTGACTACCAAATGTATGATTATTCGTTAGATATGTGGTCTTTGGGCTGTATGTTAGCCTCTATGATTTTTCGTAAAGAGCCATTTTTTCACGGACACGATAACTATGACCAACTAGTGCGTATCGCCAAGGTGCTGGGCACTGAAGAACTATATGCCTATCTAGATAAATACAATATTGAGTTGGACCCTCGGTTCCACGATATTTTACAGCGACACTCACGTAAGAGGTGGGAAAGATTTGTTCACTCGGATAATCAACATCTTGTTTCACCAGAGGCCCTTGATTTTCTTGACAAGCTCTTGCGTTATGATCACGTTGAACGTTTGACTGCACGTGAGGCAATGGGGCATCCATACTTTTTACCAATTGTTAACGGTCAAATCAAAGCTAGCAATCAACAATAGAATTAAGTACCGTAACAGAGCATAATGTTTGGAAAGCTATATTCAAAGGTCGGAATGAAAAGTAAAAAGTACTCTCCCGGAAGCCAACCTAATACTATGAAGAATATGGGAGCGCGAATTGTCTTCAAAAATAATGAGGAAACTAATAAATTTTAATGAAATATGGAATTATACATAATCTATTTAATACAATAACAGAATAGAATAAAATATATAAAAACAGAAAATATAATGTACTGATTTCAAATCAAGCCTTCGTTATGTTAATTTATATTTAGTTGCGTTCGATAACACAAAATTTAATAAGCTGTAATCTTTTGCATCCAGCCGTGCAGGCGCTAAGTAGGTCATTCAATAACGTGGAAAGCAGCTACACACAATAAACTAGGATGATAGAATACAAGGTTGCGTCTTCCAAATTCGCTGTGTCGTCACACTTTCTTGCTAGTCGAGGTGATGTACCCGGTTTGAGTGAAATATACTTAAAAAATACCCGGCCTGCTGGGAAATTCTAGCTAAACGTAAAACTGCTGGATGCATAAAACAAAAGCTCATTCGCGCAAGGTGGTATAAGTAGAACAGCTGTTTTCTTTTTTTCTTACGATTTGGCGGTTTGAATGTAGAAGTGATTTTCTTTTTTTTTGTGTCGTTTGAATGTTTACATTCTGAACAAAATCTTGTTATTAAACCACGAATTTCAAACAAAACGTATCCATTACGAAAATATGACCTCATTGTGATTTTTATAAAAAAAAACTTATTTTTTGTGACGGTTTGCAGTTTGCTATTTCAGTTAGGTTAAACTTTGATGATTGTGAAAAATAAAATAATTACTTTTTTTCAGAACGGCATGAATTAAGGTCCGTCTAAATAAATACAATTATTACAAAAATGTAAGTCCTAGTTAATTTTAAAGAAGCATAAATTTAATAACTGCAAATTTTATAGTAAATAATAAATTTTACTAACTTTGTTATACATAATTTGGCGATTTTTCAATATAAAGCTTTCGTTCCCACGGCGTTCATTATAGCAAGATTTCCTCAATGAACTCTAGTAAAGGCGGCAAATAAAAATATACGTGCACCGACGCAAGTTTAGGGGGCCTAGGTTTTAATTCTTGCAAATTTTTATGTTGAATCAGTATAGTTAACTATTTAATCCTTACATTTGAGATATTTAATGTGTTCTGTAATGCGATGTGAAAGGAAATTTAGTATTTTACATAGCAATATCGTTTTAAATATATATATTTTATAAAAATATAGTTAAAAGAAATTTAACTATTATACATTGTTAAAATTTTGATGGAATGCCAACAACAAATTATTTTCTAAAACAATTTTCTTCCATATCGCATAATTACAATTTTTGTATACATCCGGTGAGTCCTTGTTTAACTACTTGTGCAAACCCCTTTTTTACCAATTTCACCATTTCGATGATTTTAACTAAAATTATTAGGGTTTTGAATCCGTGGTTGGTCATTTATCCAGGATGCGAGGATATGAATGCTTCCATATCAGAATTGTCTTCTCACGTGAAAGTTCTTGCTATCTGTGTTTGTAATTGCTTCTATTTTTGGATTCATGGATTAAGAATATGTTTTGCATCAAATAATTACAGAAATAGTTCATTGAAATTTGGAGTACACTGTTTTTATACGTAGGGAAAATCTATAACCGCCTGCCTTAGAAACAGCGAAGTTGTGTTTATTTAAAACATTTATCTGTTGACATCAATTATATGCGAGTTCCCCCAAGTCGTTCCGGGAAATAACTAACAATTTAGACCATTTAATATTGAAGTAGAACGCTTTAATTCATTTTCAATGACGTAATATTCTAACGTAGCAATAAAACACAGTTATTTAATGTTCCTCCTTTCGGAACTGTAGATGTAAGTTATACAACTCTATATTCATTTGTTACACAATTTATTCCTCATATTTAGGAGCAGGAGATTTAATGGTGCTGTAATCCCTTATTGGCGAATAGAACTGAAAATGAAATTATAATTAGAATTAGCGCTTTATCTTGGATAAAAGTACCTTGTATTGCTTCTCCCTGTATTCTTGCCAAGGCTCAGGGTTTGATGAACGATTCCATGTGACATCAGGGTTACGTGTAGCTAAACGTAATGTGTAGTACACTGCACCAAGTGCTCCAGCTCCGACACAAATATATAACGGAATTAACTAAATGCTGGTTAATATTAACTCAGAAAGATAAAACTTGTAACTTACTGCTGGATTTTTTTTTAAACTTGAAAGTCCCAGGCCTTGCATTTTGCGATCTTTAAACAATGAAATTAAGGCGAAAACCGTCGCAAATCAATCGAAGTTATGCAATTAGAGATGGATTTCGATGTTACAGGCAGTGATGTATCGAACATCGATGCTCTCAGAAACCGATGTATCGAGCATCGATATTGTTTTAGCAACTCTAATAAATACTCAATTTCACAAAATTCTAAATTGTAATTGCATTCATTGGGCGTTTTCCAAAACGACAGTTGCTTTGTGTTCGAACAAAGTATCACATTCCTAATCGCAGCTTTGAAATCTTGGGCGCTGTATCGTGTTCCTAAAAGTATCGTTAATTTTCTTGATACGCAACAAAAAGGAACCAAAGTATCACTAAGCTGATGCAATATGTGGACATGTACAAAGGAAAAAATCCCGGAAAACGAAGAGAGGTAAGTGTTAATGAAATTGCTTTCATAATTATAAGATATTTTTATTTAACATTTAGTTTTTAATATTCTAAAAATATTCAAAGCAAATAAAATGTTACAAAACGTCAACATTGTCGCAAGGCATAGCTTTCCAAAGTATCAATATTTTACTGATGCAATGTATACCTACAGTATTTATGTATATAGTATTGATGTGATACTGTTACATTGAATACATACATATGTTTTGGAAAACTCTCATTCAATCGATTTGTCAGCTACAATTTTATCGGAAATTCATCAAGATGTTTCGGGTTTTGGCAAAGAGTAAAGTGTACTTTTATTAAAAATTGAGTATATATTGTAATAAGCACAAACCTACTAAAATGTTTTTTATTTTAAAGCGTTATTTCCGAAATTATTTAAACTGGCGCAAATGTTTTTGGCTGTTCCAGCTACATCCGTGCAAAGCGAGCGAGTTTCAAAGCCTGGGACAACAATCAATCTCTAAGAAAACTGTCTAAATTGTTACTCCTAATTTTTTTACAAAATAATAGACAATAAAGAGAAAGAAAATTTGTCGTGAAAAAATTCCTTCATTTTTTGTTACGTAGTAAGTATCAATAAGTCAATGTTATTTTGAATGATGATTGTCTAGAATTTCTTTCCTTATAATTTTTTTCACGGTTTTGATACGGTTAACCGGTCCTCCTTTTCCAAGTAGGAGCATATATTTTGTTTCCTCGGTAAGTAGGCATTTGTACTGCACATAATTGTATGTATTATACCATCTATTTTCGTACAACCCGTATTGCTGCACTCTGCATAATAGTATATGGGAATTCGTTCCCTACGTCCAACCACTCTCTTCGTTTCCCTGTCAAATAGCGTAATGCATCTAATGAATATAAAGGAATGGTTCATAGGGCGTTTTTCAAGAAGCTTTCCTTGCCAAAGTACCGTGAAACTCTTCTAACCATGGACTTCCAAGGCCATCCTAAGAACAAACCTTGAGTGATTGTGTGATCGGACAGAAAGTTGTTTGCCGCTATTGTGGTTTTAAAAATAATTTTATAGAGAATTTTTCTGACGTATGAATTGAAATTATGTCTTTTATTTTTAAGTCTTGTATTTGGCTGGTTGTGTCTACTAAGGCAAAAATTTCGCCTTGGAAATTAAGGAGTATCGGATACGTATCGGCAAGCACGTTGTAATTCCTGTTGTTTCTGATTACGGTTTTGGTTGCTTCTTTTGTAGTGGTTCTGAATTTTTGCCTGCTATTGGTTGCGTTAATATTGTTTGAAGCAGGATATTTTCTGGCACCATCGATATTCCCCACCCTGTTTCAACTACCCCCACCCTGCCACAATAACTTATTCTTTGTTTTAAAAACACTGCACTACTACGTAAGAGAAAACAAAAAATAAAAAGAGGTGTGTGTGTCAGCTCCGACACGCGACTGGAGTTTGCTCCTTAAGAACGATTACCGTGATATTTAAAAATATATTTAATATGCAAAAGGAGTAAATGAAGACCTTTTCTATATTACTGGAAAAATATAAATTTATTTATTCTATTCGCTATAGTAAGCCACCTGGAATGAACAATTTTTTGGGGGTTTTTCTTTTTTAAGCTGTCGTTGCAATGTCCACTTATAATAGCACTACAAATATCAAATAGGTATTTTTGATCCGTACTTAAATCTTTTTCACTGGATATATCTGGTAGTGTGAATATAATTGGTTTATAATTGACGAAAGAAAGCTTCTCACAATCCTTCAATTTTTTCTCTATTTCACCGTTAAAGCTTTCAGACGTAGAGCCATCAATGTATTCAAACAAATGTCTAAGCGGTAGTTCATTGGCGTGTAATTGGCAGATGAAACATTGTAAGGGTTTTTGAAGACAATCTCCTCCAAAGGTTCAGACGATATCACTGGTATATGTAGGTTCTCAACGAACGCCCAAGCACTAGATAGGAAACGGAAATAGGCACCAAAATGTGGGCAGTGTTATTTCTGACTAGAAATTAGCAACCACAAGGAAATATATATTTCCTACAAGTTTGCACCAACAACCAAGCGCTACATGGCAGGCAGTGCTATTTCTCACTGAAAATTAGGAACCACAAGAAATATATATTTCCTACAAGTTTGCACCAACAAACCAGCGCCACAAGGTATGCAGTGCTTTTTCTCACGAGAAATCTGCACCCACAAGGAAAATATATTTACTACAAATTTGCACCAACAAAGTAGCGCCACAAGGTAGGCAGTGCTTTTTCTCACTAGAATATAGAAAAAGGGCAATGCGTCACTTCCGTCAGCGTACGCCAGTGATTCACACGATTTTACTACTCATATTTTTTTCATACCGTGGGCCTTATATATCGTTTCTTAAGGGGTAACACCACTGTACACGCGTAAAATAAACACGATTTTTAAAGAATTTTTTTGTATAGAAGGAAAGGGGAAACAATCCCTCTGATTTGGGAAGTTATTACTTATTATATATACTAAAATACAAAACTACAAAGTTTGATCGAAAAATTTTACAAAATGGCGGCATTGGAGACATTTTTGTAATGTGGTTTCTCTTGAAGGAGCTCCGCGGCACGCATCACAGAGGGTGCAAATTTTAATCTGGAACAAAGAAACATTTTTTTTCTTAATCTAGATAAGAATAGCTAGAGAAACACGTAGGGGATTTAAAAAATATTTATTTTTGTGGAATTAGCAAGCATTTGAAGGAAAAAACTCTATTTTGGACTAAAAAAACGGCACTTAAATAATTATAACAATCGTTTAAATTAATCTATCGAAAATCCCCTACGCTCTTCTCTTAAGAAGGTTATTATACAGACGTAGTGAAAAACCTGATTAAAAATATTTAAAATTGTTTGAGTTATGCTGCGTGCCAATTTCAGAAAACGTGTTTTGAGAAAAACGCGTTTAAAGTTTGGAAATTTGGAGAAGTCGTTAGGTAGCAGTCACTAGCGCTTGGTTAAAAGCTTAAAATATTTATGAAATAGACTTCGGTAACGTATAAAACTTTTTGTTCTGTATTTTAAAAGGTTCAAAGAAATTTTTAAGCTTATAAAAAAAAATCAATTTTTTGAAATTTCTACAGTGGTGTTACCCCTTAAGGAGTAAACTCCAAAAACTCCAAAAAATATTTATGGACGCAAGAAAAAAAAGCTGAAGTATGTGCGCCAAACTTCTTGTGAGTTTTTTATTTTAAAATGTTTTGATTTAGTATTGACAGGGAATAATTTTTCGTAATTTCGTTGAACTCACCGCGGTCGAACCACACCTGCAATGTCTGACATGAAATATGTACAGATTGGAGGTCCTTTTTCCAATAGGGGGTTTTTAGCAGATCAAGCGTGACTATTTCCAAACTAAATACACAATTATTTCAGCATTCATTCACATTTCATCATGGAAAGAATTGCGCCTCAACAATGTTTACAAATTGTACAATTGAATTACGAAAATCGACGTTCTGTGAAAACTCTTCATCACGCATTCAGGTCAACTTATGGTGTACATAACCGTTCAGCGATTAGGCCCACTAATGGCTACGTCAGTAAGCAAAATTTCCGTATTTGGACTGAAGAGCAACCCGAAGCCATTCAAGAACAGCGGCCTATTGGTTGGAGGAATCATCGACCCATATTTCTTCAAACACCAGGCTGGCGCCAATGTAATATGTAGTGAATGGCGAACGCCATGGCGCCATGATAAACGACTTTTTGATGCCGGAAATTGGAGCCCGTGATCTTCACAACATCTCCTGTGGTTCCTGTGGCGCTACTTGCCATACAGCCCGTGAGCCAATCGGTTTATTGCGTTGTCGTTTCTCCGAGCAATTTATCTCTCGTCTGCGACCAGTGGATTGGCCACCAATATCGTGGGACTTTGGACTTTTATTTGTCGGGGCATGTTAAGTCTGAATGCTTTGTGGTTAAACCAGCTTCGTATGAGGCATTGGAAGCCAACACTACCGAGATACCGAAAAAATCCAAAAAGTACATAAAAAACAGGAAATTAAAATCAAATACCACAATTAATATTTCAGCTACACCTGTACGATTTTTTATATCACGTAATTTCTTAAGAATGTCTTCCACAAAATGCATCATTATATACATAAAAATATTTAAACCCCTTTTTTAAGTGCACCGTTCCCTCGAATTAGGCACCGATTTGATGGAAATAACTTCTTTAAGTTAAATATTAACCTCGATGCATAGAAGACGTGGCATCTGACAAGCTAGGAAACTGAAACTGGGCACGAATTTTGAAATTGTATATCGCATACCGCACTTATGGTGAAAAAAGGTAGGTGTTGGAAAAGGGACCGTGGCCCCTCCCATATAAACTGAAATTTCCTAATCACTTTTCTTCGGAGCTACAACAGCTAAGATAATCGAACTTTTGATACAGTTGCACAAATTGTCAATAAGCTTCTTATGGTGAAACGCAATAGGTATTGGAAAAGGGGTTGTGGCACCTCCCGTATAAACTGAAATTTCATATAGCTTTTCTCTGAAACCTTTTATGTGAGTACTTAAATTTCATACAGTTATCATACATGAAATACGAATGTCATACTTTAGCGAAAAATATTAGTTATTGGAAAAAGGGGCGCGGGACCTCCCACACAAACTCTAATCTCATATCGTGCGGGCAAAATAAATGAATCAAATTTCAAAATCTTAAAACAATTTTTATGGATCGCTACCAGAGTTTGAAAAAATATTAGCATAATTTATTACAGGAAAATTCAAAAAAAAAAATGCTTACGAATCCCAAACAAACTCTTCTATACAGAGTTTTTTGGCATATGTCAAGATAATTATATGTAAATCAAAATATTATTATATAGTCGCAACTACAACTGAGAATCGTTATTGGTCGAATACTGGGGTATATTCAGAAACGCATTTTAATGCGCAACATACGTTTGCAGTATGAGCATAGCGTTCAAAAACGCAAATATGTCAGCACTGTAAGTGCAACGCGTTCTTAAATGTCATTTCTGCATAAAAGTCGCGCAATATTTGCAGGAAAAATTTTAAGACTGCCATTTAACGATGACTGATGAAAACTAAGTATAATAGTAATTTGTTTAGCTTTTTATGAAAAAATATATTGAAAACACGATAGTAGAACTATATTTAATTATATTTTCTTCATTTTAGCGATTATTTTAGTACTTCCGAAGTGAAAGTTTTCGAATCTATTAACCACATACAAGCGTATAAAAAAAAAACAAATAATGCAACTGGTAGCGAAGCAACATCATGGCTTCACTACGAGAAATTTGATGGGGTATACGGTACCAGGCACTCAATCAATGTGCCCAGTGGAAATTTACAAAGCTCGAACTCAGTCATAATTGTTTGTTCCTTTTCAACAGATGGCCATTTTATTTCGCTTTTCAATTTACATATTGCTTTAATTGTTTTGTTGAAAAGATAATGCGCAGCTCCCTTAGCAATATGAAAGCGATCCGAAAGCTACCAGAAAGTGGCCCTGCTATTACATAACTTCCAAAAAGTACTGTATAAACATTTTTCTAATGATTTCCCACAACGACCGGTCCTTGAAGTTAACCAAAATGGAGTAAGGGCGGTTTTTAAACACTTCATAAAATGATTTTATTAAAAACTGATTCAACTGGATATCGAAAACTTACCTCAAAAGTGGACCAATTCATTCGAAAATGAGAGAATATACATATATTTTCGGGAAATGATTTTTTTGTTTCAAAAGAAGATTTGTTTTTCGGTATTTATCGTTTTAATAATAAACTTCTTACTAAATATGTCCTTCTTTTAAGCTTTACGCGGGTTTTTTTTTTTCTTAAATTTAATAAAAAATTATCAGTTTTTGACTCACATGCATCGTCGGCTACTAAACTTAATAATAATTCCATTTTACTGCAGAGTGCTTTCTTAAATGCACCAAATTTATTTGCAAAGCGTCAGCAAATCTATCAATTGCATGAATTGTCACATTGGCAGTGCTGCCAACACTGCAATTACTGCGTATTATAATGCGTTTCTGAATATACCCCCGGTTAGATTAAAATAAGTATAACCCATGATATTACTTCTGTCAGTAAGGTAATACTACGCTGTTGGTCAGTACGGTATCGTTAAAGTTCATTTGTATGCAAACGTTTATGTATGTGTGCATATTTTAGTAAGGGTTGATTTTATTTGTTTAGACAAGTCCATAACTTCTCTAAACGGAGTTTGTGACGTATAACAAATGCAAGTGATATAAATTTAACTAATAATAATATTAAAATCGTATATTCAATTGGTTTGGCACCAAATATTTAAGGTAATGAAGAGTTTAATAATTAAAAAAAATGAGTTTGAAAATGTATTACTTTATTGATTTTTCAAAGTACAACTAATGCTTCGGTGAAAACAATAATTATGTTTATTGTACATACAAGGCAATAGTGAGGATAATTTGGGATGTTTTAGTAGTATTAAGAACATTTATTATTATCTATTTTCCATCTTATGTTTCATTTGAGTGCCAGAAAAATTAAGTATTTCGTAAGAACATTCTAAATTAAACGTCTCGTAATCTGCCTATGTATGTATAGACATAAATTTTTTTTTGTTCATTTGTATGTCTACCAAAATTAACCGTATACAAGAGGGTAAAAACTTTTTAAATTGGCTTTAGGTACAGCTTGAGCCATTTTTCCAAAAACTTTTAAATGATCACAGCTGTAATTTGAAAAAAAAAAACAAGTTTAAAAATCTTTTTAGAAATCGCCGCTATATTTTTTTATCCGTCTCAATAATGGAATGAATTTCTTTAGTATCGACTATTTTACATAATTAAAGAATTTTTCTTGGTTGTTTTTTGATATATCAACATTTTACGTGGAGTTAACTGTTCGCCGGCGTAAAAGATTAAATCGATTTATCTTTTAACTCTGAATATTTTTTTGTCTGACTTATACTATATTTATATTTTAACATCTAATACGAGCATCCGGCGTTGCTGTACTTAGATAAATAATGTAGAAACAACCAATTAGAGAAATATTATACAAAATTATTTTTATTAATATGTATTATATTTATGCAGGCGGATGAACACCATTTTTAGCCTTGTCATTTTCTTCTTCTTCTCATTGTCGGGAGCAAGCTATTGGCCATGGGAAAAAGATAGATTTCCCAAGTTCATTCAAAGCACATGTGAAGATAGTCCTTGGGATTTATTTATTGTAATTGCAAATGCAAACCGCGTTGGAAACTATTTATTATCGCCTGACGTCAAAATAAGTATTCAAACAGAGAGAGGTTTTCAGTAAAAACAATCAGTCGTGATGTAATATTGTTTTAAGGGGGGGGTTAGGGATAAACGCTAAAAAAAACACTTTTTTCATGAATTTATTGTAGCGAAACGGTTCAAGTCAGTTTATTAAGAGTTGTTGCATATTATAAAGTAACATTTCAAGAATATTTGATAAAATTTTCATGTAAAAATATTGCAAAATGAGCGAATGAGAGCACATTTACGTAGACGTCTTTTCAAAAATACATTTTGCAGTAGTCAGCATATCTCAGCGTAGAATCATCTGAAATCAAAAAAATCGAATAATTTAGTTAAAGTATGAGTTAAACTTCCTCCCAACGTTTATTTTGACGATTTATTTTCATTTTCAGCCATTTGGTAGTCGTTTGAAGTAAAAAGTGATTTTTGACGAAAAAATGCCGCCATTTTGTAGGTGTAAAACCACCTTAATATAAAAAAAAATGGCGAAAAAAAACGTTGGGAGGAGGTTTTTTATATGTAAAATATGTGTGCAAAATTTCAAAAGGATCGGTTGAGTAGTTTTGAAATGCCAATGACTACGCACTTTAAAAAAAAAGGTTCGAGAAAACCGCGTTTAAAGTTTGTAACGGTCTACGCGCGCAACTGCTGCGTCTCGGCAGATGTTTGAGGCGGCTCGGCTTAATGCTCTATAACTTAAAAAGTTTTGCTCGGATTGACTTAAAATTTTAACACGGTATTTTTGAAATGTTTTACTACAATAACATAAAAAAAAAAAAATCGATTTTTATCCCTAAGTTATGAGCATTTAAAAAACAAATTCTTATACATATTATTTAAAAAAAATCGAGTTTGAGCCGAAAAAAAAAATTGTCGATAAAAAATTGTCTTGGAAAAATTTTTTTTCGGGCGATCAAAAAAATACGTGTCTCATTATTTTGACCAGAGAGCAACATATTTGAGTTACATCGAAATCGAAGAACATGACGCGAATAGCCCGGTTGAATTGAAATGGAAAACATCTCCTTCTCTTGTTAATACTTTGGCTGCTGTTTTTAGTGGTATTTTCGCATTTGCCTCGACTGATTTTACGTCGTCTTCAAACGCAGAACGCTTTGTTAAAAGGAGCTTTTTCTTGACATAAATAAACTCGGAGCGTTGCCATTATCTGCCGAGGAGTGACCTGTATTGGAAACAAACGTTTTCTATCAATTTATGTTTCGTACATGTGCACTTCCGCTACGGCGGCCGCTATTAATATGATAATTATAGTTTTGTGGACTTATATACTGAGAAGCTTAAAGAAAAGGCGGTTCAGCACTGCGAACTGGAAAATCGATTATGCTCCCTTCATTTCAGAATATTCCTCTTTACCCAATTCCCTAAAAAAAAATTAGTATTAGTCCTATTTTGTTAAAATTTAAGTATCTAGGCTCTTATCTCTTCGCTACACCTGCTAATATAGAACGAATTGATATTAAAAAACTCATGAATTTCATCAGTAGTACAAAAGCGGCTATCAACATTGTAAATCAGCCATCGTTCGGTCGTCTTCACTAAATACACATCCCTTACCCCCTCCTCCTCTTTCCTTTCTTCCCAGTGTTTTTATCTCCTTTACAAAGGTATCCCAAAGGACGAATTTTTGATTTTTGTCCAAGCGGCCAACCCCTACAATCTACCCTAGATTGTTGAATTTTATTTCCTCCTCTGGTTAAATATGTCGCAATTATGTATCAGTACAGGGCACGAAGTCAGTACATGTTTGGCGGTTTAATCTTCCCTCCTGCAGAAACTGCAAGTTCTATAGGAGTACGACTTAGTGAGATAATAATTCACAATCCTCTGTTAAAATTCCTGTGATGATACTAAAATTATTCTTATTCAATACCATACAATCTTAAATTGAGTTAAAATTATCTACATAGATTGTTCCGGTAGATTTCCCCAAAATAATCTTCTTTATTTTTCCTTTACTTCCTAAATAAAAGGGGATAAGTTACCCTTTCCTGAGCCACAAAATGGCTTTGTGCCTATAAGCGAAGAGGCTGCCCCTTTTTGGGCTAAATTATCTGACATTTCGTTCTTTGTAATTCCTACGTGCACTGGAACCCATAGGCTACGCACCTGATTATTCTGGCCTAAGATATTCAGTTTATCAAGACATACAGCACCAGTTTTAGTGTAACTTGGAAAGAGTTGAGAGCCCTGATTACTGCCCAAATAATACATTTAATTTTTTGATGCGGAACAGAGCTCATATGGAGAAATCTACAGTTTTATGCTGCCCCCGAACGGTAGATGGTTTATTTATCAGGAGCTTTTTCATGACAGCAATACAATCGCTATTTAGAAAAAAAGGTTTTATATCATTTGGTGTTTCATGTCTACAGTGGGTTTCCTTGTCCTCCATAACGGTAGCCACGCACCAATCAATTTGGCTACGGCGGTCTATGCCTAGGTATGGAACAAATTTTTCGGGGTCCCCTGTCAACTAAAAGTACAAAGAATCGTTATGAAATTTTTCACAAAGAAATTCTTCGGATGAATTATTTTTAAACTTTTGGGTCAAGAGTGAAGTTTCTTGAAAAAATTGTTGGTAAAAGTAAATTGCAGATTGAAGACTCTGAAGATTGAAGGCTCGTATTCCTCAAGTGTTGAGAGTCTCACCGATTTTTTTCAAGACTCCAGATGACCAATCAAAAGTCATTATATCTCTGCAAGAAATCTAATAAGTTTCCGTTATTCAATAAATAAATATACTATATTCAAGTGAAGCCCACAACTTTCAACTTGTAAGGTGTAGCAAAGAGGATTCGGTACTAAAGTCCTTAAAGTTAGTTTTTTGTGTAAGTGTATAGGTATTGCGGTAAACTTCTTGTGCTCGGGCTCACAGCGTAACACATGCACTCACGCACGTTGTGTCGGACCAAGACTTGATATCATCTTTATTTTTTTCTATATTCACTTTCTATGCATTAATGGTATTAATTATATAAAATAGGTTATAATTGAATAACGGCAATTAAAAAAAAATTTTAGAACTTAAACTTTATTTGTTAGAAATAGCTTTTATGACTTTATAAACAAAAATTAAATTAGTGTGTCGATTATAAAAAAATACTAGGATCCAATAAAAGCAAGTATCAGGAGTAATAATATAAAATAATATAGCAATCATGAATAGTGTTTTGTCAATGCAAACAAAACCTACTATAACTGCATGCTCGAGGCAAATCAGACCGATAATAGTAATAAAATAGTGCACGCCCACTCGGCACCAGGCTCGCACCATACTAAACGTCTTTAATAACAAAGTAAGAAGCTACTAAACAATGCAGGAAATTTTCATAAAAAAACATTAAATCATTGATTGTTATAGAATATGAAGGTTAATTACAATTAAAACTTTTTAAACGAATGAGAAAAAATATATATTTAAATGTGTAAGACAAAAAATCTTGATTTAAAATTTTGTATTTGTTCTTTTTTAATTCCAGTATGCCTTCTGTCGATACCCCAAATGAAGGGCTCGCTCCCCAGGTGCCCAAGACGGAATTGGAAGAATTACAAATAAAAGCGAATAGTGTAGCAGATGATGTAAGTCACCCCTTTTCATTTCTTAAATTCTGTATTTTGTATTTATGTATTTGTATAATTGTGAATTTTATATTTTATTGCCAATACATTTGAGGTGCGCATATCTTCTTTTTTCCAGTACAGCCCGAAAGCTTATCGGGCGCAGAATTAGGTCTGTTCATGAAGCAAATAGTTTGTAACAATTGTTAAAAATTATCACGTTTTGGTGTTCATGTACCCGAAAATCTTGAAAGTAGCGGAGAGTGAGAGAGCAAAATGGCACTTCATTTTGAGGGGAAGTTGCAAGTTTTTACTGGATAAATTTTTACTTATAAGAATTGGCAATTGAGAAAAACAGCTGATCGCAAAGTAAAAAAAACAGGAATTAAAATTTGAGAATTAAAATTGCTAATGGAATGTTTTTCATCTGACGGCGATGATGAAATGGAACAAATTTTTGTGGACAAAATGAAGTCATGTGATTCCGAAGCATTTGCATTTTATTTGCTTTATTTTTTTTAATTTAATACGAGTAGTTCAAGTGAAAAAATTTTTAATTTTTGTGATTAATCAGCTGTTCGTAAAACTTGCAAATTGTTGCTGGTTTTGCGTTCACGCTCTTTTTTTGATATATTTCTCTTTGAGAGAGAAATCACGGAAATTAAGTTAATGACAAGTTACTGGATAATTTTAACATGAACAGTCCTATTAGGTGAAACATCTATCAAAAAATTCAGGTCAGAGGTACGCCTCAGATGTGGAATAATTTTTTTGAAAATTCAATAATCCTTGCTTTTGCCGATCATATAAAAACCGATGATAAAAACCCAAATATACTGCAGATAACTACAATTTAATAATACAATAAAATAGTTATACTAATATTTGTGCAATTAGTTAGTATTTAGACATTATCTTTTTTAAAGTGTAATATATTTTTTACTATTTCAGTCACTTGAAAGCACACGTAGGATGCTTGCTCTCTGTGAAGAGGTAAGTACAATGCATACTTATATATATGATTGTTTTTAATATTGAAGAAAACTACTGCTTCCATATAAAAGTTTTATAGTATGTCTGTTTATAACTATTGACAAAAACTTTAAAATAAAACTTTTTAATAAATGTGCAATTTCCAATGTTGACTAAAGAGCATTGGTTTTTTTTTTGTTGTTGTTGCGATAATCGAAGTAAATGATCGTGGACTTGTTAGTGGGCAAATTTATTGAAAATGTCAAGTGAAAAGAAGCTTTAATTTCCTTTTTACAGCTACAGCAACGCTTGTTGTCTCGTTCTCCACAAATAATCGGAACCCATTTATGTGTTCACTGGCGTTCGGTAGGGTTGCATTCTGCCCCCAATCCTTTTCCTGTCGGTGATTGAAGACGTTCTTAAAGCTTATTTCGCTAACGAAACTATTTAAAGTACACAGGGGACATTTGTCTGTTGTTGTATAGGATGTGAGATCTAAAATAGATGACTTAGTCAATGGGAGAAAAATTGCAAAAAACGGACCTTTAAGGCCCGTCATAGTAGGAAAGACAAAGCATTTAACCTGAAGTACTCTTCATCATATTCTTTAAGAGTGGATGCGCAGGTTTTTGAAAGCGTGAATAGATTTTTGGGATGTACATATAATCGCCGCAGATGGAGGAAGTGAGACTGATGTTAAAAGTAGAGTTAACAAGGCCAAAGTGTCGTTCGGCGCACAACAAACTACTAATTTTCAATGAATGCGTATAACGTGGGAGGCCACTGAAATGAGACGTCAAACGTTCATTAATCAATACCTGCGCCGCATAATGTAAATTTTCCGGCCTCAAATTACTATAAATTTTTTAACAACTGAGGAAAGCAAATCAATCCGATGCAGCGTCTGAAATATCCAGAAAGAAATGACAATGGACTAGCTATACCCCGAGGAAGAGTGACGGCAACATCGTCCAACAGGCGCTGCGGTGGAACCCTTTCCAGCAGGCAGCACAAAATGTAGGCATACCATGGTGCCGTTGAACGGAGGTCTGGAATGAACTTAGAGCCCTTGCACAAAATCGTATTCGCTGGCGAAGAAAAGTTGCTGACGCCCTCTGTTCCACCTAGGAGTTAGAGGATCTTGTATATATGGTATATATTCCCAGAAAAAAAACCCGTTGCACACATAATGCTCCCTCAAAGGAATTTGAAAGTTAAATTTAGGTGGAATTGTTTGCTAAATGATATACATAAATTATTTCTATTCAGTGTATTACCGACACTTTCCTTGTCGTCCTTTCATAAAATGCAAATATTTCGGTTTCTATAGGGATTCGCTATAACAATAATTGACTATATTTACTTTGGCATCGAATTAATCATACGAAATAATAATTACATTCATTATTCATTATTCAAATGTTATTTTTATATTTTTTGCTACATTAATGTATCACAATTTTCTTTGTTTTTGCTGCTGACCAGAGCAAAGAGGCGGGCATTCGTACTCTGGTAGCCTTGGACGATCAGGGAGGTAAGCTCAATTATTTCCATTTTTTTTATTTAAATCTGACTTTTTTGATTGAAACATAATTCCTTCTTAGTCGCTTTTCAATATTTTATTGAAATCTTTGATAAACTGTATGCCCCGGTCGGGAATATAATTGATTACGAATAAGACCCGTCAAAGCGTCCAACCTTCTTCATATTCGAATATTATTTCCCAAGCCGATGAGTTAAATTGCACAAACGACGGCGATGAACTAAACGCATCAATCAATTAGTCTCTAAACCAATTGCTTCTTTAGCAAGGTGCCACAAATAGTTTAACAGTTTGTTAAGAATACCTGTTGAAATTTTTAAATTTACTTAAGCATATTTAATAATTCTCTTAATAAAACTTAAACCTTGAAAAGAGACAGTTACGTCATTCGTATATTTAGACCAGAATTGGATATAAATTACTTTAACATCATCATTGATTTGAAACTTTGAGAACTGCCCTTAGCAAATATTGAATATTTGTGGACTATGAACGGAGACTAATTTGCGGATGTGTTAGCCGTTTTATGCTGCTGGTGAAGTCCATCAGATTTTGATATCAAGACCTGCTATGTCAGCAGGCGCAGAAAAAAAGTGAGAACCAAGATGCTTAAATCTTAGGCCCGCGAGAGCGCGACAGCTAAGGAGCAGATGCTGAGATGATTCCATCTCATCCTCCATACAGCTGACGCAAAAAGTACTCGAAGTACCGAGTCTCACGGCATGTATGCCCCGCAGATAGTGCCCCTTAAGGATGCCCACAAAATTTGAGAGCTGAGATTTTGTCATCCTCAGAATATCCCTCGAACGCCCCCGATCCAAACGTGGCCAGAAGGATTTCGCGACCTTGCACGTTCGTGTACTTGCCCAGCGCTCGCTGAGTTGGTGCAAAGTCCATCCTTCCAGGAGTAGAGCGCAGGTTGTCAAGGGCTTCCCAATTCTCTCCTTTTCCGGGCGCCCTACCTCACAGGTCCCTTTTCTGGTAAGCTCGTCGGCTTCGCAGTTTCCAGCAATGCCACTATGACCAGATCTAATATTGTGACAACGATTGCATTTAAAACCAAAAGCATCGCGCCAAATAATTTCATATATTTTTGACGGAAAGGCAGCTACATTAGTTTGCGATTAACTTTTTTTCAACAGAGTTGCAGCTCCCACGCTAGTGGCTATATTACTCGCGCAGTTGTATCAAAGGGCATACCTTGAGTTCGGTTCACAAGATTCCACGTAACCAATTCTTCATAAACAATATTACCTATGTATGCTTTCACCAATTAAGTGTGCTATTTTTGGACATGACTGATGTTACCAGTTTAGTCCATCTGCAGCCTCTCTCAGCCTGCCAAGCTCGCTTGTGGGTTGTAGTTACCCATTTGCTAACCGTGACTTTGATGGCCGCAAAAGGGAGTGGTTTTGTAAATGGCTGCGGATTTAGGTTTGCCAGTCGCGCTGTCACAAAAGCGTGACAGAGGATGTGTTAAAGAATCTCCACATACACCTCGTTCCTGCAGCGACAAAACATCATTACAGGAACGACAGAAGTCATTAGAAGAAAACCTAATACGTTTTCCATGTTATCCCATTAGAAGACCGCTTTAGATAGATAAGGGACCTGTTCATTCCTTCTAGGTCAGAACTATCTAGTTACCTCACAAGTATTCTCCGCGGTTCATCTACTAAAATAAGATGTGGTAAAATCTTTTCATCACAATGAGCTAGAAATGGACTAATTTTGTTTAATTGTATAAAAAATTAAATCATATCCTAAACCGAAATAAATCTGATATCTACTTACACAATTTTTCTGATGACCAATAAAGTATCAAGACTATCAACGAAGTTTTTAAAAAAATTGATTATTAGACTCTGATTTTTTATTGATACTCAATAATTTGTCTACACATTTGTGGTCCTCGCAAATTGGTATTCGTGATTAAAATATTTTTATTTATTAAAAAAGTGCTAAATTAAAAAAGGAAACAAAAAAAAAAAAAGTTTTAGAGATAAAAAATATCAGATGCTATCTTCGATTCCAATAAAAATAGCCAACAACAAAATTTCTGAGAAGTTCTCAAAGAGAAAAATCTGCGAAAAGGTACAAGAACGCAAAGTTTGCAAATTTTAGAAACTTTCATGGCCCGCAATTCAAAGAATGTTAAAAAAGGAGAATAAAAAAGTTATAATTTCGAATGTATTGTAATAAACCAGGATTGAATGGGAACCCTTTAAAGGGGCCTTTAATACAGCATCCGGAAAATTTAGTATTGAACTTTAGTTTTAGGAATCATTCATGCGGTCCATTATTTGGTGGTCACTCAGAATTATTTTAGCAGGTCATTGCACAAGTATGTTCTTTACTATATAGAATCTTCATCTTTCGCAAGTGTAAATTCGCCATCATCGTTAACACACAAAGAAGAACTTCTGAAATTTCAAAAATAGACTAAACCAGACATAAATAAACCAGTTTCAGCCTATAACAGGCCTCTTCTACTCGCCATTTCCCCGCTCGCTATCTCAATACTCGATTAACTTGACGAAAAATTTACATGCGAAAGCAACAACAAAGTTATCGAGTAAGATTCGCCGCTAGCGAGTATGGCTATAGCTCATTAGACTGGTATAACTCACTGTCGTACAAACACATGTAATTTAAGGCAGCTCTATTCCAGGGTTGCCAATATATGTGCATTTATACCAATTGCTTCATCTATTCGCCACTTGCTAGCGCTTGGCGAAAAGAAGAGGTCTAATATTGGGAATGAAAATGAAAAAGACTTTATGCCAGCGTTAGCCACAACGTTGCTCTGATACTAACAATCGACAAGGAATTAATTTTTACCACACAAAATCATGACAATTGAAAACATTACAATTTGTTGAATGACTACCATTGAGGGCAAGAAACATCAAAAAAGTTGGCTAATAGCTGTTGCTTATTGGCAATCAAACTTCCGAGTGCGTTTATGGCATGAAAAAGCTAGTCAGAAAACTGTTTTTCCTCCCATTTAGAGGATATCGATATCGACATGCAAACCACAAATGTTTGGCCGATTTCACCCATTTTAAATTGCAGATTTAGATACCTACAAGTTTTCAGCAATATACACTTTTTGCTCGAGATACCCGTTACGTGGGCGAGGGAACGAACAAAAGACTACCATTGTGTGTATAAGCTATAATACTGCTAAGTATAAGTGCGCGCCACTTAACTGAGCATCCGTTTCGACTGATTAACTAGTTAAACTATTATAAGATGCTTGCTGAGAACTTAGAATCTAAAGTCAACCTAATAAACTATTTTCAGAGCAATTGGACAGGATTGAAGAAGGAATGGATCAAATTAATGCCGACATGAGGGAAGCTGAAAAAAATTTAAGTGGAATGGAAAAATGCTGCGGAATTTGCGTGCTTCCTTGCAATAAGTACAAGCTTTATATACTGTTATTTATTTTATCTTAAAATCGTTTAATTCAAAAATGTAGAAGCCAATCCTTTAAAGAGGATGATGGAACTTGGAAAGGTAACGACGACGGTAAGGTTGTAAATAATCAGCCACAGAGGGTTATGGACGACAGAAATGGTATGATGGCACAGGCAGGGTACATAGGAAGGTAAGTAATGGACATGTGACTTATGGCTGGCACTAGTTGCTATTTGTCAGAGCAGATAATTAAGTATAAAGATATAGGCCTACAAAAGATTTTACATATTTATCAAATTCATTAGTTGCGGGTAGGAAATAGCAGCTGATTTTTTTACTGGTATATTGCAAGAGGTTTATTAATTGGCTCTTAATAAAAAATAAGATCGGGAGTATACCTAATTGATTTCTTAGAGAATTTGAAAAATTAATTAGAAAAATAGACATGTATTTTCAGAATCCATAAATGTAAATATCACCAAGTAAATTGTATTTGACGCCAAACTTAATGATGACACTCAAGTTCTACTAGTTCTTACGATAATGAAGGCCGTGGAAGAGTGCACTTTCTGTCCGCTCATTGCACACGAATTCACACACTCATTCAATCAGTCGTTGTTCAGACGGCAACGATTTTTTCGTATATCACACACACAATCTCAGTTTTTCTCAGCTTACATGAGCCAATCAGCTGATTCCTGTAAAACCACCGAGAGCCGGCTAACGGTCTGATGTTGACCACGCCTCTGCATTCTGTACATTGTGCTCCCCTATGACGTGGCAGTCGAAGTTACTCTGACAATTTTGCTTCGGATGACCAAATAGTAAACTAGCATCCTGGAATATATACGCGTCTGTACTACTTTCACACCGCTTTCTAACAAAAAACCTGCTCATGCTCCGGTAAAGATTTTCGTCAAATCCGCTTGACACTTAATGTGTTGAATGGTTGTTGTTGTTGTAGTAGTATAAACATTTCCCTTACAAGTACGGGGAATGCTGCTGGAGTGACGATCCTTAGCCGAATATAAAGCCGGGTCATTCCATTAATGTAGAATCGACTGGGAACGTGTGTTAAACGGTCTCTGCTTCCACTGCACTTTTCAGTAAAAGAAAAGCTTGATAGTGCAAATCTAGTTACAGCTTATAATCATGTTGCAAGTTCATTTTCAAAGTTGGCGTTCAAAAGTTTAAGTGAACCTTCGTGATGAGGGCGTTCACGCGAAAGATGAAAATTATCAACGTGTCTTTACTTTGCATACTCATCATATAAAATAATTCTCCATAGTTAGACGAATATTGAATACATGTTTCTTACGATATTGAATTATTTTCAAGGATCACGAATGATGCTCGTGAGGATGAAATGGAGGAAAATGTGGGTCAAGTAAACACGATGATTGGAAATCTCCGAAACATGGCGTTGGATATGGGATCCGAATTAGAGAACCAAAACAGACAAATCGACCGAATAAATAGAAAGGTATGTAAAAACAATTGCATTGTATGTATAGTATGTACAAGATAGCGCAAAATTAATCATCCGATCGGAAAAGAGTGTAAGCGCCAATTAAGTATATATATATATATTTATTTATTTTAAGAAAAAACAAATGTTTCTCCTGAATTTTGAATGAATGAATCACCACTTCCAAATTTTTTCTCCAGTTTCGACAATGCAACAATAAACCCTGATGTTTTTCTGGTAGCGTAGGAAACAAGTTCAGCTAGTTTTTCAACTTGAAAGTAGAGGCAGAAATGAGGGATCTCAAAACTGCATCCGAAAAACTAACAATTTTTTGTATAGTGATTAGGACATTGTAGAGTATGACTGAACTGTAAACTGGCTAACAGTCGTGAAATTATTAGATTGGGGGAATAAGTTCGTACCGTTTTTGCCGAAGACTTTTATTTAAACAAAAAACAAGAATTATATCAATAAGTAAATCAATTGTATATTCGCCGTTGCTGTTTACAACCTCTTCCCACTTCTCGACCAATTTGTTGAAGCCGTTCCGTCAAAACACGCCTGGTCTGGTGTCAAAGAAATTGTTGACCCACTTTTTAAGGACCTCTATATTATCGAAGGTAACGCCCTTCATATGGTTTGATAGGGAGCGGAAAAGATGGTAATCGGTCGGTGCAAGGTCCGGAAAACACGGTGGATGTTGAACGACCTCCCATTCGAGCTCTTGGAGTGCGGCTTTGACGACTTGTGCAACATGAGGTCTGGTGTTGGCGTGAAGGAGTATGGTTTGACCATGTCGATCAGGTATTTTCAGTCGAATAGTCTCATTCACGCGGTGTAGTTGAGCAATGTAGAGATCCTTGTTGGTCGTGCCATTCTTTTCGAGCATTTCCCAGTGCACCATGCCCTCCCAGTCCCACCAAACACATAATGATCTTTTTTGGATGAAGATCCGGCTTGACTCTCGGCTTTTGCGTATCCCCTGGAGTCACCCACTATTTTCTTTGCTTCATATTAAGGTATAGGCACCATTTCGATTCGATACATCTCGATGACGGAGAGATGTTGAGAAGCAATTCGAAGGCGACTTTCTTTCTTTTTTTCGTTGAGCTCGTGAGGCAGCCATGCTCCGAATTTTTTGGTAAATCCCACTGAATGAAGGTAGTCTCTTTATGATCTCAGTTCATTTTCCGCAAATTCACGACTGGTTGGGAACCGCTCTCCTTCAAAAGTGATTTGAGATGTTCTTCTTCGAATTCAGAAGGCTTTCCACTGCGGGAGGTGTCATCGACATCAAAGTCGCCATTTTGATCTTTGAAAACCATTTCCGTGCTGTAGACTCGCCTATGACACCTTCTCCATACACATCGCAAATAGTGCGGGCTGTTTCAGCAGCTTTTTGACCTCGATGGAAAGCAAAGAAGGGCAGTTGTCGAAAATGTTGATTTTTTCCTCCTGGGTATTCCATTTCTACGCCACAAAACTAATAATAAGTGAAATAACTTAAAAATATATTACAATTAACATAGTTTTGTAAAGCAGAAACAGTTATATCGAATGATTACTTACACTTTGCCAAACAGCAAACAAATCGTTGTAAAATAAAAGCAAATATAAAAACGCTACGAACTTATTCCCCAACATATAAATATTTACTTCAAACATAGCGTGGGAAAACAGCTTGTAGGGAAACAAGGAGCTAATTATTGTACTTCAAATAGCGCAAAGAGTATTTCTAAGTCTTAAGTTTTAATCTTTTATTAAAACTCACATTATGCCGCGCTATGCTAAGTATGCTTAACCAGTCTTTGCAGAACGCTCCAATCCCAAGTCAAATATTTTATTGAAAACGCTGCTCTTACTTTCTTTAGTTCAAACGAAATAATAAGCCTCATTTACAATGTTAATTTAATCGTATTATTATTATTATTTTTACAGGGAGAATCTAACGAAGCGAGAATAGCAGTGGCGAATCAACGTGCTCATCAATTACTTAAATAAATACTTTCCCATCTCCTATTTTTCTATATACATATAATACATATCATAAGTATCATTTGTATGTGTAGCCATTATGTCGCTTTAAAAGTGTAAAAAAAAAAATACCGTAGAAGGATATTAATATATTAAAAAATATATCCTTTGGTCATCTGAAAAATTTAAGTACTTTAAATATTATAAAAGAAAACATTTACTTATACGCATCAATACATAAGTGATTTAACAAGTTTTTCGTGTAATATTTACGCTTTAAATTATTAAATAAATATAATTGTTGAAGTTTATTCCTATATATCGTATTTTGCCTCACTTTTTTGACCCAAATTTTCACAAGCCAGGGGTTTTCTAGAATTACTTAGAATATATGGAGGGCAATGTTTTTGGCCACAAGTATTTTACTCAAAACTTGAAAAGAACATACATACGTAATGGAACTACAGTCGAATAGCAAGAACAATCTCAGCATCTCAAGTGGCCATTTCGCGGCTGACTAGATGAAGTAATATTTATGGCTCCTCGTGCGATGGAGTGTCCAGGTAGAAAGAAAACAATCTAGCTGGTAAATGACGATAACTATACATTCCGGTAGTACTATCAGCTACACAAAAAACTCTACTGTTCAGAAAAATTTAATTCAAGTATTTTAATACTTACTGTTGTTGCTCATGGCTGTGTTGTCGCTATGGTCTCGGAAACATATTTTCTTACAACGTGTAAGTATAAATTGATTAAAGGAAAACAAACCGAAAAAGTTAAAAGCATACTTAGAATAGACATATTAGTACATGGTTCGGCACTCGAATTGCAAGCAATTAAAAACGCCATATATTTAGTTTGGAAAATTACTTTTACTCAATTCAAAGTAAAAAATGTGTGAAAATAATAAAAAATTAAGAATCAATTCACTTTTGCTCGATATGACCACCTTTTGCTTTGACTATGGCCTTGAGAGGGTCCAGAAACGAATCGCAAGCTGCTCAAATGTGACTTGCAGGTATTTTGGCGCCCTCGCGGACAATAGCTCTTTTGAGCGCCTCGAGACTTGTGAATCTTTTAGTTCGGACCTTGCTCTTCAAAATGGCTCAAAGAGGATAATCCATCGGATTCGCGTCTGGTGAATTTGAGAGCCATTATGTGGACGGTATGAAGTTCGGAGCGTTGTTTTTTAGTCATTCTTGATTCACTTGAGCCTTGTGAGACGGTTCCGAGTCCGTCCATAGTCTGCCACCAAAATAGTTGTCTGCCCACGACTTCAAAGAAACCTTCAGAATACTTTCCCGATAATATTTCGCATTTACCTTGACGCCAAGCTCGATGAAAACGAGCTGCGGTTACAGCGGCCCAAACCATTACCTGTGGCGTGTGCTGCGTCCTGGTGGCCAATCGATGACTCAAATTCTCGTATGAACGGGGGCCAAATAAACCTTATCATTTTGGGAGTTTACGAATTGCTCAATGTGAAAATTTTTCTTGTCAAAAAACACAGTGTTCGGAAAGTGACCGTTTCCGGCCAAGCAAAGCAACTCCTTCGCTCTCTGAAGTCTGACTTGTTGCTGCTTTAGTGTGAGATCATACGCCTTTTGGATCTTGTAAGGTTTGACTTTGAGATCAATTTTCAGTATGCGGCACATGCTATGGTGTGATATTTTCGATTCTTTCGCCATTTGATTGGCACTTCGTCGGAGATTTCGCTCAAATCGCTTCTGCACTTTTTGAACCATTTCACGTGACGTTGCAGTACTCACGTGACGTTTCGCGATGCTAATAGTATCATTGTAACGAGTAATGGTCTGTCAAACAAAAACTTTATTAACTTTAAGGTGCCCGCACTCACAAACAATCGCTGGTTGTGATTTTCCAGCCAAATACAATGCAATCACACTATTACGTTTTAAGCCCATTACTGATTTTCTTTTTTCGCGTTTACTCTCGGAAAAATGCTTCCGCGCGCTTGTAAACAATACTCTGGCCTGTCATTTAGCCAACTAACAGACAGCTAATGTATGGGCATCAGCTGCGCGAGCGGTCTGAAGTTGGTTACACTTCGAGTGCCGGACACTGTACGTCTACCCAGTTTCTTTTAAGTAGAATAATTTTTCCTCGAGTTATCTCGCGTCTTTTGCGAGGCGACTCAAATTCAGGCTACCGGACCACTGCAGTGTGTTCCAGGTAGAGGTAGCAGCAATCAAGGAGGCAGCCGATTGGCTGCTCAAATGCGTATTAACGGTCAAGAAAGTAAATATTTACTCCGACAGCCAAGCGGCAATAAGGGCCCTCGGGTCTATGACGGTGCATTCGGAATTGGTCAAGGAATGGTTGACCTCGCTTTCGACTGCGTCCGAATTCTTTAACATCAGCCTCATCTCGGTTCCTGGTCACAGCGACATTGCTGGAAACTGTGAGGCAGATGAGCTGGCCAGACAAGGGACATGCGAGGTGATTTCCCCGCGAAGGGAGAGAATCAGGATCCCCCTGACTACCTGCGGTCTGCTTCTGGAAAGATGGACATCGCACCAACTCAGCGAGCGCTGGGCAAGTACACAAAGGTGTAAGGTCGCGAAATCCTTCTGGCCACGTGTGGACCGGAGGCGCTCGGGCGAGCTTCTGAGGCTGACAAAATATCAGCTCTCTAATCTCGTGGGCTCTCTCACAGGACACAATGCGCGAGGAATGCATGCTGTGAGACTTGGAATCGCCTCGAGTCCTTTCTGCGCTGGATGTATGGAGGATGAGGTGGAATCACCTCAGCACCTTCTCCTTAGCTGCCCTGCTCTGGCGGGGCTAAGATCTAGGCATCTTGGCTCCTACTTTTTTTTCCACACGCCTGCTGATATAGCTGGTGCTGACATTAAAAATCTGATGAATTTCATCAGCAGCATTAAGCGGTCGACGCAAACATAGTCATCGTTCGTAATCCGCACACTCCTAACCATCCCAGCACCATCTCTCTCCGCCCTCTCCCTGTATCCCATCGGTCTTTCTCTCCTGCCTCACCCCTCCATAATGGCATCACAAAGAACGAATCCTTCTTCGTCCAAGTGTGCCCATTCCCTGGGCAGCCATATCAACCTATTTCTATCTTGATTCCTTTATGCTACTAATATAACCGTTATGGGAACAAAATTATAATACCCTTGGTTACATTTGCGCGGGTATAAAATATGTTAGCTTCACTTCTGGAAAATGATTACAACTCGTACTCTTATTTCTTCTGCACCCAATATGAATTAACTATGAAATCGTCACTCATGTGTGCAAAGAACGTTGAAATTATCAGAGCAAGACAATTTTAGAGATACGTTTGTAACTAACAAAAAAATGTGCTTTGACAAACTGAGCCGGAATCTTATAGTGGTAGAGTATTTTAGATGTTTATATCAAAGAAGTGTGAAGTCATGCGATATTCACTTTTAACTTATTTTTTAAGCCTTGTGTTTCTTGTAATTCGCTCAACACGTAAGGATGGAAATAAAATTATTGCAATTTTGACTTAAAAGAAAAACATTTCTAATTAAATGCTTTGTCAGAAATCGAGAGGCCACTGATTTTTAACCAGAAGTGTTGTAAAAGAATGACAATCAGAAGTGTTGCAGAACTGAATACTAAGAATATTTTGCAGAATAATAGTGCGATTGAAATCATGGAATATCACAGGTAATGTGGGACATTTACTTTATTCTAATTGTTTTTTGTTTCTAGATGATTGAATTTTCAGGCGGATGGTTAACGAGTTTCTGGCATTTAAATATGTTGTTAGAAAAACTTTACATTTATATAAATACCAAACGGCTAATGAGTACATAACATCAAAGCAAATAAGCGACGAAAGAAATAAAACTAAATCTTCAGTTCAGCAATTAATCGATGACATAGAATTGGAAAAATACAAATCTTGGTTAAAAAGGTAGTAGCAAGAGCGAAAAATCATAGTAATAAAATTCTCATATAAGCTTTCTTTAATAAGCAATTATAAGAACGACGAGCGCAGCGGGACATATCGACGTTTCTTGGATGAATTGGAATCCTTTTTTGATGAAAACCAACAAGAGTTAGATACTGTAAAAGTTACGGGTTATGCTCTTTCCCAGAATCCTTACAATTTCGTGAGTGGACATGAAAATCAATGTTGTATATAGTGGTTAATTTTATTATTGTATTCGACAATTAGAATAATACAGTTTATTCAGCTTCAAAGGTTGCCCCAAGGAATATCTTCATAAAACCGTTCGACAAAAAAGGTAAAATTTATTTTTCACAAACTTAGAAAAACATTAAAACACAGCCTATTTAAATCAGCAACATCAACTTGTTGCAAATCATGTTAAAAATTCCTTATAAGTGGGATTTATGTTATTTTGAAGAAAAAATTAGGCATCAAAGAATTTTCAAAAAGACAAACTTTGCGAAATATCTGTTATAAACAAAGCAAAATTACTCAAATTTGGGGGTGCCACACATTCTTTGGGGTAAATGGATGTATCTCGATAATGGCTTAATAAAACGCGCTCACATTTAGTTCACGTGTTGCTCACCTCCTCGTTAAAAACGGCAGTTCAAATTAAATTTTACTTAAATGTGCACAGGTATATAAAGTTCGCCGCGTCTCAATTTTAGCACTTCTTTATTTGTTTTCTGTCAGATTACATTCATCGATTGATTCCATATTCAATATTTTTTTCACAAGGGTTACTCCTTTCAGAAGGGCACAAAAGACCATGAGGTCGAAGTGCAAGCCTTGAGAAAATCTACTCCTTTCAGAAAATTTTAATCTTAGATTTAATTCCTTGAAGTAGGTGTCTCCGCTAATAGTTTGAGCTTTTGTGCATTTCCAGCTTTCTTAAAAATGTAGAGCAAAATCCATTTTACCAGTTAATATAACTTTCGGCACTTGTGGACGCCCTTTATTTTCTTGCCCGTAGGAGCACTTATTTGCTTGCTGGTTAAACTTCATTTTAAGTGTTCCACAAGAGTTATTTACTTGATTTTTAAGACGGAAGACGGACGATCTGCGGTATATGACCATTGGGGTAGGACTGTATATAAATACTATATATATAAGTATTTTTATATGTTATTAAGTATAAATTTCCTCCTTCTCCTATTTGTGGCGTGCGTCTTGCTGTTTTTCCACAAATGGAGGGATCTACATTTTTATGTCGACTATGAACGGCAGATATTTTTATGAGGAGCTTTTCATGGCAAAAATATACTCCAAAGTTTGCCATTGTCTGGTGTTTCGTACCCGGAGTTTCGAACCTATGCACTTTCGTATGGTAGTCACCCACCAGACGAGAGACGGGCGAGGATACGAGTACTAATATTGCGGTTGATTTGTTCTTGAAGATTTCCTGCTGCAAAAGTTCTGGCAAAATTTTGACGCATGCGATTCGTTTCCAACTTTTGGGCATAAATATCTAACAGTCACGTCATTAAAACTTTGTGTCTTACAAAGGTTGGTTATTTGCCAACTGTGCCATATTGCTGGTACAATCATATACAATATTATTACCCCTATCTTAGAAGACTCAGTTCTACTAAAATGTACATCGGTATTTTGTCTGCGTGCGATTTTTTCTAATATAGTACGGCTATATTGTCTTTGAAGTTCAAAACGGTTGAGAGAGAGGGGAGGGTGGCAATAACAAAGTCCACTATTTTTTTCTTAAAGATGCATACGCATCATGAGACGCATATACGATGTCCCAAAGTTAGCTAGATTGGCCCCGCCGCTATAAAGTAAAATCACTTCCCAGCAAACAGGGTTTAATTTTTGGTTTTGTAGGCCTAACAATGCAAAATCTAGATATTTTGAGATAGATAGAAAAACATTTACTTCTACAGTCTGTGTCAGAAGCAAAGAGCCGGTTTTTTCTTGTGACTTCAAAATATATTTCGTTCTGCTTTTTGCTGCGTAATAGTCAACCTCAAGGGCTACGACGCCAGTTGGTTAGTGTCGTTCGAAACTTTCCCATAAATGCAACCAAACAAAAATGAGTGGTAAATACGCGAAGCATTTTGAGGCGGTATTTTTATGCACGCATTCGAAAGGGCCGAAATTATCTTTCGCCGCGGCTGCAAAAGTGATTGAAAACATTTGTTGTGATGTGGAATCAGCAGTGTAAGGTGTATAAAAATGTTTATGATTTTTCCAACAAAAAAGCGGGATAAAGTGATTGTTCAACTTTTTAAGCGGGACCCTTCTTTGTGACTACGCCAAGCACGATCAGTTCTTGCTAAAAAGGGAATAGATGTGAGTATCAACACCATCCAACCTCGACTGAAGGAGGCGAACATATCCTAACGTCCCACATCATCAAAACCACTGCGCTCAGAAAAACACATTGAGAAACAAGATAATGGCGTCACAGTATTGAACTGGCCTTCCCATTCCCCCAGACGCCAACCCCATTGAAAATGTGTGGGGAGCTATGAAAACGCATCTTGCCGGAAGGCCAATTCATGATTTAAAGCAACTCGTGCGTCAAGTTCGCAAAAGCTAGTCCTGTTTGTCGACGAGCTACGTAGAAAAGCTGGTTCAAAATATGAAGAAGATGCTAAGCTATACTTGACAACGAAGAAGACTACTTTTATGTAAAAAATTGTAAATACATACATATATTTTATACTTCATGAATAATCGCGGTTCCTTTTTTCTGGCACAGACTGTACGACCTTGATACCGTTTTATGCATTTTGAGGGTATATCTTTGAAACATTTGTTGATGCTCTTTATTAATGATTCTAAAATATTTGTGTTTTAATTTAGAAAGGTTTTTCCATAAAATCTCACTACCTAACAGACTTGCTGCCAACTTTATGCACGATTTTTCCACCTGTCTGATATTTCTTTCTAGATTACGAAAGGAAATACAAAAAACTTGGAACGGTTTCACGTGGATCAATCCCTGCGTTCAAACCGACTCAAATCTTTGCGGAAGCTTCAAAAAGTGATATTGGTATCAAAGACATTACGGATATCGCACTAACAACATTATCCTTTCTTTCCTTTGGAGTTTTCATTTTACAAGTCTTAGCTTGCATAACTATTGTAATAGGGGAATATTGTTTTACATTAATCCATAAAACTTTAACTAAATTTATTAAACTTTACGCAGGGAAAACATGACACAAGCAATATAATCTTTACGCATTCAGCGACTCAAAGCACCATGATTGATGGAGATGAAATTGAAGAGATCCGTAGAATTAAGCGGTCATCTAAAAACATACCTGGCTCTAAAACAGTAAGAAAATTTGATATTTCAGAATAATAAAAAAAACTATTATCAGGGTAAGTAATAAGTTCTGACTGTTTCTTCATCTGGTATTACAAGCTAAAGCCCTCATTGTTGTCCAGTATGTTTGATTCCAAAAATTTATTTACTTATTTATATTTGTTATATCCACATTTACTTAAATAGGAAGGGGATGAAGAAAAAGATAAGGCATTTTGTATGTTAAATATAACAAGGTGTCAAACAACATTACTAATACAAAAAATTATAATGCAAATATATGGAAAAACTTACATATTCCATATATGAACTCCTTTACATATTTTTATACAAGTTATAATCCTTTTAAAATAAGACTGTCTGTTCTATTGTAACTGATGCTTCGGCGTAGGTAGGTGGTTGAAGTACCATTCTGGCATTCCCCAAGTAACACTAAAGCACCGTTTTGATACCATTTAGACACCTCTAACAGGCGAATACCTACAGCCGGCCTGAGCTTTTGATGTAATGGAAAAGATTGGTGCGATTTAGGTTGGCGCATTGTCCCAGGCTGTCGAAGAAAGGAGCACCCAGTGACCTTAAACATCTAGCTACCAAACCCGGGCATTTACAGATAAAGTGCCCTAGAGTCTCCTTCTCCGAAAGGTCTACGCAGCTTCTGAAATGGAGGTTAGCTTTTCCGCATATATGCCGATCGTCCAAGGATCGGTAAACACAGCTACGAGTTTGGAAATTGAATGGTCTGGAGTTCCCAGGACTTTCTGGGTCATGCGTCTTTTCTACTGGAATCAAAGGGTTTTCGAAATAGCCTATGAAAAAATGGAGTTCCATCTCTTCTGAGCTTTACTGAGAAATAAGTTGTACAATTTCCCTTGAAGAATAGTCAGGGGTAGCAGGTCTCTGCGACCAATTCAGTCGACTCCTTCCTGGCAAGCTCATCACCAATTTCACTTTCCTTAATATTCCAATGTCCTGGAATCTAGATCAGAGAAATGTTACCTGCCACCCAAGAGATTTGATCTACTCCTTACTTCTGCGTATAGTGAGTGGCTGAAAACGTTTAACAAATGTTAAGGCGATGAGAAATTGTTCTAATATGGCATTGCAGTCCCTCCTCGAATGAGTATTTCTATACAAGCCGTAGTGCCAAAAGAGCTGCAACGGAACTGACTAGCAATATTTCCGTTGATAAAAAGAATAGAAAATGATCCAGGCTTGGAAAAATTCTGGACGCTTAAGTCTAAGTTTGCTGCTCTGACGATCTTCAGTTTCTGGTTGCATACAATGCAATTATGCTGCACTATGTCCCGCGCATTAACGAATCATTGGAAATGAGGTCGGCGAAGAAGTGGCAAGAATTGGATTGGTTAGCGACTTTATGAGACCGGAAAAATTCCACTGCTTTAACTGATTATCTTTCAGATTTGCAACTATTGGCCTAGTAAAACAGAGCAGTGTAAGCACTAGGGAAAAACAGACGACCTCAGGCAAGCGAATTCTGTTTTTTTGATAGTGAGGAAATTAAGTCTTTAGGTATATCAAACATTTCGTTGCTCAGTGGATACCTAGCAGATGTCTTGCACTAAATGCACTTGTTAGGTCTGTAAGGGCATTTTAGCTTTCATTAGAGAGGCTGAAAATCTCTTGAGCAATTAGGATTAAGGGCGTATTGAAGGTGTAGAAGGAGCTTTTGAGATCGTAGGATGTTTTCGTTTTCTGTTGCACCCTATTTCTATCTATTTATCTGTATTTTAAGTTATTCTGTTGGCTTCTTATCATCAACTTCTGACCTACATTTGCAAAACTAAAAACATGCCTTGTAAATTTGCCTGAGCTATATATGTTATTTTGGTGATCGTAGGGATCAAACCGCCCGGCTGATAAATATAATAGTTCAAAACATAAATTTAGCCACATGATGTATCGTGTTATATATAGTAGATAATTGTATTTTTTTGATTTTTGAATTACAGCTGAATATTCTTGTTCGAAAGTCTTTGCGTGCGCATAAATTATTTTTCAATACAACTGGAATGAGTAAATCCTGTTATTACTACCGAATTTGCGAAAGCAGTGAACTTGCAAGAAAACAATCGTTGGATAATATATTTTGGATTCTAATTTGGAGGTAAGTTGAATATGAATAATATTGAATGAAAGGTGCATAGGTACACATAAAACAGAAAAATCGTTAAATTTCAAGAAGTTGTATAAGCGGCTTTCAGATCACAACCTGTTGCTTAGTGCTGTTGAAAGTAATTAAAATATTGTCGTCAGAGGCATATCCTGACTTGAAGCCTACTACATACTAAATATACAATATATTACATGAATTATAAAATCCGTGGTCGTTCCAATGACAAAGTATAAAAACTGTTGACAGGTTGTGATAGCATGATGGAATCATTTATAAATACATGGCAAGTAAAACTGTGCAAATACAATTTTAATTAATGGTTGTATTTTTATATTTAATAAATTTTAGCAACTGTTCTTGCATACAAACGACGAGAAAAGAAACTGTTACCAAAAAAAATTTAAATATGTAGAAAAATAAGGTAAAACTGATCAGCTTCAGTAGCGAAGACTTTATTTGTTCTTTAAAATATTTAATTTTTAATATGCAATGGGATCCTTTGTATCGATTGTATTCTCAAGATTACTTATTTTTGAAACCCCTAACATCGACGGGTGTGAAAGACTATGCCAGAAGGTTGATTACAGTCTTTTGCGAGGTCAAACTAAATTCTACAGTCGGTTGCGTGCCAATGATTTTTTTCGATTTCTTGATATCTGTACTCACTTAAGTTAACGATATTGTATCGGCCAAACTCGGTCAATCTGTAAATGGTATCGTGCATGATCATTCAGTTTACTCATACAGTCGAGGCCTGGATAACTTCTTGGCTATCCAAGCAGATAAATACTTCATCTCCCGCTTTCCCTCTTTGTGGTAGCCTCGCAGCACCCACAAGCATGGCAAAAATTTCTACCTGAAAAATGGTTTCGTCTTAGAAAAGATTCTAGCTCCATAGCTGGGCACCATTGAGACCCGTCCGGGTACACAATAATAACATCGGATGGGCATCTATCCCAAATACCAGAATGACACTCTGGTCAGTATGGGAAAACGAACCGAAACCACAGGTTTCCACATAAGAGTTGACCTACCATCCCATTTTGCACTGAAAACTAGGTGACCCTCAAACAAGAACATCGCATTCCTGGATGAGAAACAGAGTGTAGTGATTCCAATAATAAAGTGTTTTCCAACAACAGGTGTTATCTATCGCTATCGAGAGATGATTAACGATTTTTTATGGCCTGAATGGGATGGTATTGATCTGAACAACGTTTATTTTCAACAAGACGGCGCTACGTGCCACACAAGCAACGAAACCATTGATCTTTACGGGAAAAGTTTCCGGACCGTGTTATCTCTCGAAGAGGTGATCACAATTGACCACCGAGATCGCCAACAGCCCAGGGTCGATTCAAAACCTCAAAGATGGAATTCGTGAGGTTATCGAGGACATAGGGCAACCACTTTGCAATTCGGTTATGGAAAATTTCATAAAAAGGATATTGCCCTGTAAGCGTGGTCGTGCTGGTCATTTGCCTGATGTTATTTTCCACTATTAACGGCATACCTTCCTCTTTATAATGAAATGAATTGCTAAATTTTACAGGATCAGTTTCTACATTTAATGTTAAGCATTTTTGCTCGCGTTTTGCAAAAAATAGTACTCGGCAAAGGGATTATTGTCCGTACATTTTCAAACTCAACTAAAAATTTTATCTAAATTGGTTCATTCAAACAAATTTATGTTTCCTCGATAGTTCTATCGAATTCTTTCTGCATCTGAATGGCAATTTTTTGGATTATCAACTCTTAAATAAGAATATAATAATACACTTATATTTTTTTAGCATATAAATATTTGTTGGTAAACGCTGGTGTTTCCCCCTAATTATTTGTTCGGTTTCAAAATTAAGAGCGTTTTTTCCAATATTTTTGTAATCCATCAAAATTTAGAGAAAATTTCCATACCATACCTTCTGCTCAAATATGAACGATACGTTACCAATAAAACGGTCCGCGGATGACATATGGCAAAAACAATTTTTTTGTTTTTTTGGTAGACTGTTATAAGCTTACATGGCAAATTTTAGCGTGATATGTCACATAGTTTGTTTTCTGTGCTACTATAAACAAGTCAAGCTCGAGTGTGTTCTTCGAATTTAAAGATGAAAATTCAAAGAATTTGTTTGAAATTTTCTTATTCCAACAAAATTTGTTTGAAATTTTGTTATTCCAACAAAATTTCGGCTTCAGACGCCTTAAAAATGTTGCAGACAACCTATGGGGACTCTGCTCTATCGCGTGCACGTGTTTTCCAGTGGCACAAATCGTTCAAAAAGGATCGTACATCGGTTGAAAACTTGAAATATCGTTCCGCAAGCATCGTATTCGCCTGATATGGCTCTATGTGACTTTTTCCTGTTTCCCAAGCTCAAGTTGCCGCTCCGTGGAAAACATTTTGAGACAATTGAAGTCATAAAAGAGAATTCGAAGAACACACTCGAGCTTGACTTGTTTACAGTAGCACAGAAAACAAACTATGTGACATATCACGCTGAAATTTGCCATGTAAGCTTATAACAGTCCTACCAAAAAACAAAAAAATTTATTTTTGCCATATGTCATCCGCGGACCGTTTTATTGATAACGTCTCGTTCATATTTGAGCAGAAGCTATATCCGCTAAAAAGGTATTTTTCTTATTACAAAGCATTTGACAAATCCGTTGTGAGCTAAACCCAGTTTTTATCAGCTCAACGTATAACTGGCTAAAAGCGGACATAATTTTTGTGTATCTTATTAAAAAGACGTGTACAAGATAATATATACCTATAAATGGGTGACAGAAATTCGATGTCGTTCAGCATAACTCATGAATTTTTTATCAGTCTTTGAATAAGGTATAAAGAAAGTCCCTTTCAGGGCTTCAAAAAGCTATTTTCATACTGATAATGAAGCTCGTATATTCATATGTTTCTGTTTATATCTCATTTTATATTAAATTTTATTTTACAGTTCGGGAAGTAGCTGGATAACAAGCTATAAACGAATGGCATCGCGTGATGATGCTGGTGAACATATAATGGATTTGGAGATTTTAAGGGCTGTTATAATTGGCATATTAGGTAAGCATAAGCAAAGAATTGTACTTTTACATTTTACTACCTATGTTATTGGAGGCATCGTTTTCACCAAAGTGAAAATTTTCCCTACAAAATTAGTTTGCGAAAACTATTTTTCATCAAAGTAGAGAATGTAATGACGAGTACATTTACATACTGAAAACCAAATATTATATTCCAAAACAACCTTCCATTATTTGCTCCAACATGTATGTAGACAAAGGTTATGAAAGTTTTTCCTGCAAATTGTGCGTCCTGAACACACCAAGTGGCAAGAATCTTGAAGTTTGACTATATTTTTACTGTCAAAATATAATGCATAACTTGCAGTACTAGAGGCATCTGTGGGTTGGTGTATGACTACCAGTAGGGTTCGAAACCTCGAGCACGAGCCATTAAAAAACAGATATAAAATACCTGCTTTCAAGGCACCCTCACCAATTGAGGCGGGACTTATATTTGCTACCGAGGCTTCAGCATTTGATTTTATTGCTAGCCGTTTTTTTTATATTTAAAATAAAAGTATCTAGAAAACAGACGATTTCTTTTAAAATATTGAATGCGCTGTTCAAAAATAGTACGTATTTGTAATACGACTAATATAAATTTAACGTTACCACTGATTTTTTTTTACCGGAAAAAACCATTATTTTGAGTATTTATGTATTTGATAAAAAAAAAAAAATCCAATACATTTGACCTACAACGCCATCTAATAAAAAAAAGACCTAGAAATAAATTCCTAGTACTAAAAATCTTATATACGCATTTTCTAAGTTTATTTTTTAAAAGCTCAACCTTATTAAGCAATAAATAGAGTGCTCGGATTAATTTATAGTATGTATCTTTCTCATTTGACTGAATAAACCTCGAAAAAAAGTCCCTAACCTAGTATTAGTGACACCTCCAACTATCGTTTGAAGCCAACGAGTTTTATTTTGTTGCATAGTATTATATTTCGTTTTTACTTGTTTAAACTAATAAGTTTCTTTTTCCAGGAAAGGATTCTTGTAAAAACTATTTCCAGAATGCGTGCTTGCGAGAAAGCAGATAAAACCAAATATTTCGAAAAGCAGAGTTTCTTGCAGAAGCTTAACTGTTATCTATTTTGGACTACTCATCACAGTATAACATACAAATGTATTTAAAAAAAAAAACGCATGCATTGTTTATGAATTAATAAATACACTCTTTGGAAATATATTTCCTATGCTTACTCATGTAAAAGGTTCTTCAATTTTCTAATTGCTACTTAAGACATTGCAAAGACGTTTTAATATTTTATAAAGCTCATAGGCGGGCTAAATGGCATGGGTCTTGGGGTGATAATCGACAATTTCTATTACTCTAAAATGTCCTCGATTATAATTTAAATATGCTTTTCAATAAGAAATGTTGAAAGCACAGCACGGAAAGAATTATGTAAAATACAAAATAACATACAATTTGTCAGTCAAAATCATCAAGCGCATATTTGGAGGTGCGCTACGAACTGTAGTCCAATAGATTCACATCTGGGCCTCCAGATGGCCAATCTTTTGCGGTTATGAACCCAGGAATAATGTTTTTAGCCACTGCTGGCTGGTTTTTGCATTATGAGCTGGAGCGGAATCTTGCTGGAAGATCTAAAGCTCTCCATTGAAGAGAGTACTGCTTAACTGCTTCACCACGCCTTCTAAGACATCCTTCTGGTACACTTTTGCCTTGGTCTGAACCACCTTTTCGCAGAAATAAAGAGATGTAATGCCTTTACAAGGTACTCGCCACCAAACCATTACGAATGCTAGATGGTGGCCACGCTGAACCCTTGGAACAAGATTTTTTCGTCTTTAGAAGTTTTAGCATAAAAAGTTTTTCAACAGTGAAAATTTTCTCATCTGCGAAAAGAATATGTATTTTCACGACCGCATGTTGACAGTTGAGCGACCGAAGACTTTAATGTGGAGATCATCTATAATTAGTCTTGACATGGATCTGGTCGATACATTAATTTCCTCCCCGACATGATTTTCTGTTTTCTAAGGGGATTTCTGCGAATTCTTTCTCGAACGGCTTTTATGGTTGCACTGCTTCGAACTACGCAAGGGTGACCACTTGTCTTTCTGTCTGTCACTTCAGACGTTTGGGGAAAACGATTGATCGCGCAGTAAACGAACATTCTCGAAATATTAAGTTTTTTCAACAATTCGTTAATCCCACTTCCACTTTTACCACATTTTTTGAATGCAATCACTGCAGTTTTTCTGCGGTTTTTCTTAGCTCCCCATTCCAAAGTTAACAAGCGAAATTTGCCACGAAACTGAGTATAATTTATGAGTAGATAATGCATACGAACAACAAAAGCAAATTTAAAGGAACTTTTTTCTCCGAATTTGTCACAGAATTTATGGCAAGACTAAGTATATTATATGGTATATAATAATACAAAATATATATGTTTATATATAATTCGTACTTACACCTTCTACTTGGTGTTTAGGAAAGCTTATCCTCGTATTTCTCGTGTGTGTCTTGATATTTTTCCACAAGTGGGGGGATCTACAGTTTTATGCCGCCTCTAACCGTCAGTTAGTTTTTATAAGCAGCTTTTTTACGGCACAAATACACTCAGAGGTGTGCCATTTCCTGCCAAAGAGCGACCGCTATTAGAAAAAAAGTTTTTCTATCATTTGAGGTTACGAGCCCGGGGTTTCGAACACGGTAAGCATGCACCAACCCATTGGGGTACGGCGGTCTAAAGCACCTTAAGGACGTAATATCATCCGTGTCAGCACCACTCTTTTTTAATGACTATATTTTTATATTCTTGGTATATGGTGTCCGTCAGCTTTGTATTTTAAATTTTTGTTACTCTGTTGTTTCATTTAATGCTAATTCCTCCACATTTGCATTCAAAGCAGCTGACCGAAGAAATGTCCTAGCCATTATAATAAAAGGAAGAGGATAAAGAAGTCCATACATAAATGCATTTTATTACTTTAAATTATAAAACATTTCAGATATATTATGTTTTAACGCTTAATCTGATGCTTCATCATCAAGGCCAGAATATTTGTTTGAAGTTTGTAAAACCTGCAATAAAGCAAAACAGCAGGAAATTAATATTTAATACAAGTAACCAATAATATTATTATACAAATAACTGGATTTTCAGAGCAGAGAAGTAAAAATTTTTTAAATAAAATAAACATTGAAATATTGTGCCAGCAAATATTTTGCTGCTGAAATATTCTCCTACACTTGAATGGAGTCACTTACCAAAAAAAAAAAAAAAGCGAAAAAGAAAACAAAAACAAGTAAACTATTTTTATACTTTGGTTTGGGCTGGAATTATCCAAACTATCCAAGTAGTTTAATGGCATTTCAGACAAAGCAATTATGTTAAGAATTAAATCATTTTCGATTTCAAATTGTTGACCAATCCCATAAACCTTACGAGTGAGCCGTCCCTATATATTTTCAATAATATTGAGGTCTTGCCAACGCTTAGCGAAAAGAAGAGGCCTTGTGTTGGTGATATACGAAAAACATCAACTCACACACCCCGAATTTACTTCGTTGCCGTATGAACAACGACTGATTGGACGAGCGTCAGAATACGGGTGAAAGGAACGGACAGAATTTTGCTGCCGCAACCACGGCAGCAGAAGTTACTCTCACAATTTTGCTTCTGATGCTTCCGTAATCTATCATTCTTGTTTACGAGTTATCTCGAATGAGATAGTGACACTGCGAATCAAAACTATGTATGACCTCTTAAAAGCAATAGCAACATTCGGAACGATTACGAGCGAACACACTTCGCTGACAGCGTCGTCAGTTCGATTTCTCGCGATCGTTCGTTTGTAGCGACTTATCTTCATGATCGATCGCTTGCAAACACTGTTTGCATTGACTACTTCAAAGAAGCGAAAATGTATAACAACTGAATTGTCGACCACTAGGTCTTAAGAATCGGGATGAAATTTATTACTGCAAGAAAGATGAGCTTAGTAAGCAACTTTTATTATCACAGCATTGAAGAACCACTTTAATACGATTGATAGAATCATAAAAAAGTGTTTGGCTTTACGCTTATTTTTATATTGCGAGAGGATAAAGTTTCAGTTCCAAATCAGTGAATAGAAATATTTAAACATTTGCATTATGAAAACTGTGACTACACTGAGACAGTCAGTTTAGTCGAATATAATTTGTGTTTGCCGGGGACTAGCGCTTCAGTGGAACGGGTATTTTCAAGCATCAACAAATCGTGGACAAAAGAAGAGGCACAAATAAAAGTCGAAAACAGTACTTTTTGTAAAACGGAGTTTGACGTATTCCTGTGTAGTTTTATGACTTTTCTGTAAATAAGTCCAGAAATACTCCGCCAAATTACTATAAACAGCAATTATTTCACCAAAAATTATATCATCATCTTCTTTTTTCATTCCGATATTCCGTGGGTTTTTCTAAGGAAGCCGTCCAGCTCATGGCGACCGAAAATGTTGAGGATAACGTTCTGTCTTTACCACCGTAATATTACGGCACCGCTTTTTAGGAAAATCAAAGCTTAATTCTTTATTACAAACTTTTCCACTTATATAGTTATATTTGATTGTATAAACTGCTTAAATCATTGTGTGGAACATTGTTTTTGTCGCGTTATTAATCTGAAAGGATTGATGTTACTGGATTTAACTATCTAGATACTCTGTACATTTTTAATTCGTATACCATTTTCTGACATTTCGAAATACGAAAAAAAACCTTTTTTATTACATGGTAATATATTTTATGTTCGACTTTTAGATACTACTTACCGGTGTAACATTTTCATATTTTGGAAATGTGCGCTCGTTTTTTGTGAATCGTTTAGCCCTATTTTCATCTTTTGGTTTTCCATCACTTGGAGGAAGGTTGTTTTTATCCGGACTACAATGATAAGAAAGTTTCACAATTATATAACATACTGAATCAATATCTTTCACTTCCCGTCAACCAGGAAAACAGTTACTAATAGAAATAAAAAAATATCTAAAATCGAAAATGACTATTAAATTAAAGGCGCCTTTAGGCGTCAATGGAAAAAATGCTCTGGCTGAACCCTCTTGCCCCCTGGCTAAATGAGTCTCTACATTCTTGCTCCTCGCACCCCTGCTTCTGTTCTAACGACTATGTATCCAAACTTAGGGTTGATATGGGGCCCAAGGATGTGGGGAGCAAGGCAGTGTGAGGCTTAGCAAAGACCGTATGCGAAGTAGGTATGTGCCCCTTCATCATTTTTATGATGCACGAAGAGATGCAGAACCTTGCTGCGGACATGGTCAAGAGGTGCCTGGCGGGTAGGCACAAAACGCTACCCCCGAAATAAAAACCAATATGGGGAGTACGTGTCGGAAAACATAGGGCCTCGAACTTGTGGCAAAAAAATGGGACTTACTTTTTAGATATATGATTTGTTCAGCTGTTCTACGTAAAGAAAAACAATAGGGAACATTTTAACGCGCAAACAGACAGGCCTGTTTTGGTTCTTTTGTAAGAAAAGGTAAAAATATTCATAACAGAGGGTATAACAGGATAAAATGTACAAGAAGAATATTTTCTATAAAATTCGACTATGTCTCTTTATATACCAAATTTCAAAATTCAACTTAAAAAGCAGAAGTAAGTCAAAACGCAAAATGTGTACGGTAACTTGCATATATTGATTTTTTTTTCGTTAGCGTGCATGGAATAAATTGATAAAATTGTATGGCACCGAATTCTGGCGAATCTGGTACAAGGAATCAAAGTGAAAAATTATTCATGCCTAATATGATTACCGACGGATTTGTTGCGTTGGAGTAAACTCGATAGTACGATTTCCGCACATTCTAGGAAAAAGGTGTCGCTGACTTCGAATTGCTACGCCTTAAATTCGAAATTCGAGCGGCATCACTAAGTTCATGTGTAAAGGCATTTCGCACATTTTTCAAAAAATTGGTTACGGCGTGTTTTGGCTGTCGGAGAAACAAAATTCAGGTATTAGAAATGTACTGTACAGCCATTCGTGAACTTATTATAATCATTGTCAGCGGCGCGCTATTGATACCATTCAAACACAACATGGAATTTCAGAAGAAAGAGCGCAACGGCAGGTGTGGTGTCGTGTGATGTGTTTTCCGTACTTCTTAACGAAATATGAAATCATCTCTATCATTGAATCCATCGTAGTACGATTTCCGCAGATTCTAGGAAAAAGGGATCACTAAGTTCGAATGGCTACGCCTTAAATGCGAAATTCGAGCGGCATCACTAAGTTCATTCGTAAAGACATTTCGCACATTTTTCCAAAAATTGGTTACGGCGTGTTTTGGTTGTCGGAGAATACAAAAACAAAATTCAGGTATTGCAGAAGCCTTGCCTTTTTTGTTATTTTACAATCAGTGAGCATAATTTTATCATGTTATGTTTCCATCTCCAACTAATGACTAAGGAATATTTTTTTATTTTATTGTATTACATTTGGCATCACATTTATAAGGTACATAATTGTTATTTGCTTGTAAGTGCATATGTATGTATGTTTAGAACATTTATAATTAACCAGTATTCTATACAAATGTATGTACAGTTGCCCACAAAATAATAGGAGTGCCGGCACGAAATTCTTTGTAATACCTGTAAGTGACGCCCCACCATAGCGGTACACCTATCAGAACGCCAATAAAAAAAATTTGAATCAAAATTTTATTGCTGCGGTAATTATCCCAAAGCAGGATTATTCATTTTCTGAAACGCTTTTTATTGCCCAAAATATTAGGAGAGTAAACGTTTTTTTAATCAAAATAACATTTAACTTAAAATACATACACATAATTCGAAAAGTAAGTAGCCTTCCAGCAATTTTAATGAACTCTTGCTAATTTATGTATTGGATTTGCTAAGATTAAGAAAACAGGGAGACATATAAAAGAAAATTCTAGATTACACACGATGTTCTGAACAGGTAGTAGCAAATGCCTTAAAAAAATCATGAAACTTGCGGACGAAAGTACAAAAGTAATCCATTTACATCACCCAAAATCATGCGCGACGACCTTAGTTTGCCAGTTAGTGCCGAAACTGTGCGTAGACGTTTGGTAGTGCACAAATTATTAGCAAGAAGTCCACGAAAAGTACCACCACTGACAAAGAATCACCTGAAAGCCCGTTTAGAGTTTGCGGGCATGTGTCCTGGCCCGTGAGTAAATGGCGAAATATTTTGTGCCGGCCGCCGTAGCCAAATGGGTTGGTGCGTGACTACCATGCTGTGCATGAACATCGAAGAATAGAAAAAGGCAATGGCAAAGATCCGAGTGTATTTGTGCCATAAAAAAGCTCCCCATACAACCGTTTTGGCCCCCGCATGTACTTTCTACCATCTGGGTCAACTCTTTTTATTTTCGTTTCATCGTTGAATAATATTTAACGCCACAGATTTTGAGTCCAGGATATGTGCTCTCGGGCAAACTCAATTCGGCGTTGTCGTTGCGATGCTGTTACCAATGGCTTTTTCCGTGCGAGTCGATCATAAAGCCCTGCTTCTGCCAATCAAAGAGCAATTATTCTTTTCGTTATTGGATTTTCCAGGTGAACAAAAATTTCTCGGTGGATGTCAGCAGCACTCTCCTGTATTCGACAATCTAACGATCATCCTATCAATCTGTTTAGTAGTCTTTCCATTTTTTTTTTCTGGGAACGTTTTCTGCTGTTTTATACTCAAAACAATATTTCAAAGCATTGAAACCCATCGTTTTAGAAACGCTTAATTATGCTGAAATAGCAGTGTAGAATAATCCGGTAGTTACAAAACTATGATAGTTTCTCGAAGAGGTGGGGTGTGATTTTTCGCTGTCGACATTATTGACTCGTTTCAACCAAAGTAAAGTGCTGTAGGAATACTCCAGATACTTTATTTTTTACTTACTTAAAAAAAATAAAAATAAATAATTGGCGCGTACACTTCTGTTAGGTGTTTGGCCGAGCTCCTCCTCCTATTTGTGGTGTGCGTCTTGATGTTGTTCCACAAATGGAGGGACCTACAGTTTCAAGCCGACTCCGAACGGCAGATATTTTTATGAGGAGCTTTTTTATGGCAGAAATACACTCGGAGGTTTGCCATTGCCTGCCGACAGGCGACCGCTATTAGAAAAATGTTTTTATTAATTTTGCTTTCACCGAGATTCGAACCAACGACCTCTCTGTGAATTCCGAATGGTAATCACGCACCAACCCATTCGGCTACGGCGGCTGCTGTAGGAATACTCCAGATACTTTTTTTTTTACTTACTTACCAGTTACAATATAAAATAGAAAACAATTCACAAAATTCTGGACGAAGACCGGTCTTAAGCATATTTCTCACAAAAATATTATATTATGTCTCCTACAAAAACGCAAAGAACAATGCTAGCCCTTTAAGAGAAATATATAAAAGAAGGCATTTCAATGAAATTTATCATAGTAAATATATTCAAGCGCAAAAAGTACCGTTACAGCACTTTACTCGATAAAGCATGCGCATATGTGATTGCCAACGCATCGTTCTTAAGTATTTTTCAAAGGTTATGTATAACCACTTATTGGAGTTCATTTAATTGTGTATTCTGTTCACTCGTTTGGGCCATCGTTTCAACATCAGTTTTTTATTTATAACACTTATTTTATGATAAACCTGTGTGAAACAAGGAACGGGCTGGTAATATATTTGTAAATAAAATGCTGTCAAAAAAATATGAATATGATAAAAAATCGTAGGGGCAAGAATTAATAGTGGATAGCGCGCGCAAAGTATCCTGCCGAGAAGTATAAGAACACGTATTCTCATTTACCGTTTTGTCTTATTTCTGGCGTTTCAAATCGAATTTTGAACTTTGGTGTATTAAGAGCCTATTCCCCAAAAAATATGCAAAAGTAAAGGACATCTATTGAAGAGTTAAAGCGCTAAAATGTTGCACAAAAATGTTATCCCTCTCTTTTTACATAGACACTGCTGAATACATCATACATCTAAAATTAATTCATCACAAAGTTTCCCATGCCGATTTACCATAAGTATGTGAAAACGTATATGATATCCACCCAAAAAAATTGACATTCTTTTTTGAAATAATAGATTACTTACTGTTCATTATAATCGCGGTTTTTGACTTGTTGGCTCTCAGCCCTGTCGAATCGAGGGTTATCTGAAATTCAAAACACTTTGTTAATTAAATTTTGAAATTAGCTTAAAAGCATGCCACTTACCATGTTTTTGCATATCTGATCTTTCTGGACTATGCTCCAATTGCGAGGAGTCGTTTTTTCTACGCCAGCTTGTTGTGTAATTCGTATTATCTTTATTTGTTTTCTCTAGTTGAATATCTCCAAACTTTTCATTTATAATACTTTGATCAAGTTCATGCTTAAGCTGCTGCTGGCGACGTGCTTCTGACAATCGTTCTTCAATTTCTAATTCGCGAGTTGCCGTATCTACAGGCTTTGCAGAACCAAAGACTTTTTGAGAAGGAACACCAGTTGGTTTAGCAAGTTTTTTATTTTCTACATTTTCTTCTTTGTCATGCTCCAATTCTTGGTTGACGATGGGTAGAGGTAGCGTGCGAGGTTTCAAATTAAGTTTGGGTCTTTCTAATTCTTGATCGTCTTTTCTTAAATTGTTTGAAGAGAATCCTTCGGTATCATCCCTTCTGGATTTTAAACCATGATTTTGGTTTATGGGTGTTCGAGTCCCAGTCCTCCAAGAGCCAGTAGCCTTTTTATCATCTGACTCATATTTTCTCTCGCGACTAAAATTTCTATCGTAATTATCATTAGATTGGGTTGCGTTATTATCACGGCGCCAATTAGTTGAGTCTCTATTTTCGCCACCGTTGTTATACCCATCAAATCCACGCCTGTTTCCTCTTTGTCTAAAACCTTGATGTTCATTTTCATTGGATAATTCAATTCTAATTCTCCTGCCTTTAACGGACGGGTCAGGCAAACTTAAAGTGTTAATCAAATCATCGCGAGTTTCAAACTCTACATAGCCAAAACCTCGTACACGACCATTTTCTCCTTCTTCACGCGGTAAACGCAGTGATACTATTGGAGTTGTTCCAAAAAATTCATTCAAATCCTCTTCCTTTGCATCAAATGGGAGGTTGGTTAAATATGCAATGAAGGGTGGACTATGTGGAACAGAATCGTCATCAAAAATACGATTAGCTCTGGGCGCGGTTGGTAGTTGGAAAACTAGTGGCATTGCATTCATTCCATCATCACTTTCTTCTCCCTCAAGATTTCTGACTTTTTTCGTTACTTGTGTAGTCCCAGCGGGTACATCCCCGTTTGCCAAAAAACATTGTAAAGATAGTACAGTTCCTTTTTTCTTTCCTTTTTTTCCTATCAAATATTATAATACACATTACTGAATCAGAAAAATTCTAAAAAACTTTATACATATATGTATACATATCTAATGCAAAGAAAAACTAATTTGATTTTATTAATCGAAAACATATAAAATAATAGTGTAATAAAAAAGTATTAATTAATAAAATTACCCTAATTCTAAAATCTTAGTCCAAACTGTTACATAATTTCATTGCCTTTCGAAGCATGCCGCCAGAAAGTATTCATTGAAGAATTGTAATCAGAGCCCCACCGAAGGTCAAATTATGGCCGAAGCCGCAACATTCAAGGGAAATGTGTATGGTGTCGTAATAACAACAACGGACTATACAGGTTGATTTTGAAAAACATATCCCCAAAGAAAGGAACATATAATCTTTAATTTGGCTATGGTCACTCATACTACTGTGTCCAAAAAATAAGGTGACATTTGATTTTAAACTGCGCGCTTTGAAGGATTAGGAGAATTCTTTTTTTTTTTAGGTTGGTAGTACTGTGAGTGACATCTATGTCAAATTTCATGTGAAATATTCATTTACTGTTTGAGATACGCGTCGTTTTGTGAGCTGCTAAAAGTGAGTTTCTCGTTTTTTGCAATGTCGAAATTTGTTGAGCAAAGAATTTGCATTAAATTTTGTTTGCGGAATCAATTTTCGGATACGTTGAGGATGGTGCAGAAAGCCTTTGGTGATGAGGCTATGTCTAAAAAAATGTTTACAAGTGGTATAGTGAGTTCCAAGCCGGTCGTGAACGTGTCGAAGACGAAGAGCGTCCTGGGCGACCATCAACCTCAACTGACGAAGCTCACGTCCAACAAATCAAAGATTTGGTGTTGAAAAACCGTCGATTAACGATTAGAGACCTTGCTGATGATGTTGGCATATCGAAAGGCTCAGTCAATACCATTTTGAAGGATGTTTTGGGCCTCAAGCGCGTCAAATCTCGACTGGTACCGAAAACATTGAATTTTTTGGACTCGTAATTCGTGATCATTTCATCAAAAACTCAACCCATATCGTTCCGCAACCACCGTATTCACCTGATCTGGCACCGTGCGACTTCTGGCTGTTCAGCAGGCTCAAAAGACCGCTCCGGGGACACCGTTTTGACACGATAGAGGAGATTCAAGCCGCAACGAAGACGGAACTGAAGGCCATCCCGGAAAGTGACTACAACCAGTGTTTCGAAAATTGGAAAAAACGTTGGCATAAGTGCATTGTGTCGGGAGGGGATTACTTTGAAGGGGATGAAATTGATTTGGAAGAATAAATAAAGAATTTTCAAAATAAATACAATGTCACCTTATTTTTTGGACACAGTAGTATATAATATTCCCTGTCAAGTGGAGAACAGAAACTGGAAACTGGTGAATCAGTCGCCCGACATTTCTCCTTTCCCCAGTTGTGAAGATACTTGAAGGATTTCTACTCTCAATCTTTAAGAAACATCTGACCCCAGCCACACATCAACATGATTAAAGTGCACAGTACCTCCACAGCACCACATAACCATTTGTCATTTGCATTCGGTAATGACATTCATGACTTGTAAACAGGAAGTAACTTAGCACCTTCACCTTCAACGAATGAAGTCAAACTCCAACCGAAAGTATAAGTCGATAGCACACTAATTCCAACTGCAACTCAAAGTTGCTGAAAATTATTATAATTTTACCACCCTTTGTTGGGCTAGCCTACATCCCAAAAGGATGAAGAAGAGCTCAAAGGGTATTCATACCAAAGATAGGTAAAAGGAACTCAATAGCTAAGTCCTTCAGACTGATTAGACTTGCCTCCTTTGGATTGAAAGCAATGAAGAGCATTAACGATAAATAAATCAGATAAGCACGAATAAAACTGATCCATTCCAATAATAAAGTATACAGAGCAGTAAGTTCTACACACTGCCATGCAGATCCAAAGTGTTTTTGACAGTGAAGAAACTATACTCTATGCCTTCCTTGATATGGAAGGTGCGTTCGACGGGGTCATGTAGGCCACTAGAAAGCAGGATTAGATACCCTGTTAGTCATCCAACTTCTAATTATTAAGGGATCCTTTTTCCCGTCTTTCTTTCTGACTAACAACGACATCTGCTGTCAAGGATACGCGGATGATGTTGTAATCATAGCGCGAGGTAAGATCAAGAACATCTTTGCGAATAGGGCAAGAGCTTTTTGTACCTGACGAAGAGGTTGTTGTTGTAGCAGACCGGGTTGTTCCGCTAACATAGAACCGACTGATGTCGAAACGCTAACGAAGAGGCCTAGCATAACGTATGGAGCGGTTGCGTGGGGGTTGAGGGCCGCCCTATCGGCGACTAAACTTCAGCGCATGGTATGTGTGGATCACCTATCCAACAACTGCATTAGAGCATTGATTTGCGAGCTAGCAGTGCTTCATATAGTTATTCAGCGGTCAGTCAGCGTTCCTAATTTAACATGACAAGGATATGTTTTGGCAAAGGTAAAGTGGTCCCACTCAAGAATATGGAATTATTGTGCTTGTTCTTGCTGAGCTTATGCCTGCTCATCTTCTCATAAATAGTATCACAAAAGCTATAATTTTTGAGAAGAGGGTCAGAATTGAACTGGGCACGGATGTTCCTCGCACCGGTATGCAGATGGCTCGAAGATACCGGATGGCATAGACGCAGGGATTTAAAGCGCGAAACAAGGCGTGCCAATGGATCATTTTTCTAGAATTTTCTGTCTATATGCATATATATATATATATTTCACCCATTTTTGGTGTTTGGCCGAGCTTCTCCTCCAAACACCAAAATAAAAAAATTTTTCCTGCCTACATATATGCAGAAATCAAATCACTAGTCCTTGAGTGCATAGAGAAACTCAATTTATTAAAATTGCACAAACGCATCAGGCTCATATGAATCCTAGGACATATGAATATACCTTGATTGAATCGGCTGATATATTCGCTAGAAAGGCTGCCACCTCAATAAAATTAAAACCAGTGGCATTCCTTGCATTGGGAGAACATATCATCAAGAAAGAGCTTAAAAGCGAAGGGCTACGTCTAAGAGATATAAAGAGTGCACGATTTATACTATCACTCTTGGCGTTCCACCTAAAAATTAATAATTGGCGCGCTCACTTTTGCTATGTGCTTGTCCGAGGTCCTCCTCCTATGTATGGCGTGCTTCTTGATGTTTTCCCACAAGTGGATGGGCCTACAGTTTTAAACCGAATCCGTACAGTGCAGGGCTTTTCCATTGCTGAAATACACTCGGAGGTTTGCCATTGCCTGCCGAGGGGAAACCGCAATTAAAAAAAAACGTTTGATGTTTCATGCAAGGAGATTCGAACCAACGTACTCCCGAATGGTAGTTACGCACCACATTCGGCTACGGCGGTCACTCCACCTACTTTTATTCTTCCTTTTCTCTTAGTTTGTTTATTTTCTGCACTGGCGTCATAGACTTGGATGACGTAATTTTGTATTCTATCACTTATTTTTTATGGGCCCCTTCAACAACAAAAATATCTGCTGATTCTTCCAAGCACCTAAATAAATAAATAAGTGGAATCAAAACACTTTAAAAAATGTCCCCTGAAATATGAACAGGCTTCAATAAAGACACAATGTATATTGAATTTCATCATAAGAAGTTTTCGTGAATTTCCTTTCTTATGTATATCAAAGTGGCACGTACTGTGTTGAGAGTATGGTTGAGCTTATCCTCCAATTAGTGGTGCGAGGTTTGATAATGTTTTAAAAATTTAGATGCATACAGTTGTATACCTAGTTTCAACGGGTTATAAATAAACGAGCAGATTCTGTAATTCACTTCAAGTGTATTTCAATGCAATTGCCAGAGCATTTAAATAAGTCACTCGGAAGTGAATTACAGAACCTGCCCGAATTTATATGAGATTTTTCATGGCAGAAAACCGCTTAGGATTGCTATTGTTTGCTGATATCCGACTGATATTAGAATTTTTCATGCCCACAATGACGGTAAGCCACTCGGCTATGACACCAACATAATACCTCAAACAACAGAATTTCCTTGGAGCAATCTAATTAATTTTTGCAATATCATTCAAAAATACTAAAACACAATGCCCAGAAGTCCATGGTTCGGCGCTCTAATTTTCCATGTTTAATAATGTAATAATTTTGACGCATTCGGAAGCATTTGTAAAAACTCGCGACGGGATGAAAGCTTTTCAGGCTTCCTGCTGTGTTAATGCTCAAAAAGCATTGCATTGAATTTACTTCACCAGTTTCCGTACACATATTTTCAGGTGTCCATTATTATTTACATATATACATACCTATACCTTGATCGTATCAATTCTTTTCATACATACTTCAATGCCACGAGGGCGAAATCTATTGAAACATATAATTTTTGTAAAACACCCCCGAATTTTTTTGAGCACCAATTACTATATAACATTGCTATTGCCACACATTTAACCATCAAAAAATTTAGTATATCCGAAATAACTAACCTGCAGACGCCATCTCCGTTACTTTTACCTTTACTTAACAAATTGCACAAAATGTTTTAAACAACTACGAGATGCCAGTTTGATAATGATATATAAGTTCAACCAACTTCATTAAGCCCACTACTCTGTTTTGCAACGTAACGCACTGTGCCAACAGTGTTGCCATTTAATTTTTTTCGCAAACTCAGAACTTCTTCATGACGCACAGAATACAGAATAACAAAAATTGGATGACACCACTACAGAACATAAAAATCCTTTGTGTGCAAATGTATATGCACAGCTTAATTCTATCGTTCCTAATTTTGCAGTTGCTAGCGTTTATTCTTCCTATTTTTTTGTTTGTCTATACTAACATCACGGCCGTTGTTGCACAAGATTATGTCAGAAAAATGCAAGCTTCAACCATTTTACTACGTCTCTAATGCCATTTATTATTACTAAATGCGTTTTTGTTATGAAATCATGTAACATTTCAATACTTCTGTTTGAAGATATGGATATGCAAACTTGCAAACAGGTTCAGATTTCGTGGTCATAAAATTCAGTAATAACCAGTTTTAGAATCCAAATTTACTTGAATATGTTATCAGACAGATATATTTGTTAATATATTTTTCTCTAAGTTAAGAGATGCCACTAAAAGATATTCTAAGAGAGCATTAGTGGAAATAAAAGATGATATTGTTACGAATTTTCTTACGTTAAAATACAAATAAATCTTTCAAAATAAAACCCTGAGCTCGATCACTAGACTGTCAAATGAATGTCAAAAATTAATGGGAACACACTTCTTTTTCTTAATTGGCGCGATAACCGCATCAAATGGCAACACTCTCGATTTACTTTATTTCCTACACTATACTTTACATGTATACGTTCACCTTAGAACTGAATCATTTTATTGCTTTCCGTTATTTCACTTACACGTTTAATTTACTATTAAATACTCTATACGCATGCACCTCTGCTTATATACATGAGCTTAACAACTGGCGTAATTTCTAGGTCTGGCAGCTTGTATCTGTTGTTATAGCAGCTAACTTAACCCCGTCTGTGCGATGGAGTCACATGTCATCTTCGTCTAACTCATCTAACGGTAGACCCAGAGAGCGTGCTCTGTTTCGCTATCTGCCCTCGCCTTCAAGACTAATTCATGGTTTTGTTTTGGCATCTCATTTGTTCGCTGTTGTTGCCAATCGGTTAACGAAACTTCACTGTTCCCAACAGTATTGTAACGAACGGAGAAACTTCCAGTATCGACTGGCAACAATAATGAGCGAATAATATACCAAAACAAAACTTTTAATTCGCCATGGCACTATATAGCGCGACAGAACAGGCCGGAAGATACGAAATTGCATTAGATATTAAGCACATGTATATAAATAGAGGTCATGCGCATGGGGATTTAATGGTAAGTTAAATGGGCGAAAGTACACGAAAAGTAATAAAGCGATTCACTTAAGTGACCAGTTTTCGTTGCCATTGATTTGTGACTTTTAGTCGACAATCCAGGGATCGAACTCAAACGAATTATTTTTAAACGCTTATTTGGGTAATAACGTTACAAATTCGTAACAGTATTTTTCAGGACCTTAGTTCTTCGTGGGACATTAATTAGTTTGGAGCTTCCCCTCTCCAGCTCCTCTAGCAAGTCGTTAAGCACAATTACCCAGAGTAGTGAAGAGGGAACACCGTCTTGTGGAGTTTTTCTGTCACCTACAGTTTGAATGTCTTGTTTCAATACTTAATCATTCTTATTTGCTTTCACGTTGATTGTTGATGAGTTCAAGCAGACGTGAATATTGCTAAAATATCCCTAAATAATCCCATTCTTCTATTTTCTTTGTTTTGTCATCCTAAATTTGAAAAATGTTGCTGTTGCTTAAATGCCATCACCTTGTATAGATTCGCCTTGATGTAGATAATTGACAGATCACTCCACCTCCGTTACTTCTATTACGAGCGTGTGGTATCGATAGTTTTAATATACCGATTTATATCGACCATCATCGCTTGAGTCTTTTTTCAGAAATCGAAAGTATATGTTTGGCTAAGTTAAGTAAATGTTTAATAATTACATATAATTGATATGGACGCAGATTTCACTAAATCTTTTAATGAATTACAAAAAGAGCTTGATGAGACAAGGTCTGGTTTGGATGTTCTTAATGACAACATTCGGAGAATTGTGGGTCGGCCCAGAGATTTGGGGTAATATCCAATACAAATGATTTCGAAATATATATAATGATTTTAATTTGAACTAGAATTTACAGAAATGTTGATCAAGGCGTGTTAGACGAAGGTGGTATGAAATATGGAAATGGGTTGAAACAAAAAAGAGTTCATGATGAAAGGTCTGTATTTAACCGTTTAACGATTCCTAATGAGGAAACGAAATCACGCTTAAGCTCACGAGTTATACGCGAACTACCAACACGCCAGGAAGTACTAGAAGCACAGGGATCTGATAAGGAGTCGAGGGCAAGAAATCGCAGAATGTTTGGTTCATTATTAGGAACTTTGCATAAGTTTTGTCAGGAAGAATCGCGTTTAAAACAAAAAGAAGACAAAAAAGCACAAATTGAAAAAAAGTTAGAAGAACAACAACTCCTCGAGCAAGAGACAATAAAAAAAGAGCGTGATTCGCTCTTAATGGACCGGAAGAATAAGCAAACAAAAATTAAAACTTTAGAATTAAAGTTAAATCGAGTAAAAGATTTTGCAACGTTTGAGAAATCTGTATCTAACCTCCGGCACTGTATTAGAACAAAGACAAAGCCCTTTATTTATTATAAGCCTTATAAGCTTAGCAAGAAAACTGAAAAGCTTGTGAGTATTACTCGGGATCTTTTGGCCACGGAAATGAAAGAACGAAAACTGGTTATTAACAATGAATTAAAAGGAATGGAGCTCGAGGATGAAAATGGTGCCCCTTCTACGAAAGAAGACATAAAATCTGTTTGTGTTTGTAAAAATACACACGATCATAAGTCGCCCAGACCAGTGGAGTGTGAAATCAGACCATGTGCAGTTCAAGGTAAAATTTGGCCCTGGATGACTTGAGTTGTTTAGTGTAATTAATTTTGTTTTGCAGGAGAAACAGAATTCAAAGAAAATAAATCAAGGACCTTGAACGAGCCCGCACTAAGTAGCAGTATAATAGTTGTAAAAAAAAAACTAGTAGGTTGACATATTTGATAGAATAAAAAGTGAATATTTAAATTTCATGCCGTGTTACAATTTTCTTATATATTTGGCACGAAAAACAAAGCTGTAAATTCTAAAATGTACGATTATTTAATAGGCTTACTAGTTAAAAGTGAACAAAGGATGCACCCTGCTTTTTATTGGTAAAGACGAAATGATTTTCTAATATGTCGGATGGAAAAACTTCTCGTAGCGTTGCAACGATAGAATTTTTTTTTAATTAGTGCTTGTAATTTAAAAATTATTTCAAATATTTTTCCCCATAAGCTGCAACTCGACAGTCGGTTCTACGTTAACGGAACGATCCGGATTTATATCCGGCCAAGGACTGTCACTCCAGCAGCATTCCCGGTACATGCAAGGGGAATGTTTATGCAGCTACAGCAACAACAACACATACTACAGTCAGACTTAATTAGAGTTGTCTGAACTGCCGAAATTAAACAACTACTATTTATCAGTTGTGTTTCTACTCTAAGCATTTTTTTTGTTTTTGAAAATATTGAAGAAATAATGAAAGTATTTCTGATGAAACTGTTAAAATATAAAATTCTCCCGATAATGGGAGAAACAGAGGGCAATAATTGAAGTTGCAGTACGCACGCCCCAGCCAAGAAGACCGAAGGCAGGGATACACAAAACTACTGTTGCTTGACGAGTAGGCAAAAACTCAAAAAGTAAGTACGAAAGAAATGTCATTACAAAAAGTGTAACAGAAAAAAATAGAATTTTTAGATGGAAAATTTATAACTTATAATTATTAGAGACGTAAAAATCCAAATAGCAAACGAGATGCTAAAGCGATTTAAAAAATGAGTTTGTGTTGATATGTGTAAATATTACCTATGTTTTTACTTTCTAATATCAAAATGGGTTAAATTTACTTAATATAATGTATTTAATATAAAACTAAACAATGAACGCCTTATATTCATCCTATTCTGCTTCACCATCTATTATAGGTCAATTTATTCAGATATGGACTCTTGTCGATCTGCATTTAAAATATTGTCAGGATACTATCCTGTGATATGTTGTCTAGAACACAGCTGTATTAATAGTTTGTACGGCTTTCTCTGATGCAAACTCCGAGCAGAAAGCAAACTTCTGAACTTGCTTCTCGGCACTCCAATGGTTCTCTCAACGGAATTCCTTTTTTAGCATGAATTTTGTTGGCTCATTTGTGGTGAGCTATCCTGTAATCTGAAGTAAAAAATAAATGAATACCATATATACAGATAGGCAAAATGTAAGTAAAACTAACAATCATCACATTTATACTGTAATAACCTTTTCTATTGAGGTAGAAATGCTATACAGTCCAATCGTGATAGTCCGACACATACGGGACCGACTCGTTGTCGGATTATCAAATATTCCAGACTACCGAAGGTTCCATTTAATGACACGAAAAGACAGAAAAAAATCACATCAACACCGTCAGAAATCGCGAGAGAACTGGCGTCGTTCAAATTTAATGACAAATACGTTGTAACCGGGAAACAAAACACAATCCCCCTCTGCTGCTCTGCTACGACTGATCAAAATAAAATAATGCCAATTACATCCATAGACGTTATGAGGTTGTCGGATTACCGAACGTGTCGGATTAAGAAATGTCGGACTATCACGATTGTACTGTACTCCCTTTCAAGGGCCGTCGGTGCAAAAGTACGTACCGTCAAGAAATCCTACTACTCCCGGAAATCCAATTTGAGCATCAACAGTAAACTTTGAATTTTGTATTTAGTACAGATATGTACATATGTATGTTGTTTGAAAATATTCTAAACTTCTTTAAGAACTATTAAGAATATTTGGGTCGGCATTGGCAGCTCCCGTCAGCGAAAAAACCAATGCGGCACATAATTTTATGATTGGAGGAAGAAGTGTCTCAAACATAAATATGTATATATGTACTAATACATTTATATATAAACTTCACCGCCAATATATTAGTAAATATGTACATTCTGCTATATTAAGTAATTGACCCTCTAACACCTTGACGAAAAATTCAGTTATCGCTACATTCAAATATAGTGAGAACACCATCATTTAGTTCATTTTTATTCGTCACACAAACATGCTACAAATTTTTATTAACAATATTATACTTAAATAAAAAAAAAATAAATAAATAATTGGCGCGTACACTTCTGTTAGGTGTTTGGCCGAGCTCCTCCTCCTATTTGTGGTGTGCGTCTTGATGTTGATCCACAAATGGAGGGACCTACAGTTGCAAGCCGACTCCGAACGGCAGATATTTTTATGAGGAGCTTTTTCATGGCAGAAATACACTCGGAGGTTTGCCATTGCCTGCCGAATTTTTATAAATTTTGCTTTCACCGAGATTCGAACCAACAACCTCTCTGTAAATACAGTGGAAATATATTACCATGTGTAAAGAAAAAGTGAAGTTTGGGCCCTAAGTGTTTTTATTTTCGTAACTACATGACCCATAAGGGTTTTTACTTAAAGATACATCTTTGAAAATAGTACGAAGGGGTGGGCAGGAGCCTGTTTTAATTTTTTTCCGGACTGCCGCATCTATAGCAATTTCAATATTCTCCTGTTCATTATTTCCTTCACTGTCATTTTCAAGATCTGTTATCAATTTCATTCTTTTTCGCTTCTAGATCGAAGCCAGTGCAAATAGCAAAACTCAAAAACTTTGTTATAAAACTATTTCTAGAACTTATCATTTCGATGTATATTATAACGAAAATTCCTTAATTTTCTATAGTTATAACGGATATTGTCCTGTTTTTCTAGAATTATAAATTAAGTTGCTCTTCAAGTTAGAATTGAAACCGTTATTTAAAAATTTAATGTGTTTTTTTTTAATTCGAAAATGTTGTAAAATCGTTAAGGTGTCAAAAAGACAGCCCACATACTAGGTACGTATATTTTAATCTAGCATCAGCTGAATGAAAATATAAAGCTTAAGAAATTGAAAAGTTCTTGCATAAAAAGTCAGAACATAATCCAAAGAGTGTGACTACAGTCAGGGAATAATATTAAGATAAAATTTGAAAGGTGTATTTTTGATACCTTTGGTAAAATTATCTACATAGTGTTAAATAAATTTTCACACCATTAATTTAAAACTTCTAATCGTATAAAAATTTCGCACTTATATTGTAATAAAAAGCTGAATCGAATTACTAAAATTAACTATACCGGTATACGGTTGTCAGTAACTTAACGGTCGAAACCGAAATGCCTTGTAATTTATAATGCAAAAAAATTAGTTAAGTTAGTCTTTAATGACAATAGAGGCAATATTTTTTCATATTGCTCGTAGCGCTGGGACATTGTTAATAGTTAATTGCTTCCTTGATCAAAAAGTTGTTCCCGGAATATATGCAGGAAATTCAAAATACAAGTTTATTCCTTAAAAGTGATATTATCGCCTTCAAAGTACTCACCGCCAACTGCAATGCACTTATGCCAGAGTTTAATCCAACTCTCGAAACATTTCTGGAATTCTATTTTCGATATAGCCATCAGGGCCGTCTTCAATTTTACCATAATTTATTTTCAGCTCTTAAAACACGTTATATATATATATATATAATTGGCGCGTACACCCTTTTTGGGTGTTTGGCCGAGCTCCTCCTCCTATTTGTGGTGTTCGTTTTGATGTTCTTCCACAAATGGAGGGACCTACAGTTTTAAGCCGGCTCCGAACGGCTGATATTTTTATGAGGAGCTTTTTCATGGCAGAAATACACTCGGAGGTTTGCCATTGCCTGCCGAGGGGCGACCGCTATTAGAAAAATGTTTTTCTTTTAATTTTGGTGTTTCACCGAGATTCGAACCTCCGTTCTCTCTGTGAATTCCGAATGGTAGTCACGCACCAACCTATTCGGCTACGGCGGCCGCCGTACACATTCCCGGTAGTTATTTTTAACTCGATCAAACAGAATAAAAATTGCAGGGAGGCATATCAGGTGAATTCGATGGTTATTGAAAGGTGTTCGTTCCGTTCTTGGTCAAAAATTTACTGATAGTGATGGAACTGTGCGAGGGTGTAAAATTCACGAGTTGTTTTCCCACATACCCTTTCTTTTTTGGCGAATTGTCTGACATTCAGGGAAAAATTTGTGGTGTACAATACCGTTGTAATCCATAAAGCTGTGAACATCGCTTTCTTTTATGACTGAAAACTTCGTAGTTTTTTGGTCTTCGTTCCTTCGGAGCTCTTCACTCACTCGCCTGATGTCCGGATTGCGTGTCGTACTCATATCACGTCTCGTCTTCAGTTATGTTGCGTTTGATTAATGTTTGGTCGAATTCAGCCTTGGAAATCATGTCTTTGGCGATATTAACGCAGCCCCTTTTTTACATGAAACTCAGAACCATTTGGACCAACTTTGCATAAACACGCCAAATCATAAACTATAATGCTCAGAACGGATCCATAAGCAATTTTTAAGTCCTCTGCCAGTTCTCTGATGGTTATTGATGTTTTAATAAGTTTTTGATAAACAGACTGGCCACTACGTTCGTCATCCCCGATGGACTCACGATCTCTTCTGAAGCGTTCATGCCATTCGCATAAGGCTGTTTTCTTAAGAGTATCGTTACCGAAATAGTTTCGCAATATTTCTAAGGTCATCGCCCCATTGAATCCATTTTTAGCGTAAAATTTAATACAAATTCAAATCCATTTTTAAAACTGTAAAAAATAGGAAACACGGAAGATGCTGGTCCATAAGGGTTCCTGTTTTATAAATTTGGCCTACGCCACGTTAGAAAAAAGATGCCTGTATGATAACATTATCACCGCCATGCTATATATAGTATATACAGAGAACGGTATATACATACGTAGAATTTTGTGTGTACCATAAAGGGAATCTTGCTACTCGGTGAACGCCAACTTTGATTCATTACTGCACAAAATGTCTCCAAAAACTCATTGGTTTTGATCTGTGCTCTTTGAGGAACAAGAGTTTGGGTTTTTTTGATGCGCTATACAGCCACGTACTCGTACATACATATGTATGTGTGTATGTAAGTATTTTCATTCAGCCGTGAAACATATCAAAAAATCAGGTAAATTAGTTTCTCTAGAGTTCTCTTATTTGTGCTCTAACCGATACTACTTGCATGTAAATGAATTTTGCGAGGTAGGGAGGAATATATGAAATACCGATATGGGTACATGTTGCTACTTGGTAAATAACTTTTCAGAAAAATGTTAGTAATTGTTAGGCTGTGCTGTACTCGAAATATTTGGACACTTAGTATTTGGTTTAAAAGTACAGATGCGAAAAGTATTCGGTATTGAAGGAAACATATCGAGTATATAATCGTATGTACATGTGTCGAATTGTCCCTAGTAGTGATAGATATTGTGCAATAATTTGAGAGTTTTGTGTAGGGGCATTTTAGATAAACGATATCAAAATGCTATACATTTTTTAATTGGAAGTAATATAATAGCTTATTTATTTTGGGCATACTTTGGTTGCGAAAGTTCGGACAAGCATTAGATGGTAATAATTTAAAGAAATTAAGACCTAGTAGTAATGCCACTGCTAATTGAAGTCGGGGGCAATTCTGGCTTGCATTTGAGTTTGCAAGAACTTTTGTACTTTTCAAATAGCCGAAAAGTATGCAATTCGGATAATAGCAAGGACCACTGACGAAGTGAAGAGTTGATTTATATGCATTAAATTAATAAAGTTGTGGGCGTTACAAATGCAACGGGTAGGTGCATTTTGTACTTACATATGTATGTATGTATGTCGTACGAGTATGTACAATAGAGAACGCAAGATTGGGAAATTGTGTTTGTATATGTACATATGTACATTAGGCTGGTCCAAAAAAATATGTTTTCTTGGTGCTTCCTTATTTGTTCATTGTCTCATTAATTCTTTTTTTTTATTAAAAAGTAGATTTTCAACATTTCCCCAAACGTAAACATTAAGCATAATTTCGCCATATTGAAATTTATCGAAAAGCGATTTTTTTTATAACATATTTCGGATATAATAATATGGTAAATGAAATTTACTTATCAAAATGGTAATTTGAAGTGTCTAACAAATAAATTTTAAAGTACGATCTGTCTAAGCTATCAGCAGCGGTTATTGATGAACGATACAGAAGGTACATAAGCGGATATCGTTGTTTTATACTGCAAAGTTTTGTATGTGTTTTAGAAGAAGATGGGCTCTCGAAATAACTTTGAGAAAAAAAGATAATGTATTTTCTAGTCTGATGCCTGCGAAACAAACTAAAGAATATTATATTTACGTCAACAAATGTATGTAGAGTATTTTTAGATTCACGTTTATATAAATAAAACAATAAACTTCATAATATATGTATAATACTTTTGTAAATAAAATAGGTCGTAAAATTCTAGCTCAACATTGCAATTCTGTTCACGAAATATCAGATAACTAGAGTGTTTTAATAAACCGCCCTGTGTCGTAACGCGGTCTTAAGAAGCTTTAGATATATATGTATATAATTGGCGCGTACACCCTTTTCGGGTATTTGGCCGAGCTCCTTCTCTTATTTGTGGTGTGCGTCTTGATGTTGTTCCACAAATTGAAGGGCCTACAGTTTCAAGCCGATTCCGAACGGCAGATATGAGGAGCTTTTTCCTGGCAGAAATACACTCGGAGGCTTGCCATTGCCTGCCGATGGGCGACAGCTATTAGAAAAAACTTTTTCTTACCCACCCGTCTTCAAATATCCAATTCTTATAACAAAATAAACAAATTTGCATGGCATGTTAATAAGAACACACAAATCTTTTTGTCGACAGTTAAATCGTATCTAATATTTATTTTTATTACAGATATATAATACAAGAAAAAATACTGCGTGTATAAAATACTTAAATTACTCCCGAACCTTTCTACAAGTGACTTAACATGGGGGAAAGGAAATCTTCTGCCGAATCGCCCAATATACAAGTCATCGACAAATCCAATATACTCTTGGTTACAGCCAACGTTGGAACTCTCTTTGAAGATGTGAGTAAATACTACGCATTTGCAAACAGCGCCGCTATTGTGCATTTGAAATTATGGAATGTTCTAGGCCATTCAATAAATTTCATATTTCGTCAATGCAATCTTCCTTAAGGTCAAAACATTGTTGTTGGTCTCGTGCCATCATCACCTTTAATAAATGCGCCTTGGCATGTGCTATGTATTTTATTGCACGAATGTAAGTAACTTTAGCTTCACCGCTATATGAAATTCAAAAGTTCACGATCAAATGACACTCCCCAAGAACAGTTTGAAGTTTTCCTCGATTTTTGACGTGATAACGTCGTATAATTCGATTTAACAGGCTGCACGCACGAAAAAATGTGTCGTTACCTTGCTCATTGCCGTTACCTTGCTCATTTGTCGTTACCTTGCTCATTGCAGTTACCTTGAATGAACTGCAAGCGAAAACGCGGAACGAACGACAAAGCAAACAAAGCAAACGAACGGCAACGTTCGAATCTTGCTCTCTCCTACTTAAGTGAGCGTATATGTGTATGTATATGCGCATATGTACATATATAAATTCACGTATTTGTATTTGCATATGCCTTCTTATTGATTTTTATTAATTTGATTTACTTGAAGAATTTAAAATAAAACCAAGTTTGTTAATAATACCTGTTGTTTTAATGTTATTATTATTTTTTGACGTGATAACGTCTTATAATTCTATGTACCCGGCTGCACGCACCAAAAATGCGTCGTTATCTTGCTCATGCGTCGTTACCTTGCTTGAACAGCATGTTATGTTATGTTATGTTATGTTAATGTTACCTCATTCTCTATATCCATACAAAATATCTATCAAACAAATAAAATTAAAATTTTCTTTTGAAGAATGCAACCATTCAATCAGTATTTTCTTATGACGTTATCACGTTAAACTATCGTCAGTAAACCGACTTTACAGACAACCTCTTTTTTTTAATAAAATGGAATCAAACGTCTAGATTTCATTCGCATATATTCTGAGAATTTTACAGGATGAAGTCTAAAAGTTTTGTACAGATTATGAGACTCGCAGAATTTCTCTCTCTCTTCAATAAGAGGTGTAAATAAATCTCATTTTTTTTATGCATCTCCCTGTGCATTTTTAACAAAATGATAATTTTTACTTGAATACAGCAACAACATTTATTCAGCGTCGTTTGAGCTTTAATTTGCTTCACCTTCAAACTGAAATGGTGCTTTTACGCTTTTATCGCAGCTCCAACACAAACACACCCCTAATGGGAATGTCCGAAACTTTTTTAGATTTTCTTATAAAGCATTTTTCAACTTGAAAATTCTAAAGATACATTTAAATTTTGAATGCCATGACTAGAATTCTTATTTAAGTTCATACGACAAGGAAAATATTATATTGATCTTACATGCTTTACAATCCTTAGCCCCTAGGATTACTGCATCCTTGGCTTGAAGAGTTTATGCTGAAAATTAAGGAGTTACGCCCGCATTTCGTGGCTCTCCATATGCAAGAAGTAGGCGGCAAAACTTACGAGAAAGCATCAAATTCAGTTAAAGAATTTGTCAAATTACTTTGTGAAGATGCTGCAATGCGAGATTTTTCGGCTGTCCAAATATACATGGATGAAAACTTTAATAGTTTAGAAAATTTTACGGTAAATATTTAGTTCGATTTTTAATGACTTTTATTCATAGAGTTTGTTAGGCTTTAGGAAGTTTGTATTTCGCTCACAAAAATTTAAGTAGTATTCGGATATGGAACTTCTCGAATGGCACATGGGAACAGCCTGCGGGGAAAAATATTTACTTTGGCAATATAGAAAACATTTCTACAAAAGAGAAATCTAAATTTCCTCTCAAACTTTTTCCTGAGGTAAGTTAATATCTACATCAACATATAAATCACATGTATTAAAATTGTTTACATGTTCTTTCAGTGTAAATGGTCGAGAAAAGGATTTATGAGAACACGTTGGGACATTAATGGCACCGTCGTTGAGTTCGTAAATATACACTTATTTCACGACGCATCAAATTTAAAGGCACGCGAGGAGTACCCCTCTGTTTACTCCCAGAGGAGGAGACAAGCATTAATTCATACATTAGAAAGGTGACTGTGAATATAATAATATTTTCAAAATAAAAATGCAATAGTTTATAAAAACGTTAATCCTTCTAGGTTCCTTACGGACAAGGTGAATGAGCCAGTACCATATTTTGTTTTCGGCGATTTCAACTTTAGATGCGATACTGAAGGTGTTACCAAGGTAGATAAAGTCGTTAGCTTTACCTGCTTGAATTTTTTATACCCGCGTGTACTGAGATAGATATAGACATATGTATGTATGTACATCAAAATGCTACTAACTGCACATAACATTGGTACTGTTTTCCTTATTCTTCGAATTCCAGTCATTTAATTTTCTCATCCATTTAGTATTTTAAACATTTAGTTTAAGCTTATTCATTCTCCACTCTCAAAGGCCCTTTGCAAATCGAACAAAATTGTGGCAATTTTCTAAGATCCTGAGATCTGCTTTCCAACTAATTTATTAGTCTTTCACCGACTTAGTTAATATTTGATTTGAAGTTAAGTCGGACCTTTGCTAGATCCAAGCTTGGCTTAGGTACATATATTATATCTGGCTGATCTGAATAGATCTCACATAGACCACAAGGGTCCATAGTGTTGCCAGTGCTGTTGGAGTCGTGTTAAACATAATTCGTGTTACATGACTTGGCGAGTTTTAAATAAACAGTTTAAACTTTTGTCAGCAATATTCTTCAGAGATGAAAAATATACACGCGTCCTTCTGGACCAATCTCATTTTAGCTGCGTGATATGGAGTGAGACAACGTCAGTACTCCAACCAATATTTTACATTCCTTCCTTGGGAGTGATAAAATAACGTTGGTTGTTTTCCGTAGCATGATTTTGTTAATCCTGTGGAAGGTCGAGACTTCCCATATAGACTGTGCTTCTAGAGTTAGTTCCTCGTCTAGTTCCATCTTCAAAACCGAGAGTGAGGGATATATGTATAATATGTTCAATGTACTCACCCTTAGCAAGCTCGTCAACTCTCACATTTCCCTTATTTCCTTGTGCCCTGGTACCCAGTAAATTGTGACTTGACTATTTTCGCAGAGCTCGTCCATTTTAGATCTACAGTGTTGCACGCGCTCCGAGCTAGTCATTAAGCCATTATCTTGACTATCGATGAAGATGTTTATGCGAGTGTCGAGGGGTTTGGTTACAGCATAGATCTCAGCTTGAAATATACTACAGTGATTAGCCCGTCGTAGCCGAATGGGTTGGTGCGTGACTACCATTCGGAATTCAGAGAGAACGTAGATACGAATCTCGGTTAAGGACCAAAAATGAAGAAACAGTTTTTTTTTTTAATAGTGGTCGCCCCTCGGCAGGCAATGGCAAACCTCCGAGTGTATTTCTGCCATGAAACAGCTCCTCATAAAAAATATCTGCCATTCGGAGTCGGCTTGAAACTGTTGGTCCCTCCATTTGTGGAACAACATCAAGACGCACGCCACAAATAAGAGGAGGAGCTCGGCAAAACACCCAAAAAGGGTCTCATATATATATACATACATATATATATGATTAGGAAGTCTGAAAGACTTTTGAAAGTCAAACTGCGCGCATAAGACAGTCGCTCCAACTCCTTCTGTAATTTGGGATCCATCTGTAAAGAAATTGTATGCGTGGTGATCGGATTTTAAACCCTTCTGCCAGCCATGCTGTTCTATCAACAAAGCCAGGCCTCTTGCCAAAGTTTACTTGTAAAATAACGTAGTCTTACCTTCCGATTATGTATGTCTGGTCTGTTACATTGATCAAAAAGCCTTTGTGATAATGATCCAGTCATCCTCTGTCTTATTTCAGATCTTTTGGCTGAGTTTCCTTGCCAGATCTAAAGATTTTATAATTTTATATTTTCAGGAATTGACTAAAAATCTTACGGAACATCGTGTATCAACCAGCAATGTAAATAGTGCTAAAATCTGCTACCGCGATGAAGACGGAGAAAACGTTTTAATTATCGGGAAGAAGGAATTTAATCACGTGAAGCATCAAAATAAATTTAAAGAAGAATGGGTAAAGTGTAAATTTCAATATGAGCACAACCAGAGTGCACCTATTTTTCTTTGCATGAGTTAAGACCGAAAATGATACATATCCTAAAATGATTAACTTAATTCAAACCAGGCCTCTACAAGGGGAAAGCGTTAGGATGCATTTCTTAAATTTCCTTAAATATTCGTTGTATTATTTATGTACATTAATTTTTACCAGGGAACCGGCCTCAACTGACTATTGCAGATTACCAAAGCCGATGTAGTCTTGTGTACTTGACTGCGGGCCTATAAATGAAGGCTTTGAATGAATTTGAGCACTTGTTCAGGCTTTTTCGATATTACCAATTTATTTGAGTGACCCCGACTAGGTGAGTAGGCCTTCGCGTTGCGGGAGCTGCATATTCACAAAATATGTGTTCAGGCGTTTCATCACCAAATTCGTAAAAATTACGACGCTTCTTTTTATAAGTCTTAGTTTCCTGATGTGATAACGAAGACTGCAATGTTCCGTTTAATTCTTAAGCCCTGTCTATCCAGGTTTAGGAGATCACTTCGCGCTCTTCCTGAAGGATGTATAAATTGGACTTTTCATCCATACATCCAGTGCCCTGTGAATTCTGTGTCTTTTCAGTCGTTGATAACTCAGGATTCCTATTACGGGTTTGGTATTTCGGGTAACGAGAACAGTGAAGCATTCCCGAACAAGTTCAGGTGTCATTATGTGAAACTTCAGTGCTAATAAGGTCAAAGAATATAGATTACCAGGTTTAGTCATCCGCTATGGAGAAAAACAAAATTGTAAGATTTTAGAGGTGGGAGCAACATCAGCCGCTAACCAAATCTGAGAAATTTTGAAGGAATCAGTTGATTGGCTGACATAACCGGGTCATAATAGCGGTTTGTTTACGAAAAAATTAAGATTGTGTTGGTGATATGCGAAAAATCTCTACACGGTCTCCGCTCATTTTTATTCGTTGCTCTCTGAACAATAATTGATTGGACGAGTGTGTGTATACGTATGAAATGAATCCCCGATGACCTGGCAGCCAAAGTTACTCGCCCAATTTTGCTTCGGATGGGCAAACCTTGTAATCTATTATCCTTGATATTAAGGGGTTAGGGGTAGTCAGAGGCCCGAAAAAATGATGATTTTCACGAATTTTTTTTTGCTACTTAATTAATTTATTTAACAAAAATAAAAACATAGCATAAAAACATCATGTTTTAACTTGACTTCACCAAAATTTCAAAAAAAAAAATTAATAATTGCAAAAGTTATCGCTGTTTGTGTGAAGCCCGTTTCTCCAGAAGTCCCTTGCGGTGAACATCACAAGTCCTTGCAGATTCATCTAAAACCAATCGGACAAGAAAAATTAGTTTTATTAATAGATAATCTTGTGCCTGATCGAAGCTTTTTTTTTTCAAAATGAACAAAATGGCGGCCTCAGGAAATATTTTTCAGATTTTCGGGAAAAAACCAACAGTTAATTGTTAAAAAAAAATCGAAATTTTTGAAAAAAAAAAAATTCCTTCGATCAGGCACAAGTTTTTTATGTTTTTCAAAAGCTGTATAAATTTTATTGAAATCTACGTAGCGGTTTTTATGTTACAGTGTTCACCAGTTTGAAAAACATAGTTTTGAAAAACGCATTTAAAGTTTTGCTATCGGCTCCGGAGCGGCCGAGCGCCCTTTGTTAATTGTTGAATAACTTGAAAAGTATTTGTCGGATTCACTTCAAATTTTTACACAATATTTTTAAAACATTATACTTTAAGAAAATGCAAAAAAAAAATCGATTTTTTGAAAATTCTGACTACCCCTAACCCCTTAAAGCATATTTTTAATCCAACCTTCACAATACTCTCTGATTGTTTTGTTTTAGTTTGGACACTCCAAAAATTAAATAAATTTGTTATTGTAACAAATAAGGATCCTTGAACGAATGTAATATTATATTAATATACTTTTAATATACCTATATCATTTCAGTTAAAGAAATACGATCGAGATTGGGATATTTTTAGAGGTATATTATGCGAATACGACATTCCATTTCCACCATCGTATCCTTATAAGGAGGAACCACACTTGCCAACAGAATACATGATAACTCGCTGCCCTTCATGGTGTGATCGAATTTTAATGAGCCCTCAAATTCCAGAAACGATATTGGCTTCTAAAGAACATAATCCGTACAACGTTATTGGAGACAACGTTTGTATGGGCGACCATAAGGTAATTAAATTAACGAAATATATAAAATTAACGAACAAATTAGAAATGAACGAACAATTAGGCATTAACACGACGGATGCAGCGAACTTTCATAAGGAGCTTGGACTCGTTGTTTCTTTGGTGTCAGAAGAATCGCCTGTCTTTAAATATTATATAAGTATATTAGTTTGGGGAAAAAGAAATCCATTCGTTTCTCGATATTTGCCCATAACGATCAATATCTCGCAAAGTATCGATCAAACAATTTAAAGTTTATGTTCGTTGTCAAGATGACACTTCACACTAAAAAAATATTACCTCTTCAAAAGCTCCTAATGACTTAAACGCTTCCTTCTCTATTTTGAACAACACATTTCATTCTGCCCTGAAATTAAGACGTTGGTTTTATTTTTGATACTCATTTTCTTTAAATTGTCACAATAATTTTATTATTTCTAAATCTCAATCAGTTTTGGGCTTCGTGCATCGTCACGGGTCGATTTCTTCAGGCCCTTAAACCCTAAAACCGGGAACCAAATTGTTATCATATTTTTCAAAAATAAAAAAGTGAAAGCCAAATTGTATCGTAGACAAAAATTGTCGATGTTCTTGAGGTGTCCAGGAGCACTCCTATAAAAATCCTGCATGGTTTTTATTTTTTCCACTTTTAAATTGTGACTATTATTTTTCCGGCAAAACTAAAAGGCTTAATTAAATAACAAACAAAACCTTCATTTCAATTTAGCAATAGGTACTATTTTCATGACGAGTTTTTCAGGTGCGATCGAAATATAGATCCTCAAGAAATTCCTATTGTAAAGTTGTTGTTGCCGCAGAAGGATCTGTTTGGCTATTGAGAAGATGTGTGTGCAAAAATTGTATATCCTATCCTAAATCTGGAAAAATTCTTTATACTTTTGCTAGACATACTCGCCGGGAAGAAGGGTCGGGCTTCAGTAGAGTTCCAGTTTTTGTATTGTAGTAATGCACGTACTTGTCTCATTCTATTAAGCAGCTTTCGTGTACGAGTTTTTTGTTAAGCTTGAGTAGAGTTCAGAGAGAACGTAAGTTCGAATCTCGGGGAAACACCAAAATGAAGAAAAAGTTTTTTCTAATAGCGGTCGCCCCTCGGCAGACAATGGCAAACCTCCGAATGTATTTCTACCATGACAAAACTCCTCGTAAAAAATATCTGCCGCTCGGAGTCGGCTTGAACAAAATCAAGACGCACGCCATCACTAGCTAACTAAGCACTGTATAAAATTTTCACTGAGTAGTTGAAATACAAGGTAAAGTCCAAAATAAACAAGACTGAGCTAAAATAGAAACAACAGGAGCTTAGTTCTGATAACTTCAAGTTTTTTTATTCAAAATAGTCCCCTCTGGCCTCGATACACTGTTTTGTGCAATCTAAAACTTTTCGAAAGGGTGTTTCAGGTCATTTACCGGAATGCCCATCAGGATGTCGGTACAAGCCTTTTGGATGACCTCTACGGATGCAAAACGTTTTCCTCTCATAGCCAAATGCAATTTTCCGAATAGGTAGAAGTCACAGGGAGCCATATCAAGCGAATACGGCGAGTCGTTGATGGTTAAAATGCGATTTCTAGTCAAAAAATCAGTCACAAGAGTGGATCGATGAGATGGTGCATTATCATGCAATAAGCGTCAGTTTCCTCCTTTGCGGTATTCAGAGCGAAATCGACGAATGCGATGTAACAAACGCTTCGAAACGCCAAGATAGAAAATTGCATTGACGGTTTGGCCCGTTGGCACGAACTCCTTGTGGACAATTCCCTAGGAATCGTAAAAACAAATGAGCATCGACTTGATTTTTGTTTTCTACAAATGCGATTTTTTGGGTGGTGCCTTGTCTGGGACCTTCCATTCGGCGCTTTAACGCTTAGTTTCAGGTTCACGTTGGAAACACCACGATTCATCACCAGTTATAATGTTGTAAATGAAGTTCTCGTCATTTCTTGCCTCTATAATAAGGTCTTTCGAATGATGAATTCTGAGCAATTTTTGGTCCTCAGTTAAATTGTACGGAATGAAACGTGCACAGATCTTTCGTAAGCCCAAATGATCAATTAAAATGCGATAAATCGATATTTTGGAGATATTCAACTTCGATTCCATGAATTTGAACGATAATTTCGGTTATTTTTTTTATTAATTTACGAACAATATCGGTGGAGTTTTCGGTGATTACTGATTTTGGGCGGCCCGTATGTTTATTGTCATTTATGTCCTCACAACCATCTCCGAAACGTGTAAACCACTCATGAACTCTGGCATGCGATAGACAATATTTTTTTTTTTTTTTGTGCATCTATTGAAATGTTTCGGTAAACATTTTACCGATTTTAAAACAAAATTTGATATTAGCTTCACTGAACCAAATGTCACCAAGGTTTCACTGAAAGTCAGCTACGCGTGTAACTTCCAATGCACTATCTCATTAAAAAGATGGCGTCATTAAAAAAATGTTCATGACGCCAGTCTTGTTAATTTGGACTTCACCTTGTATATAAATATATGTAGCTTGCTCCAGACTTGATACCACAGATAAATTGTTCATTTATTCTCGAAATGGAAATGCCAAAATTATTGTTTATCCGCTTTTATTAAGATAATGAATTAATAAAAATTTATATATTTTTAATTGGCTGTTTTTAGTTTATTTATTGAGGGGTAGTACCGTATGCTGAGGATTAATATATTATAAATTGGCAATAAATTTCTTAATCTATACAATCAAATACATTTAAATAAAATCACTTCGAAAATTTCCACATATCTCAATTTTCTCCCAAATGTTAACTCCCACATTTATAAGTTCGTCAAATGAAGTTAGTTTTTTACCTGTTTTTATTTAATGCACCTTAATGAATATTTGTATTGTGATTTTTTAATATTAATATGTATTATTAATTTATATCTCTTATCTTCTATCACAGCCGGTGTACTTAAACGTCCAGTTAAAAACGAATCAAGGTATTTATAATTATGCGTTTACCAAAACATTATATAACAGTAATAAATCTATGAATTTATCCTGGAAAAAATATGTATAACCTGACCATAATACCCATGTAGATATCATACATTCAATATTGGTAGAGACATTATTATTTATTCTTTTTTAGGTATTGTGAAACCACAAGCAAAAGTATCAGACTGTTTGCATCACATATCAAAGATGATACTTTCCAATGATTCAGATAACTCGGGAGAAGGATGCAAGATGGAGCCTAAGTCACAATTTATAAGACTCAATCAAAAATTTGTCAGTGGAAATCGGGAATCTTTATATTCGGGAATGATTAAAAATGACGCGAGCGATTGCATTAAAACAAAATGTTGGATAAAATCGAATGTTACTAATGTCTATATAATTTTAAAAGAAACGCAATTTTAATTAAATATAAATTATAAAGCTGTATGACATATCTCAACCAAATATATGTATGTTTGAATTTAAGTTTGACCTCTGAGAATACGCGCTAGCATTTTGTTCAATCAGTCTTTTGACGCTTATTGTGTGGAATACCAGGACGAAGCAATTCTAGCAGCTGATTTTGCGATTTCGTGTTTTGAATATCAGAAAAAAAAAACAAATTGCAAAAAAAAATTACGTGTAATGTTGTTGTTGTTGGTTGAGTACCTTCACTATTGGTTGTCAATGTTGACATATTCTCAATTTTAAGTGTAAGAATTGTAAGTTGAACGAATAAATTAAAATAACTTTCACTCACTGTCGGTTAATCAATTAAGAATTACACGACGTTTATGATGAATGGCGCGAATTACGTCGCATCAAGTTCGCTAGTTTAAAATTAACTTATGACACTGGTATTGAGATATTTTGGAAACATATTTTTACGAAAAAAAAATGGCGATGGAGCTGCAGCGTTGCCTCTTTTGAAGCAAATGGTTTCAGCTGTCCTTCGCACTCAATCGCTACAACAAGTCAAAGAAAGAATCAGTTTGAATAAAACAAAAAAAAAATTGGAAATTCCAGCACTCTCTGGTGTTTTAAGAACATAAGATTTCTTTAAAAAATACCTCGATTGTACTTAATCTGATTGTATAGAATAAACTTAATCTGATTGTACAGACAAGGAATTTACGAAACGTAATGGAACTGAATTTTATTTAAACCAAATATGAATTAATTTTCCAGTTTATAAAGACTGTTTTTTATTTAGTTAAGTATAATTTATGTTGTTTATTTTATTTGAATTTGAATTTTTGATGAAAAAAAAGGTCGTAAATTGATAACGAGCAGATGCGATAGTTTTATTGTTGCAAAATATTTTCGAGCTCATTTTGAAATACTCGAAAAACTTTTGCGGGCTGTCCGACAATGCTTGAAGTAATGTTTGAAATTATCCCTTATCTCCTTTTATGGAAAATAAGTTGTTAACATACCCTATTTTTCTTGTTATCAACAGTAACACAAACACAAAAAATTACACACTTTATTGGCACGTTAACGGCAAAAAAATACTGCTCTTAGAGGTATTTTCATAATTCGTGGTTTCAAAATTTAACACGCATCACTTCGTTTTTATTAGTTTGTTTAATTTAAAAGTTCAATTATTTAAACCACAATATTACCAAGTCATTCACTGAATGTTTACAAAGAAGTAGCTTGTCTTATTTTTGTTTGTTTATTTGAATTGATGATGCGCCCAGGAATTCATTTGAGTACTTGGCAGCACTGCCAATCAAGACTATGTCCTTAACAGCATAATTTTGTTTATATAAATTGATAGATAAAAGTTAGGATTTCTTTTATTAGAAATAAGTTATTCAGATAATCGTGGAAGAAAATAACATTTCATCTAAATAAAAATACGCAAAGAAAGCATAATTTCCATTTTAATTATTCGATAAGCTTTTTAGCTTTAAAATATCTGCGTAAATATAAAACCTGCCATGTAGCTAGACCCAGTAAGCAGCACATACTAAAGATACTGAAAAATAGTACCCGGCTATTTGTTTTCTCTGTAAAATATGACTTAAAGTTAGGTAAAAAGAAGCAATAACACAAATATTTTGCTTACCGTTTGTGTCTCTCATTTCCTCCTCCCTTTTGCGCATTAAAGCAAAATCTCGTACAATCGAGTCTGATAAATCTTCTAGACGCTTAAGCTCTACTTCCATCGGTTTAAGCTTTGCTGCTTCTTGAATCTAAAATATGTTTAATTTTATAAGGTATTAGCGTTTGCTTACTTCACGAACGTGAGTAATTTTCTGCGATATAAGTACCTAAACAAAAGTTGGAGCAATAAAATACAGATAAACCTGGTAACCGATAATGCTGAGACATGGAGCTTACGATTTACAGGCAGAATTATGTACAGCCGATGGCGCGCAGTGTAATACGATGGAAAGTACAAGGGTAACCCTACGGCATAAACCTTACGAGAAAAACATACAACTCTTTTGTAGAAAAGAAGCGAGAGCAAGATAATAAACAAAGGGTTTCGTCTACTCAGGAATTACCATATTGTTATTATATTACCACTGCGACCTGAAAGATTTATTGGCCCCCTTTAAGGATTCAGAGTATTTATTCGAGCCCTATTCCGTTAATATTTAGTATTTTAGTATTAGTCCTATTTTATTGAGTTTTATTTCCTCGTCTACTAAATAGGTTTACTCACGTATTTGTATCGCTTAAACACCTGTGCTGGGCATCCCAGCACATGTTTTGCTGTTTCATCTTCCTTCCTATAAAACCTGCAAGTGCCACTGGGGTATATTTAGAGGTTAGTAAGATGATGATTCAAACTACAATATGCTGTTGGAGCTTCGGTGATGTTTCTAAAATGAACGTCAATACTTTGTGATCTCTGACCGTCTTTGGAATAACTTACCCCAAAAATTAAACGTATAAAAGAGAGCTTGTGCTTCAAACATAAATTGTTTCGTTTCCTTGGCGAATATTTCTGAATGTACTCAAATGATTTCTCATTATTTGAATCTATTCAAATTAATCCCTGCTCCTACTACTATTATAATTATCTCTCTTTCCTTTTTAATACTTTCTCCAACCTCAACGTCTTTACCACTAGCTATTATATAATTTTAATTTTGTTGTTGTTGTTTGCTGTTAATTCTTTTATCTACGACTTAATATAAACTATTCTCAAAGTCAATCATTGTAAACATAACCCATTGTTGTATGCTTGCCTATAATAAATAAATAAAACAAATAATTCCAATCTTTAAAATGGTTTAAGTTGTAGTGTTAATGTACTCATTAATTTTAAATGAGAGTAAAGAAGTTAACCTTCTATGGCCAAAAAATGCCATTGCTCATTTCCTGACTAATTTATCTGCCAGTTCGTTTCACATGCCCTATAATTCCTATGTGTCCTAGAATCCATAGGATCCGTACCTGATTGTTCTGACCTGAGATATTAACTTATCAAGACATTCCAGCACTTCCGGTCCGCAGACACCTAGAGTTATCACTCTATTATGGATTTAGCATAAGTTCTACCTCAATATGATACTGAAGACAAACCGAGAAGAACTATTTGCCTTGTTCTTTATATCCTCATTTCTAAATCTATTTGTTACTTATATATTTCAAAATTCATAGCACAAAATTATTTGTATCGTATCCTACAAATAGTATCCATTTGCTTTCCTTGATATCGATTGGGTCCTTCGTTGCAATATAGGCGTGGTAACTTGCAGCTTCACAAATAATTTAAATATTGCAATACCTTCCAATCCTAATTTTCAACACAAACATAACATTAAAGTTCTTACTGTTCACTAGACAGGACTAGTTTACTAGGGCGGTAGACCTTGCTCGGGAAAACCCCCAGTCATTCCGATAACGTAGAACCGGCTGCCATGGAAATGTTCTGGATATTGTAGCAGGTTAAACTCCTACTTATCCAGAATTGACCTCGACATACCAAACATATGCCCGGCATGTGAAGGCACCCCGCACGACACTAACCACCTTTTCACATTCCCTTTAAAACCTCATCTAACAGCCCTCCCTCTGGACCCAACCTGTCGAAACATCATGCTTCCCGGGGCTACCTTTAGATCAGCCAGACGAAGACGACCGGTAATATACCCTACACTGACGGGTCAAACAAAGACAATTATCCGTTTATTATTTTATGCCGCGATTTTTTATTCCAAATTTTCAGAACATATTAATGAAATATTTTCCATTAAAAAAGACATGTCATCAGTTTTAAATCATATAAAGTTTTTATGGAATTAAAATAATTGGGATAAGTGCTTACCTTCATAAGAAATTGGCATCGTAGTTAACAAATTTACAAAATTTCTATACAAATAACTAAAAAACTATAAGCGTCCTCATTTCAAAGCCAACCACAAAAAGCGTCCATTGACACGCACATCGAATATTTTATCCTACTTTGGCACCTGAGCATTAAACTGAACAATTGTCTAATCTTTGCTTTCAATTTAGGTATTAAATATTATACTTATGTAGTTCTCTTTACTTACGCCTTCATAATTCCTAGTCTCCGCACCCTTTTTGGTAGTAAGGCTGACTTCCTGTTCAATGCCCCTTTGATCTGCAAATATATTTTTGATAAGAATATTGCATATACTGCATATTGCATGTAATCTTACGTGGCGGAACTTTTGATATAAAGCAAATCTCATATGTATCGTACACCTCCGACATAAATGTAAACTTTCCTTTCGTTATATGTTCTCCCTTTGACAAAATGTGCCCCTTGGTGTCTCTAGCCTTTAACGTTAATATTTTCATTAGAATATACATTTTTATAGTTTTTCTACAACGGGTTGACTTACGATGTAATCAATTATTTGTCCGGGTACACTAGATACTTCATATTCCCCTTTAACCAATTGGTTTGCCTGGATGTCCTCCTTAAGACACTTTTGAAAATTAGGCTTAATATGGAACATAACACCTCTCACAAGGTGTATGAAGAAAAAAACTAAAATTAGTCGTAAAAACATGCCTATATAATTTTTTATTCAGAAACCTAACAGACCAACTGTGCTCTAGTTACGGTGAGTTGGCAGCACATATACAAACATCGATTACAAACATCGATTATTTCAACTTGAAACGATAAGCTAAGTATACACGCTCTAAATGTTGGTCCAACATGGGCATATTGCATGGTTGAACGAGATAAAATTACAACCATTGTACAGTTCACTAAGTAGAACTATTCTCAGCTGGTTCTCAACAAATGGCCACAATTGAGGCTCTCGTGTGTAACATGGTTACATACAAAATTATTTAATTTATATATAATATCAAAGAGCTTAAAACATGCCGTAAAAATTCAGATACTTCGCAATACCAAGCACTTTCATAGCTAAAAAATATATTAAAAATATTTTTTATTGTAAATTTTCCAATTGTATTTTTTGTGTTTCGTTTTATATGTTACGATAAAAATTCAAATTGTGATAGCAACCCCGCGAATAAGCTCAAGCAAAAAGACGAAGCCTGGGAAATGATAGCTACAAAACACACAAAAATATCACTAGTTAAACCTACGCATATTTACATACGAAATAATCCTACACTATGTTATAAAATTTGTCTATGGTACCTCAATAATCGAAATATTTTGGAAATTTTTAATGCAAGTTATTTCCCTGGTTAAAAAGTTGAAAATTGTGAAGATAATTTTTGAAATCTGTTAAATTTTCGTGAATGTAGAATTTTTGTGAATCACTTGAACATCGCCGAACTGCAAAAAATAAGGCACCTGAAATATATACCGAAAACCGTTCGTTTTTAAGTTAATGTCGAGATTCATATATATTTCCTGAATTTATATTAAAACAAACGGGATAAGTAAAAGTGGATAGGGTAAATATAATATTAAGCTAATAAATTATATATTAAAATTGTTTTTCCTGGAGGAAAAGTTCATAAAAAACAGTCAAACCTGAAAGAATGTAAATTTTGAAGTTTATTATTTTAAATAAAAAGTAGGCGCTTCTGAAATAGTATTACACTCTTTAGTATTACACCAAAAATCATAAAGAGTAAGATATATATATGTCAAATACTTTGTAAATCGAAAACGTGAATTTCATTTAACATGGCATTATAAATATATTTTACAATACGTTCACATATAAGTAAATTATCTACTTTTTCGTGCTTAACTCCCAATCCGTAGTTAAAATCTCAAAGAGTAAGATATATATATATTTCAATTACTTTGTAAATGGAAAACCTGAATTTCATTTTATTTTACAATTCACATATAAGTATATGATCTACTTATGGTGTTGATAAAGTATTCGATACACCGAGTATTTTCGAAAGTATAGGGAAAGCCTAGGAATTAAGGTTTCGGGTACTAAAGTAGTCATTTAACAATGTCTAATATCGATAGTATTATTGGAATCCTAGTTTGGAGTCAGTTCGTATAAATTCCTGAAATGAAAAAAGAATTAACTCAAATTTTAATGGAGGGGTGCTATAGGAAAGAAAAAGACGTAGAAAGTAAATACATCAAACTGCAAGAATCTCAGATGATAAAACATAATATATTCATCGTTTCGGAATTACTTAATACTGGACTCAGCGCGGCAGCTTTGGGATTTTGCATTCAATTAATAGAGAGTGGTATTCACCCACAGGCTCTTGCAGAAGTCATTTACAAGATAAGGGAAAAGAGATATTGAAGGATTTTTTTTACCGAAGCCACTTTTATCTGATGAAGAAAATAAATAATTATATGTTACAATCTTGAAATAAACAAGTGTGTATTGTAGGAGACGCTAAGGGCCAATTTGCACTAACGTTAAAGAAATTAGGAGCATTTCTTGTAGTTCTTACAGGGAGAAGGTTTCCTTATGTAAAACAAAGGTAAGTAATGATCAAGGTGTACAGAATACCAAAGGCGGTGGTGAATTACACCACTATGTGAAGCAACATATCGAGTTAATGGGTAACAAGATGAGGAATCGATTTAACTGTGCTGTGAACTAAGGATTTAGCGAAGATAACTTGGTACGCCTTTATAATCTGCAAAGAAAAAAAGTTTCTCTAAAATGCGAGCATACTGGGAGGTCCTTATAAGGTGTTATTAGGTTGAATTATGTAGTGTGTCGTATACAGAAACTGAAATTTGGACGGGGAAAGGAAAATGTAGTTCATCTATACAGATTGGACCCATTTAGATTGATGAACTTGGTATCTAATCGGAACACGAAAGGCAATAAAAACTAAGCGAATGAAATATTAAATAATATGAATTCGCCTTGACACCATATGAAATGCACGCATACGGGATAATCTGCCTTAAGTTACACGTGTGAACGTAAAGCCATTAAGTGTTGAAATTAAATAAAGAGTTGTGTTACCATTAGCGTTCTCTGCCATTAGTTGTGACTTTTATTTATTAATACAGTGATCGACCTAAGAGGAATTACGGAGTGACGTTTATTTGTATAAAAGCGCTATTAGTCAGGAAGGGTTTTGCTAATTTAGGGAACATGTGAAGCAGGTTTATGTGACTTATAATTAAAATTAAATTTTACATTTTTAAACAATTGAACAATTTTTTCCAACACTTCAAAAAAAAAAAAAAAATTTAGTTGGCACTGATAAATAATGAATTTTTTTTGTTCGCTTTGTTCCCTTATGAATTTTTGAGGTCGTTAGCCAAACACAAATTTACTCAAAAGTGGTCGTAGTACCGCCCATTTTATTCATTTTTACGTGGTTACTTTTTCGATGAATGTTTTGCCATTTCTTAATGCAGCCTTCTCATCTTTCTTAGTAAAAGTATATATAGTCTATATCTGTGTCGATTCCGTTATGCCTGTTGCATACAACTACCATGTGAACAAAATTATGATACCCCTATACACTGTGCGCGATTGTAACAAGATGTTAAGATACCTTAAAAGACTGCAGGTAGGAACAAAATACTACACCAAGAGTACTTGTTCATATTGCATTAACTTAAATATTGGAAATTAAACGCTGTTACCCAATTCTGGAGAATTTGATGCGAATACATTTCTAAACTAAATATGTGGCTTACGCCAAAATGATACAGTTAAAAAAACAATACTTATAAATATTGTAACAAATTTTGTTTACGTTAAAATCCAAATAGATGTATCACAATAACTCCTCTGGGTTCGATCGATGGATTGTCAACACAACTTGCTTTACTTTATTGCATTAATTTACATGAACACTTTCACCTTACGACTGAACTGTATTACTTTTCCTTCACTCGTTGAACATACCATTGACTACCCTAAGCGCATGCACCTCTGCTTATATACAACTGCTTAATATCTATCGTAATATATTTACTTAATGTTGACATAAGTAATTTGGATGCATTATTTTGGCTGTGAGCCACTTTATGTATGTTGTATTTTGTGTTTATATTGGAATATTAAATATAAATTTTTAAGGTGAAAACTCTCATTTAGTTCTTTATGACTTTGTTTTAAAAATAGGGTGGCTAACTTTTGTTTTGACTTTCAAAAATAATATTTGATTTGCTGAAAGTACATTTTTGAATACACAAAAGTACAAAACAAGCAAACTCCGTTTACAATCCTGCAAATGACCATCAGAAATTGTGTTTTGGATTAAAAGAAGGCATCGAGGTGATGGTATTTTCAAACGAATTTTCCATGCACCAATTAAACAAAATCGTGACGTCGCGATTCTGACACCAAATTTGTTGTTAGTAAATGTTGCAAAGAAAGAGAACAAGAGAATTCAAAAATGTGTGATTGAGTTCGACTGTTGCAAAAATGTAATATATTCAGGGTCGAAAACTATCGAGATTTTATTATATATATATATTATATATATATATAAATATAATTTTTATGACAAAGTGCTGCGATTTATCCTCAAGTGGGATTTAAAAACATTCCTGTTTATTACATTAAAAGATCTACAAAATTTTTCGTTTAAGTCCGACGAAGTTGCCTCATCGGCTAACTCTACTTGATTTATCTTGGATTTCCTTGTTATTAATTCAATTTTGTCATTAATTCAAAACTGTTCGCACCGTTTCAGAAGTCGCTAGAAAAACCGCAAATTAAGTAGCCAAAACTCGTAGCTAGACAGATTTCTGCTGCGAAAATAGTCGGCAATTGTTTACGTTTGTTTGCTATATCATTTGGGAAAAACTGGTGAATGCGATCGTTCGTGTGCACCGGCATTAATATATTTCGATGACTCGATATATCTTTTACATCGATTATTTGGTTTGGTTAAACAATGGTAGCAGATTTAGCAAAAGTGTCTTTATAGCCGTAATTTTCTGTAGACAAGTATTTCTTTCAGCTATGCTATAAGGGACTTTGATGAAGCAAATATTAGGAAAATAAATTCACAATGGCAGAAGATCTACAAAATTACAAACTGCAGTTACAGCAGGTAAGATTGCATTTGTTCCTTGATTTCAGTTTATTGTAAACTATTATTAAAGGTTGAAGCGGGGTTACTGACGGATCCAGAAAATGAGGAATTGTTAAAATTGAAAGAAGGTTTATTAGAAGTAATTGAATTAACCAGAGATTTAATTCGAACACAATTCGAAGAGCAGAAAAAGTCGTCTTATATTGAACCTGCGTCCAGTGCCTCAATATCAGCATATTACGATGAAATTGAAGCAGCTCTTTTAGAGGCAGAAAAATTGGTGACTACTTCGCAGAACTGGAAAGTTGGAGACAAATGCCAAGCCAGATGGACCGAAGATGGCCGATACTACGACGCAATTATCGAAGATATAACTGCCGAAGGAGATGTTAGTGTAGTATTTGATGCTTATCAAAATCGAGCAACTACTACAATCAAAGAATTACGGGATTGCACCACACGAAAAGAAGTATTTCCTTCAGCGAAGTAAGTAAAAAAATTGTAAACTTATCACTTATATTGACTACAGTGGTAGAGTATAAGTGAAGAATACGCACTGTTTTGCTAGGAAAAATCAAATAGAAGATTTGATAGATCTTTTTATGCTGATTACAACCGTACAACAACAGTGCGTGGTAATTATCAAGTTTACGGCCCAAACGCGAATTGGCCGAGTTGAGGCTCCAGTATTAATATTCCAAAAACACAGGGTAATTTTTGTAGCACTTGTATTTGCTTTTACTAATTACTGATTATAAGTGATATCCAGGAATGGTAGAGAAACTCAATTCGCCTTGGGTGATCTCAGTATAACAGCAGATTAATTCGCCTTGGTACACAAAAGTCGAATATATGTGTTTTGTTTACATAGTTTGTTTACATTATTAATGTGAAATAAAAGTGGCCACGGTTTAATAAATTTTAACACACTCGCAATTAAGAGTCCAAACTTTAATTTAAAACCAAATTTTTAAATTTCTTTGCACTAATTTAGTAAAAAAAACGGCTGGAATTTAGAACAATGTATATTTTGGAATTTCTGGCAAACTATAATGTTTTTTTTAATGAAACTTGGTGGAGATGTTAGTGAGGTGTTAAGGAACACTCTTTATAACTTTAAATTATTCGGGAAATAATATTTTTTTAATTATTTACATTCAAAATGCCCTCGGGAACTTCACTATAATTTGCCACATTACACTCTATATTTTTTAACATTTCACTAAAATTCACCAAATATACACTCCCACGCGTGTTTGTACCGATTTTTATGCTAATATTCTAATTATATCTATTAAAATTAAATGCAAATTCATTTGCCTATGCAATCACATTCCAATTTTAAGCGCGAACAAGAAGAAGATTGGAATTACAACAGTATAATGTTGCCGGATGCCTGCAAATGAAAACAAAAATTAAGTACTTGAGTTTAGTGTTAATGATGGGAATGGGGGTTATTGTGCCTGCTTACTACATACACGCATATGACGTTTTAATTTTGGGTACAATGGTTAACACGGAAAGGAGTTCTACGCAAAAATACTGTGGATTGCGTAGCCGGAGTTGGACTGATGAGGCTTATTTTTTTGAAGCGCGGCCGAAGGCCGCCCACGCGAAAGGAGTTCTACGCAAAAATACTGTGGATTGCGTAGCCGGAGTTGGACTGATGAGGGTTATTTTTTGGAAGCGCGGCCGAAGGCCGCCCACGCGAAAGGAGTTCTACGCAAAAATACTGTGGATTGCGTAGCCGGAGTTGGACTGATGAGGGTTATTTTTTTGAAGCGCGGCCGAAGGCCGCCTACGCGATAAGGAGTTCCACGCAAAAATACTGTGTTAATTAATTTAATTTAATTTTAATTACTTTATTATTTTTTGTGATACGCTTAATATCATTGTTTTTAAGTTTAAATGAGTAGTATGTTTTTATTTTCAAAATTATTTCTCAACTTTAAATTACAGCAAAAAATACTGCAGTTTTACAATGAACCTTCCACTGAACATCCCTGCGTGCGAACTTCGTTTTCATTTCAGGTGTATGGCAACACCAACTTTTCGCTAAATTATAGAACTTTAACATTAAATTACTTAAAAACTATATTATAAGCCTCCGGCAGGTTCTGTTTTCAGTTTTAAGATGGGGATACACCCCTCTATCACCCCCTTTTTACCGTTTTTTCCAAAGCGATATACATTATACTAAATTTTAGCCAAAAAAACTCTGAGACACGATTTTATTTTGTAAATTTCGTAATAAATTAATAACTTTAATTCTGATAAAAGCACTGTGCGGTGAAAAAAAATCAGCTATTCTACTGCTACCATCTTTAGAGAAACACATTATATTGGCTTTGGGTTAAATATGCCTAAGTATGTTTTGTATTATAAACTTTAGATCTCACACTCTTAGATTAGAATCAGTGGTAATAAAATAATTTCCCTTATTTTATTTTATATAATTCTTAATTTCTTTTACCATAGACGTCATCACCCCAATCAAAAGGAATATTTGAAGAAAAGAAAACAAAAAAAGTTGCTACGCTTCAAGGAATTAGAAGAAGAGCGAGAGTCCGACAAGAAAAAATGGCTAAGCTTCACGAATAAGAACTTAAAGAAGCCTGGAATGAAAGTAAGAAGTATATTTGCATCTCCTGATACTGTTTCGGGGCGTGTAGGTATCGGAACTTGTGGAGTTTCCGGGAAAGGCATGACTGAGTATACGGTCGGGGAGAAATACCGTAAGGGTTTTTAATTTTAAAAATATAATCTGTCAATAATATTATTGTGAAATAAAACTAATAAATTTCGGAGTAGTCCAAATACAGGTAGTTATTTTTATTATTTGTATCACTGAGCGAATGGAAATCAGTCTCTTTGCGCTTGAATGCATTAGCAGAGTGACAGTTTAGTTCGAATGTTGGAGCGGTGACATTTTTTGTCCCTTGATTTTCTGGTAACTACGCTCGATAATTATGTTATCAGCTAACTCAGTTGGTCACTCCGAGTTTCCATTCGGCTCGTTAAACTAGCGGGGTGTATTTCAAGATCGATATCAATGCCATGCAAATAGTTTTAGAGCCATACGAAATAACGTGTCGTGGAAATTTTATTTGTCTCCATGAACGTTCTGCTTGTAGCGCTTCTGCTTCAACCAGTCGCCTCCACGTGTTGGATGGTCTCCCGAGCCAGTGACTTCCTTGTGGGCATCAGTCAAAGGCTGCTTTTGCAATATCTCTATGAGGCTTTCGAAGTGTATGCTCAATCCATTTCCATTTTCGCCGCAGAATTTCGAGATGAATAGGAACCTGATATGTCATACTCCAGAAATAAGTGTTGGAGGTCGTGACAAAACAAGCACAACACTGCGGAGACAGCGATTGATGAATGCTTGGAGAGTTTGTATGTATATCGCACATTGCCGTGTTTCATGTCTCGAATCCATATAGAACGACAGATTTCATGTTTAACTCAAAGACCCTTAGTTTCGTACGCTTATTTATATACGAAGGTCTCCACACTTTGTCTAATATACCAAATACAACGCGACCTTTCGCTATTCGATTGCGTGTGTCAGCTGCTGATCCCCCAGTTCTGTTGAGGATGCTTCCGAGTTGGCGAATCTGGAAGATAAGAAGGTATAATACTTGCACTTGATATTTTTCTCCTGCTTCCATTGTTCCTGTACTTTCAGAGTTATGTTTCGTAAAAGGTTTTTTAGTAAAGGTTCTCCTATATCAAAAACGGAGAGATTGGATGAGAGCGCTAGTCTTCCACCGATCTTAAGGGCACTTCGAGAGCTTACACTTAATTTTAACGCTTAAATTTATCAAAATCAATGAAAAAGAAATCACTAAAGGAAACAAATAATGGAATGTAAACAAAAAGGCAATAAGACGACTTACCAGTCTGCGTTGCTAATCAGCCGAGAGTGGAGACTCCTTTTTGACAATCGAGTGCAAGATAGGTTTCAAAGCTCTGTTTTTATAACAAGCATGTTGTGAACGCTGCAATTGCCCAGAAGGAATTCCACCCAATATACGCAGCTCAATTAGCCTTTCAAGACACTATTACGAGTGTGAGAAAGGCTTCTTGGTGGGCTCACCCAGCTGCTTTACGAGGTTTCGGATATGTTGGAAAATGGGCGTTATGAAATATCCTGAGCGACTCCTCATTCATCGCTCACCCTCAATTTTATCTCTTAAGTAAATCTTTCTGGACACAGTACAGACGAATCTTTGTTCAAATAGAACAAACCGGCCTTTTTGAATGTGATCGGAATCAGGGCCTCCCTTAGCAGCTTAAAGAGTTCCAGCAAGAGGCATCAGCGGAGAGTTTAGTCTTCGTTTTTTCTTCGAGTGCCAGGTGCCAGTTGGACAAGCCATGGCTTTCTCCACCTCATATTTTCAAATCAAAATAATTCTTCCTAAGATATGAACTAGTGAGCAGATCTTTATTCGCTGCATTATGTCCATGTTGCAAGGGTTCAAAAATTTTCCGCAGAATCTCTCTCGAACACTCCAAGGGCCACCTCATCGGATATTGCCATCATCCACGCTTATGCGTCATACAATAGGACGGGCATGATGAGAGAGTGATAAGCTATGATTTTGGAAAACACCAAAATTTTTTGAAACACCAAAATTATGAAAAACATTTTTCTAATAGCGGTCGCCCTCGGCAGGCAATGGCAAACCTCCGAGTGTATTTCTGCCATGAAAAAGCTCCTCATAAAAATATTTGCCGTTCGGAGTCGGCTTGAAACTGTAGGTCCCTCCATTTGCGGAACAACATCAAGACGCACGCCGCAAATAAGAGGAGGAGCTCGGCCATGCACCCAAAAAGGGTGTAAGGTAAGGTGAATTTATTTGTCAAAGTTCGCGGGATTAAAATTTCGCTCTAGTTATTTTTTTCATGAGTTGGCAGCACTGTTAATAATATCTGGGCCAACTTTCATGTGAATGTCATTCTCAGTAATATATTTACGCTTGTGTTTACCAAACGACCAAGAATGCATTTTTCGATTTTTACAATGTCTGATTTAATTGAGCAGAGAAGTGCCATCACATTTTGTTTGCGGCATGAAATTTCGGCTGCGGAAACGTTTAGCATGCAGAAGGCATTTGGTGATTCGACCATGTCGCAGAAAAATGTTTATAAGTGGTACAAAGACTTCAAAGAGGGTCGAGAACGTGTTGATGACTTGGAGCGCTCCGGACGACCATCGAAGTCAACAGATGACCAACACGTCAATAAAGTGAAGGAGTTAGTGCTCAAAAATCGTCGGTTGACTGTTAAAGACTTTACTGATATGATCGGAATATCAGAAGGATCTGTGAAAACCATTTTGAAAGACCATTCGGGCCTACGAAAAGTCAAATCTCGTTTGGTACCGAAAACTCTCAATTTCTTGGAAAAAAGTCGTCGCGTTGATGTGTGTGAAGCAATGCTTTCAGACTATCAGGACAAGCTCAAATGGATCATTGCGGGAGATGAGACTTGGATTTATGCTTACGACCCTGAAACAACCGACCAATCAAGCGAATATCGGGCTAAAGGCGAGGCCAGACCGAAAAGAGCACGTCAAAGTCGTTCAAAAATAAAGGGTATGATGACAGTTTTTTCGATTTTCGTGGTGTGGTGCACTATGAATTCTTTCCACCTGGCCAAACTGTTAATAAGGAATATTATTTGAGCATTATTCTTCGTTTACGTGAAGCAATTCGTCTAAAAAGACCAGAATTATGGGCCAACAACTCTTGGTTTTTGCATCACGATAATGCACCGTCTCACACTGCACTCGTTCTTCGTGACCATTTCGCCAAAAAATTCCACGCATATCGTTCCGCAACCACCGTATTCGCCTGATTTGGCTCCGTGTGACTTCTGGCTATTCCCAAAACTCAAGTGACCACTCCGGGGAACGCGTTTCGAGTCGATTGAGGAGATAAAAGCTGAATCGAAGGAAGTGCTGATGGCTATACCGGAAATGGACTATTTGGCATGTTTCGGGGATTGGAAAAATCGTTCGCATAAGTGTATTTCATCGAGAGGGGATTATTTTGAAGGGGATGAAATTGATTTACAAGAATAAATAAAGATTTTTCATTTTACAACCAAATTCACCTTACTTTTTGCCCACAGTGGTATATATATATACTTAGTTCAGAGTAGCATACTAGGTTGGATTTCAAGAATAACATTATTATCGGTGTTAATGCTAGTTCCAAGTTAAGGAAATCCCTTATTATAGGCAACATTACCGTGGGTGTCGAGTCGCTTTATGCTTGTTTAATTACGGACTATGACTTTGTCTTGTCCGCGTTCACCATCAGATGCACACACTTCGCTTATTTATTCAGATTTGAAAACACTGAACTTACGGAGCGGTTGTTAAGTCTGATGATACTGAGATCATCAGCACGCCAGGAAATGCAAAAACAAAAAAATAAATATACATATATAAAAAAAAATATATATACGTATATATACACTCTTTGCTAGCATCTGGTTAAAGAAGACATACAATAGGAAGTTACTCTATGGGGAGAAATGGGACGCTCCGAATTTTTTCACGAGTCCTTTTCACGGCATGCCGTATTTTGAATATCTGGCCCATGGTTAATTTTTCAGGTTTGAAATTACACTGAGAAGGTCTAATCAGTTGGTTGATGTTAGGCTTCAGCCATCCGCTCAATAGGATCAGCTTTTTATGGATAGGGCAGAGCACACTTAAATACAAATTAACAGGCATGCGTTTATTCGGCCATATTTTGCATGCACTTTTCCAGCTCCTCGCTACCGTACGTGAATAGCTCAGCCAGTAGTCCATCGGCTCTCGTAGCCTTTTGTTTCTTAACTGCGTTATAACTATTTGCACTTCGTCATGATTCGACAACGAACCGTTATTATTACGTAATCTCTTTAATGGATTCTACAATTTAAGCAAGCTATTTCCTTTTTTCTTGCAGGAAATAATTCCGGTTTTGAAATTGTAAGCCGCTGATAAAATTTGACGGTGTTTTTCCTATCGACCGGCATGCCAAGTTCTTTGCGGCCCGTACTTCCGTTTCTTGTTTCTTAATTCGGATAATGAGCCACTCTTCTTTTCTCAATACTTGGTATCAATCGCACATGGCTCGCGTTGTACTTCCTTAACGTACAATTTGTGTCCACATGTGAAACCATGGTGGTGTGAAACTAAGGTGTGGCCAAGATCAGACCGTTAACCAGCTCTCAGTGCTTTTGAAAGAGTCAGGTGATTGGACCCATGTGACGTCCAGTCATGAAAATGATTTTTTTACGTATAAAATGAGATTGTGTTTGTGATATATGAAAAAAAAAATCGGCACAGTCCTCACTCATGTTACTTCGTTGCCGTCTGAACAACGACTGATTGGACGAGTGTGTGAATACGTGTAAAATGAGTGGGTATAATTCTGTTGCCAAGTAGTTGGTGCCGAAGTGGCGCCTCATTTCATTTTTCGCTCTAGCGGATTGACCAACGAAACCTACACTTTTATAAGGCTCTTAACATGTCCGTCCTATTTTATGGCACAGAAGCTTGGACGCTGACAACATCAAGTGAGGCGTCGCTTGGAGTGTTTGAGAGAAAGATTATGCGAAAGATTTTTAGACCTTTGCACGTTAGCAACGGCGAGTATCGCCGACGATGGAACAATGAGCTGTATGGGCTTTGGGGTGACATAGACATAGCGCAGGAATACAGCGGCTACGTTGGCTGGATCATGTCGTCCGAATAGATACAAAGACTCCGGCTCTAAAAGAATTCGATCCGGTACCAGGTGGTGGCAGCAGATGAAGTGGAAGACCTCCTCTGCGTTGGAAAATCAGTTGGAGAAGGGCTTGGCTTTACTTGGTGCTTTCAACAGGCGCCGGTTGGCACGAGAAAGAAACGACTAACGAAATGGCAGTTAAATTAGCCAGGAAAAGAGTGGCCAAAAGCCATAATGGGGCAAAATATATCTTTCAAGTCGGAGTGCTAAATCCCCTCATAAAAGGAAATTACATAGCGGACGAGTTGGCAACGAAGTGAACATATATCACACAGTCAATTCCGCCCGGTATGTGGGTATTCCTTTATCCTCGAACAAACTCAAGATAAGGTCCATCTACACCGAGCAGGCCAACAGTATATGGAGGACAGAGCTCACTTGCGTGGTAACTAGACCGGGTTGGCCTAGAAGGAATGAACATAGAAGTCATAAAGCCAGACTGATCTTACTGTGGTTGGCTTCATAACCGGACACTCTACATTCTCATGTAACCTAATCTAACCGAACCTCTCGTTTAAGAAATTATGTATTTTTATAACCTCAAACTGTTTGTTCGATATATCTATGCACCAATATGAGCCGAAATTTTAAGACAAATATTTTTATTTTTGTACTATATTTCAAACCATTATACATTCGTAAAAGAGAGAGTTAATTAAATATCTAAATTTTTTCCTCGTAGCATTCCCTGAAGACTGTTGAATGTACTTACATATATTTTATGCCGTAAGGTTCTTGTGATTTCCCTTTGATTCTTTTCCCCGTCAAAAAAGAAATGCAGCCGCAAGCTTTAAAAACGTTTCGTGGTAGGCAGCGTTTCTTGGTCTCCTTCACAATCTTCTTTTGTCAAACGATTGATTGTTTTTAAAATGTAGGCTGTTTGTATTTTCAAAGTGAAAACGCCACGGCTTTAACTACTTGCATATTTTACAGGGCTAGAATTCGCATTCAACGTGTCGACACTTTGGGTGGTTACACAAAAATTCTGTTGATAAAAAACTCTTTTGCAGAAGGCTTATAAGTGCGTATCATTAGGGTCGTCCGTTGTACTATACCTAACCCAATTTATACTTTGCTAATTTTTTGTAGTGTATAATTAAAAATCTACAAATATGTGTGGTATGTCATTCACAACATAGTTTTGATAGGTTAGGTTAGAATAGATCTCTCACAGACCACAAGGGTTCTTAGTATTATGAGTGTTGTTGGAGTCGAGGTACATATCTTGGCGAGTTTTAATAAACAGCTTAGACTTTTGTCAACAATATCGATCAGAGATGAAAAATATACCGATCCCAAGCAGTTGTAACGAGTTCAGGACAGTAGCAAAGAAGATGTTCTAACGTACCCCTTTCTTCTTTACATAGTTTTGATAACTGTAAAATAAATCCATTTTCATGAGTGAAGGGACTTTACATCAAAGGACAAAATTTGCCAGTGGCTCAGAGCATATATTCTTTAGCTGCCAAAGATATAGTAAAGAACGAGAGTTTTTGGAAAACAAAATAACAGAACCAGTAACGCCGGACATTGTTGTTTCACATATGCTACAATCTAAAGAAGTATGGGATTGTATTAAAAAATTGTCTACGAACGCTCAATGATTTGAGACAAATGAATAAAAAGCTGAAGTTCTGTAGTATAATAGTCTACACTTTTCCTACGACGCACACTGGGGATTTTGCGGAAAAAAGTCAAATTTGCAACATACCACCTACGCAATGTTTAATGGTATTTCTAAATTCCAGAATAGAACCAACAATAAAATCAAAAAGAATTACTAAGCCCCGACTTACAGTTTTTTTTTTTATAGATATGTCAAAAGTATAATTTTTTTTTAGTATTGAACTGACTAAGAAAAAATTTCAAAGCCCAAGGTGGTTTTTTTCCTTTTGCTTGAGCCGACTTCCAATTTTTTATTTTTCATTTAGGGTACGATATTTTCATATATTTTAGCCGGAAGAACAAAGGCTGTGAAGCATTTGATTATCCATTTATAATTAATTTTACGAAAAAAAAAAAATATATATTCCTTCATATTCTTGGATCTGCAAGTTGAGCTACATTTACCTACGGTCAGAAACTAGTATCAACGTGTTGCTTAATAACGTCTCTTTCAGTTTTAATCAATTGCAGGTGCCACCAGGCGCCACTGATTATTGTTTGGCAATGATAATAACTAAACGCTTTCTAGTGTGTGCATAATGATAACGAAACACTTTTAATTTTGTTTTGACATTTTGAGGGTAATTCAGAATTATGAACTTACATGTATCCTGTGCGTAAATATTTGCTGGCTTATATTAATAAAAAAAAAAATTAAAATTTATGAATTTTAAAAAACATTGTTTTTTTAAATTTTTTTAAAAAATAGTTTTTAAACATGTTCTTTTCTTACACAAATATATACAACTTCGTTAGTAGTAAAAATGTAAATATTTTTTGGGATGTATACTTTTTTCCGCATCTCTGTACAAAAATCCCCAGTGTGCGACGTAGTAACTTACGGTTGTGCCGTAGGACCATTCTCTCGATTGATTTATTTGGATATAGGTAAACTGACGATACCGGACATAGAAACTTACCTTTCCATGGTATGGACAGAGACATGGTAGGTGGGGGAGTATTGTTATGACAGGGGTGGCTCTTTCATCGAATGACCTGGGGTGGTAACAAGCAGATGGTACTTTCGACGTATTGCATCAGGACCAAAACGGACGTTGAGTTTAGTGCTCAAACCACCTCCCGACGAATACGGTTGTACCGGGGTGATCGGTACTTTGACGCTAGGAGGTTTAGTTCGGGTTAAAGTCCCACACTAATGGGGTAAGACTCTCGATGCTGTCTTCTCGTAAAAAAAAGTTTAAATGTTTAGCAAATACGACGATATCGCTATGTAATCTGACACTATTTCTTTCCTTTGCTACAACCAATGTAATAAATTCGTATCTTTTCGATGGACGAGTATAAAACATTTGTTCGGGAATTCGTTCAACCCTAATATTGTGTCCCATGTTGTCGTACTTATTAAAATAGCTTTGTAATTTAATTTAGAATTTTGTGTGTTAGAAAATGCGCTGGCGTGTGTGAGGATGTATTTGCATATACGAATAAAATTGAGCAATATACATACATAAGTAACTCGGTGGGTGGTAACTTTTCAAATGAAAGAGAATATACCATTTTCCCCTTTCAATGACAAAGACCCTGTACAAAACATTAACATTGTTAAAGATTTCAAAAGTTTGGGCGAAAATAAAGCTACTTGTTTATTTGGAAACATTACAAGTCTGATGCATCTAAGACGGTTCTGCAATGCAAGTGTGTGCAAGTGTGATACACTGTGTTACTCGGGAATATAATTTCAATAATCAAAAATAACTAAGCGCATGCTTGTGAGCGATACATATTTATATACATATGTATATATACATATGATTAGAAATACATACAATAAATATTTGTAAATGTTATTTAGTTGATCGGCAGGACCAATCCTACATTTATTTTTTCTTTCGTGCATTCTGTATAAAATAAAATATAATTTAAAAAATATACAATAATAATATAGTGAAAATGCTTAAAATGAAATCCAGTTGTGTAAAAAATAAAAAAAATAATTATTTGTAATAAATTTAAATTTCGTTGAAAGCTGTTGTTAAAACAGTATTTATAAAAAATATTGTACAGTTTGTATACACACAACTTTCAATGGAGAAATTGCATGAGTACCAAGGAATATCTGGCCGTCTGCATGATTGGCGCGATTCGCTAAAAGAGAGAATTTCAAAATTCAAGGAAGAAAATTCCATTAATATTTTTGAAGCCGCAAAAAATACCGCAACAGATCATTTAAAAGGGAATGCAAGCGCAGCTCAGGACTATTCGCATATATACAGGTAAATGTGAAAGAACAAAATGTGTGAATAAAGTTAATAAAAGATAACTAGAATAACAATACAAATACTAAAAAATGGTTATAATAAAATTAATAAAATAAACATATAATTAACACCTACATGCTTTCTTGGATGTTTGGTGGAACTTTTCTTCCAATTTGTGAGGTGCTCCTTGATGTTGTTCCATAAATGGGGTCTACAGTTTTATATTGCCTCCGAACGGCAAATGGTTTTTAGAGGAGCTTTTTCATGGCGGAAATGCCCTTGAAGGTTTGCCATTGCCTGTTATTACAAAACGCGATTGTATCTACGGAATGATTGGCGTGTTAAATGCCTGAGAGATTTTAGTCAAATTCAACAGAGCCGCTCAGTACTTTCTTCCTCGTGATAACCGACGCCCTCCTCTTCACTAGATCTTTTTAACACAAAGGAAGCCTTCGTACTCTTCTGCTACTACTAGCAGTACACTTTCAAGGTCACAGTGTTTGTAGGCATTCGTAAGATATGGAGTAGTCAGCGGTTTCGCTGCACATGTCTATGCCGCCGTACAGATACCTCATGGTTTCACCGTCTGCCATATTCGCCGTCGCCAACATGCAAAGGTGTAAAAATCTTTCTCTTGAACCCTCCCTGAGCCGCTTTCGTTATTATTCTCTTCTGGTTGATGATGAATACTAAATACTCTTCAAAAACTAAATTTTACCCGGCATGCATTGCTACGCTTCATTAAACAAAATTATTTTTATTAATTTTGTATGGTATCTCTATGAAAACGGATACAAATTATTTTTGGCCTTTCCATTTGGGACATAACTGAACAATTTATCTGGAGAATATATATTTTATAATTTCTGGTTTAAAAGCAATTTATGAGAAAATGAAAAACGTGGGGAGCATGAAAGAGAATTGAAGATGTAATCAGGTCTCGTAATCACAAATGCAAAAACGGAGAATATGATGGTATTTTGAAACGAATTTTCTGCCGAATAAAATGTGAGGGAGCACTTCACAAATCAGTAATTAACTTGCCTGCACTAAATCATCACGCTCTGAATATTCACAAACCAGTCACTAGACCATTATATTCCTTGACTCAACTTCGACAGACTCTTTAAGACGAGCATACCCTCAAGAAGAAAGTGGCAGACATCGAGGCCATGGAGAAAGGAGGGGAATTAAATTTCTATACAAACGGTTCCAAGCTAGACGATAAGGTTGGCTATGGAGTATTTTCGAAGGAATTAGGGCTTGTTCAAGAATGTAAGAAGAAGCTTAATTCTGTCGCAAGACAGAACAGGCTTGTACTTATATGGATTCCAGGACACTCCGGTGTTTAAGGAAACGAAATTGCCGATGAATTGGCCAACCGTGGATCGGCGGTTCCCCTACAAGGGCCAGAGACAATAATCGGAATCAGTTCCGCGGGAATTATGAATTGGATCAGCGATTATGTATGCAATTTACATAAAGAGCGATGGTCCGGTCTAGAACGCTGCAGAACTGCAAAGTGTTTTGTGACAAGTCCGAACAGAAAACTATCAAACTTTCTACTAAAACTTGGAAGGAAAGACGCTCGGTTGATGGTCGGTATTATTACAGGACACAACCCATGGGGTCAGCATATGACCACCATAGGAATCAATGAAGACCCAATGTGCCTGCCTTACTTGGAGGAGACGGATAGCACTGAGCACTTTGCTAGAGCAAGATTACGAGTTTTGGGCTCCGTTGCACACTGGGCCAGAAGACCCGAGTGAGTGGCCAAAAATAAAAATTTTCGACTTAATTTAAACAGGAAATTTATAACATCATCTTATTTTGAGTAATTTTTTACACCAAATTATGAAGTTTCATTAGTTTTTATCAATTAGTTTTTTTTATGTAACAGTTCAAAGTCAAAGTTTTAGTTCGATTTTTAACACTTTCAAACAATGTTTATCAATAAGTTGTTGTGAAAAATACTACTCAAGATGTTATTATCGTCAATAACTTTTCTTTATGGATATCAAAAAATAATTTATAATTGAAACCATGTGTATTTATGTTGAATAAGTTTTTTTTTTTTAACATTTAATCAACAAAATCTGTTTTTTATTCATACATGACTTACTTTGAAAACAAAGTTCCCCGAAGTTCCCCTATCAAATGAGTTAAATTTTATACTAATGTAAATTGTTCGTAAAGAAGTATTAAATAAGGTATATATGCGCCTTTTTGCGCCTTTTCATAAACATGTCTGAAATATCGATATTAGTGTGAGAGAAATCTCAAATAATTCTGACCCATTAATGTTTGAGCCAAAACTACCGAGGGAAAATCGAGTTTAATTCAGTGTTTGCATTTACTACTTCAGAGCAGCAGTAGTATCCCAAATAATGCTCTGCTCTAACTATGTAGTTAAACATTGTCAGCTACAGAGTAGAGCTGATAGCGCACAAGTCAAACTAGGACTCCAAGCTATGACTCTAACTGCGCAACAGTCAGAATCATAGTAGAAAAATAATTGCGTCGGTAGTTTTACACAGGAGCTCATAGTCACTAAAATAAAATGCGCAGTAGACCAAAAACAGAGATTGAACTTTGTCCAGAAAGATCCAGAACTGTTCAGTACCTCAGAGAGTGAGAGACTCTCAGCAGATCGTTCGGTCAACCACTGCAAGCTTGTATGTTACCTTGTATCCTTGGTATCCAATGCCAGCAACTCTTCATAAAATCTTGATTCATGCTGGAGAAATAATAAGACATTGTACTTTACCAGTTGGTGTATATGGAGAAGAGGCATCTGAATCGAGAAACAAAGATTACAGAAACTTCAGACTCAGGCACAGTAGACAATGTGATAGGAAAACAAACTTAGAGGATCTCTTTAATCGATTACTAGATACTTCTGATCCATTACTGTCTAGTATGAACAGGTTGTCTAGAGCTAATAACAGAAGACTTTTACCACTTTCAGCAAAAGTTAAACAGTTACTTTTGTTAGATACTCAAAATATGGAAAATGATCATAGCAGTGCCAGTGCAAATGAAGACGAATATGAATCGGAAGATGAAACAGAGGCCGAACGCGATCATGAAATGATTGCGTCTAATGACGTTCACAAACTTCTAGATGAACTTGAACTATCAGAAGAAGAAACTTCTGATTCTGAATAAATTGAGCTTAAATGCAGATTCAAAAATTAAGTCAAATTAAAAAAAATTAAAAATTAGAACAAAAAATTAGAAAAAAAATTAAAAATTACAAAAATTACAAAAAAAAATTAAAAATTACAAAAAAAAATTAAAAATTACAAAAAAAAAATTAAAAATTACAAAAAAAAAATTGGGATACTAAATCGTACTAGAATCCTCCTCGCGGTGTATCCTGGGTGTATGAGTACAGCTAATTCTAGACGTATTTTCTTTGTTCTAAACCCCTAGATTCTGAGTTTGAAGCAAAAATACGGATTTTTTAAAATTCATGTCCGCCATTTTGGATCCGCCATTTTGAATTTTTTAATTTTGACTTCGGATTCGCATTCATAGAGTGAAAAAACTATAATAAACGTGGTTTTAATCGGTTTTATGGCCTTTTCCTAAGAAAACAGAGTTTTGGCCACTCACTCGGGTCTTCTGGCCCAGTGTGCGTTGTCGTGAGAATGAGTAATATTCGTTCTCTAAAACTGAAGGATATTTACAGATTCACCAAAGAATCTGGAAAATTCTCGCAGGACTAACTGTCTCTGCCTCTATCTCTATTCTTTCCTATCTCTTTCTCTGATACTTTTCTCCTTCCCTCCCTGGTAGTTCCAGAGCTCTAAGTGCAGAGCCTGAGTATTTTAGGAGGCACCAAATCTGGTCTCTTCGTCTTCCTTGGCTCGACCAATTCAAATTTCAATTTCACATGTTTGACTATCAGACTACTGCAGCGTCTATTAGGCAGAAGTTCTAGCTAAAAAAAGTGGCTATGTATCTAAATAAACATTCACAGGAATGCCAGACAGCCCTAAATTATATTTGTGCCATATTCAAGGTCAGCCTTATTTGGATTCCGGGGAATAGAGACATTGAGGGAAATTGTAAATCCAGTGAGCTAGCCAGGAAAGGTACTACTCTTCAAGTACTCAGTGATAGAAGTACCATTGGGATGCCTATGGCCACGAGTAAATTAATAATTAAGAATAACATTATCCAAGAAGTCAATAGGCCACGGAGAGATTAAGGCACATGCGTAACAGCGAAGTTACTATGGTCGAAAATAAATAAAAAAAGACAAGGGAACTGTTTAGCCTTTCAAGAATAGAATATCTTGAAGGTCGTGCTCATTGGCTATTTGGTAGACATTCCTTGAGACTAGGAGTTTTTTTGCATGAATATTGTAGAAGTTTTAGAGATGAGGAAGAAAAAGTGGTGCACTTCCTTTGCAATTGTCCAGCGTTAGCTAAAATTAGAGCAGGCTTTCTAGGTAAATATTTTTTCAATTCTCTTACGGAACTGTCTGGAGTGAGGATAGGACCAATTCTGCGCTTCATAAGAGCCACAAAATGGTTCCATGAAGAAAAATAAATAAGGTTCGCGCGTTGTACAGTAGTATCAGTATCACAACGGACCGACTAGCACCATAAACTAACCTGACCTAGTAAACAAAAATACAAGCATTTAAAGTTTTCAATGGAATATAATGTTAAAAATGCGAGAGGATTTTACATTGGTAGCAATGAGAAGGTTATTTTTTCGTGTTCACTCCTCTCGGGAGCATAGGGTCTCGACAAGACTCTTCCATCGTACTCGGTTCTGTGCTGTTGTTTTTGCACCGTGCAAAAGCAATGAGGAGGTTAGCAGGATACTATTATAATATTAATAATATTCAATTTTTACTGAAAGAGTTTTATTTATTTTGTAGTTTAATAACAAAAGGGGTTAATTTTAATTTAATAAATTTATTGTTAGTTTTTTATTAAAATTGTTTGAAATTCTATAAATTGGGTTAGGTTAGGTAAAACTTATAGTTAAGCATGGACGGGTTCGGAGGAGTTAATTAGTTAAGTGTTTGTTTCTATTGCGAATTGAAGGAGGCATTTTCATACTGCTGAGATATCTTCCAAACCATCAAACTGTGGTGCGCCCAGACATTTTAAGCGTATTTTGAATAACGTAGGGCAAACGCCTTTTATAGTTCTACAATTTCTGAAATGTGAGACGCGTAGCACACATTTCTCGTTTCTTCTGCTTTACATATGTACATTTATCCAATTTGGACATGAAAGTGTTTTTCATTCTAATTAGCAACAATGCTTTGAAAATAAATTGTTTCTGTCAAAGCGAATTTATCGGCCTTAGAAATAATCAATTTCCTTTGAATATCTGAAAGCCAAAAGAAAATACAAATACATGTAAATTTTGCTTTTGTTATACTGCCTTCACCTTGAGTATATTGATTTTTTTCTATTAAATGCAATAAATGAAAGCATGACAAAATATCTCAACCATCTACTACTGCAAGTAAAAGGTTAAATGTTGGTATAGTATTAGAATAGTAGTTATTTTAAAATCAAAGCTCAAGCACGCAAATTCTCTGTGACCTTGATTGAAGTTATTTATGTTAAGGGTTTAATTGATTTTTTTAAACAGCTTTCATGCAAAAATGTAATATTTTTCTTATGTTTTTGTTATTATTTTTAACATTTGTATAAGGAGTTTTTTTTTAATAATTGTCGAGTGGCAAAAATTGTATTAGTTGTATTTCAACTCTATAACTAAACCATCAATATAAGTTTCAGTATATAAAGTCAGTGGTAATACTTTTATAAAATTTTAAAGTTTTTTTGAATATTTTTCATCTGATAATTTTTTAATTTAGATTTTTTAGTTTTAGCTTTTGATATAGGAGCCAATCCTACTTGAAAGATTTTTCACGACTTCTCTGCTTTAGATCTTTCGCTGTATTATGCTGCACACAATTTCAAATCCATTCGGCAACTGATTTCCTTCAATTTACCCAGCATATTCGCGTTTTAGTGATACCCAGATGACCTCCGCTTGGCCCATTGTGGAACTTCTCTAAAACGCGTAATTCTGGATTTAGGAAGTGGGATCAGATTACGGGAATGATTTCCGTCTTCGTTTTCCCATACGCGATGGAGAACCCATCAATAATTTTAAGGCTATTCCATTGCACCCAATATGTCTTACTTTCTAACGTCATTTCGGGTTTTTTTACAGCATTAGGTTCCCATTCATCATCGGGTTGCAACTGCATTAATCTGATGTCAACTGTCCCCTCGGACCTTTCGACATTGGAACAATGCCTGTACTCTATAACACAAGGTCGCTGACATAGAGCTTTAGCAATTCCATGTTGTTTTTTTTTACGATGCTCGATCTCGAAGTCGTAACTTTGGAGTCTTTCGATCCATCTGATCCAATTTGTCCTTCCGGATGCTACAACTGGATTAACAATTTCAATGCTACGTGGCGAAAAAGGTGCTGAGATGATTCCACCCAGTCCTCCAGAAAGGACTTGAAAAAATCCCAAGGGTCACCACATGGGTACCTAACGGACAATGCCCGGTAAGTTTACTTACCGAATTCGAAAGCTGCGGCTTTGTTAACCTAAGAAATTCTCTCGAGCGCCCCCGGTCTACCCGTGTCCAGAAGGATTTCGTGACTTTCCACTTTTGCGCACTAGCGCAGCGCTCGCTGAGTTGATGCGAAGTCCATCTTTCTAGAAGCACACCACAGATTCTTAAGGGAATCCCAATCTTCTCATTTTGCGATGAAACCATATCGAGGGTCCCCTGCCTAGCCAGCTCATCAGACCCTCTATGCCGCTGTGACCGGGAACCAAAATGAGCCTAATATCGAAGTATTCGGATGCCATCTAGAGAGAAGTGAGGTATTCCCCGACTAATTTTGAACGTGCAAACAACGAGCCCGAGCCACTAATTGCCGCTTAGCTGTCGGAGTAGATATATACATATTTTACAGTAATTACAGAAGTAAATAACCAATCTCCAGCTTCCTTACTTGAGGCCATCTCCGACTGAATAGCCTACAGTGGTCCAGAAACCTAAATTTGAGCCTGATGGGTAGCCCCCACCAACTCTTCCGTCCAACTTCCAGCCATCCGTAAACATGTTTGCCATGCCTTGCCTTCACATGTTGCACACCGCCACTCCTCCTTTGAGGGAGTATGAATGGTCCGCTCAGACCTAGCGAGGGTGTACAATGATCCAGCACCATAAGAATAAACTCAAAGTTTTTAAGAACATTAGAGTGCCCGTACCTTAAATCTAGCTTATGGCCCGAACACCTCAATCTGATTCGGCGCGTGCAGCGGCAGTTTTTTCGGCAATGTCTACGAGTGCTACATTCAGCATAGCTTTGAGCACTAGGGTAGGAGGAGTGGCAATGAGGGCAGACCTTTGGATCATCTCCTGCTTCTTAACTGATGTCATCCCTTCCAGCGAGTTCCATCAGACAATGACTTCGTACAACAAACGTCACTTTAGGCGAGAGGCCCCGTCTTTTGCCGATAGCACCCCTACATCCATACAAAGCGACTGTTGCATCCCTAATTTTCTCCTCAATGTAGACTTCCACGTTAGCCCTCTGTCAAGTATAAGTTCCAGGCACTTCACCCTGTCAGAGAGCACCAACGGAGCGCCCACTATTGAGGGGAGAAAGACTCAAGTAAGTCTCCTTCGCTCTATTTGTATACATACATGTGCTTAATAACTATCGTCATTTCTAGATTTGGCAACTCGTATTTTCTGGCGACTCCTGTCTCCCCTTTACTGTCTTGTATCTTTTATTATCTTTTAGTATCTCATCCACTCAGTTTTTGTTGCCAGTAAATCCACAAAAGTTCTATTAAGCCATACGTTTTTTGTCCTGTGAACACCACTTTGTAAATGTAATTTTGCATGTCCCGTGAACACTACCTAAATATATACAGAATGAATAAAGAGAAAAGGAAGATGGTGAGTGACTTCAATTGGAGCTCACGCCCTTTTTGGGTGTTTGGCCGAACTCCTCCTTCTTTGTGGCGTGCGTCTTGATGTTGTTCCACAAATGGAGGGACCTACAGTTTTAAGCCGACTCCGAACGGTAGATATTTTTTACGAGGAGCTTTTTCATTGCAGAAATACAGGTTTGCCACAGGGGCGACAACTATTAAAAAAAACTTTTTCTTCACATCATTCATTTCATTTACCATAAAGTAATTTCATTTTAACGGAGTAATTGCCTACCAGCATCTGCTGCTAAATACCCAAAAATATATAAATTTCGCACTCAAAAAAATTTGGATTCTAATTTATTATTTTTTATTTTTAACAGGCATAAAACCCGTTTGGAATTGGTAAGAATATCTGCGGCCGTCATGGGAATTGAGTTTTCGTATGCGGCCGAAACAGCGTTCGTTTCACCAACTTTACTGAAAATTGGTATAGAACATCAACATATGACATTGGTTTGGGCATTATCACCTTTAGTAGGATTCTTTGCGTGCCCTCTCTTAGGCTCTATGAGCGATCGCTGCAAGCTGAATTTGGGTAGACGAAGACCATTCATAATTTTATTATCAATGGGGGTTATTATGGGTAAGTAAAGTAATTAATAAATATACAGTGAACCTACGACATGGATAAGTTCGGCTAAAATGGATCCGAAAATTTATTCAGTGAGTTCTTAAATAATATTTGTGGTACCAATATTTCATTAAGTTCTTTTCACTCATTATTCACTTAAATTATTATGCCAACTTTAGTTTACCTAGAGCGAAACAAGTTTTCATTACGAGCGACTAGCCTTAAGTAGGGGAAAGCGACGAAAAGCATACTCTCGATGCTCCACGCTCTTCAGCGCGGAAGAAACCGGCCTCCAAAAGGCAAAGATATCTGGCCCCCCAAAGCTTTTAGCGAGGTGGTGAAGGCACACTTAACGAAGAATGGAAACATATCTCCATTCTCTCTCATATAATGGGTTTCTATGAAGTTTATAAGTGTATTCTTCTGAGATACCTTGGCTCGGAACCGATTATTCGAGATACCGGCTGCGATAAAAATGGAATCAAGCACTACAAAAGGGCCATCTCCTCTGTGTGACAGTTAAGGCTTGGGAAAGACCTGGTTGCTGTACATAGGGCTGATATTTCTAGTAAGCTGCGAACCTAGGGGGCTTATCCACCTATGCAATGCAAGACTATTCGCCGATGAGTGAAGGATAGTTTGATTTGGCGAGGATAAAGGGAAGTAACTCGGGTGGACATGTTGAACCGATGAAGGTATATGGGCACCGCTCAGAGCAGACCTTCTCCTCCAGGCATCTTAACCTCGTCCATTGCAGACTCTCAGAAAGCACTACAAGTGAACCTCAGATCCACCTCTCAGTGAATGTACTAGATAGAATTTGGCGCCCGAAAGCAACACATGCTCCGCCTACGTCGGCTTTGTCTACAGGTAGACTAACTCCTAGTGTCTAAACCCGAGGAAGCAAACTTTGATCCCACTGTTCCTGCTACAACTGAGGGCGAAATCCTAGGACCAATAGAAATTGACCCCCCTCTTTCTGAAACTGAGGCGGATTTTACAAATTAACTTGCATTACTCAAAGGTAGCATTCGATCTTTTCTTCTGCGCCTAGGCAAATACGGTGGAGAAACTCGTTTTGTCTAAGAACCCTGAGTCATAAGAAACATCGTTTGCGAATTATATTCTGTCACCCTGTCACGTTATAGTAATAGGAGGAAAACTGACTGGACAAAATACAAAGCGTCACTGCCAGTTTCTTTTCATAAACGCACTTCTCTCGGTACGCTCAACCCATCGTTAAGAACTGATGAAGCGAACTATCCAACCGAAACATCTAAGATATAGTACATATGTACAGAAAAACGTCCATTGCTCTATATGCGTGCAAAACGACTATAGGTAAAAGAAGGGGCTTAAAACTGCGCATAGCATTGGCACTGGTCCCACACTTCGGTTCAAGGCCCATCCTCTTCTGAGGGAAAGACAGCTCAAGACGAAATAATAGGGTCGGCAGCGGGATTCACTCAGAAGTGCTGCAGTTGAACTTAAGCTATGGCGACCTGACCAGTGTTGGGTCTTTAAAGTTGAGCGAAATTATGGTATTACATTTTTATGAAACCGACTTTTTTATGCAACTTTGTCCTAAACCTTGGTAAAATATTATAGCTGAAATCCTTAAAGCTATAATTTTAGAAATTGACTGTTAATTTTATCGTATATGACAATGCAGCTTTTACTTGAGGTCTAACAATTTACAATTTGAAGCGGGTCGCTTTCTTTATGCAGTTAAATTGAAGAGTGATGCATTCACTAAGAGCAACCCTTCTTTTTTTAAGTATGCATTCGATCTTCCTATCGTAGAGCTCTCTGTAGAAATTCTTTCAGCTTAGATATCGTTAGAACTGTCTCACCTTGTATTTTTCCAACATATGTAGAAATATTTTACATATTGCGACTAATCATACACATTCGCGAAAAGTCTGGCAACAACACCAAAGGAATGAGGTGCTAAAATAAAAAATGAATGTCAGACCACAAGACAGAAGTTGCCAGAAAATACGAGTTGCACATTTAGAAACTAGTAAACAGTAAAGTCCTCTCTCAACGAACAAAACTGACACTTTATGAGATGTCCATTGGAGTGTTTGAGAGAAAGATTCTGCGGGTGATTTTTGGACCTTTGCACGTTTCCGACGGCGAGTAGCGTATAAAGATCCAGCGGTTTCGTTGGCTGGTTAATGTCGTTCTAATGGATACAAACGCTACGGTACTGAAAGTAATAAATGCGGTACCAGCTGATGGCTGCAAAGGAAGAGGAAAACCTCCTATGCGTAGAAGAGATCAGTTGGAGAAGGGCTTGGCTTTATTTACCATAATGTATCCAACTGGCGGGTGTTAGAATGAGAAAGAAACTGGCGCGCTTATTCCTTGTAATTAAAGCGTTAGAGTTAAAAATTAAGGTTTAACCGTAGGTTTAGCAAACAATTGAGAGCCGAGATTTTTGAATCTCAGCCCAGAGAGAGCAGGGCAGCTGAGGAAAAGATACTAAGATGATTTCAACTCATCCTCCTACATTCTAAACTGGCACCCACAAATTTGTAAAGCTGCAGCTTTGTTAGCTTTAAAATTTGCCTCGAACGCACCCGGTCTACCGTACCCAAACGCATCTCAGAACTTTGCTAGTTCGTGCACTAACTCAGCCCTCATGAATTGACGTGAAACCCACTTTTACCAAAGGTTACCTCCTTGACAGTAATCACACAAAGCAATCAACAGTAATCACACAAAGCAATCAACTGCTTCTTTGATTGTGGCTACCTCCACCTCGTTCTTGTGTGCCATAAAATCTGGCCAAAGTTCTCCGGTATGGCCTTTTAGGTTCACCGTTATAATGTCTTCATTGCAAAAAAAAAAAAATGTTTTGAGTACCTTTCTGATGAGTTTGCAGGAGCTTGGTTTATCTGCACACCTACACACCATCAATAATTCACTTTTCGCCCAGATCTCCGGATTACTGTTAGTGCTTAGTCACAGCTTCGGAATCGGATCCACTTTTCTCAAGCGGCAAAGCTTTTCTGTCCTACGCCAGAACCCTCCCCTTCTCAGTCCTGTCGAACAGTGGCCTGCAGCTGAAGTCAGACCCCGTTAACGTCTTTTAGGACTGCCTTCTCGAAGCCATAGATGATTACCCCTTTTGTTTCAGTGAACGGTCCGAGGCACTCTGTATTTAGAAGAATGAGCGTCTGCCGATTCCTCGGACCTCTTCACCACAACCACCTTCCCGGTGTGTGTGATAAATTTCGGGTTACACTAACGGTGAATTTCTTCCGTCTCCTTTGGAATAGGAGGTTCGGAAAAGAACCAGACATGCACACGCAAGCGCTGATGCAGATACATTATGATCACTTCCAGCTTGGCTCCCTTCCAGACCTCCCGCCCCAATGCCACTTCCGCCCTGCACATACAATCCAATCGATAATCGGCGCTCGTGCCAAAGTGCCACTCGGCACTCACCACCTTCATGAAAACCGCACAGAAAGTGGACGTTACCTTACGTTACCTGCCCGCTTAGTGACTTCGCTGAATGATACAGTCCCTCATCAATTTTGAGTCCATTAATGAAGGAAGCTTTGCCTCTTAACACCCGATTTTTGCGGGGGTGGCTTCACGCTCATCGTCTCTCCCTTCCCTTCCTTTGCGTCGCTAAATACCCTCTGGCACACTCAAGCATCAGAGAATGCTTCTCTGAAAAACATTCTGCCCGCCGTAGCGTTGGCCAAAACTAGAAAATGAGGTAAACACAATTTTAACAGAAAATGCAGGAAAATCTCCAATAACACATAAAATGCTATAAAACGAAATTGCAAGAGATCCAGTATTGAAAAATTTTCCAGAGTTTTGCAAAAAGCTCTAGAATATATATGTAGACATGAAGCAATATCTTGCCCGAAAAAAATTATATTACCGTTGCCAAAGATTATACAGGGCCCGCCATCTATCGTTACGGATTTGAACTAGATATTATTTGAAGAATGGTAACACTTAGCTGTCATCTGATTTGACAGAAAATTAGTTTTATTCTTCCGCTGAACGAAAATGGATGTGTATACGCTCAAAGAACGCTGGGAAATATTGCGACATTACTTTGAAAATCATGGTAATGTTGCAGAATGTGTACGAAAATTACGTACGGCAATGGGAAGAAGCAAGCATCGAATGAAGCGTATGTGCATTACTTTGCCGTCACGTATGTGCATTACTTGCTTTGACGCCGTTGGGGTGCCGTCAAAGACCAGTGTTATGCCAACAAACCAGCAACAATTGAAGCACTGAAGACCAACATACGCGATGTCATAGCTGAAATGCAACCGCATACAATCGAAAATGTGTTGAAAAATTGGACCGATCGTATGGGATGGTGCATGGCTAGCCGAGGCAGCCATATGAATGAAGTTGTGTTCCATCATTAACCGGAAGGATTGTACTTAAAAATAAAGAAACAGTTTGGAAAAATATTGAGTAGTTTCTTTTTTATAGCATTTTTAATTCCGTAAAGTTATATGGTGGACCCTTTATAATGGTAGGCAATCAGATCGCGATAGCTAGAACCTACAAAAAGCTAATTCTAACGAATTTCAGAACGAACAAAAGCGATTGCTCACAGCTATCTATATTGGCCCGCAATAGATAAAAACATAATACACTTTGTAAAAGATTGCATCAATGTTCATCTAGAGTAAAACTTACAATAAAAACAACGTTAAGACCATGGTCTACACCTGATGGACCATGACAATGCTTACACATCGACTACGCAGGGCCTTTCAGTGGGTATTATTTCTAAAATAGCCAGAAATAGTGATAAATAAGTCGATCTCTATTCCCCAAACCATCAATATTTAAAGGGAATTTTTTTCTAGGTACCGATTTCCAAATATACGCTACTCAACATGTTTGCTTAAGTCTATATTACCCAATGTCAAATGGTTAGGCGGAACGATTTGTTGATAAACTTAATCTATCAGCCTTGACGAGGTTTGCTATTTAACTATGGCGAAAAAGAAAATTGTGAGGGGAACTTTGGCTGCTATGTCACTTGGGAGATTCGGCAGCCGAATTTTGAACGATCATTTCACATGTATTCACACACTCGTCCAATCCATTGTTGTTCAGATGGCAACGAAGTGTCATTGGTTGATTTTTTTCGTATAACACTAACATAAGCTAAATTTTTTTAAACACATATCAAGTGACGTCAGCCCATCTGCTGATTCTGAGAAATTCCCTCAGAGCCGAATAACGGTCTGCTAAATATCACCCTCTAAACATCTTTTTACCATGAAACCTTACAATCTATCATCCCGGTCTTGATCCAAATTGGGTTTTTAAACTCTTAGCATATAAATGCCGAATACTATTGCCGCAACTATTATCGGCGGCAAATAGAAATGTGCAGATTCTGCGTATTCCAATGATTTCCACGTATTCCAATGAAAGTCCACGTGCTTTTCATGAACAAATATATATATGTAGGTACATATGTATGTGGCCTGCTCTAAACTTGGTACTCCGGATAAATTTTTCACTTATGCCCCAAACGGGCAAACCAAAGATGTTGTATAATATATCCGCCTTAAAAAACAAAAATAATGAAAATAATTTTATTTGATAATATTGCAGTGACCGTATTTTATTCTTACATCATTAGAATTTTGTCTTCTTTATTATAAATTTCAAACAGGACTTCTTTTAATACCTAATGGAGAAAATTTGGGATACTGGTTCGGTGATGACTATCAAGAACCATTCGATTCTGCTGTAAATACAACAAACGCAAACCTCAAAGTACATTCACTTCCAGTAACTGCTTCAGAAGATAAACAGAGCGTCTCAGCAAAAAATAAACATCCATGGGGAATTTTTTTTACTATATTGGGAACAGTTCTCCTTGACTTCGATGCGGACGCATGTCAAAGCCCTTCCCGAGCATATTTACTAGATATATGTCTTCCAGGTGACAAACAATTGCTTTTCGTATAATATTTATTATGACTTTAAGGCTTTTATTAGAGGATCATGTTAGAGGACTTTCTACTTTTACAATCATGGCTGGTTTAGGCGGCTTTATGGGATACTCAATGGGAGCCGTGGATTGGGATACAACAGTAATTGGTATTTATACTAATATAAGTTTTGTAGCATTTACATTTTTTTGTTTGGGTTTAGGGAAAAAACTTGGCGGCCACATAAAAACTGTTTTCACCTTGGTCACCTTCATTTTTGCTTTTTGCGTAACATTGACTATAACGAGTTTTAAAGAAATTCCATTATGGGTTCTCACCAACACTAAATATGGGAAGCATCAAAAACTTGACGCAGATGATCCACTTATGGAAACATACGGCTCCATGAATCAAATAGCGAGTAGCAACGAGATGGTAAGAATAATCTATATATATGTATGTGTATGTACCTATAGTATTTACAAGTTTGTATACATCAGTAATGCTCAAAAATTTCTTATCTCGCCCACAAGTCTCATGAAATCAAGGCAATTCAGTAACAACTTATAATGTTTAAGCAGCGAAGCTACATCATAGCTCAAAACAGTGTTTTTTTTACGCGAATCTATTAAAGGTGGTATCGGTAAATCGGCTGATTTGTTTTTTCTTTTGCCGCGTCCATGTGGCTATCAACACCGAATGAAACAAGGCGAATTCATTCTTTGTATTATACTTTGACGTGACAATCAAACGAACAAAACATTGTTGTTGGTCTAGTGACACCACCTTTAACGCTCCTTAGTTTCTTCGAGCTGTGATATAACTTAAACTGCGCTATTTCGAACAGCCACATCACAGTTTCAATTTTTATTACGCGCACAAGGTATTATAAGTATAATTTTGTTTCTTAACGGTTTTATTTAGCATAATAATGAAATCGAAATATGTATTTGTGAGCGTTATCTGGCTGTTTGTGGCCCAAACTACGAGTATCTGATCTGAATGGCAGATGGTTTTTAGGAGGAGCCTTTTCACGCAGTGGAAGGAAAGGCAAACTTCCTGCCCAGAGGCAACCACTATTATAAAAACAATCTCTATTGTTTGGTGGTTCATGACTGGGAATTCGAACCCGGGCTCTGCCGAATGGTAGTTATGCACTAACCATTCCACTACAAAAGAAAAATACTATTACAATCCCTAAAAAAGCGTTCAAGATTGTTATCCAACCAATAAGCTAATAATTCGTATTCCTATTGTGCTGAAAACCTTGAATCAGGGGCTTCAACTTTGACAATGGTTGCAAATATTATACAATTGTGGTCACAGCTGCAATGAGTCATTGGTATATACACTTATATAAATATTTATTTACAGCTGCAATTTTGAGAAAACAGTATTTGTTTCTTATTTCATTTTATCACAGCTTAACAGTTCAATGGAAAATGGGGACAAATTGGAACTTCAAGGACAGTCGAATGAAGCGAAAAGTTTTGAAGGGAATGACGAAAACCTTTTGGAGACAAATTTCGATCAAAATTATATGCCCACATCAAAGCCAGATCAGGACGGCATAACTGATGTACCTCTTCAGACAGTTGAAAATTTATCTAATTATTTATACTCGGTCATTTATATGCCACACTCATTGCGGATGGTCTGCTTAACCAACTTGTTCTGTTGGATGGCTCACGTCTGCTATTCGTTGTACTTTACGGACTTTGTGGGTGAAGCAGTTTATATGGGCGATCCCAAAGCTCTTGAAGGCACATTATCGCAAATCAAATATGAAGAAGGTGTTCGGTTTGGCTGCTGGGGAATGGCAATGTATTCATTGTCATGTGCGTGTTACTCTCTAATAATCGAAAAATTGATTCAAAAGTTAAGGTAAGATTTTTCACATTTGTATTATTAATAGAGAGATAGAATTTTCTGAATTGAAAAAAATAGAAATATATTGTTACAGAAAACAATTTCATGAAAAAATATGTATATATTAAAGGTAAAGTACGTATATTAAAGGTAAAGTACGGTTTATATTTTTATTATTCTGTCACTGATGGCAAATCATCATAGCAAGTACAAATAATATAAGTTTATGGACGTGGTGGCATTTCATAGTCGATTCTCCAAAGCTTAGAGTTGTAACTCGAGATGACCAGTTTGGTAAAGAATCAGTCAACATCCGTCAAGAATGATAGATTACCAGCTATTTCAGCTATGCTGAAAAACGAAATCGAGCGAGTAACTTCCGTTTCCACACCATCGGGGATTCGGCAGCAGAATTCTGCCCGCTCGTTTCACACATATTCACACAGTCGTCCAATCAGAGCTTGTTAATTTTTTTCGTATATCTCCAACACAGTCGTACAGTTACGTAAACAAAGCTCTGCCATGACACCGGTTACGTGAGCCAATCAGCTAATTTTTCAAATTCGCAGAAAGCCGATTAACAGTAACAGTTATTGGCTAAACTTTCTGAATTTTTTTCAGCATGAACATGTGAGGGTTAGAAGTGCTGGATTGGCTAAGAACATCACGTTGTCTATGAAAGTTTGCAGGAGAGTTCAAGACAGTGAATTCGTCCCCATGCATAAGAACTAGGCATTTCGTTGCTCAGGAGGTCGATATTTATGATGATAGACAACGTCGGTTGCTTGCTGTTTTAGCTTCGGAGAGTGAGAAAGAGAGAGCATGGAAAAAATTGATCTCATCCGATCTGTTCAGATTTAACATTGATACCTCACACAGAGCTTGTATATGGGTTTTTTTAGTTTTTGTCAAACCGTTTGACGCTCGTGTGAAGAAAAAAATTTTTTTTTTGTTTTTCTGGCAGCTATGCTGAGGTTTGATTGAGAAACCGTCATTTCTACTAGAATTCATAGCAACATTCATATGTAACATTTATGTAGATCGTATAGATTCGCAAACATATATAGTGTGTGTATATGTATAATATATATTTTTTATGTTATTATATATTATTCGGCTTGTATATTATGTTAGCCGAACGGGTTGGTGCGTGAAGCTATTAGGTAGCACCCGGGTTCGAAACCCCGAGCATGAAATACCAAATTACTTTAACTCGACTATGACTAAGAATTGAATTATTGAATAAGCGAAATGGAAAACATTAGCACGTAAAGAAATCGCTCAGGTCCATGCCTATAATGGCACTAGCCTGACTAACAGACAAATTGCCGAATGGTAGTCACGCACTAACCCATTCGACTCCGGCAACCACTGAGTTTTAGTCTGATGTAATTTGATACCATTGTGCTTCTACTTGTTTCCCTAGTTCATGGAGGCATAGCCCATCTGTTTGGAAGCCATAGAAAGTTACTTATGAGTAAATTTGGGCAATGATGCCTTAAAAACTGTTCGAAACAGTATATCTCTGAATCACTATTTATTTCAACGTTTTCTGGAAAATTTTCCATTTACACAAATTTTCCATTTACAGAGTTAATTGTACAGGGCACGGCACTCGAAGTGTAACCACTTAAAAAGACCATACATTTAGTTTGGAAAATTACTTGTATGCAATTCAAAGTAAAAAGTGTGTGAAAATAATACAAAATTAAGAATCAATTTACTTTTTCTCCATATGACCACCTTTTGCCTTGACTATGGCCTTGAGACGGTCCAGAAACGAATCGCAAGTTGCCCGAATGTGACTTGCAGGTATTTTTAGTTCGGACCTTGCTCTCAAAAATGGCTCAAAGAGAATAATCCATCGGATTCGCGTCTGGTGAATTTGAGAACCATTGTGTGGACGTTATGAAGTTCGGAACGTAGTTTCTTAGCCATTCTTCGTTCACTCGAGCTTTGTGAAATGGTGCCAAGTTAAAACGTCCATGGTCTGCCACCGAAATGTTTGTTTGCCCACGGCTTCAAAGCAACCCCCGATAATATTTCGTATTTATCTTGACACCAGGGTCGATGAAAACGATTGGAGAGCGCCTATCTGCGGTTACAGCGGCCCAAACCATTACCTTTGGCGGGTACTGTCTCCTGGTGGCCAATCGAGGACTCGGATGCTCATATGAACGGTCGGTCAAATAATCCATATCGTTTTGGAAGTTTACGAATTGCTCAATTTCAAAAATTGTCTCGACTTTCGGCCAAGCAAAGCAACTTCTTCGCTCTTTCAAGTCTGATGGATGATAGGGTCAGATATTTTCAGTTCTTTCGCCATTTGATTGGCACTTCGTCGGCAATTTCGCTAAAATCGTTTCTTTACATTTTGAACCATTTCACGTGACGTTGCAGTCTTTTGATGACCACCTCCATGACATTTTGCGATGCTACCAGTATCATTGCAACGACCCGATTTACACGAGGAGACATCTGGAAGGGAAACATTTTGTTCGGTGGCGAAGGACGGTCGGGGAAGAGAGAAGGGATTTTGTCTCCCGTACTCGGCGACACGCTTTGCTCTTCTTATTCGTATTTCCAATCTTTCCAATTTTTGATAGTTGCTTCATTCGTTTTCTTCTTTTGTGGGAGAAGGTTCTGAGTTATGTGTTGGTTTTCAAGCAACATCCGAACACTGCTTGGGAAATGCACGATTATTTTTGCTAGTAAAGTAGGTATAATTTAAAATATATTATGGGGCATGTTTATGTTGAATTCTAATTTTCCTCGCATTTCTAGTTACTCAAGCTAGTTTTAAGTTAATTATTTACATATGAAGTATTTTTAATTTAATTTTTTTTATTCAAGTATAAGAATTTATAAATATATTTCAATAAAAAAACAACAAATTATTTATTATTTAACCAGATTGCATTTTTCATTCATATATTTAAGAAACTGTTGTCGAACGCTCTCTGCTTTACATGTAAGCGCGTGCTAGAATACATCCGAACCAGACGATGCTAAAGTGTTAAATGTCAAAATGTCGCGGAAACATTTTTGCCCGTGTGAACGCGAATGAAACTTCAAAAGAGAATTTCCAGTGTCTCCCTTCCAGATGTCTCCTCGTGTAAATCGGGTCAACGAGTAATGGTGCGATAAACAAAAACTTTATTTACTTTAAGGTGCTCGAGCACACAAACAATCGCTGGTTGTCATTTTCCAGCCAAATACAATGCAACCTAACTATTACGTTTGAAATCCATTACTGATTTTCTTTTTTCGCGTTAAGTCTCGGAAAAATGCTTCCGCGTGTAAGCAATACCCTGGACCAGTGGTCGCCAACCTTTTCAATGTGTTGAGCTACTTTCAAGATTTTGAAATAAACGGCGAGCTACTTGCACAAGCCAACATAAATTAAATAATACACAGTTATATTCGACATACAATACATGTATTTATTTTACTAATATACGTTCTATATATAATAAACTTATGACATAAAAAAACAACAAAACAGTAATAGTACATTATTATATAAATAAAATATGGGCAGATAAAAAGAGCATATTTAATGAGAAGGTTGACATTCTGACTCATCGATAATTTTTTTAATATTTGCAGTATAATTTGATACAGTCATTCGAATACAGTTATCCAAATGTATATCTGTAAGCCGATTGCGGTATTTATTTTTAATAAATTTCATCTTGGAAAAAGAAGATTCACACAAATAAGTTGAACTGAATAACGCTTTCACTTTCAACGCAACACGACATAAAACTGAATACTTATCTTTACTTACTAAAATCCATATACATTTTGTATTTGAACCTAAAGATTTTAAAGTCAAGTCACTTTGAAAAGCAATCAGTTCCATTTCTGTCACAGCAATGTCTTCGCCAAAGTTGTTCATAACACAAGTTGCAAACTGTTGTATATCAATGTCCATGAAGGGTGAAACAACAAATTGCGCCACTAAAGCAATTTTGCTGAAATCCTTGAAACGATTTTTGAAGTTTTCCTTCAAGTTAGAAACTATTTCCATATGATATTTACTGTCATAGGGCTCTAATAGATTTTTGAATATATTTTCGGAAAGAATAGGAAAATGCTTAGTATCGCGGTTTTTTAGGTTTTGTTCCCAAAATTCAAGTTTCGTAATAAATGCATTTATATCAGAAATCATTTCCGCTAATTCTTTATCCCTGCCTTGAAGCTGCAAGTTAAGCTCATTTAATTTCTCTGCAATGTCCACAAGAAAACCAAAATCTCTGAGCCAAGTCGAATTTTCCAGTTCAGGAATCGGTTCATCGCGTTCTTTGAAAAATTGGAGTATAGCAGGCAGGACATCATTGAAACGTTTGAGCACTCGTCCTCTGCTTAACCATCGCACTTCAGAGTGAAGAAGTAGCTCTCCGTATTGACAGTCAATTTCATCAGCCAAGGTTTTAAATAATCTTCTTTGTAACGCTTGAGCTCTAATCTTGTTCACAATTTTCACCACCAGTTTCATAACGTTGTTCAAGTTTAGAAAATTTCCACATAATGCTTGCTGATGTATAATACAGTGGTAACTAAGAAATTGTGCAAAACTTTCATCCTTATGACATAGCGCCGCGAGCCCCTTATCACAACCCACCATAGCTGGAGCACCGTCAGTTGTCAGGCCTACCATTTTTAATATTGGAATTTTCTCAGAAGCGATGAGATTTTTTTAAATGAGAAAACAGCTCTAGCCCAGTAGTATGTCCTTTGAGTGGAATAAACTTCAAAAGATCTTCTTTAATTGTAAAATCACTAAAAGCCATCCTGACAAATATGGCCATCTGTGAGGTGTCAACTACATCTGTTGATTCATCCATTTGCAGTGAAAAATAAATGCAGTTATCTAAGTCACTTCTTAACTGTAAAAAAATATCATTGCTCATTACTTTTACTCGCCGCATCACTGTATTAGCAGAAACTTGCATAGATTTTATAGCAGACACTATTTCGTCTTTATTTCTAAAGTTGGCGAATAAAGAATCTGCAGCTTCCAAAAATGCTTGTTTTATGATTTCCCCGTCTTCATAAGGTTTTTTCTTTTGTGCAATTATCTGGGAAACACGATAAGATGCTTCAGTTGCAGCCTTATTTTTGTCGATTGTTTTCAAAAATATTGACTGTTGTCCAATTAACTGGATTTTTAAATGTTTCAGTTTTTCTTTTCTGGTGGCAGAATTTAACGGGAATGCCTTCTCAAAATTCGAATGTAGAGTTTTATGATGCCTCTCAATATTTCCTTTTTTAGGAACTGACACAGATGTATTACATAACAAACAAACACTTTTGCCTTTAACTTCTGTGAAGAAGTATTGTTCCTTCCATTCCGAATGTAAATGGTATGTCTTCGCCTTCTTACTACTGCTTGCCATAATGTGTCGAACTCTAACCCAACCGCTGCACGCAGAACGTTGTTAATGCCGTTCAGTATTAAACTGAGCGCAATGTCGACGTGCATTGCGTATATATAAAGCCAAACAATTCTCGAACACGCTTATCGGTTCCAGCCGATCCTAGAACGGAGACGCGACTTCGCGTCGTGTTTGTCGGCGCGAAATCGCTTACCGCAGTGTTGCCGCTGTTTATCTATTTATTATGAAAATTTCTGAAATTTGCTAATACTGGTATGATTTTCAGACTTTTGGATTTTTTGCAACGTGAGCAGCGCGAGCTACCAGAATTGCCTTTGCGAGCTACCGGTAGCTCGCGATCGACGGGTTGGCGACCACTGTCATGGACTATCATTTAGCCAACTAACAGACAGCTGATACCCGTGCATCAGTGGCGCGAGCGGTCTGAAGTTGGTTACACTTCGAGTACCGGATCCTGTATATTAAAAAGGACTTGCTAAATTCTGAACCCACACTAAGCACTTTGTGCAAACGGATAGTGACTATCATTATTATTACTGTTAATCAAACATAACCAAAAAGAATTGTGCTGGTTAGCCTATAAACTAGCGAAACTGCTCTCAGGTAGCGTTGGGATCGATTGGGTTAAAATAGCAAATTCAACTTAAACGAGAAAATTTATTATAAATTAAAAAATAAATGCATTTGAGAAAAGTATAAACAATTTTTTTTGCTCTACTGTGCATTTGATAATTCATAATAAAATCATGAGTGTATTAATCTTATTTCAGTGCAAAAGTGGTGTATGTTGGCGGATTGTTATTCTATAGCGTCGGTATGACATTAATGGCTTTGACTCGAGCTAAAGCGAGCGTAATTATATTTAGTTGGACGGCGGGAGTCATGTACTCCACTTTATTTACTATGCCGTACCTTTTGGTTGCACATTATCACTCTATGGGTACCGTAAGTAAAATCATTATTCCCTCTAAATGTTTACATGCATTTATTTACATTTGTATTCAATATTTAGACAAAGTTTAAACTATTTGTATTTTTCTGTACGTATTAATGCATGAGGTCATTTAATATGAAGTGTACAATCTATTTGCTCCGAAACAAAACTCTGTTGGTATAGTGAAAAAACATTCATTCCAAGATATAACTTTCATCCCAACCGGCGCACAGTGCCGCCTTAATGGACAAAAATCGAAAAATTAATTATTTGCAATGTGAACGTATTTGGTATTTTTTATAAGGGTAAGCTATCAATGAAAAATAATTAAACCGAAGTTTCGATATAAAATAAATTATATGCCGCAAGAAAGCCACTAAAATTAACAATTTTAGTACTAACAATTTTAATCTGATCATGGCCAAGCGCAAGCTCTTCACGAAAGAAAAAAATCAAAAATACATTTTTTGAAGTTTGGAGTTGACAAATCGGCCCCCTTAGCAAGACAATGGGTTGTTAACTCTAGTAAATTTGAGTAACAGTGGAGGAAAAATGTATTTGCATTTCGTTTTCAAAAGTGTGTTCTTATGGGCAAGAACTTGCTCGGTATGTCCAGGACTAACACGATATGGAATACATCCTAACGTACCGCTTAAATCAGGATGTCAAAAGCATTTTTTTTTGGACAATGCGCGTGAAAGATGGACATTTTGACAAGCTGATCCCGGTACCTTTCAAATAGAGGTTGCGGAAGTTCTAATCACGCTGCTTTAAAAATACATACATATGTAAGTTACCAACAAGAGTTCATTTAGCAATATGTAATTAATCACAGGCCCCAAACGGCAGATGGTTTCTTATGAGGAGCTTTTTCATGTCAGAAATACAATCGGAGATTTGCCATTGCCATTGCCGCAGCTGGTGGTAAGATGAGAAACGACTGACGGCCTTTGTTAAGCTCGGCGAAAATCGTCTCAATCAAAAAGAAGAAGGCAGCCTATCATGAGAGTAATTCCTTTTCCATGTTAATTCCGCAGTGAAAACTTTAATATTGAGCTTGATTAGCTAGATATTACCAATAGATTGTCAACATTTTACTGACAGACGGCGTGACGTCGGCATTGTTGCAAAAATTTTGTGGCAGAACGTGATGTCACTTTGTAAAAAATAGCACTGCTGCAATCATTACAGCTCGAACAATCGCTATCTTTTATGCTCAATTAACTTAATGAAACATTTGCATGCGAAAGCAACAACAAAGTTATCGAGCAAGATTCGCCGCTAGTGAGTATGGTTGTATCTCATTAGACTGGTTTAACTCACTGCCTTACTAACACATATAATTTAAGGCAGCTCTATTCCCGCGTTGCCAGTATATGTGCATTTATGCCAGTTGCTTCATCTATTCGCCACTTGCTAGCGCTTGGCGAAAAGAAGAGGCCTAATATTGGGAATGAAAATGAAAAAGACCTCATGCTAACGTTAGCCACAACGCTGCTCTGATACTAACAAGCGACAACTTCCGAGTGCGTTTATGGCATGAAAAAGCTAGTCATAAAACTGTTTTTCCTCCCATTTAGAGGATATCTATATCGACATGCAAACCATCATTTTAAATTGCAGATTCAGATACCTACAAGTTTTCAGCAATATACACTTTTTACTCGAGATACCCGTCACGTGGGCGAGGGGACGGATGGACAAAATACTACCATTGCGTGTATAAGCTATAATACTGCTACATATGTATAAGTGCGCGCCACTTAACTGAGCATCCGTTTCGACTGGTTAACTAGTTAAACTATTATAAGATGGTTGCTTTGAACTTAGAATCTAAAGTAAACCTAATACACTATTTTCAGAGCAATTGGACAGGATTGAAGAAGGAATGGATCAAATTAATGCCGACATGAGGGAAGCTTAAAAAAATTTTAATTAATCTAACTCTTGACGAAAAAAAGATGCCTGGTGTAAATGTGCAGTGAAGCAAAATTAATACAATTAGTAGCTCTTCTACACACTGTGAAACACTTCTCAGAACTAAGAATTTACTCATTGCTTCATCTCATGTTTATGTACTGTATTTAATATAAGAAGATATTTGCATATGTATATAAATAAAATCTAGGATACTCTATTATTATTCCAGTTTATAAATTGTTGTCCTCTATATCCTTTTTTCAGTTTGAGCTTGACGGATCTGGTTCACCTAAATTGGATTCTATTGTTCGTGGCTTGGGTACAGATATAGCGGTTGTTAGCAGCATGGTCTTTCTTGCGCAGTTTATCCTATCAATATGTATGGGTACTATAGTTAGAATGTCCGGTACTACGACTGCAGTCGTGAGCACCGCAAGCTTTTTAAGCTTTTGTGGAGCAATAGCCGCAACCAAAATTATGTATTTAGATTTGTAATTACCTTCGAATGTATACTTTGTCCTCATTGTTCTTTATTGAAAACCCAATAAAAAATCCAATAAACGCCAGAAAAAAAAACTATCTCATCTTAATCACTTTATGGGTACAAATACTCAGTTACGGGCAGATTAAATTAGGTTTTATTGCCTTAACTTCTGCAAAAATGTGAGTATAATAAAATATTACCAGAATGAACTTCCAGTTCAGGGTTCCAGTAAGTATTTGTTGTTTGTTCAATACGAGTATCACGAACTATTTACGGCAAGGCCAGCCTATTAAAAATGGTGGCACTAGACCAACTACGTTTTGCATATTAGAAATATAACCGCTATTCATTCTATTTTGTGCTGACATCCTAATGCTTAAGGCGAAAGAAAAAAAACTGCAGCTGGTCTACTGCAATCACCTTTAATAAATTTGCGAAAATAAGTTCTATGAAAAATCCACGAGGACCCGTTTGTAAAGCCCAAGCTGCGAAGCAGTACAATACACTTATAAACCGTTCTTTTTGAACTTAAATTACTTTATTATTTTGTTTGATACCTTTTATAACATTCTTTTCAAGTTTGGTTGAGTTATATGCGTGTACAATAAAATTCAAACAATCGCAAGGTTTTTATTTTGAATTTTCTTCTGCGAAGCTTTTAATATATGTACATGCAGTCTTCCAGTGAACGTCTCTGCATACGAACTTCGATTTTATTTGAGGTGTCTGGTAACACTAACTTTAAGCTAAATTACACAACTTTACCAATAAATTATTATACTTAAAAACTCGAATGAGGCTGTCACAATGATCCTCTGCGACCCGTGCGGCAACGCATTTGAAATACAATAGATGTTCTTTTCGTAAAAGCAAATATCATATTTTGTTGTGTATAAACAGGTTTTTGTTGTTTGTGAAATATTTAATATTAAAAAATTAATGCTTATTGAAGAGAAAGAGGATTTAAACAGAATTTCTGGTAGTCGTAGACGGTGGGTGCGACATTAATTTCGGGATCGGGAGGAACACTCACATTCCAGTACAAATTGGTTAAGCGTAGCCTTTTCTCTACTCTTTTAAACTTTTGTCGAAAGGAAAAGGGGAATTTGAATTGACTCAATTAATTTAAATTCCATTTATTTTCTGCATTTCATTTGATATAATAAAATACACCATCGATATAAATTTGCGCGATACAAAATTGTTCTTCCCTAAACAGTTATCATTTTCGCCGCACTTGCCGTACGGTGGTGTTGGCAAATCAGCTGATTTGTTTTTTTTTTTTCTTTCACCGTGCCCATGTGACTGTCAGCTTAGAATGAAACAAGGCGAAATCATTACTATTTTTCTAGTTTCCCAATACTTTGCTTTGACAATCAAACGTACAGAACATAGTTGTTGGTCTAGTTCCATTCCCCTTAATGAATGGACCTTGGTTGCGCCATTAAAAACAGTTACTTTATTTTTCGCGATTTTGACAAGTCTGACGTCAACTCAGTTCGCAATACAAAACAAACAAAAGTAGGAAAAATTACGTGTTTGTGAAAATTCAGTGAATGGCTTGGTAGTTTTGTGTTTTGTGAGATTTAAACTAATCAAACTAATGAAAACGAAGCGCCGTGTATTAAATTGTAAAAGCACAAATTAATATAAAACTTCCAAATGCAGTTTGTTTGCTAAAGACACCGTAGCAAGAAAATATGTAAGTGTGTATAATTTCGTGTGTTTTTTGTTTCCACTGCTTTCGACTACTCTTCTTCTCCACAAACAAGTAATTACCCTTCCTTTTGGTTGTTTATTCATCCTCTCTTACGACACGGCGAATTCGGATGGCATAATCTATTTCTCTGTCATTCTTGGAACAGACCGATTATGACGGGCTTACAAGCCACCGGAGGGTTTGGTTTTCAGTTTTGTTTTTTCAAAGCGTGCGGCATTATACTGAAAATTTTCCAAAAACGTGATTATGTAAAATGTATTTATGGTATTTATTTTTGACTGATACAAAAAATGATAAGTAAACTCAGCTGATATGTTTTCTTCTGCCGGTTTTTGAAAGTGCCGAAAATGTTTTCTCTTCATTAATTTTCTTGCTTTTTCTTCTGTTTGGGAGAGAATTTTCGCTTACGTTTTTGACTCGGATTGATGGATGCTTACGGTTTATTTGGTTAGCGAACAGAACTAATATGTATACTCTTCTTTTTGTCAAGCGTTGGCGAAAAGATGAAGCAACTGTTATGAATGCACATACATATATTGGCAACGCGGGAATAGAGGTGCCTTAAAATATATATGTTTGTAAGATGTGAGTTATACTAGTCTAATGAGCTATAACCATACTCGCTAGCGTCGAATCTTACTCGATAACTTTGATGTTGCTTTCGCACGCAAATGTTTCGTTAAGTTAATCGAGCATAAAAATAGCGGGCGGGGAAATGGCGAATAGAAGACAGAACTTCTTCCAAATTTTTTGAACTACATTCACTTCGCATATTTGGGTGCATTCACCGCACTCATAATTTACAGCAATATTTCTACCCTGCTACTTCTTTGATGACCTATTGTTGATATTTAACTGATTAGCTGCCGCAATATTGCAGAAGTGTTGTTTTGAAATATGGAAATATCGGCCAATAACTTCATATGAACTTAATTTAATATAAAATATATATATTCATATATAAATTTACTTTTCCTTAATCGGTGAAAACTTTTATATTGAGTTAGAGATAACGATCAGACTGAAAAATTTTACTGCGGCTTAATGCCGCTAAAATTCACTAGCGCCAATCTTACGTTAGTAGCTCATAATATAGTTAATATATTCGAAGACTCCAAGATTGCAAGGAAAGCTTATCAACAAAACATAGTATCATTTAGAAATGATTTTGACCATGTAAGTGTTTGAGCTTGTTCGAGTTGCAATCCCAACCGCTGTGTTGCACGATTTTTTGAAGTACACAATCTAAAACCGCAAGCTGAAATTTTTACTGGCTTATGAACTCGAATGGATACAAACGCTCCGGCTCTGAAAGTATTCGGTGCGCTACCAGCTGGTGGTAGTAGAGGAAGAGGAAGGCCTCCTTTGCGTTGGAAATATCAGGTGGAGAAGGACTTGGCTTCACTTGGTGTGTCCAATTGGCGCCGGTTAGCACGAGAAAGAAACGACTGACGCGCTTTGTTAAACTCGGCCAAAATCGCGTAAGCTGTTTTCGCGCCAATTAAGAAGAAGAAGAATGAACTCGAATTGGCCGATCTATAGTATCGATCGTTCTATTAGAAAAGACGAGCTCACTGTCTTAAATTCGAACCGGATTCGTCGTGCAAATGCGCTCCACAGGAGTTCGCTTACAATAAATATTTCCGAAGTCTGTTGATATCATAAATCGTTTTCTAGGATTCACAAAGAAGTTAATGTAAGTTCCGGCGTGTTTCATGGTCGTTATAAGAAACTTTCGGTTTCTCAAACTCTGATATTAAATTTCGTTCTCTAAAAGTCGCCTCTGATGGTTCTATTGGCAAAATGTACACTACAATATTTTTGCATTACGGCATCAACGTCAAAGTGGCGAATAGATCGACTGTGCAGTGCTTGCCTGTCAATGAACAAGCCCTTTTTATAGATTTTCTACACCTGGAGGGTCGTGGACTACCAAAACTTTTTTAATTTTTCGCGAACTTTTATTGGCCTTTTACAACTTTCACACAAATAATCATTCACATATGTACATTCAACCAACCAAATAAAGTAAAAAAAGACCATTTAGACTAATTTAATGTGTGATATAAACAAAATTTTAATTTATGACATTCTTAAAAATGATAGCAGGTGAGTGTGTGCTAATTAATGTGCCAGCACTGTTTATATCGCGCTCTTTTACTGCGTTTCTTTTTTGGTTCTACGATTACAAAGTTACTGGTACTATATTATTTAAGTATTTAATCTAAAATGTATTTTCCATACTGGAAAATCTCTTCCTTGAAATACCAAATAATATGTACTAAGTCTTTTAGTTAATTTTTTGAATCTTACGTAGACATGTGTGAATATTTATTATTCTTACATACGAACTAGTCCAAAAAATTTATAATTCATCATGATCATTTGCTTGCGCCTCATCGACTTCATCATCATCCTTTTCATCATCATCTTCTTTATCCGCATTCTTCTTAGCTTCCTCTTCATCTTTCTTCCGTTGCTCTTCATCCTGCTTTTCTTTCATCTTTTTCTCTCCTTCTTGAATTTCTTTTACCTTCGACGCCTTTTTAAAAGCCTCTTCGACATCATCAGTTATCAGTACATTGTCGAAAATTGTCCCCGACTTAACTTGCCATAAGTCAAAACCTAATATGCACAATTCTTTTCTCAAATACAAGTTTTCGTCTGGTTTATAGTCAGGATTATCAATTTCAGGATGCTCCCATGCTCCTTTATAATCTGGATTATCTAATTGCTTAGGCTGCCATTCGCCCTTATATTCTGGATTATCTACCATAGGGGGCTCCCATTCACCATCCATTTCATCATCCCAATCTTCTGGTTTAGAAGCATCTGGGTCGGGGATGTATTCAGGTTTATCCCAATCGGCAGGCTTCTTATCGTCGGGATCTGGAATCGTAGCCTAAATTCAAATGGTAAAATTTAAAATTAAATAACTTTGAACGTAAACATTTATACATACTCTGTCGTCCCAAGTTTCAGGCTTCTTAGCATTAGGATCCTTAATCTTCTTTGGCGGAAGGAATTCCCAATCATCCTCTAGATTGCCTGACTCAATTTTTTCGTTATCAATTAAAACTTCGTACGTGTTGTCAGGTTTCACAATAAGTGTATAGAAATGAGTATATACATCATCTTTACACCTCAGGTCCTTGCTAATTAGGAGGTTCTTTCCTTTGTAACTGAAAATGACGTGCACTTTTTTCGTTCCTGGACCGCAAATATCAGGTCCGAACATAATTTCATAAGGAGATTCGCCATGCATATCTGTTTGATCCAAAGAGCAGTCAAAAAGCTTTACATATCCTCCACCGCAGTCGATGTTTTGCTCGTGCTTTACAGAGAACTGTATGACTAAATTTTTGTTTTCGTTGCTGAAGGGTTCAAATTTTCTTGAAGCTGCATAGAATCGAGCATCCTGAGATGTTTGCAAGCCTAAAAAAGTATACATATATGTTGTTATTGTATAAAAGTGACAATATTAACTACAATCATTCATGAATAAACCGGAGGAATGTGGGCGTGGCACCGCAAATTTTTTAAAATTTTACTTGCATATCAATTTTTTCATCGGTTTATCATTTGTAATACTTTTGAGTAATTTTGATTCGTTTATGAGGAAGGTTTGCTTATAAAGAAATCGGAGGCGGGACAAAACATGACACCTTATCTAAGAATATGATGCAATAATGAATGGCGAGAGGGAAAATTTGGTTTTACGATTAAAGGGGGCGTTGAAACCAGTTTTTTCAGTAATAATTTAAATCATGTGGGAATCAGTTACTCCTCAAACGTGTTCAAAGACGTCGTCTTGATTAATTTGAGTAGGGTATACCCTGACGGTGCTAAAATAATGACGGGCACTCGTAAAGGTTTTGATGAATTTTTACTTAAAAATTTTTTTCGCCGTGTCTATTTGGATGCCAGCGCCGTGCCATTCGCACTATCGTCGTAAGCTTCCAGCTTCAAATGAATGTCGGCTGTTCAGCGCAGTTTTTTTTTTCTATTTTCTTCTGTGGTTACATTCCAATGTACAAAACATTGTTGTTGGTTTAGTGCCATAACCTTTAATGAATGCGCCTTGATCTACACCTAATAAAGAAAATCCCATTTTCCTTTTAATATGCAACTTAATTTTGTTAACAACACTATTTGCATCGAACGTGTGAGGGACTTGGTAGCTTTACTCTCTCATCGTATAACGAAATTAAAAAATGCATTATAGAATAAATGAGGTAGTTCCATTTCATTGTAAACCATTTGACTTTTAATAATAAAATATTATGACTTCATCAAATTTTTGCTATCTGGCTCTCTAGTGCTCGGTTCTACGTTACCGGACTGACCTAGATTTATATCCGGCAAGGATTGTCACTCCAGCAGCATTCCCCGTACAGGCATGAGGAAAGTTTATGCAACAACAACAGATGTTATTTCTTGTGTTTGTAGAAGTAAGCAAACGTTTATGAAACGCATTTATATAGTGAAATAATCAAACGGTGAAGTAATAAGGCAGCGGCCAGTGTAACCGAAAAGTTGTGCGTGATCACCATTCGGTACTACCCTAGTTCAAAAGAAGGTGTGGGCACAAAACACCAAAAAATTATATACACAAAAGTTTTCTTGTGGTAAGGGTCACCGTTTGGAGGAAACATAAAACTGTAGATCCGACCATTTGTGGAAAAACATCAAGATACGCGCTACAAATTTAAGGAAGTGTTCGGAACAACTAACATAAGGGCGTTCTAATGACAGTCGGTTCTACGCTACGGGAATGATTCGAATTTATATCCGACCAAAGAATGCCAACTGCAAATCTTTATGCTGCTACAACACCGACAACCCAACTAAGGGTATAAGCGTCTAGTATATTCACACATACATATGTATATAGTGTGGTGTAATCATAGTGTAACTGGATGACACGCTTTATACTACTACACTATTTATACTTATAATAAGGCAGCTTTCTCCGTGTATTTTCTGCCTTATATTTTACAATGTTGCTTTTAATCTTTGCACCACTTATGTGTTGTTTCTTTTGAGGCATTTACAGTAGGTTCTGTTTTTATGCGGTAGATACGTTCCGCAAGAAACAGCATAAAAAAAAAACAGCATAAAAAAAGCTACTAGTTCTATAGTAAAACTATAGATACGTTTCAAATGCTAAAACCGCATAAATCTGAAATAATGTAATAAAATCGCATAAAAAAGGGCACTAGTCCCATATTATAACTATAGATACGTTCCATAGGCCGCATGAATCTGTGATGAGTTTTTGCTTAGCTGGTTTAGAATCTTGTTTATATGTACAATTCCCGATAGGTCGACATGCATTTTGTAATTTAAAAAAAAACCGCACTATTTCAAAACCGCATAAAAACAGAACCTACTGTACATATATTTAGAGGGTAATTTTGCTATCGTTAAAATATGACCACAGACAAAATACGGCGACTGAACGAACACTACTTGTCGAGAACTTTAATTTCAAATGAAAACTCTTGAAGCTTCAATGGAAATGTCTCTCATTCCACCCAAGGCTGGCTGCACATAACTTGCCGGCTTATCGGTTCTACATTTCGAACGGTACGACTCGAATATATAACCGAGCAAGAGATACCACTCCAGCAGTATTTCCCAAACATTTAGGGGGAATGTTTATGCCGTTACAACAAAATTTTACGTTTCAGACATAATTTGCCAATTTACTCATTTGGTTAACATTTATATTGAAATAACTAATATTTAGCAAAATATCTTGCAGAAAATATAAATAATACAATGAAACTTGTGTTCAAGTTGCGAAATATGTCAATATGATGGGTTATTGAATGAGTAATTAGTGATCCAAAGTTTTAGTGAATTGTTAACGGCGTAAAAAGTTTCGCCGCCCCTCCCTTAATCTTGGGATCAAAACGTGTCAATTTGCACCAATACTGACTATATGTTACCAATTTTTCTCTTCAGTTTATAAACACACTTTATCCGTGTTTGAAGAATTTATGAAATTCAAGAAAATTCTTGCACCAGCAAGCCGGTAGGCAGATCTGGGCTAGTGCCAAGAATTTCTTTTATTCCTAAATCTCAATAGATGCATGTACAATTCGCGCAACTTAGATGAAAATTGCTTTTTCATCATAGTGCTAATATTGGTACTTTTCTTTTACGGCGATTTAGAAAGAAAATGTGAGTAAACGAATGTTTGAAGTCAGCCCGACAAAAAAAAATATATATATTAACTAACACGACTGCTATGTACCTAAGCATGTATGAACTGCCATTCAGTTCTGACCAATTATATTTGCTTACCTTTGTCAGCCTTTTTGTCATTATAGAAGTTACCAGAACTCCATAAGAATTTGCCAAACTCCTTGCCTGGATGCTTGCTGTATACCCAAGAACTTTCCCATTTATCTGAAGAAATAATTCGTTAATTTAATTTATATACAAATATTCTTAATAATTTACCATCATCAAAATTGTCTTCCAAAAATATTTCAGCTTTTACAATTACAAATAAAAGCAATAAAACTGGTATTATTTTATTTAAACACGACATCATTTTGAATAAATATTAACAGAGTACTACGCTACTCTACGTTACCGATGTGAAGGTAATTTCTCAAATAATTCCTAAGTATTTTTATATGCCGGCAATATTACACACTTCTCTGTTTTAAATGGAGCTTCAACCGTTGCTAAACAGAGATGGCAACTACAAGTCAAAGAAACCAGATGGTCAACGGCGATTGGCTACATACCAACCAATAAAAACACTACAACACAAAGTCTCATTAGTAACACACAAATCCCATTTAAAAAGTAATCGATATCAATGACATATAACTCTATTTACACTTAGTGTGAACACGAACATCCAGGTTGTGACTAATACTATGTTCCCACGCTACATAACTCGCTCCCCTGATGCAATATGCTTCCCATCAAACTATGTAATTCGCCATGAAAAAATCAAAAACAAAAGCCGAGTACCTCATTTGTAACTAAATCAGTCTCAATTACCTTGACAAGTATCAACAAAACGTGGTCTTCCCTAGCTGAATAATAACCAAAACAAGTTAAATCTTAATAATGGAAGCACAAAACGATATTATGAGAAAAGTCTGAGGTTGCTGAGCAAGCCACGAAATATGGAGGAGACCAGATTTTTTTTTCGAAAAAAAGCAGTTGCACCTATTGTAGAAACTGCATATTCTAAGAACTGTGAAGTCATCATGAACCTTTGACAGTTTAATGTGGAAGGAAGTAAGTCCGTTGAAAAACGTATATGAATTTGCGAATCCCTACTAATATTATAAATGTGAATGTAAGTTTGTATCTTATAAAATACTAGCATTTCCCAGTGGGCTTCGCACCACCATTCATAAAATGTTTTTTTTATATCGCAAGAAATTTTTCATATTAAGTTTTCTTTATAGAACTCGTAAAATGTTGAAACAGTTGTATTAGTTGATTTTTTTCATTCAACATACTTTCTAAAGATGTCACAATAGCCTTTTCTGTACTTTTTTAAAATTTGATTGTGGTGGTCACCTATATACAGGTAAGGTGAAAGAGCCGATAAAAACTTGTAATTAAACTTTGATTCTTTAATTTCCATTTCAATTTTTTACGCTAAATAAATTATGCTAAAATAAATAAAGTTACAAATGTTTTTCCAGTTCCTTGAATGCTCCAGTTTTTATTATATTTTCGTCCAAAATTAATATTAACATAATACACTTACAACCACAACAGTACAACAGAAAGGCTCATAAGCGGCTGTGTATTTGTTGTTGTTTTTCCCATACAGGCATTTCGTATGAGAGGAAACCATTACTCACATAAAATGTCATAACTCAGGAACGGCTTCACCGATTTCAATCAAACTTCACACAAACCACCTCCTCAAAGATAGAAAAGAACTCTAAAATTTTTGTGTTAATCGGTTTGGCGGTTCTTGAGTTATAAGATTACCAAGGAAATGTAACTTCTTTTTATATATATAGATATTATTGCAAATATTTTAGCATCGAACTCAATTCTTCTGGAAAACAAACTGCCAGCACGCTGATGAACTTTCCTTTAAAAATAAATTTAAACAGCCGAATACTTTTCCATAAATTACACAAAATATTAAGTAAAGTAAAATGTTTGTTTTTACTTTTTTTCTCCATCTTCGATATTCACAGCAAATAATAATAAAAAAAGAAAAAACAAAATCAAGAACTAAAACTAGAATAAGAAATTTTGACAGCTTACATACGAACGCGCCGTTGAAAAAATTTAATTCATTAACTACTTAGAGAATAAATAAATAATCAAAAAAATAACATAATATCTTTGACTTGGGAAATTCACAATAATAAATATTTTTAATATATTTCTTAGCTATAATAATGATTTTTATTGAGAAATAGGAGTATGTTGGAGCGTGACTACTATTCAGATTTCAGAGAGAACTTAGGTTTGAAACTCGGTGAAACACCAAAATGAAGAAAACAAGTTTCTAAGAGCGGTCGCCTCTTGGAAGGCAATGCCAAACATCCGAGTGTATTTCTACCATGAAAAAGCTCCTCATAAAGATATCTGTGGTTCGGAGTCGGCTTGAGATTGAAGGTCCATCCATTTGTGGAACAACATCAAGACGCACACCACAAATAGGAGGAGGAGCTCGGCCAAACACTCAAAAAGGGTGGACGCGCCAGTTATATATATATATAGATATATATATTGAGAAATATCTTACGTAAGTTTTTAGACTTTTTGATCGATTTTCTATGAAACTTAATCATCCTCCCAATCCCGCAATGTTTTTCGTTGGTATAAAAGGAATTTGCAGTCCACCATCTGTAAAATATAAAATGATATAAAATAAATAAGTACAGTCAAGCGATTTAGTTTAAAATGTTGCCTAAATTCTTGGTCATTACACATTTCTATCACGGCTAAAAAGTTTTCCATTCTTACGCGCTTCTCATAATTTTCAGAAGAGCTTATTGTACTTGAGGATGAATATATGTAGTATATCTTCCACTGGTGTTTGCCGATCCCGACGACGACAATTCACACAACAGATATGTTACACATATAAGCATAATAAAATAAATTTAACTACTATTACTTCAATTATAAAAAGGTTAATTTACTTCAAATAATTTCACTTCCATTACTTCTATTTTTATTTTTCGTTAAATTTTCCCCTCAAGTAGCTCAAGTGCTCAGCTCTGTTAACTCACCGCTCTCAGTTTTTCCCGCTCTTGAGCTGAGTGCTAACGTCCGTAAGTCAATTTGCTTTCTTACATTTCAAAGTATTCTTAGTCGCTTAACCTTCTCCGTATAATCAACATTTTTGGCCAGTGAGCTCTGTACGAGATAATACATATTGTAGCATTTTTAATCTTTTATGATGGAGGCAATTGCAAATGGTTGGTTTAGTGAACTGCAAAATGATTTGTGGCCAGGGCAGGCGTTTTCCTTAAAAATAAATAAAATTATTCATGAGGAAAAATCTAAATATCAGGATATTAAAGTAATAGAAACGTAAGTACATTTTCAAATTCATTCAATTATATACTATACCAAAATTTAACCGATCACCTAATGTGCTCGTGAATAATTGCATAAAAGCCAATTTTACTTTTAATTTGGAACTAAATATTCATATTTGTATATAAACGCCATAAACAGATTTAAAATTAAACGACTATTAAATTATTCGAAAGCAGCAGTGCCTTCAATTTATAAATTTTAGTTTTTTTATTGATGGATTACACGAATCTATAATTTCATCCACTTTTTTGACTAAATTTTTCGTATGATCGGGACACAAACCGGCTTTTCAAGAAGGTCCCATAAGTTTTACTGATGGTAGCTTAAAGGCGCAGAGAATGGAATAATTTGCATTCCCAAAGATTATTTGAAACATTTTTTTTACAATATTATACTGTAACTAATTTATAAAACAGTTTTAATAACAAATGTATAATAACATTTCGTATGAATACGATACTGCACTTGATTCTGGCTTTCCTTTGATAGGTTGCGTTGGGAGGAAGATATACAAAATAGGAATTTTTTAATATTGTTTACTTTATTTTTTTTCATTTCATACTCATGCATAAGGTAGTGCTCACATAAGAAAGTCACTTCATCTGTGTACAATATTTGGAATAGTTTTCAGTGTAGTTAATTATTTACAATTATATACATCACTTAGCAACAAAATCCTAATAAATCAAAGTTCTTTACATTGTGCAAAAGAAATAATAGTTTAACAAATTTAAAAAGTTGCCATTGAAATGTCCAACTTTTAAATGAGAATTTTTAGAAAACTTCTAGGTATGCAGTTTTATAGCTCATTCAATTTCAGTATAACGAAGTGCAAGTTTGAAATTGCTCAAAAATTGCGTCTATGTGTTTTTTTTTGTTTACAAATGATGCTCAGAATTTTCTTGTGAGCTTTTCGGAAAAGAAATTTCTGCATAACTTGAGCTCAAAGTCGTCCATGTCAATTAAAAACCACTGATACCGATATGCCTACCGAGTTTTATCATCTCAACTAACTATAAATTAATTTTTTTAATAACTGTATTACCGAATTGCATGTGAATTGGCTGAAGTTATTGGCATACAGAGGAACCGCAGGCTTAGTCGAGTATACATATACTGTACATACATATGTACTTGCCAAATATTTAAATAATTTGAAAAACATTTTAAGAAGAACTGTTCGCTTAAATGGAAATTTGGTAGTCAAACATTTGAACTGATGGTGTATACCAGACATTTCTTATCAAGTTATAGACTCTGAATATCAATGAGTTGCCTACATTAGCATACACATATTTTCTTACTAAAATATCAATACATTAATGATTTTGGCTGTTGAGATGTTGTATTACTATACAGATAAGAAACTTTAGTCTTTAGAAAAGCTGTTCTTATCTGTATAATTACCACACTTGAGGGTCACATAGAATAAAGAAACAGTAGCCCCGTAGGCTCAGTGAGAGATAATATTGTAGCATTTTTAATCTTCTTTATGGCGGAGGCAATTGTAAACGGTTGGTTTAGTGAACTGTGGTGTGTGTTTTGATGCTTTTCCTCAAATGGAGGAACCTATAGCTTTATGCTATCTCTGAAAGGTAGATGATTTTAAAAAAAAGGAGGCACAAATACACTCAGAGGTTTACCATTGCTTGCCGAGAAACGACCGCAATTATAAAAAATCTTCCAAACGATCTTTGCGATAGTGATAGAAAAGTTTTTTCTTTAAACTGTAACTCATTCATAAAAATAGTTTTAATAAAAATCTTTTGATTGAATTTCGTCCGTTTTGCGAGCAACGAAAAGAAACATTTCACACCTCTAATGAGTGAGAATACACTGCGCTCAGCTGTGTTAACTCACCGCTCTCAATTTCTCCCGCTCTTGAGCTGAGCGTTAACGTCCGTAAGTCAAGTTGCTTTCTAATATTTCAAACTATTCATAGTCGCTGAACTTTCTCCGTATAATCAACGTTTTCTGCCAGTGAGCTCTGTACGAGAATACATATTGTAGCATTTTTAATCTTTTATGATGGAGGCAATTGCAAATGGTTGGTTTAGTGAACTGCAAAATGATTTGTGGCCAGGACAGGCATTTTCTTTAAAAATAAATAAAATTATTCATGAGGAAAAATCTAAATATCAGGATATTAAAGTGATAGAAACGTAAGTACATTTTCAAATTCATTCAATTATATACTATACCAAAATTTAACCGATCACCTAATGTGCTCGTGATTAATTGCATAAAAGTGAATTTTTCTTTCAGTTTTTAGTATTGCAATATTTTTTTAATATATGATTTTTGTGTATCGAAACCGACTGTATATTAATGTACATTAATTGATAAGTGTTTAAGTTAAACAATGAATGGCTTTGATCGCCGTTGTCATGCGCACTATCGTACGTGAATATAACTCTCAGAGGCTTAGCACATTTTCGCACTAAAAAGTCAATTCCAATGCGGTGTAGACATATTTCCGGTCGACTTCGCTGTTTTTTAAATATTAGATTCTTGAAACTTTCGTCTACATCCAAAGGCTGAATGTATGTACACTAGCATGCAAAAAAGCCACACTTTTGTTTCAGAGTAAATTTCCCATACGTAAAGGAAGATATTAATTTAATATTTGTCGAGTGAACAAAAAATAATGACTAGAATTTTTGAGCAATTTTTTTAAAAATCCTACATCATTGGAAAGTGTCAGTAATTCAGTGCATACTTCTCATCCTGAATTGAACTGTCAGCTGTTATAGCAAGCATAGAGTGTGTAACGTCCTTTCTCAATTTTTATAAAATTCGTTACTATTTATATATTGCTAAATAGTTCCAAAACCACCACAAAATTATTCATTTTATATTAAAATAGAATAGAATTATAGAATTGATAAGAATTATAGAATTGATAAAAATAAACAAATTCAAGTTTGGAAATAAACAATTTGGGCCATCAAAGGAACATGCACGGTTTAGCAGATGTATTCCTAAATAGATGCACTGCTAGAAACCTCTAGTAGAATATTAGTTTAGGTAGTTTAAAACAGTGATGACCAAAGCCTATCTGAATTGAATTACAAAACAATTGAATTACAAAAACAATCGTCGTACCTGCTGCTATTGTCTTGCTTTTGTGTTACAAAATGACTACAGATATTGTTTAAGTCAAGCAGGAAGGAAACCAAATTGCAAAATTCCAAGTAATGTAGTTGTTTTTTTTTTAGTGCTTGAAATAATGAATGAATTTGTCTTGGTTGTGCTATACAAAATTTTAGACTGTTTAACACCGTCGCGCCGAAGAAACCCACGACCGCTGCGTTTGCGCTTATGAATGTACTTACATATATTTTGTTTTTGTAGTCGCAAGCCTTAAAATTTTGGCTTTGGACGACATACTCATGGAAAGGCATAACGCGAGTGCCATGTGGCGGTTATAACACGTTTCTAACATTTCAATACCTTTCATTTTCTAACATTTCAATACCTTTTCTGCCTGAAAATAGGCCTCAATTTCAGCGGTAACCTCTTCATTCGAGAAAAATTTCTTACCGGCGAGCATGTTTTTTAGGACTTTGAACAGGTAGCAGTCGCTGGAAGTTAAATCTGGCGGTGGATTTGGGAGCAATTCGAAGTTCAATTCATGTAGTTTTGCCATTGTTTTGAATCATCAACACGTTCTTGTTTTTGGTCAACAGTGAGCAAACGTGGCACCCACTTTGAACAGAGGTTTCTCATAGTCAAATGCTCATGCAATATAAACCCTAACTAACTCACACAACTTCACTTTTCGATCATTGAATACAATTTTGCAGATTTTTTTTATGTTTTCTGGTGTTACCGCCTCATTCGGACGTCCATTGCGTTGTGCATCGTCGGTGTCTGCACAATAATTTTAGAGTCAGCAAACAATCGTTTCATTGTTGTTTCTGATCGAACGGGGTCCCCATAACACTTTTCAAGCCATTGCTCCGCTTGAACGGTATATTTTTCTATCAAGAAGCAGTGTAAAATTAAAATACGAAATTCTTCTTGATCCATTGGTTAAAAAAGAAAAATTACGCTACTCTTAGCAGAATAACTCATGAACTAATGAATAAAATATCTTGGAATTTTAACAGCTGTATTTGTAAGGTTAGTATTAACTGGGGGTATAGTGAGCAGAGGTACTTTGCTTTCAGCGCATTTGTTACAGTTCAGATACGAATAAAAGAGTCATAGGCCCCCTATTTTCGTATCTGTTTACTATGAAGCGATTCCGTCTCAGCAGCTTTCTATACCAGTCTACGACTTAGCGTGTTGGCGTTTTAATAATAAATATAATAATATATTACACAACTATTTATTATTAAATATATACATATAGTATTATTAAACAGATACACAAACAAAATACATGTTTTATGAAAAACAAAACCGTTACCAAAAAGTATAGGAGAGCACTTTTTTATTTAATTTTACACGCAATTGTAATGTAATATATTTATTAAAATTATGATATTAAGAACATCTTTGTTATACTTTTCTACACATTTAACGAAATTATTTCTTCCAGGTCAACGTATGGAACTTGCCTCGTTTTAGATGGAATAATTCAATGTACAACGCGTGATGAATTTTCCTACCAAGAAATGATATCATTTCTTCCATTGAATAGTCATCCGAATCCCAGGAAAGTGCTTATCGTTGGAGGAGGTGATGGCGGTGTTGCGCGAGAAGTAGCAAAACATCCTTTAGTAGAAGAAATTCATCAAGTTGAAATTGATGAAAGAGTAGTAGAGCTGTCAAAAAAATATTTGCCAAATATGGCTTGTGGATTTCAGAGCCCTAAACTTAAGCTTACTATTGGAGATGGTTTTGCATTTATGAAAACCCACGAGAATGAATTTGATGTAATAATAACGGACAGTTCAGATCCAGTTGGTCCTGCGGTATCGCTATTTCAAGAGAATTACTATCAACTCATGAAAAAGTCTCTGCGGCCAGGTGGTATTGTATGTTCTCAAGGAGGCACTTATTGGCTGGATTGTGAGCATGTGAAAAATACGGTGAATAGTTGCAAAAAGCATTTTCCAACTGTAGCTTATGCCCACACAACTGTTCCATCTTATCCATGTGGCCACATCGGCTTCGTTATTGGGTGTGCTGATTCTAATAGAGATTTAAAAACACCAATAAAAAAGTTTAGTAAGACCGAATTGGATGATATGAAATTAAAATATTATTCCAGTGATATACATTCCGCAGCATTTGCATTACCTCGATGGGTAGAAAAATCTTTTTTATCAATTTAAAGGTTTTATTAATATAAATCCAGAGTTTTATATTGTATTTTTTTTTAAATACATAAATATTGTGTGAAGAATTCCAATACTCTTTTTAATTTCTTCAAAAACAAAATAAAAAAGGTGCGCGCAACAATCGAAAGGCTGTTCATCTATAGTCGCAGGTTTTGAAAAGCTTTGTTTGAAATATTTGGAAAACATATGAATTTATTAAGAATAAAATCACATGAAATATGTATTCATACTCATTCCCTTCTAAAAGTACGTTCACATATGCACTAACTACCAATAAATCCACAAAATTAATCTACCCGTTCACATATGGCAGATTACCTGCAAAATTGGCAATCAGCTGTCAATACTGTTGTGAAAGGTTTTTCTTCATAGAAATTATTTTGGTGGAATTTTTCGGTGCTTTTGGTTTGTTTAATTATTATTAACGATATGGAGAAAAGACAAGGAGAAGGGATAGCTAATTTAATTGCGCGATTGGCTGCGTATAATAAACAGTTGGAGCAAATCCGTAAACGACGTTTACTGAGGTTTCAAAAAATTATGGCAGGAATACGCATCTGAAATTCGATATTACATTTTATAATAAGTAATAAGAGGACAATGCGTTCATGGACACACTCTTTTTTTCAAAGTTAATAATACCTAACAAACTTTTATTAGAATTATGTCTACAAACCTATTTTCTTTGCCGACATCCTTTTTATTTAGTTTTTACTTTGACGTAGTGATCTATTACACAGAAAACACAGGGTATGTCAAAAATTGTGGTTATTATCTAGGATTATTTCATAATCTCAGATTTTGGGAGAGAAATTTTGTATGGGAAATCTTGCCTCTTAAATACGGATTGGGAGTTAAGCACGAAAAAGTAGATCATCTACTTATATGTGAACGTATTATAAGATATTTTAATCTCTACCACTCGAAAATGAACATACTTACATTATACTCATACCTACAAAGTTACTTTATTTAAGTTACTTTAGTTATTTTGGTGATTGCCATATTAATTCTAATTCACGAATACGGAATAATGTATTCCTTTTCTAGTTAAAACTACTTAAAGTACGTTCACATATGTAGTAATTAGCAATAAATCCACAAAATCTACCCATTCACATATGGGTGCAATACGCATGCGAATTTCGATATTACATTCTATAATAAGTAATAAGTGGAAAAAGCGTTTATGGAAATACGCTTTTTTCCTGTTATATGAATGCATAATTAATAATACTTAATAAAAATTTAATTAGAATTATGTCTACAAACTTGTTTTCTTTGCCGGCGTTCATTTTATTTAGGTTTTTACTTTGACGTTTCTTTTTACATTCGTAGAAATAATTATCTATAACACAGAAAACACATATATATACATACATTATAATGATTTTATAATCTCAGATTTCGGGAGGGATATTTTGTATGGGAAATCTCGCTTTTTAATTGCGGGTTGGGAGTTAAGTACGAAAAAGTAGATAATCTACTTATATGTGAACGTATTAGTCCTTAAATGCGCGTTGTTTTTATATCCACATACTTAAAGCTTGTAAGAGCACTTAGTTTAGTTTTCTTCAGTTTAGCCTAAACACATTTTAAATCTAAAACATTGGGAAGATTTATTTTAACAATTAGGAACAATTATTTTTTTCTTAGGTTCACAAGTAAACTAGTACATTCACCTATAACCAGTCAATTTATACATATTTAATTAAATAGCAGTTAACAGTAAATTTTTATTAATTATTTTCTTTTTATTAAATTTTCGATGATATTTTTTTGTAGTATTCAGTAAAAATCAGCATTATTAGTAAAACTCTTATTGATTATTGACAGTTCCTATTGACTGTGACAGTTCCTATTTGTGATGTGCAGAATAGGATCTAGTCGTTGATTCCATCAATCTCATCGTAAGGGGTCGCGTGCCTCGATTACAATACGCGATACAAAATAATATTTAGAAATATTCGCCAATGGCTACTCGCATGCAAGAAATAGTCAGCAACTGACTCAGCGGCGTTATGCTGCGTGGTCTGTGAGTTAATATCTTTAATTTTATTTAGTTTCTGACCAATGTTTTTATTATTTTACGGAATGCGACGCTTTTGCAACGTACCAATTTCGTTTTCATATGTTTCGTTTTCTCTTTGAACAGACGAATTGCTTTTCTCTTTAAACAGAGTTCATAGGGTTGCATAGAGATTCTGACGAAAACATATTATTAATACTTAATTGGAAATTAATAAGATGAATATTTGTATGGCAAATTGCAGTACAGTTAAATTGCTGAAATATTCTTAATTGCTAATTAAATGACTTAAATTGCCTTAAACTACCTTCAAATGAAAATGATGAATTTTTGACTGATGAGTGTGTTTGCCAATGTGACTGCCACATAAATGAATGTTAAATGGTTTCGGAAGTTTACTGTTGACATCATTTGGAATTTTAATCTATGTAAATATTGATAATATATTGTATCATATGGTTAGGCGGTTAATAAGTGAGCGAAGTTATATGACTGGATGGTGTAAAAGTAAGTAAATTAAATAAGTGTGGGATTACACTCTAAAGACCGAGTTTTTGCTAAAATATTTACTGCAGAGGAAGTTGTGGAATGATTTTGCCAGGAGCGAATGCAATCCTAGTTCCATTCCTCCAATAATTCGTGTATATGCAATAATCTAATAATTCTATTGGCTATCCATCTGTCTTTTAAAGTGTGTATGGAGTTGCTACGTGTGTTTATAAGAACTATGCAGAAGCTTTTTGTGACAATCAATGTGGATGTTAAAGATATAATTTCTGGTACTGAAATTATTACTCCATTTATTAAATTGTTAAATAATATACATTACTTGTTTCTAAAGTTCTTCCACTATCAGTACCAAAGTTCAGTACATACAAGGTCCCCAGTGGTAGAATTAGGAAATAAAAAAAGCTAAATTAAAAAGAATACTCATACAAATAAGACTAAATAAATATTGTCTGTTACGTCGAATACACTACGTACTCCATGCCATTCGCTGGAGAAGTAATATCGGGATGCCAATAACCTCGCGAACGATATTTTCTTTTAATGTTGAGGTGGTCGCCGAGAAAAAAGCACTTAAGATCGTGTGACCTGTGTAGCCATGATATGTCACCGAAACGATTTATCTGTTTGTTAGGTCCTTATGCTGCTACAACATCTGTTTGTTAGGGAAGAAATCTCCCAGTATCGTTATGGATCTGGCCATATGTGCATTGGTTGGTTGGTTAGAGTGGTGATTCATCCAGAATCCAATTAGCGCTTCCGCACCATTTTGTTGCCACATCTTCGTTACCAACTTGTTTACCAGTTATTTACAGCAAGACTATATCCAGTTTGTGCGGTTTAGGAACCTTATTAGGCTGTTGACGTCTAAGCCAGACAGAAATTTTTACGCAAATTATAGTCGATATGCTCAAGGGCTTGCACGATTTGAATTTTGGTGAAGTCTAAGCTAATATTTCATGCACAATAGTTTTCGAGAGTTGTTGTAGCAGCATAAACATTCCCCATACTTACATACGGTGAAATGCTGCTGGAGTGACAGTCCTTGGCCGGATATAAATCCGGGTCGTTTCGGTAACGTAGAACCGACTGTCGTGGAAAGAGTTCATCCTGATTCGTGACATTACGAGTTTTACGTCACCAACAACCCAACAATATCTTCAAAATAATTTTATTTATTTGATCGACTTTCGCATTTTTTGGGTTAAGTAGCGATCGTTCTCACAACCAATTCTGATATCCATAATTGCTTTCAATTTTGGAAATATGCAATTAGTTTTTCTACATTTATTGCCAAAGTACAGAGAATAAGTTCTTCTACATTTATTGCCAGAGACATTTGACGATGTGGCACACCTTATTCATATCCAACAATTACTTTTGAAAATGATACCGTTTTGTCACGTTTCAATTGTGCACGCATATTTGTCACTAATTTCAATACTTGGTGCCATGCGCTAAGGAGAAAAATTTCAAATTTGCATGCCATTCATCTGCGCGTGTGTATCGCGGAAATGCCGCTGGTGTTTACACTTTTGCACTACATTTTTTCAAGATAAACTGTTTACTACCTGCCATTGTTTGTTGCTATACCTAAAAGTAACCCCTACAATATAGGCCGTAAAACATCCCATACACTACATGTTACATGTTTCCAATGTTTTCAAGAGCTGTTTATTCAGAGAGTCTTCGTAAGTGAAATATTCACTACTTGCCATTGGTGACTTGATCGGCCAGTAAATACGATTTTTAGAAATACTTATCTGGAATGCAACACGATCTATCGGAATTTCATTAGTTCTAAAGCATGCACTTCAATGCTACTTGTAGTGTGCTCGTTTTTCGCGTTACAAAACATAGGTTAAAATATCGTTAAAATCAAGTCGTAACGCTTTATTTAGCCCTTCATCTGGACTGCAAATTTCTCAGGTAAGTTTTGTAAACATTTTTTATATCTTTCTATAAATACCAAAACTAGTAGTGTGTTTCGTATGGCTACAATGTCGAAGACTTAGTTAACACCATAGTACACTTTAATTATATCCAAATCATACTGTATCTTTTATTATTGTTTTTATTAAATTCATATACATATGTATGACATAACGCAATAGAATTTGTAAGTAGATTCGTAATATATACAAGTAAATCAAAATATGTAGGATTTGTTCTTGGATATACTCAATATTTTTTCTCCTCTTAATGGAAGCTTAATTAAGAAAGTAAAATATATTGGCTTGGGGAATAAGTTCATAGCGTTTTTATATTTTCTTTTATTTTACAACTATTTGTTTACTGTTTGGTAAAGGGTAAGTAATCATTCGATACAACTCTTTCTGCTCTACAAAGCTATGTTAATTGTATTTTTGAGTTAATTAATTGCTTATTAGTTTTGAGGTTTAGACAAGGAATACCCACAAGGCAAAAATCAACATTTGCGACATGTACGGAGAAGGTGTCATAGGCGAGTTTGCAGCACGGAAATGATTTGCCAAGTTCAAAAATGGCGTCAATGACACGTTCCACAGCGAAAGGCCTCTTGAATTCGAAGAAGAACGTCTTAAATCATTGTTGATGGAAAACGGTCGCCAAACCAGTCGTGAATTGGCGGGAAAAATTACTTGCGATCATAAAACTATTCTCAATCACCTTTATTCAATGGGATTTACTAAAAAATTGGGAGCCTGGCTGCCTCACGAGTCAAGGAAAAAAAAAACAAAGAAAGTCGCCTTCAAATTGCATCTCAGCATCTCGCCCGCCATCGAGCAACACGCGATCATAAACAACGATTTTTGTACCGAATCTTCACGGGAGATGGGAAATGGTGCCTATACATCAATATGAAGCAAAGAAAAGAGTGGGTGGCTCCAGGAGATATGCCAAAACTGAGAGTCAAGCCGGGTCTTCATCCAAAGATTGTGTTTGGTGGGATTGGGAGGACATGGTGTATTGGGAAATGCTCGGAAAGAATGCTACGATCAACATGGAGTTCTACATTTCCCAGATACACCGCGGAATGAGACTATTCGACTGAAAAGACCTGATCGACATGACCAAACCATACTCCTTTATTACAACGCCAGGCCCCATGTTGCACAAGTCGTCGAAGAGGTTGTAAACAGCGATGGCGAATATATATTTGATTAACTTATTGACATAATTATTGTTTTTTGTTTAAATAAAAGCCTTCGGTAAAAACGCTACTAACTTATTCCCCAACCTATTATATAAAGGGTCTTTCAAAAGTGATGCCTAGATGTCATTAGCGAATAATTCCTAGACAGTACCTTTTTGTTATGTCATCTTTGACATTTACCAAATAGACAGATGTTCAATTTTACGGAATAGAAAAACGCGTTAAAAGTATTGAAAGGTAGATCTTTTTAGTGGAAATAATCGTCCGAATGAGTTGACAATTCATAGGTTGGTGAAAAAATTTAAAGAAACTGATTCTGTTGAATAAAATATTACTATTATAACTGAAGTATCCGTTATCTAATTAAGAACAAAAATTACTCACCGAAACTTCCAAGCCAATAAGTTATCTAGGGGGATGTGGTGTGAAAACGCGTTACCACTGCGCCTTAGGGGCGAAGCAATAATTAAAATAAAAACATTGATAAAAACGTGAAGTTCAAATGGAAATCCATCTAAGAAAACAAATTATATAATAAGAAAAAAAATGTAATTCTTATGTAGCTCAACCTTGTTCGAACGGAGTGTTCTCGTAGCCATCGTTTCATTTAATTCCTTGAAGCAATGCAGATGATGTGCTTGTTTGCATTTTTTTCTAATCCATGTTTCGTAGTTTTTCTGTTCATCATGTTGTGATCAAAGAGTCATTTCGAATGCTGCATGGAATATGGCGTGCAGCTTGTAGTTTAGTTTTAGATTAATAAAGCAAATTTTGGGTGACGAAAACGCAAAGTCTACCTGGGCATTTGATTTTTTTTTTGGAAACATTTTCCATGCATCTAACAATACAAAATCTAGTAAATTCGTTAGAATAAGTGCAGAATAGCAACTCGGAAAAAACTAAAAACGCTTTTATCGGATTTCAAGAGAATATAACATTTTTTTGTGCAAATAAATACGATAACTGTGCGGAGAGGTGGGAATTTCAAAATTTTAAAATGGCAGTTCTGATTTTTCTGGGGTGAAGAGTCGCTACTCTGCATTTATCCGCATTTCTTGCCACACCAATACGTCCACTGTTCATAGCATTGCCCAACAAATCGACCCCGCTTATATTGTAAGATTAGATCATATTGGGTATATCGACTTGCATGTTTAGCCTAGCTTTCTATCGTATCGCTTTATTTTGCCAATCGGTATATCAGAAAAATCGCAACTAATGTGACAGGTAAATGGCGCACACGTTATTATTCCAATCGTAGCACGCGTCACAATAGCCTTTTGGTTTCTTGCTTCTAACGTTTCTTCGTAGAAGTATATTTGTTGAGGGAATAACTCCTTTACTTTTTGCAATTAAGTTATTTATTTATTTAATCAACAAACAATATGCATACGGACTATGAAAAATATAGACAAAGTACATGAGATAACAAAATATACGGGAAAACCACATGACAAGAGTCTTATGACTCTCCTAAAAATGATTAACTTAGAATAAGAAATATCAAAGTCAAAGAAAGAAGATAAGCGTTGAATTGAGATAGTGTTTTCCTTATAAGTGCATTCAACCCATTAACAGTTTTTAATATCCACAAAAAACAGTTCACTATGTGAGAGAACATTAAGACTAGTTTTCTTGCAATGATATCAACGACAATACACATCGACAACAAAGTAGGTCTAGGCTCTAACGACATAAGATTTATCAATAAATTGCGAGAACGAAACGACGTGATAAGGGCTACAAATTTTATCGAGCGCAAAGCGATACAATGTCTATTATTCAGATAGTAAGTAATCCACTTCAGAACCTTAGGATGAAAACCGAAACCTTGAAGTTAAGCTATTAGTTTTTGATGTATTTCAAAAGCCTTAGAAAAATCGATGTAAGTTGTATCAATTTGGAATCTCTTTTGAAAGGGTTTTAAACAGACCTCCGTGAAAGAAACTTAATTAGTTAAGGTAGATCCATCCGGAATGAACCGATTTTGATTACAAAATAAGAAATATTTAACTGCAAAGTATAGTGTAAACAGTTTTTAGGCGGTGATAAGCCTGGAAATCGACCTATATTTCTCAATACGTATTTTATTGGCACTTTTATGAAAAATTAACTCCATTAGAATACTTTTTGTGGAACGTATTCTTCAAACTTCTTAGATGTTTAGAGTTCTTCAGAGAACTATGGCCACCTAACGATTTGTATCAAATAGAATAGACTTAAAAATATCGTAACAATTAGATATGTAAAAATTTCCAAAGACTTGAGACCAATCTAAAATTAAACAAATTATACAATTCAACAAAATTATAAAAAGAGTAATTACAAGCAACCATTAGATTACATTGTGATTCTTAATTGCTTTCGAATGGTTCTTTTTTGGTTAAAATTTTACAACTGTACCCAGCGAAATATGCAGCCTTTTGCTCATAAATTGGTAAGTAATGGTAAAATATTAGTTTGGGGAAAAAGAAATCCATGGTTTTGCGTAAAATTTTTACACAAACGGTGTAAAACTGTTTTATTATCGATCTTTAGCTCCCGGGTGATGCTACGACTACTAACATGCCGATCAACTTCGATTATTTCTGTGATTTAGCTGTTACAGTATCGGGACCATTACACGATTCACAATTTCAGCGGCCTGGCCTGCATTTCGGCATTTATTAAGGAAAAACTGTGAAATGTACCGAATTTTGTCTTTGCTGATTTCCACTGCTAGCACCCTGTAACTTAATATACAACAAACAAAAAACAGCAACAAAAATTTTCTAGTTTGAAATGCCAACTTGACAACGAGCATAAACTTTATTTTACGAGATATCGATCATTACAGCCATCTACCGAGAAAATAATGGATTTCTTTTTCCCCAAACTAATATGCTAAATTGTATGAAGTGTTAACCGGTGTAATTTTTTTCGACGCCTGTATTCAGCCGTTGGTTGTCACATGCGTAAAAATACTTGTTGATGTATGGGACGCCGAAAACTGGGTGGTTGCACGAATAGCTGCATTTTAAAGGAATAGGAGAGTATCCAGAGTCTAAACAAAACTGTAATGGTATGGCAAGTTTCATCGTAGTTAGTACAAAAAGCAAAAATAATGCAAAAAATGTCCAGATTAAAACTAAACTGCTTGCAAAAATTGTTTTAAACATATCAAGTTATGCCCTACTTTGTAGAATGAACTTACCAGCCCAGCCGCATAATCCTGGGGGAAGTTAAATGAATATACTAAGTAAATGCTGAATAAAGAATTTAAGATTTAAAAACTTATTGTTAGTCTCTAAGCAAAAGGAAATATTCAATAATACAATTTGCTGTAATAGTTTATGCCTTATGGTATAGATTCAATTGTTTACAAAAAATATCATTCATCATATAGTTCAGTGCTACCAATTACTAAATACCGTACTGTCAAACTAACGACGACAAAGCGAACAGAACGGGTCATAATTTTGATCGTATCGTTAGTGTTACATTTGCGTATAAAGAGTTTATCTGGATACCGATCATTGACCATGGGAACAAAGCTTACAACAGACCTTTTCTATTCGCCATTTCCCTACTCGCTATCTCTATGCTCGGTTAACTTAACGAAAAGTGTGCATGCGAAAGCAACAACAAAGTTAACGACCAGGATTCGCCGCTATTCACTGTCGTACAAACACATATTCCCGCGTTGCCAATATCTCTTCATTTATACCAGTGGCTTCATCTATTCGCTACTTGCTAACTCTTTGCGAAAAGAAAAGTGCTGCTAGAAATATTGTTTTCAGTGTTGCCAACAATTTTCATTTCAAAGGCAGCCGAGTGATGCATTTTCGAATCACATGAACATGGAACATGAAATCCGTGCGCACATGGTAAATAACATAAATCATAAAGTAATTCAGCACATGATTCAAATGTAATTTCGCTTTTTTCATGACTTTTTGTCCTCAATAAAGCAGAAATTTAATTTAAGTAAGTGTGTTTTGTTATATAATTCAAACTAGTCTTTATTATCCAATGTGCTTGACAAGTATTTCTCTGTACCTATTTCATATGTGATTGTTCAAACCCCGCAAGCTTAGCTCACAGCTTTCTGGATGTTAGCTCTTGCATATTTTGACCTAAATTATCTCATTATTTTAGCAGTCGACTTTATTTACTGGATTGACCGGTGTTTTTCCCTGACCAAAATCTGTCGCCTTAGTAAGCTAACTCTGTTCCGTTCGGTGGCTTCCACCTCTCGTCTTTTGTCACTGCAGCAACATTTTGCAGTATTTTGCATAGTTTCGGATACTTCAGATCACGAATGGAATTGGTCTCAACCCTTATTCAACTTTAAGTGCTGGATTTGCTATAGAAGACTCCATCCGAAATCCACTTTGTTTAGATGTATCGAATGCAAATGATATTGTCGTCATACTGGCCTCCCTATCAGTCCTAAGCTCCACCCGTGTGCAATCCGCCGGTGTCTACCTAAAGCACCAAAATGGAATCTCCACTGTCCATCGGAGATCATTAGAGCAACATAACAGCCCTTTTATTTCAAACTACAACATAATATGTACATACATACCCTTGTCAGCAGCATTCCGGTTGAATATCTTCAAATTGGTGCTCTTATTAAAGGTGTAAATCGATTAGTAGTGGGTGAAGCCGAGCCACCTCCCAGATATGTCGAGAGGCCATCTCCTATAAATGAATACTAGCCAGATTGTTAGGATGATCGTTAGATTGCCAAAACAGGATCCTAGGAAAAATCAATAACGACAGTTGCGATTTGATTGGCACGGAATTGAGTTTGCCTTCGAGCCACATCAATGGCGCTATTTATAATATTATTCAACGATGAAACGAAAATAGAGTTGGTCCAGATGGTAAGGAGTACGTGCGGCGGCCAAGACGTGCAAAATTGGACCCCAAGTTCGTCTCACCAATCATAAAGCACAGAGGAGGCTCAATAATGGTGTGGAGCTGCTTTTCGTGGAACGGTCTCGGGGTCAATTCATCATATTGAAGGTCATAGACTGCGGTCAGATACTTCAAAATTTATTGCTACCTTATGCAGAATAGAATTTGCCGGTAATTGGGAAATTTCAACAAGACAATGATCCGAAGCACACTTCTCGTGTGGCGAACAAGTTGTTCGAAGACAATTTGATCACTGTTCTGGATTAGGCATATTCGAGTGCCGACTTAAATCCAATAGAATAGCTTTGGAACGACGCCATAAATTCACTCAGTATGCGGAATATCACAAATTTGGATCAGTTATTTGAAAAGGCCAAGGCATCATGGAAACTCATTTTATAATGTCAATTCAAATGCGCTGTGCAGCAATAATAAAGCAAAAAAGATTTTCAACAAAATAATTATGTACACTTTTCCCTTTCGCCTGCATTTTTTTTTTTGTTTTTTTTTTTGACTAATATTTTGCTTCGTTTTTAAGTATTTTCGAATTGTATAATATTAGCTTTTGTACATGAAGTAAGCAAATTCATGTTTTTCTAAGATAAAAAACTGATAAAGATTAATTAATAAGTTTTAAATTTATAAAATTACTGATAAAGATTAATTAATAAGTTTTAAATTTATAAAATTAAACCTAGTATGCAAAACATTTAAGTGATTTTGTTAATGTCATTGGTGTCTCACTGAGCTCGTTTTTTTTAAATAGTTTTTTTTTTCAATAAAAAAGAAGTTACTTCTGTCCAAGGCGAATTTATTAAAGGTGGTGTTGGTAAATCATCAGCTCATTTGTTTTTTTTTTTCTTTCGCTGTGTCCATGTAGCTGTCAGCACCGAATAAAACAAGGCGAATTATTTTTTTGTTTTCTACTTCGCCAATACCTTGCTGTGACAATCAAACGTACAAAACATTCTTGTTGATCTCGTGTCACCTTTAATAAATGCGTCTTGTTTCTGTCAATTTGTAGAATGGACCTACTTGTATGTCCAAAAAGAAGTTCGAAATGCAGCTGCTTCGTGCATTACTACATACATATGTACATCATTCCTAATTTTCCGCAGCTGTAGTGGTATAGTGTCATAGCAATTGGAAATTGTACAGGTAGTTTGTAGTTTGTTTGGTACCAATACGTGTTTGACTAGCTGAATAAATACTGTCTTTAGAAAAACATTTTTCACCGGTATTTAATTGTACTTTTATTTATATTGAAACACATCTTAAGACTTGTAAGCATTTCATTTTCTGGAAATCCATATGGTATACATTTCAGTTTTTGGGCATCAGATTCATTTTCACTTGAAGGTAAAAGTGTCTCACTGCGCCGTTTTCGTTTTATTTCCACTCGCCCTTGATTTACTGCTATGTCATAATATGTTTGTAAGTCTCTCAAAACTGTAAATAATTCTTCGAAATCTCTCTCAGCATTGCGCAAAAAACTGCATTTAATAATATATCCGTCTAACGTAAAACAATTAAACAAGCGTTGCATTTTGAATTCTAACTGGCGCATGACATGTTTAATAACTGTTTCTGTCATTGCATAAACATCGTACACCATCTCCAATCTCGAAGAAGTCGCACAATTATATATCTGGGTGGACCACTTCTGCAAAAATTCAAAATATTGGTTGTAACACCAATTATCATATTCCAAATCCCAGTATTGCAAAACGTATCGTTGAATATCTGCATAGCCATCAAATGTAGTTCTTATTATTTGAAGAGCATTGATAATATATTCCATTCCCTCATTGATTACTTCAAAAAACAATACGTTGAAAAACTCCATTTCCGCAAAATATGTAGTAAACTGTAACTTAATATGTGGAGGCAATATTCGGTGACCAGTAGGCACCCGCCTAAGTTTCAATAAAAAAGAAGCACTCTCATTTTTACTAACTTGTAAAAAATGTTCAGTTTTAAGTGAGAATTCTTCCACAAAATGGGAAGCAGTTCTGAAGAATTCCATGTGGTCATTCAGTTTTTGCTGCGATCTTTCCAAGTTCACTTCACTTCTGCCTATTTTCAATATACTTGATATTGTGAGGTTTTTTTGAAGATTTTCCAAAAAGTTTCGTAATGTACTCTGTAATTTGATTTTGCTTATGTCAGCATCATATGCAGATTTATAAAACAAAAACGAAATATTCTCGACATGATCTTTATTTAAATCGCCAGCAAAATAGAGCGATCGTCCCGTGGAATACTGACGAATTTTGCTAGACGTTGAAGTTTGGAAAATTTCAAGAATTGTAATAATAAAAACTAAAACTTTAAATAGCCACATTTCCTTTTATTAAAAGTGCTTTATAATAACAATGCTACATAGATTTCAACACAAATGCTGTGCATTTCTTAAATGTTCTATATATGTATACTCCTTGTTATGAGTCTATATTTAGAAATCCATTATACCGGAAAACACTGTATTTTCAATGTTGCTTTCTTTTTGATTGCCCTTATAGCTGCCATCTTATATATATCAGTAATTGCTCTAAAGTTACACGGATAACAAATAACAATTCAAATTCATTTATTTAATTCCATTTCAGTAGCTCACTGTTGCTGATTTTGCGGATATTAACTGAATACATAGACATGGATAACTATGATACAAGAAATGGCGAGTTGCCAGAAATAAGGCGCCAGAATAAATTGACGAGAATAATTCGTTTTTATGTTAATGTCGCGATTTATTAAATTAAATATATTAAAGTTAGTGCAAGGTTGATATTTCAAGCTCATAAATTATTTTGTAATGATATATAATTATTAATATATTCATTTATTACTCATAATTTTTATTTTTCTTTAACTTATTCTGTTTATTGTTTTACAAATATGTTTTTCTTTCTCACTTTTTATGTGATATTTTAAAATTGCAATATTTCTATTTTTTGTTATGTCCAGCGTGTTTATTATTTTTGTCTCTCAAATTACATTTAATTTTTCAATTTATTCTTATTCTTGTATTTTATAATGATTGTGTTTAATTTTATTGTATGCAGATATATATGTTATGTACAGGGACTCCTATAGTATATTGTATTTTTTTAATATTGTGCTTTAATATATTTTGTTTATACAATTTATAAGACTAAATACAATCACCATATGATGCATAAGTAAATTTTGGATTATGTCATATTCATGGTGAAAATACATTTTGTCAGAATCAGCTGATGGGCTGATGTCGCTTGGGATGTGCTTACAAAAAACTGAGATTGTATTGGTGATATACGAAAAAAATTAACCAATGACACCTCGCTGTCGTCTGAAAAAATACTTATTGGGCGAGTGTGTGAATATGTGTGAAATGATCGTACACAATTCGGCTGGCGAATCACCCCCGTTACGTGGTAGACAAAGTTCCCTCACAATCCTTGTAGCAGATTTTATTTAATGATGCGTTAATCTAAACAAACGTAAAAATAAGCATTTTGAAGTGAGTAGATGAAGCAACTGGCAGCACTGACACAACACTGTTTGCAAACACTTAATGAATGTTTATTAGATCGTGTTATACATGTGGGAACTTTTGTTGATTCTACTCTTTATTTGTGATATTCGTGCTCTCCCAACACTTTTTTGTTCTCGTTCTTCCTAATGTTGTTGAATATAGACTAAAAACTAACAATTTCACGGTGAATTCGCAAAGTTGAAACAACAAAAATTTCATTTCAAATGGCCACGGTCTAATGGAACTTGCCAAATATCAGAAAAGAAATTAGTTGGCAACACTGAAAATATTGACTTATAGCAGTTTTATGAGGTGTACCATACTCGCTAGCTCGATAACTTTGTTGTTGCAAAATGCAAATTTTTCGTCAAGTGAGCAAATCCCAAGCATAGTGAGAAGAGAAGTGGCGAATCAAAGGGTCCTATTTAAATTATGTATCGAAAAATTGGTGTTAATTATCACTAAGCTTTGTTTACAAATTAAAATGTCACATGCAAATATTTCCCATCTCTCTCTGTTTTTAGGGGTTCCGAAAATGTTAAAATGCAATGTTAGAAAACATAAAAGTATTTAATTGAATGTTGATAGCAGATACATTTAATTTGGATTACAAATAGTAATCGAAACGAATAAAAAACTTTTAATTATAATCATTAAATTAATTCGTTTTCATAAGATATAATTAGAAATAATCAAAAACGATCAGGATTTTTTAGCACAAAAATAATTTTTTTACTAAATATATATTTCTTTTTATATTAGGTGCATTATATAAAGAACAAATGTGATAGGAATGCAACAGAATTAGTTACCGTAAACACTAAACCATAACATGGAGAAATCAACAGAAACCAATAATGAATCTTCAATACAACCTCTTAGCCATTTAATCACATCGAAACATCAGTGTCTTGAATCGCGTCCGGTATATACAAATACGTCGTATAGCCCGTATGTAAATCCATATTGTAGTCCTCGGAGTAATCGCAAGCGCCCCCCTTTACGAGAGTCTCGCCGCGTTTCTATAGAACAATCGGGCAGCTTTTTACAATTAAATCAATACAAGCTTATGGATCAAATTGGTCAGGTAAGTAGTTAGCAAATTTGACCGAACACTCTTTTCTGATAAATCACAAAATACTACATACCATAGTTTGCATATGAAACAATTATTAAGAAATACTCAAGAAAATTTCTTAATAGCATTTGATTCTACACTATGTTAAATTATTTTACTCAGTTTTGTTTTAAGTTACCACCTACCTAAAAAACTAAAAAGAACCCAATAATACGAGTAACCTTTTGCCATTTAATTATAAAAAATATGCAATAAACAAAAAAAAACAAGTAATAGTGAAATCATGAAACATCAGGCGTAACAAGCGCAATAATTCTTTGCAGACAGCAAAAGAACGGAACAAATACTTCACTGTTGTTGCTCCTGGTTTATCTCAACGAATGAACAATAGACAAACAACAGCAGCTACGAATTTCCTAACGGCCAATCACTCTCAAAAACGAACCTTTGCCCGCGCTCGCGGCTTTAACTGAAGGCACAAAGCAGGAGCAGAACAAGTACAAAAGTAAATATATGAATCAAAGGGCCGGCAGTGCAGACGGCAATTGATCGGGTAGAGTTTAACAAAGCGCGTCAGCCACCAATTAGAAATGCCTAATGAAGCCAAATCTTTATCCATTCATTTGGTCCTTCCACGAAATAGAGGCCTTTTTTTCCTCTGCTACCCCTTTTGGGAATCGTATTAAATATTTTCAGAGCCGGAGCGGTTGTGCTCACATTTACGTAAAGTTTACATATTCAATTGCGTACTCAGTCCAAAGTAGCACTTGTCTGCAAGAGAGATTCTCCGTTGGATTTCAAAGTTGATGTTGTTAGGGTTGTTGATGCTGACTCTCAAGTGAACGAAGTTATCTACTTTTCCAAATAACATAACGATCAAGCCTTCTAATAACTCAAATAATGAGGGGCAAAAAAAGCAAATTTTATGCCAAGATTTGCTTTCGTAGGTGAAGAAAAAACCAAACAAAGGTATCTTCAAAGGAGGGTGCATTTAAAGTCGTTAACGCCAATCGCCCACACGGAAAAAAACTTTAATGAAGTTGTAAATTTTGTACCTCATACCAATTAAAAGATCTAGGGGCCTAATAATGGTAATTAAAGTGATGTCTTCTTCTTGATTGACGCGATAGCCGCTTAAGCGATTTTGGCCGAGTTTAACAAAGTGCGCCAGTCGTTTTTTCTCGTGCTAACCGCCTCTAGGTGGAAACAGCAAGTGAAACCAAGTCTTTCTCCACCTGATCTTTTCAACGCCTCATCAGATGTTGGCATCGTCCAAACTTCTGGGCCATACGATAGGACGAGCATGCTGAGGGCCTCACAAAGTATTAGTTTTGTTTGTCGAGAGAGGACTTTAGTCTTCAAATACCTATGTACTAAGTACAAAGTAGCACTTTGTTGAGTTTCAAGGCTGGCATTATTATTAATGCTGGTTCCTAAAGAAACGAAGGTTCCTACAACCTCTAAATCATAACTGTCAACAGTGACGTGGGCGTCGATACGCGAGTGCGCCGACTGTTTGTTTGATGACAGGAGGTACTTTGTTTTGTCCTCGTTCACCACCAGACCCATTCGCTTTGCCTCTTTTCCAGTTTGGAAAAGGCAGAACTACCATAAAAGCGCGGTTGTTAAGGCCGATGATGTCAATATCATCGGCATATACCAACAATTGTACGCTCTTTTAAAATATTGTACCTGAGCGATTAACTTCTGCGGTTCGTACTATCCAGGATTTTCGGGGATACCAAATTCATACATCGCGGCATATATGCAACTCCTTTTCGTACTGTCGAATACAGTTTTGAAATCAACAAAAATTAGTGTGTGCCAATTCTCCTTTCATGGGTCTTTTCCAAGACTTGGCGTATTGTGAATATATCTGTTCGATGGTAGACGTTCCAGGTCTAAAGCTACACTGATAAGGTTTAATCAGTTGGTTGATGGTGAGTTTTAGTCTGTCACACAATACGCTCGCTAAGACACAGATAATTGGCACAGATTGCAGGATCATTCTTCTTATGAATTGGGCAAAGCACTTTTAAATTCCAATCGGCATGCATGCTTTCATCAATCGCATTTTGCACGGGAACTGATGCATGCACCTTACCAGACCCTCGCCGCCACGTTTGGATAGCTCAGCCGGGAGTCCGTTGACATCCCAGCTTTCTTGTTCTTTAGCCATGTAATCTCTATTCTCACCTCGACATGGTCGGGTAGCGGAACGACAGTTCCGTCAACAACGTTTGGGGTATCGGAATCTGCACATTCTCTGTGGCATGCTCAGTTGTCATTATTTAACAAGTTTGAGAAGTGTTCCCTCCCTAATTTAAATACGCTCTGGATGCCAGTCACCAGATCGCCGCCTTACAGGAAAACGCCCCGGTCTTGAAACCTTCTGTAAGCCGCCGAACTTTCTGGTAGAATTTTCTGGCGTTGTTCCCATTGGCCAGCATCACAAGCTCCTCGCACTCACGTATTTCGGCCTCTTGTTACTTCTTTCGGATAATACATCTCTCTTCCTTTCTTAGCTTTCGGTAGCGATCCCACATAGCTCGCGTTGCATCCGATCGCAGCGTGGCTCTATAGGCAGCATCTTTCTGCGGCAGCATGACATTCCTCGTTGTACCAACTGTTTTTTCGGGCTCGCCGGAATCCGATTTTTTGTTCGGCGGCGGTACGTAGAGGACGAGAAATGGCCGGTTTGTTGGGCAGTACTCTCTGAGAGCAGGAGTGAGAGTCGAGTGGCGAATCTTCTGGCTGTCTGTTGTGATTGCAGCTTTTCGATGTCGTATTTTCTTTGCGTTGTTAGTTCTATGTTTTTTGCTGCATAGAGGCGTGTGCGTAATTTGGCCGTAACGAGGTAATAATCCGAGTCGATGTTGGGTCCTCGGATCGTACGTACATATAAAACACTAGAAGCGTGTCTTCCAATCGATCAACCTCTGTCCGTTACGAAATGTGCGAGATGTTGAAAAATCGTATTTTGTTGCGGATTATTGTGAGACACTCGTTCACTGGAGCTAACGACTGTACTTGGCGACGAAATCTCTCTCCCGCTATAAATCCAACACCAATTTTGCTCTCCTTTACTTGGCAGCTGTAGTAGACGTCGCAAGGTCCTATGTTTTCCTTGCCTTGCCCCGTCCATCGCATCTCTTGAATGACAGTGATGTCAGCCTTTGTTCTTACCAGGACATCAACCAGCTGGACAGAGGCACTTTCCTCAATAAAGGACCAGACATTCCAGGTGCATATATATATATATATATATATACATATATATATATAATTGGCGCGTACACCCTTTTTGGGTGTTTGGCCGAGCTCCTCCTCCTATTTGTGGTGTATATACTGATATGGTAATCCTTAGTTCGTTCGCAGTGGTCGTCATCAGTATAGGCTGCTCTCATCCGAGGTTTTGTTCGTATTTTCATTGAGTGGTATTTTTACGTGGCGGGCCCCAAACCCAGCGCACAACCAGCTACGTTATATATATTATATAATTGACACTTACATCCTTTTTGGATGTTTGGCCAAGCTCCTCCTCCTATTTGTGGTGTGCGTATTGATGTTCCACAAATGGAGGAACCTACAGCTTTAAGCGGACTCCGAACGGCTGGTCAGCAAACTTCAAATGTTCAGTTGGTTGAGTTAACCGTACTGTTGTGGAAATGCTTAATATCTCAGAAATTTAGAAGCGGTCATAACTGCAATTAAGTGGTTGACTGAAAAACGTTATTCCAATTCCTGTTAAAGTATATATACTATATATATTAGGCCGAGTCGATTTGTGGGGAGGCAAAAAAATCGCCCATTGCTCTGTGAAAATCATATTCTACGGATCAAAATAAGAAACTTTGCCGAAGGAACCATACCTCTAAAACGAATTCTGATGTCCCCCAATTTGAGTCGAACTTTTTAGTTTCTTTTCTATAACTCACTTAAATTAATTTTTTCATTTACATATGTTCTGACTAAATAAATTACTTAAGAGAAAAAATAGATATTATAAATAAATAATAAATATTATTATAAATAAATAAAAATAAAGAAAAAACATAGCCATTTAGCTGATTTTTTCATGTAAAGCCCAAAAATGGTGATATTTTTAAATTGGGGGACATCAGAATTCGTTTTAGAGGTATGGTTCCTTCGGCAAAGTTTCTTATTTTGATCCCTAGAATACGATTTTCACAGAGCAATGAGCGATTTTTAAATGACCCGCCCTAATATGTATATATATAATTGGCGTGTACACCCTTTTTGGGTGTTTGGCCGAGTTCCTCCTCCTATTTGTGGTGTGCGTCTTGATGTTGTTCCACAAATGGAGTGACCCACAGTTTCAAGCCGACTCCGAACGGCAGATATTTTTTATGAGGAGCTTTTTCATGGCAGAAATACACTCGGAGGTTTGCCATTGCCTGCCGAGGGGCGACCGCTATTAGAAAAATGTTTTTATTAATTTTGGTTTCACCGAGAATCGAACCGACGTTCTCTCTCTGAATTCCGAATGGTAGTTACCCACCAACCCATTCGGCCACGGCGGCCGCCACCTGTTAAAGTAATGTAGGAAAAACGAACATTTGTATGACATGTAAAGAGACTGTAAAATTTCTTACTATTGCAACCTTTTACTTGTACAATAATGAAACATATTGTATGTTTATCATCTTTTACAGGGCTCGTATGGCTTAGTTAAATTAGCATACTCTGAAGAAGACTCCACCCATTACGCAATGAAAATTCTCTCTAAACGTCGATTGATACGGCAAGCTGGATTGACAAAACGTGGTCAACAAAAGCCCATTTCGCCATTGGAAAGAGTATATCGGGAAATTGCAGTGCTAAAGAAAATAGATCATCCAAACGTTGTTAAATTGATTGAGGTATTAGATGATCCAATGGAGGACTCGCTGTATATGGTTTTTGAACTAGTAAAGCAAGGATGTGTACTTAACATTCCAACAGACTCACCACTAGCTGAAGATAAAGCTCGAGATATTATTCGGGAAACGATTCTTGGTTTGGAGTACTGTAAGTTGCATACAACTTTCTTGAGTTATCAACCATATGCATTTATGTAAAACGTGCGGTGCTACATTGGTGTCGAATATCAGTTAAAATTTGAAAAATATACTCTTATTAGTAATGATTGAAAGGCACGATTAAATGTTATGTGTATGTTACTTTTATATATAAAAACCTTATGTAATAGCGGAACTAGTACAACAGATCTACTAAAGAGACCAATGACTGGCGCATGTATTTACAATATAAGTAGAATTGTAGCAATTATTACAGGGCACTGTCCATTAAAAATGGTCTTCCAACAGCACCTTCCAAAGCTTGTACGATAACGAGAAATTTGTCCATAATTTCCAAGTTGCGTTTTAGGGTTTTTATTTATGAATTAGGCTTATGATGTATTTGTATTAGATGACATTTTCTCATTCAAAATTAAACCAATCACAATAAGCGACGGGACAAATAGCGATTTAATCCATGGTGAAAATATTTTAAAGATGAGCTCTTTAACAGCTGATTGTCTGACGTCACTTGGGGTGTGTTGAAAAAAAAATTATGATTGTGTTGATGATATACGAAAAAAATTAACCAATGATACTGCGTTGCTGTCTGAACAACGACTGATTGGATGAGTGTGTGAATATATGTTGATGAGAAGATTTTTAGAGGTGGTCTATATAGCAGACCGTCATTCGGCTCTGAGCGAGTTTGACGGAATCGCCTGATGAGCTAACGTCACTTGGTGTGTGTTTAACAAAATTTAGCTTGTGTTAGTGATATACGATCATACTGTGTTGATTTTTTTCGTATACCTATCACTAACACAAGCTAAATTTTGGTAAACATATGCCAAGGTACGTGGCAAACAAAGTTCCCCTCACAATTGTCTTTTTCACCATAGTTAAAGAGCAAACCTTGTACGGTACATTAGGCAGGCCTAGTTTACTGGGGCGGCAGCCCGTGGTCGGGATAAACCCGAGCCATTCCGGTAACGTAGAATCGGCTACCAAAACCATTTTTCTTTCTAGAATTTCCACACAAAAAAACGATAGTCGTAAAGAAATTTCAATGATTGTATCGCTTTTTATTTTTTCAGTACATTATCAGCATATTATTCATGGTGATTTGAAACCTGAGAATCTGCTACTCACTGAATTTGGGCACGTTAAAATTGCCGATCTGGGTGTGTGCAATGAATTTTTTGGTGAAGATGCAATGATTAGTAGTGGAACTACTGCAGGTACACCGGCTTTTAGAGCACCAGAATCACTGCGACTCGGACAGGTAAGAAACAAAGTTTTTTTCGACATTTTATGCTACAGATATCGAAGGGCAAGGCCAAATCAAATATAATGTAAACTGTGACGTAAATTTATCTTAAGTTACGTAATAACTTAAAGATGTTTACTTGAACTGTCAAACCAGCTTCCGTATACACCCTCATGCCAACTAAATTTTTCTTCTCAGTTATATTGAGTTCCATAAATACCCCTAATATAAAGTAATACCCACCTTCTGTGAAGTAGACCTAACTCTAAATTTGATCTCGTACTCTCCCTCATCTAAGCAATACGTTTAGCCCTGGATGGCACTTCCTATTTTTCATACGCTAATACGAAAATGGGCTTCGGCGACTCGACAAGCCTATTTTAATTTGATGTGAAGTGCTTGCGATTGAAAAAAATTAATTTTTTTAAGCGTTTAATTAAATGATTTATTTTTTTGTATATATTGATCATAGTTGGCCTGGATCAAATAAATTTATGAAAAAAATTAATATCACATACGAGCTGTTGAAGGTTTATTGAATTAAACATAAATTAATCATGTAGTAGTATGACTCTCTCACCACTCTTAATTTACGCAAATTACTTAAGAATCCAAAATCAACGACTCTCTAAGTTTCATAAGGTGGGAGTAATCATTTCTCCATTAAAATCAGGCAAGCTGCTACAAAGGCCTTAGAAACCATTTGCACCGCAACCGCAAAGTGGGCTAACTATTAAGGCTAACAGTATTAAATCTCATGAGAACCGTTAGTGTGAAAGGTCTAGCAGGGAGGTAGCGAAATTCCTTCTCAGACAGAAGAGGAGGTAGCTACGGGCCTTGATACAACTAATAGGGTACAATACATGGGAACGGCATATGATCACCATAGCATTATCTACGATCCACGACGATCTTGTTTAGAGGATGTGATAGTGCAGAGCATATTCTCTGCCGCTTTGCGGCTTTCACCAGACTTAGATGACACATCTTTAGTTCAGATATATTGAAAATAGATAAGCTGCATTCTCTTTCTCTCGTCAATATACCTTATAACTAGAAGTTTTTCTCAAATCAAATAACGTAATAAATGTTTTACTGCTGTTTCACTGTGATAACTTATCACCGAATGTAATACGCCGCGGCGCTCGTTATCGCAATGATCGTAAAACCAGCATCCAGTGGCGTTGTAATGTCATTGAAGTTGTCTATATTGTAATCTCTTGACGCCGCTGTAGCCAAAATGATAGATTTGTGTTCTATGTTAGTTGGCATGAAAAGGTCCTCATAACAGTCTATCTGCCATTCCTAGACGGCGTAAAACTGGAAAATCGTCATCACAACGTACAACACAAATTGAAGGAAGAGCTCGACCAAGCACCCAAAAAAGGTTATATGTCTATAATTTCTTAGTAGCTTTAAGATGTATCGCTTTTATACTAATCTGGGATAGTTTGAAACTGCTTGAACTAGCGATAATCAGATCATCAGAACATACAGCTATCACGTTAACTTCATCTGTTGCATTCTTGGTATATAAAAGTATGTATGTAAATGTACTAAAACCCATTTATTGAAGGACCAAATCCAATTTCGTATTCCACTCCCTACCACTCTACTTCTAACCTGACTTCCTAAGTTTCAACACACGATATGAATATTTGACGAAACATTCTGATTGCTGTATGTAAACTGCATAACGCAGCTTACTATTGAGATGTTGACATATCCATTTGATACATTTAGAGTATCCGAATACCATCAATGCAATCACCATTCATTAATATATTGCCATTCATTCATTCGTCTATTGGTATCGCTGCTTTTCTTTTGTCAGTATAAATGCTCTCGAACGCCTCTTTTACACTGTTCGACGCAGTGGCTGTGTCCTCACTAAACACATTTAATTCATTATACTGCTTTCGCGCACTGTAAAGGCTAGTTTATTTTTGGAACTCTATATTTTACAGTTAATATGAATAATGAGAGGTAATATGTAGGGTATTCGTGCTACAAATATCCTAGGAACTTAAAAAAGCATTTAGATATTCCATCGTTTTCTATTGACATACATATATGTATTTTTTTTCAAAACTAAATAACAACTCTTACTTTATTTTAGCATGCATTTTGCGGAAAAGCGGTTGATATTTGGGCTCTCGGAGCAACGCTTTATGCACTTGTTTATGGAAACGTCCCATTTGTTGCAAACTCAATTCCAATTCTTTATGAGAAAATAAAAACAGATCAGCTTGTTTTTAAAGACGCTCCAATAATTAGTGAACAGCTAAAGGACTGTATTTTTAAAATGTTGACCAAAAATCCTGAAACCAGAATCAATTTGCAGCAGTTAAAAGTTTGTACTTCCATATTTTTAATATACACCCTTAATCGACGTATATATTTTAATTCAAGGAACATCCTTGGGTGACAAAAGATGGAACAAATCCTCTTCCCAATGAAAGTGAGAACTGTTGCTTGGTTAAGGTCAGCGAGGAAGATATGAATGCCGTTGTGCAGAGTATTCCCAAATTAGATACTCTAATTTTAATAAAAACAATGTTAAAAAATCATTCCTTTGGAAACCCGTATAGCATCGGTGTTTTACAACAATCACAACCAAGCAGTGTTGCCCGAGCGGAACGCTTTGGTCGGGCTGGACGCTCAAATTCAGCACCTGGATCATACAACCAGATGTAAGTATTTACTTGTAGCTATAGGAAGGATACCATATATTAATTATCATATAAGATTTTTGATATTCAATCTGATGAGGTCTGTTATTATTATGTTTTCCATTTTTCTTGGCCGATTACATAGAAGATGAAAATTGGATTTTAATAGCGCTTTCAAAAAAGTTTTTTCAGCGTTTTGTAGATTATTATAAGTAAATTATAACTTAGTTTTTGTAAAGAAAATGGAGGACGACTACAAATTCAATATAAATAATAATGCTATAATTGCATATGCAGCAAGAAAATCATCCAATAAACGTCTTATAATTCGATGTAGCCGGCTGCACGCACCAAAAAATGGGTCGTTATCTTGCTCATGCGGCGTTACCTTGCTTGAACTGCAAGCGAGAGCGCGGAATGAACGACAAAGAGGCACAATCGGCCCCCGCGTTCGGCAACGTTCGACATCTGGCTCTCTCCTACTTGAATGAGCATATATTTATATGTGTGTCTATGCGCATATGTATATAAATTCACATATTTGTATTTACATATGCCTTCTCCCTGTCTGCATGGTAATGAACCATTTCTCTGTTGAGAATAGGACGATGATAGGAAAAGTAGGAAATGAAAGGGGGTGTTTCGAGTGTAATGTGTCTTGAAAAAGTCAAATCGATGATGGTGCCTCTTAGTGTTGTTGACTTATTAACGTCTGATGCACAATCGAAATTGAACATATCTTCCATGAATTTGATAAATGTTTCGTCATTTTTCACGTTTGTGTAAATATAACCTGATCAATTCCATTGCGATTCGATTTACCTCCTTCTCTATATCCATACAAAATATCTATCAAACAAATAAAGTTAAAATTTTCTTTTGAAAAATGCAACCATTCCATCAGTACTTCCTTATGACGTTGTCACGTTAAACTATTGTCAGTAAACTGACTTTACAGACAACCTCTTTTTTTTATTATTTGAGTTTAATTTAATTAAATTCAAGATGATTTTAATATGAATTTTAAATGCAGTCGCAAATATTTCACCGACTTTTGTGAAAGTAATTTCTTTGCACACTTTGTGAAAATAATTAACTCGCACCAATTACAATTTCTTTCCCAGATGGACTTCAAAAAATTATTTATTTATAAAATAAGTAAGACTTGGGAGAGTGGAAATACTACTACAGATGTGAAATGTTAAGTATGCAAAAAAATAGAACCATCAATTTCTGAAGAAAGGTCCGTACTTGTTAAACATAGACTATTCTATGCGCGCTTTCCCGGGATTTCTTTTGCTTCAAGTTCTTCCATTTGTGTAGTGGACAATAAGAGTTATCCTACAGTTGAAGGCAATAAATAGACTCCAAAATATTGCCTCAAAAGTAATCGGCACCAAGACTTAGGGTCGGTTTTACTAACGGGACCAAAAATGAAGTTAAGTTCTACTTAAGCCAAATCCTAGCTAAGTACAACTTAAAATTTCGTCCAACTTAGTATTTCACAATACAGACTTAGTCCTCCATTGGGACTCAAGTCTGGCCTTATTTTCGTCCTGTTCAAGGATAATTTTTAAAAAGTTACACCCACAAATCGATAGAAAATTATATATTAGGAATCTACCTGGAAACTCAAAACGTTAGCTATAATAGAGATATGTTAAATTCATTCCAAAGTCGAAAAAACCAGTCTGGCCAAACCCGGGTACCCAATGGAGGGTTTAGTGGGGAAAATATTTCTTTCAAAAGTATTGTATCATCGTAAAAATTCCTCGTATACATCAAGCATACTTATTTTGACATTTGTCAAAATGTGAAACAATTTGAGAAATGTATTAGACTAAAGCAAGCATAAATATACATTCTCTAAATGGAAAAAACATGGCAGAAAGCAAGAGGAGAATAAATTTCGTTTTCAAATTCCACAAGTATTTATCCCAATCTGTCTTTCTTGGGTTCCTAAGAATTATATTAATTTTTTTTTTTATTTAAAATTAAATAAATAAATATTAATTTTCGATGAGCTCCCAATGCCAAATCTTATTATCCTATGATCGGACATCGACGGTTCTGAAATATATTACTTATACTATCCTATTTCTTACTATCCGAGTATTTCCTATGGTTGTTTCAAGACCTCTTAGCGTACGCTTGTTACAAATGTTGGTGTATTCTTCTTCTTCTTAATTGGCGCGATCACCGCTTACGCGATTTTGACCGAGTTTAACAAAGCGCGCCAGTCGTTTCTTTTTCGTACTAACCGGCACCAGTTGAAAACACCTAGTGAAGCCAAATCCCTCCACCTGATCTTTTCTCTTCCTCTGCTACCACCAGCTGGTACCGCATCGAATACTTTCAGAACCGGAGCGTTTGCATCCATTTGGACGACATGACCCAGCGAGCGTAGCCGCTGGATATTTATTCGCTGCGCTATGTCTATGTCGTCGTAAAGCTCATACAGCTCATCGTTCCATTGTCTACGATATTCACCGTTGCCAATGTGCAAAGGTCCAAACATCTTCTGCAGGATCTTTCTCTCAAACACTCCAAGCGTCGCTTCATCGGATGCTGTCATCGTCCAATCTTCTGCGCCATACGTTAGGACGGGCATGATGAGAGCCTTGTATAGTGTTAGTTTTGTTCGTCGAGAGAGGACTTTATTACTCATTTGCCTACTTAGTCCAAAGTAGCACTTGTTGGCAAGTGAGATTCTACGTGAGAGGCAGACACTATTATAGGTGTTAATGCTGGTTCCTAAATAAACGAAGGTTCCTACAACCTCGAAATCATAACTGTCAACAGTGACGTGGGTGCCGAAAGCGAGTGCCCCGACTGTTTGTTTGATGACAGTACCTCTTGTTTTGTCTTGTCCTCGTTCACCTCCAGACCCATTCGCTTTGCGTCTTTGGACAAGGCAGTACTAACAGCGCAATTGATGTCAATATCATCGACATATACCAACAATTGTACGTTCTTATAAAATATTGTGCCTGAGCGATTAAGTTCTGCGGTTCGTACGATCCTTTCCAATATTAGGTTAAAGAAGTCACAAGACAGCGAGTCACAGTGTCTGAAGCCTCGTTTAGTATCAAACGGCTCGGAAAGGTCCTTCCCAATTCTGATGACGCTGCTGGTATGGAATAATGTCATCTTGCACAGCCGTATTAGTTTTTCGGGGATACCAAATTCAGTCATCGCGGCATACAGGATACTCATTTTCATACTATCGAATGCAGATTTGAAGTCGCCGAAAAGATGGTGAGTGTCGATTCTCCTTTCATGGATCTTTTCCAAGATTTGGCGTATTGTGAATATATGAGCGGTGGTAGGCTTTCCAGGTCTAAAGCCACACGGATAAGGCCCAATCAGTTGATTGATGATGGACTTCAGCCTTTTACACAATACGCTCGCTAAAACCTTTTAAGCGGTATTTATAAGGCTAGCCCCGCGGTAATTGGCACAGATTGCAGGATCACCCTTCTTATAGATTGGGCAGAGAGCACACTTAAAATCTAATCGGCAGGCATGCTTTCATCCGACCATATTTTGCACAGAAGCTGATGCATGCACCTTACCAGCTCCTCGGCGCCATGTTTAAATAGCTCAGCCGGCAGTCCGTTGGGACAATGCTCTGTTGTTTTGTGTTACGATGTAGTAATGTTGTAAGAATGTAAAATTTTATTGGGCATCCTGCTGTTATATGGTCTATAGTTTCTGTGTATATGTTACATTTACGGCATCTGCCGGATGTGATGGTTGAATCTTTTATTATGTATTTTCTGTAGTTTTTTGTGGCTATGATTTGGTCCTGCATTCCAATGACGAATCCTTCTGTTTCTGCTTGTAGATCTCCTTTTCTTAGCCACGTTTATGTGTTTTGTTGATATATGTTGACATTGTTGACTATATGTGGATGTTTTCCGTGTATTTGTTTTTGTTTCCATGCTGCTAGGGTTTCTTCTATTGTATGTTTTGGTAGAATAAGGCTTTGGTTGTGGAGGTTAAGGGGCGGTATTTCTTTGTCTGCTAGTACTATTGCTTTATGAAGGGATGTGTCTTGGTTGTAGAAGTATGTTCTTAAGTTATTTATTTGGTTGTTGTGCAGCTGATGGATATCAATAAGTCCCCTTCCTTCTTTTTTCTGGGTATTGTTAAACGCTCTTTACATGAATGTGGGTGATGTTTATTATGTTTTGTTAATTTCGTTCTTGTGGCTATCTTTAGATTTTCGATATCTGTATTACTCCACTTGATTACTCCAAAAGAATATGTTAACAACGGTATCGCATATGTATTCATGGCTTTAAAAAGGTTTATTATTATTATTCTGAAACAATATGAACCCTGTCAGATATTTTTTTAGTGCTGGATTGTGTAATGTATACATTTTCTAATTTTCTAACTACGCATCGTCAATTACAGGTCGCCAGCTCAAATGTTACAAACGGATCTTGGTTTGTGAATCAGCACATACAGCGTGCCTCAGCGTACCAGTACCTGCGTACATTCCTGCATACACGCACACTCTACACATTCAGTTCCAATAGTCTTGAAGAAGTCAACAGCAAAAACCGTATCGTAGACAGTTGTTCCTGCGGCATAATTTACGTAGAAGCTGAACAGAGCGGATCTCCTATTACTATGTATTTACAATATAATTTTTATTTAGTGTACGCTTGCATGGAAAAATTCGTACGTATGTTTTCCTTCATTCTTTAACTTAATTTGTTTGCGTCTTTTTAAAGTACAACTCGTACGACCGCCATTTTTTTTATTCTCCCGTTCTTTTATTAGGATGCCCGTGAAGTGGGGGCGTGTTTTCCTATTTTCCCCATCCCTCCTAGCATAAAAACCGCTGCAGTAATACGTACATAAGTTTGTTTCTGTATGCTCATCACTAGATGAGTGCAAGAATAGCTGTGCTTTTTTACGCGCATATGCGTCTGCGCCTAAAATTATTATAGTATGAAGCAATAAGCGCACACTTGTAGATGCTCTTACGAAATAGTTGCGGATGGGACTGGTGCTACCAAATTTTATTATACAGTTTTATCGGCTTTTTGCTACCTGCTTTATCGACCATAAATATTAAATGACATGTGAGCAGAGGAGATGTGCGTTGATATCGTGCAATACACTTTCAGAATTCTGAAAAGAATATAATATAATACTAACATTTCTTAACGCTTGCATTTTTTAGCTCGTAATTTACTGTAATAAATATTGGAATTAAGAGGAAATCATAGAATGAGAGAATAAATCATACGCACATACGGTTTGTTTATTTCGCTCAAATCGTCTAATTCGCCAAGAACGAAGTAGTAGTTTTCGTAGCCTTCCGAAATTAAACAATTAAATTATAGTTGGGGAAGCATGCGATAAGAAATCCAACTGTATATTCACTTCTCTCTCAGTTCTGAACAAAGAAAACCATCTCTGGCACGCGCAGTATTTGCCAGAGTTGCAAAAAATTACCAAAGTACATTTTTTCTATAAACTCGTACTCCAATACAAAACGACGAGAAAATGCATGTATAAATATACATATATACGCCTCTTTAGATAATTTGTGGGATCTTTTTTTATTCTTTCGAAATAAATTGTTGAGCTTCAAATTTCTGAGCTCATTTCGGTCATAGGCTTTTAACATTCTTTATTGCATTTTTTGTAGTTAATACGGACGAATATTTAATCTTTGAATTTTTGTAGTTTAGTCATAAAATTTATTTACATTTAAGGATTCGAATTTTTTAGTATTAAGAGAAGAGTATTTGAATTGTTAAATAAATAAAAGGAAATAAATTACATAATATTCTTTGACAATACTCTAAGAAAACCGAGGAGCATAGGGCACAAATTAATTAACAATTAATTTTCAGACATATGGAACCATTAGAGCATGAGCGGACCTTACTTAATTGTAAGAGGCATAGCCACACACAAGACTTTAGGTGGAAATTGCATGGAAGGTATAGGCTGAATCCAGTTGAAATGATTTGCTCCCTTTCTTTACTTTGCTTTCTTTTCGTCACCTCCTTCTTTGCGGGCTCTGTTTTTATGAAGTCCAGAAAATTGAAATTTGTTTAGCTAGATGCAAAGTGCAACCACTTAGCCAAAGCACACAAAATATTAGCCTCATTTGTACGTAAATATTTTTAATGACCTCTCCAATTCACACGAAAACAAATACTTTTATATGCACATACACATGCGAAGAGAAAGTTAAATAAAGAATAAATAAAATATGAAATTGTTGTTGGAATACAGTTTTAATGTTTATCCCTTTTTATTTGATTTTTTATGCTACTTCTTGTGTCAACACTTCATTTATAGTCATTTCATTCACCCAGAAAAGATGTACGCGCCAATTATACATATGTATGTATATAGATATATACTTTATATTTTGTCTACACGTTTTTATTGATGGGCAATGAAAAAACGCAAGTGTGAGAGCATACGGTAGTTGCTTTGGGTAAGTTAAAAACGATGGGTTGCACGAGAAAATAGTTGCGGAAGTGACAGATATAATACATCAAAGAAGAACCAATAAAAAAACGACAATAGTTGGTAACGAACTCTGGCAGAGGTCGCGAACCAGGAGGTTCGGTTAAATCGAGAGGAGTATGAAAAATGCCAAATGAAATGTGCTGCAGTTATCTCAGAAGCACGATGGTAACGAGGTTGAATTCATCATCAAACAAACAGTCTTCGCACTCGCGTATCGGCGCCCACGTCACTGTTGACAGTTATGATTTCGAGGTTGTAAGAGACTTTGTTTATTAAGGAACCAGCACTAACTCTCATTAATGTAGAATCTCTCTTGCTAAAAAGTGCTACTTTGGACTAAGTACTAAAGTCCTCTATCAACGAACAAAACTAACACTCTACAAGGCTCTCATCATGCCCGTCGTAACGTATGGCGCAGAAGATTGGACCATGACAATATCCGATGAATCTTCACTTGGAGTGTTTGAGAGAAAGGTTCTGCCGAAAATTTTTGGACCTTTGAACGTTGGCAACGACGAATATCGCAGACGATGGAACAATGAACTGCATGAGCTTTACGACGACATAGACATAGTGCAGCGGTCATGTCGTCCAAATGGAGACAAACGTTAGGGTTCTGAAAGTATTCAATGCGGTACCAACTAGGTAGCGGTATCAAATAACGTAGCAAAACTATTATTATATCTGGCAATGCCCTTTGCTTTTCGCCAGCTTCTTAATACCTGTAAACTTCAACTTCACTTGCCTTCACCAAGAACACATGGCCATCTTTAAATTTAATTAAGTTCATGTTTATTTGTTGTTTTAAATAAATGATAAATAAATACGAGGATATACTGAGTTAAACACAAAGATATAACAATTAATCATTTTGAATTTGCGTAGCAAGTTAAATAAATTAGACGACGCCCTTAAGACGCATTTGTTAAATGTGGTGGGACGAGACCATTATAAATGTCACGATAAAAAGTAGAAAAGAAAAAGAAAAGGACATAAGCGGCACAGCCGACCAGAAATAGGAGCTAGAAGCATACGCCGATAGTTCGAATCATCAATGCCTTTTGTCTCAAATAGAACATAGGACCTGTAAGGTTTCAGTTGTTGAACTATTTCCATATAAACACACTTGGAGACAATATCCCTCGCGATGCTACGACTACTAAAATGCCGGTCAACTTCGATTATTTCTGTGATTTTATCACCATTTTCGACATCACGAAGTTAGCTGTAACAGTATCGGCACCATAAACACGATTCACAATTCCAGCGGTCTGGCTTGCTTTTTCGGCTTAATCAAAGAAAAACTTTAAATGTACCGAATTTTCTCTTTGTTCACTTCCATTGTTAACACCATGTAACTCACAATCGAATGGAACAAACAAAAAACAGCAGAAGTTTTTTAATGTGAAATGCCACCTTGAGAACGATCATAAACTTTAAATTATTTGATTGATACTTTACGAGATATCGAAGCTAATTCGGACGACTTCGCGGAATTTACCTAGCCTCTTTTCCCCCGTCGACATTGCTGCTGCGGCTCGCTTCATATCCCCTGGACAGCTTAAGCACAAGTAGCCGTTTTAGCAAACGAACGTGACCACCTACACCAGGACAATCCCGTGGATAATAGATCTCAATATGGAAATTCGCCAACAAGTAAATACACATAAGCGGGCAAAATGGGTTCAACAGCTGAAGACCTGTAACTTCACTTCTGGTGTGAGTAGGCTCTGGTCCACCGTAAGGCCGCTGTCTAATCCAACGAAGCACGATGACAGATTAGTAACCACTTTAGGTGATTGTGTTTGCGGACCCGAAGGAATGGGAGAGCCTTTTTAGCCGACAATTTATATTGGGTCCTTCAGTTGACGGATGCCAACGTCGGGTTAGAATATAATAGAATATTTGGAGGTTCGCACTTTCATCTTACAACCTTTGAGCACCTACTCATCACAATACCTCATCGAAACCCGGTTCTCTAAGTAAATCTAAGATGTAGCTGGCTTGAGCTGAGTGCATATGTGCGTTTCTTCTGCCAATATTAAGCCTATGCGTCTATTCTTTCTACTCCCTACGGCGTCGAACTCGAGATATACAATATATATGTTAAATTTTCCGATGGTTGATTCCAAAAACGATAACAGTCAGAAGACAATATCCTCAACCTTTACAGAAGGCTGCACAATTTCCTGTGACTGCGAAAATGCCAGTGAGCATTTTCAGTTTGACCTTAGGACGTTTTATGAGATACCTGAATCTCTTTCGATTGTGTCCTTCCAGGTAAAAGCTTCGAATAAATTGGTTCCGACGGTATAACCATGCCGGTTTTTAAAAATTTGGGTTCGAGGAGAGTAGACTATAACGCTAGGGGTTTCAATCTGTCTCTTATCTCTGATAAGTGGAAAACAGAAACAGTAGTTCCAATACTGAAACCTGAGAAACTGATCAACTCAAGAGGGTCAGATTGTCTGATATCTCACCTTTCCCCAGCAGCGAAAACTCTTGAATCCCTTCTGCCAGAAATAACTAGTATCGTTGGAACTATCGAAAGCTTTCAACCATTCCACACTGCTCGATGATGTTTAAGAATTTACTCTCTCGCCAGGACTGAAGAGGTGGTCCGTAAATTACCTGTATGGTCGACAGTAGTGTTTCGTGATTAAATATCTTTGGAACACCTTACCTTACAAAATTAAACGTATAAAAGAAAGCTCGTGTTTAAAAAATAAATTGTTTCGCTATCTTGCCGAAAATTGCTGAATGTACTCAAATGGATGCACATTATTTAAATCTCTTCCTATTAATCCCTACTCCTACTACTACTATTTTTATCTTACTTTCCTTTTAATACTTTCTCCAGCGTATACTTCTTTACTACTATCTGTAATTTTAATTTTAATTTTGATTTTACTGTTAATCCTTTTATGTAAACTATTCTTAAGGTCAATCATTGTAAAAATAACCTATGGTTGTATGTTTGACTTTAATAATAATTATAATAATAATATCTTAATAAATCGAAATAAAGCAATGAGTGTCTTAGGGTAGTGTCCTTTTACTTGCTTTTCAACTTCTATATTGCGACGATTCCTCAACTATCAGAGTTTCTTTGATAACATACGCTGATGATTTTAAGATATTGGCGTCAGCCAATGGCTGCGATGACCTGTGCTCCAGTTTTTCTCGCCTCTTCACTGTGAGGAATCTCCAACTTCCCCCCACTAAATCCACAGCTACCCTATTCACCACCTGCATGAAGGAATTATGTATTGCCTGCTCGTATATGTCGCACTAGTGACACACAGTGGGAAAAGACGCAAATTTGCCAAAATACTGCAATCACGATAGTCACACCTGCACTGTCTCTTATAACAACTACATAGCGAAGCATCTATGTTCACTGTTAAGGACCATAACAATATGATCAGCAAGTAATTACCTCTGGGATGCTCGCGCAGAAACCACCGCAGATCGTTGACCATGACGTTCAGTTGCCTTCAATATAGGTTAAGCTTCTGCCTATCCAGAATCGACCCCGACATACTCAAAATATATGCGGAATGTGAAGGTACTCCGCGCGACACTAACCACCTATTCACGTCCCCTTAAACCCATTTATCTAATACTCCCTATCTCTTTGGACCCATCACTTCGAAACAACGACAAGTGCTGCAGCTGCTTCCTGAGACCCGTGCACTTTGGCACAGCAGCGATGTAGATATTGTACCAAAATAAACTCCTATTTATCCAGAATGTAACAGACACAACGTATGTCCGGGATGAGAAGGTAGCCCGCAAAGCACAAATAACTATTAACATGTAACAGCACAAAAATTGTGTAAATACTGACGTCATAAATATTGAACGTGAACAATACATCGCGCGTGAAACATGATCCACCAACAATATTTTTTTCGTCAATGCATATACCGCGATGTTTACCGTGTGGGGGTCGCCTAAGCAATCGATAGATAAACATTAACGAACAGCACTTGTTCTACATTGTTTTTATTTCTATAAACAAAAGTGGGTCGTGAATTTTGAATTAACAAAATGGGTGAGTATTTAAAAAATTATAGCTCTAGCCCTGACTTAAAGGACTATTAATTACAGGTTGTGATGAAAACAGCACGATTGGTGCCTTAGAAAAACAAATTAACCTATTAAAAGAAGAGTACACAAAGTTACAGCGTAGCTTTGCTGAACTTGAACGGAAATATGGTGAAATAATCGCTGAAACATGTAAAGATGATTCCACTACAAGCTGCTTTGTGCCCCGCTTAGTTGCGACAGTGGCTACTCTTTATAATAAGAACATTTATTCTGATATATGCATTAGAATTGGAGATGTAACTAAACCTGCCCACAAATTTGTTCTACATGCACGTTCAGAAAAATGGAATGAGGAAGTATTAAACAATATAAACGAACTTGATTGGAGTACACTTGAGGAAGATGTCGGAGTTTCCCTTTTACGATGGATTTATACTGACGTTGCAGATTTGAAAAACTCCCGATTTGCTTTAGAACTTCTGAGGGCAGCTCATTCCTTTAAATTGCCCGGTTTGTCGACTTTGTGTGAACGTGCTTTAGTCGTTTGGGCTGACATTCGGTCCTGTGTAAAATTTTACTGTGTTGCTGAAGAAGTGGGTGCAACCACCCTTCTTAAATATTGTTCAGAATTGATATCAACCCATTGGGACAACTTAACTCCTGTGGACTTTGAACATATGTCCGGGCCTCTACTTTATAATATGTTTAAAATCAAAACAAACTATCCGCTACATGCTGCAGTGAGATTTTTAAGAGAAGATGTTGTGCTTTTATGTTTGCTAGAGAATGATGCTAAAGTAAGTATTAAAAAATAAAGCGCTAATTCATATATTTAAGAAATTAAGAAATTTAAAAGAAGTTATATAAAGTATTTAGGTACTAAAATTTATACCTAAGTGTTTACTTCGGTAATTGTTCAGAAGAGCGGCCCTTCAGAAAATCAATATTTTTGTAAAATTTTTTCAATGATATCAATAAAATGTATTGTAAAAGAGTGTTTAAGATCGGGGGAACTATACTTTTATGTAGGATTTACTGTTAATATGAATATCAAATCCGGCGGGCGACACAACAAGAATTACCGCTTGAACATTATATAAGTGTTTTGAAATGTTGTCCAACTCCGGCTACGCAATCCACAGTATTTTTGCGTAGAACTCCTTTTCGCGTGGGCGGCCTTCGGCCGCGCTTCAAAAAAAAAACCCTCATCAGTCCAACTCCGGCTACGCAATCCACAGTATTTTTGCGTAGAACTGCTTTTCGCGTGGGCGGCCTTCGGCCGCGCTTCAAAAAAATAACCCTCATCAGTCCAACTCCGGCTACGCAATCCACAGTATTTTTGCGTAGAACACCTTTTCGCGTGGGCGGCCTTCGGCCGCGCTTCAAAAAAAAAAACCCTCATCAGTCCAACTCCGGCTACGCAATCCACAGTATTTTGGACTGATGAGGGTTTTTTTTTTGAAGCGCGGCCGAAGGCCGCCCACGCGAAAAGGAGTTCTACGCAAAAATACTGTGGATTGCGTAGCCGGAGTTGGACTGATGAGGGTTATTTTTTTGAAGCGCGGCCGAAGGCCGCCCACGCGAAAAGCAGTTCTACGCAAAATCCTACATAAAAGTATAGTTCCCCCGATCTTAAACACTCTTTTACAATACATTTTATTGATATCATTGAAAAAATTTTACAAAAATATTGATTTTCTGAAGGGCCGCTCTTCTGAACAATTACCTTTACTTCGTATTGCCTTTCGATTGGGACGCCTTGTACGCTCCAACAATATAAGGAAATATAGCAAACATATACCCCAAGACAATATTGTGTAGTTCAAACAATACCTTTATTGAAAAGAAATTTTTGGCCGAAATAAGGCACCCGCCTGCGAACCAAGCTGATGACGGCAACAAAATGTCATTGGTTGATTTTTTCGTGTATCGCCAACACAATCTCAGTTTTTTTGTAAACACACCTCGAAGTGACGTCGGCCCATCAGCTGATTCTGTCGTATTCGGTCAGAGACGAATAACGGTTTTTTACAAAACTCACCTTCGAAATCTTTTCACAATGCTTAATAGCAAACCTGGTAATCTATCATCCTTGCGTTATACTTATCTTAGTTTCTTAGTTTTCATAGAAATTTAGAGGTTGTCATCGCGATTGCACCAGCGATATTTTTCAACGTCCATGTTTACATTGTTTTTTTTTTTTTTTTTTAATTGGAAAAGTAATGAATTACAATCACAATGAATTAAAAAGCATTAGCGGCTAGGCCATCAGCTTTTAGATTGTTTTATTTTGCTTATTTGTTTGCTTTGACACATTTCCATATGTTTTACATTTGTACGAAAAATATATTTAGCATGGTGTATGTATTTGAAGCAATATAATTCAAAATATGTGCATTATATGATAGATTAATTCTCTCACAGCTCTGAATTTACGTAAAATACATAACTTAGGGATCTATGACCTCTGTTAGCCAAAACTTAGATTTCGTAGAAACTTAAGAATTGTTACTCTGCATGTCATCACGGTTGCACAGCCTTATTAGTTGTTCATTGGCAGCACGATTCCCGCGTGGTTTTCTATTTTAAAATACATAACTTAGGAATATAAAACCTACAACTCTATATTTTCTAAATCAAGTTGAAGCAGAAAGACCTGGTGCTGGTAGGTTGACATGAGTTACGTAAAATTATTTCCAAGTCTTGGCTAAATGAGCTCTTAGAGTTACAGAGTCTTTATGGTAAACGAATTACATATATGCATAAAATTATACATTATATTAATGTATTTACGTATTTTCTTAATGGTCGATTTACGTATAATTTCAAGAGAACACATAGAGAAAGTCTTAATAAACCCTTAATTTTATACTAAAGGAACAAAAAGGAACATAAAATAAAGTATATCATTAATAATACGCAATCAGCATAGATTTCCCGAGGTCCTGAGTTACATAGATCACCACGGCAGTAGCAGTATGTTTTTCCCGAGGCGGACAAATGATTTTCCTTAAACTCAATACACCCTTCATCGTAAACTTCTTGGACCGAATGTTCTTGTTGCCATTGACGGTTTTTAAAAACCTGCAAAATATTAAAACATTTGTCTAAAATTTGTAATATTTAAGACTTATGCTCATCTTTCAACCCAAAGTATTAATAAAGCCCTAGTTGCCGTATGACTGTGGTATTCATCCCTAAAAGCCATTTGCCATTGCTTGCTGAGAAATAACCGATGGTAGATATTTCATGACAACAGTGGGAGCCGCCGTAACCGAATGCGTTGGTACGTGATTACCATTCGGAATTCAGGGAGAACGTAAGTTCGAAAATGAAGAAAAGGTTTTTTCTAATAGCGTTCGCCTCTCGGCAGGCAATGGCAAACCTCTGAGTGCATTTCTGCCATGAAAGAGCACCTCATAAAAAATATCTGCCGATCGGAGCCAGCTTAAAACTTTTTTGTTTTTAGAAATGTATGCAGAAATTACCACCAACTTCTGTTATACTATGTAAAAAATCATTACAAACCTTTATTCGTTTTTACAATATCGACATTCTATTGCATTGGACTTGTAAAGCAAAGTTCGAACTCGTTTATAATTTATATATATATGTAGTTACTCGTGAAATTTGTGAACGAAAAGCGAAAGAAAATGGCTAATCCCGTCAAATCTTTCCTGCTTATATCAGCTTGACTAGTTTGTTTTATATTTTTGCTTTCCACGTAATTTGATAAACTACCTAGAGTTCTTGTACACGTCGTTTGCAAAAGAGAGTAGTTAGTATCTTATTAGATGAAAACGTTGAAGCCGCATTTTTGATTTTTTGTTAGGACGTATCAAACGAACGACACGTATAAGTACATCAATTGTTAGGTGTTTGGTCTTATGGTTTATGCTGCTTCTCAACAGCGAATGGTTTCTATGAGATGGTAAGCAATTTTTCTATTATTTGATGTCTCATGTCCATGAGGGTCAAGCCTGGGGCCACATCTTACACAGCCCCTGCTGATTTTTAAATAATAACAATACAAACAACTTTAGTGGCAACTTCCTCCTCAAACAAATGAGAAATCTCTTAAAGTACATGTGGATATGAACACGCCTAATAGTGCGTAGAGTCTTTAGGCAGAAATATGTAGAAGATTCAACTAAATTGAGAATTTTTCCAAACACTCCATATCGTTGAATGAGCGAAGGTCAAGTGGTTTTAATTTTTTAACTATCTTCAGTTTTGGTGTTTGGCGGCGGCATAAATCAAGACGCACACCTAACAAAGGATGTACGCACCAATGTGAATATGTCATTGTTTAGTGTAAGTGTAACGAACCTGTGTAGTGTCTTTTTGGTTAGCGCAGCCTCTCGTAATAGTATCTTGCATTTCGTGTTGCAAATGAAGTGTTGATATTGTCTTAAGGCACATTGTTGAAAATGGGCAATCGGTTATGAATTCTTCGGACTCGTCAAATTTTGCACACATTGGTGTGAAAACTGTTACGTTTCGTAGAATAAATTTTTCCGATGTAACGCTGCACTTGTAACATTTTATCGCCATACAGGAATCTAAAAAACCGTTTTAATTTTATAAAATATATTATCAAATACTTATTATTATTATTGTAATTATTATAATTGATTTAGATTGAAATTGGTAAAATTAGCTGCCAGAACTTTCGCCTTATGTTATAAAGGGTTTTCCAATAACAGGTGTTATTGGTGAGAATGGATTGCGCTATCGAGAAATGATTAACGATTTTTTATGACCGGAATTGGATGGTATTGATCTGGACAACTTTTATTTTCAACAAGACGGCGCTACGTGCCACACAAGCAACGAAACCATTGATCTTTTACGGAAAAAGTCTCCTAACCGTGTTACGTAAAAGAGAAGGTCTACGCCAACAGCCCAGGGTCGATTCAAGACCTCAAAGATGGAATTCGTGAGGCTATCGAGGACATAGGGCAACCACTTTGCAATTCGGCTATGGAAAATTTCATGAAAAGGATATTGTCCTGTAAGCGTGGTCGTGGTTGCCTGATGTTATTTTCCATTATTAACGGCATAGCTGCCTATTTATAATGAAAACATCCGATCATTTATATAAAGAAATAGCATTTTTCTTTGAATATCAAAATAACACCTCTTATTGGAAAACCCTATAATGTTTTTTAAAGTTGACCTTTAACTGTTTTTTTTTAAAGTCCCATAAAAAATATTATTCAGTAACAGTTGGGTCACCGGTTGAGAGCCACTGCCTCATCAATTAGCTCATAAATAGTATATTATTCCATGGTGTTAAGATTTTTAGAGGTGTGCCATTTAGTAAACCGGTATTCGGCTCTGAACGAATTTGACAGAATCAGCTGATGGGGTGACGTCGCTCGGTATGTGATTAACAAACTTTAGCTTGGGTTACTGATATACGAAAAAAATCCACCAATCACACTTCGTTGCCGTCTGAACAACGCCTGATTGGACGTGTGTATGAAATGATTGTGCAAATTTCGGCTGGCGATAATCAACACAGTTTTCGCTCATATTGTTTTGTTGCTATCTGAACAACGACTGATTGGACGAGAATGATAAACTACCAGGTTTGCTATTTAGCTATGGTGAAAAATAAAATTGTGTGGGGATCTTTGGCTGCCATGTCAATTGGGGATTCGGCGGTCGAATTCTGCACGACCATTTCACATGTATTCACACATTCATCCAATCAGTAGTTGCTTAGACAGCAACGAAGTAACATGATTGAAGATAATTTCAGACATATTCACACACTCGTCCAATAAGTCTTTGCTCAGACGACAGCGAGGTGTCATTGGTTGACTCTTTCGTATATCACCAACACAATCTCAGTTTTTGTAAACACACCTCAGGTGACGTCAGCTCATCAGATAATTCTGGGAAATTCGCTGAAAGTCTGTTAAAGAGCTCACCTTTAAAGACTTTTCACCATAAGAGGCATAACGATGACTGCAATGTGTTCAAAACATCTTTCAAAACTTCAGAAAATGTTGGTCGGCCCATTGGTGCATCATCAACACCGTGCAAAATAAATAAATAATTAAAGTAATTTCCACATTTGCTAACAGCCATATTTATTAAAGCACTACAACAAAAATTCTAACGGTGTTAAGTCGGTGCCTCGTAGTTACGCGATCAGAGTATACTCGTATTAGCTTCTCTATGGCCACTCTTGGGTTCTCTATGGCCACTCTTGGGTTTTCTAAAGGCGACATTTCGGCCATTAACGTATCTAAAATATGTGCACTCGAAAAACAAGATTTTTTCAGCAAAAGCGATATTTTTCGCATGTTTCAAAACTTATGTATACAGTGAAGCTTTATCGAAGATGATGATCATTTGCATAATTTTCTGAGTTCATGCTAGCTCTAATAGACAACAGAAAAATATTTCCGATCGGATGTACTTATGTCTCAGAGGCCCGGTTTATCAATGGAGTTAGTGATACTCCTTACTATATAACTAGTTACAAGCTTTTTCGTAAAGCGGGTTTGTCCTTTGTCGACGTATCTGTTCTCACACGGTATGGAAATAAAACCCTTCAATGGAAGGTATGGCATGGATTCTGGCTATGAACCAACTATAAAAGAGCACGCATGAAAGATACGATGTTTTAAGAAAAAAAGTAGCACAAAATCAGGTTCTTTGCTTACATTTTGCGAATTCATTAAAGGTGGCGGTACTAGGGCCAACAACAACATTGAATATCACGTTAAAGTAGAATACAAAGGGGTGATTTATTTGTGAAGGCAAAATAGAAAAAAAAAATTGGCCGTGTTGAAATTATTTTAAAATGTTCATAATATCTTTTGAATTTAAATTCAGTACAAAATTTCAATTTTCAATTACAAATTTCAATGCATGTAATACGTTTCGTTATTCAATTCAATGACATCCGAATGTACACGGCGAAAAAAAAAAGAAATCAACTGGCCTACTGCTACCCCCTTTAATAGATCCACCTTGGTTTGTGTTATACAAAGCAGCGATTGTATTTGGGTCTAACAAAATTTAGTGAAAATTAATAAGATGTTTACTTTTCGCCCTTTCGTCAGACAAAACAATATGGCGCAGAAATCGCTCACAAAATAAATTTGTTGCATTTTATTTGATTTAACATCTTGGGTTCCGCAGCTTAATTCGTTAAGGGGTTACGTGGGTTTCGTCGGGTAAAAAAAGGCCTATTTTCTATGTAAAAAATTATTTATTTAATTCAAATTTTTTCTCTGTCTTATAGATACTTATTTAAAGAATAATTTCTGAAATTAAAAAAAAAAAAAATTAAAACTCCTCCATTGTGACGTCTTTTCCGGTGACCCCTCGAAAAAAGGTGCGTCCGCGTTGTCAGCATAACTCCTGACAGGCTCATCAAAAATGAAAAAACCAAAATAAGTGCTTTAGTTAAGGCCATAAACTCGTGCTTAAACGAAGGAAATAAAAAAAAGTAAAAATTGGAATTTTGGCAGACATTTTTGCAAAAAAAAAAATGAAAATTTCGGTCAAATTTGCTTGACATTTTTTTTTTTTTTTAAATAGTTGTAATTGAAAAAAAAGCAAAATCCTTCGTTCAAGCACGAGTAAATTGTATTTCGAACAGCTGTGTAGAATTTCATGAAGATCGGTTGAGTAGTTTTCGAGAACATTTGACAACCGACTTTGAAAACACAGTTCCGAGAAAAACGCGTTTAAAGTTTTGAATAACAATGAAAGAGGCTTGGAGCGCACACATTCCAAAGGCTGTATCTCCGAATTTATTATTCGGATCGACTTGAAAATTTAGGATAATATTCCTGAGATGTTGTAGAAATTAATAGGCCAAAAAAAAAATAAATCAATTTTTTGAACCAACGGAACCCATGTAACCCCTTAAGGAGTTTCACTAAGTTTTTTGTATCCGACCTGTACTCTTAAAACAGCTCATATTTTACACTGGTGTCATCTGTCTAAATATTTATATGGTTTGTTTGTAAAATTTGTGAATGAAAAACAATACGAAATGAATAATTCGGAAGAATATTTGGTAAATTCGTATATTTTTTGAATTCTAAAAAATTTATTATATATATTTGTTACATTCTGAAAAACATACAATATAATATTTGGTTCGATATTTTCATAAAAACAAATTATACAATGTTTTATTGGTGTTCCCAGCAGTTAGACGTTTAGCTTTTCTCTACTTTGCAATACTATTAAGTAATCACGTCGCAAATACATATATACATAGTTAATTGCCTTTCAACTCAAACTGAGTATGTCAACTAAAATATATTATTTTCTATTATTGATTCCAAGGCGCTTTCATCATTAAAAGTTGTGACACTAGACCAACAACAATGTTTTGTATGTTTGATTGTCACGACAAAGTAGAAAACAAAGAACGAATTCGCCTTGTTTCATTCTGTGCTGACAGCCACTCGGGGAAGAAAAAAAAACAAATCAGCCGATTTACCGATACCACCTTTAATAATAATGATTTGCCTTGCGTAATTCGCTAAATTACCAATATGAAAAATAATACAGAGGGTGCATTTTTATGAACGAATAAAAATTTACCTTAAAGCAAGACATACACCATACCACTTGGCATTCAACTTAATTGGTCGTTCGATTCACTCATATTAACTTCGAATTAAATTTCTTTGACAACTTTATTATGCACAAAAATAGATTCCGATGTAGTTGCGATGTTTATTATTAATGAAATAATACAATAGAAGGAAATGAAAAAACCAGTAATAAAAAGGTAATATAATCAAAATAATTGTTCAGGGCTTCTAATGAGAAGTTTTTGAAAACGGATCACGGTCATGGACCACAAGGTGGCTTTACGTTACCGAACCGATTAGGATTTATATCCGGCAGCATTTCGCAAATGGAGAATATTTATATTGCTACAACATCAACCACAAACATTATTTAGGGATGAATTATGAGATGAGATTAAAATATTTTGATCTTCATTCAACAGTTGAACATCTTCAACCAACTTGACCTCAAATGCAGCAATTGCTGCAAATGTTTAGTAGTTGACTCAAGCAAGTGAATGCCAAATTTTTCTCTTATGCTTTCACACGTACACGACATTAGACGCGTTCATACAGGCAAAACTTTTATTGCTTGAACTTCGCGCATACTCGTTTGGTGTTTCCCGTCGGTCACTCGTGTGTGCACTCCGTTGCTTGCAACTATTTTAGTTTTTGTCTACAGCCAGCCAACAACGTTGCGAAGGACGAGAAGCACGAGTAATTCGGTGCCCCTCTCCTTTCTTCGTCTCCCATCTTCCACAAGTCACGAGTTGAATCAACAAAAATTGCTCTGTATGAACGCGGTCTCAGCGTACTTTATTAAGAAATGATCTTGAAACTTATTGTCTTGTAATCTGTGATTGTATCAATCTCACGGACGAACAATTACAAGATCTTTTAATAAGCTGAACTTAATATTGAAGTGTTAATTACTAGTAAGAAGATTAATACATTTTACAATATTTACATATATTTTGTTAATACATAATACAAATATTAACATTAATAAACTACATATGTATGTACATAAACAAAAAAAATATGAGTTTAATTACCTTAAAGATGGATTTTTGAATATAATTTCAAGCTTTATATTTACATACTTAAAGTAAATTTTTAATTAATTTAAATTCAGAAGATTAATACATTTTAATTATTTTTGCTTTAATTCCAATAAAAATCTAAACATGAAATGAAAGTGAATGTGACTACATTAAAAGGTTAATTTTTCAATATGTCTAAATTTGACATGGTTTATATAACAAAAAAATTCTCCTTCAGTTTGAAAATTTTGCGTTTGAATTTTTTTTAGGCGTGGCACATTCTTATGGTAAATTGTCAAATAAAACCACGAAAATTGGTCAGTGCCAGGAAAACTTAATTTATGAGTTTCGTAAGTTAATAGGTTAGGTTACGTTAAAGCGGTTGTTCACTGTGGGGCATTATCAGGCTCAAGGCCCATTGTGATGCCGCGAGGGGAACTAGCCCTTATCCCTCCTAAAACCAATGTGTATTTTTCAAAAATTTTGTAAGATCCTTAATTTCGACAGAGCCTAGATCTTCCAATTCATTAAAGGATTGTCCACCCAAAATGGCAAATCTACGTCTGAATAGAACAGGACAGTGACACAGAACATGCGGGATCGTCTCTTCCTGGTCTAGAAAGCTTCTGCAGAAGTAATATGTTGCACACCCATTTTTTGGGCGTGCCTACCGATTAGGCAGTGACTCGTAAGAACTGAAATCAGTGTGTTGAGACTGTGCTTATCTCTTCTTAGTAGCAGTTCCGTCCGTTTAACATTGAGAGTCGGGCGATTTTACAAGTGGCTTCATTACGTTATCTTTCATTCGATACTCTTATAATTTCTTCGCGGATACGTAGTTTACATGTTTGCAATCTGTCAATTTGGTACCGATTTTCGCTAGTTCATCGGCTCTGCAGTTCCCCTCAATGTCACAATGGCCAAAAACCCATGCTATCATTATGTGAAATAACTCTTTAAGAAATGGGCGGCATTTCATGGCTACCTTGGAGGTTGTCGACTGTTTTGTAAGGGATTTTATCGCCGCCTGGCTATCAGTGTAAATGTAGATATCATCTCCAGGTATCGCATCACACTTTATAAGTGCCCCGCTTTCATTATTGCCATCAGCTCAGCCTGAGAGATACTACAGTAGTCGGGAAGCCGAAAACTGAAGCATATCCCCAGATGCTCGGAATATACACCTCCGCCCACCCTGCCCTTGAGCTTTGAGCCATCTGTTTATGCATGGATGGACTCGCCCTGTCTTGCCACGTCCCGTTCCCACTCTTCCCTCGAGGGTAGGCGGGTCGTGAACGTTGTAAAGGGAAGTAGAGGCGGGACTGTATAGTCCACCTGTCCGGGAAGCCCCGACGTGCCATTCAGGATGTTGTTAAAGTAAGTTAATACAAAATATAAAATGCGTTCAGAGCCTAGCAATCGGTCTTTAAACCAGCTCACTTAGACCTTTGCCGATCTATTGTGATACCACAGTAGCAGTTTACCTGCTACTCTTCGTTAAACCATTTCGTTTTAAGCTCAAACCATTGATCTGACTGACTCTTAAGATGATCAGTATTATCCAATAACGATAGGTCAAAGTATTTAAACGTAGTGGCATACCACGCGGGACAGAGAAGATGTCTGATGCGAATAAAAAAATGTCTTACACCGAAAACGAGTCTTTTTTTTTTTAAATATGATATTAACTTTAAATTCTAAATAAGCGTATTTCCTTTGCAGTTTTGTACAAAATATTAAAGCTAAGTCTTAAATACGAACCTGTTAATGATAAAAGGATTAACACTAAGGTAGCCAGATTTATAAATTCGATGCTGATATAGGACTTCCGGACCTATTAAATTAAAAAAAAGTTCAAATAATTCTAAATTCCTTTTTATAATGTGCAGGCTATTATTTACTAGAAAAACTAAAACAAGTTGTAGTTTCCTGACTAATGTTGTACTAGTTAAACTCTGTAATATTTAGTTACTAATTGGAATGTTGAAAAATCTGGCTGTATGCTGAGATATAACTGAATCAAACACCAATTTGTTTTGTTTTTTTTTTTATCATCTCACCAAATATCCGAAAATTGTTGTTTGTTTATAGTTGGGATATATAATTTTTCATTAAGATATCCGTACCCTGATTAAATGATTATAGAATGGAATGAAAAATAACTAAATTTCTATCGAGGTACACAAAATGTTTACTACTTTTAGGTGTACCGTTCCGTTAATGGCGCCATATGGAAAATCGTTAGTCCTACCTAAATTTTGAGTGCAGTCAAATTAATCCAAATGATAATAGAACGGGATAAAGCGTGTTTCAGGGGGTTTTAAGTTTAAGAATATTTTTTTTAATTTAAAAGAATAAAAAAAAACCAAATCTTATGGCTTATTAAAATGAAAATGGTCTCATTGTTAATGAATTATGATTTAATTTATGAAGCTGCCTATAAATATCCCAATCTCTTGTTTACAAAATATTCCAACGGAGTCAAATCGTACAATTTGCAGCACATTGCTAATAAGTTTGTTCCAAAGAAAAAGTGGCAAGAAAGTCCGCTAAACCAATTTGGTTTAATGCTAAATTTATTAATATCAACAATAAAGAAAAGAAAGCAAATAAATGATGCCGCTCTGTATGTTAGTCACCGTCACACCGCTACAATTTTCTGCAATTTCATCTGCGTCACTGCATTATCTCTTCCTTTATCAATACTTACATATCACTAGCCCAAGACTAATTCTTAGAGAAATAAATCATTTGTTATCCCTATTCTGATAAAAAGCACGTTTCATAAACTGGAACTCTCCCCAGTAAGCAAACAAAAAATAAAAAATTATTATACAATATACAATGAGATCTTAAAACTTGTTCCTTGAGATGCTGATTTAACGCGTTAAAAATATATAAAATCCCCCACATTAAAATAAGAGTAATTTTTAATTACTCAAGATACGAAATTTCACTTTCTCTTTTCACATGGTAATATCTTTCAACTGCATTTGCCAAAAATATTCGCAGTAAATTAAATACTTTGTTACTAAAAATGTATGCAATGTTTGCGTGCCGAACGTAAAACTAACTAAATGACTGTTTTTGGTGATGGTTTTTTCAGGTCACTTATTTTGGTAATTATCCAGTTTGTGTGGCACATGGGGAAAATTTAATAAAAAAAAATATAAATGAATAATGATGATGCCAAAAACTTTCCTTCTGCATGCAAATTTGTATACATTTTTATCACCGAAGTGATTCCTAATAGCCCCCAATTTTGTGATAACACAGCTCAGAGTACCACAAGTGAGGAAACAGTGAACTTTGGCTACTAATGTGTTTATATTCTTACAATAATTAAGGATAGAAATCAAAACCACTATTCGGTTCCAGATTATTAATTTTGAAGCCGTGACGAATTGTGTAGTAATCGAATGGTTTTTTTTTTTTGTGACCAATATCGGCCGCCACCCCATATCCTCGGTAATCCGTTAACACAGCACTAGTTTTTATTTTAAAAATAAACGAATTTAGTACAATTTTTGAACTATGTGTAAGGGCGTAAACTGGTGTTTTTTCATACTTTCTCAGCATACAGCCTACATATATTCATTTGCAAGTTCTAACTATACCATTGCACTTATGATTAAGAATATTAAAATACGATTTAAAAGAAAAATATAATTTTCAATATCTGGATGAGATATTAGCAGTTATAACTAAACAAGTGAATTATAATTTTTTATTTTGTCATTAACACTGCTGTTAGTCTTAGGTCTTTTCGAAAAACATCGATGTTTTGTATGAGTTCGATAAGTTTTCGATAATTCGCAATAATGCGGTGTTTTGACGACAGGTTTTCTCATTCAATGCATCCAATTGGTATTTCTATTTGGGTAATTATCTAGTTAAAGCCCGGGTGCCAAATTTATAGGTGACAGCAACCACATATAAGTAAAACCCTACATGTATTTGCATCACGTCAAAATCAGTAATCAAATGTAAACATACCAATACATACAAACAAAGCCTATCATTTTGACGTAAGATATACCTACGGCGAAAAATTCAGCTGGGTGAATGCTGTCACCGATAATAAATCCATCTTGATTTGTACCCTCAAATTTTCAACATTAGGGGGAAAGATTCATGTGAGAAAGAGAAATTTAGACAGGAATTCACCGCACCGAGGGCGGTTTATCAAAATCCATTCCATCAATGATAAGAGTCTTGACGAACTGCAACTACAAACAACGCGTATAAGCGAAATAAAAATTTTTAATAGAAATGATAAACACTGAGATATATATATACATTTAACTAGTTTTAATGGCGATATTTTAAATGATTTGCTAATATGCATAGAAATTGCAAATACATTAAAGGCATGCAATTTTCACAGAGGCTGCTCTTAATTTTAAACCCGAAAATGTTCTACATTATTTAAATTAATTAATTTTTACTCAACTTTCAATCTAACGAAATACGCCACGACGTCATCTGTTTTTCGTTTAAAAAATAATAGTCGCAAAATGTCATGTCCTCCATTGATTCGTTGCAAGAAGTTTCTCTGATCTTATAAGTCGACAATTGCTCGTATGCAGTGCTTGTTTTTGCATTTTTTCAACTGAAAATTTTTTTTACCTTGTTCACTCCTCTCGGGAACATAGGGCTTCGACAAAACTTGTCTTGCGTTGGTTTCATTAATCTATTTGATTTCTGACAGGGTATGTGAATAGCCTGTCGCTACCAGTCCTAAATAGTGGGAATGCCCACCTATCGTTGCTTAGGAACAACGCCTTTTTACTGCTTGGAGGGCCATCTGTGTTTCACATTTTTCTGCCGGAAAGATCGCACAGATGGTTGAGGACTTTGCTAAATTTGGTGTGTCTGCGCTATTACAACTTAGATTATCTATCCTTAATTTTCTTAAGAAATTACTATGAAAGAGCTCATATGTCGAAAATGTATACGATCCGGAAAAATTAGCTTAATAATTTCATTTTTTTATTAAGAGTTACTGTTAGCATATTATATATAGATACTGTACTGTAAAGACTTATAGCGAGAAGGAAATCTTATTTAACCAAATTCACTCCTATCAACCCACCGAGAATTTGATTAGCTCACTTTGCGCAAGCTTATTTTCCTGTATATAGTACGCCCGTTCAAATAACGTGATCGAAACAGAGCAAAAATAAAGTGGTATAACGATGTCACAAAAAGAGAATTATGAAAGTCTTGTGTATTTCCTTAAACATTTTTTTTAGTCAAACTGTGCCCCGTTGACTGTAACTTAAAATCACAACCAATTCCTCAACATCAACTACAAGTAATTTTTGCAATTTTACTCCTAGAAAGTTAAATTTTGCTATTGCGATAACTAGTAACAATGAAATTAAAAAAATGTTAAAAATAATCTCTTTAGTTCATTAATTAGAATTCTTCGGATTTTTCTGCCAGTCATAAGATATATAGCTGATTTGAAAGTTTTGAAGAACATAGATGGTTAAAAAAAATTTTTAAATTCTAACCTATTTTACTCTTTACATAATTTCAGCTATCCGAAATAACTAATTGTTTGTCTGACCAAGGGCAGTTACCACTTCAATTAGCTTTGGCAGCGAACAGTCTTCCCATTGCTCAAATTCTTGTCAATAAAGGATTCGCAGATTTAAATTCGTATGATGCAGAGGTATCAAAATGAATTCGTATTAAAAATCGTGCATACTATTTTTATTTGACTTCAGGGGCTTACTTTGTTAATAAGAGCTATCAAAAATTACGATGAATTTTCGGCGAACTTTTTATTGGATAATGGCTGTGGATTGAATTTAATAGCAAGGTGCGTATTATGAATTTAAATTTTTGGTCATACGCTTTCTAGGCAGATATATTTATTTTAATTGTAAGTTTAAACTTTAAACGTGCCGTGCGCCTCATCCACTCTTAATTCCTTCCTGCAGACTTCTGTTTAGAATGTTTAGATATATCGTCTCTTACCACAAGACAGATCCTCATTCCCAAAAACGATTTTTGTTAAATTATGAGGCAAAATTTAATCTTTCCTTATTTTTAATATTTAATATTTCCACCAAGAAGAAGATACGAAAGAACTATCGTCCCCGCTTCTGTTTTGTTCGTCGAGAGAGAACTTTACTACACCATTGCTGTGTCCAGAGAGTCACCCTGTCTGAAATCTCATTTGGCATCAAACGACTCGGAGAGGTCCTTCAATTTTGACGGCGCTACTGGTATTGAGCAACGTAATTTTGCATAGCCGTATTAGCTTTGCGGGGATACCAAATTAAGACATCGCGGCATATAGCCAAAGGAGTCGTGCTACCACTACCTGTTTAATGTGCCTTGTCGCAATTACTTTTTTCTGCTGATTCCTTCGATTTTGGTTCTTACTATTGTAGTTTTCACTAAATATTAATGAACTGTGAAGCTGTGTAGATTATAAACGAAGAGGCCGTTTAAAATTTTCTTTGGATACTTTCTTTTCTAACGGCCCAAAGAACCATGAATCGACGTGACCCAAAATCGTTCGACCTTATGGTCAGTAGAAATAAAGAAGAGTTAATTAGTATTAAAAGTCGATCGCAAGGGTTTACTCAATATTTTTTGTGAGCAATTGCAAAGATTGGACAATTGAACTGAGTGCATTTACGTTGTTGTTGTGAAAGTCCTGCCCGAACGCTGGGTGATCGAGTGACGGTGTAACTTCTTCCTTCTCAGAACTAAAATTAAAAGATCAAAACTTTTCTTTTTGCCGTTGAACCGGCCGTTTTGTATGTTAAGGCTGTGCTTGAAAAGAAACATTTTGGGCTGTCAAACGAACTCGCACAGTTTAGCAGTTATTTTCCTAAATTGAAGCAGTGCAGGAAACCTCCAGCGGAATAAAAGTTTAGGTCATGGTGAAAAGATTTTTTGATGTGTTTACAAAATACCTGAAATTGTGTTAGTGATATACGAAAAAATAAACCAATGACACTTCGTTGCTGTCTGAACAACAACTGATTGTGTGGACAAGTGTGTGAATATGTGTGAAATGATTGTGCAAATTTCGGTTGGCAATAAGATTGTGTCAGGAATATACGAAGAAAAATCAACACAGTCTTCGCTCATGTTGCTTCGTTACCATCTGAGCAATGACTGATTGGGAGAGTGTGTGAATAAATGTGAAATGATCGTGCAGAATTCGGCTGCCGAATCCCCAAATGACGTAGCAGCCAAATATCCCCTCACAATTTCCTTTTTCACCATAGTTAAAGAACAAATCTGGTAAATCTATCATCCTTCAGTTTAGGTCCTTAAATTTAGACGAAGTCGGACACAGCCTAAAACATTTAAGCGCTGACAACTGGGAGCAGAGGCCCAGTGGTAAATAGAGCGTGATTGGTCACTGGTCTAAACAATTAAGGTTACAAGTATACCACGATAATAATGATTTAAAATCAGTATGAGTATTTCAAATATTACTGGATGTTTCTCGCAGAGGGTGGATATCAGCATGGTGTCGAAAAGATTAAGGAATATCGCAATCAACAGTGCACACGGCGCCGGAAATATTGTTGGCCGTAATGTCTTTAGTGAATTAAATTGGAATTGATTAATGAAGGGAAAAGAGAAATTAAACGGATTTGTTTTCCTGAACGCGATTTCCTGACAGTAATATGTGCGCCAATAGAATAATTCCACCGCTGGACAAAAGTAAAGGCTGCTATGATATAAATTAATATTTTAGTTAAAATTATTTTTATCAAAATTTTCAATATGCGGTCATAAAAGGCGGAACAGATGTGCAAAAGCACGATATCCTGGCAGTAATCACGAATGGCATGTATGAAATATGAGTAATTCGCAGGAGTATCTTGAACGAAGTTACAATGAAGGAGAACGAAATATCTGGCTTCTAGGTAATAATAAAAAGTAATTTAAAAAACAACAACATCAGATAGGTTATAAAAGTTGCCCTTTTGCAAATTTGTAAAATTGCTGCTTTATATTTATCTGCTTTTGCAAAAAAGGTCGTGCAGGGGGGGCATCTCTACTACGGCACATATTGCATGGATCTGCCATGTACTTATATGTATTTCTTGCAATATTATAGTTTTATGTGGAGAAGTATTATTGTTTTCGATATTACTCCTTATACGTCCTAGACTAAAAGTTTATGCTACTTGGATGCCCGAAGTAGATATATCCGCAAAGCTTTATTAATGTTTCTTCCGTATAGACGTGCATGCGGTTGCTTTCCCGTCCAGTGGTGTATATGCTTACGTGCTTCCAAAAACTCGTTGCTGTAAAATAAAATAATGCATTTCGCGTGCGTTTCGTGTGAGGATTTAAAAAAAAAAAAAACATGCGGCCTAATTAACTCACCCTGTATTGTTTCTCAATTGCTTTGATATCTTTATGAAACCGTTCGGAATATTTTTAGCAGAGTTTAACAAAGCGCGCAAGTCGTTTCTTTCTCGTGCTAACCGGTTGGACACACAAAAAACATTATTACTATGAGGTTAATTCATCTTTATTTAATAATAAAGATTTTGTTTTATTTATCTTTAACACTTAAAAAAAACTATAAATGCCAAAACTACAATTGTAATTTTGTGGGAACTTCACAGATCAGCTGATTTCATTTTTTTCCTTTGCCTTGGCGATTACAATTTTTGTTTTGTGCTGCTGCTTTCAAAAATTCGCCTTGGTCTTTATTTATTTACTTAATTGACGTTTTTCAATTTGTAATTGCGATTAACAGCTACTGCTTAATTGCAATATTCAGAGAAAAAATTTGTTTTTATTTTTTTTATTTTTATGTAACAAAATTTTATTATTATGAAACATTTCTACTAATTTTATTTTATCATATTTGGATTCAGCAGGTAATTTTACATTGGTATATTTACATTTTTGCTTTAGTTATATGTTTTTTATCACTAAAAACTGCGTATGAGAAATTTAATTAAAAACAAGTCTGTGTCAAAAAAGTGTAAACGAATTGATCTAAAAAAATGTCAGGACTCTGGTATCTGTTTTGAGCCATACTCTCACTAAAGTTGAATTTTGTTAATATCGCGATCCAGCTTACTATAATTAGAGATTGTGTAACACATGTAAACGTAGCCGAATGGGTTGGTGCGTGACTACCATTCGGAATTCATAGAGAGAACGTAGGTTCAAATCTCGGTGAAACACCAAAATTAAAGAAAACCATTTTTCTAATAGCGGTCGCCCCGCGGCAGGCAATAGCAAACCTCCGAGTGTATTTCTGCCATGAAAAAGATTCTCATAAAAATATCTGCCGTTCGGAGTCGGCTTAAAACTGTAGGTCCCTTCATTTGTAGAACAACATCAAGACGCACACCACAAATAGGAGGAGGAGCTCGGCAAAACACACAAACAGGGTGTACGCGCCAATTATATATATATATATATATTTATATATAATACATGTAAACATAAGAAGTAGAAACCCAAATACACATTACAATAAATAATAAAATAAAAATGCTCTTAGAAACAACCTTCTATCTTAGCGAAGCTTCATAAGCCTGGACACACCGATGTTTTTCATTATTATTCGCAGAAAATATGTCGCACCAATATTATTTATTTAGAACTATATTTATAACATATAGAAATTGATTGAAAATTTAAATTAAATACTCAATCTCATTCAATATGAGTGATCATGTGATTCCTTCTTGTTTAATAGATTTATATTTCTTGCAGGAAAACGGGAGACACTGCTCTTCATGTTATTTGCAAATATTCTCCTGTAGAAACTGATCCAGAAGTTTTTACTTCCATACTAAGTATTGGCAAAAAAATACTTGCATTAAATCCAAATATTAATATTCAAAATGCTGAGGGTGAAACTCCTATTCACTTAGCAGTAATGTCTGGTAACAATGAAATGTTAGATATGTTGCTGCCTTTGCCTAATCTGGATATTAATTTACAAACGAGGAATGAGGAAACCGCCTTAGAATTGTGTCTAGTAAATAAAACAATCGCTCCGCAATTGCCCACGACGTTATTAAAACTTGGCGCCAACGCAAACCCAATTAAAGGCTCTACTCAAGATAATTTATTACAAATTTTGGCTAAAGAGAGCTTTGAGGAATCAGCAATTTTTTTAGCAGATCATGCAGATGTTAATCATGTTAATGGCGAAGGATTGACTGCACTGCATATAGCCACAAAAAAGAACTTATCAAATTTAGTTGCAAAATTATTACAAGTTGGTGCTAATCCCAACATTCAACGTGACTTGTCTCATATGAGATCACCTATACATTTGGGAGTAGAAGCCAACGCTGTTGATGCTATAAAGAAATTCGTAAACCATAAATTAATATCGTCGACTTTGAAAGAAATTCCAGATTTCAACTGCAAAGATGAGAATGAAGACACACCATTAAGCCTTAGTATAAATTTGAAGCGAAGTCATCTGGTTCCTATTTTAATAGATGGGGGAGCGGACGTTAATGCGCGAAATGGTCAAGATATGGCACTTTTACATCAAGCGATTTTAAATAACGATACTGAAACTGCAATTTTGCTTCTACAATATGGTGCAGATACAAATTGTTTAACAGGTAAGTTTTTCATTTTATTTGTATCAATGATTTTAACATGGAATTTTGAACATAGGAAATCAAGAATCGCCTTTACAGCTTGCTATTCAGCATAATATGCCCCAAGTGGTTGACACTTTATGTGCTAAAGGGGTGTCTTTAAGTTGTTTTTCAAATAACACAAAAGATTCACCGCTCTGGATGAGTCTTGAGCTTGAAAATGAAGATATCGCTCAAATATTATTACGCCACGGTGTTGATACAGATTGCTGGCATACTGGGCCAGGTAATTGTCTTCAAACTTTGCTGCACCGTGCTATAGATGAGAAAAAAGAGTCTATAGCAATTTTTCTAATAAAAAGTCAATGTGATATTGATTCTCCTCGCCATCCCGGACCTAATGACGAAGGAGGAGATGAAGCTAACCTTAAAGCTTCCCCATTACATTTGTGCTGCCATTGCGGTTTTACCAAAGTATTGCAAGCACTCATCGACCATGGGGCAAATGTGAATGCTCTAGACATTAACAATCAAACCCCTATCCATATAGCGGTAAGGAACCACCAGGAAAAAATTGTTTCTATTTTGTTGTGTCATCCAAATATTGATTTAAAAATACGTGATAACGATGGGAACACTCCTTTCGCACAAGCTCTTATTGTTCGTAATCATAAAGCAGCAAAACGAATTCTAGAACGACTGCCAAGCGCTGCAGAACAGATGGATCATCGCGGACGTAATTTCCTTCACATATCAATACTAAAAGATGATTTGGAAGGTGTACTATTTTTGTTATCAGTTCAAGTAGATGTCAATTCAAGAGTGCACGACGTGAATCAAAGTACATCCTTACATTTGGCTACATCATCGCGGAATGAAATGATAATGAGAACTCTGATCCTAGCAGGCGCATGTGTCAATGAAAGAGATGCAATTCAAAAGACACCACTTCATGTTGCAACTGAACGAGGTAATTTAACTGCCGTATCCGCTTTGTTACAGAATAACGCAGACTATGATGCGGTTGATGGTGAGGGGAATAATGCTTTACATATTGCGGTACGTGGAGGTCATTTAAGTATAGTTCGTGAATTATTGACTGAATCAAGAATAGATGCAGAAGCGGTAAATTTCAAAGGACGAACTCCACTTCATGAACTTTGTCGTATGGGGGAAGATAATTCAGCAGCCATTATTTGCGACTTATTCTTTGAATGCATGCCAAAGTATTCTATTAATACTCCAGATTCAGATGGAAATACGCCTCTTTTACTGGCCTTTATGCGTGGCCAGTCGCCATTATGCAAAGCTTTGGTAAAATATGGTGCATGCCTCGGTACGGAAAATAGGGATGGCATTAGTATATTCAACTTCAAATTGGCCACAGATCAACTAATATACAAGCTGCTTGATCAACTACCTCAAGAGTCTCCATGGTCCGAATCGGATGTATGCCAAGAATGTCGCATAAAATTTTCCCTAACAGTACGTAAACATCACTGGTAAGTTAAATATCAATTTAAAGAACTTTTGCTATATAAAGGCATTGACGAATTACAAATAGGTACGAGTATATGTGTATAATATTATACATATGTGTTCATTGTGTTGAAGTACAAAAACAGTACGTCACTGTGGTGGTTATTGTACATGAAATATACCCTTTATTCTGAACGATAAATGTACATTTAGCGCATGTACCTTATTATGCAACAAAATTATCTACTTCAATGCCATTGAATCCTATATATTTTCTGCATTAAGAATCTAAAAATCCATAGTCTTCGAAAATTTGGTTGCTTCGAAAAACATTTTGAGTGCGTTTTCCACAATGCACATTTAATAAACGCGGCACTATGAACATATTTCGAAAAATCAATGTTCGAAAGTGCTAAATGCAAATTTAAGGGACAGCATAAACGCGCTGGTTAGCACGAGAAAAAAGCAGCTGGCGCGCTTTGTTAAACTCGGCTAAAATCGTTTAAGCGGTTATTGTGCCAATCAAGAAGAAAAAGATAAACGCCTCATAAGTTTGTAAACTGTTCCGATCAAGACTTAAAATTCGAATTACGAATATATACATTATACAGTGAATAACATAAACAATTTTTTGCATTTATATAGATTTTTCAAAAAGAGTTCTCAAACTTTGACATTAAATAAGCCAATTACAGTTGTTTTTCTTATTTTTATACACGTTCAAGAACATTAAGTGCTCCTTGCACATCTTTTAAAAAATAACACCTTTTTGAATTATAGAGACATCTAATAAATCTTCCGTTTCAAAAAATTCCAAGTTTAACATTTTTCATTCCACGAAATTCAGATAGCAATCAAATACCCTTAAAACGAATGTAGAAATTCATAACGAATATTGAAATCTGTAAAATATTTTCATTTCTATGAATTAAAAAGAAACTTTAATATACTAGCTACATATAACCTTATCTAATTTCAGCCGTCATTGTGGGCGTGTTTTATGTTCCAAATGTTCCAATAACGACGTCCCAATTCTTAAATTTGGGTTAAATAAGCCAGCTCGTGTGTGCGAAACTTGTTTTACTGTTTTACAAGGAGGAAACGGAAGTCTGCAGTGAGAAGATACTAAAGTCAAACAATATATGCAATCAATACGTGCATGTACATAATCTATACACTATGTAATGAAATGCTTGGCATTGACATAATAAATATATTCACTATATATGAGCATATGTAAATAAAAGGTCTTTTCCGAAGTAAAAATAAATTCTAGAATGTTATTTTCAGTAGTTCAGATCTTTGATCAAAATGCGGTAAATAAAAATTCGCGATAGGCTACTCGTTAATTTTATCACCCCATATCTTCATCAGAGTTTTTCACCGGCCTGCTACCATTTACTGGTATATTTTCTTACTGGAAAATAGAAGGAATTAATTCATACATTCTTGGCCATAAAATAAAGTAAAACCTTAGTTTTACCTTCCTATTTTTCTTCATTACACACTTTTACAGCAAATAAAAATAATAAAAAGCTAGGAACAAGTACAAAAGGGGGAAGCTGTCAAAGTGGATTACGAAGGCGCCGTGGAAAATGGGGTAATTCGCGAATTACGTGCCACGGGAAGATAGCATGGCGCCAGGGTTGCAGTAAAGTTATCGATAACAAAATTTTATTCAGTCGGCAACTATGTTGAATGTAATTTGAAGGGTAATTGGGAACATATTACGAACGGGCGATAATTACGTGCTGTGAGAACTTAACTTGAAATGGGCTGAGTAGATAACAATAATCGATACTTTTACGTATTAATCGATACTCGCTGCCGAAATGTTCGGATTTTCAAACTTATAAATTTTTACATGGTTTATAAACTTTGTGTAAAAGTTCGATAGAGGGAGAAAGTCAATTTAAAAAGAGAGGGGTTTTCTCTAAAATTGGTTACAAAAAGTTAGGAAATGTGCGTATTAAATTAATGCTACAAAATTGTTTTATTGTATTATACAGTGTTGGAAAAAATAATAGAAACGATGTGAATTTTTCTTTCTTTTGGGTATATTTCTTGCAAAATAATTTTTGCTGTTGAAGTTCATATCTTTTTATAAAGAAACAGTTTTATATATAAAAATAGAGGTACTTAACTCTTGCTACATTTTTGTAAAAAAGAAATCATGAAGTTCCTTTTATTGTTCTACGAAAAAATAATAGAAACGACGTCCTTAAAGCTAATAAACATAAGTATTTTTCTTTAAGATAATTAAACAAAACTTTTAAAATTGTAAACAAATTAATATTTGGTTGTTGCACCCTGGGCTTTAATGACTGCGGTGCAACGCCGGCTCATTGAGTCCACTAACTTGCCACAAACTGATGGGTTTATACTAAACCATTCTGCCTGGACTTTTTCCCACTAATCTGCTTTATTTTTTGCCTTATAGGCGGCAATTCTCTTCTTCAGAATGCCCCAAAGGTGCTCTATTGGATTCAAGTCCGGGGATTGTGAAGGCCATTCTACTAACTTTACATTGTTATCCTGGAACCATTTCTTCGCCAGTTTAGAGGAGTGTTTTGGGTCGTTATCTTGTTGAAACTCCCAAATCAATGGCATTTCTTCTTTGGCATATGGAAGCATAACATTATTTAAAATATTTACGTAGTCCGCAGCGCACATCTTATCTTTAATCCAGAATAAAGGACCAACTCCTGCCGACGAAAAACATCCCCAAAGTAGTATATTACCACCTCCATGCTTCACGGTCTTCAACGTGTGCTTTGGATCGTATGCAGAGTTTTTAGGTCGTCTTACATGTACCTTGCCATCAGACCCAAACAAATTAATCTTTGTTTCATCTGACCATAATACGTTTTTCCAATTTGCACGCAGTAGATGTTTCTTTGCAAACGATAATCTGCAAAATCTGTTTTTTCTGCTAAGATATGGTACTTTTCTTGCACTATAAGCCTTTAATCCCCCAGATATTAATCTATTTTGGATTGTTCGACTGCTTACTGGCGCTTGTAAAACATTTTTCAATTCTTCTGAGGATAAAAATGGTTTTTTTTTCGATTCTCGTATAAGCAGTTGGTCAAACTTCTTTGATGTTGCGCGCCTTCGTCCTAGTTTTTCCTCTGTAATTTTAAAATTAATCGCAGAAAACACCCTTTTTTAGCATTTCATTAAATCGGCAATCCGTGACATAGAAAGGCCATCACTTTTTAGTTTTTTTTATAATTTCTCTTTCATTAACAGTACAGTGTTTACCACGTCCCATTCTGAATGCAATATTCATAAGATAAGAAATATTTTATGAACAAGACAATAATAAATATAATTTTTTACATACTTTTCCAACAAAATATCAAACAGTTTAAAAATAACAGTATATTATTAATTTTAACTGTAGCTATTCAAATTTTTCCGAAACGTTTCTATTTTTTTCCAACTAAAACACGCGGTTCTGCACCAAAAAGAATACTGAGCCTAAATATTTGCGATTATGCACATAAAAACAAGACAAAATAAAGTACCGTTTTCAAACAGTATTACACAGTGTGTATCTGCACAAATAGGTACATACTTACAAACTAAAAATTAAAAAATATGGAGCGATTGTCGTTTCTATTATTTTTCCAACACTGTATATAGAGCAAATGCACAAAATTTTATGGCGATAATGCACAACACCTTCATGGGAAAAGAAAACACATTCATCATAAGATCATTTCAGCGAAATTTTTCAGGGACTACAAACTTAATCTTGATCTCAAATTTAATGGGCCATAAAGCTGCATACCAAAACGCTTAAAAGATGGTCTGATTAAAAACCGTAAAAGAGGAGTGAAAAGTTTGTGGAATTTTACCATTTTTTTATTATTAGACAATGAGCAATAATATCTTTCCACAAAAATAATGAAGATTGAAAAAATAGAACAGAAATAATCAAATCCTCGTTAAAATATTGGTGTGCTATCGTTTTGTCACGGAGTGTAGTATATACATACATATGTATGTATTAAAGTACGTTCACATATGCATTAATTACCATTAACTGCAAAATTGACAATCAGCTGTCAATATTGCTGTGAAAGGTTTTTCTTCATAGAAATTATTTTGGTGTAATATTTCGGTCTTTTTGGTTTGTTTAATTATTATTAACGATATGAAGAAAGGGCAAAGAGAAGCAATAGTTCATTTAATTGCCCATTTGGCTGCTAGTAATAAACAGTTGAAGGAAATCCGTAAACGACGTTTACTGATGTTTCAAAAAATTATGGCAGCAATACGCATTTTATAATGAGTAATAAGAGGACACACGTTTATGGACACACGCTTTTTTCCTTATATGGATGCATAGTTAATAATACATAACAATCATTTTACTAGAATTATGTCTACAAACCTGTTTTCTTTGCCGGCATCCATTTTATTTAGTTTTTACTTTGACGTTTTATTTAGTTTACCTTTGAAAACACAGGGTTGTATGTCAAAAAATATGGTTATTATCTAGTATTATTTCATAATCTCAGATTTTGGGAGAGAAATTTTGTATGGGAAATCTCGTTTTTTAATTACGGATTGGGAGTTAAGCACGAATGAGTATTTCATCTACTTATATGTGAACGTATTATTACATTCATTGCTGAATATGAAAAATTGGATTCTCAAAATATGATTACTTGTCATATTCGTAGTAAAAAAAAAATAAATAATTGGCGCGTACACTTCTGTTAGGTGTTTGGCCGAGCTCCTCCTCCTATTTGTGGTGCGCGTCTTGGTGTTGTTCCACAAATGGAGGGACCTACAGTTTCAAGCCGACTCCGAACGGCAGATATTTTTTTATGAGGAGCTTTTTCATGGCAGAAATACACTCGGAGGTTTGCCATTGCCTGCCGAGGGGCGACCGCTATTAGAAAAATGTTTTTATTAATTTTGCTTTCCCCGAGATTCGAACCAACGACTTCTCAGTGAATTCCGAATGGTGGTCATATTCGTAGTAGTTTACAGAAAAACAGTGTTTCGCGGTTAAAATTAGCATGATAATTTACATTTTTTTGTATAGATTTATCCTTAAACGCACGTTTTTTGCCTGCAAAAATATGTTCTACCAAAATTGTGGAAATGACCGTCTCCCTGGTACAAGATGTGTATTTTAGATAATTTCATATAAAAGATAATGAAATTAGTTCTTCTAAATTTGAGATGCGTAGGCAATGGACTTCAGCAATCACATTGTCATGAAGGCTAAAGTAATGAATCGGTATTGAGTATTGAATAGGAAGTATTGGGTACTAAAATTTGTTTGAAGTATTGGATACCCTGTTTTAGCTATCGAAAATCAGCACATTTCTGATATTGTTGCATCACAATATATTATAATTCGGTCTCAGAGTGTATTTCTTTATTACAATCTGTCGGGTTAAAATATCTTATAGTAATGGCGTTTTTAAGATTATTTGGGGATAAATTCATTCCTACTGTTAAAGCGGAAGATGAAGAAGAAGCTGAGCTTGTTGATCCACATACTGCCTTGAGGGTAAATAATCGTTCACGCTGTCGTCTTCAATACATAAGTTTTTGAATTGCTTCCCGTGCTTTCGAGTTGGACATTTTTTAATAGTTTCAGCTTTAGCTATTTAAGTAGAATTGAGAGTGGTAGTGTTAAAAACGAATCGTCCTGTCACTTATTTCAAGTGGAAAAAAAATCCATCCAAACCAAATTCTTCATACAAAATATTATAATATATATAAATATAAATAGTAATTAACTTAAAGGCGGGTGTTTGTAGACATGAAAAAAGCACAGGAAATAGAAAAATAAAAGGCCAAACCTCTCACACTTATAACTTATTTACTTTAAAGTTTAGTTTAATAAGCTGAAATATTCCCACAAGTTATGTAATCAAAACTTGTTGTAGCAGCATAAACATTCCCCATACATGAACGAGGAATGTTGCTGGAATGACAGTCCTTGGCCGTATATAAATGCGAGTTTTTCCGTTGATGTAGAATCGACTGTCGTGTGAGCGATCAAAAATTGTGCATATTCGATGTATTTGTAGCAGCTTACGAGAACTACAAGTGATATCGAGGTTATCTGACGTTAGCACCTGGATAAATGGTATTAAATGAATCGGTTTGTAGAGACTTATGATGTGGCATTAATTTTCACAGTATATGTTCAACTGTTTCTCCATTCTCCTCGTCTCTACAATATTCATGGGATAAAACTCCTGGTCTCAAGGAATGCCTGCCAAACAGCCAATGACCGGTTATACAAACCAAGACCTTTGATACATCCTCTCTTGAAAGACTAAGCAGTTCCTTGGTCTTTTTCTTATTTATTTGCAGCCATAGTACATCGCTGTTATGCATGTGTCTTCATCTCTCCATGCTCTATTGGTTTCTTGGATAATGTTGTTCTTAATTAATAATTTGCTCGTGGCCATAGGTATTCACTGCGCAGTTGAAGAGTAGTCCCTTCAGCCAGGAGGCTAGTTCATCACCTTAATAATTTTCATCATTGTCTCTGCCCCGGAACCTAAATAAAGCTAACTTTGAATACGGAAGCTAACTTTGAAGTCGAACGGATAGTTCAAGTCCTAATTCATTCAAAAATACTCCGTAGCCCCTTCTCTCATTGGCCTTGGTCTTTGCCACACTCTTCTTGATGGTATGCTCATCTTAAAGAATCTGTCGAAGTTGAGTCTAGGAATAGAGTAGGGGTTTGTTCGAGGCACGTAATAAAAGCGGCAATACTGCTGCACTGATGACAATCTGCAACTCTGTTGCAACTGCTCAACTGATACTTTTCTGATGTTCGGCAAACAAAAAATTTTTTGATGCCGATTTATTTGCATTCGCCTGCAAAATTTGCGAATTTTTGACACTTCGAATGATGCTTTTGAAAATGTTGTCAGAATTTTACATCGAAAGTGATACTTTCAGAAGTCATGTAACTCTGCGGTTGTGATTGAAGCTCGAACAAGCCCTTGTCCATTTCATGTTTGAGACTATTCAGAGAAATTCAAAAGAATTTTTTTATTGGCACGTGAGAGAATTCGATGCTTTTTTTAGCGATACCCCGTCCATCGCACCTCTTAGTCGACAGTGTTTTCAACTGCAAATATTTACATATATAGCTAGTTCTTTATAAGACATAAACCAACTAGGTATAGACACCTTCGGCATGAATGTATCCTGGACTGCCAATCAAAAGAGTTCCTAAGCATAAAAGCATTTTTTGAGAAGTTTAGCTTTGCTATTAAGTCCAAAGAGCTTAAGAAGAGTACCTCGCCTTTTATGTAGTAGATTAGTTTTTAGTTTATTTTTGTTTTTTGATCGGGTAAGTCTAACTCTGCATCTTCGACTCTGATTTATTATCAATATTTTAACTTAAAGATATTTTACACAAAATACAATTAGCAAGCAATGCCTTTAAATTATTTCTTTTTTTTTTTAGGAAAAATGCCAAAATAAGGGAAATATACAAGCTTTGTACAGCAAGTACCAAGGGTGCAACGATAGAGTAAATAGCAAGTCCAAAACAACCGAAACATGTATGGAAGAGCTTTTCGACTATGTTGCAGAACTGGACCATTGCGCTGCTCATCACCTTTTTTCCAAGCTGAAATAAAAATTTGATGTTCCATATCTATTTAATATTATTAGTTGAATTATGCGACAGTTAACTAAAAAATTATAAAAAAGTTTCAAATACACCTGAAATCCTCAATTGAGCAGTACAATATTTATTTTTTAAAACGAATATGCTAATGTATAGAAAATTTCAACGTAAGAAAATAGCTCATCGAGCGGTAGATGCAATGTCCAAAGTAAAAAAGGTATTGAATAATATCGGGGAAGAAGTCTGCATTGAAATATTCTGAAGTAGCTTATTTATTTTGAAGTATCATTAAATGGTGCATGACTACCATTCGGATCTCAGTGGCCGCCCTAGCCGAATGGGTTGGTGCGTGACTACCATTCCGATTTCAGAGAGAACGTTGGTTCGAATCTCGGTGAAAGACCAAAATGAAGAAAAGTTTTTTATAATAGCGGTCACCCCTCAGCAGGCAATGGCAAACCTCCGAGTGTATTTCTGCCAGGAAAAAGCTTCTCATAAAAAAATATCTGCGGTTGGGAGTTGGTTTAAAACTGTAGGTCCCTCCATTCGTGGAACAACATCAAGACGGACGCCATAAATAAGAGGAGGAGCTCAGCCAAACACTCAAAATGGGTGTACGCGCCAATTATAACTATATATGTATATACAGGGCCCGTCGTCTATCGTTACGGATTTGAACTAGGTATTATTTGAAGAATGGTAACACTTAGCTGTCATCTGATTTGACAGAAAATTAGTTTTATTCTTCCGCTGAACGAAAATGGTTGTGTATACGCTCAAAGAACACTGGGAAATATTGCGACACTACTTTGAAAATCATGGTAATGTTGCAGAATGTGTACGAAAATTACGTACGGCAATGGGAAGAAGAAAAGCACCGAATGAAGCGTATGTGCGTTACTTTGCGAAAAAAGTAAGAGAAACTGGGTTGCTTATTGACAAACCAACGCGTGACCGACCAAAAACCGTGCGTGCACCCGAAAATATTGCTGCTGTGGCCGAGAGTGTTCGTGAATCACCAGGAACATCAGTTCACCGTCGTTCTCAACAATTGGGCATTTCGGAGACATCATTGAGATGAATTTTGTATAAAGACCTTGGTATGATCGTATGGGATGGTGCATGGCTAGCCGAGGCAGCCATATGAATGAAGTTGTGTTCCATCATTAACCGGAAGGATTGTACTTCAAAATAAAAAAACAGTTTGGAAAAATATTGAGTAGTTTCTTTTTTATAGCATTTTTAATTCCGTAAAGTTATATGGCGGACCCTATATATCATTAATTATTTGCAGTATTGCAAATCCTGAGATACCATGAAGTACTTTAAATTACGGAATTTTCTAAGCTAATTTGAAAAATTGTGTAGTAATATAAGTTCTTAATTACTTACAAAATTCTTAGAGCGAATTACCTGACTTGTAAGTAATCCAGTCCCAATTAGCTTGCGTCTTTCGAACAAATCATTGTCTGCCCTAATTTTTAACAATTTATCGAAATTAGCTGTCAAACCAAAATGAAGGAATAAACTTAAACAAAATTAACAAATGTTGAACAATAACTAGAAAAAGATACTTTAATAATGGAGGCAGAAAAAGACAGTGAAAAAAAATTTTGTTGAGGAGATTGCTGAACACCTCAAGAATTATGCAGTAGATGAAATTGTATTCTAGCTTCGACATCACATGGGACGACGCAAAAACAACAGCCCAGAACCGTGTACGATGGAAGTCTTGTTGAGGCCCTATGCTCCCGAGCAGAGTGAACAAGTATATAAAAAATATCAATAAAATGTAGTAAAATATTATCAAATACCTAAGATTGGTTTGAGTTGTTCATATATTTTACAGTTTATTATGTGATCGAAATCATATTTAAATGGTTTACAAGCAATTTTAATTTTATCCTTATAGTCCAAAGTATATCATACAGGATAAGACAAACTCATTATGCCTTAAGATTTAGTATTGTGTGACCCTTATCATAAATGGATTTAGCAGGTTTTCACTCTGCATCAGATACAATCACTTAACTTGAAATTTATACGAAACCAAAGTTTTTCGATTTTATAGCTATAAGCAATTTGCTCCGTAAAATCGTTTTGCTTGAATATAAGGGTATGTACAGCCTTGAGATACATGTATTTGCTGTTGGTAAATGAGAGTCATCAGCTGGTCTTATTGTTACCGATGGTAGCGGCTGAAAACCTTCTTCTGACGCTGGTAGTGCCGGGGAACCAGTCCAAAAGTATACCTTAAAATGAGAAGAAAATTCGTCTAAAAATAATATTTAAAATGAACACTACAATGCCTACCAAATCCTGCCGCTCCGACGTATTCATTTTTTCAACTATAGTCCAAAACCATCTCTTAAATTTCAATAACTTATCAGATCCCTCACTGGATTCATCATTGAATGTTGTGTAAGATATCAACGTCGATACATTTATGTCGCCAACACCATTCAAGAGCAAACGTAAGTCTTCAGCAGTTAAACTGTTCATACAATTATCTGGTAGCACGTCAAACACGCCATCTCGTAGTGCCTGTAAGTAAAAGTGAATTAGTTTTCACTATGATTATTTGCATACTATCTTCCTAATATATAAAAGTAAAAAACATATGGATGTCTTGCAAATTGTCCATTACATTGCAGTAACAATACCACGTAGACTTACAAGTTGAAAAAGCTTCTCAAAAAACCTATGCGGCATTGGACTGTACGCCCCTCCATATGTGGAAAAACATCCAGACGCACCCCATACATAGGAGGAAGAGTGCGGTCAAATACCCAACGAAGGGTTTAAGCGTCAATAAGCAAATAAATATTTGGACAACTTACTTCTAAAGCTTTCTCCTGCGATTTGATCAATCTGTATTCGGTGTAACGTCTTAAGTACTCAAAAAGATTGCTGCAAGTAACTTGAATTTCACGTCCTCCCGGTAGCAGTTCGACGCTTCCTCCACCTTCCTCTTTCATTAGATCGATACTAAATGCACATACATACATTATTATGACAATGATATGAAATGTGTAAAAATTCTCATTTTCACTTACACAAAAAATAGCTCCATGCGCTGAATCATGGCATCGCCTTCATCTGATTGGGCATTCTGTATAAGTTGCCTAAACGATTCGTATATTATTGGATCGAAAAATGCTAAATCGTGGAATTTAACTTTTCGCCCAAGTATAAATTTAAAAACGTGCCGTTGCAAAAATAGTGGAAGTAACTCATTTTGCAGCAGACACAAGCCTATTAACCTAGAAAAAAATATCAATTTAATATTTTAATAAATGTGCATAATTCAAAGTTACTCATATATAAATTTTGTATGTGCAGGTAAGTTCTAGTTTTTGTACCCGCGCCCCTATTAGTGTACGCAAGAGTATTATCACTATTTGCACATAACGGTTGCATGTAACAGCATAGAGGAATGGAGATAAATATACACATATGCGCCGAATGGAAGGCAATACAAACCAACGCAACTCTTGATCGGCATATTATAACTATTTGCCAAGAGGACCCATCCAACTCATCGGAGACAATAGCAGCAGATCAGGACGAATAGCCAGAAAAGTTCCGTTAATGCGAACAAAAAGTTTCAGCGTGAGGTTAACCTTTCCAGAGATCACATCAATTGCGTAGGAGCTGAGGGAACCAAAAAATGGCTAATCTCTTTATGCAATGACGAAACGAAAGTTCATGTGTTTGGAAATGACTCAGAAAGGAATGTTCGTCTACTAATAGGAAAGGAATTCTACGTTCGTTTCAAAAAAAACCAAACCCCATGAAACATGGTTTGGAGTGAAGTTTGATTTTTATATGTGTAAAGAAGCAATGTGCATTTTCTTTTATTTAATTTTGAATTCATCTACGTTTTGTTATGTTGAAGTTGGTGTACCTTTGGGTAAGTATTATTTTGAGCAGAGGGGTATCCATTTCATTTCAATTATCGAAGCTTTAATGAGGTGCCTAAGTTGTCTAGCTGATCTGTCCACTTTATAAAATATAGCCATAAAATGCATGTAAGTGCCCTCACAGGTAATAATAAATCTCCGAGTGTATTTTTGACATGAAAAGTCATAGAAAACCTCCTGTCGTTCGGAGTCGGCATAAAACTTTATGCTCCTGCTCGCCCAAACTCCCTACAAAGGATGTACAAAAAAATAGCAATTGCATATAGCAAAAATATTTAATTCTTTTTTAATTTAAATATCCACTGCTAATAATTTTTTTTGCCGAAAAAATACCGCACCTCAGTCGTTGTTTGGAAGGCAACGAAGCAATATGAATGGAGGATTGTGTTGATTTTTTCCGTATATCACTAACACAATCGTATATCATTTCATATGCATTCACACATTCGTCTTCCTCGTCGTAGACTGTATTGATTTTGTTCGTATATTACTAACACAATCTTATCGCCAGCCGAAATTTGTACAATACAATAACTTCACACATATTCTCGCACTCGTCCAAACACAGGTTCACAAACTCGACTAATCAGTCGTTGTTCAGACGGCAAAAAAGTGTCATTGGTTAATTTTTTCGTATATCACCAACGCAATCTCAGTTTTTCTGTAAACACACCCCAAGTGACGTCAGCTAATGATGTCAAAATTCGCTGAAAGCCGAATAAAATGGTCTGCTAAATAGCACACATCTTTAAAAATCTTTTCACCATAGTTATCATGTTAAAAAGGTCTTTTTAAGTTTTGTGCTACGCACTGTGAAAATATCAGTGCAACCGAAGTAGTAGAGGCATTCGGACGGATTCAAGTCAAATTTTTAATAATACTTTTAGTTCCGTATACGTTTTTCTATAACAATACATTGAGGGCATAACAATAATACTTTTTTTTCGAAAAATGAGCCGCGCTAAACATTGTATGGGGCTCTGCGAGCCTCAGCCGTATTTTTTCCAAAGGTCACTCAATGGTTTGTTGAGTCAAGAAGCCAGATGGCACTTGGACTTCTATGGCAGAAGTCTCTAGAACTTCTCTTAAATACTCATTTTTTGGGATGTAGCGCTCACGATGGCGATGTTGGGAGAATTCGGCGGAGCCGCTATGACCCACAGCATCTTGCAAATGTAATAGTCACAAAAGAGAAGGTTGCATGGGCAATCAAATCATTTTCCCAAGTTGTTACAGGAAACTCTTGATAATATTCTGTCATGGCTAATGGAAATTTTCAAAGCGTGTCTAAACCTAGGTTATATTCCAAATAGCTGGAAATCTGTTAGAGTCATGGGGACATGAATCAGCGAAGGACTTTAGGCCAATTAGTCTGTCGTCCTTCCTTTTAAAAACATTTGAACGGCTTTTAGACATACACATTAGAAGCGCGCTGGAGGGTTCTAGTATATCAATTGCACAACATGCTTACCTCAAAGGCAAATCGACGGAGACAGCGCTTCACGAGATAATCCGAACATAGAGGGGTCTCTAGCAAGCAAACAGTACGCCATGGCAGCTTTTCTTGACATAGAAGGCGCATTTAATAACGTTAGCATAGATGCTATCCAATGGGCGTTAATAGACTTAGGGGTGGAAAATTGTATCTGCAATTGGATCATCTCTATGCTAGAAACCAGGATAATTAGAGCCACTATGGGTAATATCAACATAACTAAAAGAGTCCACAGGGGCACTCCACAGGGGGAGTATTATCTCCACTCCTCTGGTTATGTGTTATTAGTAAAATCTTAATAAAACTTAATGGAGGTGGGGTAGAAGTGGTCGCGTACGCTGATGATGTGGTGTTAATAGCATCAGGACTGTGTCCCAATACGATCAGTGGGATCATTCAAAGGGCGCTAGGCGAGCTTAACTCTTGGGCTACAGGCTGTGGCCTAAGCTTAAACGCGCGTAAAATAGAACTTATGTTATTTACGACCAGATATAAGGCACCAATTTTCACTCCACAAACCTTCTCACTTTCACTCAGTGCAAAGTACTTAGGGGCAATTCTGGACTCCAAACTTAGCTGGAAATTAAACATTGAACTGGTAAAGAAAGCAGCAATCGCTTTATATGCCTGTAAACGTATGCTGGGAAGATGGGGTCTTCAACCTAAGCATACATTATGGTTGTATAAGGTGGTTATTCGACCAATTTTAAGGTATGGCTCGGTAGTTTGGTGAAAAGCTCTAGAGTGAGAATACATCAAATTACTCGGCAGAATATGAAGATCAGTCTGTGCAATAACATTCGGTTCAATTAGACCATGTCCTATGAACGCTCTGACAAACGTTATTCCGATAGATCTACATATCAAGAAGATGGCAACAATGAGTGCATTTAGGTTAAATAAAGCGGGTCGCTGGAAGGAAAAAGTTCATAGCCATGCCAGTCTATTACTGCGACAAACCCAGTATACCTCGAAGAGGACTAACTACATCGTCCCGACGGTAACATTCAGTAGAAATTTTGTCAATCTTTCCATCTCGGAAAGAATGGAATAAGGGATTCTCACTAAACAAGTTCGACACTACAGTCTATACAGATGGCAGTAAAATGGATTGTGGTGTTGGAGCTGGTATTTATTCTCATAGACTTGAATTGAAAGATCTGTGCGTCTCCCTAATGCTTGCAGTGTCTTTCAGGCGGAAGCTTGTAGGCTACTAATCGCAGATCCCTCTTTTAAGGGCAATATCGCTATTCTTTCAGATAGCCAAGCTGCAATCCAGGCACTGGGTTGGGCTACAACAACCTCTAAAGTGGTGGAACAAAGCAGGACTAGCCTTACCACCTTGAGCGAAAACCATAAAGTTACCTTAATCTGGGTCCCGGGACATCGGAGCATTGAAGGTAATGAAAAGGCGGATGAACTGGCCAGAAGGGGATCTGCCATGAATAACGTTCTTGCAGAATTGGTATTCACACCACTAGGTGCAGTCAAGAGTGCAATTTCCCTAAAATACCTCCGAATCGCAGATTGTAGATGGATAGACCAGACGAAATGCAAAATTAGCAGAACGTTATGGCCCACCTACAACCTTAAGCAATCGTCAACATTGCTAAACATGAAACGACGGTACGCCTGGAGGCTAACGACAGTCATAACTGGCTTTTGGTCTGTGGGAGAACAAGCAGCCAAAATGGGTATCCCTCACAACACATACTGTGACATTTGTAAACAACCGGAGAAAAAGGAAACAATCTTCCATTTCCTCTGCGAATGCCCTGCCCTATGGAAGGACAGAATGTTAACCCTGGGTAAACCGCTGTTCGAGAGTCTGGAACAGCTGTCTGGCTTAGATGTCAACAACCTGATAAGGTTCCTGAACCGCACAGACTGGATATAGCCATGCTGTAAATAAGTGGTAAACAAGTTGGTAACGAAGATGTGGCAACAAAATGGTGCGGAAGCGCTAGTTGGATTCTGGAAGAATTACCACTTAAACCAACCAACCAACCAGATAAATCTTAATGTGACTTGTCAACAATCAGAAAGAAGGTTATTAGACCCATACTTTAAGAAATAATCCCGAGAATGTTACCAATCATGTAGACACGACATACACAGACCAGAATAAAATGTGTACCTGCGCAGCCCAGTTCAAAAGTGGAAGATATAGTCCGATGAAATTAAAATTACTTTATTTGGTTCCAAAGGCCGCAGACAAATGTGCGAAGGCCAAATTATCCTACTACGGTACTGGACCAGCCTATTCGATAAAGAAAACATGGATGCAAAATTGTAGATGGAGATAATAGAGTCAACTACGCTACCACCCACGAAGTGGAAGATGCTTTTGAAATGTTTATAAATGCGAGACAACGACAAAAACATGTCAGCAAGTTGGCAAACAAGAAATTTGCTTGTTTCAAATGGGGTTGAGGTCATTTCTGCGAACAAATGTCTGTCATTTGATCTTAATCTCAGTGAAAGTTTTGGGCTGTTGTCAAAGACAATCTCCCAAATATCAAAGAGCTCTGAAGACTTGCGAGAAAGGCGTGGAAGGTTATTCCTATCGAGAGGGGCGGGTGTTTCGGGGACTATATCTCTCCTCGGTGCACAGCTGTAGTCACCAACAAGATACCAGTAGTTGAGATATTTTCTCTTCAGTAGAAATGTCGACTATATGTCACCGTTATTATTTCGAACAGAGTTGTACCTATATGTATGCGCCCTCAGTCATAAAATTGAATAGATTTTTTTTGCTAAATAGCAAAAAACAATCATCATGCACTTTTTAGTGCATGAAAAAATCATCGAACGCCTGACCAGGTGTGTGGCCTTTTCTACTCTCTATAAAAAGTTAGTTACTCGAAAAATTAGTTTAATTTTTTGGTCTCAAATTTTTATATATCAAAAACTTTGTAAAACTTATAATGATTACTGTTCCTGCTTCTAAGGACTTCATACAACCCTTGAATGGTTGAAGAAGGGAAAAAGAAACAGAAAACATTAACTCGTTATTTTTTTCTGTGCTTTCGATGGGTTCTGATACTACTGACGAGAACTTCACAATTTTGTATACTTCAGTGCTACCAGCTTCAGGGGTATTAAAGTGTTTATATATGAAAGAACTGATTTAAAAGTGAATCTCAATGCAACAAAAAACAAGAAATTCACTGACAATTAAATGAAATATCGTATAATGTTATTGAAAGAGCTGAACTAGCCCGCTCTGTTTGTGTATAACTGTAGATAAATGCATACTTTTATTTTTGAATCGTAATTTGAAATTTAAGTTGATGAACTCGATACATACCTTCCAACATTTCTGAATGCATTTATTCGTTCAAACGAGCCATAGCCTTGTCTTGGAGTGTAAAAACCTCGTTTACCAGGTGAATAAAATAATGGTTCATTGTCTTCAATTTGGCACTGCTCAAGCAAAACGACAGGTATCATTTTCTTCTGAGTTTGATTTGACGCATTATTTGCTTCTGATTTTTGTTTATATGTTATTATATCAAGAGCTTCGTTAATCTTTTGTCTTAGAGTATCTTCAGAGGACAAAATAGATAGGAGTTGGGGTGTCGGAATTTCAAGCAACATACCAGTTATTTTGGACGCATTGGTAGCATTTATTGAATAAATCTGAAAATTTATAATTTAAAATTATATTATATATATCAAAACTGTTAAATTCAACAAGAATAACTATACTAAAAAACATAGGTCTCAACTTCTTTCTGTCTTATATTATATCTAAAGGGTGATCAGGTTGGATGTACTTCTTCCAATAGCGTCTTTTTGACAGATTTCGCGTGACTACTGTCAAGCTAAATACATAATTTTGGTCAGTAGTCGTTGATATTTCATAATGGAAAGACTTACGCCTCAACACGTTTTAAAATCGTACAATTGTATTACCAAAATAGGTGCTTTTGAAGTGTTTATCGCGCGATAAGATCAAATCGCGCTAAGCAAAATTTCCGTATTTTGATGGAAGAGCAACACGAAGCCATTCAAGAACAGCCATTACATTTGTTGCTGGAGGAATCATCAGCCCATTTTTCTTAAAAGACAAGGCTGCCGCCAAAGTAACAGTGAATGGCGAATGCTATCGGGCCATGATAAACAACTTTTTGATGCCGGAAATTGAAGCCCGTGATGCCCACAACAACTGGTTACAACAAGACGGCGATACAGCCCGTGAAACAAAGGATTTACTGTGTCCTCATTTCGGTGAGCAATTTATCTCTCGTCTCTGACCAGTGGATCTGCACTTTTATTTGAGAGGATATGTAAAGCCTAATCCTTTGTGAATAAACCAGCTTCGATTGAGGCATTGGAAGCCAACATTACTAAAGTTATTCCCGAGATACCGACCGAAGTCCTCCAGCGAGTCATTCAAAATTGGTGTGTACGGATGGACGAATTACGTCGCATTTGAAAGGGATTATCTTTAATAATAAATATTTAATAAACAAAAATAATAAAGATTCGCCAATCAATTTGAATTTTCAACTTAAAATCCGATGTCCCTAAATTGATCACCCTTAATAAAAAAGAAATACTAGGAGTGATAACATTTACATACCTTTGGGAAAAGCCTTTCGCCGAGCTGCTGTAAATGCACTGATAAATGATCATTGGAGTTATCTGCTGAATTATCTATAAATAAAGCCAATAAAAAATTTGTTGAAATAATTTTCAAAGGGTAGAAATGTTAATGTATAGAACAGATATTATTCCACGACGTTTTCCGATCACTTAAGGTACTCACAGTTTTCTTCTAAAGTTAAAATGTGGTAACTTTGAAAAGTGGCTCTTGGAAACTGTGAGCATCTCTATGAATTTTTTCGTTATTAATTGAATTAAATTGAGTGTATTTTTATCGTGTAAATGTGTATATCATATAAAGAGGCGCCAAAATGTAAGCCAAAAAAATGTAGTTATGCTATTACTACTTCTTATAAATATAATATTATATTAAGAAATTTACGAACCTGTAATGGTCGAAGTCGGTATATATGGTCTAGCATCATAATTCAGTAGCTTTCTTTCCCGAGAAGTGCGCCAAAAAATTTTATTACCCGACGCGCGCCTCTGTAGTGTGGGCGGCTCTCTATTTGAGACTCCTCGATTTCGTAAAATACTTGAAAATGGAGCCCCATATTTACTGTTTATGCCAATATGAGTAGATTCCAAATGCGGCATTTTTGCAGTGGCTAGCAATGCTTCAGCGATTGATGTATAAAAACTGCGCGCTACTCCAGATCCTTCGCCAGGTTCGTCCTTGAAGGTAACTTTTACGCGATTAAAAGTCAATGGTGTTTGTGTTCGTCTTGCTTGACTTCCGAATTGAGCATTCAATTCTTTAAATGTTTGAATTATTAAACTTTCACGATTGCGTTCTAGTTTACATAATATAAGATCGCGTTGTTGTCCGTTGCGTAACTTTTCCATATGTCTTCGAAATCTTATCTCTTTTACCGGAAATCCTCGCAGTTCTGGTAGTAATGACCCATGCTCCATTCCAACATCATCCATAAAAACCCTCCCGAATAGGTCCAGTGTTAATTTCCATCGCCCAAGTAAAATATTCCAAGATGGCGTCACGGAAGAAAACTGTTTGCAAAAATTTATTCCTCGTGGTGGAAAATTATTTACAGACATGCTCGTTCGCTTAAAATTTTCCTGTAAAGACAAGCGTGTTGTGTTCTTCTCATTTTCCGGCTTTTTGACTATTGAACTCGCTCGAACGATAACACTACGTGCAGTTGACGCATGACCAATTTCCTCTTCCGTTCTTTGAAATTTATTTGGAGTAATAATGATTTCTGGTCGACCGGAATGTACAGAATTACTAACTGCTGGTTCTGTTTCGGGAGCGGGTATACTTTCACCAATTTCCATAGGCTCAATACTCCCGAATTTGGAATTTATTTCTGTACAAAGAAAGCAAAGTAAAAGATGTTCAGAATTGATAGTTTTAATAAATATTTCTAGAGAAGACACATTTTAGTTAATAAAAGCTTAGGCTATATTAAAATCTAGGGAATCACTCTGTCCAATCTGTATAAATCAAAAAACATTCAACTTAAATGTAAATTGTAATAAAATTAAGAATAAATTCAAAATATGTAAAGTATAAATAATATTAATACTCAGGCTTGCCGAGTGTAGGGCAAAAAGATAAATTGAGCTTTTCCAGCTTTTTTTTCATCTGCCAACGCAAGTTCGTTAAAAAAAATTGTACGAAAACTTTAGTTGTTACAGAAAAATTGAAATAAATGGAAATGTATGAAAACTTTTTTCTTACCTTCCTCCATATTTTCAGAACTTTTTGCTGATTTGTAGCTGGAAAATCCCAGCTTTATTGGAGCTACAGTCATATTTTCTACTGCATTTGTATTTTCTACGGCTGAAGAGAGTACTGGTATATTCGCAAATAAGTCCTCTCGCTTTGAATTTGGCTGAAGAAGGTGTGGTTTATCAGCTAGAGGTATTGCAACATCCAATGGTAAGTCAAAACTGTCCGGTGCTAAACAGCCAAGGCTTAAAGTTGAATCAGATCGAATAAAAAAGGAATGTCGGCGGGTTGTTGCTGATAGAGGCACAGCTGTGGCTGTAGAAGGATTATTGTCAGGAAACATTTCTTCATTTGTTACGTTAGAAAACTCGTCATCTGTATCTTCATTTTCGTTCGCATTCGCAATGTTTGCGTTTGAAAAATGGTCAGCTGTTTCATAAAAATTGGAGTTATTACGCATATAGTAAATAAATCCATCAAACACATAAGCTATGTGTCGGAATGCTGTTATATCCAGAACAGGCAAAGCATCGCGATGTTCTGAGGTATGAGCTCGCATCAAAGATAAACAATATGTGAAAAAATCTCGTCTAGTTGATGAGCCTGTGAAATAAACTTGCGATAATATTTTTTTTCTTTTCAATGTTCATAACTTAATTATACCTATCATATTGATCCCAACTGATGAAGAACTGGTTTGGTTAGAATTATTTTGGGCATTTAGATTAAGGGGATGAAGAGGATGAGTTGGGTCAGTAAAATTCGTTAGATAAGCACCAAACTTTAATTGGGGTTCTGTTCCGTCCATAATTGCGTACATCCAATCCCAAGTGCGTTTTAGCCGCTTTTCAATGTAGATCTGCAACACAATAAAATTTTAGTTAAAAATATTCAGATTGAAAATTTCTTTCTAATAAAATAACAATATAAAACTGCACAAACAATTTGACAGCACCTAATTCGAGTGTAATTCTGCCATGAAAAATCTCCTCATAAAAATTAGTTCTTCATCTGCCGTTCGGAGTCGGCTTGAAAATTATAGGTCCCTCCATTTGTGGAACAACATCAAGACGCACGCCACAATTAGGAAGAGGAGCTCGGCCAAACACCCAAAAAGAGTGTACGCGCCAATTATATATATATACATATATGGATTCGACACAAACCATTAAGATCTAGTGCGCATTAACAACATACTGCGATATTTTTTGCTTTGTAAAAGTTCATCAACGAAAGCCGAACATATGGTATTTTCGAAAAAACAAAAAAAAAAATAAAACAGTTAAACAAATCTATGAAAATCTTGTAAATTTCAGTTTCTATCTTGCTATCTTCAGATTTAATCAAATATTTTGGGACGCTTCAATAGAGTAGTGATTCCATGTTACAAACAACTAAGCAGTAAAACTCTGCTACCGGCTGCTCAGATTCATGTATACGATGAAGGTTGAAGTTGCAATTTCCAACAGGTACCTCATATCAATCGGTTTTGATACACAATCTATATAAACGAATGCATGTCTGTCAGTATGCCTCCTGTTTGTTCTCTATGCATAACTACACCATTCATCCAATTGCGAAGAGGCCTTAATATTTATAAAAATTGTGTTTATGTGCCGATTTAGTTGCGGCATTTTACAAAAAATTGTTTTATTGCAAACAAGAACCCAAGACGGATTGATTCGAAAGGTTTTCCAAAACAAGGCGCAGAATTACAAGTCATCAGTGGCTTAGTGCACGTGCTAAATATGAAGCTACGAAAAACTGTGTCAATATGTGTGTGAGCTAGTTTAAAAAAACATCTGGCCAGCTCAAGCGTCGGAGAAACTTTTGATTTATTACACGATTTACGAAAACAAGACACAAAAACAAAAAAAAATGCAAGGCAGAATTGAACATTCAAGACAGAGTAACAATCCAGTGATACTGTAAAGAATTGAGACGAGGCCCAAAGCCAATCACTGGAAGTGTGTGAGTTAGTTTTAGAAAATACATCTGGCCAGCTCAAGCGTTGGAGAAGCTTCACGCTTATTACACGATTATACCACATTAAACACAACGCTTATTCATTAGAGAAAGAACATGACAGTACCTAGAAGTTTAAATCTTTTGGAGATTCACATATGAATTTATATAATACTTACTTGTAGCTGAATTGCTTCCTCCATTTGTGTCTTATATGTAGGTTTTTCGACATCAGTGGTAAGTTGGCAAGCAAAATTGTTTAGAAGATCTGATATTTGCCGAACTATTATTCCGAATGCACGAGCCAAGTTACTTGCAGTTGTTGCCATGGTATGCTGATCTTGGGGTGGAACAGCTACCGTAGAACTCGCTGGCACAGTAGATCGACGCAATGCCATGGGGTCAATAAAAACTAAGTTTGATCCGGCTGGAACTCGAACAGAAGATCGAGCTGTGTCTCTACTGCGAATCGCCCATTGCATAGATTGTGGGGCTAAATCAGTACGAACATTTGAACTATTATTTCGACGTTCTAATGGTTGATCAGCGAAATTAAAATCGTCAGAGTGCTCATCTGTTTCACCATCTTCAGAAGCTTCCTCTTCCTGAGGAGACGAATCGCCAGACTCATCTTCGAGAAAGAGAACCCCAATATCTAGAAATGTAAAAACAATTAATTCTTAAACAAGGAACTAATGCATTTGTGGTGGCCATTATGCAGTCTGTGTCATAGTCCGATAAAGCCTACAAAACTTAGAAATCCTAAAATCCTAAAGATATATTTATAAAAAAATATATAAATAAACAATCGGGAAACTATTGGATCCTGCAAAGAACAAAGTTGTTATAAGCTTTAAGGTTCTTTAGATGTAGGAACAACCTCTCTTTTCTAGGTCTTTTTACAGATATTATCAAAAAACTCTAGAAAAGCAAATAAAACCGTCAGATATCCTTCGAAAGGTATATTCCGCCGCTTTTATATAAATCAGAACCGTACTTTTTGAGTTACAGTCATTTAAATTCAACACATAAGACGATTTTTAAATTTTTTCGAAAATTGTTAATTTTAATTCATTCTTTTTAGTTGATTGACTTTGTAAGTGTAACGAAAATAATTTTGTTTATCGTTTTTCTGGTTGCAAAGCTTGAATGTGGCAAACATTTAAATCGGCCGCTTTTATTTATTGTAATTTGTCATAACTCTTACATTTTGTGGCCAATTTTTTAATTTCAAATTTTAGGCTTTACATTTTCTTAATATAATTATATTTTATTGTTAACATTTATAATTTTTTTTAAAGAGTATCAACTATAAAGGATGGCTAAAATAATTTTTTTTTTTCTAAAAAACACTTATTAACTAGTTACCTTTTTTTAAGAAAATATTTGTACACTAATGTTATCGAAAAATATAGTTGCGGTGTTTGTACCTTGTTCGCCCTTCTTTACTTAATAATGACATACGTATAATGTTTTCCAAAGCTAAAAAATTCACCTGTTTCAGAACCCACTGTAGCACCAGTTTGAACACTTCGTTGCGCATCTTGATTGCTTTGGTTGTCATCAGAATCAGACTCAGTTTCTGGATCGTTAAACGGAAAATCATTGTCGCTTTCATCATCCTGAATAACCTCATCATGTCGTCCAGAATCTAAAATATCTTCCTCTTGCCCATGGTTACTGTTTCCCCTGTTGTTAGTTTCTTCACTTTCATGTGCATCTCGTATTACTGCAAATAAAAAAAGGGTTTCACGTATTATATTATTCAACTAATCGGAAAATAAGCTATAACTATGGTTTAGATTTTATCTCAGCAGACTTATAAAGTGAGCTTTATCAACAGAGATAAAATTTATAACTGCCCTTTAACTCCTTTATTTTCACAACTGCTTAAGAAAGATGGTCTGTTAGTTCCAGAAGTACGGCAAGTTTCAAGTAAACATCCACTATATTCTTCAACTATTTTCATGGCTTGTAATGCTGATGAGCAAAAGTCCGCTGTTCCTAAGAACAGGATCATCAAAACTTAAGGAGCGGAGAGCAGATTGGACAACATTTTTTATACCTACTCAAGTCTTTCAAAATGATATCCTATAAAACAATACACATTCTAGCTTAGAACGAACTAATGAAACAAAAAGTAATGTTAGTGTACACTTATACGAATGAAGGGTCAATGAAGTCAGTACTAAAACGGTTGCGATATGTTGATTGTTGAGAAATAGGGTTGTAAGTACCTAGATTACCTGTATCATCACCTTTGGGAATAGAAGAAAAAAAGTGACCTTCCACGTTTTAATTAACTCCCCACACTCAAAAGATTTATTGAAAATTAGAGGATAGGCGAGGTAGATAGGCGAAAAAGCTGGACAATTCTTAAAAATCCATCCAGAGTTAATGCGAGTGAACCAAAATTAATTGAGAAAACAGAATGCTTTCAATAGCGAGTCCCGATCAACAGAGTAAAGTTCATTATTTACTAGGTTAAAGTTGCAACTACTAAAACCAAAACCAGAAATATGATTCTTAAACTGGTGTAAAAACATAAAACTTTTAATTACGTATACAAGGGCCGAGATGATGGTCGGGACATCACTGGGCCCAAGCACTCGTGCAATGAAAAATGTAATAAAAATCGTGCTCTCCTGATCAAAAAACGCGAAAATTGATCATGTTGCGATAATGAATTATACGATTCCTGTGTTTTAGATGTACGTACATACGATCCGAGGATCCAACATTGACCGAATAAGATCAGAATCAAATTGAAATCAGTCAGTTTAAATTAGCGCCAACGGTTTACTTTACTTTTGACTGGATTATAAGAGGATAACCGACTACACTACCCTCACACGAGCTAAACACTCAATCCGGACCTCTCTACTGTCACATGTTGTTATTTAAATAAACATCTCAAATTTCAAAATTCTACACTAATAACCTTTGTTTACGACTTACTGTCAATATTATCAATAGAAAAATTTGATTGAATGTTATATCCAGATGTATTAGAAAGGTTCCCGTCTTGGTTTGATACTGGTTCAGGTGGCGTTTCTGTGGTGGACGAAGGAGCAAGTGGCTCTACGCTAAATAAATCATCCGAACTCTATAAAGATAATAACATGTAGTGTACACAAGACATACCATATAAGAATAAACGCTTACATCAATACTTGTAGAAGACATCGTAAATGGAGCTGTCGGCCGAACCACACCAAGGCGCACAGGTGAAATCAGAGACTCGGATACCTCGCAGAGTTCTTCTATTGAGATTTTATACAATGATTGAAAAACTTTTACACAGCTTTGAATGTGTTTGTTTGAAGCCAAGTTTGATTTTCTCCGCTCGGGATTTGGCATTTTCTCTAAGCTGAAAATAACAAAGACACGCACAACGGACCGTACAAATCGTCGAGCTACTGATTCAGCATCTTTTCTACGACCCGGAATATTACTATCTTGCATTTCACGAACTAGTGTCATTAATAGCGTCTCCAAATGATCTCCACTGCATTTCACAAATAAATTGTGTGTGAATTTATCTAGAAGTGTGGAACCTTGTTGACTTTGAAGATACATATTGTAACTCTCAGTATTTGAAGCATCTGTTGAATTCGGTTGCTGTTGAGGAGCATTTTCATTTTTTTCAGCACCAGTCATAATCATAGATCGAACTGCATGCCAGTCAACTAATAATCGTTCAAGAGCTTTTCGTGCAAACTTTGGCGGTTCAAGATCATGTTCTGGCATATCCGCTTCGATATCAATAGAAGAAGATTTACGCGAATTGCTATTAGCACCGCCGCTTCCCACATTTCGTACTCGCGCATTGGCCCGATATTGTCTCTGTTCTATTGTCTGGCGACCAACTGTTTGTATGAGAAAGAGCAAAATTGATTCACCTTTTGAATTGAACTTTGTTACTAAATCAGTACACGAAGCCAATTTGCACAAAAGAGCGAAACGTTTATTTTGGTTTCCAGCAATAAGGGCTTTACATTTACACTTCTCCCAGCAATCACAGTAAGCAGTAGGAGATGTTCGTTTCAATTTGCAATCATGACCTTTGTGGCAAACACGAGCACATTCTGTGCAACAACATAATGACCCCGTTAGGCCACATGTTTTACACTCATAAATGTTCTGATTAATATGATCGGCCCCAGTCCATGTAAATGAACATGTATCGTTATAACATATAACATATAAAGGAGACTGATCAGGCGGTGATCCTGATGGAAATATCATAGAATTCTTAAGCGAAGTATCTTTTTCTGACAAGCTCAAAATTGTGTTAAGAAGTATTATACCGGCTTCGTAGGCGCGTGTGTATACTGATATCATAAATGGCGTTCGGCCTTGAGAATCCTTTGAACTGAGCATTTGATGTAAATAAGGGCGGAATATTGCAGATGAACACATTTGTTGCAAAATCAAAATTGCATACTCTCGGCGTTGCATGGGTTCATAAACATAATTTGGTGTAGGTACACTTGTGGATGAATTCATATTTGGAACAGTGGCTGAAATATTTTTCGAGATTTCATCTTCGACTTCACCACTAATAACATCATTTATTACCGGATTCGCACTATTCCCCTCCACTGACCACTGCGGTATATAAATTTGATCATCTATAGACGCCATACTGTGCCCCGCATTATTTTGCTCCGGCTCAGTATTAATTAGACGATTCATCATTTCTCGTAAGCTAACCGACCGACTTTCTCGCATACTACCACTAGCTGCATTCGTACCTGACGAAGATCCTGTGTTCGCCACAGGCACACTGTTGTTTACATCCAAATGGCTTGAAAGGTTCGGACAATTTGAAAATACAGCATTAGCTAAAGGTGTTGATCTGCCAAGGCCAGAAAAAGATTTCTTTTCTTCAGTTTCTTTGTTTGATGTGGGTGCACACATGACAACGCATGCATGAAAAACATTACGTCCCCCATCACAACGCTCCTCTGTAATGGCAACAATTTCATTGCGTTCTTCTTTTTCTAAATGACTAAGTATGGCAAATACGTTTTTAATGTCACACCGCAAAATATGAGGCATAAGCTTCTGATCTTCAAAGAGTAATGCAGTCAAACATAGTTTAGACTTAATATTTCCTGCACCAGATAAGGGTATCATACCCATCGATACACTTTTTACAGGTGGCAAATCAAGCCATTGCGGATCTTTTATTGACCCCAAACAATCTTTAGCAATAGGGTAAAGAGCCCGATTTCCATCACATACTAGAATATTGCTGGTGTTGCCACTGTTATCGTTATTGCAGATAATGCTTATATTATTGGGATTAGCTCCTAAAAACGACACGCAATCCGTAGGAAATTGGCAACTTTGTTCTTGCTTGCTGTTATATAGATTAAACAAGCTATAGGAAATCTTGCTTCCATTTTTTTTTATAACATGAATACCCCGGACGTCGACAGCCATGGCTAATAATTGAAAACCAGTTGATTCATTACAGTTATTTATATTGACTTTTCTAGGAAGCTTTTGCAGCCAATCTGGGCCGCGGGATGTCATATTTGTTTTATATACCTGAACATCCTCACGACGTAAAAGTCGACACTGTTGCCAATCATCGTCTTTACCTTCACTGCCGTTGCCACTAGCAGTACCGGCAGTGGTAGTTGACGAAATTGGAAAACGAACCGCTACAAAATCTCCATCGACTTTTAAGACTTTTCCAACAGGTCCCACCTTATCTTCTACAAACACAACATCTTTTAATTGCCAAAGTTCTTCATCTTTTTTATTTTCGATATCGTCTTTAGTAGCCATTCTCTTTGCGCGTTTATGAGAAGTCACACTACCAGTATCACTACATGTACTTGATGCAGGTGAAGGAGGTGGTGGCATATCAATGCGATCCGTGGTTTCCTTTGTAGAACTAATTGTTTTACTACTTGATGGTTGCATATTAGCCGTTGATGAGTTAGGAGTTTTTATACAATCTTTTTCAGCACTTACTGGACAACAGGAACCTAACTGAGGTTTTTCTGTACTAGATTGTGTTAATATGGAAATGATCTTGAATCGACACACGTCGCTAAAATCCCAGACAGAATTCTGCAACTGACCTATCTTTGGTATGCCATTAAAACACGTAAAACCAATAGATCCCGCTTGATAAATAGGGCATTTTTTCATTATCACCTGTGTTCCAACACTGATATCTGAGGTTATGGATTTAAATGGCTTTTTAGTCTTTGTGCGGAATTTGTCCCAAAGATATCGGCGTTGATCAAAAGGTAAAACACCCCACCAATACACATTGTTGTTTTCAGTCCTTACTGCGGTATATAAAGAGCAAACATTAATAGATGCTATTGGATCCATAACGAATTCATTGAACATTATTGCTGGGTGTTCGAATTTAGCTCCCAGGTGTCCTAATTGATCGTCCATCCAAGTTGCTACTCGACCAGTCTCAGTTACCACTGAACAGCGAATAAAGTTAGCAGAAATTTGCTCTACTTTTTCCGTTACATTTAGACTTATAGTTTTTGAATGATACACATTTTCCATCTAAAAGTAGTATATAAGAATAGCAACCATCTTTATATTTTTTTAACACTTACCAACTAAATATACAGTAATTGTAAAATAATGACAAATTTTAAAAATTAATATTTTTCTTCGAGAATAGCTGTGAAGTTTTAAATCTGGGAATAAAAATTGGGAACTTTACCGACAATTAGTACTAGTAAGCAAATGCTCTTCCAATTTATTTTTATTTAATAAATATTAAATTAATTAATATGAATAGTTACATATTCAGATAAGATGAGAAAGAAAAATTTGTATTTCTTTAGGAATTATTAATATAACTAAAATGAAAGGCTCTTATTTATGTTCAGCGATCCATTTGTCAGACAAAATGAGGACGTAAATTGAAAAAGCACAGGTGAAATCAGTGGTATATGTTTTCTTGCGAAAAATTTCCAAACATTTCAGGTCAAGGCGAATTCACATAAGGTGCAGTTTTGTGGTTAGAATGTGTAAACAACAAAACAGATAACTTTTAAATTCAAAATACCAAAATGAAACCAACAAACGAGATCAGCTGTTTTTTAACATGGCCTTGTATGTATTCGCCTTTTTTCGATGCACTAACACAACGCTTTATCTCTTAAATTGTTTTTTTTTCTGGTCAAAACATATTCTTGCACTTCGCAAACTATCTAAGCCTGAAATCTAAAAGAATCTAAGATCATTTTATGTGCTTGCCTCTCCTATTAAGGTACAGGACCGATATATAGAATTGGTTATATCATGGAACAGCAAGTACGGTGAAATCCTAGATAGGTATACTGCCACATACAGATGAGGAAATATTACTGAAAGGGGTATCCTAACAGGATAACGACACAAAACATAATGCTTGATTTGCTGCAAAGTCTATTAAATTTTCTATATCTATATAAATATATGTATATACGGCGGCTACGGCGGTCGAATAACAAAAATAAATTAACTTAAAGTTTGGCTCGCGACAGGTAAATATATTGAAAATTTAGTAGCTTTACCTTTTTAAATTCTAAAATTCGAAATTTTAAAATATCTCGAAAACCGTGCTTCTTTTTAATATTCGACTATCATTCATATTTGGTTTCAGCGGAATATTGAGATATCATAAGCTACCATGAGAATTTGTGAAAATTTGTTGCATAAAGTAAAGTTGAGAATGCTTTCTTGTTCAAGAAATCTTCTTCAGCCTATATGTCACATCAAGCATGAGAATAGTGGATTCTATCAGAGCAAGCCTGCTGCCTTCTTCACTTCAATATTTGTTTGAACATCAGAGGTTACAATGGAAAGAGAAAACGACCAAACTCCTTCTCTGAAATATGTATTATTAATGTATATAAAATCTAGCACCCCAAACTTTTTACTCAGGAGGTATGAAGAAAGCATGAGGATACAAATTTTTACATCCTTAGCATGAATACGGGCTAAGAGTTTATTTTCTTTTCGCAAGCAAAATTATATATACTCTCAACTCACTAATAAAGGCGAAACATTAGTTTAATTCTAGCAATATTATTATATTAACAATGAGCCATTTGGTCAAATTCGCTTAACATAGGATCCCAGATGATGAACAGATGTACCAAGAGAATTTTAAATAAGCGAAAAGATCAAAATATGTATACAAAATAAAGAAAAATTTTATCAAATCGAATCTCTCTATCAATTACGTGCTCATTTCTAAAAATGGATTGTTTATAAAATTATTATTGATTAAATTGCCTCAAAATCCTTAAAGCCTCAAAACTTTCAACGAGAAATGTAATAATTTGAAAGAAATGTATTATACAATGAGCACACAAATTTCTTTCTAAGAGTCAACATCTCAGAAAGACTGTGCTTATGAGGGAGAATAATGTGTTACTATTCTTTGTATATTATATGAATTGGTAATTTAAGTTTACCTCCGCTTTGTAAGGTTCCGGCTCTGACCACTTCCACTGGTGCAGTTCTCCCGTTTCTGAAAGCGCAATGAAGTCAGAATATAATCCTCCAATTCTTTTGAATTTAATTGTGCCATTTTTGTCCGGCCAAGGTTGCAATTCCTCCGAAATCCAAATTGGAGAACTTGATGTCGTGTCCTTTTTTTTCAAGTCTTCAATAATAAAAATAATGTTACATAATATATCACGAACTTAAATTCATATTTATATATATATATATACAATATATATGAGAATACAATATATATGAGAATGTCCCATCTTTCCGTGAGAGCGATTTTGATATCCCGTCTCAATAAATCTCTACTTCTTATAAAATACAGTCCAAAAATATGTATGGACCGGGGTTTGTATATTCCAACCTAGCCTCCAACCAAACCTCCGAGTGTATTTCTGCCATTATAAAGCTCCTCCATTTGGACAACAACATCAAGTCGCACGCCACAAACACCTAACTGAAGTGTACGCGTCATTTATTTATTTTTTTGAAACCACTTCTACCACTATTTCTTTAACACACTCGAGCTTGACTTGTTTACAGTAGCACAGAAAACAAACTATGTGACATATCACGCTGAAATTTGCCATGTAAGCTTGTAACAGTCCTACCAAAAAACAAAAAAATTATTTTTGCCATATGTCATCCGCGGACCGGTTTATTGATACCGTCTCGTTCATATTTGAGTAGAAGGTAAATATCGTGTCTATTAAAAACGTTTCCTGTTTTGGCAACTATATGCTTTCAAACTCAAGCCTCACATAGGCATGTGAATTAATTTCAACGTACGAAGCTTTAATTGGTTTGTTTAATATAATATAATGGTTTATCAAAATTTTGTTATCGAGCTCTATCCACCAAAAGGGCAAAAGCGACTACAACTAAATTCTTAAGTAGATGTGTTTTTTTTTATTACAATTTATAACAGTAAGGATTTCATTTACTCAGTAAGGATTTGAAATTTTGATAGGGAGTAAGAAGGGGTAAGTTATCGATTTATATCAAAACAGAAAATCGAACATTTTGTTGCTAACATCCTTTTGGCGATAAGGGCTCGCAATTATTTCATTGAATGGGTATATAAATAACTTTATGATAGGACTTTCAACAACCTAACAACTTTAACAGCCATTTTAAGTTGCTGTAAAATTGGAATACTATTAGTACTACATTATGGAGAGTGTGAGAAATTGAACAAAAAACTTGTTTAAATTAAAAATTTAGAATTAATATATACTTCTAAATATGCACATCTAAATACAAACCTCCGTTATTATCCCAAACATAATCATCCTTATTTAACCAGCGTCGCGGCCCATAATATTGGCGATCTCTCCAACGACTGAATGCCTCACGATCGACACTCACAGAAGATATTTGCGCAGACAAGCTATTATTTCCAGACAGTACGCCACCTGAGGTAGTTGTTGACCTGCCTTGATTATCGGAGTTACTAGAACTGGACTGATTCCTTTCGCTGCGTATGCGATCGAACAGCAAACTATATTGAAGAATTAAACGAAGTAAGTAAATGTTAATAAAACACAAAATATTGTATACAAAAATTCTCTTCAAATATTATGACACGAGCAATAGTACGACTATATTAAAAGATGTCTATATGAATAGCTTAGGGAAGGTGGAGGAGCCGATGATTACAGGAGTATTACCTGAGATTTTGATTAATTTCAATTATGGCTTTATTTATTTACGCTTTATTCTTCATACGGTTTGTTAATACACGCTAATGTGCTACGGCTAATACTCATTAAAAGAATTGCTCTTATGGCATGAATACTACAACGCAGTGTGCCGTTTCATGAGCCTTCTGAGATATGCAACTAAAGTGCAAATTGCTGCATTCTTACAAGCGAGAAATTTAACGTAATTTGCTTAAACATTGAAAGCGGCATTTGTTGAGACTGAAAAAGAAAAATATTCCCTAACCCAGACAGCCTACGGATGCAACAATGATACAAAAAGGGATTTCGGGAAAATAACGAAAGAATGCTGTATCACGGCGGTGATAGATTAAGAACGTAAAAATTCAATCAAGATCAATGATTTAGTAGACTTTTGCTTCATAGCTAGTGAAAGCAAATGGCGTACTAGTGTTTGTCAAACTTCCATTTTAAATGTTTAAGGTTTACTGCTGAACTGACAATTTTTAGACGGATATAAAAATCTGCAAATTAACGTACACCAAACTATCATGGGAACGTGTGAAGGTTCCTTTATGATCTCTAGTTCCATTTCGGATAAGAAGAGAGGAGGAAAAATAATTATAACGAGATTGTAGATTTGCAGTACTCATTAGAAACAATGCACTTATGCTAGGTTACGACATGTTAATTTTTATATAATTTTAGTCTAGTTACTTGCGAATACTGGAATAGTTGCTGAATATTTCTTCAGAAAAAAGACCATCGGATGGATCTATTATCACACTGCTATTATCACCATGAAATCCATTATCGAGTAAAGATATTAAATCCTCCGGGACATAGTTATCTCCTGCTTCCTCAGTGTCTTCTGCTTCTTCGTCGTCTCGAGAAAGCAAATTGTTAACTGCCAAGTTAACGTCTAAATTAGTCCTCTGAAAATGTTAAAATATAAAACTTTGCTCCATTTACTTAAATAACCATAAAAATGCATACCTGTAGCTCTCTTATTATCAGATTCCTGCTTTTACCCTGTAGAACTACCTCAGCTTGTGATATTAACTCTTCAGGAACATAAGTTGCTGGCACAGTTACAATCGGACGACTTGAGGGACCACCACCAATAATTACACCTGTGCTACGCGAGCCTGAGCTTTGGTTCCCAGACCCAGATCTTCCGGTTGTGCGCATAAGTCGAGCTCTTGAACGTGCCAGTTGCCTCGATGACGATGGAGCAACATTTTTAGAATTAGTAGAAACATTAGAACTATTGTTTGCATTGCTGAAAATTAACAAAAATTGTTATTAATGAACTTAGTACACGTCCACAATACTCACTTCTTGTTGGTATCGAGCCTATGTAGATCGAGACGCTCTGAATTAATTGAAAAAGCTGCTCGAAATGCCTTGCCGTCTTCTAAAAGCACTCCAATATGGCTTGGACCAATCACAACTTCTTTTACTGGGATTTTGAGTTGTTCAAATATTCGATGTGTACCGAACCCAAATCTATTAATTTTTTCAGATACTTCTCGAAGCCTGCAAAGATATAACGTCAAACAAAACTACAGAGTTAGATAAAAGGCATTATTGGACGATTGAGTGGGCCAGGGAGGGTGAGTGCGAGACAACACGACTAGAATCATGAGTAAAGAGGCTATATTCCCTGGAAGATATTACATTTCTCGAGAAGAAACCTAAATTCTTTAGCAAATTCGTCAAATAAGCAGATTTCATCATTATTGGGGTGGCCGATAACGGCAGCGAGGACGACGCCATTTCCAGAAGGAGCCCTGGGGTTTTGCTTGCTATAAAAGTTTGGTGAACTTGTTGGGAGAGGTTTAGATGGAAGCCAAGTTGGTGTCAGTGGGTAAGTATCTATCGTACGTATTAACCTGTTAACCGGGGAATTAGCTATTGCTCAGTCCGTTTCAGAATGGGGACTTTTTCTTCGCAGCGATAAGTAATATCACACCTCAAATAATAAAGGAATATCGTTTTTAACTTATGGTTTTTATTTATTTTGATAAAATATTTTATAATTCAAATATATTCAATATATATAACCCCTTTAAGATTTAATAGATAAGAACAACGTAGAACGTAATGCGTTCAATATATTACGATTAATTTACATGACGAAAAATTTCGTCATGCCCATTGCAGAAGGCTTTTATGTATGACGAAATATTTCGTCATACCCAGTTAGCAGGTTAAGTGTGCCGAATGGTTTTTTTATCAATTTTTACATTATTTATCTTTTTATTCCAGGAAGGGCCGGAAACAGTGATGAACAGGAAGTGCGCAGAGTGAGGACTGATTAGAGGCGCAGATGGATAAGAAGCGGAAGTCACAAGAAATGGAGCACGTGTTCTAAAGCAAATATGTTCCGATTAATAAAACTAAATACTATAATTTTAATTCGATATTGTTATTTCTGTTATAAGGACTTACGCTTGATGATCCAAATTAAAGGGATTACAAGCATCCATTAACATTTTACGGTCTACTCGTAAAGACCTGTTTTTTTAACTTATTCTTCTGCCAATAAAACTACTGCAGAAATGAAAAGATCATCCATTGTGTGTGAACATGGCTGTGTGTAAACGTGAAAAAAATTGTTAAGAACAAATCAAAAGCTCACAAATTTTCAATAATTTTTCGAAAGCCTCCGATGCTAGCGCTGCACTACTTTTGGTTGGTATAATAATTTTATTGTTATGTAAACCTTTATAAAATAAAATAAAAATAAAAATGTACAAATATTGACAAAAATCATACCATTAGAGATCATGTAGTGCTGCCTTTAACGAAAGTAATTTAATCGTGTCTAGTGAACAAGATTATCTGGGCTATATAACATGTCAAACCACTCAAAGCACCAGGTCTAGGCTTGATTTATGGTGCCATGTTATGGAACCTCAGAGACGCTGTTGTTTCATGGATAGAAGTGCATACTGTCTGCCCTCTCCAAGTTACACTGAGAAGCAGTCCTTAGAGCAGGAATACTCATTTTCTGAGTCATTTTTTATTGCTTTACACTAATGTTAGTCCAGTTGCCGAAACGTACGCGTCGACATTGGGTGCAATACAACTTATGCCACGTTTCACGTAAAGAAGAGTCAAACATGGAGGCGCTAAAGTTATGGTGCGGGGTAGCTAGCAGAGTAGGCCCAATTTATTTCATTGAAGGCATCATAAATCAATGCTATATATGAAAATATTAGACGAGGTAATGTTACCATATGCCACATGAAATATGCCACCGAGATGCAACAGTATAAGGATCCCAAACATACCAACAAGATTTACTGACAACTTGTGGATTGGCATCAATATGTTGTCCAAAAATTTCGAAATAAAACCTTTATTTTATTGAAAATTTAACGTAGCATATTTGTAATGCCGGCACTCCTATTATTTTGTGAGATGAGAAGGAAAATCCATTTCAATATCGTGTCACCTATTCACATGCCCTATCAAACCTGCTCACCTAACCCCTTTCGTGATCTGACAAAACAACACGCTTCTGTGCCTACAATTAGAGAGTTAGACGCAGACGAACAGGGACTACATCGCACTGGCAGGGTTTAGTAAGCTGCTACACCAACAAAAAATGTATTTCATTTACCTTCCTAACGATTTAATTAGCTTTGTAAATGGTAAGTAGTTTTCCAGATATTGCTGTTTCTAAAATGCGTAAAATTGACCTTTGACATCTCTTTATGTTTCCTCGTAAAATGTTTAGTACTGTTGTAATCTTCATAAAATATTTCTACGAACCAAGGCAATTTCGCAGCAGCAAAATTGAAATTTGGCCTCTAAATTGGAACATTTTATTTAAATTACCCTTAAGCTGTCAATCTTTGTTTATAGATTTTAACAAAAACAAAAATACTTTGTTCTTGCTTTTACTCTACAGTTTCAACCTGTCCAATGCGCCTTAAAACAAGTTAACAATTCTTTTCCATTGTCACTTCCGGAAATAAAGGACTATCGCCATAAATTCAACCATGTAAATTCCAGTATATAAAATAACCACTATTTCCGTTTAACTCAACACCTTAAAATAATTAATATTATTTCAATACTTATTACGAAGACTACTAAGCACATCTCATGGCAGAATTCACTGTTTTTGGCACGGGCATGGGAAGGATAAACCAAGTGGCTTCAAATAAATCTGAAGCTCATATATATCCTTTATAGACATATATATGTAGGTATATGATTGTATGAACATAAAAGCGACTTAAAAACATCTGGTAGCTGCCCGAAAACTAATTTGTGATTGAGTATGCTAAAAATTACCTGTCTATCAACTGCTCATCTGTGCCCGGTAGCGCCTGTATTAGAAATTGAATTGCAGACATTATTTATTTAATTATTTTTGACTCGAACAAATAAACAACAGTTATCATATCGCTTTTCCCACAAATTTAATTCAACAAACCCCTTTCTACCAGGAAATGTATGCAGAAAAGCAAGGCACTGTATAAGTCGATTTATTTTTCATAATAGTGCGTTCCCACACACAGCTTGTTTGCGATTTGGTGGTTTGCATATAAAAGACCCTTGCTCTTTTGGTTGATTTAAATAATGTATGCACTTATTGAAATTCTAACATTCAAACCACTAAATAGCAATAACTAAATATATATAAGTGCTGATGTTGAATATCAATGCTTCAGTCAGGTGACGTTGACATTCGAAATACAAAATCGCAAGATAAGTATCAAACTAGGCGCTCAAGTAATAACACCTCAAGGCGATTTGAGTACTATGGTTGGGCCATTAAATAACAGTTACTTCGCGATCTTGACAAGTGTGATGTCAGCTCAGTTCGCAATACAAAACAAAGAGAAGTAGGAAAAATTACGTGTTTGTGAAAATTCAGTGAATGGCTTGGTAGTTTTGCGATTTATGAGATTTAAACTAATCAAACTAATGAAAACGAAGTACCGTGTGTTAAATTGTGCTTGGTTATTCATCCGCTCTTACGACACGGCGAATTCGGAAGGCGTAATCTGTTTCTCTATCATTCTTGATAACACCTGGTATGAACTCGCCTTAGATTATTCAAACTCTAGTTTGTTCTCGATAATCTGTTATCCAAGGCACATCAATAAAGTAGAAACGGAAGACCAAAGCCCGAAACACATTATGCAAAAAGTTTTCAAAAATACATTTACACTTTTTTCTATACTACACAAGTATGAATACATTATATAAAATGACGACACTTTGGCAACTCTAATTCTGGCAAAAATAGCTGATAGCTTTGACGAAATTTATCCAAAGTGAGTTTGTTAACATTGTGATTTTTCAAAGCGATATACTAATGGATATTTAAAATATTAATAATCCTCCGGAACCACGAGCGCGATAGAAGGAGAGAAAGCGAGTTGTGGCTCTCGAACAAGGACGGGCCAGAGACACTAACAAGTTAAGAGAGATGGCAGTAAAACAGCTGATTTGTTTTTTTCTTCTTTATACATCAAAATGTCAGCGTAAAATGATTTAACGAAACACTTAAATCTTATTATCAAAGTTTGAACTGTACGTGCGTGTTTAGCGGATTTTTCAAAGAAATATAAATTCAAAAACTTTTTATAAATATGTATAAATAAATGAGGAAGTGCCCGATTTCTTTAAAAAAAAGGCGGGGATGGAAAAGGACCATTTTTCAAGGTTATAATCGAAGAATCAGAACGCTTGATGTGGTCGAGGGCACTTAATTACACATATCAATCTAAACGGTATAATTGATTACTAAGTATTTGCATATGTAACACAATAAATAAATTAATTCTATTTTTCTATTTTGCCTTCGCAAATAAATGATTCCTATGTTTTCTACTTCGTCAGGCCATTCTTATGTACAAAATGTATATTTTATAAATATATATATATATATTAATATAATATATGAGAAGGTATATTATGTATTTTTTATAAATATATAAAAATATATGAGAAAGTGCCCGATTTGTTTTAAAAAAGGCAGTGAAATAAAAGGATAGCTTTTCAATATATTTTACGTTCACATATAAATGACTTATATGTTATAGGCCTAGGACAACCTTAAACGAATTCGCTCTCACAACCAATGAACTACTCTTGCAAGTTTACTTTGGAGGAGCAAACCTTTTAACGTGTCATCTTTGCTTTGTACGACGTTTTGTATAAATTTATGAAATTCCGGTTCTGAAGAATTTGTAAATGTAAAAATATGAGTATTTAAAACATAAAAGTCGATGCCCTGATAAAAAATCGTGGATGAATCGTTATATTTCGATGGTAAATATCGATTTTTTGATGTATCGATGCGAATTTGACATTACTGCCTGCAACAAATCGTCTCTGAACGTTGATTTGTGTAAACCTCATATATATTCATTTGGAGTATCTCTCTATCGTAAAGCTCTTACAAGTTAATGTTCAAAGAGGATTAAAAGCAATAAGTGAGCGCCTATACTTGTGTACGCCTTGAAATTAATCAAGTTTACTTAGAGCGAGATGGGTCGGAGAAAATCGAAGAGAAAACCACCGCCAAAGAAGAAAAATATTGAACCTTTGGATCAACAGTTTAATTGCCCGTTTTGTAATCATGAAAAATCCTGTGAGGTGAAAATGTAAGTTGTAAAGGTAAACACGTACGAATTTCAGAATTGTAGTTTGCAACATTTTGGGTAATTACATATCTACTCCGTGGTACGAATGAAAAAATTTGGTAAAAAAGGCGATGATTATACCAGTCGTTACGTTTTGCCCTCAACATTGATAAATGAAAAACTTTAAATTTTAAATAAAACCCTCGGCGAATTATTTTGACCATCATATTCCCTTCCACACTGTTCGGGATATGAACAACTTTTGTCTATGTTACGATAATAAAGTCTACTCGGCTATAAAAAGTCAGAACAAAGTGGACAAGAACCTACCCTGACTTCGGATAAGTAATCACAAAGGGCTAATGCATGATTAACGTAATTCTGTACAATAATAGAAGTTGTGATAAAACTGTTGTAATTTCAATTGCTTTCTCCTTTCTATTACTACATCAAATCTGGTTTGTTCCTATTTACATATGCGTCTATTCCTATATTTATATATCTCTAAATCACTATAATTTTACAAATAAAATTGTTAGATTTACTGTTATCATTTTAATAATTGGTAGTAAATAGTCAAAAGTAAAAGAAATATATATGTATGTATAACATATATTTTGTCATGGTTTTGAAATGAGGAACTCTGACTTTGGTGATAAAAAAAGTGTGGTCGGAAAACTGGACACTCGCCCCAAACATACCCATTTGTAAATATAATATAAATCATCCGACTCCAAATCTGTCAAAACGAGCGTTTTATTATAAAAATTACAGGAGAAACGTTTAAAAATTAAAGTTATACGATTTGTATACAAAGTATTGCTATGAATTTTTTTAATTTAAGTTGATCAATAAATTTTAAGAGGACAATGTATTCCACAACCAACTTCCGCACATCGTGTATTCATGAAGTACACTGCTGGCTGTTCCGTCGTTTTATTTGCAGGTTTTCTTGCAGCCTCTGTCTCTTCATGATTCTCCAAAAATTTTTAAATTTGGACGGCTAATCTTGCTAGTAAAATTCAACCAGCAGCAAACGGTCGGAGTAATTTCTTACCAAGGATTTCCTTGTACATAATTCTAGCCATTGCCCTTAATTTGAACAATCGGGGCCAACACGTAATGATGCAATACATCCACACACCATTATATTCCAGGGGTAAAATAAGTATACAGAAGTTTTATATAGATGAATAACACTTTTTTTTAATGAAAATAATTATAAGGAATTTTATTTATTTACAATCTGACCCGGTGAACTTTGTTCCGCCCTAGAGGCAATAAAAAAGCAGATTTTTGATTTTATAAAGTTAATTTTTTTAATCAAGTATTTCAATAAAGCTTTATTAGATTGCACTCTTCAGTTAAGCACCTTGTGATACACGACATTTTTGGTTTTATTATTAGGTGCAAGAACAAACAACGCAAATGCTTTTCCGACCCATGAACATGCCACATATAATTGACCATGTGAGAAACATTGATCTTCTAGATTCAGACCATAAACTTTCAAGGATTGGCCTTGTGATTTGTTAATGGTCATGGCGAATGCAAGACGGATCGGAAATTGAAGTCTTTTAAACTCAAACGGAAGATCGGATCATCGGGATCCTCGGAATGAGAACTTCTTCACCTTCGAATTTTCGTCGCGTAAATCACATTGTTCATCAATTTATTTACCACCAAACACGTACCGTTGCAAAGGTTTGGTGGGCTTATGTTTCGAAGCATGATTATTACTTCGGGGCCAACTTTTAGGCGTAAATTGTGCGACGATAAGCCAGGCAGATCCAAGGAGATTAAAAATTCAATTAGATAGTTGGTAGCTTCATCTTCATTTGTTACACAGTCAATGGATTTGAATGAATGCAATGTTCCAATGATATCATTTTGAATTATGTAGTTTAGGTCATCTACATCTTTATTCTTAGCCGCTAAAACAGCTCGCTCACTCAACCATTCATTATTTTTGTAGTTATTAATGATGTTTGGGAATAGTTTATTGATAAGTTCGTCTTTCGATGAGACAAAGTTGCAGAAATTCTGAGGAAATGAAATCAATCCACTCGATTCGTCGACAGGTACTCGACCATTACCGATAGTCAGTAATTGCTCAGAGAAATCTTCAGTAGATGTATCATTAAGTAATGCAATTCTCATGTTTGTTGTCAAGCAGTATCAGTGTTGCAATCATATCGAAACGCTGCTCGATTCAAATCAGCACTTGATAATTCTCTTCTTGTGCATCGAAAATGATCTACTCGTTGATCTCTGTTATTCGCTCGACGACTTCGCATTGCCAACCGATCCGTTTCACGGGCTGCCTCGCTTTGCTCTTGTGATTGAGAAGCACGAAGTCGAGCCATACTAACGCGCCGCTCTTCACGGTCAATTCCTTGTGCTTCTTCAGTCGTTTCATTCGCAATGTTTCGTATCCTTCTTGCATTAAGGCTTTGTCGGGAAAGATTCGATCGTCTTGGTCGCGGCATTGATAATGATGATTCAAAGAGAATACAAATGTGTATGTGTGACTTCAAATCGACTGTTTCAATCGAAAATATTACAAAAACTGGCTTCACATACTCAGATAAGCGTTAAGTCTAAATTAGGAACAGGGCTCGAACACTTTATGGGACCCAGAGAGATTTTAAGTCTTTATTCAGAAACTCAGTCGCCTCAGATAAAACGACGAAAAATGCTAAGGATACGATCTTTCTAAAAGGAGCGCTGTTTTCAAAATAATTTTTTCAAACTTAAGAGAGCAAGGGACCACCTATCGATAATAATACTAAAGTATTTATCTAGGCCAATTATTTCAGCTGAAATCTTACTGAATTCAAAAAACTTAAACGTGGTAGAAAAATTTAATTCGGATAAAATTTTGAACAAACTATTAGCATATTTTATCGTTGAATTGACAAGCAGCATAAAATCTTTCCTGAATCTGGTATTACTCAAAAACATTAAGAAACAATTTTACGAAAAGCAACATCAATATAAACTACATACCTTTTGTTCCCACGACAGTCGGTTCTACGTAACCGGAATTACCCGGATTTATATCCGGCCAAGGAGTGTTCAGCAGCATTCCTCATATATGCATGGGGATATTTATGCTGCTACAACAACAACATACCTTTTAAAAAAATAAGTTAGATTCTTTTATTTGGATGAAATGTACATAAACGTATTTTAAGTTTTTAAATTGATATTAACTTATATATTTTTTTATTTCAGGGACAAAAGCCGTAATACTGCGAAGGTTACTTGCAGAGTTTGCCTCGAAGATTTTCAAACTAGTATAAACTTTTTATCCGAACCCATTGATGTTTACAATGATTGGGTGGATGCTTGTGAAACTGCTAACTAATAGTTTGCATTTTCTGTTTTATCTATACATATATTTAGTTTCTTTTTTACTATTCAAGATGTATGTTCGTTCATATAGAGTGCACTATTAATTACTTTAATATTAAATAAATATTTAAATATATTAAAAAGTTTTTTTTTTCTTTTAAATGTATAATTATTTAATAGCTTTATGGAGTCAAATGTACTTTGAGAATTATTAAAGTTGATTTGGTATAAATATGGTTCAAGGACAAAGTGGCAAATGTGTAAAAATATATGATAAATGATTAAAAGGATGCAGAAATTTTTAGAAGTCTCCAAGCTCTGGCTTGTTTGGTATCCCATTAAAAGTTGTCGTCAGGGTTTTTCACTCGAAGTTGCCTTTTGGCTTGCTCTCAAAGTGCCTACTCTTTTCGACGTGTATGTATGCTAAGTCTGTTTTACGTGAAATACATAAAATTGAAAATTAAAACAGCTGTTTTCGTTTGTTTACATGTTTATAAAACAAATCAGTTTGTTTTCGTTTGCACCCATACAATGATGTCATTCATATTGTAACGAACCCAGAGGCTTCGTGCAAACAATACTGAGTAAATGAGATACCGAAACAAAAACAAATTCGCTTCACACTAGAGGGCGAAACACAACTCACCAGAATATAGGAGTTGCCAAAATCTAAAAAATACGTTATTATATCATAAAAATAGTTATAAAGCACATGTATATAAGCAGAGATGAATGCGCATATGATATTGAGTCGTAAGTCAAATGTGTGCAAGAGGAAACGAAAAATAACGAAGTGATTCAATAAAGCCAGCAAGTTGTGTTGCAATTAATTTGTCACTTTTATCCCAAGAATGATAGAGAAAGAGATCGCATCTTCCGAATTCGCCGAGTCGTAAGAGTGCATCTATAAACAAACAAAAGGAAGGGGGAAATACTTGTCTGTGAAGAAGAAGACTATGCGAAAGCAATGGAAACAACCAAACACAAGAAATTATGCGCACACACATACTTTCTAGCCACTGTATTGCGAAGGTAGCTAACGTCAGAGGAAAGTAACTGTTTTTTAATGGCGCCACCTTCAGTACTCAATTCCTCTTGTAGCAATCCAGTGATGAACTCGGAGGAATAATTGTGAGACATTTTATTTGAATGATTATTTCCAACACTTTACTTATAAATGTACACGTTCAGCTTAAGACTGAATTACTCCATTACTTTTCACTTATTCGCTCGCAAGTATAATTTCCAACTGAATCGTCCATGCGCATGCACCCCTGCTTTTATTCATGTACTTAATAATATCGCAATTTCTATATATGACAGCTCTTATCTTCTGGCGAGTTCTGCTGTTACCATCAAGGAGAATTCATGTTCATATTTTGGTATCACAATCGCTCGCTATTGTTGCCAGGCGGCTCACGAAGTTTCACCGTTCCGAACAATATTTGAATAACATTTACCAAAATCTCCAAATTGAGCAATTTTTCGTGATAAGGCTTTACGTTCTCTCACGAATTAAAACGAAACGGCGCCGCATTGCTCAGTTATTTTATATACAGGGTGGGCCATATAGCGTTTGCTTTTTGAACCACCTATTTTTTGAGAATGGTACACAAATGACATGTCAAATGAGTTCATAATTTACTTAAAGGTTTGACATTCACGAAATGGGACGCTATACGCTTGAACAAAGTTGGGAAATATTGAAAACCTATTTCCAAAGTGGTGAGTCTTCTTTTCTGATGAAGCTCATTTTCACATCGGTGGCTACGTCAATAAGCAAAATTGTCAGATTTGGGGCTCAGCAAATCCACACGTTACTGTAGAGAAACAAATGCATCCACAACAAGTCACGGCATGGCGGCATCATCGGGCCATTTTTTTTTTGAGCGAGGAGTCGCGGTTACAGCAAATGGCGAGCGTTATCGTGACATGCTCAACGAGTTGTTTCCAAAAATTGAAGAGGATGACATGGACGACATTTGGTTTCAACAGGACGGTGCAACTTGTCACACTGCAAAAGTTACACTCGAACTTTTGGCTACCGTTTTTGAAAACCGAATAATCAGCCGAAATTCCGATTTCAATTGGCCGCCTCGGAGCTGTGATTTAAGCCTGTTGAACTATTTTTTGTGGGGAGCCATTAAGGACAAATGCTATGTGAACCATCCAGAGACGATTGATGCTTTAAAACACGAAATCGAAGTTGCCATTCATGAAATTGGAGCCCAAACAATCGAAAATGTGCTTAAAAACTGGGTTGATCGAATGGCCTACTGTAAAGCCAGTCGTGGCAGTCATTTGAACGATATTATTTTTTCATTCATAAATGACAATGTTCAATCTTCAAAATAAAAACAAAGTTTGAAAAAATATTGATTAGTGTTTTTTTATAGCCGATTCAAAAAGCAAATTTTACATGGCCCACCCTATATTATAACATAATATGTAGAAGTAGCAGTCGGTCTCCATACCAACTCACTTAGACCGTTGCCGACCCATTGTGGCTAATAATAATATAATAAATTAATTATATATATGGAAACACAATTAAATCAATTTTGCTTCAGGTCTTCTCTTTGAATTGCTCTGAAGCAGGCATTTACCTTCGCGCCTTATGTGCAATTTGTTCTGTGAATTGCTCTGCCTTTAGTTCAGTTCATTTGCTAACCACCAAGAGCAAGAAGTGAACAAAATCGTCAAAGTGCAAGTTTTACTGTAATGGCGACAAATTTGTCAAAATCGGGAAAGATAAAGTAATTGTTTTGGGAAAACGGCAGCTTCAGTACTCAATTCGCCTTGACAAAAATCTTTGGCATAAGCAAATGATGATTGCAACAGCATTACAATTTTATACCGAAGCGCAGTAATTTTTATGCATAGTGCAGTAATTAAAAGTATGTACATTCAGCTATAGTTATTGTAACTCGGTAAAATGTTGTGTATGGAGCCACAGTGTAATTAAAGTTCTAATATTACGCTTTTATATTAACAAATTTAGTAAACGTTTCCTAAAACGTGTTATGATCGTTTTTAATAGAGACTTCCTTTTCCTTTGACTTCTTTGTAGTGTAGTGGACGTGATTCAGTCTTCTTACATTTTGAAGTTTTAAAATGGGTCGACGTCCAGCGAGATGGTAAGTTTGAGAAAGTTCTTATATTCGTTGTTTTAAAAATAAGTTCTTACAGCTATCGCTATTGTAAGAATAAACCTTACCCAAAGTCGAGATTTTGTCGTGGTGTTCCAGATCCTAAAATTCGTATTTTTGATTTGGGAAGAAAGAAGGCATCAGTTGAAGATTTTCCTTTGTGCGTGCATTTAGTTTCTGATGAATATGAACAACTTAGTAGTGAGGCTTTGGAAGCTGGACGAATTTGCTGCAACAAGTATTTGGTAAAGTATTGTGGTAAAGACCAGTTCCACATACGTATGCGCCTTCACCCATTCCATGTGATCCGAATCAATAAGATGTTGTCGTGTGCTGGAGCTGATAGGTAAGTTATTATTGTGTCCTATATATACTAAAACGTGGAATAACATATAGCCAATTACAAATTATTTATTTATTAATTTTTTTATTAGTAAATTATTTAAAATAAACGTCTAGTGTAAGAATACAAGTCGGTAGAAAGTTGAATAAGTTTACTAAAAACAACGTGAAGCGCCAAAGTTTTTGGCTTCAAAAAGTGGACAAGGTTTAAAGCTATTGCGTGCGATATACAACCGTAATTGGTTATGAAAAAGTACACGTCCACCATAGCGAAAGAACGCCAATGACTTGCTAAAAACATTGCAGTGGTATTAAAATGCAAAGCGACATTTGCGAAGTTAGCCACTATCTTATTTGGAATGTTACCTGTTTAATATTTGAATGGGAACAAATAACGTGCTAAGCTATTTGAATGAGCACAAATAATTTAACAAAGTGTAGTAATGGTCGAGGCCGGAATGTTTAAACAATCGCATATCTGATAATTAACAATATAATTTAGTGACGAGTGAGTTATTGCTACGAAGCAATAAGCGCGTATTTTTATAAGGTAAATATATTCTAAAGAAAATTTAGTTTCAAAATTCAGCAGAGCTAGAAGACAATGTATTTATTTGTTTTTGCCGACGCAATATATTTTGTGAAATAGGTAGAAACCATTTTCTTGATACAAGATTTTATATCGACAAGAAATTTTAGTTTCGAAAACTGTAAGTCAATTGTTAGCATACATGTCTGAGTCTGATGTTACATTAACGCATAAGTAAACGGTGGTACATCTCTCAGTACACCGAGCTGACAGCCAAAAATTCAATCCAGCTACTCATTTAAAATGGTTTGCACTTGGATCTTAAGACATTTTTTGTCGTTTACTAATCACCACACCTGATCCAAAGCCCGTTCCCTCAATAAGCTTAAACGTAAGTGACTTTCTTCTGGCCGTATGAAGTCGAGACGCTTTGGCATTGCTTTTTGAAATCAAGTATATTAGTATTTCGCCAGACAGGTCTAGAGGAGTCGGTGAACCATTTTCCGAGCGAGCAGAATGGCTTCGCAATTTATAGTGAGAATGGCAGTAAGCATCCTCAGTTTGTCCTTAGAGAAATTCATGAGATGCACCATAGTTTGGTGTCAAGTTAAGTCCCGTCGCCTTAAACCTTTCCTTCTAAGGATACGCAACCGAAAAGAGCAGAAGAGCATAGCGAAATCTAACTGCAATAAAACTCCCTTTCAGCACTATTTTAGTTTGAAAAAATGAGTGACACCGAAGAAGAAATATTATTGTCTTCAAGTACAAATGTATTATTCAGTTAAAAATACACAAGAAGTCCACATAATCTGTACGAAACTTTGAGACTGCAGCCCGTAAATTTTTAAAAATATACGTCACTTGCAGACTCAGGTTTTTAGGTATCACAGTGGCCGAGATACTTGTGGGCAAGTGTGCAAAAAAAAATAAACATTTGCACTCATTTACTAATGAAGACTTAATCTCAAATGTTGGCAAGAAATACGGAGAAAGTACTAAAGAAAAAGCTAAAAACATTTAATGACGTTGTGTTAATAACTATAAGAAGGATTTGTAAAATGGTTTTAAGAGGATAAGGAAAAATAAATAAAATAAACATGATGAAAAACATTTTGAGCACTGGGATATGATCCTAATGATTACCATGACAAAACTGACAAAAACTATATTATAAACTATATAATTGCAGAAAAACACGAAATTATCAAAAAATTATCTTACAGGCTTCAGACTGGAATGCGTGGTGCTTTTGGTAAGCCACAGGGTACCGTTGCTCGTGTCCGTATCGGCCAACCCATAATGTCGGTGCGGTCAAGTGATCGATACAAGGCTCAAGTTATTGAGGCTCTCCGTCGTGCTAAGTTTAAGTTCCCTGGACGTCAGAAGGTTCGTATTATATTACAATAAATTAAGAAAACTTCTGTTTTTATATTATACTAGCTTTAACCCGCGGCCCCGCTTGCGTAGGAGTAGTTTTGAGAGATTTAGGATATGTATATAAAAGAATTACCAACAATAATTTCATAGAAAATATTTTTTTATTAATAACCATAATATTACAATACCCGGCATCCGTTGCTATGCCTCACTTCAAAACAACCAATCAGAAATATATCAAGCAAAATTATTTTTATTAACTTTCTATCTCAAACCGTTTTTGAACTTTGCATTTGGGTCATAGTTGAACAGCTTATGCGGATTATGAAGTCTAGAGTGTGCTATAAATACTGGGATATAGGAAAAACTAAAAATTTTTTTTATTCAATTTAAGCAAATATTCGATTATTAGTGACGAATGAGAGTGGTGGCGCGGCCTGGGGAGTTCCATCATAAAAACATGCCTATAACCTTCATTGGGTGAAAATATGAATGTATAAAAATTTTTACGTCATTTGGTGTTGTCGTTTCGTAGTGATGCGCGGACAACGTACAGACATTCACCTAGTATAGATATGTAGCTTCATATTCAATAACAATTTATGTACGTTTTTTTTTTATAAATTTGTGCATGGTCCTCGATTGTAAATCCAAGCTTTTCCATTTCAAAAACTATAATTATTATTTTTATTTTTTCCTCCAAATAATCATCTGTTACAATAAAAATATTGAAAAAGACAAAGTAAATACATAAATTATAATGGACGCTCAGACCTCTTTAGTTCGGAAATTGTTAAGAAAATTTAAGCATTTTTTTCTTTGCAAGTAACTTTCTAAAATTTTATGATTGAAGTTTTTTTTGTCCCGCAATAGCTATAGGTAATACTCGAACAATTGCGGCTATATCTGACTGTATCGAAAACCTTAGAGAGATCTAACGTTGCTAATACTGTACTCTCGAGGGCGATTTTACACTAGCTGACCACCGCTAGCGCTAACCATTTTGTACGCTTTATCTCTTCGTCATCGGGAGACCATTACCACCTTCCTAAGCTCGCGAATGCTGTTATCGGAGTCTAACCACCACGTATCGCAGACGAAGAGCTCCAACTTCCCCGAGAGTCCCGTGTAACTTTGGCACAATTACGTTCTGGATACTGTAGCAGGTTAAACTCGTACTTATCCAGAATCGACCTCGACATACTAAACAAATGTCCGGCATGTGAAGGCACCCCGCACGACACTAACCACCTTTTAACATGCCCCCACTCATCTAACACCCCTCTGGACCCAACCCGTCGAAAGAGCTAGTTTCCTGGGCCTACCGTTAGACAAAAGACAAAGACGACCGGTGATTACACTACACTGACAGGGCACATCCACCAAAGCAGACTTCGGGGTTCGCAGTTAGGTCAAGCGGGCTGCTGATTTGCCCACGATCCTGGGAGGGCGTCGTGATGATGGGTGATGTTCAGCTTACTAGACGGCTAGTTTACTAGGGCTGCAAAAACCCGAGTCATGCCGATAAGTAAAATTTGATACTATGGAAGGGCGTGGAATAGTCTGTCTGCTATGCTTAAACTGTTATGAACGTTTAGCAGGATTTATTGTCAACGATCACGATGCCCATTTAAGCCACCCACTACAAATTGGTTTTCACCTTCTGTGATCGAACCAATATCGATGGTTTCCAGACAATAGAGGGCATATTTATTTCAAGCTTGCCATCCCTGACCGGGTAGAGTTATGCAAATAATAGCATAGGTCTAAGCCAAATCGCTTTAATAATTATTTGTATATATGCATTTAAGAGTGAATGTCGTTTATAATATCCTTTTATTATTTTCAGATATACGTTTCAAAGAGATGGGGATTCACCAAATATGACCGTGACCGTTATGAAGAGCTCCGTGATGATAATCGCCTTGAACACGACGGTTGCAATGTCAAATATCGTCCGGAACATGGCCCTATCGCTGCGTGGGAAAAAGCACAGCGTGACGTTTATGCTTAAATAAGTGTAAAACAAAAGATTAAATAAATGTTGATGGCATCAATGTTTTGATTACAAATTTTTTTACGAAGACTGTTTAATTTCGACTTTTTTTGGTGTATTTGTCTTTGAATAGATATATTCTTGCAGACTATTTTAAGCTAATGTACAATAGTTTAATAATTACTAAGAAAAAACGTTTTAAGGTGGTTGACTAAGATACTATTCGCCCTACGATATCTCTTCAATATTAAATACTACATATAGGAGTTTAAATACATATGTATATATTGAAGTAAGAAAACGTTTTTTTATTATCATCCTAATGTAGAAGGGCTGCAACGACAGAGCCAGAGTTGAGGGTCAGACCTTTGTGCCCACCATTCCAGAACTGCATTTTTTCTTTTGAAATCCAATTTTTCGCCTCTTGTTTTGGACTTGAGGTTGTTATGCATGAATAACCAGTTTAATGGCATGGACTCGGAGGAATATAGCGCTTTCGCATTTTCTATTATACCAAGATAAGCAAACTTGTCCATATTGCCATTTATTTTCTATTCATCTAACTCCATTCCAAGAAAATGATCCCCAAACATTCAAGTTACCTCCACCGTGTTTTACGTTGTGCTCTTTGCTCTGTACCTGGATTTAAGACTTGCTTTTTCTCATGATTAATAAAAGTCTTCCCATCAGGAACAATCATATTAATTTTAGTTTCGTCCGTAAAAAATATTCTTTTCCATAATTTTACGTGTTTGCTCCTATGGGCATTTGCGAAAGACAAGAGCGCTTTGATATTTTCTTTCAAAAATTTAGATTATTTTCTACTGACACGCTCATATTATGTATTTTCATTAGGGCGTATTCGCACAAGTCTGTTTGATCATATGTATATATTATCTACATATATTCCTCATTTATTCTAGCACTTTCGTTCGCGAGGACGCAAAATGGTGACATTAAATTAATTTTAGTACCAAGTTTCAAGTGACGAAATACCGCGAGCACAGGCCCATATTTTTCAACATTTGCGGAGCGATATAATATATGCAATATTGCGGCAGCTAATCAGTTTAGTATAAGCGTAGGTTATCAAAAGGATTTTCATTACTGTAATAATCGAGCGTGGCCAACGCACCCTTTGCGACTACGTAGCGTTGAAATTTTTTTTTGAGATTTTTCAAAGTTTCTGTTTTTACGAATAACTCCAAAAAATAAGAGCAAATTTTAAGCGCCTTCACACTCTGGTTGGAATATTGCGAAAACCGCTTTTTAGGGTCATAGTGTTATTGTAATATGTAGCTTGACTTTTAGCCATATAGACGGGGAATGCTGCTGAAGTGATATAAATCCGGGTCGTTTCCATTAGGTGGACATACGGCGGACTGATCACGCACGATTTTAAAATGGCCTCTATGAGTAAAGTCAAAATCACACCTAGTTGACTTATGACACATGCAGCGCATTAAATTATGTTTGGCACTTTTGCCCGCATTTTTCCCACTGGTGGTGATCACTCGATACGATATAATAAAAATAGGTGAAATTACTGATAATATCTTAACATTTTAGATTATGGTAGTTAAAAAAAGCGATAGTTCAAATTCCAAACCCTAGATAGGTCACCTTGCATGATTGTGTGGCACTCACAATTTTTGCCAGTAAATCTTTACATTTTATGTTTCCCATGCTCAGTAATATTAAACCACTTACCTGTACATTACCAGCACCTCCATAAGCGTTAAGCCAAAGTAGAAGACACAAAACTAACCTAGATTCGTTGAGCATAAATTTAACAACTCGTCAAAGGCATACATATTGCCAAAAGTTAAAAAAAAATACTTAATTTTATAGAAAACGCATTTTCTATTATATTTAATGATATATCAATAAACACAGTATTTCAATTCTAGCGTTTACGATGCATTTGCAAAGTATTCTTACGCTTCCATGCAGCACGACGTGAGCCTCCAATCGTTTGCGAATAGCGGTAGCCTTTACCAATTCCACGAGAGCTCTTGCCTGCCGAGGTCAATCCACGAAGTTCGCGATGTTTGTGGACATGTTTGCAGAGCCAATTTATTTTTGGATCACGTCTTATCGCGTTATGATGGATATCCACTAATATAACTTCAAAATATTTATAAGAAGCATCCTGAGCTACCCAATAAGAGTTTAGAACTCGTAGACCTCCTAGTCTACGTCCAACACGTTCCTATAAAATAAAGTGTGGTTATTAAAACTTTATAAAATATATATGTAAAGTTTTTAGATGAAAAAAATTAAATCAGACATCTAAGGAAGTTGAAAAAATCAGCATGATTTATTTATGAAGTAATAGTATCATCATATAGGTACATACATACTCAAATAAACTAAATCAAAAAAATGGAAGGTGTAAAATCGGTGGCCTTATAAGCAAATGATTCAACGAGTTTTTATATATTATAAGATATTAACATGCCCGACATGTAATAAAAAAAAAAGCTTGTAATTGCCCAACTTGTTGAATTCAATAGGTTCTAAGTGCGATATAACCCCACATTTTTGACTAGTTTGTGGTACTTTGTATATAAAATAAAGTA